>NC_080163.1:34843241-36227561 GCF_950295315.1 Erinaceus europaeus
ATTTAGAAATCAATTGAATATTATATTAAGTATAGATCATTTTACTGTTTGGGGTTTAAACTGTTGAAAAGAATAGATAATCCCACCTGTGGTTGGCAATGAGGATTATTTTTAAAAAAGAAGGAAAGAAAGAAAGAAAGAAAACAAAGCACCTCTGAGACTTCAGGGTGTCCCCAAGAGACACCTGAATTAGTGAGTCTACTTTATTCACCTCTGTCACTTTCAGAAAGCCTGAGAAATCAGCCACCACGTTCCCATGGGTGAGCATCGCACCTTTTGGGTTCCCTGAAAAGAGAAAAGCAGGAAGTTTGAATAATTAGCAACTCAAGGGTCATTCCTTGAGAACAGCACTTGAGCCAGCAGTCCCAGAGCACCTCAGCCTTGGACAAGAATGCAGGTGACACCACTGCACAGATGATATGCTTCAAGGTCTGAAGGTGTGGCTACTATGCTCTTAGCTTCTGCTTTATCACACACACTTGGCACTCTGCTGCTCACTGTCCTGAGAAGGTCTAATCTCCAGAATGCAGCAGCCAACTCTGTGGGCAGAGGACTTCATTGGTGTATCAAGAACCTGCAAAGGCTCCAGGCTCAGACCAGACCAGACCAGACTGGAGATGCAGAGGACTGGGGTAACCTTCCCCACTGCCTCACCTTTCCCTGCTCTCACCTGCTCACTGCCAGACAAGAGACAGAAATGTCCTTGCTTTGTTTTGACATGACCTTTTAATTGTGTCAAAACAAAAAAGGCTCATGAGGAAGTCTAGAACTGCTTGGATGACTCAGTGGCCAGGAGGGGACCCTGTTTATAGCAGGCTATTGAAGGAGGTCAGCTTGGCTATGGTTTTCTGTCAGGGAGGAAACACTGAAGCTAAGCAGATCTGACAGTTCAAGTCCTGATCTAGTCTTTAACTGTCAGAGTAACACTGGCTAGCCATTTCTCTTCTCTCACTTTTCTTACCTGTAAGGTAGAGACAATGATATTCACCTTGTAGGCCTTTTACAATGTCTAAGAGTATAATCCATTTACAAAAGAAGTTAAAGTATATGTTCCCACTGAAGCAGATACAATAGCCATGAAACTCCATAAAGGAGGGGCAGTATGGAGAATTTATCCAGGAAATGTCAAAATACACCATTATGTTAACTTTGCAACCCTCACCCAGAAAGAAGTGACAAAAAGGCTAAGTACAAGTTAAGAGCAATTGCCACTAAAGCGTTCAGTTCACACTAGAATGGCTAATTCTAGGGCACTCAGTAGAGCTCATACCTTTACCATGCAGTAGACCCTGGGTTCAAGCCCTAGTACCACATAGGAGCACCTTGGGCAATACTAAAGGAGCTCCATGATTCTCCATGATGAAGTGGTGTTAAGAAATCTCTACCTCTCATCTCTCTCGCAAAACAAAGTAAAATTGACCCAGGAATCTTCTCAGTGTTGGTAGTATAAGTGTATGAAGCCCTGGGTTCATTCCTGGTGTTGCATAAAGAGCTCATTAATTAAATCAAACAACTGTTCTCTCTTTGTCTTTAAATTTCTCTGTATTTCTGTCTCTCATTAAAATAAAATAAGTGAAACATTAAAAAGGACGTTATTTTTTTTGTTTCACTTCTTTTTTTATATTGTATTTATTTTATGTTAGAGAGGGAGAGAGAGAGAGAGAGAGAGAGAGAGAGAGAGAGAGAGAGAGAGAGAGAGAGAGAGAGAGAGAGAGAGAGAGAGAGAGAGAGAGAGAGCAAAAGAGACCACAGCACTGAAGCTGTCATGGGAGCCCTGTTGGAACTTGGGTAGAGCATATATGGCAAAGCAGTGCACTATCCAGGTGAACTTTTACTTTTTCTTTTTATTAGAGCTGTACTTAGATATCATCAGGAGTTAACCAGGATGCCACTGTGACACACACTGAAACTGGGATCAGCTCATAACTACAGTGTGCTATCTCTTGTGCCACTGGCCCACGTTTTGATGGGCACAGTGAGATTTAGAAGTGACCAAAGTCTGGACTGGTGTTTTCTGATTTAAATTTTTTATTGTCTTTATATATTATTGGATAGAGATAGCCAGAAATTGAGAGGGAAGGGGGTGATAGCGATCGAAGGAGACACAGCGATCGAAGTAGCACTGTTTCACCACTTGTGAAGCTTTCTACCTGCAGGTGGGGACCGGGGGCTCGAACCTAGTCCTTGTGTACTGTAATATGTGTGCTCAACCAGGTGTGCCACCACCTAGCCCTTGGACTAGTGTTTTTGTACAGTAACTTGAAACTGTATCTCAGCCAGTTTAATTTTCCTTCTTGGGGCCAGTAGAGCACACACATTACCATGTGCAAAAACCTGGGTTCAAGCTTCTGGTCCCCACCAGTAGGGGGAAGTTTAATTAGTGATGAAGCAGTGTTGCAGGTCTCTCATCTCTCTAGTTCCCCCTTCCCTTTCAATTTTTATCTAAATAAATAGATAAAATAATTTTTAAAAAATAAATCAAACATTTAATTCTGTAAATTTCATCACAATACAAGAGAAAAAGAGAGAGGATTTGAGAGGAGGATTTCGTTGGAGTTCCACATCCACTAAAGAGAAGGCAGTGAGATTCTTTCTTCAAACCTCAGTCTGAAAGCCAATATGATTCTGAAGTTATTGGGGAAACTCTAATCAGGTTCCCTGTAGTTGGGTACCCAATGAGAAAGTCAAAGAAGTTGGTGACTGGCCACAAGACAAAAACATTGTGGAGATATGGAGTCTAGAGAAGGAATATCAGTATAAGGGGGCTGGTTATGAGAATGGCAGTTTAAAATAGAACCTTGTCCACAAATCAGCTTGCCAGGGCAAAGGGAACACCCCCACAAATCACAGAGAAGCAAGAAAGCATACACCAGAAGCAGAAGCTGACAGAGTAGGAAGCAGACAACTACAGGAAGAGTATAGCTTACGTCAAGAGAACTGCGCACAGTGTCCTTGGAGCAGAGTGAATTTTAAGTCTTTGCCCACAACTATCTCCCAACTTTCAAATCCCACTGAAATTTTCTGCCTTCCCACTGCCACCTGGTGGAAGATGGGAAATAAAAACCTTCATTAGCAAGCTGAAAGAGGAGCAAAATCACCAAGGAGAGAAAGGAAAGCAGACTGCATATTATTTCCCCACCAAGCCAGCTGTTGGCCCTAGTAGGGAAGACAGATTCCTATTTTGACCCAACGCCTGTTATTCTGAATATGACTGTGACTTACTATGGGGCTTTTAGTCACCCAAGGGTGTCTGGAAAAGGCTTAGGATGCCTATGTTTTTATCCGCAGGAAGTAAAATATTTGTGCAAGTCTAAAGGAATATAACAAAAATATAAAGTTGCTTGCATATAATTACATCCCCTGAGATCTGTTTGTTTAACTTTCTGGTGGCTCATGTGTCAAAAATGAGAACATTAGTAATGTCTCCATCTTTGTGTGACCAAGATATGTGGTGGGTAGGATTTTAATGTGGGCTCTAGTACTATATCACAAATTGTAGGGGTGGCTTGTGGTCACAGGGCTTTAGAAGCTACATCTTCAAATAGTAGTTATTAAAATATTAGCCTCCTGAGTAAGATCTGTGGGGTATGCCTTATTTCTGCTTATCCTTCTTTTACTCCAGAATCTCTCCACAAATCTAGGCCCATATCACAAAATTTCCCTTCAGTCAGGAGATGAGAGGCAGTTATGGATGTTTCATTCATACATGGGGTATAACGAACTTGAATACTTATATATGTGCACACACACACACACACACACACACACACACACACACACACTCTTAGACTATGCATAGTGGAGGAGGAAATAATGAGTAGTGGGGGAAATAGTTAAAGAGGTTTCTTTAATGACTGAATCCTTTGGTGGCAAGTGTGGATAGTTTTATACACATAAATAGACATAAAATATACTACTTGAATTTTGTAAGTTATAAACCAATGCCAAACCAATCAATCAAGTCTAAAAGGGAAATATCCCTGCATGATCTCTTATATACAAATCCCATAGAGTTCCCCAGCCTAAGGTCTATTCTCTGAGTACTACCTGGAAATTTTGCATCAGGTTCTGGAGTTTTCTAAAGATACAAAACACTAGGTATGAAAAACTGTCACACAGTACAGGCATGGACTATAGAGCATTGGTGTATTTAGACAGGACAACTTACTCATATATAGTATAACACCAGAGTGGATGACTTGAGAATCTCAACAGCAGTTGAGGGAGAAGTAAGTGCTCACCACAAATCCTGAGAGAAAACTGCAAAGCCTGAGCTGGCAGCTGAGATAAGTCTCCAGAAAGGTTCTGCTGACAAGTGGATAAAGAAGTTATGGGACACTACTGAGAGACTTTAAAAGATGACATTATGTAGTTCAGGACAAAATGGATGGAACTGGAGGAGATTAGGCTAAGTGAAATAAGTAAAGAAGAGAAAGAAAACTATTAGATGATTTTACTCACATATGGAATATGGGTAACTACAGGAAATGGACTTGCAAAAACAAAACAAAACAAAATGAAACAAACAAAAAAAGCCCCTTTAACCAAGCTGTCTCTTAGACTGTGAAACCTAAGGTGGTTATGAGGTGTGTGTTTGGGGAGGGGAGAGGGGAGCATAAGAACTTTGTTGGTGAGAATGGTAAGTTACATATGCAAATATATGAGGGTAAAACTATGCCCTTGAAATTCCAAGTTGCTCAGGGATGAATATACTAAGCATTACAAGCTAGACCTATTTGCATACCAAGTTGCAGAATGGACATTTCCTCTGGTTCTCTCCTTTTCCACTACAATATCAACAAATAGTGCTGCCACTGACACCCCAGCATCTCTGCAATATGAAACTTACTGTCCACTTTCCACCTTCAACTCACAAGCTCTGTGGCAGCACTATTTGTTGATACCACTACCAGCCTCTGCACACGCTGTTCTCTCTGCAGAGAATTCCCTTTCTTCAGGGACTGCATCTTCAGCACTCTGCTTAGACTGGCTTCCTCTGGGAACCCTTTTGGTCCTGTTGCTCTGACCTCTTGGTGATCTCTGTGCAGACCTTTGAGGCAGTGACTGACTTGTATGAATCTACCTTATGACATAGACTGTGAGCATGTCTTGTTCATTCCAGTGTCTTTAGTCCCCAAAAGAAGATTTGAGGCATAGTAGGTGCTCAATAAATAAGCTGAATAAATACTAGAAAATAATATTTAAAACAAATTCTGGGGAGTCGGGCGGTCGCGCAGCGGGTTAAGTGCAGGTGGCACAAAGTGCAAGGACTGGCATAAGGATCCTGGTTCGAGCCCCCAGCTCCCTACCTGCAGGGGAGTCGCTTCAACAGGCCGTGAAGCAGATCTGCAGGTGTCTATCTTTCTCTCCCCCTCTTTGTCTTCCCCTCCTCTCTCCATTTCTCTCTGTCCTACCCAACAATGACAACATCAATAACAACAACAATAATAACTACAACAACAATAAAAAACAACAAAGGAAACAAAAGGGGAAACAAATAAATATTTAAAAAACCCAAATTCTGAAAAAGATACATCCTAGACCACTGTATTTTCTACTCTGGGAGGAGACAGTGATCGAACTCATCAGGGTATATCTTAACTATCACGCATATGACCCACTTTTCCAAACTGGGTTATTTACATCCACAAATTATTTTTTTGGAGAGAGGGTTCAGATTCCAGTCTAGATAATGATTATTTTGAAGTAAACAACCAACCATATGCTCACCTAATAGTCCTCCTGGATTATAGAGAAACCTCAAGCTCTCACCTCCTCCCAGTCCTTCTTGACTAGGGATTTCAAAGCACTACCTTTTTTTCTGAGATTCTTCAGAGAAATTCCCATCCCATGGTAAACAACAACAATAATAGCTTTTTAGAGAACATTTCCATCAAAATAATGAGCTGAATATCAGGCTCAGATCATATTTTCCTTCTTTTCCTACTTAAGAAAAAAAAAAATCCAGAGGCTGGGTGGTGGCAAACCTGGTTGAGCACACATGTCGCAATGTGCAAGGACCTGGGTTCGAGCCCCCAGTCTTTACCTGAAGGGGGAAAGCTTTGCAAGTGGTGAAGCAGTGTTGCAGAACTCTCTCTCTCTCTCTCCCTCTCTCTCTCTCTCCTTCTCTCTCTCTCGCTCTCACTCACTCTCTCCCATCACTACCACCCCCTTCCCTCTCAATTTCTGGCTGTATCTATCCAATAAATATATAAATATATTTAAAATTAAAAAAAAAAAGAAAGGAAGGAAGGAAGAAAGAAAAATCCACATGGCCCTTGATGAAGCAGGGAGCCAAGACAGTCAGCATGGGAGGGAAGCTGGATTCAGTGCTGTGATTCTGAAGTGGTTAACAAAAGGATGACTCCCAGAGACAAAGAACAGGCTTAGGCTAAGGACCAGGAAATTGTGTAGTCAGGCAGACAATATTCAGCAAGAGCTCTGTGCATTCCTCAGCTCTGTCCCCACCTAAGCGAGAGCTCCAGAGGGGAAGGATCAAGCATTAAATCACTACCCGCTTTTCAAGTCCCATATATTTCACTTCCATTCCACAGAGCTTGGTCAAGATGACTCAGATTCTGATTAGGACTCCATAGTCTAGAAAAGCATTAAATGTGAAGTCTGCTCTCCTGCTGGGCAACAGCACACTTCTACATATATATATATATATATATATTTTTTTTTGGTAAACTTGTCTTTTTTTAAATATTCATTTATTTATTTATTCCCTTTTGTTGCCCTTGTTTTTTTTGTTGTTGTAGCTATTATTGTTGCTGTTATTGATGTCGTTCTTGTTGGATAGGACAGAGAGAAATGGAGAGAGGAGGGGAAGACAAAAAGGGGGAGAGAAAGATAGACACCTGCAGACCTGCTTCACCGCCTGTGAAGCGACTCCCCTGCAGGTGGGGATCCGGGGTTCGAACCGGGATCCTTACGCCAGTCCTTGTGCTTAACCCGCTGTGCTACCACCCGACTCCCACTCTTCTACATCATAAAGTTCTTTTCCAGACAGGAGGGCAGCATCTGTGACCGAGTGACATATCAAAAACCTGAAGGCACTCTTGTGGGTCATAGTAGCAACTTGCTCCCTTGCCCAGACTGAAAGAATATGCCACTCAGAATTCATGTTGTGAAAGTTATGACAATGCATTCATACACCTGAAAGGCATTTTTTAAAAGAATTCTGGGTTGGCTCTGGATGTCAGCTCCTGGAGAATAAGAACTGTGTTAGTTATTTTCTGACAGTTTTAGGAGAGCGTGGTGGAAATCCTTGAGTCTACTTGAGCTAATGGCAAAAATTCATCTTGCTTCAATAAAGTCACATTTATTGTGATCCACTCACACAGGTGGAACTGTCTGTGGGCTGGTTAAATGTCTGTCAAATGTCTTCAAAGCTGTGTCTATGGAATCTATGGGGAATCCAGTCCACTGCTCATTAAAGGCTACCCCTCTTATCCTATGGTTTTGTCAATGTTTCCTTTGTGTAAATAAAAAATAAAAACAAACAAACAAACAAAAGACAGGCTAGTCCTCATCCTGGAAAAAGAATATTTTTTCAGGGCAAGTTCAAGTGACTTCCCAGGTCACTGATGAGATGGAGAGGCATCAGGGGAAAGAGCACCGGGCTGGAGTCAGTAGAGTAGGGCATAAGCCCTCTGCCCTCATTTGCAATATTGTCCCCTCAAACAGTTCCCATATCTGCTCACCTCTCTGGCTGCACAGATGTCCCAGCAATGCAGTGAGAGGGTGAGCAGGGCACTGCAGACTGTGAAGTTCTTTGCCTATGGCCAGGGTCCTTATCTGTGTTCTGTCTCCCCTGGGAAGCTCTCCTCTGCTGGTCTTGCCAGTGCTGTTGCATATGGTCCTCTGCCACCAGGTATGGAAGGGAATAGTTCTTCTTGGCCTCTTTCTGTAAGTCTTTCCCAGGGCACACCAGTCTAGCCTGCAGAGCATCTGTACCACCCTTTCACACATCATCCCATCTTCTACATGACTCCTTGAAATACCCCCATTACACTTGAGACACCAGGAAATGTAATAGCAGAGACATTAAGTGACTAACTTATAGTGGCCCAGCTAGTGATAGTGGTAGAATTCTTTTTCCAGTCACTGATACAAAAGCCAGACCAGAGGAGTGAGAGATGCCTCCCCTAGAGGAAGGACCTCAGTGAGAAACGTCCTTCCTTCAGCATGTGGCTTGGCAACTTGGCCTTCCTCTGGTCCCAGCTCCAGGAAGCATCAAGTCTCCTGCCCCTACTTTAATTAATTATTTGTTTATTTATTTTTAACCAGGAGTTCAAGTTGAAACTCCCATTCCACACTATCTGTATCCAGCTACCTAGTGCTGCCTTATACTGGGCACTGAGAATAGCAGCAGTGGAGTCAGCAGCTGTTGGGAGTCAGGCCCAGAATAAGGCTCAGCCCATCCCACAGAGGGCACCAGAGTGCCTTGTAGTCATTCCATCACTCCTCCAGGGAAGGGTGCAGGAGACTCTGGTTGGTGATCTGGGTGCCTCTGCTTACCTGTTGTGCCACTTGTGAAACACACAATGGAGAGGTCACAGGGTCCTGGGGGCTGCAGAGGTGAGAAGAGGTGTGTGTCAAGGAGACCTGTGCAGGCAACTAGGTCCTAAGTTCTCTGGGCCGCAGCAGCAGCCAACCCCCTCTGTGTACATCTTGTTTATTCTGTGCATGAGGGATGTGCCGGCACATGTATGTGCTCCTTCGTGCTGTAGTCAGGAAGGTAGGCAGGTGAGTTTCCAGGAAAGGGGGAGAGAAGCTGAGGAAACCTAATGGGACAGACATCAATCTGCCCCACCAATGTCACACCTGGTCTCACTGCCTGCTTTACTCGAGCCTGAGTTTAGTTCTAGATGGGACTGGGCTCCAGCAGTCTCACCTTTCCTGAAGGGGCATGACCTAATTCCCTTCACTCTTCCCATTTTCTCCAAAATGTCTGTTTTTACACTTCAAAATAGAATGTGTAGCTCAGGAATTGAGCTGCTTGCCATGTCACCAAGGGGGCTTGGCATCAGGCCTGGGCACTTAGTCCTGAGACCACTGGGAGGAGCCCATCATGCCTGCCTGCACACAGAGGATGACTTCTTAGAGGAGGTGACACAGGAGTTGATGCTGAAGGACAAACAAGGTCACTCCAGAGAACAAATCTCTAAGGCGAGGGCAGAGTATGGAGAAGACAACAAGAGGGGCAGCCTGGGAAGGTTTTAGGGAAGCAGTGATGTAAGAAGGCTCATAGAGTTGGTGAGAATAGAGTTGATCTAGAGGGAGAACTAGAGGTGAGAGTTATTATTAGAAAACCAAAAACCCCTCTTGGGCTATCATAGTGGGTAGCTATCTTGACTGATGGCTTGACCCCAAATATTGGGTTGTTGGAAAGGTCATGACACATTTTTGCTTAGAAAAAAATATGTAATGACTTTTCTGACAACTTAGTAGTGTTAACATAGGGATGACACACAGAAAAGTTCACAAGTAAAGATATACAAAGATAGCAGAGCCACAAGGCAGCTCAGTCCTGGAATCCTCTATGGGTCCTGGTGTTACTTCTATCCATCCCAACCTGTGGTGAGTTCATTACTTTCCCCAGAAGTCCATTATGCAAAGGAGAAAGATTTCCCAAAGAAAAAGTTGCTGGGGAGTCAAGAGTGACCAAGAGTGACTGCCTCTTTTCCTCCCTCCCAAACACCTGTTTCTTATTGGAGGTCCTTTCCACAACCCCCACCCTCAGAATTTCTGGGTGCCCCAAGTGGGCATACCCTGGGGTGCTCATAGGAGTTGCAGATTGACATGGCTGTAGCACGGTGAGGGGGCTGTGTGAGGACAAGGCTCTGTCACCACCTCGCACAATAGATACCTGCTGGCAGATTAGCTTACCACAGGAGCATGATGATTCTGTTGACCACATTCCTGGAAGAAGAAAACACTGTTTTTAAATGCTTGAAAGTTCTCACCACTCAAAACATAAAACAAAAATAAAAAAAACAGCACAGAATACCTTGTTTCTGTATTAAGACTAGTATTCAGGATTACCTACCCTCAAGTGGGCCACATGGCAGAGACCAATTCAGTGACCTCTTCTAAGAAACACATCCAAGCCTACGCTGCTCTACATATCTCTACAGACAAGATATTATAGACTAAGGCCCAGAGGGAGACCAGGTATGTGGACAATGGAGCGGACTAGAGATGTCCATGGCATATCTGAACACAGGCTCAGGACAGTGGGTGAGTGGCCTGGGATTCTAGATGAGCAGTCAGGATAGGAGGAAAATAGGGGGATTGCCAGTATAAATGTTTCTCCAAAAGTCAGGGGTGCAAGTGCACCGGCATGATGGATACAAGTAGGGGCAGATAAGGAGTTAGGAGATAATTGGAGAGCACAGGAACCTATATCTAGTAAGTCATAGGGAGCGTAAATTTCATGAGGTCTTGAGGGTTAGGATGAGCTATGTCACTGTCACTCCAGCAGGCCATGAATTGCCAGCAACTTGACAGCATTTCTGGGGAAGCCATGCACCAAAACTCCAACACCACACACACACACACACACACACACACACACACATACACACACACACACACCAAACAAACACACACTCCAAACAAACAGTCCTACTGGTTGTTTAGGGATCTGGGATACAGTTGCAAGAACCTCTCTGAGGTTATTGGATCTCATGTCTACAGTCCTCAGGCACAGCCAAGTTGACAGGTCAATGAAGAGGCTCCAGTGGTTGTCTAAACAGGTCTGGGGCAGGCTAGCACCGCCATCCAGCTGTGAGTGCCTGTGTCCAACCAGGCCGGTCACCTAGGAATGTTTGCACACCAAACCCATCACCTACCCCTAGCCCCTGTGAAGTCAGTCTAATCTCAATACGGGCACAGCTTGGTAGTCATCCACCCCAGGGCATGAAAGTTATAGGTAATTGGCAGCTCTAGCTTGATGACCAGCCAACTGTGGCCTGGCAAGAACCCGGAATCAGACCCTCACCTCCACAGACTGCATGGATTTAATGATCACTCCGCACTCCTGCCCTCTGTCTTTCAGGGTTTCTTCAAATGGTTCCATAAGAATGATCAGCCTGAGCCCTGGTGTCTCCTTCCTTTCCACATGCTCTAGCAGAAGCACTGCCTTCTGAGGTTTATCCACAATCACAGTACTGATGTTAGCTGTAGGATCATGAAGGAGATCAGGCTGTGTGGTTACAGGTTATGACAAGGTTGGGGAGCTATGGATGTGTGTACAAAGTTAGTTTGATTTTATTTATTTATTTATTTATTAGATAGAGACAGAGAAATAGAGGGGGAAGGTTGAGATTGAAATAGAAACCTGCAGCACTGCTCCACTTCCTGTGGAACTTCTTCCCCCCTGCAGGTGGGGACCATGGACTTGAACCTGTGTCCTTGATCATGGTGACAAGTGTGCTCAATCAAGTGTGCCACCACTTGGACCACCCAAAGCTAATTTGTAAATAAATACATAAAATAGACTGTGTGGGCCTTGTGCTACCCAGACTGTAAGTACATGAATTCTCGTTAAAGTCAAGAACAAAAGCCTAGGACATCACCTCCATCAGATGCCATGCATTCCTTTGCTCTAGGTTTAGCCCTGCACATCACAGGTTTGCTACAGGTATTTACTACCCTCTATCATATACTTCAGCCTCAAAGGGTTGGCAACCCATGTAGGGACTGGTGAGATTTATTTACTTACTTTAATGAGAAAGAGAGACTGAAAGACATGTAGGGACTGGTGAGATTTATTTACTTACTTTAATGAGAAAGAGAGACTGAAAGACATGTAGGGACTGGTGAGATTTACTTACTTACTTTAATGGGAAAGAGAGACTGAAAGACAGACAGACAGACACACACACACACACACACACACACACACACACACAGAGAGGGAATAGAATAAAAGCGGAGGAGTAGAGGGAGGAGGAGGGGGAGGAGAGGGGAGGGGGAAGGGAGGGGAGAGGACAGAGCACTGCTTATGGTGGTGCTGGGGATTGAATCCAGGACTTCAGAGCCTTAGGCACAAAAGTTTTTGGGTAAACATTATGCTATCTCCCTAGCCTGGCAAAGTTAGTGTCAATCAGCATAATACCAGAGGCTAGGGATGAGGGGTTGCCTGCCAAAAGCAGAGAGGGGGCAATGGTAGGCTTACCTGTGTTGATGATGTAGCGGATAGCCCCGGGTCCCAAGGTGTCATAGAGTGGAACCACTACCATAGAATACGTATAGCAGGCCAGCTCCGAGATGATCCACTGTGGAGATATACACAGGGCAGGGTGAAGGAAGCCCAAAAGAAAGAGGAATGTACTGCCCTTTGGCCCAGGCAACTAAGATCTTTGCTCTTGGTTTCCAGCCCAGCGGGCTCTGTTCTGACCCTTGACCTTTAGCAAGGTTAACAGGCTATGCTTGTTTACCTATAGTTTCCAGACTAGGAAATTCCAGAATTTCATGTTCAAATAGTCCCTAACCTACATGCAGGGCTTGTGTGGGCTTCCTCCCTAAATCTTTCCTCCCACCTGGTTCAACAAGCAGCTGTTTGTGAAGCTGTGTGGGTAGTGGATTGTACTTGACCAGTGTCCACTCCTAATTAGAAGGATAATCAAGGGAGGAGTGGTGGCATGAACCAAAGTCTCTCAGACCCTGAAAACAGTGGAACATGACTTGATACAGTGCCCAATCCTATACTCTACTGACAATTCTAAACCAAATCAAGACAGATGCTAACCTCTGGCCGATTTTGTGCAAAAATGCCGATAAACTGATCTGTACTTGCTTTACAGTTGTGCTGGAGAAGTCCGGAACCTAGAAATTCAGCCCTGTCTGCCACCTGCACAAACACAGAGAAGTGAAAAAATAAGGAACTCTTCAGGAGAGACGGGACACCCCAGATGGGATTTATAGAAATATGAGAGACCTCCCCCAACTCCTACCCTTGTAAGATGGAAACCTGTGAAGCTACTGTCAGAAGTTTGGCAGACAGGCCAGGCATGGAAATAATGGCCCTCTGAGACCCAGTAAGGTTCCCACAAACTCCCAAGTGCCAGTCTGCATGAGTGAGAATGGTGGGGGCCTGTTCTCTGTCACTCACCTCCTGGTAGGACAGCCACTGATAAGGCTGCTTGGGTTTCCTGAAACCAAGACAGGGTCCATTTCCTGCAAAGAGATAAGCAGATCTCATGGCAGGACAAGAACAGGCAGGAGTGCCACCTGCAGCTGCCCATCTGGCACCTGCCTGCTCTGTACCATGTGGTAGCTTCATGGATCATGTGACTGCCACTCCCTTCCACCCCAGGTGCTTGTTTAATGTAAAGAACCCAGCCATGAAATCTTGTCCAGGGATCTAGAGGCTCAAGTTCAAAACCATGCCAGCCAAAAGTCTGATAATTCAAGGCTCACCAGAGGCTGCCAATCCTGCCTAAGCAATGAGTTAGGGTCAGGCTGTACTGTAGGCTGGAACAAAACTGAAATTATTCCTTTGTAGAGGCAGCTCATTCTCTGATACAAGGGCCAAGAGTGGCTTCTTGCCTCTGAACCTGAATACCATTCACCTGATACCATGCTAGCTCACCTCCACCTGCACACTCTCAGCCCTTGCCAAAGCCCTTCCACAATCCCATGGTCCTTCTTACCTGAGATGCTCAGCCCACGACGGAATACTTGGTACATGGTTCTGGCGTCATCATAGTAGTGGGTGAGTAGATGAGGGCCATCTCCAATCACAGATCGCCGGGCCCCACCACTGTCCTATGAACCAAGCAGGGGCCAGAAACACTGGCTGAAGCAGGCAGGGGTGTCAGGAGAGGGCATCATCATGCATCAGGCTCTACATAGTTTGGATGCACTATGGGCCACACTGCTGGGACTGGGACACACTTTGTGTGCATTTGCACACATGGCCTAGTCACATACAACCTCTACATATATCCACATACATGAGACTTGTACACATATGACCTGTATACATTCATATTCGAACACCGAAGTTCCCCTACAGGTGCACCACATTGGTCTCCAGCATATGCACACCAGACACATGCCAGTTCAGCATACACAGAGTTGTCCAGATTTTCAGCAACTGCTCATATACAACTGTAGTCTACCCAAACAGTGGAGTAAGGATTGTGGGACAATTTCTGACTATGCCCTAGCATCAGGATGACCTTCATAAGGTGTCCTCACCTCATCCAAGACTGTCATGTCCCTAGGATAAGGAACTTTTGTGTTGGAGAGTGAGCCCACTATCCGCGAAGTCCAGGCCATTGTTTGCATGAGAATCTGAGAGGGTAAACCCCCAGCCCTCCCCCTCTGGGTTTAGAAAAGGGCAGGTTCCCCTTGACCTCTGGAATTTATGATGGCTGGACCCCCAGACATGGGCGCTTTTCTACACATGTCACATCTCCCCCCTTTTTAAACAAAGGCCATGAATTAGTGTGTATGGCTAATTTGAAAACCACCTCAAACATCCTGATTATTCAGCTGCCTCCCTTACCCCCTGCTCTGAAGTGCCTGCAATTTACCTCTGGAGAAATATGCACTGTGAAGCTTGTGATCAAACCTTGTAATGGTAACCTTTTACTTGTGATCAAATAGTTTGCAGGTCAATATGTGACTATACATTGTATTGCTCTGTGTTTGGGTTAATGATTACCTCAACCTTCCCCCTGAGCTATGGGTATATCTGCTTGTATTTACTCTCCTAATAAATGAGTTGACCCACTGAGGCATTCACTCCCACAGCTGGCTGCTTGTCTCTCAGTGCACTTTGCCCTCACCATTCGGAGCCACCCAAGGAATCCCAGGGGGATGCTCTGACCCTTCGCTGCTGCTGGCCAGGGGGGTGGGGGACCTGGAGTAAGCCCGCATTTTTGGATGTCGTCTATAGTTAGGAAGGCTCCTGCCCTCCATTACTCACATACTACTGTGAATTAGTTTGAGGAATGTGCTAAAGGTACTTGTCTCCAAGAACAGAGTCTTGAAAGACTGTGGAAGAAGCAGGGAGGTACGTTCCTAGGCCTTCAGTAGCATGGATCCAGAGAGGGAGATACAGTAATTGCCCTCTGCACTAAGGCCTGGGGAGGGGAGGGGGGCTTATTCTTTTGCCTCCTTCCCTTTCACCAAACTACCCCTCTGCAGGATCCCCAAACCCAAAACTCTCTTGTGGCACAGCACTACCTCTTTTGTTAGCATTGTCCAGGCCATTCTCAGTTGGCTGTGGTTCACCACCTCTCAGCACACTGGAACTGAAAGAGCCAAACTTAAAACTACATGTAGCTCTCAACTGCAGAGCAGTGGGAAGTTCTGTTCAGCCAGGTTTTCCTGAGTACCAAACCCACAAAAGAATCATGTGAGAAGCTGGAGACATACACCAGCAGGCCTGGTTAGTACTCAAGGTAAAGGAAATGACAGAGCAAGAGACTGAGAGAGACAAAAAGAACTCAAGGAGGTATATGTGTCAGAGAGGGGCTACTGAGATGAGTTTTGAAGACTTCACAGGGGTTTGCCAGGCAGAATGAGGAACAGGGAATGACCAGGGGCAATAGCACTGCAAATATTTGGGGAAAGGAGGCACAGATGCATTTGAGGAACTGAAACCAATTTATGGAGTTCTGAGGGATAAGTGAAAGAGATTAGAGAAGCAATTGGTCAGGGTCAAGACTCTGGGCTTTAGGATGAAAGTCAAGGGAAACTTTTAATATGATCTGAATGGTGTTTCTCACCATGTAACGTACATAATAAATGCTACCAGGCTTCTATAATCTGGGACCCTCTCATCTCCCCTTATGCACCCCTGTTCTCTCCTTTGCCTGCTCCACTGCAGCCACTCTTATCTATATTCCCAGGGGACAAGGCAATGGAAGGCTCAGTCCTTCCAGAAAGGGAGGACTTGGTGGTGTCCTGTATCCAGTCTTCCCAGCCAGAACCACAAGGTGACTCACTGCAGCTCCCACACTAAGCCAGGACCACGCCCTAGACTATCCAGACTGTTGCCACTTCCAGCCCAGGCACCTCAGCTGCCTCCCAACACCTGTCTACCACAGCTATCCTTCTAAAGCACAACTTGACCCTGTCTGTCCCAACCATTAAAAACCCAAAATAAATCCATGCTTCTCTGCATGCCCCTGCCAGGTTCTGGGGCTCTGTCCTTGCTGACCTCTCTAGGTGAATGGTAATGGTAAGCTTACCAAAGATAGCCAAAATTTGTGCTTTCTCTTACTAATTTAAGGCTCAGTCTATATGGTACCACAAAAGATATTGGTTACCTTTTGGTGGTGCATCTTTCTCTGAGTCATCTAACCAAAATCTTGCCACAGCCTCAGAAATCAGGCACTGTTTTTATTACTCACTTGATAGCTGAGAAAATTGAGGACCTAAGAAACTGCCAAGGATTGTGTGACTAGTAAGAGGCTCAGCCTACCCTGGTAGGCAGGGCTACCAGTTCTCAAGGTAATTCTGTCACCCCTCTACTTGTCCCTACAAAGCCCCTTTCAATAGTCCAGCCACCCCTCACATATGACCACTTCCCAAAGCCACCAGATGAACTTTTACACACCTGCACCTGTGTACACATCATTCATTCTGCATGAAATGCCCCCTGAAGATTCATTCTTATCTTAACCTAAACTCTCTCCTGCAAGGAAGAACTCTTCATGGACACCAGTCAGGAGCAAAAGATGTGGAATATAGATGAATAAAGCAAATAAACTAGAAAAAGAAAAGAAAAATGAAAGGAAGAGAAGAAGAAAAAAGAAAAAGAGGATAGCCAAACTTTCTTTTGTACAATGTGATAACAAAGATGGCCACTGGGGGGAGGGGGAGGGATGCTGGGAGGGACACAGAACTTTGGTGGTAGGGATTGGGGCATAGTGACATGCATGCAGCAAGTGTGGGTATTAAAATACTTCCCAAATCTTTTAATTAAAAGACATATTAAATCACTAAACTTATTTATTTTGGACAGAGACAGATAGAAAATAAGAGGACAAGGGGCAATAGATAGGGAGAGAGAAACACCTGCAGCACTGCTACACTGCTTATAAAGCTCCCTCCTGTATATGGGACTCAAGAGGGGCATGCTTGAACCCAGATCCTTGTGTACTATAATGTGTGCATTCAGCCAAGTGTGCCACCACCCAGCCCCAATCACTAAACTTTTGAAAGCCATGTGCTGACCCATGTCTGAGGCATGACAGAATTTTTAAAGGGGTGGGTGGTGGGTGGATATCTATAGCTTGCTCGTGGACATGGTTCTCAGGGGAAGAAAACTGAGAAGCTAAGGGAAATAGGGGGGAGCATTTCAGTCCATGTCAGTGTAACTATATTATCTATTCAAGGTGAACATATTAATGTTTAGAAAATAAGAAAAATTTAAAAGGTAAAATAATCTCCATAACCTTAATAAACAAATAAGTTTCATAAGCTCTTTTATGATTAATATGGCTGGGCTTACATTTGTCTACCTTCTTGTCCTCAGGCTTTCCCTGTCAATCCATGTTCTGGAAGTACAGGCCCCTGGGGGTGGATTCAGCTCTGGGTCTCAACACCAGAACAGGGCTGGGAACAGTGAGAGATGGAGGAATTTACCTCCATCTCTAAATGGCAGCCCATTTAGAACCTTAGATTCTCAGGGCCATTTGAGGTTAAGTAAGCCACAAGTTTGGCATCTACCATCAAAGTGCCTGTTCTTGTGTGCTATTCTGCAGAGCCTGGCTGCTTGCACCTGCTCACCTCTACTTCCTCAGACTGCATCAGGAGGTTGCACGGTGGTTGCAAGGCCTTTGGCCGGTGAGTGAACCAATAGGCGAGGATGGCAGCCAGAGCACCCATACTCACGAGGGTGGTGGCTGAGAGACTTCGGAAAAACTGACCCAAGTCACCCAGCTCAGGCAGCCTCAATATCTTCAGGATCTCTTGTGTCTGCATCTTCTCCAGAAGTGAGAGGATTAACTCTGCAGGGAAAAAGAGATGGATGAGGGAGGAATCTTCATGGCTGGCTAGAGAAGAGTCTGCTTCTCTCCTCTACCTAGGTTGGATCACTAGTGACACACTGACCTTGGCCAACCTCTCAGCTGGTCTCCTGCTGCTACATAGCATATCCCAGAAGCCAGTCTGATAGAATGGTCTTAACCAGTGACAGGCCAGAACCCTCAGCAATTACACCTGGCAGTCAGACATTCATCCCAGTTATCCCGAGAACCATATGCTTGGGTCCTAGGCTGTGGCTGATAGTTGTTTCCATACCTTCCAGGGGCAAGGGTGTACTCTGACAGCTCTAGGATTAATGTCTCCTGAGCCACAGTGTACTCAAACTTGCTGGTAGTATTTTGTGTGTCTTTACTCCTGGGGTATGGAGGACAGAGAGGCAGCAGGCATGCCTAGTATACTGTCCAAAATGAGTGGGGGAGCCAGGATGCATGCTTCTCCCAAATCACTTCAAAGCCCCTAATCCTGGGTTTGAACCTGAGAGAAACAGAGAAGGGAAGGGGTCTAGTGGCACTAGGAAAGACAGAAACAGGCTGGGGCTATGGATCAGCCTGCCAATGCCCATATCCAGCAAAGAAGCAATTACAAAAGTCAGAATTCCTACTGTCTGCACTTAAAAAACAATTTTGATCCATACTCCCAGTGGGGGAGAAAGAGGATAAGAAGGCTCTGAACTACAGCTCCATCAAGACCCAGAGAGAGAGGAGAAAAAAAGGGGGGGGACATTTGGAAACAGTAATAGGGTCATGAGTGGCTTGGAGAGGAAGAGAGGATTGGACCTGGAAGAAAAAGGGGACAATTACATAAAAATGTAGACAGATAGTTGTAGAGATAGTTAACTCATGCTTGCAACCGTAGGAGAGCTGCAGTGGATTGCAGTAGAGGGATAGGGGATTCAGAACTCTGGAGGTGAGAACAGTGTGAAATTATCCCCTGTTCACATATAATTTTGTAAATCAGTATTAAGTCACTAATAAAATAATAAAAAAAAAAGAAAATGGAAGTGGTAGTGGGAGCAGAAAATGATGGGAGGGGAAAAGAACTAAGCCCCAGAGTGAAAGCACTTAGAAATGTGATGTATGTGCTCTGAGGGATAACTTGTATCTGTTGTGAGACTGTCTGTGGTGGCCAGGAAGCCATGTTCATTGAATGCAGCCCAAGAGGACACAGAGTACCTGCCAGGGGGACATGGTGAATACCCTGGGGTAGATAGTGACTTTTCTTTTTTAGAATTTTATCTATTTTCACTTTGTTTTTCTTAAATTTGATAGCATAGAGAGAGAATTGAGAGGGGAGAGGGGAAAGGGAGACAGAAAGAGAGGCACCTGCAGCATTGCTTCACTACATGTGAAGCTTGTCCCCTGGCAGGAGGGGAGTGGGGCCCTTGAACCTGAGTCCTTGCACACGGTAACATGTGCACACAACCCAGTGCTCCATGACTTGACTGCCCTGAAAGCACTTTTCTGAGAAGCACTTGTGTTTGATTTTGGTTTAGAAGGAGAGTTCCCCAGGGGCTGCTGTGGCAAACAAATAGCCAGCTGGGCTCAGGGCTCTGCACTTGGCCTGAGACTGAGGAAGGTAGGGAGGGTGGCCCAGACTTCTGAACCTCTTTGGTGTCACTGCTCAGGCTAGAAGGGCTTCATGGTACCTACTTATCTGCTGGTCTCCTGAGGGCCAGGTGGGCTCTAGAATGCCATGCGCCACCCACTGCCACCCTCCTCATAAGCCCTTGGCCTCTGGAAGAACAGCTGTAATTTTCCTCCTTGGTAAACAAAAGAGAAACTCAACAGTAGTCACTCCATGGCCAAGGGACAAGAGCCAGACAGCAATTGTCTGACCCCTGACAGGAGAGATCTGCTGAAGTCTCAACAAATGGTATTTGTGCTAAGCTGTAGCATCATCACATGGGAGATGTGGGAAGTGATGTGCAAAGTCATTGCAGGGAGAACAAGTAAAATTCCTTGATTCAAATCCTTTCTCTTTTACTTCAAAGCTACACAAAGTATTTGTGGGGGGAGTGGAAGGGGACAATTCACCTAATAAAGCAGGTGCCTTATCATGTGTAAGGCCCTAGGTTTGAGCCCTGGCATCACATAGGGACACCATGGACAGCACCATGAGAGGTCTAAGAATGGAGGTGCAGTGCTGCAGTATCTCCCTTCCCCACTCTTTCTCTCACAAAAGAATCTTCATCCAGTTGAACATACCCTACCATGCTGAATAAACCTCTGTTTCCCCATCTTCAAAATGAAACAGTATCACTCAAGCAATTAAAATTCCTTATATTGTATCTGGCACCATTAAATTACAGGCAAGTTGGGACTAGAGATGGCTGGATTTATGTTTGTCAGACCAAGGAGACTGCTCAGTTTAGGCCCATCCAAACACTGGGCAGAGGTGGCTGTGTTCCTGCAGGGACTTATGTTCTACAGATGGCATGACAAACTGAGTCCAGCTGAGTCCTGGGAACACTCACCCACTACCCCCAGGTGCGGGATGCTCCCTGGGGAGCAGACAAAGTGAGTCCCCAGTCAGAGAATTCTCACTGAGTTCCTGAGCTGTCTCCTCTAACAGAAGGAGTTTTGAAATCATCCCACAGGAATGTTTCCACTCTTGGCCTATTGATCAAATTGAAGTTCTACATCAGCAGAGACCCATCTATGGCCCAAAGTGAAGTCACCAAAAAAAAAAAAAAACTGCTTGGGGGAGGATTGGGCAGGCAGCCAGATGGTTTCTTTTGGATCTTTATTCCTCTAAGCTAAAGACAGGGAGGCCAAGTCACAACCAGACCCATCTGATAAATGACCCACAGTATTGTAGAATATCCTTACATGTCCACCAGATTTTGGAATAGATTCTGAGTTCATGGATACTCCCCCTAATGGACTGAACTGAATCAATGGGCTAGAAATTCAAGGCCCAATATACCCTGTCCAGCCCCTAAAAAATTCAACTATACAGTCTCAAAAGTTTTAGAGAAAACCCTGAAGTGATACCTCATATCAATGGTCCTTGGCTATTGTTCATGGGTCCTAAGGAGCAGCAGAATGTGGGACTGAGCTGCAATGTTGGGGTTTTCACACAACACAGTCCAGGATGGTCAGATCTTTCACTGACCTATTTCCCCATCCACCCATCCACCCACCCACCCACCCACCCATCCACCCATCCACCCATCCACCAATCCATCCACTCGTCTACCTACTCACTTGCCAAGCAGACCTTCACATGAATCCCACTCTCATCTAGCTCAGTGTTGGATCCTGGAACAAGCCAGATGTGGACTTGCTCTCAGTTCCATGGGAGAAACATTTGAGGATGCAAATCGAATAGTGTGGTGTGAGCATGGGAAGCAAGAAGTGGTGCCAACTCAGGTATGGAGGGTGAAGACAACCTTCTGGCAGGAAATGGCATTGGTATTGAGACTGAAGGCTAAGAAGAAAGGGTATCCCAAATAGAGGTAAGCAAACATAGACAGTGTGGAGCATTCATCACGCTGAACATTCTGTTCAGGAGACAATGTTGTAATCCTGCACAGTCTTGTAAGAGTCAATACCACCAGTCTCTGAGGTAGGTCTCCTAGGTGTGCTATGTTTTCAACAGTGACCATTTCCCAGGAGAGGGAGGAATGGAATGGAATGGAATGCATCTAAACTCCCTGGATTCTGATACCTTGGAATCACTTTCCTATACAGCACTCTATTAGACCTTCCCAACAGCTCCATGTGCTCATTACATAGTGGCACTATAGAGACTCCTTTTTACCTGCCATGTGTAGCTACACAGTTGTTGCTGAGGAGTTATTCTGATGCAGTCTCCGCCCCCAGGTTTTACTACTCCCCGCGAAATCCTAGCAGTGCCCCCTTCAACCAATCCTGGCCCTACACGTCACCCCTGGTTGTCGCCCAATAAAAATCCCCCTCACCCCCCCCTCTCTGGGCTCTCAGCTCTCCTTCTCTGAGATCTTGCCCCCTGCTCTCCCCCCGTGGTCAGGTAGTGGGGACGGGGACGGCCATTGCCGGCTGGCCCCACGTGGTCTGAACCAAACTCCCCCATCCTATAATAAAGATTTGTGTACCCCTTTGCTCTGGACTTCCACTCTCTTCTCCGCAGTGCAGCCCAACACCAGACCGCCATAACAACATCTGGCGCCCATCGTGTTCCATGCCCACACCTGCTGGGTGGCCTGGCCTGAGGTCCCTGAAACCGCCCAGACACAGGTAAGTGGCATCCGCCCACTTCTGTGGCCCCGCGTTTCCCTCCACCATGGGAAATTTTTCGTTTTATGAGGAGGTGTCCCAGTCATTATCTCTTGACCTGGGACAGATTCGCGCTGTCATAAACGGTTTAATTTTCACTACCCCTTGGATTTTTTTAACTGTGGTCGCCACTTTCAAGATATATAAAACGTGGTATGCCATAAGGATAAGTGACCTTGAGGCTGAGGTACGAGAGTTAAATCACATGTGCTTAAGACTTAGACATCCTAAGCGATCAGCGGCTAAACCCAAGAAGTCCGTTCCCACAGACACGCACACATGTTCGGACGCTCCTCCTCTGACCCCGCCCCCTGCTGCCCCGGTATCAGCTCCACCTGAGGTTTCTGTGTCCCTGAACCCCCCCCCCCCGCCCCTGCCGCCCCGGTTTCAGCTCCGCCTGAGGTTTCTGCGTCCCTGAACCCCCCTTGCCCCTGCCGCCCTGGTTTCAGCTCCGCCTGCAGTTTCTGTGTTCCTGACCCCGCCCCTGGCCCCTGCCACCGCAGTTTCAGCTCTGCCTGAGGCTTTCTAGTCCCTGACCCCGCCCCCTGATGATACGTCATCATTAAGGGACCTAGTGGCTGAGATACGAGAGCTAAAGGATATTTTTTCAGCATTTAAGGACTTTAAACCATGTGCAGTCCACCCCGGGAGCTCCGTCCCCGTAGATATGCGTTCAGTCTCCCCTGCGGCCACTACAGCAGTTTCCACGGCACTTTCCACTTCTGTAGCTCCCTCTCCCGCGCCATCGGACCAAATCCACACCTTCCCGGTAAACTTGGCCCCTTCTAAACAAAATCCTCAGCCGTGGCAGCCATATTCCTCTAAAGATCTTGGAACACTCAGGCAAGCGGTCAGGGAGGACGGTTTGCATTCTCCATGGACCAAGTCCGTCTTAAGGAGCTTTTACCAGCATCTCAATACACCACAAGACTGGAAAGATCTGGCTTATGCTGCACTCCCAGACCCACTCTATCTTCAGTGGTAGGCATGCTTCCGCGATGAGTGCTCTAGACAATCGCAGGAAAATAGTAACAAACAGGTAGAATGGAATTCTGATGCTTTGTTTGGAGCAGGAGCTTATGAATCTGGAGCTTAGCAGGCAGAAGCCAGGTTTCCAACTGGTTATTTTGAACAGGTACGCATCTGTGCAACACAAGCATGGGAAAGGGTGACCCCACCCGATGTAGACTCGTCAGCTCCCATTAACTCTTTTCATCAAGGCTCTGATGAATCATCGGCGAGCTTCATCTCAAGGGTGAAGAGAAGCTTAGAGAGAAAGGTTTATAATCCTGACGTCCGCGCACTACTCCTGCGCTCTATTGTCTGGGAAGGCATGACACCACAATTCCGTCAGGTATGCCTTAATCTTAAACACCTACACCCAGATAATTGGATTCTAGTGACATAGGAACTTACATCAGGCAATTATGGGGCACCCACTACGACACAGGTCTATGCAGTTGCCTCACATAAGCAAAACGGGGCCTGCTTTCAGTGCAGTCGCCAAGGACATTGGCGTAACCAATGTCCTGATAAGTTGCGACCACGCCTCCAGTCAGGGAAACCACGCCTCCAGCCAGAGCAATCCCGCTTTCAGTCAGGGAGCCAGAGACCACATACTGTTTGTCCAAAATGTCGTAAGGGGTTTCATTGGAAGAGAGATTGTTGGTCCCAATTTCATAAAGATGGTTCACCCCTGAATGGTACAAATTCGGGGCCTGAGATTTTGTGGACCACTCCTGTTTTAGAACGGGGCCACCCTTCTATGACAGTAAAGATTGGCAATATTCCTTTTAAATTTTTTATTGACACGGGGGCAGAAAAGACGATATTAAGGCAAGAAGAGGTTCCCCAAGATTGGGAACTTATCCCTGGACCCAGTATACATGGAATAGGAGGGATGACCAGAGCATTTTGCACATGAGACTCGCTCATGTGGGAAGACCCAGAAGGTTCTACCGGACACTTCCGCCCTTTGGTAGCTAATATTAGCACCAACTTACTGGGCAGAGATCTTCTGGAATGTCTTGATGTTAGGATATCCACAGACGCCTCTGCAGAGCGTAAAACTCGGTCCCGCGATACCAGGTCTATTCAGCACCCCCAATACTAAATGCCACTGTTCGTAGCCAAACACCCCGCTTAAGCTGGCTTTCTAATGAGCCTGTCTGGGTGGAACAGTGGCCTTTACCTAGGGATAAGCTAAAAACTTTAAAAGAGCTCGTCTGAGAGCAGTTGTCCTTGGGACACATTTGTCATTCTCGAAGCCCATGGAATACTCCTGTCTTTGTGGTTAAAAAGCGCTCGGGAAAATGGCGCCTCCTTCAAGATCTCCATGCAGTAAATAAAACCATGCAGGTCTGGGGCTCCCCCCAAAGGGGTTTGCCTCTTGCTTCTGCAATTCCCACGGGAATTCCAATCATAGCTATTGATATACAAGATTGTTTTTTCTCTATCCCCTTGCATCCGCAAGATTGTAAACATTTTGCCTTCTCTGTTCCGTCTATTAATAATGCCAGCCCTGCTGATAGATTTGAATGGGTGGTGCTGCCCCAGGGTATGGCCAATAGTCCTACTATTTGTCAGGAGGCTGATAAATCTGCCCTTGTCCCATATATTCATAAGGGCCTTAATATTTTTCATTATACAGATGATATTTTAATATGGGGAAAATCAGATACAGATCTCTATGCCTTACATGATTTTCTCATTCCTGCATTAAAGAAAAGCGGCCTTAATGTAGCCCCTGAGAAGATACAGCTAATCCCTCCAATATCCTTCCTAGGTTCATAGATTTCTCTAATGCAAATTCATCCCTTAAAACCTAATGTTACCTTCCCTTCTAACCTTACTCTTGCTTCTTTACAAAGTTTTCTAGGAAATTTAAATTAGCTTAGGCAGTATCTCTATCTGCCCACAAGCTGCCTCCAACCACTGTTTGACCTGTTGAAAGGAAACAAACAGCCCTCTTCAAAACGTAAGTTAACTCCTGAGGCCTCCTTGGCACTGGAAAGGGTTAACCAGGCCCTCCAGGACATGCACCTTGTTCGATTCTCCCCCTCCTCTCCAGTAAACCTTCTAATCTTCAACTCCACCCCCACAGTAGTGGGGGCACTGTGGCAAGACCATGGGGTTCTCAAATGGCTTCACACGCCAGTAGGAGGAGCTCCAAGACTCCTCACTGAGATAGACGTGTTAGCATTCATGGTTCGCCAAGGGAGAAATAGGTCTGTGCAGGTCTTAGGGAAAGAACCGGATTTAATCATTCTGCCCTTTTCTCTCACAGATACAGAGTGGCTTATACGCCATCATTCCCACTTTTCCATAAGCTTCATGGGGTTTCTAGGACAAATAGATAACCATTTTCCTTCTAATAAATTGATAGCTTCTTTACCTCTTCTGCCTCTACTAGCACCTAAACTTTTCTCTCGGGATCCCATTCCCTCTGCTCCTACAATCTTTACTGATGGTGGAAAAAGGGGAGCTGCTACCCTTATATATTACCCAGACAAACAATCTCCTACACCTCTCTTTACTGAGCTTTCTGATAATTCCCCTCAGTACAAAGAACTTTATGCTGTTTTCCTTGCACTAAAAGCTGTACCAGAATCCTTCAACCTTTTTTCTGACAGTGTGTATACTGTTAACTTACTCCCATGGCTTGCTCGTTCTTATGTGAAAATTGATGACAACCCACTTTCCCCTCTCTTGATTCAAATCGCCTCTATGCTCTGTTCTCGAACCCAACCACTGTATATTCAACACCTTCGTTCCCACAGCCCTCTTCCTGGTTCCCTGTCCGAAGGGAATGCCGCAGTTGACTACCTTGCCTCCACAGGAACTTTCCCAGTCTCTGTCTCTGATCCTGCTAATTTTCATTCTCTAACCCATGTTAATCTTAAAGGCCTTTGAGCTCGATTCCCTGATGTTCCTGTACCACAGTTAAAACATATCCTCGCTACATGCTCTTCTTGTGCAAGTCTCATAAAGACACCTGCTATCCAGACCCTTGGGGTTAACCCCTGAGGATGAAAAGCTAATGCTATTTGGCAAATTGATGTAACCCACATACGAAACTTTGGCAAACAAAAATATGTGTTTGTCTCAATTGATACCTTTTCTAAATTTATGTGGGCTACAGCTCAGACAGGAGAAAGTGCTAAAAAGCTTGTAAGCCATATGATCTCTTGTTTTGCTGTTATGGGGGTCCCATTATTTTTGAAAACAGACAATGCAGCTATGTTTACAAGCAAACAATTTAAAGATTTTTGTTCCCTCTGGAATATTACTCATACCACGGGCATTCCCTATAATCCACAGGGACAAGGCATTGTCGAGAGGGCCCATCAAACTCTGAAGGCTCAACTAAATAAAGATAAAGGAGGAACATATCCCCCCAATATCCAGCTAGCAAAAGCCTTAACTACGTTAAATCTCTTTAATATTTACAATAACTCGGCCTTACCCCCTATTATTCTTCACTGGCAAACACCATCTACCCTCCCATCTATTAAGGTCAAATGGAGAGACCCACTCGATAAAATTTGGAAAGGGCCTGACCCATTATTGACCATGGGAAGGGGTTTCGCATGCATTTTCCCTCAAAATTTCTCTAAACCTGTCTGGGTTCCTGCCCGCCATGTCCGACAATACTCGCAGGATGGCGCTGTTATTCCTGAAGAACAAGAAATACTACAAGAGGACCAGATGCAGGATACATCCCAGGACCCGTAATACGGCATGGCAGAACCTACAAAATCTGGCTCACAGAGACCTCTCTCCTACCCTTTCCCTGTATGTCTTATGTTATAACTGGCCAGTTGTTTTTGTGAGTGAGTGTGTTGAATGAGAAAAAAAAATTTTTTTTTTGCATGACCCATCTGCTCGGAGTACTCTAAAAGGTAATTGGCTTTATATAAAAATGCTGGACGCAGCCAAAATTTCTGGAGATGTCAGAAACATTCCAAATTTTTTTTCTTTCTCCCTCTTTTGATTTTTATATATAGTTTTGGTATCTATGTAAGTTTTTAGTCTTAAATTGTGTGACTAATGACAGATATAAATTTGTTTTTAAATAATGTGTTTTTATAACAAAAGTTCTTTTTCCTCCAGTTTGTTATAACTAAATGTTTATGGGTATGTCTCAAGTTTGGTAACACTAACTTAACGGTCAAAAGTGTAACCCTACAGCTACACTTTTACCAGACAAGGTAAAAATTAATTTGTTAAGGTAACTTACTATTTAGGTAAAAGTCTAAATGTTCAACGTGACTATTAATTCCCAAAACTAAACTATATAAATTTTATATACAGGACACCTTTGAAGGGCCCCCAAAGGTGCCCTGTAAACTATCTTGTGGAAATTAATCCACAACAGATCTGGCATTAATCTGGCACTGTAAACATTAAAATCATTGTCACGAATATGCGTTAACTCTCTAAGCAATTTGAGTCTGTTTAAAATACATATTTTAGCTAAAATTGGTCTCAAGATCCTGCGGTAGAGGCTGCTACAGGAGGTCACATTAGATGACCTTTAAATAAAATCATAAAGAGATTTTAAACCAATTATAATCATCGAGGTATCAACTATAACAAACCTATAACTTGTTACAAGTTCAAATTAACCACGAGAAGCAGATTGTTTGTGTTTCTTCCACAGGAATCCCAGAAAAAACCATCTGGACCCCTGCACACCCTGACATCACCCACTAGATGGCACGACTACAGTGGCACCCCCCCCTCCCGAAACCCTAGATGTCACCTGATGTGATCTGAAGAACCTGATTCACAGACTCCAAGGACAGAACTTTTTTATTGCCTGTCTGCCTTTCCTGCTTCTGATTTGCCTGTCATGTTTTGGTGGTTCCAGCTCACTCTCTACAGAAAAGCGGAATTCCAGCGGCTGACCTCCCTCATGCAGCGTCGCATCCCCTGCCAATTCTTCCCCTAGCTATCTACTTCGGACTGAGACTTGTATCGGACTTTCTGACATACCCTATATACATTTTACACAATTTTGAAGCAGCTTATTTTCCTTCACGCTGCTGGTTTTTCATAGAGTGATCCTGAGTAATTCATAGACTTTACAGACTGTTGCCTTGAGGACTATACAATGCCAAATAGCCCCTCTGTTTGGTGGGTTATGCCCTCCCGCCTCCCCCTCTTTATGTACCCTTGCCCTTCCCCCACTGCAATCAGGGAATGTTCCTTTACACACCAATCCTTCCCTTTACACCACACTGGCTTTTACTACTCCCCTACTTGTCCCTTCCTGTTTTGTTATATCATTTAGGCTTTGCCCAAAAGGTTTCTGCCCCATGATAGTCTTTTACAGACTTTGTACATCTTATGCAATTACTAGATAGAAAGATAGAAAAGATGTAGAAATATTGTGAAGAGATGGTTGAGCAGGCTGCGCTTAAACCTATGAGATGAGTCTCTCCAGGTAAGTCTCTCTCTCTAAAGAGGGGTTGAGCACAGGAGGACGCATAAATCTCACAAGGTCGGCAGCCATTTAAGCCTTCCCTCCTCCACAGAAAGTCCTACATCTTCCCACCTGAGCACGGCATTCCTCTAAAACATTTAAGCCTGCTCCATTCTATTTTTCTTTACTGTGTCCATTTAGATATAAAGGGATAGGAGGAGATGTTGCTGAGGAGTTATTCTGATGCAGTCTCCGCCCCCAGGTTTTACTACACCCCGCGAAATCCTAGCAGTGCCCCTTTCAACCAATCCTGGCCCTACACGTCACCCTAGGTTGTCGCCCAATAAAAAGCCCCCTCACTCCCCCCTCTCTCTCTGGGCTCTCAGCTCTCCCTCTCTGAGATCTCTCCCCCTGCTCTCCCCCCGTGGTCAGGTAGTGGGGACAGGGACGGCCATTGCCGGCTGGCCTCACGGTGGTCTGAACCAAACCCCCCCATCCTATAATAAAGATTTGTGTACCCCTTTGCTCTGGACGTCCACTCTCTTCTCCGCGGTGCAGCCCAACACCAGACCGCCACAACAACACACAGTAACAGAGTGGAGGAGTTGGTACTTAAGCCCCAGGCAATAGCTTCCCAAATCACTACTTTGAGTTGGATTGCCACTCCACCTATCCACACTGAAACCATTCATACCCACGGTTCAGGCTTTCCTTTGTAATGATGCTGAACCCACAGAATTCCCCCCACACACACACCTTAGCCTCCAGTCTCTGGGGCTCAGTGCTGGCACTACAAATCTACTGCTCTTGGAGGCCATTTCCCACCCCCTTTCCATCTCCATTCTTTTATGATAGGATAGAGAGAAATTAAGATGGGAGGGGGAGACAGAAAGGGAGAAAGACAGATACCTGCTGACCTGCTTCACTGCTTCACTGCTTATGAAGCATCCTTGTGAAACTGCAGGTGGGAAGAGGGGGCTTGAACCTGGGTCCTTGCTTGACTCCTTGTGTTTAGTACTATGTGCACTTAACTGAGTGTGCCACCACATGGCCCCCAGAAAACCATCTCCACAGCCACTCAGAAGAACCCTGATCTATATTCTACTTGGAGGAGGGTGCACTCAGAGTCACTATGCCCATAAGCAGGGCTTAAATATCAAGCCAGAATTATCTTTCTATGTGTGTACACACAGACACACACAGACACACACACACACACGAACACAGACACAGACACACACACACACACACACTTCAGATGGGTTCTCTTTTGGATTCATGTCAAGAACTCACCAAGAATGTCTCATGACTGGTCCTTTTCCTCCAGGAAGCCTAGAACGATGGAGGTCAGTGGGTGAAGGGCTCAATAGCTGCCCTTCTCCCTCCCCCAGACTTCTACTTAGGAGTGAAGTGACCACAGTTTCTCTGCTCTGAAGCTGACCTGCACTCCTCACTGCCTAGGTAGTGACCAGAGGCTGTCACTCTTGCAGGCTCACCAACCTCCTCAGACAAAGTCAGGACTGACTGCATTTACCCTGTGATTCCCTTTAGACCTGGGGGCTATTGTTGGGCAGAGCTGAGAATTTAGGTCCTTTGAGGTCATGGGCCTCAGAGCCAGCCTGTGCCACTGAGCCCTTGGCATGGGGCATAGCAGAGCTGAGGCCTGGGCGTCTGGTCTCATCTCATTATTTCACAGAGATCTGGCCTGCTCTGACCTCCATTCCTTCTCCATTCCTCTGTTGATTTGGGGTAGGTTTGCTGGTCCCTGGAAGTCCAGCCATGACTGTCTCCTCCTTTACCCCAGGGGGCTCTCCTGGTTGCAGTAGCATGGGGTACTGGGAGTAGGGGAACACCCCAGGGAAGGGGTGGTGCTGGTGTTGCCAAGTGAGCTACCCTGAGTGTTTGTAAATATTCACCTGGTGGGAGACACCAGGTCTTAGTTGAAACCAGCTTCTTCTCCTTCCAGCATATCCTATGCCTTCTGCTTCTCTAGCACAGACCAATTCAGAATACTAAGAGGTGGTACAGGTTGGGGGCAGGGAACAGAAATCCCCTCACCTTACCATGTTCTCTATTGGATCAGGGCACATGGAAGATGGATAATTTGAAGTTTATTCTAATTTAGGATTTACAGAACTGTAAGATAATATTTTAACCCACTAAACTTGTGGTAATTTCTTTGCAGGATTCATTGGGAACTAATCTATAATTAAATGAGAAAAGATGTGGAAAATGCCTGACACACTGAATTACTCAATGAATGTTACCTTAAGGAAGGTAACATTATATATATATATAATGTTATATATATAACAAATATATATATATATATATATATATATATATATCACAAGTTGCTCAGCTCCAGGTGAATATTTCTAAGACTACTTATATGTAGGACTCCTATCTCCTCCACATTCAGTTTAGTATACCACTTTAGTTATAATAATCATACCAATTATATAAGAAGTAAATGAAATAGGGTATGTAAAATAATAGCAAGAGTATAAATAATATGCCTTAATAAATGTTAACCATTGTTATGTTCCTTAATATAGCAGCTTTGTTTTATTCACTGCTCTTTGTTCACACAACATTAAACTTTCTTGTTAATTTCTTGCTTGAAAATTCAATATAGAGAATACTGTAGTTAAAGTTTTGAATAACAGCACCACAGATGTCAATATTATTAAAAAAAAAAAAGAAAAAGATGGATAATAAGAGGTATAGTTCTTGAAACCTAGTATGGGAGAAATGTAGTAGGAAGGGGACCCAGGGTGGGAAGCAGGCTGACAAGAAGTAAAGCCCCAGAGCAGTGTCCATGGGGAGATGCCCTAGGGTCCATGAATCAAGTCCAAATTTACTCTGCTGTTCCTGCCTGCTAAACCAGCACTCTACCACAAAGCTCTGTCATGACGACCTTTAAGCATCTCTCAAGTGTGGCCACTCTTGTCCATTGACGGTTCCTGGCCTGCTCCAGTTACCGTCAACTTTAGCCCAGATCCATCACCAGCCTCTTTATAGGTCTCCTGGTTGTAGCCTTTGCTTCCACTGAGACAAAAATTATTTTCCTGTGATACAGATATGGCCATGTTATGTTACTACTCTAAAATATCATCTGACTTCCAAAGAACTCACCACGTTGGCACTGAGGCCCTCCATGATCTTTCCCCTTCCTCCTTAGAATTACCCCAGATTCTCTCTGTACAGCTTGGAGTGAGTGGAATCCCTGTTATCAGATTTCAGTTTTTTGTTAACCCCTTAGGTCTGCAGAAATAGGTGAGAAAGCACAAGGCGCGCCACCATATTATTAAAAATAACAATTATCAACTCCTGACAAGGAGCTTAACAAAACAAAACAAAACAAAAAAAACCCATAATAATAAACAAATAAAACAAACAAACAAACAAACAGACTTTTCCAGCATCCTGGGACCCCAGTAAACAACTTAGCAAAAAGGCCAGAAGGGGAGTTCTGATACTAGATGGACCTGGGTCCAAATTCTCACTTAAGATCTTGATGGTTGTATGACCTTGGATAAGTCTCTCCACCACTATCAGCCTCATCTCAAACAAAACCATGGACAGAGAGACTCAGAGTCAGACTGCAGGAAAAGAAATGCTCAGTAGATAGCAGCTAGCTGAAGAAGATTTTGCTCTGTCTCTTTGCCAGTTCAAAGGACTCAAAGACAACTTGTAAAAGTATACACATGCAGTCACAGCCTACCTTTCCAACAGGCTTCTGGCTCTGGGGAAGCAGCTGAGCTGCTCACACTAGTATCAGCCTTCCTTTATAAAGGGCACATGAAGCTCAGGGAGACAGCTTACCACATCTTGATCAAAGCATAAAAGCCATGAAGGCCCTGCCCAGAGCCTGGGACTGCCCTCCTGGGGACCGCTAAGGCAACAGGCAGCGCCTCCTCTGAGAAGGTGAGTGGTTGTGAAAGCCTTAGTGGCAGCAAAGGCTCTGGTGCAGCTGTGGGAGCAGGTCTGGCAGCGACTTGGAGCAGAACAACTCTATGAGGAGCTATGGGCCCTCAAGGCCCCCTGTGCTTCCCTCCTCCCTATGCACATGGGGCGGTGCTGGCTCAATTTAGCTCAGAGCCCAGCAAGCCAGCCTTAACCCCTGCTCTGCCAGGCTGCCAGAGCAGTCTCAACTCCCAACCTCTCCCATTCCTCCCACTCCCCTCCCCCAACACACAGACACACAGACATACATCCTAACTCCAGTCTGAGACAGGAGTTTGCCAAATGGGTTGTTTAAGGTCAAGCCTCTTCACACATCCATCTGGGACACTGATTAGGGGCCAGGGGCTGGGATGTACTGCCAGCAAGAGGGTTGGGTAGTGGGAAGTAGTAGGTAGAGGGGAGAAGTGTTGGAGAGAGGCTGTGCATCCTGTCAGGATACTCTATTTTCAGTCCTTCCCAGGGGTCGTCCTCTACTCTCTCCAAGAAGGTCATAATTGGGCATCTTTCAGACAAAAAACAAACAAACTCAAAAACCTCTGAGGTATGCTGGGCAGTGAGGATACTGTAGACTAAGAATCATGGTCATATGTAGAAGATATAGGCATATTTCCTCCACAAGATGCCAGGACAGCCACTCAGCTCCTCCTTAACACTGGCCCTGTGAGACATGTTCCTGGCCTGCTAGGGCAATGACCATTCTGGGACCAGAGTCCTCATCTTGTCAGTTGGAACCAAAGATTAGCTCTGAATTTCCTTTTTTTTTTTTTTCTCTTGCCTCCAGGTTTATCACTGGGGCTCGGTGCCGGCACTATGAATCCACTGCTCAAGCAGCCATTTTTTTTGTTTGTTTGTTTCATTTTTTTTTTTTTTTTGGTAGAACAGAGAGAAATTGAGAAGGGAGTGGGAGATATAGAGGGAAAGAGAAAAACACCTGCAGACCTGCCTAACCACTTGTGAAGTGATCCCCTGCAGGTGGGGAACCGGGGGCTCAAAATGGGAACCTTGTGTGGGTCCTTATGCTTCATACTATGTGTGCTTAACCCAGTGCTCCACTGCCTGGCCCCCTATTTCTTACTTTCCTCAATACCACTAGCAGGCAGTCTGGGACCCTAAGGTACCATCCCAGCTCCTCATCTTTCGTGGTCTATTTCCATAAAGTAAGGAGTGGGAGTAGGTATGGCAATTTTTGTTGGTGTGTGTGTGCGTGTATATTTCTCATTACAGTTTCACTGCTCTGGGTCAGTTTTTTCAGATAGAAAGACAGAGACAGAGAGAAGCTTCTTTCAGTGCTGTGGGGGCCCAGCTCAAACTTGAGCTGTGCTTATGACAAAGGAAGTACATTATCCAAGTGAGCTACCTTACTGGCATAGATTTGACTTTCACTTCTGTGGCGAGCATGTGATTGGGCACACAGCAGGCAGGTGGGGCCACTCTAAAGAGTAAAGACAGGACACAGAACCTAGGTCACTACCACCCAGGTATTGTTCACAATGCTACCTTCTAGTCTGCCAGGAGGGAGCCTGGCATACCCAACCCACTTCCTGTGCACCAAGACTGCTCCAGGCCATGGTCCAGGGCTCCGAAGAGCCTCTCAAGACCTGTCTGCACAGCCTGCCTGGCAACTTTAGAGACCAAAGGCCTTGTAACTCCTTCCCTGGAGCTGACATGGCTTCTACTGCTCACTCCACCACCTAAGGCAGGCTATGAGGAGAGTCTTCTTTCTCATTAGTTCATACCTGGATTTTGGAAGAGCCCCCCAGCCACCTTTAGTCTATTGAAAGAAAAGTTTAAAAATGCACAAATATTTGAGAATCAGTCACAAAGTTTCTTGTCAGAACGCTTACATTTTTTCTAGATGTTTTCAAAAAATGTCTTTAAAAATAATGTAAAGGTTTTTTTTATTTTTTAATGCTGCTGAGGGTAACTTGGGGGTAGAGGAGGGAAGAGAGGTAGACCCAGGATCGTCAGCCAAGGTCTGAGTTGGTGGTGCCAAAAAGCTGGCTTTTTGCATGGAGTCATGGCAGTGATTCTACCCCAGTAAGTGTGTGGCCTGGTCATTAGATTAAGAGAAGTACAGACCTCACCATCCCAGCTGTGTGGCACTGACCTGCAGAGAACAAATACAGCAGCCCAAATGTAGCACAACATCACTGCCTACATAGGGATTCACACGTGTCTCTGCTGTGAGAGAGAGCTTTTCTCTCCAACTTCCTCTTGAGTTTTAATTACAAATAATGACAAATGACTGGGGCAGAGGTGGGGCCTGGGGCCCTTTCTGACTAGGGAATTTCCAGGAGAAACCCACTACACATCCCCCATGAGAGATCAGCCCAAGATGCAGGGTTGCTGGGTTATACTGTGGGTTGCCTCCCCAAGGAGGCTGAAGGTTCAGTTAAGCCTCTTGAATGTGGAAAGGCCCCACTAGCACTGAATGTATCTGACTACTTCAGAAGGCCACCTGCCCCAGTTAGCCTGAACTCACTGTGAACATGTCTCCCTCCAGCCATTCATTTTGAGCAAGAGGCAGTCTCCACTGCTCACCTTTCCCCAGACCCTCATCCTCATGCCAGCAGCTCCCAAGAGTCTCACTCACCCTAAGCCTTGGTCAGGAAACATAGGTCCACATTCCTCACGGCACCAGCATTAGGAAGCCAGGCTCAAACAATACTTTCAAGAACTTAAAAATACAAAGAACCTTGAGAAGGGAGGAGCAAACAAAAACACAGTATCTTTTACCAGCTCTGAGAACCAGCTCTGAGATAAATGTTGCCTTTACCATGAATCAGGAAACACAATTCTCAGAGCAAAGAAGTCCAGCTGAGGTTAAGATACTGACAATGGTACCTTTGGAGACAGTTACAGGGTATGACAACCAGCCCTGGGACAGTAAGCTGAGCCTGAGAGAGAGTTATGAGGATGATTGGCACCTTGTAAGTAGGGAAGAAGTCCCTAGACCAGGCCTGACTGTGCAGGAAGCCAGTCTGTGGCTGCAACATGATCCCTCCTCCTCTCTGCAGTGTTCACATTAGCAATGTCAGTGTCCTGACCTTGGGAAGCAGTGACCCATTTCTACCACTGGTCCAAACTGAGGACACACTGCAAACACTCAGAGTCCAACTACAGACAGCCAGGGTATAGGCAGGGATAGGCTATGAGTTTCTCTAGCTACGTGGAAGCTCCTTAAAGAAAAGAGGGTCCTGCTGACATCACATGGTTGGAGTCAAGGATACAAGAGAGGGGTTGGCTTGCCTGCTTGTTCATTCAAGAGCATTGGGAGACACTCTGCTCAGAGAAAATGCACAAAAGAGAGAAGCTAAGAAAGTCTCAGTGAGGGAGGGGGCAAGGAGAGGGTCAGAGATTGTGTGGGAAGGAGTGTTTACAAGAAGAGGAGAAAGTCACAGAAGTGAATTGGAAAGGTCATAGGCTGAAGGAGGTAGGGTCCTGGGTGCACCAAGGACCAAGGCAAAAATGGAGTCTGGGAAGACAGCAGTTAGATAAAGAAGGAAAAATAAATGTCCTGAGTGCTATATATATATATAATGCCTCATAGCCCTCCAAGTCACAAGCTAGTGATGTCTTCCTGAGACCCAGAGGCTTTAGGTGCAAAAGTACCCGCAGGTAATAGAGGTCTGTAGCCCTTGATTCCTGCCCAATTCAACCTCTGTTGCTGAGGCCAGAAGCCATAGTGCTCCTTGCCCACCATTCCAGGTCTCACTTTTTTTTTTTTTTTTCTTATTTTCATAAAGCAAACCATGAGTTTTTTGGCTTTTTGCTAGAGGTCAGTTTTCTGAAAAATTTGATATAGAGCCTACATTTTTAGCTCCCTCACTCTCTGACAAATGCCATGAGAAAAAAACAAATCTGCATTCCACTCAGTTCAAGGGGAGGCAGCACCGTCAAAAGGGCCCTGCCACTGCCTGAATCCCTCCTCTGGAGACCAGGGCCACACAGGGTTACAGCCTTTCACTGCGCTCTAGTCGCCAAGTTCTGTACAGGGTTAAGGCCAGGCCTGAGCAGCCCAACCCTCCGCTGGGCAGGGAGCACAGAGAACTCAGGCCTCCTTTTCAAGGCCAGAATGAATGAGGGATATGCAAATGAACACCTCCTGAGAAGAGGCAGGGGAGGGTCTGCTGCTGGCAGGCCTGCATCTCTCCACTCTAGGTCAGTCATATGAAAGGGTTTGTATTCCTGCTGAGGGTTCAGGCACCAAGCCAAGCTGAAGCCGTTCTCACCAGAAAACAAAAAACTCTTTCAGAACAGAGCAAAGTAAGGCCCCGGCTGGCCTAGGAAGGCTGTTGGACAGTTGCTTGTGTCCATCGCAGAGATTGCCTATCACTTGGATTCTCACTGCACTGTCCTCTTTCTAGATGAAGTTGGAAGCCCCAGTGGCTGCTGAGGGAAACTCTGTGTCAGATCAGAACTGGTGGGATTAAGAAATGGGATCACCCATTCTGTGAGGCTCTGTTGGCCTTGTCCTTTTCAAAAAATACTAATGTCTAAATCAGAGGTAGCAATCTTGTTTATAAGAGAGAACTTTGGTAAATATGGAGAGAGCAATGTGATAGAAGAAGGAAAAAACCAAAAACAAAAACAAAAAAGGCCATGATGGTATAGGGGGCCAGGCAATGGCACACCCAGTGAGTATACATGTTACTATGTGCAAGGTATCAGGTTCGAGACCCCTCCTCCCCACCCACAGGGAGAGATGTTTCCAGAGCAGTGATGCAGGTCTACAGGTTTCTATCTTTCTCTCTCCCACTATTTCCCTTTCTACTCCCAACTTCTTTAGGTCCTATCAAAAAATAGGGGGGGGGGGAAAGAGGGAAAAACGATGGTGGGAACAGTGGATTCATCATGCTGGCACCAAGCCCCAATGATAACCCTGGTGACAATTAGAAACAAAGAAAATACGATGGTATAAACAAAGCCTTGTAGAGTGTGGAGAGAACTTTTTAAGAGTACCGCTGTCAAAAATGCTTTTGAGCTGTGGATGAGGTTTGTGGTGACCAGGGGTCCTGTGCGTGTTAGCGTTAGTTTTGGGGGACACTGCTGGGTTTAGGTTCCATCTTTAAGAGGCACCATGACAAGGTCAGACTTCAATCTTCTTTAGACTTTCAGAGGCCTGGAGCCCTACTTTTCTAATATCCCGGGGTCAACAGTAGCAGTCCATTAACCAAAAATCTTGTACCCTGTGGAGTACCCAGGCTTCATTAACAGTAGGCAAGGACACAGCAAGACCTCAAACATACATGACTGTCTCACCTGAGAGGATATCTAGGACAAAACCACTCATGAACTAGTCTGAAACCACAGAAGGCGCATGTCCCACAGATCGTCTGCAGGACTTGTCACCCTCTCAGTTAAAAGAAAACTCTCATCTCTGATAACCATTCCACTGCTGCTCCATCCTCAGGTTTCTCTACTATTAGTTGGTGCCACACAGTCAAGGTATGAAACCAAGAGAACAAGCATATCTCTATGAGAATTTATGAAACTTCTGAGAAGGATAAGCAGGAGGCAGGGAATAAAAAGGAAGATGAGAAAGGACACTTTGGTCCAGATGGAAAAGAGACAGCTTCACAGGTCAGAGTCTTCCCTACTGTCAAAACTGTGTTGAGGTAAGCACCTTTCCTTTCTCTCCGCCATCCTAGGAAGAGTGAGGCTTACAGGGCAGAGAGCCTTAAGGTGAGGTAAAGAGCTGAGTCTGGGTGAGTTAAAGATATCCCCTTGTTGCCAACATCCCCTGGAGAATCACATCCAACCTATCTACTAGAAAGTATTGTTATCATTGTCACTAAGTAGGAATCTGGGGTCTAAATGGTTTCATACAGCCCTACTTCTAGGGAGCACAGCAGATACTCAGAAGCATTACCACTTCCACTGAAGGCTTGGATGGGTCCCAGCTGAGCTTTCCTCCTTCATACAAATAACTAACTGCCTTCACCTCACTGGCCTCTAGGGACTCACTGTCCAGTCTCTGAAAACTCTCCCTGTGTAAATCATTCACTGACCCATGTTCCATCATGCGACTATCTACATCTCAGCTTGGATTACTTTTCTATCCTCACTATCTTATTATCCTTGCTGTAGGGCCTCCAACTGGGCTTTTTATCTAATTGCTGGCTGATATTATCATTCTTCCCAGTGACCCACTGGCAGAATCTGCACTAAGTGCCCAGAATTATATATATAGCCATATCTGGGGCAGGAGTTAATGATCACAGCTAGTCCTACTGGGGAGTCTTAGCCCCCAAAATAAGTTGCTCACTGGAAGAAGCAGGGTTTTGTGGCAGGGCCACATTTTACTCTGTTCTCTAGGATCCATCACCTATGTTGGTGGGCCAGGTTGTAGGGTACTGAGAGTGGGGCAGAGTTCCTGTTGTTGGTTAGTGGGCTCTGCCCATTCAACCTGGGCCTGCCTGTACTCTAATACTCATTTTTCTAATAGCCATCAATCACAGGGTCTGCTCCTGGCCCCAATAAGTGCCAGCCCAGATTTGCTTATCCCAGGGTCTGAAAACTGAGATGTTAATTGTTTTCTCACTGGCACCATCCTGCCCTAACGTTTCTGCTTTGCATCCCTAGGAGACAGCTATCTCAGAATGAGGTTTTGAATGGCCAGATGGCAAATCAGAAGTTACCCACCCCCAATTTTCCAGGGATAAATTAATGCCTGGAGTAGCTGTTGGAAGATGAAAGGTGTCTCTAGGAGGAGTAGGTCAATTGTCACAAGTGGAGATCTTGGGATTTGAAGATTGGAGCTATCGTGTACAGAATTTATGTGCATGAGGTTTAGGTGCATGAGCCAAGATTCAATATGTGGTGCCACCTTATATTAGAGCTGATTGGAGCTTGGGCCTTCTTTTTACCTACTTCCTCTTTATCTCACTCTTGTGCTCTCTCATGAAAACAAATAAATCTCAGAAAGTTAACTTTTAAAAGAACTTGCCCTAATCTGCTTCCTAACTTCCTACTTCTACCTGTCACAGACTTTAAGCCTGACATGAATCAGGTGACACACAAAGGAACACCAGGGAATGACTGCACTGACCATATTCTTATAGAGAAGCTGAGTAACCATGAAGGCCCTGCTCATATCTCCCAGTTAGCCTGAGAAATAACCTCATCCACAGTGCTTCCTCTCCCCCAGACAATGCTGGGAACCAATCAGTGGTTTGTGGGAACTCAGATCTGTTCAAGTCTGGGAATAAGAGCACCTATCAACTTGACAGCCTTCACTGAAACCTTTTATCAGTTCTGCTTGGCCAAAGTCAAAGTCTAAGGGAGACTGGAAACTTGGAATTTTAAGGAAACAACAAAATCTTGCCCTTGGAGAATATCATCTTTTGCAAACCAATCTCCTTACAGCTGTAGGTTCATTAATTCATTCACTTACTCAGCAAACTCATTTGGTGCACCACCTTCTGTTCTGGGTTCTTAGCATTAAGGATTCTCCTGTGAAGGTGACGTAGCCCTATCTGCAAGTGTACATCTGATTTCCCTACTGCTTTTACCACAGTGGCATCACTTCCCAGATGGGCACAGAACCTGGCACCCAGCAGGAGCACACATAGGTCTGTTGCTTGCTAACCAATTTGTGTGACAGACAACATATAGAACACATCATTATTAAAATAAGTTATTCTTGGGGCTGGAAGATAGATCACCTGGCAAAGTGTGCACTACATCATGTATGAGGGCTTGAATTTGAGCCCTCAGAACCACATGGGGTACCATGCATAGGGAAGTTCCATGAAAGACGAAGTGGTTTTATCCTCTGTCTTTCTTCATCTGAAGTTGAAGGGGAAAAATAAGTAAAATAAATTATCCTCAGGGAATTATACATATATATATTTTTTTAATTTTTTAAATATTTATTTATTCCCTTTTGTTGCCCTTGTTGTTTTATTGTTGTAGTTATTATTATTGTTGTTGTCGTTGTTGGATAGGACAGAGAGAAATGGAGAGAGGAGGGGAAGACAGAGAGGAGGAGAGAAAGATAGACACCTGCAGACCTGTTTCACCGTCTGTGAAGTGACTCCCCTGCAGGTGGAGAGCCGGGGTTCGAACCCGGATCCTTATGCCGGTCCTTGTGCTTTGCACCACCTGCGCTTAACCCACTGCGCTACAGTCCGACTCCCAGGGAATTATATTTTTATGTGATGTTGGGGAATGATGTCAGGGCTTTGTACTTGTGAGACACCATTGAGTGACCTTCTGGACTCAACTTTTTCATTTTTTAAAAAATTTCTTGGGAGATATTAGGGGAGAGAAAGAAGAAACACCTCAGCACTGTTTCATGTTTCACTATTCACAGATGTCTTCAGATGTTGTCTATCAAGCTCTTATGTGGTATCAGGACTTGAATCTGGGGCTTTTCTCATAGTAGTGTGCATGCTGTTCCAAGTGAGCTATCTTCTGACCCCAGGGGATTCTTTATATCATTTAATTATGAAATAAACACTGATGAACATTATGTGTCAAACCCAGGATCCAGGGTTAGGGTAGACAGGAGAAACTTTTGCCCTGCTCTCAAGGAAATCATAAGATTAGCAGAGAAAGCCATAGACTACTTCAGGAGCTGGAGAGGTGGCTTAACAGTAGAGCACATGTGTTATATGCATAAGGCCCTGGGTTTGATTCCTGCTATCACATAACAAGTAAGACAAAGTCAAATAGAACATCATGAATGACATAGCAGTGTGTTGTTTTCGACGGGTTAGGTTGTTTTCGCCGGGCTGGCTTCACGGGCGTGTAACAGACGACCAGGGACTCATGGTTGAGCTGTAGGCAGTATCTCTTTATTCATGCAGGACGCAGCACAATCTAAGACGAGCTAAGTTAAACTCAAAGTACAGTACTGTAAAACTCACAATGCTGTCTTTATATATACTTGCCAAGTAAGGTGGAAACAGGATGTGACATAGAGAGGGTGGAGAGAAAAGTGACTGGTGAAAATCAGAGTGTGACAAAGAGGGGGCGGAACAGGCGAGAATCCTATCACTGAACCACCAATGCCCTGGAGGGAGTGCTTTATGTAAATGTAAAAGTGATTTATGTAAATAGACCAAAGCTTTGGATCAGTAAATCCCTATATAGGCATATGGTTAAGCAGAAGCCAGGGGGAGGTGGCATACTACCCAACAGCAGTGCTCTGACCCCCCTTCCTTTATCTCTCCTGCTTTCACACACAATAATTTTTTTTAAGACTGTAGCTTAGTGGAACCTGTGCTATTTGAGATGCATGTGGTTTGTAGAACATAGTGCTAGTGTCACCATGATTATCCACATGTCCAGTTTTGACTCATATGCCCTTGGTGTTGCCTTTATACAAAATAAAAATTTATGTTGTCATTTTTAGGGCCTGCAGAACTCATCTCTGGCATTCTTACTGGCCACGCAGAATCTGGTTTTAGCTTTTAATCATTCCTACTGCCCTTCTTCCTGTACTTGAGTCTCTCTTACTCAAATGCCTTCTCTGTCCCTACTCTCTCTCTTCATGTTAGATTCCTGCACCTTTTCCAAAGAAAACTGTTACAATTTTAATTAACATTTAATCACTCCTTTCCCGAGTTACAGACCCTACTCTTGATACTCTACATGTACCCTCTCTTAAATCATTCCACTGTCCAAAGGTCCTTCCTTTGCCTATTCCCACTGACAAGCTGCTGGAGAACCTTGGGTACTAGCTGGTACTGCCTGAGTCCCTTAATGAACTGCAGTTCAGGATGTGATCTGACTCACAACTGAGTTTCTTCTTCAGATGCTACTATTACTCTTGACTCATCTATCAAATGCAGATAAACGGCACCAATGTTATGGGGAAGATTCTAGGAAAGCTTATAAAATTGTAGACTATAGTTCTTGGCATGTGGTAGTGCTCAGGAACATAATAAAGCCAGCATGTATGCAATACTGCTTTCCCTAAAATATAGCCCTACATCACACAGAGAACTTCATTAGATGAATATTTGAATGCCTACTATGTGCCAGGCACTGGTTAGATATACAGTGCAGCTTCTGTTAGATAAAAGTCTGCAGCTTTTGTCTCTTTTTTTGCAAATAAGCCTCATGTTCACTCATCTAGCTTGCTGTGTATATGGAACAGCCTGGGTTCCATCTGGGGCTGTAGCTGAGCCAAATTTGGCCTCCTGAAGGTCAACTTAAGAGCCTTTATAATCACAAGGGACAGAAAACTGCCCAGAGAGAAGGGCTGGATTCTACTGCCCCCTGGTGATGATGTACTTTCACTGGGAGAACCTCAATATCTGTCCACAGGTTGGGCAGGGTGAGAAGGCACTGAGGTCAGACTGATCCAACATTCTGGCATCTCAAATGCAAATCCAGATTTTCTTTCATGAAGTAAGTCTCCATTTCTAGCTTCAACATGTAACTAAGTAATAGTTTAGTTCTGGGGGTCCTGGGATCACCCCCAAACTCATACCAGTCTGAGGCAGGATGAGGGCTGAGCTGAAACAGGCTGTGGAAATCTTTGTAAGCTCTGGACACCTGCATCCAGGTGTAGTGCAGGCAGGTGGACTGGCAGCACTGTCTCATCCCACCCTGACCAGTCTTCATTCCCCTGGCATCTCAACTGAGTCATCTTTGGGTCACAGCTATTCCTATTTATAACATCACAACAACCTCCCATCACTCATCTAACCTTTCATTCCTTCTCCCCAAATCATACTGGTCACTGAGATATCCTCTCTCCTCTTCACTTCCATTCCACTCATAGAAGTTTCTCCTCCAGAATATGATCCCATCCAGACTTCACTCCCCTCCCACAAGACCCTGAAGATCCATCACACATCATAAAACTCCCACCACCACACCCCCACCCCAGCTCTCCCTGCACTTTTTTACTCTCCCTGCACTAACTTTACCAGGAGTTCAGGCTGTGTGCCTCTGACAAGCACTCCTATAGGTTGCAGAAGCTTACTAGATGTTACTGATGGTTGGGTATATGACTTAGTAGACCAGACCTTGTAAAGGGCCTAGGGGAAGGAATGGTCTCTTAAAAATTAATTCAATAGGAGGAATGCCTCTTTATATTTTGTACATGGTGCCATAGTGGCAGGCAGAGGCAATAATCCATTGCTCCCATAATCTTTTAAATGTTATGGCATTGAGACCATGTTTTCCCAGGTCAGACACAGCATCTGACTCATGCTAGATCTATTTTTACTTGTTTCCTTATTTCCTACTGAACACACAGGTGGGATCTGGACTCAGTGTTGGGCACAGCAGTGGAAAACAGAATAGAAAAGACCTTTACTTTAAAGCACATGGCTGGTTCCCCTAAATAGTGTGTTGCTTCTCCAGGTGGCTCCCCATTTCCTTCATACCATTCTCTCTCTTCCTGTGGCCCATTTAGGAGCTACCCTGGTCTTTCTGGAACCAGACTGGGTGGCAAAACATATGTAATTTTACTAAAATGTGATGTACCCCTAAAGTCCTCTCCTGTTTTGAGCTCATCCAAGAGGACCTGGTAGCTGCCAAGATGTCCTAGTAATTACAAGGTAGAACATATTTTCAGTTTTAGCCCCAGAATCTTCTCTGCCCTCAGAAAGAAATGCTGGGGTCCAGGCAAAATCCCAAAGAAGGTGCACACATGATCAGACCTAGTATGACATCTTTGAGTATTCTTCTGTTTGCACAGAGAAGTGTGGCCTCTATGGGAGTGGCTGCTACATGTGCCGAGAATCTCCCTATAGGGTTATTCACCCAGTGAAGCAGTTTCTTCATACAGGGAGGTAACAGACCACAGTTAAGCAGGACAGTAGACTAATTTGAGTCACTGCCTGCTGAAGGCCACTTTCAGATAGATTCTACACTGTGAAAGGTTTTCTCTCACAGGCTACTGCTAATACCTTCTAAACGTTTGTTCTGTTTTCACAGGCTGATGCTGATTCCTTCCATAAATGTTCTTTTAGCCCAAATTGCCTCCTTGCATTCATAGAAGACAAAGACTCCAGGGAGCTATCTTTGAACCTATGGTGGGTAGAAACCTCCAGAGGGGAAGGAGGCAAGGGTTCTGAGATTGGAGAGTGGCTGAGACTATCCACCAGTCAGCCAATGTTGGTTGTTACTATTACCATGATCATCATTTTGATGGCTTTTGTTCCCTACCCCAAGCCTTGCATAATAGATAAGCACATTGGGCCCTGACTGGTCCTGCACAGCCTATCCTTAGACACCAGCAGACAGAAGGAGCTTAGGGAGTTGAGGAGATTAGAGAGGCCTCACTCACTCTCCAGCTCAGGGGAAGTGTCTGTGTGGCCTGATTTAGGGCAATTGGAGGAGGTGGATTACTGGGTCCACCAACCCTCTCAGTTGAAGCCTGATACCACTAAGCACTTAACAATTGCTCATCAATTAAAACCTCAGATAGAACCCCAGTATACTAGCTATGATTCATGCGACACTGGGAAAATCAAACAACCTCTGAAACTCTGTAAAAATAGGCTAGTGCCACCAACCCTGTAATATTTGCTGTGAATAATAAATAACATACATGGAAGATTCAGGTAAGGATTTCAAAGGGATGTATACGTTCTTCCCTGCTTCAGGTCAGAAAGAAGCTTGCTACTACCACTGATGCTGCTGTTTGAGTGTGTAAATCACAAACACTAACATTCATAGAGCATTTGTTCTGAGTTAGATCTGATTTAAAACAGTTTAAACTTAAAGCATTTCACATACACCACCAGCCTGAATTTGCACAGAGAGGTGGGGCGGTAGAAGAAACTCTTTAGTTGGATTATATCCAGGAGGAACTGCAGGTACACAGAGCAGACTTGTACAGGCAGCAGAACCAGTAGATGAATAGGTCTGGTGAGGCACCAGGTGTGGTGAAGAGGAGCTGGGCGGGAGTTTAGAGGGAGCCCTTACATCTTCCAGGACAAAGGGACTCACTACTATAAGGTGCTGGAGCACAGACAACAGTGGGGACACAAACTGGGCAGAGCAGGAGGAGTGATGCAACTCCTTCTTTCTAGAAATCTGGTACTGTGGCAGAAAGGTGGGCAGAGAGGGGACAGGGAGACCCTCTGACTACGACCAGGATGAGGAAGGTAACCTGGAGCAGCATCTTGGAGGCCTAGCACCTTGGAGACAAGGATGCATACAGTCTGTCTCTGGACTTGGCTTTGGGAGAGGGCCTAAAGTCTAAGCAGTAGATGATCTTCACCTTCAAGGGGTGAAGATCCGCCAGAACTGGGGGCAAGTGGTCTTAGAGTAGGGGGCGGGTGTCTCAAAGACCAGCTTGCTTTTGAGTCTCAGAGAGCAAGGCCTCTCATTTCCGCAGCCCCAGCAGCTTCCTAATCCTGGCCCGCATCTCACCAGAAACAGGGGACAAGGGTGTGGGTCAGCTCTGGGAGGAACCTGAGTAGGGGAGAGAAAAGGGGTGGGGGTGGGGGCTTGAAAGGATGGCTCAGCAGCTGAGGTTGTGGACTCGCCCCCACCCATAGGACCTCAAAGGTGCGGGGATTTGGGGAGGATCACGGACACGAAAGACAGGACCGAGACTTACCCGCTAAGAGCCAGAGGGAGCCCCCCGAGACAAGGAAGAACGTCAGCATGTCGCTGAGCTGGGCCCGGTCCGGCCCGGCACGGCCTCAGCGGCCCGCAGCCCGGCAGCCCCGCAGCCCAGCAGTAGCTGTGCCTCGCCGCCGGGTATTTTTAGCCTCCGCCCGCCCGCCCGCTGCCCGCGGCTCCGCAGCGCCCCCCCTCCCCGCGCCGCAGCGGAGGCTCGGAGGGAGGGGGAGGGCGCGCCACGCGCTCCGCAGGGAGCCCACCTCCGCCCCGCCACCCACCCTGTCCTGTGCGCCCCCAGAGCCTCAGAACCGCCGAGGCCAGAGCGGGGGAGGGGCCAGGCCGCGGTGTGGACTGTCCTCACTGCACCCGCCCCTTTCACACACCCTCCAACGTCAGGACCCGGCGTTCTGGGGAAACCGGCAGAAGAGGGGCAGAAGACAGACCAGCGCCAGTGCCAGCAGCTGACTACTCCACCTAGGGGTCCATCATACCAATGCGCTATCTTTACCAGAAGCTACCTTGTTTTTCTGGCTGGACAGGCTCTGGGGGCAGGAGGGGTTGCAAACACTTGTCTTAGAAGGGCCACATGCCTGGGGGCCAGCGCCTGACTCTAATGCCTCCCAGTTTTTAGAGAAGGGGGAGTTTCTGATTGCCAAATCATCTCGGAGAGAAGGTGGTAAAGATTGAGCTAGAGTCTGGCAAAAGGGGCAGCTAGGCTGGACAGTGCGCAGACCCTCTGAGGACCCCAGACCTCAGAATTTCCATTCTGGATATATAGATCCGAAGGTCACAGGAGGCTCTCTGTGGTCACAGCCGACATGGGGCCACATAAGATCACATGAAGCTATATGAACTCACAGGTGTCTCATGAGGGGACAGACAACCACAGACCTTATACAGAGTCATATGTGGTACACAGAATTTTGAGAAGGCCCTCATAGGTAAAGGGCATTAATTACTACTTAATCAGGGATGTTCACACATCTGTTTTCCTGGTGTCTAGGAATAAAAAAAGGGACCACCCACTTGCACATTTTTCTGAAATAATTAGAGACTGGTGTTTCCTTTGGATCCCTTCCAACTCCTAGGTTTCAAGGTCACCACTTCTCAACTATTAAATGTTCTCAAACATGCGTGCTCTACCAGACTTCCAGCACCTAGGACAGCGCTCAGGCTAGCTTCTTGCTGCTTTCTTAGGCAAAGACACTGCTGACCTAGGAAGAAGGCAGAAGGCCGGAGCATGAAGGTCAGGCAGCAGAAGGTGGAAGAGTCAGAGACCTCTTAAAATCCTCCAGAGATCTCTTCAAATCCTCCAGAGATCACCTGCCCTGTGTGCAGTGAATTTAGTGTTCATAAGCTAAGGTGCAAGTGGAATAAGGACCTGCATAATAATATATGGGAAGTGTGTGCCTAAGTCTGTCTGTGTGCACCTTGTAGGGGCAAGTGTACAAATGAGTACCTCTGATCGCTTTCCATGTTTTACAACAAGACACTTCATACTTTTCTCTGTTGAAACATCCTAGCTCCTGAAAGGGCTGTTCCTACTGGAATTCACTCACATCCTGAAAGGACTCTGATGAATCTCTCATGTTCCAAGCTTGGCAAGGTTTCTCAAGAGGGTATCATGGAGCTTGTGTGACAAGGTCCCACCTAGTAGGTGACATGGATGTCAGAATCTCCCTTTTCAGTGCCCATGGGTACCAAATTAACTTAAGACCTGCTCAGATGAGACCAGGGAGAACCAGAAGTAATAGGCAGATGGTATCTCACCAGATTAGATTGAACTACAGAGGGACACAATATCTTCATAGGCTAGAGGGGGTCAACAAAGTGTTTGTTTGCAGAGCAGGGGGTTCAGAAGTCATGCAGCAAGCCGAAGGTCCAGCCCTTCTCTGCGACACTTAACTGCAAAAGTGCTCCAGGTCCTGATGCAGATGCTGGCAGCCTTCCCTCCAGAATGATGTCATGGGACACATTTAGAATGGCCTCCTGCAGGATGCCACATCTAGTTACTCTTCCTACAGATGTCTCTGCTACTTGTGAATATTTTAATTCAAAAAGCTGGAGCTGTAACTGATGCTTAATTGGGTATTTTTCAGTTCTCCTTAGCATATGCTTTGGTTCTTGAGGGATGAGAAGAGGAAGGCCCTGAGCATTGCTGTGGGGTTATGGCCAGATATCTCCTATCTCTGGACTTATTCCCAACACCAGGTGGGACTTGCTCTTCTCTTGTGCTCCTGAGATCTCCTCCTCCTTCTTCTTCGCTGGGCCCTCATCTAAGCATATGTGACTCTTAGACTCCCAGTCTGTACAAGTGTGACAACCAGCCATAGAATCCAGCAAGAGGGTAAATGAAGGCCAGGCATGCCCAGAGTCCAAGCTGAAAATGACCTGGAACTTTTCTTTTAGTTGGCAAAGTCAGTCATGTTAGTGAATATCTCTGCCACACCAATCTCCTCCAAGACCAGTATTTCTGAAAGGACAGGCAGTCTTATGTTTGCAGCCCTAACACAGGCTCTGATACAGAGAATGCATAAAAAATTATCTTATTTGACAATCTAGAGGCTGAAGTCTAGAGAGGTCATACAGCAGGCCTGGCCTGTAGATTTCCTATTAATTCATTCCTCACCCATTCACTCATTCAGCTACAGTTCACTAGTAAGTGCTTGGCCCCCTGCTGGTCATTGTAGGGAGAGAGACAAATAAGCTGTAAGAGGCAGTGGTAACCACAGTTCATCTGCACTATTCCAGCCTTTAGGTTCATGATTAGTCAACAATTTGTTTGACTTTATATGTTGACTCTCTTTTCAGCCACCAGGTTCCAGAAGCTAGCAGGATGCCAACCAGACTTCTCTGGACAGATAAACCCACCAATGTGTCCTGGAGCTCTGCTTCTCCAGAGCCTTTCTCCACTAGGGAAAGAAAGACAGGCTGGGAGTATGGATCGACCTGTCAACTCCTATTTTCAGCGGGGAAGCAATTACAGAAGCCAAGACCTTCCACCTTCTGCATCCCACAATGACCCTGGGTCCATACTCCCAGAAGGTGTATGAAAGCTAAACAATGGGAAAGCTATCAGGGGAGAGGATGGGATACAGAGTTCTGGTGGTAGAAATTGTGTAGAGTTGTACCCCTCTTATCCTATGGTTTTGTCAGTATTTCCTTTGTATAAATAAAAAATAATAATAACACACATTTGATCTAGGTACACTTCTTGAGAAGGAAATGTTTAAATTGGATCCTGAATCTTTTAGGCATTAAACAGGGAGGAAGGATACTAAACCCAGTCCTGGTTCTGTTTTTATTATGTTGTAAAGCTCTAGACAATCTCCACCCTTGCTGCATTTATTAGTCCAAGGAGAGGCTGATCTAGAGACTTTTAGGAATGAACTGATCACAAATCTGCTGTTTTTTTTTTTTTTTTATCTCCAGGATTATCACTGGGGCTCAGTTCCTGCACTAAGAATCCACTGCTCATAGCAGCCATTAAAAAAAAATTTTTATAGTATAGAGAGAAATTGAGAGAGGAAGGGAAGATAGAGAGAGGGAGAGAAAGACACCTGCAAATCTGAAGCAACCTCCCTGCAGGTGGGGAGCTGGGGGCTTGAACTGGGGATCCTTGTATGGGTCCTTGCACTTCATACTACGTGCACTTAACCTGGTTTGCCACCTCCTAGCCTCCTCTGATGACTTTTTTTGGGGGGGTAATGACAGGGTTTTTTTGACTTTTTGTTTATAAAAAAAAAAGGAAACATTGACAAAACCAGAGGATAAGAGGGGTATAGCTTTGCACAATTCCCACCACCAGACCTCCATATACCAACCCTTCCCCTGATAGCTTTCCTACTCTTTAACCCCCTGGGAATATGGACCCAAGATCATTGTGGGATGCAGAAGGTTGAAGGTCTGGCTTCTGTAATTGCTTCCCCACTGAATATGGGCATTGACAGGTCGATCAATACTCCCATCCTGTCTCTCTCTTTCCCTAGTGGAGAAGGGCTCTGGGGAAGTGGACCTCTAAGGCACATTGGGGGGGTTGTCTGTCCAGGGAAGTCTGGTCGCATCCTGCTAGCATCTGGAACCTGGTGGCTGAAAAGAGAGTTAATATACAAAGCCAAACAAATTGTTGGACAGTCATGGACCTAAAGGATGGAATAGTGCAGGTGAAGTGTGTTGGGGGGGGGGTCCTCCTTTCTATAGATAGCTAGTAGGCATATTTTAGTTATATTTCAAAGGGGCTGTAGCTATACTAGTGTTTTTTTTTTTTTTTTTTTTTTTTGCCTGAGCCTGAAATCTGATATGCAGGTGAATCCTAATTATTGTCTGGGGAGATGATATCATGGCTGGGAAAAGGACCAGAAAAGCTGTATCAGGGAAGAGAGTAGCTCCCAAATATGGGAAAGGGTGTAACTATTACTGTAAACCCCATCAATTTGATATGATCTGGGGCCCATAATTAGCTTAGGAGCCTCTGTGACCTCTAGATCTGAGCTCACATTCTGTGGTCATGAGTAGGAACATTCCATGCTGCCCCAGTATCGACCCATCTTCCTCAGGTGTAGCATAGAGTAGATTGTCCCCTCTTCAGAGGATGGAACATTCTCTACCATTGTTGATCCAGGTTGAGGGCAAGGTCCTATGGGGGCCCACAAAGGGGTCTATTTTGTTGTTCCTGATAGAGATGACCGAAAACAATGGAGAGATATCTATTTGAGGTCTAGGCCCATCAAGTCTGTTTGGGAGACTCAGGACTCTCCGATTAGGGCCCCAGCTGGTGGAATAGCCTGATAGTGACTAAAGAGTCATCGTTAAAGTATGCCAGTCCCTTGCCCTTATTCAGTTTTTGTAGTCCTTGCTTTGCTAAGGTTAGCTTTGGAGTGAGTGAGAGAACTGTAATAGGAAGTAGGTGAGGAGGGTATCTAAGTCTAAGTGGACACTGTTTCATTATGAACTTGATACTGGCTCACTGAAGACTCTTCTGTATTTTTGCTTTCAGGTATATATTTTGCCCTAATTTATAGATACATGTGAACATATGCTCTATCTTACAGGACCTGGCCTACATCTAGGTTTTGGGACTTTGTTAGGACGTGAACCTCCTGGAATGGAATTAGAGATTACCATGAATGGAAAGGTCTCACCTGAGTGATGAGGGTGAAGGGTTGACAATCCATGCCTGATGTTTCTGTACACAGTCCACCCAGGGTTTTTTCTTTGGTGCCCTACTCCAACTCTGAAGACTTTTTAATACTATATATACCTGAAAGCAAAAATACATAAGACCATGCAGGGAATACCCCCCAACACCTCATCTGCACTATTCCAGTCTTTAGGTTCATGATTGTTGAACAGTTTGTTTGTCTTTGTATGTTAACTCTCTTTTCAGCCACCAGGTTCCGGATGCTGACCAGACTTCCCTGGACAGACGACCCCATCATTGTGTACTGGAGCTCCGCTTCCCCAGAGCCCCACCCTACTAGGGAGAGAGAGAGAGGCAGACTGGAAGTATGGACTGACCAGTCAAGCCCATGTTTATCGGGGAAGCAATTACAGAAGCCAGACCTTCCACCCTCTGCAACGACCCTGGATCCATACTCCCAGAGAGATAGAGAATGGGAAGGCTATCAGGGGAGGGGATGGGATATGGAGATCGGGTTATGGGAATTGTGGAACTGTACCCCTCTTATTCTATGGTTTTGTTAATGTCTCCTTTCTTAAATAAAAAAAAAATCACCATTAAAAATTTTAAAGAGTAGCCAGATGGTGGCACACTCAGTAAAGGACATATATTACTAAGCATAAATATGCAGGTTTGAGTCCCTGCTTTCTACCTGCAAGGGGGGATGCTTCACAGTCAGTGAAGTAGATTTTCAGGTGTCTATTTCTCTCTCTCTCCCCCTCTCTACCTCTCTCAGTTTCTCTCTCTCTTACATAATTAAAAAATTAGGAAAAGAAAAAACACCAACAGGAAAAAAATGGCCATTAGGAGTGGTGAATTCATAGTGCTGGCACCGAGCCCAAACAATAATCTTGGTGGCAATAAAAAAACTAAGATAAACTACTAATTGCAATAAATATATATGCTGCAGACTATGTGTAATGTGGAACTCAGATCAAAAAGAAAAAGATAAATAAGCAGAGGGTAGCCATAAACTAGCAACTCAAGAGAGAAGAAAAGCTGCTCTTCTCTGCCTACTTAGAAGCTGTTACCTAAAAGTCATCACTCATTTTTTCAGTCTCTTCTTAGAGACTGTGGTAAGTTCCCCTCACCTAGCATATACAAGGGTGCTGATCTTAATTATAGAGGGATTTGTACTTTGAAGCTCCACCTCACCCTTCTGGAATCCTCACTCTCACTACTCCCATGTACTAGACTTCACACCTTTTCTATCAGTGACCATTCAGACACTCAGCCCACTGGCCATCCAAGATGAACACAAAAATAAAAGCAGGATAGAGGTCAGGAGGACATCAGAGACATGAAACTTTACAAATTGTTTTGAAGGACAACTTGGCAAGATGTGCCACAAGCCTCCAAAAGACCCTGTTATAACCATTGACTACCATCAGTGGGGCTGCTGAGAATAAGTATGAAGGGGGAAGTAATTGTTTTTCCCAAAGATAGTTATTGCAATATAATTTACAATAGTGCCAATTTGGAAACTACCCAGATGTCCACTCACAAAGCTGAATTTGTTCTTGTACATCTGTAGAAAAGTATATGTTCTGCTTCCCTGAAAAAGGACTGAGGTAGAAGACTGCACAGAGAGATGGTCACGGCATGTGGTTAGTTGAAAAATACATAGTCATAAAACAGTGTATTCAGTATAATTCTACTTACATTTCAAAACACATAGTCATTGACAAAGATGTTCATCACAGAGTGGTGGGATTATATGGTATTTTTCTTCTTTGAATTTATATTTTTCAAATTTCCTATGACAAACAATTTAAATTTTATTTGTGTGTAAAAGAGAGAGAAAGGGGGTGGGTGGTGGTGCACCTGGTTAAGTGCATGTATTACAATGCATGAGGACATGGGTTTGAGCCCCTGGTCCCCACCTGCAGGGGCAAAACTTTGCAAGTGGTAAAGCAGTGCAGCAGGTGTCTCACTCTCCCTCCCCCTCTCTATCACCCTCTTGATTTCTGGCTGTCTCTGTCCAATAAATAAAGATAATAAAATATTTTTTAAATAAATGAAAGAGAGAGATGCCTTATATAAAAAAAACTTGATCCATACTTCCAACAGGGGAGAAGTGATAGGATGAAGATAAGAGGGCTCTGCACTCTAGCTCCATCAGGATCCAGAGAGAGAGAAGGAAAAGGAGAGGGACATATGGAGGTAGCTATGATGTTATGAGTGGCTTAGAGGGGAAGAGAGGATTGAATCAGAAAAAGAAGGGGTAACTGTGTATAAATGTGGACAGATAGTTGTAAAGAAGATGGTTGGCCCATGTCTGCAACTTTAGGGGAACTGTGGTGGATTGCAGTGGGGAGAGTGAAGATTCAGAACTCTGGTGGTGGGAATGGTGTGGGTTCAAACCCCTGTTAACATGTAATTCTGTAATATAAAAATATAAAATGAAATGAAATAAAAATAAAGAGAGAGAAAGAAAGAGAGACCAGAGCACTACTCTGTCTATGTGATGTGAGAGACTGAATTTAGTGTCTCATGCATGCAAGGTGTGTATTCTACTACTGAGATACCTCCACAGGAAATAGATACTTTGTATTTTTTTAAGTAGACATTTGTAACTAGGAAAAAATCTATTATAAAGAGAAGGTATTTTTCAGAACTTTCTCTTGGTTCAGAAAGGGTGAGGTACAGGAAAGGGGAAAGGCAATTATATGAAGATCACCAGAGAAATGAGAATATTATCCTCTACCACACAGCATAATACACAGGATATAAGTAGAATTTCTACGACCAGACTCCTGACCTCTCCAATCGGGAGTTTACTGGCCTGTGCCCCAGACTTTCTTGTCTCTGGTGATTATCAGAAGTTCGTATTGAGTTGGGTCAAAGAAAGAGGTCAAGACTAGAAGTGGCCATGTTAGCCCAGGAAGATGTTACAAAGGGAGGTAGACCATTTTTAAAGACAGTGAAAGGAGGGACTCTCAAGGAGAGGTTTGATGCTAGGGAAGCCAGAAGAGATGAGGATTTCCAGAAAAGGGTAGTGCATCCCAAAAGGAAGGCAGAAAACTTCCAAATCTTAGTTCATTGCAGCGGGCCAAGAAATCAAGCCTAAGACACTGCCCAGGTGTTCTCAGACCAGTGAAAAACAAAATGAGTGCTGGGGGGGGGGGTGAGGAAGAATAAGAGCATAATATGAAATACTTCAAAAGTGGGAAGGAAAAAACAAAAATACCAACAAACAAACAACAGACAAAAAATAACACTGACTAGAAATCTGCTAAAAGGCACCAGAAAGGTGAATTAATAATGAAGCAGTCTCAGAGAGGAGAAACAGAAAGAAATTCATTATTGAGTTTTCTGCTGGTCAATGAGGCATGGAGGAGGTCAGTATAAAAAAACAGGCTAGAAGAGGGCTCACACCCAGCTCTATAGCATTTCAGTTAAACACTTTTCAGACAATTATTGGTGGAGTTTCTGACCGTGCCTGAGTTCCCAAACCCAGTGTACCCCAAAGGCAAATTACACTCCTATGTTTGGAGAGTATGAGATACTTCCTGGGGACACACTAATAAATCTTTACCTGGATTGTGTCCACTTGAACTAGTCTCTGTAATTTTGCAGATGAGGAAGTTGTGGCTTGGACTGCTGAAACAAATTGCTTGAGATCTCACAGTTGGTTTTAAGATTTGAACACAGAACCATTCAACTCCCAATCCTCTGTACTCTTTCCATTATAACTACTAACAGGAAAATTGAAAAAAAAAACATATAAAGGGAAGTTAAAATAATTAAGTATGATTTATCAATAAACCATGTTAAAATTAGGAACAGAAAATTTCTTGGGGCTAGGAGACAGTTCATCCAGTAGAGTGTGCACCTCACTAAGCATGAGGCCCTAGGTTTGAACCCCAGCATTGTGTGGAAGCACTACGGCAGGCACCAAGGGAGCTCTGTAGATGGTGAGTTAGTATTACATTACAGCTTCTCTCTTCTTTGTTTCACTTTCTTTTTCACTTTTTTAAAAAAATAATGTTTAATTTTTTATTGGATAGAGACAGCCAGAAATTGAGAGGACGGAGGAGGTAGAAAGTGAAAGAGATAGAGAGACATCTGCAGCCCTGCTTCATCACTCTTGAAGTCTTCCCTCTATAGGTAGGGGGCCAGGGGCTTGAACCCAGGTCCTAGTGCACTGTAACATGTGAGCTCATTCAGGTGTGCCACCACTGGTCCCTCTTTTTCTCTTTTCTGTCTCTCAGAAACACAGAAAGTTAGGACAGGGAGATAGCTAGGAAGTGCCACATATGCACAGAGCCTCAAGTTCATTCCTCAGAACTATCTAGAATAAAAAGAAAGGCAGAAAGGATAAGGAAGGAAGAAAGAATAAAAGTATGTGAAAGAGGAAAAAGCAAGACTTAACTTCTTCTGAAGAGAAAAACTGAATTCAGGATTCCATATCTATATCTCTCTCTATATATCTCTATACCTATATATCTATATCTGTCTATATCTAAATATATCTATGGATACATTTATATGCACACTAGTGGGAAAAGACTGTAAATGTAGCTAACCCCAGTAACTGGAATCTTTGATCTCACCCCTGAAGCTATTACAGTCTCACTTTGGTTTGTGTGGGGGCAAACCCCAGATAAAAGGAAAGAGAATATCCCTTGCATTTATAGAAACACTAGAGTTAACCACAGGTCTTCATCAATGACATATCAGGAGGGAATCCACCCAAAATACCAGAGCATCTTGCATTAGTGTGTGGTACAATTCCAATCCCACTCAAAAGAATTTCAAAAACTTTTTTTTAATCAGTAGAATCAAAGCTTCTAAAAAAGGAAAAGATATAACACCCAGGAGGAAGATAATGGGCCAAGTGTTTAGGGTTTCTGGACATGACTCCAATGTGTATTGAGCAAATTCTCAGACACCAACTCATTTTCTGACACCATTTACCTGGAAATTTTATAAGATCACACAGGCTGAGAGCAAGTCTAAGACAGGTCTCCAATTCAGTTGTAAACCCAGACTCGTGTTTGTGCTTTTGACCATCTTGCTACCAATCAAAGCTTCCCACAACTTTGTTCTCAAGTTTGGATTCATTATCTAGAATGGCTAACAGAACTCAGGCAAACTATTTACTCATTGGCCAACAATTTATTATAAAAGACTTAATACAGGAAAATGGAGGAGATGCATAGGGCAAGGTATGGGGAAAAGGTACAAACTTTTCATGCCTTTTATAGGCATGCCACTTTTGCCAAATTTATACATGTACACAATTGGGAAGCTCTATGAAGTACCTCATTTGGTAATGGTAGGGGAGGGGGAGATTCATTACATAAACATGATTTGATCTAACCATTGGCCATTGACAATTGAAATATCCTGTCTCTGAAAATCAGGATGATACTGATTCGTTCCTACCTCTGTAGTAATCCAAATCCCTGACAACCCATCCTCATCCTCAGGTGTTTCCTCAAGATAATCTTTAATAAACTCCTTTAACACTTTCAACACTTGGGAAATTCAAAAGCTTTGGGGAGCTTCGCTCAAGAACTGTGAGTGTAGACCAAATACACATGAGGAATGTAACTATATATAGATTTCTTACATATCACAATATTGTACCAATTGCATGACAAGGAAAGGTCATTTTCTCATGGTGAATTCCCAGAGTCCAAGGGGTGAGGATCAAGGGTGATGACTGATTGCCTACTTCCTGTGAAGAGTCAGACGGAAACCCACAGGGTCACTCTCTCTAACCATAAGAGGCCTGACACCTGTTAAAATAGTCCTCAAGAATTCAGGAGACATTCGAAAACGTTTTGATGCAGAGAAATTTAGAATAGAACTAAAACCATTATTATGCAGATGTGAACACCAACAGAACCAGTTTGACTAGAGAATTAGACATCTTATACCAGAGCAGTACTCATGGTGGTAGAATCAGCATGGACCTTTTGGCAGCAGAGATCAAGCTCTAAACTCTTTCCTAGAAAGAATCAGGATGGATTTCATTGGGTAGTAAGGGGATGGCTTTCAAAGGAAGAAGGAGCACTGAGCAGACAGATCCTCTTTCTAGGCACTTCTTTTTACCTCTAGCCCTCTTCCACAGATCCTCCCCCATACACACACACACACACACACACACACACACACACACACACACACACACACACATTCAACCTCTCTACCTCCTTGGATTCTTCCATTCCCATCACAAGGTTGGTCCTCTTGTCAGAGTATGAAATTCAGTGTCTCCAGCCAGCCTCGAGCTCTTGAGGTTTCATTCTGCAGAACCTCCTGCCATAGTAATCCAACTCCCTCCATGTGCTCTCTGCTCTGCTGATTTTTGTTCCTCCCAGGAGATTTGTTTCCATAGTTCCTTATGTAGCCTGGGATTGTGCCTCTGTCTTACTCTGTACATTTATGAATCCAAATCAGTCTTGTCTTTACAAGGCAAGTACAAATGACCACATTGCAGGGCAGTTTACTCACATTCCTCCGAGGACAGGACAGTGTGTTGATAATGCCCTCTTGCTTTGGGATATTCACATTTAGTTCTGCATCCATATGTGGATGGAAGAGAGAAAAAGAAAAATCTACAGTGAGAAAAACTCTAAGAGAAGTAACTAAAATGTTTTGTATTAACTAGGGGCGTTAGCAATATGGCCAAATATATATTAACTATGAAAATTAATACAAATGAAAAGATATAGGAAAACAGTTCATTCACAAAAGCAACAAAGAATAGAAAATAACTGGGAATAAAGTTAAGATACATGTGGGACCTCTATGAACAACACTATAAAACTTTACAAAAGGAAATAAAAATAGATTTCAGTGAATGAAGAGCAAAATTATGTCTCTGGATTAAAGTACTCAGTATTACAAAGGTGTCCATTATCCCAAAAGTTATGTTTGTATTTAATATTATCTGTTTTTTTTATACCAGAGCAACACTAAGTCCTGGTTTATAATGGTATTAGGGATTGAAACTGGGACCTTGGATCCTCAGGCATGAAAATCTACTTTCCACAACTATTATGCTATCTCCCCAGCCTTATTTAATATTTGAACATAGCAAAATAAATGTAATTTTAGGAATGTGCACATATACTATTGACAAAAAGACATTTTTGAAAAGAGAATAATGTTAAAAACCTAAAACACCACAATAAATAATATAATGAGCAACACAAAAACTTAAACCCATGACCACAGTACAAAAATAATCAGTCATTACAAAATTAAAAAAAAAATTTTTTTGCCTCCAGGGTTATCGGTGGGGCTTGGTGTCTGTACTAGGAATCCATTACTTCTGGAGGCTGTTTTTCCCATTTTGTTGCCCTTGTTGTTATTGTTGCCATTGTTGTTGTTGGATAGGACAGAGAGAAATCGAGAGAGGAGGGAAAGACAGAGAGGGGGAGAGAAAGATAGACACCTGCAGACCTGCTTCACCACTCGTGAAGCGACACCCCTGCAGTGGAGAGCCAGAGGCACTAACCAGAACCCCTGCGCCAGTCCTTATACTTCATACCATCTGCTAGTGCCCGGCCCCTACAAAATTCAAATTTTAATTAAATACATTATTTGAACTTTAAAAAAGTTGCAACCTTTTAAATTATAGTAACACCTACAAATAAATTAGAAAAGCACACCCCAAGAGGGTAAGTAGCAAGTAGGAGCTGGCATGATAGCTCATCTGGGAGGGGCTTATTTTGCCATGCGTTGCATCCCAGGTAAGCTGTGGTGCTGTGGTGTCTTCTCTTCTGTGTTCTCTCTGTCTTTCTCTCTATCTCTCTTTCTCTGTGTGTGTGTGTGTGTGTGTGTGTGTTTCTCCTTTTCTTCCTGAAAATGTTGACTTAGAGCAGTGAAGCCTCAACAATGACAAAAAACAGAAGAAACTAGTGGCTGGGAGGTGACGCACCTGGTGAAGCATGAATAGTACTCAGCTCAAGGAGCCACACAATGATCCATCGGGTGTGAGTCCCTGCTCCCCACTTGCAAGCAGGAAGCTTCACAAGCGGTGAAGCAGGTCTGCAGATGTTTAACCTTCTCTCTGCCTCCCTACCTCCCCTTCCTCTCTCAATTTCTCTCTGTCCTACACAACAAAATGGAAAACATGGCTTCCAGAAGCAGTGGATTTATAGTGCCAGTACTGAGCCCCAGCTACAACCCTGGAGGTAAGAAAAAAACCCCAAACAAACAAGAAAACAGAAAACAAACCTATAAAGATTATGATTACTAATCAATACAGGAACAAACAATACACACACAACTAAACATTCTCAAAGTAGATAATCCCACAAATAATCAAAGGAAAATTCAATACAAATAAAGTGTAACTTTTCTATCATTTGTCAAAGTTTAAAAAAATGGTAACATTTAATTGGAGAGGATTTAGGACATGGATTTGAACTAGCCCTGTAGAAGCAGGAAGGCCATTTGTTAAGTCCATAAAGATTTTTAAGTAAGCGTATTTGATCCAACAGTTCTACTTATGGGATTTGTGTTTAAGAAATAGGGGGTAGTGCTTGGGAGTTAGCTCAGCATTTCTGAGCGCAGGACTCATATGCCTGAGGGTCCAGACTTAATCCCAGCCACCACCATATTTCAGAGCTAAGTAGTTCTCCTGTCTCTCATAAAAATTAAAATTAAAAAGTGCATAGTTACATGTGATCATTCAAAGATGACTAGCATAATGTTATAGATCATATGAAAATGTCAAAACAGCTTCAATACTAACAGTGGTGGGTTAGATAAATAACTGTGTATACATAGGACAAAGTACTATTCAGTCACTAAAATAACGTATAAAAGGATACAGATAATATAAAATTTTTATATTGCATTAAGTGAAAGCAAGTTAGGAAATTCATTCTTCAGAAGAACGCCTATTGATTGACTACCATATGTTAGTAAATATCAGTGAATAAAGTAGATAAAACTCCAGCTCTCACAGAAGTTAACCTTTTCTTATAAAATTTATAAATTGGAATTTAAGCTATACTTCCAAAGGAAAATCAACATGGTTGGAAGGAATCAAGAAAGATAAAAACTGGCGTATCAAAAGTATTTGGTACTTCTGCATTTGGGATTGAGGGTGGTTTTAATACCCAGTGTATACATTTTCTATTTCTGAACTTATTGTTATAAGCACCACATGTGTACTCAGAAAGAAATTTAAAAATCTGATTTCTTTCTTTCTTTTTTGGATAGAGACAGCGAAATTGAGAGTGGGGGAGCTAGGGCGAGAGAAAGAGAGACAACTACAGCACTGCTTCATTACTTGTGAAGCTTTCCCCTCTATGGGTGTGAACTGAGGGCTTGAACTTGGGTCCTTGCTCATGGTATTGTGCACTTAACCAAGTGTGTCACTATCTGACACCCCCAAAAATCATATTTTGAAAAGCATGCAAGTGGAAATGGGTGACTTCTCAAAATCAAAGGATTTTACGCTTGTAAAGACATTGTTCACTGCAGTAGAAATGATAGGCAGTAGGGATTGGGTTGAATTTTCTAGAGAGAAGGCCAGGGACAGCGGGGCAGGACCCACCAGCAAAAGTGGGTGTGGGTTTCCTGCATGCTTCTCTCAATTCAAATCAAATAATATTGCATCCACAGATTGCAACATAATCAACACAACAAGTACCACCCCAGCATGCTTCACTTCAGACTGTGTCCAGAGACTTCAGGTGTGGAATGACAACCCTTCAGCTTCATCACTCAGGTGAAACCTTTTCTTTCATAGTATTCTTTAATTCCATTCCAGGTGGTCCACTCCCCAATAAAGTCCCAAAACCTAGATATAGTCCAGGACCCCTGAGATGGAGCATATGTTCACACGTGCCCATAAACCAGGGAAAAAATATAGCGGAAAGCAGAAGTACACAAGAGTCTGCAGGGAGTACCCCCCCCCCCCATCTGCACTATTCCAGCCTTTAGGTCCATGATTGTTCAACAATTTGTTTGGCTTTGTATGTTAACTCTCTTTTCAGCCACCAGGTTCCAGATGCCAGAATGATTCCAACCAGACTCCCCTGGACTGACGACCCCACCAATATGTCCTGGAGCTCCACTTCCCCAGAGACCCACCCTACTATGGAAAGAGAGAGGCAGACTGGAAGTATGGATCGACCAGTCAACGTCCATGTTCATCAGGGAAGCAATTACAGAAGCCAGACCTTCCACCTTCTGCAACCCACAACGACCCTGGGTCCATACTCCCAGAGGGATAGAGAATGGGAAAGCTGTCAGGGGAGGGGATGGGATATGGAGATTGGGTGGTGGGAATTGTGTGGAGCTGTACCCCTCTTATCCTACAGTTTTGTTAATGTCTCCTTTCTTAAATAAATAAAATAAAAGTGGGTGTGGGATCAAGATAACACAGGATGAGTAGTGGGAAACATGGAAAGTCCAATTGAAGGAACATCTTTATGTCTTTCTTTAATATCCACACCCACACAGCCATACATCATATAGATCCTGATTACAGGGTCTTTCCTATGAGTCAGTGTCCCCTCAACTCCAGGCATGGCTGAGACTCGGGCCTCCCGTTAGCAGCCAAGATAGGCAGGTTGCTCATTTGGCTTGACTCCAGTCCTTCTGAAACTGGCTTTTTGTTTGTTGACTTTGTGTTTTGTTTTTGTTTTTGGGGTCACTTATATTTAACCATTTATTGTACCCTGTCACAAAATGTCACTTTCAACTCTTTCTATTATCTAGGAAATATGAGATCTAAATCCTCTTTCACACCTTGAGCTGCTATCAAACCCCTACCTGCCACTCTTTCAATAATCCAGTCAAGTCCAAGCCAAGTATTTCTTTTAGAGAGGACTGTGGTCCTGTCAGCCCACCCCTACCAACCCTCAAGGGCATCAAACCATATAAGTGAGCTCTGAACTTTTCAGTTATCAGAGTCAGTACATTCTCTGCATGTTAGGTCAGTCTTATTTGTACTTTCTCTTACTTGCTATTTGAGACATCATGATCAGTAAATATAATAGCAGGCACAGACCTCTTGTTTTGCCACCACCCCACCACCCTGTTTTTCTGTGGTATTCCCCTTGGCTCCCTCCACAGATTGATTTAGTCAAAAACCTATAACTCACATTGACTCCTTTCCCACTCCACATCCTGTATATTAATAACTTTATTCAAAATGTATGGAAAGTCCATCTCTTGTCATACTCTTGTCCATGTTCACTCTGACACAGTAGCCAAACTCGTCTCTAAAAAACCTAAATTAATCAATAGCCTACTTTAAACCCCTCCAACGTGAAACAGAATCCAAAGTCCTTCTCAGGCCAAGAGCATAGTTTAGTTCTGCTGACTTATCTGGCTCATTCCCACAACCCATTTCCCAATTAAGCTGGCCTTCTTTTCCTCAAAGACTCCTTGTACAATCCGTGGAGGCCTTGATGCTACTCTTCCATATCCTCATTTTTCCTATGGCACTTTTTTTTCAATTGTTGTTGTAGTTATTATTGTTGTTGTTACTGATGTCATCATTGTTAGATAGGACAGAGAGAAATGGAGAAAGGAGGGGAAGACAGAGAAGGGGAGAGAAAGAAACCTGCCGATGGGCTTCACCGCCTATGAAGCGACTCCCCTGCAGGTGGGGAGCAGGGGGTGGGGGGTGGGGTGGTGTGGGGTGGGGTGGTGGTGGCTGGAACCAGAATCCTTGCGCTGGTCCTTGTGCTTCATGCCACCTATACTTAACCCTGCTGCGCCATCGCCCAACTCCCAACCTATGGCGCTTCTTTCTTACCATTCAGGTCTGGGTTCAAAAGCCCCTTCTCAGGGAGACATTGCCCAAGGATCTAATCTCACGGTGACCACCAAGGCAAACTCTATCAAAGCCCCTTGCTTTATAATATTAACAAAACCTATCATCATCTGAAGTTATCTTGTTTGTACATGCATTCACTTCTTTATTGCTCCTCTCTTTCCTGGGATTTCCTGATAATGGGCCTGGTCTTGTTCATTGCTGCACTCTTAAGACCTAACATTTCTTTTCTTTTTTATTGGGGGACTAATGTCTTATAGTCGACAGTAAATATAATAGTTTGTACATTCATAACATTTCCCAGTTTTCCAAGTAACAATACCCCCAGTAGGTCCTCCTCTGCCATCATAACATTTCTTTTGTACAGTGTGAATTCTAGCAAAGATTGTGGCTAGCACAGAAGACTACCAAGGTCTTCAAGATCTACATGAGGCATCTGGGCAGAGTGTGGAGGTGTGGAGGCAATTAAGGTGTGGGGGGAGAATCTGTGAGACTTTCAGAACTCAGTGGTGGTTCACATCGGTTCCCAGATCTATGGAAAAAGCGTCAGAGAAAAATGACCCAAGTAATTTCTGTGGCTGCTATCATGGGAAGCCCCAACTCAGAGGTGCCCTGAAGCAGGGTGCTGGTGGGGGTGGGGTTGGGGGATGTCTCATGTCACTCTTGGCCTTTGGTCAAAAGTTTCACACCTGCTAGAAACCAGAGTTCCTGATACTTAACAAACACTTTGATTACTGTTGCTTTGAGGTGGATGATACCATCTGGGAGGTAGTGGGCACAGTTGCCATCATGGGCCTCAAATCAGAACGGAGAGTCAGCTGGAGTGAGAACATGCAGGCCTAGACCAGGGAAGAACTGCTGCACAGGTTTCCTGACACACACTTCTCACCTGTTAAAAGAGCAAATGCTTTTGTTGAGACCTTGGCCACAGTTTCCTTCCTCCATCTGACATCAGAAGCTGTAGTCACAGTGCCTGCCAGCTTAGTTTTGGCTACAGACACAGGCTTAAACATATCCTCCTCCCTCCACCAGCCCAGCCTTTCCTGAGGTGGATGTCCTATAACTATAGCAGCATGTGTAGTGGCAGCTAGAGGGATGTCTTGGGGAGGAGATTTTAGGGAGGAATGCTGCTTCATAAAAAGAAAAGACTTTTGACTTTTAAAGTCTAAACTCTGGTTTCCATCTGCCGAGGGGAGGGGGAGCTTCATGAGTGGTGAAGCAGAATTCCGGGTATCTCTCTCCCTCTCTATCATCCCCTTCCCCTGCCATTTCTATCATATAAAAAACTAGATTACAAATAAAATAGAACATTTAAAAAGCAATTGACACAAGATAATTAATAGGGCTCTTGTCCACCTTGATCAAGGTTCCCTGGTAAATTGACAAATTTGTATAAAATTAAAACTTTGAAATAGATTCAAGGAGAAATGAAAAGTATAGATAATCCTATAACCTATGAAGTAATAGATTCAGTATGAAAATTTCAATAGTCAATTCTAAGAAACATTCAAGGGAAATATTGTACCAATGGTATACAAGATCTATAGAAAACATAAAATGAGGGGGCTGGATGGTGGCACAGTTGGTTGAGCACACATGTTACAATGCTCAAGAAGCTGGGTTCAAGACCCCTGTCCTCACCTGCAGGGGGAAGCTTTGCAAGTGGTAAAGCAGTGCTGTCTCTTCCTGCTGTCTCTATCCAATAAGTAAATAAAGATAATACAAAATAAAAAAGAAAGAAAAAAGAAATGAGGAAATGTTACTGTAATACCAAAATTGAATAGACAATGTTAAAATTTTTCTCACTAGAATAATCATATAGGTCATCATTCAAACCAGGGGATTTATTTTTATTTTTCAATTTCTTTATTGGGGAATTAATCTTTTATATTCAACAGTAAATACAATAATTTGTACATGTATAACATTTCCCAGTTTTTCATATAACAACACAACCCCCACTAGGTCCTCTGTCATCCTTCTTGGACCTGTATTCTCCCCCTCCACCCACCAGAGTCTTTCACTTTGAAAACCAGGGGATTTTTGAGAGTGAAATGATATGTTATCAATAATGATGTCAGCTGGCCAAGGGAAATGATTCAGCAGATAAAATGCAAGGATTTTTTAAAATAAAAATAGTTCTTGAAAAAAATAAATCCTTGGGGTCAGGGGGTAGGGCATATGCTTAAAGGCAAACATTACAGTATACAAGAACCTGGGTTCAAGGTCCTGGTCCCACCTGCAGGAGGAAAGCTTCATGAGTGGTAAAGTAGGGTTTCAGGTGTCTCTGTTTCTTTCCTTTTCTGTCTACCCCCTCTCATTTTTTCTCTGTCTCTATCCAATAATAAATAAGTAAATAAATAATTTAAAAGGAAAATATATAGCCTTAAATTAAAAAAACTGAAGTACATAAGATCCTCAAATATCATAAAACATTAGCTAAAGTAGTAATAAATAACAACTATAAAAAGATATGATCACCATATTGGGTTTATCTAGAATACAGATTATTTTATTATCACATAATAAATTAATGTTATTGATAACATTAACAGATTAAATAAGAAAACTTATATGATTGACTCTGTAGGCGTGGAAAAAATATGATAAAATTAACATCCACTATGACAAAAAACTCTTAGTAAGATTAAGAATAGAAGGAAACTTCCTTAATCTCATAGAAAATATCTAAAAATATCTAAAAGGAATAAAATAGTTAATGGCTAAGCAATAAAATCTTTTTCTTTGAGATCTATAACAAGAATATCTGATAGCACTACTCCTAGTCAACACATACAAGACTTGTTATTCTGTATATAGTAAAGGACAGGAAAAAAGGGAAAAAAGAAATGCTAGTTGTGAAATATGAAAAGTAGAAGCAAAATCATCACTACTTATGAGTAGTGTATTTGTTCACATAATATGTAACATATGTAGTTTGTTTACATAATATGTAGCCCTAAAAGATGTCTAGATAGTTTGAGTATTGATATTTTGCAAGTCTTCTAGATAGACAAATAAATAAAATAAATTCTATTTCTATTCCAAAAGAAATGCAACATATTTTTGAAAAGACACCAATTTAAATATTACAGCAAAATGCCAAGTTTCTAGGGGTAATTCTAGCAATATATATGTTCTCCTTGTTTGGTAGGTAGGTAGAAAATAATATGTTATTTCATGACTGCCAAGCTGACTTTTGCACCTGGGCTGTGCACATGGCAAGGCATACACCCTATCATATGAACTATCTCTCCAGTCATATAAGTTATTTACTGAGAAAAACTGAAAGTTTGCTGTGACATCTGGAAAATTAAAAATGAATATACTGTGTTCATGGAATATATCTCAATATTTTAACAACACCATTGTATTTAAATTGAATTATAGAATAATGCAACCCCAAAGTTCCTGCATTGGGAATAATATGGTGGAACGAGTAAGAAATTCACAAGTTGAGTAAGATTGATAAGGACTGGTCAGTGAAATAGCTCAGCAGTAGAGCATAAGACTTGCAAGCTGAAGACCTTATGTTCAACCTCTAGCTCTACTTATGCCAGCAAGTAGTGATCTGGCATCTCTCTCTCTCTCTCTCTTTCTCCTTCTCATAACATAGTTAATAAAGCCTTGAAAACTGATATTAAAGAATATCCAAGGCACTCTTGAAGAAAAAGTGACATAAGGAATTTGCTATATATGATACCAGCATTCACTAAAAGACTAAGAGCTGAAATGGTATGCTTTTGAAGCAACTCCCTGCAGGTGGTGAGCCGGGGGCTCAAACTGAGATCCTCACGCAGGTTTTGCACTTTGTGCCATGTGTGCTTAATCTGCTGCACTACTGCCTCCCTCAAGCAGTTTTTATTACAGTGGCCCAATAAACAATTAGAGGTCTGGGAGTGTGATGCCTCCAGGTCTGTTATTTCTTCTCAAGATTGTTTTGGCAATTCTAGGTCTTTTCTGGTTCCAGATAAGCATTTGTAGCTTTTGTTCTATTCTCCTAAAAAACGTGGTTGAGATCTTGATGGAGATTATATTACATTTGTGTACTCATTTTAATGAAGTTAATGTTGGCTGTAGGTTTGCTATATATAGACTCCACTATCTTGAGGAATTTTCCATCTATTCCTATTTTTGTAGTATTTTGATCACAAAGAGATGTTGGATTTTGTCAAAGGCTCTCTCTGCGTCTATTGATATAACCACGTGGTTTTTGATATTGCATTTATTGATGTGGTGGATCACGTTGACTGATTTAAACCAACCTTGCATCCCTGGGATAAACCCCACTTGGTCATGATGAACATTCTTTTTAATATACGGCTGTATTCAATTGGCTAGAACTTTGTTCAAAATTTATCATCTGTGTTCATCAGAGATATTGGTCTATAGTTTTCTTTTTTTGTTATATTCCTTTCTGCTTTTGGTATCAGTGATGTTGGCTTCATAGAAGCTGGAAGAGAGTATTTCTGTGTTTTCAATCTTTTGGAAGAGTTTTAAACGCAGAGAGATTGACTCTTCCTTGAAGGTTTTATATTTCTCTTCCTTGAAGGTTTTATAATTTCATTTGTAAAACCATCTGGTAAGGGCTTTTATTCTTGGAAAGGTTTTTGAGAATGGTTTCAATTTCTTTGGCTGTGATTGGCCTGTTCATATTTTCTAGTTCCTCTTTATTTAATTTTGGAAGTTTTTAGGTATCTAGGAACACATCCATTTCTTCCAGGTTCTCTAGCTTGGTGGCGTATAGTTGTTCATAGAAGCCTCATGTGATATGTTGAATTTCTGTGGTGTCTGTTGTGATATTTCCTCTTTCATTTATAATCTGATTTATTTGGGTCTTATCTCTATTTTATTTTATGAGTCTGGCAAAAGGTTTGTCAATTTTGTTTACTCTTTCAAAGAACCAACAGTTTGCTTCATTGATCTTTTGTATGGTTTTCTTATTTTCCCTTTATTGGAGGATAAACTACAGTCACCAGTAAATACAGTAGCTTGTACATGCATAACATCTTTCAGTTTTCCACATAACAGTACAATCCCCACTAGGTCCCCTTTGGTTCTTTTTCAGGACCTGTACTACCCCCTCACCCCCACCCCAGAGTCTTTTACTTTGGTGCAATAAACTAACTCCAGTCCAGGTTCTGCTTAGTGTTTTCTTTTATGATCTTGTTTTTCAACTTCTGCCTGTGAATGAGAAGTCTGGCAATGAATATTTTATATATAAATATATATATAGTCATAGGTCTGCCACAAACAATCACTTACCAATTAAAGATATCAATCTGATGAGCAAAATGAAGTGTTTAGGTAACACACAAGAAAATCTTACAGCTGTGAAGTAGAGAAAAAGGACATTCTTTAAAAAAATTACTACTCACAAAGAAAATATATGACTAAAAAAAAGAAAATATCTGACTGTATTAAAATGAAGTACTTTGGTTCTTTAAAAGATACCTTGGGGTGACAAACTAAGAATGGAATGTGGCCTGGGAAGTGGGCGTAGCAGTAAAACTCTGGACTTAATAAGCGTGAGGTTCTAAGTCCAAATATGTCAGAATATTGCTATTCTGACTTTGCTTACTCTGTCTACCTATGTCTTGTGAAATGAAAGACACAGAGTTGAAGAAGGTATTTGTAACACATAATACAAGGAATATAGTCTCCAGAATATTTCTTAATCCTATTTTATAATAAAATCACAAACAGAGGAAACTGGGGAAAAATTGGACAGGCACACTATATTAGAAGAAATTTCAATGGTAAAAAATGTATGAACATCTCATCATTAGTCATCAGGACAAGGTATACCACAATGAAATAATTTCTGCTTATCAGGTTGGTATGAAACAAAAGTCTTACAATTTCACATGTTGGCAAATATATAGACAGGAACTCCCAAATACTACTGTTGGGAGCATACTTGTAAAATCTTATGAAACAGTTTAACACAAGCTAGTTAAATTGCATAAAGTATCTTTTTTTTTAAAATGTATTTTTTATATAAGAAAGGATAAATTAACAAAACCATAGAGTAGGAGGGTTACAACTCCACACAATTCCCACCACCCAATCTCCATATCTCATCCCCTCCCCTGTTAGCTTTCCCATTCTCTATCCCTCTGGGAGCATGGACCCAGGATCTTTGTGGGTTGCAGAAGGTGGAAGGTCTGGCTTCTGTAATTGCTTCCCCGCTGAACATGGATGTTGACTGGTTGGTCCATACTCTCAGTCTGCCTCTCTCTTTCCCTAGTAGGGTGAGTCTCTGGGAAAGCAGAGCTCCAGAACACATTGGTGGGGTCTTCAGTCCAGGGAAGCCTGGTTGGCATCCTGATGGCATCTGGAACTTTGTGGCTGAAAAGAGAGTTAACATACAAAGCCAAATTGTTGAGCAATCATGGACCCAAAGGTTGGAATAGTGGAGAAGTGTTAGGGAGGTACTCACTGCAAACTCTAGTGTACTTCTGCTTTCAGGTATATATTTTGCAGTAGTTTATGGATACGTGTGAACATATGCTCTCTCTCACAGAACCTGGTCTATATCTAGGTATCTTTTTTTTTCCCCTTCACCAGTGCACTGCTTAACTCTAGTTTATAGGGCGTTAAACCTGAGACTTTGGAGCCTCAGGCAAGAGAGTCTCTTTGCATACCCATTATGTTATCTACCCTTGCAAATTGCATATATTTCATGACCCAGCTATTTTACTGCTAGGTGGGCTTGTTTATGTATACCTACATATTTAGTGACTTAAAATAACATCTTTTTCTTTTTTTTCTCCTCTCCCTTTTATGTTATCACTGTGGCTTCATTGTTCTGGGCCAGCTTTTCTTTTCAGAGTATATATGGAGAGACAGAGACAGGGTAAGGAGGGGAAAGACATTCCAGGACCATATGTTCCTTCAGTCTGATGGGGGAAAGTCTTGAGACTTGAAAGCACACACGGAAAAGCAGGCTTACTCTCCATGTGAACTATTTACTATTTTGGTGGTCCCACAAGTTTGTTACCTAAGGATTCTAGAGATGAGAATTGCCAGAAATCAAAGTATTGATGGGACTACATTTTTTCTGGGATAATTTGCTTCTTTTGACTTTTCTGCTTCTACAGATATCAAGAATTCTTTGGTTTCTAATTTCTTCCCTCATCTTGAAGGCCTTTAGTACGCACATTCAAATCTTTCTTTCCCTTCCTCACTTTATCTATCTCTGTCTCCTCTGCTCTATTGTCCAATTACTGCATCTGACTCTCCTGACTCTTCCTCTTATTGAGACCCCTGAGGAAGATGGGTCCTGATATTGGGGAAGCTTGGAATGTTCCTACTGATGACCACAGAATGTGAAGTTGGATCTACAGGGATGCAGAGGTCACATAGGCTCCTAAGCTGAATATGAGCCCCAGATCAGATCAAATCAATAGGATTTACAGTCAACAATATTTATACACATTTTCCATATTAGGGAGCTACTCTCTTCCCTGATCCAACTTTCTGGTCCTTTTCCCAGCCATGACATCATCTCCCCAGACAATAATGAGGATCTACCTGCATATCAGATTTCAAACTCAGGGGAAAAAACTAGTATAGCCACAGGCCCTTTGGAATATAACTAAAATATTCCTACTATCTATCTACAGAATGGAGAACCACCCCTTCCCAACTCTTCATCTGCACTACTCCAGACTTTAGGTTCATGATTAGTCAACAATTTGTTTGGCTTTATATGTTAACTCTCTTTTCAGCCACCAAGTTCCAGATGCTACCATGATGCCAACCAGACTTCCCTGGACAGAAGACCCCACCAATGTGTCCTGGAGCTCCAAGAGAGAGGCATGCTGGGAGTATGGATCGACCTGTCAATGCCCATGTTCAGCAAGGAAGCAATTAGAGAAGCTGGACCTTCCACCTTCTGCATCCCACTATGACCTTGGGTCCACACATGCAGAGGGTTAAAGAATAGGAAAGCTATCAAGGGAAGGGATGGGATATGGATTTCTAGTGCTGGGAATTGTGTGGAGTTGTACCCCTCTTATCCTATGGTTTTTGTCAGTGTTTCCTTTATATATAAAAAAAAAGAGACCCCTGAAATTTCACTGGACACAAATAACGTAGGATAATATATCCATTTCAGAAATCTTTAGTTCATCACATTTGCAAAGATAAGATCACATATTCACAGGTACCAGGGATGAGGATATGTATATCTCAGCTGAGTTGGGGACATTGTCATCTCATGATTATTTTGTCTACTAAATGTATATACATATGTACCAACATAAAGTTTCTTTTTTTTCTTTTATATTTAAGAAAGGATTAATTAACAAAACCATAGGGTAGGAGGGGTACAACTCCACACAACTCCCACCACCCAATCTCCATATCCCACTCCCTCCCCTGATAGCTTTCCCATTCTCTATCCCTCTGGGAGCATGGACCCAGGGTCATTGTGGGTTGCAGAAGGTAGAAGGTCTGGCTTCTGTAATTGCTTCCCCGCTGAACATGGGCATTGACTGGTTGGTCCATACTCCCAGTCTGCCTCTCTCTTTCCCTAGTAGGATGTGTCTCTGGATAAGCTGAGCTCCAGGACACATTGGTGGGGTCTTCAGTCCAGGGAAGCCTGGCTGGCATCCTGATGACATCTGGGACCTGGTGACTGAAAAGAGAGTTAACATACGAAGCCAAACAAATTGTTGAGCAATCATGGACCCAAAGCTTGGAATAGCGGAGAGGAAGTATTAGGGAGGTACTCACTGCAAACTCTAGTGTACTTCTACTTTCAGGTATATATTTTGCAGTAGTTTATGGATACATGTGAACATAAGCTCTCTCTCACAGAAACTGGTGTATATCTAGGTTTTGGGACTTTGTTAGAAAGTGAACCACCTGAGATGGAATTAGAGTATACTATGAAAGGAAAGGTCTCACCCGAGTAATGAAGCTGAAGGGTTGTCATTCCACACATGTAGTCTCTGGACACAGTCTGAAGTGAAGCATGTTGAGGTGGCAATCGTTGTGTTGGTTAGGTTGTGATTGGCAGATGCAATATTATTTGATATGGATTGGGAGAGGCATACGGGAAAGTGGGCCCTATCCAAGGGTTCCAGGACTGGGGGAAGTAGGGGCTCTATAGTGGAGATGTGAGGTTCCTGCTGTCTTAGGGTTCAAAAAGACAATGGATAGTTAATGTTATCATCACATTATTTGGTAATTGGGTTAACTTTGAAAAGTCCTTTTGTTAGGGTTTGCTGTACAGTAAAGTTTCTAACAGTTCTGTTTCTATACAAGCTGAAAAGAATGCAAATGCACAATGAAAACTATAAGACATTGTTAAAAGAAATAGAGGATGACACAAAGAAATGGAGGCCACACAGTGGTGCACCTGGTTAAGCGTTCACATTATAGTGTGCAAGGACCCAGGTTCAAGACCCTGGTCCCCACCTGCAGAGGGAAAGCTTCACAAGTGGTGAAGCAGGGCTGTATCTCTCTCTCTCTCTCTCTCTCCCTCCCCTCTCAATTTTTCTCTGTCTCTATTCAATAATAAATAAATAAGTAAAATTAAAAAAAAGAATGGAAGAACATCTGTTCATGGATTGGAAGAATAAATATTATTAAAATGGCAATACTTCCAAAAGCAATCTATAGATTCAGTGCAATCCCCATTAAAATTCCAATGACATATTTCAAGGAAATTGAGCAACTTATCCAAAAATGTGTATAGAATCATAAAAAAACACAAGTAGCAAAGCTCTTATGAGAAAAAATGAGAAAAATGAAGGTATCACAATTCCTGCAATTTATACTACAAAGCATTAGTAGTTAAAAAAAAGTGATATTGGAAGAAAAATGGATATATGGACCAATGGAACAGGACAGAGAGCCCAGAACTAAATTCAAACTATACGATAAAGGGGCCAAAAATGTCCAATGGGGGAAAAGAAAGTCTTTTAACAAATGGTGTTGGGTGACTTGTTCAACCACATGCAGAAAAATGAAACTAGACCAGCACCTAACACCATGCACCAAAATTAACTCAAAATGGACCAAAGATCTGGATATTAGGACCTTAATATTAAAGATGTGTTTGGAGACTCTACCCCATAGGCAAGGGAAACAAAAAAAATGAATAAATGGGGCTATATCAAATTTAAAAGCTTCTACATATCAAAAGATGTATAAATAAGGATAAATAGGAAACTCAGAAAATGGGAAAATATAATTGTAAAAAAATGTCAACCAATTTTCAAGACTGGGAGAACAATAGTGGTTATGTATGTTGTGTGGGGCTGGGGCAAGGACCTCTGGTTATAGGAGTGATGAAATAAAATTTGTAGAAAGAACACAAATTCATTCATTTAACATTTAAAGGCATGAATATCAACTCAGATTGTTTAGAAATGATATAAAGATGAAAAATCTACAAAAAAAAAAAACCACCCCTAAGGGTTAGGAAGTTATTATTGCAAGGTTGCCCCGACCAGCAGGGTGGTGAACAGGGGCTAGGAACCTAAAAGATCTGGAATGAAAGGAACACGAGACATGAACAAACGACAGCAAGACAAGTTTCTGATCAAGCTGCAAAATTTTATTGTGTTCACAGGCATTATAAGGCTTTGGGGAAGGAGAGGGAATGCTGGAGGAGGGGGAGGGGGAGAAAACTTAAAAGCGGAATGTTCCTTGCAACAAATGGCCTAAAACATGTTTGTTACCACAACTGTGTGTTGACTCACTTGATTACTGATAAATGGTTTACCTGAGGGGAAATGGCCTGCCCAGGGGGGAATTAACACTTGTCTCGAGGGATTCCATTGTTTCAAAGCTTATCATCTATCAAGCAGAGAAATGGCTCCTGGCATATCCTCCCTTTGTTATAATTTTAATTGAGGCAGGCAATTGGGGGTGAGGAGCGGAGACCCTAACAGCAGGTTTGGTGGGCATAACCAGAGCAGGGAAGTATTGACCCGATTCCTCCAACGGGGTGAGTGCAAAACCAATCTTCCCGCATCTTATAAGGCTCTCGGTGTGTTTTTGGGGAGGGGAGGCAGAGCCACAGTTTCTAGGGAAACAATTTTTGTTGCTGACACCAACCTCCAAGCAAATCAGGTTTGCTTCATGGGGGACTCAGAGGCAGACGATAGGGTCCTCCCCCTGCAGTGCTTTGCCTTACACCCCTTACTGGTGTCCTTGCCCTGCCAAGGTTGGATGTCTTGATGCATAATTCTGAGTTTTATGCCATCCGAAAAGGGGGTCTGTCACCCTCAGGTTCAGCCAGGCCTCTGTCAGCCAAATCAAGTCTGTGATAATGTATTTGCAAAGGTTTTGATGCCAAGGAGTCAATCTGCCGTTTTATAAAATCTTATTAAAAATAATAATATAAAATCTTATTAAAAATAAAGGGTCTTAAGGTAATCATTAACAAAAGACTAATAAGGGTCTCATAAGGGGCTCTGTAGACTCAAGACTATTTGTGGTGAAGTCTATAACCTGTTGTAATTTGTCAGAAAATTCATGGGAGGAATATATAGAGTGTCCTAGCATGCCACCAGCAAGTCTAAGGGAAGCAGTCAGTGGATGTGATGTCCAGGGGAAGAAACACAGCACGTCTGGTCTTTTGGTGGTGAAATTTTTCTTCTTCATAGAGGGTCAGCTGTGGAACAAGCAAAACTAGGAGTCAAGGACCAGGTAGAGAAGAATTGACATGAAAATATAGGATGGTGTTGTACCAAAACACAGAGGAGGTACATACACATTAGATTTTAAGGTGAGGTTCCTTGAACATCGAGGAATATTTTGAGAAAAGTGAGCAGTCAATAAACATGCAAGGATGAAGTCAGCAGTGGTAGGTCAGCAGAAAGAGAAGACTTGGATAGGCTGGTGAGGTTAGCTGGACTATATACTGCCATGGCGTCCTTTGTCGTAAGGACTTGCCAACAGGGACTCTGTGGATTTTGCAAGAGCAATAATGTCATCCACCATAATAAAAGGAAAACAAACATGGACATCCAGTGTTGAAAAAGGAGAAAAAGGAAATATGTCTCTAACTGGAAAAGTGGGTGGCTTTGTCAATGAGATACAATAAATGAACAATTTGAATTTTTGTAAATATTAAAAAGGTTTAGTATGTTACTTCATTAACACTTTAGCCAACTGAATACTGGGGGGTGCATTCTCCTTTTTTTTATTAATTAAGCTTAAGGGTTTTAGTTTTTCTTGTTTGAGCTGTAGCCCACATAAATTTAGAAAAAATACCAACTGAGAAAAAAAATGTTTTTTGTTTATTAAACATGGGCAGGTGAATTACACCAATCTGTCAGAGAGCATTGGCTTTTATCAATGGAGATTAATCTTAAAAGTTTGAATAGCAGGATCTTAATTAAACAATGCAGGAGCCAGTAAAGTGCTCTCACTATGGAAGGTAAAGCGTTACAATTTTTAAGAGGCTTGTAAATAAATGAGAAAAATTTTAGGATATGAGTGACTTTAGGAGTCATCACACACCCATAAATAAAAAATTAAAAATGTTTAGTTTTAAATCTTACCATATGAGCAGTCAGTTCTTCATGTGCAGATGTACCTATAATTATTTACTTAGGGAGAGAACTTGTACCAAGTTAATTGATGATTTAATGGTTAGAATTGGCTTGAGTTCTTTCATATGATTTTAGAAGGCTCTTTATTAGAATATACCAATATGTTATAGAAAGTCAGTACCTAATGTGTTGACATGATAAAATGTTTACCATTTTTTAGCATTATTTTAAACTGATTAGACAGTTTAAGTACAATACTATAACTTTAGTTTACTAAGATCTTTACTCATCACAAGGCTATCAAGAGTAAGCATAGATATAAAACTCTTAATAGATTTTGTTCTTTAGAACTCTAATATGGCAACTTAAAAGGCTAAAATAAAACCTCATAACTTAAATGTTCAAAATATTAATTTTGTTAAATCAGGATTTGCTAAAACAAATCTTCTATCAGACCAAAAACACCATTTGCCAAGAATAAATCTCTGACACCGTCTTAAAACAAACCAGATAATTTTTAAAAGCAGAAAGATATAAAGAGGAAAACCAGAGCAAAAGCCTCTGGTATGTAAATAATTAACATAACCATTTTGTTATCTTTTACTAACCCAAGCCAGTCTTAAAAACAATTTTAAGTAAAATGTTAAACTTTGTTTGTTAGGATCTTTGTTTATCACAAAGCTATCACACCCTTAGGGCAGCTATGAACAAGGGTGGGTACACAACTTAATTGATCTTTCACTTTGATTTGGATAGGTAACTTAAAAAGCTAAAATAAACCTTATAGCTGAAATGTTAAAATAAATTTTTACTGTTAACATTTCTTTTAGATGACCATTTTACACTAAATAATTTTGTTGAATCACATCTGCTGAATGAAATTTTTTTATCAGGCCAGGAATATGTTTAACCCTTTATTTTCCTGGCAAGGCCACTGCTCTACACTGACTGGGTTATTAGAAAGTCAGTTCAAGCATGGAATTAACAAACTGTGGCAGTTGGTATTGGGGTGCTGGTAATATTTACAATTCTCACAAGAGTGAGAGAGACTATAGAGGCATTTTACCATGCCTAGATATCTCAGAAAATCTTTTAACTAATGAATTGATGCTGATATTAGCTATCAGAAGGACGAAACTGTCTTATATTTTACTTTGGTAAAGGTGTGCCAACTCTATGAGTCGTGATCTTTAAAACCACATTTAGCTTAACTAAATCTTATTTAAAATTTAAAACAAACTTTAGTTACTTAGGGGTTAACACACATTAATGAAAACAAGATTAGCACAGACTTAAAACATACATTCTTGGTGAAAAGAAAAATTTTCCCTTTGAAAAACCGCTTTGATTTTTGGATTCCTAACTCACAGACTATCTACCCCCCCAGGAGGGGCGTTAGTGGCTAGGGAATGATTGACTGGGGTCTTTGCCAATCTGTGGAGCAGGAGCTCTGTGCCGTGATTGGCTGTGCAGGTGGAAGAGGTGGGCTCAGTTTACCGCCACGCAGAGAAAAATCTTTGAAATTTTTTTTTTTTAGGCTAAGGTACATTTTACAGTTTTAAAGAAAGTGGTCTAATCAATATTATTGGCCAAGTCAAGGACCAGAGCACAAAATGGAGGGGCGGTGGTGTAGGGAGGCAGTCTGGACAAGGAAGAGCATAGGGGTTAGGGTTAGCCAGTTTGAGCCTGGCTCCGAGTAACAGGGAAAGCCAAAACCGGTTTTGATTTGGATGGTTTAGTTTTAGCTTTAGTTTTAGGGATTGGGTTTTTTGGTGAGGCTAAAACTGTAAGTTCTTCTGTAACTGCAGCTATTTCTTTCATTAATTGAAGCTGCTATCTCCGGTCAGCAAGGACCTTGTGGAGGGTGGAAATTCTTGTAAGGGCTCCTGAGCGTGCCCACCTGACAGAAGTTCTGATTGTCAAGGAGAGGGTCAGGCTGGAGAGCAGGGGCATGGATATAGGGAGGGGAATTAAAGGGAGGGGACACCAATCAGGATTGTAGTATTTGGCAGCCTCTTTTTCTAGCAAAGCCTCATCCTCTGCGGGAAGTGCTTCAGGAGAGGGGGGGTTTTGTAAAACTGGATAGAGGCGGGGGAAAGAATGCTGGGTTTCATTCTCCTGTGAATTAGCAATAGGAGGGTCAATAAAGGGAACTTTAGTAAGTGCGGTGGGACCTATAGGGAGGGGGACAGGGCTTTTACTTTCATCGGGTGCTGGGAGGCTTTTATTTTGACTGGGTACTGGGGGATCAAGATCAATAATCACAGAAGAGCATGGGGATGGGGACTTTGTCCTGGATGGCGGACTAGAAAGTTGCCAGAGGACCTTTTCACCCTCTGTAATAAGGTTTTTAATATCAGGGTGGTTATTATAAATTTTTAAGATATCATTAATTAAATTCCAGTAGCAAAAGGCAGAAACAGGTACACGTTCAGGACCAAAAGACTGATAGTGATCATTAAGACAGTCACCAGTTCTCCTCCAATGCTTCTCATCTATAGTGCCTTCCTGGGGGAACCAGGGGAAAATATTTCCAATATAATCTAAAACTTCTTTAATTCTTTCTTTTTAACCCTAGTTCCTCGTGTCTTGAGTGACTCCTTGAGTCCTTTAATGAATAAATCTTGTTTGCTAAATTCATGTCCCATGGTTTTGCTTACCTCAGCTGCTGTGACACTCTCCTCCAGATGCGACTCACAGTTGGGTAGCTCCGTGGTGATCTATGCGAGTCTTTGCATTACTCCCTCGGCCGTGATGACTCTGTGAATTCGGGTAGGCCTACCCTCTCGATCAGCGGAGTTCCTAGGTCCAGAAGGCTTCTTCGCCCCACGCCCTGGGCACCAGAATGCCCCAACCAGCAGGGCGGTGAACAGGGGCTAGGAACCTAAAAGACCTGGAATGAAAGGAACACGAGACATGAACAAACGACAGCAAGACAAGTTTCTGATCAAGCTGCAAAATTTTATTGTGTTCACAGGCATTATAAGGCTTTGGGGAAGGAGAGGGAATGCTGGAGGAGGGGGAGGGGGAGAAAACTTAAAAGCGGAATGTTCCTTGCAACAAATGGCCTAAAACATGTTTGTTACCACAACTGTGTGTTGACTCACTTGATTACTGATAAATGGTTTACCTGAGGGGAAATGGCCTGCCCAGGGGGGAATTAACACTTGTCTCGAGGGATTCCATTGTTTCAAAGCTTATCATCTATCAAGCAGAGAAATGGCTCCTGGCACAAGGTAAATGTGTTGAGGATTCTGGAAGTTTGACAATATGTAACTTTTTTTAATAATCACCAGTAATATGGGTTATTGATTTACAAATAGTTGTTAAACTTTGTATACATGTTTATGCCATTTTCTCTGTGTGCTCCATTTCCCTTTTAAAAGTGCAGAGCTGGATATGGAATCCAGGGCCTCATGCATATATTTTACCACTGAGCCACCTTCTAGGTCCATTATATATATATATATATATTGAGAAGAGAGAGACAGAGAGAGAGAGAGAGGGAGAGAGAGAGAAAGAGAGAGAGAGAAGAGAGAGAGAGAGAGAGAGAGATGTAAGAGGGCATTATTTTCCTTCCATGGGGTTTTTGTAGTTTCATGTTGTGACAGGTATCAAGCATCATGCATATAAATTGAGAGCTTCGCCATTCAGCCACCTTCTTGGTGTCTATTGAACATTTTCCATTTCTTAAATATAACAATTAAAATTTCTCTTGAATGCTTGAAAATCAAAGATGATTAGAAAACCTTTTTGTAGCCCCCATAAGACCTTGCTCTCAATGTGGATCAACAATGGTAGAGAATGTTCCATCCTCTGAAGGGGGGTAGGATAACATACTCTGTCTACCACCTGAAGAAGATTGGTCTTGAATTTGGTGCAACTCGGAATGTTCCTACTGATGACCACAGAATGCAAGTCCAGACATACAGGGATGTAGAGGTTACATAGGCTCCTATGCTGAATATGTGCCCCAGATCAATATTCATGCACTTTCCCCATATTTGGGAGCTACTCTCTTCTATTATCCTGCAGGTGGGGAGCTTTACTCGAACTGGGATTCTTTTTTTTTCTTTTTTATTTAAGAAAGGATTGATTAACAAAACCAAAGGGTAGGAGGGGTACAACTCCACACAATTCCCACCACCCAATCTCCATATCCCACCCCCTCCCCTGATAGCTTTCCCACTCTCTATTCCTCTGGGAGCATGGACCCAGGGTCATTGTGGGTTGTAGAAGGTGGAAGGTCTGGCTTCTGTAATTGCTTCCCTGCGCAACACGGGCATTGACTGGTCGGTCCATACTCTCGAACTGGGATTCTTACGCCAGTTTTTGTGCTTGGCACCATGTGCCTTAACCCACTGTGCTACCATTCGGCCCCTCAATTTTACCATTTTGAAGTATACTATTCAAGACCATGAGTATGCTCACATTGTTGTACAACTATTACAACTAATTGTCTTCAGACCTATGTTATCTTCACCAACTGACACATAATACTGATAAAATAGTAAATCCCGTAGATCTTGTTTGAGACCTTTACTTTGAGGCCCAGCACCACATATGCTGTGTTCGTATTCTGAACTATTTCTTTCTGGAAAGAAATCTCTTAATTTATTAAATTAATTTATTTAATTATTGAGGTATCCTTGATTTATGAGACTATGTTTTAGATGAAGTAAAATTTCATACTTCAAAATTTTACCTTACCCCAAGCATCATCAAAGTGCCACTATCCTGCCAAAGTCTGTTTAACCTCTCCAACTTTGCATTCTATGCACCCCAAACCCTTTGCTAGCCTTAGTTCTGCTGTCTGAGTCTAAAGGTTTGTCCTTGCTTGACAAGGTTTATTTCCTTGCTTTAATTCTTTATGTACTTCCTATAAGTGAGATTGTGCAGTGTTTTTTTTTTTCTTTTAAAGAAGTCCTTTTAAGTTTGACAAAATAGCTTACTTGGGTAGTGTGCTGCCTTGCCATTTGTACTACCCAGATTTAAGGCTTCCCCCTCCCAACACAGTGAAAATAGCCTCAATGTTGTAACCTCTTTTTACTTTCTCTCTCTTTCCAACTCTCCCTCTCCCTCTTTCTTCCCCTCTTTCTCTTTCCCCTCTCTCTCCCTCCCTCCCTGTCTCTATCTTAAAAAACATATTTTTCTTTTATTTAAGAAAGGAGACATTAACAAAATCATAGGATGGGGGGTACAACTCCACACAATTCCTGCCACCCAATCTCTATATCCCGTCCCCTCCCCACTAGCTTTCTCATTCTCTATTCCTCTGGAAGCATGGACCCAGGGTCGTTGTGGGTTGCAGAAGGTGGAAGGTCTGGCTTCTATAATTGCTTCTCCACTGAACATGGGTGTTGGCAGGTTGATCCATACTCCCAGCCTGTCTCTCTCTTTTCCTAGTTGGGCAGGGTTCTGGGGAAGTGAGGCTCTAGGACACATTGGTGGACTTGTCTGCTCAGGGAAGTCAGGTTGGCATCATGGTACCATCTGGAACCTGGTGGTTGAAAAAGAGTTAAGATATAAAGCCAAACAAATTGCTGACTAATCACGAACCTAAAGGCAAGAATATTGCAGATGAGGATTTGAGGTCTCCATTTTGGTAATAGCTAGTAGGACTATTTTAGCTATACTTTAAGGGGCCCATGATTTTACTAGTTTTTGCCTGAGCCTGATATATAATATTTAGGTGGATGCAGGTTATTGTCTTGGGAGATAGTGTCATAGTTTCTGGTCCTTGGAAAAAGGACCAGAAAGCTGGACCAGGGAAGGGAGTATCTCCCAAATATGGGGAAAGTGTATAAATATTGTTAATTATAAATCCTGTTGATTTAATATGGGGCCCATGTTCAGCACAGGGGCCTATGTAATGTCTGTGTCCCTGTAGGTCTGAGTTCACATTCTGTGGTTATGAGTAGGAACATTTCAGGCAGCAATAATTTCAGGACCCATCTTCCTCGGCTGGTAGGTTGAGTATGTTGTCCAACCTCCCTTCCAAGAATGGAAAATTCCCTACCATTGTTGATCCACACTGAGGGCAAGGTCCTATAGGGGCCCACAAAGATGTCCATTATGTTGTTCCTGATGGAGATGACCAGTGATAGTGGTGAGAGGGATCTGTGCTGGGCTAGCTTCGCTGGAGAGAGAGAGAGATGAGGAACTTATTGTGGAGTAGTAATACAATTTTTTATTTATGCAGACCCCCAGAGTCGGGTGTGAGCACAGAGGGTTTAGGCCATGTAGAACTAGCAAAATGGCTGCCTCCCGCTATGCATGCCAGCCCTTCTCCAGGTCTTCTCCAGGTCGGGACTCAGAAGAGAAAGAGAGTAAATCAGAATAGCAGCAGGCTTTATAGGGTAAAAACCGGAAGTGGCAAGTCAGAAATGGAAATGGCTAGGAAAGGGGGTGGAGAGAGGCAAAAGGCATGCTGGGAAGGTGGAAGCATCCTTAGCCACAGTTGTGATGGTTTTAACTGAATTAGCAATATCTTGAGGGGATAACATGGTGGGGATCTTTCAGGCAAAACAATGATTATGTAAATGGACCATAGTGTCAGCAATGGAGCATGGAGCAGAGCAGGGGGGCCTGGCTTTAAGGCCCGACAGATGTTAGATGTCTAGGCCCATCATCTCTGTGTGGGAATCCCAGGAGTTCCTTGACTAGGGCCCCAGGTGATGGGGTGGCCTGGTAGTGACTAAAGAGTCATCATTAAAGTATGCCAGTCTCTTGCCCTTATTCAACTTTTGTAGCCCTTACTTTGATAAAGTTAGTTTTGGACTGAGGGAAGTGTAATAGGAAGTAGGTAAGGAGGGTATCTAAGTCTAAGTAGAAACTATTTCATTAGGTAATTTATGGTGTCTTTTTAGGTCTTTCTACTTGCTTGCTTCATTTATTGACTCACCTCAAACTACTGTGCACTTTTGCTTTAAGGTATGTAGTTTCCCCCACTTGTGAATACATGTGTGCCTTATCTCATGGGCCCTGGTCTGCATTTAGGTTTTGTTAAGATTCTGAGCCTGTTAACATCTTGATCTTTGACTTTTTAGTCTCTAGGATTGTGCTAATTAAATATTCAGTCTCATATTTTGTTATCAAAGTTCAAATGGTCTATGAAGAGTGTTATATACTAGACATTTCAAAGTGAGTAATTAAGGCATTTCCAGTTAACAGGATAATTGTTAGAGAAACCTGTACAATTACAACTACAAAGTCCAGAGAGAGACCTCTAGACTTCAGATCAGCTTCTTGCCTGCTACTGGTAAACATTTGACCTTGTTGGCACAGGTATCTGAACAGAGATGAAATGTGATCATTCCAGGTCATGTGTTTTCTAAATCCACTTCTGTTTTATGGACTATAGGACATCGTCAATAGAATGACAATAATAAGATCAATGGTTAAATCACAGAAAGATTTTGGAGTGGAAAAAGCTATTATAAACCTGGTAGACCCAGGATACCAGGAAATGTCTAGAAAATATTAGTGCTCAATAGTGAAGCAAATGTTTTTTATCCAAATTCCTGCAAATTTGATAAGTTACATAAGAATCTGAGTCAGGATTACATGTGCAGAAGCAGAGGAGGAGATTAGGATTTGTACACATCAGAACAAAGTATAATGTAAAAAATAACTTTTACATGTACTGGGAAAAAATCTTTGATGTAACTTGATTTATTGTAGTGTTTGCTTTATTGTGGTGGTCTAGAACTGAACTCAGAAAATCTCTGAGGTGTATCTCTATTCTTGTTCCACCAGCTGTGGAAGGGAAGAAGACTCTAGGGTCTAACAGAATGATTGTCTCCTTAGCTCAAGAGGCAAAGACTAGCTGATAAGTTAGCAACTCAAGGGATGAATGCTGATGTGCTTTTCCAGGACACTAGATACATTTTTATTTAGAATTCTGATAAATTGTAATGTAATTTTTAATACATATTTTAAATATATAGTTTGTGGTAACATTAGATTACAAAACTATAAATGCTTAAGAATATCTATCTATCTATCTATCTATCTATCTATCTATCTATCTATCTATCTATCTATCTTTTTTCCATTACTAGATTTACTCTTGGTACTTGGTTTTTGCACATGAATCCACTGCTCCTGATAGCAAATTCCCCCCATTTTTCTTTTTACTATTATAGAGACACAAAGAAATAGGGCAAGATAAAGGAGAGATGAAAAGATAAAGAGAGACACTTACACAACCTGCTCCACATTTCATGTAGCTTCCCCCTGCAAGTGAGGAAGGCCCTCGTATATAATAACTTGTGCACTTTACTAGTTTCTGTTACTACATCATGCCTGCACCCAGCATGCCAATACCCACCCACCACAATCCATTAGAGGCAATAATTTAATCTTGGGGTATTAGTTTAGGATAATCAAATTACCTCTGTTTGGCTGCTAAATTAGAAGGCAAGATTGCAGTTGCTTAGTAGCTGATTACTAGACTTGCTTTATACTAAGTATGATTAGAGAATACTAGAACATAAAAAAGGAACACACTTCACATCATATGGTATGGGCCATCTTCTTCTCTCTCATAGACCTCTGGGTATGACTGAGATAAAGAGGGCAATTGAGTATAGAAGATAGGGGGCTTTGAGTGAGAGCGATGACCCCAAACTAATAAGGACCACTTATCCTTGTTAGATATTTTTCTAGAAAGAAAGATGAATTTCTTCTGGAGTCTGTCCTGTGTGGGCTAACTATAGGTCACTAGAGCTATAGTAGCTATAGTATCAGGGATGATATGAATATAGAGCTGTGCAGAAAAAAAGCTTTCACATCTGTGGGGACATAACAGGTGAGGTCAGTCCTGGGAGCTGTTGTTATGTATTCAGGCAACTAGGTCTGGTCCAGAATGGGGTTTCCCATGGGGATGTAGAGAAGTGAAAAAATCAGGGAGATACTAAGAAGCAAGTGTGGAAAGTGGAGAGAGGGGTTATAGTGAGCAGGGGTGGTCCTGATGGTATGGATCAGCTTGAGAGGGAGCAGGCTTTGCGAGTGCTCATTCTGGTAATAAAACATGAATATACTCAATAACATTATTCTGAGAGGAATCAAAACCACAACACTAAAGAAATTAACTATTAATGTGAAAACAGTCACCTAAGCCCATTAGATGGAGAAACCCTTTAGAAATGTAACACTGGGCACAAAATAACTCTTGAAACAGTATTTATTTTTCTCAAAAGTGAAGAACCCTTTTGAAATTGGAGATACAAACAAAATTGTTTTATAACTGCTCTGAGCTCTGCTCAGAGATTCTGAAAAGATTCCAATAAATAAATAAATAAATCCACAAAAAGTGGATAATAAATAAACTACTACATAAATAGAAATGATCTTTGATAACCCTGTGACCAAACTTTAGAATAAACTAGATGTCAAGATTTGAAATCTGTGGCAAAGTGAAGCATTAACTGAATTATCAGTTTCAGAGGAACTATCAGAGGAGTATTAGAGACCTAGGACTTGATACCAGCTCAGTTGCAGAAGTGTAAAGGCCAGGACTTAGGATGTCTTTCTTCTACTTGATTTTTAAACTTGTGAGCAGTTCAGTGAAGATTTCAGCTTTTGATATAGGAATCCCAGGAAGGTATTCAACTTCTTTGGGAACTTGCCAAAATCTACAATTTGGATGTCCTCTTCTTCCTTAAATGAAATAAGAAATCTTGGTTCAGGGAAGTTGGCAGGGACATAGCCTGGGTAGTGGGCATTCCATCCTGGTGGTAGCTTACCTGGTAGGTAAGGGTGACTATGGGTAATTTTTGCAGAATATTCTGTGAACCAGAGACAAAGAAAAGGCAGTAAGACTTTGGGGAAGTCAGGTAGGCAATTGGGGTCCCATTAGGAGTCACAGGGATGCTAACTAAAATGACACTGATGGTTGCTCTGCCCTGGGCTGTTGGGTGATAAGGCATGAGGTTAGAACTAAAAAGTATCAGTGAAAATGCTAAGAACAGACAAGACAAGACCATGCACTAGACATGGTTTGAGCTCTTCTGAGGACAGGAAGTCTTCAAACCAGAAAGAATCACCCCATATTCACAAACCTCAAGAGTCTTCAGATTTTTACTGATGGCTAAAGACGAGTTAGAGATACTGACAAACTTGTCTGAAGCATTCCGGAAGGCAGCCAGGTTAGACATCAGAAATTTGACATCCTGCAGGGATAAAGAATTTGAGTACAGCTGGGGAGTACAGTTGAGTACAGTTCTGCTGGCTTATTTACCATACCTCCTGCCTCCTTTTCCCTCACTGGTGCCTTCTATCACTCCATAGGCCTCCATTTTGTCTCCCAGCTCTGCACTGCCCCTAACTCCAGGAAGAACTCAACTACTCAAGGGCATAGCTTCTGTATACTGCATTCGTAGTGCATTCTGGAGTTGAGGCAAAACACAGACCACCCCACCTCCAGACACCAAGTGAGCCTGGGTGAATGGGGAATTGCCAATACAACTATCAGAGAAGGACCTAAAGGAAAGAGGGACAGTTTTGCCAACAATTTTTTTTTTAAAGAATTTTCAGTTTGGGGAAAACAACATTTACTATACAATACTCAAATGAAACAAAGAATAGACCTAGATAAGTGTGGCCACCCAGGCATGCCAGACCCTAATGCACCCAAACCTGTGACTGGAGACATGAACCAGTCACCAGCAGGGAGGCAGAAAGATCTTGGGAATGTGCTCTCACCTTCAGCCTGTAGCATTCATTTGGGCCTATAGGCACCTACAGGGAAAAGAGAACTCATGAGAGACACTGGCCAATGGTGAATTATGGCCACCCTTACCTTGTGCCCAGGATGGACTCAGCTACTCACAGAGGTGTTGAAATTGGACAGGTCAGTCTGAATTTCTTTGATGATATAGTAGCTGTCGCAGCAGGACTGAGGCTGGCTTTTGCAGATCCTTGAGGGCAGGGGGGCTGGATGGCTGTGAGGAAAGAGGATGAGGAAAAGAAGGAGACAGAAGGATTTGTACATCTTGAGCTTCTGGGAACTACCCTAGGCCACCTGCAGCTATGAAGCAGTCTTTATAGACAGGGCAGGAGGGGGCAGGGTGGGAAATGGGGTGATGGTGGGCCATGCGGAGGAGCCCCAGATGAGCTGATATTCTTTTCTGATATGGAACCTCCATGACAAATATGGCAAGTTATTCGTCATTTTCTGTTAACTCAAGATCAGTAAAACTTGAAAAACCATTCTCAAAGAGATTTACCTCACCTGACTAAGAAGATAAGAGCCACTACTTATTAGACAGAGTGGGCACTGGTGAGAAGAATGCCTGATTTGAACTCACCTGGTTATGGCTGTGCCTTTGTCCAGCAGATGTAACTATACTGTCACTGTAGAGCTCTGACTCTTTGCCACCCACCCTGACTGGTCTTCCCCTATCCATCTGAGAGGCAGATGAGATTTTACCCACCAAGTCATATCTATATGACTAATGCTGATCACTTGGAAGAGTATTTCTTTCTTCATTTTTCTTTTTGGTGATGCCCCTGGGCTTTACAAATGTGTGATTCTACTACTTTCAGACTGACTGTTTCCATTCTTTACTATTTTTTGTTGTCGTTGTGGTTGTTGGGGCTTTGTTGCTCTGGACCAACTTTTTTCCATATATATATATATATATATATTTATATTTATATATGGAGAGAGAAAGAGAGAGAGAGAGAGAGAGATGAAAACACTAATGCTTCTGCCAGTTCAGTAGGGGGCTGGGCTATAACTATGGGAAAACAGGTATTATCACAGATGAGCTTGCTGCTCCTTTTCTTCAGAGAGACAAAGACAGAAAGGCAGAAAGATAGGAAGTCACACCATAGCACCTCTCCACCATCCATGGAGATCCCCCTAGTTCCATGATGCTCCCAAGTGTGCTGCATTTAAGCTTAGAACCTTGCACATAGTAAGGCACACACTCTACCAGGCAAGCTATCTCCTGGTTCCCAGAGAGATAGAAACACTGTGTTACTAATATTTAAGTTCTAACATTTTCACTTTAGCTTCTGTGAGAATGTGGGATGCCCACCCCACCTCTGGCTCTTGGTTTTGTCTGAGATAACTATGATGAATGCAATAAAAATGCGTGTTCCAAATCTTTGTGTTTCAGGTGAACAGAAGAGAACAACAGATGCAGAGGCCTACACAAGTATTAATAACAATAAAATTGATATGGAGACCAGAGTTATCAGATATCAGAGCAGAGGCTAGTAGACTTGAGACCAATGGAAAGAACATACTACCTTCCTAACCTCAACTCTACTTGGGATCATTTCCTCTTTGACATACCTGAATCCAGACTCAGCTCTTAGGGGTCTCTTCCCCCAGGCTTTTCCAGTAGTTTACAGTGTGTAAGGCCATCCTAATTTTGGAATTCCCCCCACTAGGCTTTTTATTCTAAATTGTGATGATACTCCTGTATTTTCATTAGACTAGTCCTGGGAAAGAGGCCTAATTTGCAAAGATGGGTCCCAAGGAAGCCACATCCCTGCAGTGTGGAATGGAGGCTTGAAAGAACACAAAAAGAAGGTATTTTGGTTGAATAGAGGGAGTAGAGGCATCAGAAATCCAGGCTTCTCTGTCTTCCCAGACAAGTCATTTTTTCCTAATTTTCTCAGTGGGTATGTGAAACTCGATGGCAATGCTTGACCAGTGAGGAACCCTGTGTTGCCTTCAGTATTGACAAAAACTAGGCAAACCAGTCAGGGCAACCAGTATGATTGAAGTCATGGGTAGACAAGTCTGAGGCATGATTCCATGGAGGGAGTAGCATAGCAGCTTGTCATAATGGAGGAGGTCAGTATCACTGCCAGTATGGGGAATACCAGACGAATAGGCCTGTGGCTGTGAATTAGGAGCAGATGTGAACCTCTGGTTGGACAAGCCTCAAGAACCAAGACCTGGGCACTGTGTCCTGTTCTGAGTGAACCTTGGCTACAGAGAGGACTATGTCAAGCTTGTGAGGATCCAGCATATGGGTCCCAGAATCTCACCTGAAATCTATAGGATCTCTTTTCTGCAGACTCTGGGGATGCTTCTCCTGTCCCAGAACTAGCAGAAGCTCCTGCAAGCTGCTTCAGAATGAGTACCTTTAGCTCATTTCCCTTCCTGATTGTAATCAACCCAGTGTACGGAGGAGGCTTTCCCTGAGCTGAATGACGCAAATGCAAGCCTAGGGTGGAATCACGTTCTTACAGGCTGGTTGGCCTTTTTCTGGGGGCTGAGTAAGATTGTGCTTCTTGTGCTTTCACTTAAAGCTTCTCCTTTAGAGACATGACTAAAGTTAGTGGAAAGTTGGGAGGAGGCCCTGGTTCCTCCTGGTTCTCCATAGAGGTCACTGAAGTGCTATGGAGATCACCCAAATTTCTTCTATACTGTCAACTGTGCATCCCACTCTAAATTATGCTTACTATATAAAATGTGATTGCTCTTTGCATGGGAAAAGGTTGGGTAGCACTCAATGAACACCTTGAGGGGGCCATAATCATTGACTAAGTAACACTAAGTGATATGTAATATTGATAATTTATATTCAATTTAAGCTCAGCAACTAGTTAGTTGACAGTGTCAGGGTCTCAGCTCATCATAGATTAAACAGAACATTCCCAAAATATAAAAAAATACCAGAGACACCACTTCCTGAATCCCAATCCTTGCCCATTATGACATCTTCCCATGTCCCCAACATTCTGCCTGACGGATCTTTCATTCTACCCTCTGCTCTAGTGAGTGTCTGGATTCTACAAAGAAATTTGTCACCTGACTCAGGCTACTTGTCCCCAAGGGTCACCACTAGATTGTCAGCTCACAGACATTCAACCGTAAGTCCTCCATGCCTCTAACATCACCTCCACAAACCCTCCCATTTCTTAAGAAGCAGTCACTGTCCTCTCCTGAAACTAGGTTCAGGATCCAACCCACTGTACTCTCCTTGAAGGATGGATTGTGTCCTCAGCAGTACTCCAACCTACACCTGTTATTACCCACCATCCAACTATCCCTGCCATCCCTAACTACTCCCACAAAGAGCTACTTGAGGGTCCCTGTCTGGAAAAATCCCTCTCCTACTCCTTGATTCCTCTAGCTCTCTTGTCTTTCTCCTTCCCTTCAGGATAAAACTTTTCCTGTCTTCCACCTTCTATGTCTCTCCTTCAGTCACGTCTCAACCCATTGTCACCAGATTTTCCCCCAACACACATGGAAATTATTTATCCAGAGGCCCCGGTATCTCCTTGACAAGCCTGGTCTTATCTTTACCACATCATATTTTCACCTTATTGTCCTCCTCCCATTACCCTGAATCACCTTCTGAACTGCCACTTTCCAGTGCTGTTGAGGAGAGTGATCAGCCTCTATGGTTAGATATCCTCTTGCTTTACGTTATTGTGAGTCACTCCCAGCTCTATGAAGTCAGTCTTGCTAAACTTCAGTTTCTCTGTTGTAAAGTGGAGATGATAATTGTACTTTATTCATTATGAGGATTACATGACTTACTCCGAGGAAAGACTTAGTCCAGGTATTTAGTAAGTGCAGCTTGGTGGGAGCTTGCTATTATAGTCTTTGTCAGCATCTAGTTCTCTCTAACACCACTGGAATCTATCCAGTTCAGCCTCTTCACCTTCTGTGGTTCAGGAAATGCCCCACTCCCTCCCAGGAAACACTGACTCTTTCCAGAATTTTCCCCACAGTGGCTATACAGAGATTCCTAGGACCCACAACTTCTAGGAACCATGCCTCTTCTTGGTTGACACTCCACAAAGCTCCTACTTTCAATGGTTTGAGTCATAAATTTCCCTTTTCTTTAATAGATTTAATTTTAAGTATTAAAAAGTAAGTATTAGTTTAATTTTAAGTATTAGTTATTTAATAATGGTTTATAAGACTATAAGATCAGAGGTCTGTAGTTTCACTACACCCACCCACCACCAAAGCTTTGTCTCCCCTCATACCACATTTATCATCAATGCTAAAGGACAATTTGGTTACTTTTTTTTGTATATTCATGGACTTCAGTTATATACCTTATGATCCAGTAGTAGTACTCATGTGCATGTAAGCAAAGGATATGAAAACACAAATTCAAAAGGACCTATGTTCATAGTTGAATTATTTACAACAGCCAATAAGAGGAAGTAAACTAAATGATTGTGAATGACTGACTGGATATAGAACTTTACAATATTTATCCAGTGGAATACTGCTCTGCAGTTGTAACAGATGATAGTGAACCCTTCAGGATAAAATGGATGGCACTGGAGATAATATGTAAAGTGGTGAAAATTATTGGATGGCTTTGCTCATGTATTTTTAAAACAAGAGATTAGGGACAGGGAAATAGTTCAGTGGTAGAGAGCATGTTTTGCATGGATAAGGCCCTGAGTATGTTCCCTAAGACCACAAAACAAACAAACAAATAAGCATACTAAGAGACAGACAAATACTAGAAATGTAAGTGTCAAGACTTGCAATGCTACTAGTGAAGATTTTTCTTTGCTACAATATATCCCATATGCAGAAATTTCAAAGAAACAGTGGTTAGAATGTTCATCCTACATAGCTTTAAAGTCGATTAAGGTTTATAATTCTATTTAAATTCCATTAAAGTTCTTAAAACAGGGATTTTCTTTGTAGAAAGTCACTTTTTGATACAAGGGTATCATATAGACATATATATGAGTTTACACACCATACCCAACTTGTATGTATTTGTGTGTGAATGTGATTATAGTCTTTAAATCTTACAATATTGTTGTTAGACAATACTAAGTCAGAAAAAAATCAAGAAGCCTGAATCTCTGAGGCACAAACTCTCTACTCCTGACCCAATTACTTCAAAAATATCAAAATTTCTTAAATACCATGTGAATTGCCTGAGGATCTTGAAAAAAAGGCATTTTTTTTAATGTGCTGAGATATCTCAAAGGGCATATGTAATCATATGTTCACAGCTGTATTATTCACAATAGCCAAATTTTGGAAGCAACCCAAATACCCACAACTGTTGGTATGCTTCTAATTCTGCTTCTAAAAACCCCTCTGTTTCATTTGGTTTAATCCCCCCTGCTTAACACTGTATTCTATTTATATAACCACTGTATTCTATTTACATAACCACTATATTCTATTTACATAACCACTGCAGGGCATTGGTTTAATCCCCACTGGTTCATGATGTCTTTTTGCTCCACCCCCTCTCCTTGTCACACCCTGATTTTCACCAGTCACTTTTTGCTCCACCCTCTCTATGTCATATCCTGTTTACACCCTACTTGGCAGTATATATAAGGACAGTTTTGTGAGTTTTAGTTTAGTTTTAGTTTAGCATAGCTCGGCTTAGATTGTGCTGCATCCTGCATGATTAAAGAGGTACTGCGTACCACCCAGCCATGAGTCCCAGGTCGTCTGTCTCCCATCAGTGAAGCTTAGCCCGACACACAACAAATGACTTAATAAAGAAGTTATGAGATATATATTCAATGGAATACTAATTTGCAGTGAAAAAGATGATGTTGTAACATTTGGGTCACAGTAGATGAAACTGGAAGTAATTATGCTAAGTGAAATAAGAGGTAGACAGCTTCCAAATAGTTTAACTCATGTGTGGTTTATAAAAATATCAAAAAAAAAAGGAAGTTGCAAACAAACCAACACTCAAGTAGTAACCTATCTCATAGACTATGTGAGAAATCTGCTGGTTATTGGGGGTGCTAAGGATAGAAGATGGTGAGAAGTGTGGTGACTTACATATATCATTTATGGGTATGAAATTATACTCCTGAAATCTTATAGCTTTCTAAAACACTATTAAATTACTAATAAAAATGTGGTGCTGAATAATCAATTAGGAGCACAGTAAAGTGTGCTCTAAATACTGAGCTATCTCTTTTCCTCCTTATAAGATTTATTTGTCCATTCATTTACTGATGAGAGAGAAAATTAGAGCATCTATGTATGTTAGGATCTCACAAAATGAAATCCTGTGCTCTGTCACTGATTTTCTACATGGTCTAAAATTCAGTGTTTGATTCAGAAAGTCTTGAGTTAGGCAGGTCTGAGGGTCTGTACTGCTAACAAATCCCTAGATAATGGTCACAGGTGAGTGATGCAAATTGACAGCAGAAAGGCTTTCAACCTGTCTCCTGTCTCTCTTCACAGGCTTTTTTTTTTTTAAGTTACTTGGATAAAATATCTACGTTCTTCTTCTTCTTCTTCTTTTTTACTTTGTATTTATAAAAAAGAAACACTGACAGAAACCATAGGAGAAGAGGGTAAGAAGGGCACAACTCCACACAATTCCCACAACTAGATCTCTGGATCCCATCCCTTCCCCTGAGAGCTTTCCTATTCTTTGACCCTCTGGGAGTCTGGACCCAAGGTCATTATGGGATGCAGAAGGTGGCAGGTCTGGCTTCTGTAATTGCTTCCCTGCTGAACATGGGCATTGACAGGTAGATCCATACTCCCAGCCTGTCTCTCTCTTTCCCTAGTGGGGTAGAGCTCTGGGGAAGCAGGGCTCCAGGACACATTGGTGGAGTTGTCTGCCCAGGAAGTCTAGTTGGCATCATGGTTTCATCTGAAACCTGGTGGCTGAAAAAAGAGTGAACATGTAAAGCCAAACAAATTGTTGATTAATCATGAACCTAAAGGCAGGAATATTGCAAATGAAGATTTGAAGTCTCTGTTTTGAAGATAGGTAGTAGGCCTATTTTAGTTATATTCCAAAGGGCCCATGACTATACTAGTTTTATTATTATTTTTTTTTGTGAATGTGATATCTAATATGCAGGGGGACCAAAGTTATTGTTTGGGGAGTTGATGTCACGTCTGGAAAAAGGACCAGAAATCTGGATCAGGGAAAAGAGTAGCTCCCAAATATGGGAAAGGTGCATAAGTACTGTTGACTGTAGACCCCATGTATTTGATCTGGGGACCATATTCAACATAGGAGCCTATGTAATCTCTGCATCCCTGTAGGTCCAAACTCACATTCTGTGGTCATGAGTAGAAATTCACTTGATATTTGAGGATGTATGGGCCCCAGACTCCATGACTCTGCATCAAGTGTTGAGTAAGATGTGATGTATGTTATTATTCTTACCACACTGCCTCATATCATAGCGTTTTCACCTGACTCCTTTGCAGCACCATCCTGATCCTTTTCTTTATCAGATCTGTTCCTGCTCAGAAGCCTGTAACAATCAAATTCCCTTTTCTCAGCATAACCTCCCATCTTTCCTCTCCCCACACTGATAACATCAAACTATGCCTTGACTATTGTCTTTTCTACCTAGACCCTCATTCCCCCACTCCTAGTCATTCATATTAAAGAACTCTTCTCAGTGTTCCTCTCACTTTCATCTCTTCAGCAAACCCCTTCTTTGGCTTGTATTAGCACCAGAAAAACTCCATAGAATAGAAGGACTGTTTCTTTTATTTACTTTTTAATTAATTAATTTACTTTTAAAATGGAAACACTGACAAGATCATAGGATAAGAGGGGTACAATTCCCACTACCAGAACTTTGTATCCCCTCCCCTCCCCTGATAGCTTTCCTATTCTTTAACCTTCTGGGAGTATGGACCTAAGGTCATTGTGGGATGCAGAAGGTAGGAGTTCTGGCTTCTGTAATTGCTTCCCCACTGAACATGAGCATTGACAGGTCTATCCATACTCCCAGCCTGTCTCTTTCCCTAGTCGGGTGGGGCTCTGGGGAATTGGGGCTCCAGGACACATTGGTGGGGTCTTCTGCCCAGGGAAGTCTGGTTGGCTTCAGTGGTAGCATCTGGAACCTGGTGGCTTCACTAGAACTTCCCAGTTTTGAAGGGACTATTTCTTTTTTGTAGGAACTGCATCTGTGCTAACACCCAAGCTCCCAATCCTTCTGGTTATCTTGGTTCTTTTTTGGCTGTTGCTTTTCTATGAAAACTCCCTTGGTCTTCCCTGATTCTCTCCCCACTTTGGACCTGCATCCCTAGGATTGATATTCTAGGCTCCTGGGATCTAAACACCTGTAACTTAACACTCTCATTTGAGCACTAGTTCCCAACACCAAAGGCCCATCCTGAAAAGGGGAGATCCATCCTAATGCCCAATCTTCTTCTTTTTCTGTCTCCCACTCAGGAGGCCTTGCTAAGCCACCACCTAACCTTGCTCATGTCTGGCCTCATCCCTGATTTCTAGTGACAGATACCCCATAGGCCCTATCCTGAGGTCCTGAGCCCAGGGACCTGTGATAGCAGAAGGTGCAGACAGATTCTACCAGGGACTAAGATGCCACAACACTGGGCACATTTGGACTACATTGTTTGTTTGTTTTTTTTAATATTTTTTATTTATTCCCTTTTGTTTCATTTTTTTTATTATTGTTGTTATTGATGTCATTGTTGTTGGATAGGACAGAGAGAAATGGAAAGAGGAGGGGCAGACAGAGGGGGAGAGAAATATAGACACCTGCAGACCTGCTTCACCGCTTGTGAAGTGACTCCCCTGCAGGTGGGGAGCCCGGGCTCGAACCGGGATCCTTACGCAGGTCCTTGGACTTGCGCCATCTGTGCTTAATCCGCTATGCTACAGCCGACTCCCTGGACTGCATTGTTATCAGTTAATTAAGAGTGTGTATCTGGTGCCATCTGTCAGAAGCAGAAGGTGTCAAGGAAGAGCTGCACACCTATGAAGCTAACCATTGAGAAAGACTGGTTTTAATACTGGGAGCTCAGCGATATTGGTAGGGACTGATTCAAGATAATGCTTCTCTGTAGGTGTAGACTATTAGGCTTTCAGACAAATCCTTTTTTTTTTTTTTTTTTTTGCCTCCAAGGTTATCGCTGGGGCTCAGTGCCTTTACTAGGAATCCACTGCTCCTGGCAACCATCTTTTTTCCCATTGTTATTACTGTTATTGTTGTTGCTGTTGGATAAGATAGAGAGATTGAGAGAGGAGGGGAAGACAGAGAGGGGGAGAGAAAGATAAGACACCTGCAGTCCTGCTTCACTGCTTGTAAAGCAACCCTTCTGCAGGTGGGGAGCCAGTGGCTTGAACCAGGATCCTTGATCTTTTTACTATGTTTGCTTAACCCAGTGTGCTGCCACCCAACCTTCCCCCACCCCAGTCAAAGTCTTTAGTTCACAACATATGCAGGATAGCAGGAGGGGAAGCAGAGAGTCAAGATTCTTCAGTAGATGTCAAGACAAGGTTCCTAGGCTGAAAGCTTCCAGGGTCTCAAAATCAAAGTCTCTTGAACCTGTCAGGAGGGTCTTCTCACTTGTCCCAGTCAGGCTTGTGGCCAGCTTATCTCTTATCATCTTGTCAAGATGAGGAGATATCCTATGAATACTTTTCCAATTTTCACTTATCTCAAGTACTAGAAAGTGAGAAACCAGTGTGTGGTTTGATGTGGAGGTTCCATGTCAGATAAAGATTCTTCCGATGTCGACACCCACCCACTTCCACCCCTGGAGTGGGTATGTTGGTGTGCATACAAGACTGGAAGTTGTCTCCAACACTTTAGATCACAACGAAGGACCAGAAGAAGACAGAACTAGTCCTACCAGCTGAAAATGAGCAGTTTCCTCATGCTGTACTTTCTCCTGCTTGTGATTGGACACCGACTGTCTGAGGCTCAGGCAGGTGCTGCCTACGAACGATACTTGAATTATATTAATGAAATAAGATCTATCCTAAATACATCTTGTTCACCTCCACATGTGAGTATCTGAGAAATGTTTGGCACAGGGTAAGGAGGGGATGGGTTGGTTTCAGGCCAACAGGACTCATGTCTCTTTCTCTCTCTCTTCTCCCACAGGAACTTTCTCCTGAGATGAAATATATCTTGCTGGTAAGAGTTCAGCCTGGTACATGGTCTCCTCCTTGGTCTCAACCACATTCCTACCTGAGTGGCCTCAGGCATATGACTGTAGCCTTAGACATTTCATCTATAAATAGAGTTAATAGTACCTGTCTCCTTGGGGTTATTGTGAGAATTAAATAACACTTGCAATAAAGTTCCCAGATGAGTATCTAGTGATTAACAATTTCCCAGATGTGGCTATAACATGAAGATGATTATTTATTTTTTGTTGTTGTTACCACGCGGATTCTTACAGAGGCTCAGTGCCAAGGACTTCACTGCTCCCAGAGGCCATTTCTTTTTCTTATTCCCCCACTGGACAGATAGATTGACAGAGAAAGAAAGACACCTGCAGACCTGTTACATAGCCTATGAAGCTTCTCCCCTGCAGGTGGGGAGCAAGGGCTTGAACCTGGGTCCTTATGCATGGTAATATGTGCACTTAACCAGGTGTGCCATTGCCCACCCCCCAGTTGATTGCTTTTAAATATTTTTAAAGGTTTATTTTGATAACAAACACACAGAGACGAGAGAGAGAGGGGGGGAGAGAGAGAGAGAGAGAGAATGAGGGAGTCAAGAGCACTACTCAGTTCTGGCTTATGGTGGTGCTGGGGGTTGATTCTGTGACCTTGGAGCCTCAGGCAAGAGAGCCTTTTTAGATAACCATTATCCTATCTCCTGAGCCCCAGAGATAATTGCTTTTAATTACAAAATGAAAAGGCAATTTTAGCTGAATAATATCAATAATATCAAAGGCCTTAAAGCCAGTTTTTATAGTGGCAGCCTCTGGGCAATTTTCTTTTTGAATGTGCAAGGCAGATTCCTACTGAATTTATATGTCCACTCTTTCTGACCCAAATATTATCACTCATGGTAAAAATTTTTCAGTTCTAATTTGCTACAGTGGTTGTCTTACTATTGACTACATGACGTTTCTTGGGTTAGACTTGAGGTTGGAGCCTCCATGATTGTGCTGACCTTTTCTATTTCTCTCTCTTTCTAAAAAATATTTATTTATTTATTTATTTATTTATTTATTTATTTATTCCCTTTTATTGCCCTTGTTTTATTGTTATTGATGTCATCATTGTTGGATAGGACAGAGAGAAATGGAGAGAGAAGGGGAAGACAGAGAGGGGGAGAGAAATATAGACACCTGCAGACCTGCTTCACCACCTGTGAAGTGACTCCTCTGCAGGTGGGGAGCCAGTAACTCGAACCATGATCCTTACGCCAGTCATTGCACTTGGCACCACCTGCGCTTAACCCACTGCACTACTGCCCGACTCCCCTCTATTTCTCTCTTACTGATGTCATGGCTCATATGTGGTATTCATTTCCATGCCGGATATCTGATTTTCTTCCTGATTCCTAAAGGTCTTTAGGTTCAGTCAAAACATTAACCCTGCTATCTAGCCTCTTGTTGTAAGCTATTCCCTTGGTCAGATTTCAGCCTTTTGTAAGGCTTCTTTGAGGAAATGTTTTTCTTCAAGTGCAGAGAGATCCATCCAGGCTCTTTGTGGTGCTCATAGACAGCCAGGTCCTCTGGGTTTGCAGAAGCAGGACTTGCTTGTGTTGGGTACTCACCTCTAGTCCTATCACTTTGGGGGCATTCCAGGGACTCACCTGGAGAAAGAAATAGGTTAGGAGGGGGATTGTCCAAGAAGGCCCCTGCAGGCAAGCTTGATAACATGTGGGTCACTTAGGTCTAAGTAACTCTTCCTAGTTCCCTATTTACAAGTATTCATTGTTCCCTTAGAACGAAAACTTCCTGAGACCAAACCTGGAGGTATTCTTGAAAGCTTCCCAAAATTTCTCTGAGAAAGGATCACAAATCATTAATAATCTTAAAGTGAGTGAAAATTTTTGAGGGTTTGGGGGATCACTGCCTTGGTCCTGCCCTGTTCCTTGGGAGGAGGGTTGAGATACCTGTTCTTCTCAGAAAAATCTCTAATTGTCTTTTTTGTTCTTTCCCCACAGGAGTTCCGGTCAATCCTACCCCCTCTTACTTCCACGGTAAGCTGTCCCCATGCCTCAAGATGCTCTCAGCTATGACCTGACCCCATTCTGCCACTCTCCTTTCAACCTACCTCATCTACTGCCATCTTCTGGATTTCTTTACAGGAAGAAGAATTCACCATTGGTAACTACAGTGATTTCCGGAGTAAACTAGACATATACCTGATTTCTCTTTATAAATTTCTGAAGAAGACATTTCCTACAATGGCATTCAGGCCCTTCATTAGGTGTTCTCACCACACGTCCTGAGACATCATAAACAGTGGAATGTGTGAAGGTTGGAAGAATCTCTCACAGTCCAAAACAGGAAAAATTTCCTTTTCTCTTGAGGAGTGAAATGAATTGTTAATTTTTCTAATTTCTGATAGACCTTTTGACTTTTTGCTTATGTCTTTACTTTTGTCTTATGCTTATTTATATTTATTTATTTATATATATTTATTTATTTATCTATTGTATTGTACAATGACAATATGCCTTAAAGTTCTAGCCATTGTGCGCCACCCCCATCCCCCACCTCCCGCCACTATACAATGAGAAGTGTATTTATTTCAGCAGATGAGCCATGTCCTGCTGCCTCAAGAGAGGAACTCAGGGACATATTCGCTTGTACCTCAGATTTTAAACTGGTTTCTAACACCTGTGAAAATAAACCAAGCACTGTGAACAACTGTTTTTGTGCTAGTATCTCAATTTGACTCAGAACTTGGTTAATCTCCTGCATGATAATTTAGCAGCCTTCTCTACCCTGCGGCCCCACCTCTGTTGCAGGGTTCCTTGCCACCAGATGGGGCCCAGAACCCACACCCTGGCAACCTGTGGTCTACTGGAGAGCCAAGTTTTAAAATGCAAATATGACCAGACTGACTTGATACTGATTTTCCAATCCTAGTATCTTCTGGGCCTTTTCAATTTCCTCAGAAGAATATAAAATGTCTACTTTCACTTACTGCTTCTATTTCCTGATTCCCACAGCTGCCAAGCTCCTCTATGTTCCAGCCAACAGGAATTCTCTGGCATCCTAGTGTGACCACACCTCTGTCTATGCATCTCTAAATATGTGCCTGCACAGTCACTTCACCTCAGCCCTGCATGCCTAGTTCCTGAGTCAGCATAGTCAACTCATGCTTCAGAGACCTACTCTAATGCTGCCTACCTCTAGTCTTTCACACTATCAGGTCATTACTCCTCTCTTCAAGAAGTGAGTTTTCAGGGACCTGTTGAACTTATAGCCAATGTGACTAAGGCAATGGTATAACCTGGATGATGGAGGCTGGGATATCACTGAGGGGCTTCAGTCTGCCAGGAGACTCTTGGAGTCCCCCCAGTCTTTAGTCAAGCTTGAGTACATTTCTCTTGTGCTCTCCTGTGCTCCACCCAGTGCACTTCCTCTAATCAGAGGATGGGTGAGGGAAAGGAAGGTTGTGCTTCCTGCTTCATTACACCAAAGAGCAGTGTCGCCCTGCCCTCTCTGATTCTCAGAAAGGATTTGACTTAGCCCTTCTTTTTCTGCATTCCACCTGGAACTAGCTCTCCACTGAAGTTGTGGTAAGAAACAGCCCAGCTGTCTGAATGGAACAGGCAGAGATTACTGCTACCAACCCACCTGGCTTCTATTTTCCATTTCTTAAATGTAAAGAGCAATATTTATTTTTATTATTTATAGAAAAGAAACACTAACAAAACCATAGGATAAGAGGGGCACAACTCCACACAATTCCCACTGCCAGAACTCCGTATCCCATCCCCTCCGTTGATAGCTTTCTTATTCTCTTTTTATTCCCTTTTGTTGCCCTTGTTGTTTCATTGTTGCAGTTATTATTGTTGTTGTTATTGATGTCATTGTTGTTGGATAGCACAGAGAGAAATGGAGAGAGGAGGGGAAGACAGAGAGGGGGAGAGAAAGATAGACACCTGCAGACCTGCTTCACTGCCTGTGAAGTGACTCCCCTGCAGGTGGGGAGCCAGGGCTCAAACACAGGTCCTTGCACTTCACACCACATGCACTTAACCCACTGTGCTACCGCCTGACTCCCAGCTTTCCTATTCTTTAACCCTCTGTGTGTATGGACCCAAGTTCATTGTGGGATGCAGAAGGTGGAAGGTCTGGCTTCTGTAATTGCTTCCCTGCTGAACATGGACGTTGACAGGTCTACCTATACTCCCAGCCTGCCTCTCTCTTTCCCTAGTGGGGTGGGGTTCTGGGGAATTGGGGCTCTAGGACACATTGGTGGGGTCTTCTGTCCAGGGAAGTCTGGTTGGCATCATGCTAGCATCTGGAACTTTGTGGCTGAAAAGAGAGTTAACATACAAAGCCAAACAAATTGTTGACCAAGCATGGACTTAAAGGCTGGAATAGTGCAGATGAAGAGTTGGGGGTGGGGGTCTCCATTCTGTAGATAGCTAGTAGGCATATTTTAGTTATAGTCCAAAGGGCCTGTAGCTATACTAATTTTTTTTCCCCTGTTAGCCTTTCATCTGATATGCTGGTGGATCCTAGTTATTGTCTGGGAAGATGGTGTCATGGCTGGAAAAAGGACCAGAAAGCTGGATCAGGGAAGAGAGTAGCTCCCAAACATGGGAAAGGAGTATAAATATTTGTTGACTGGAAACCCCATTGATTTGATCTGATCTGGGGCCCATATTCGGCTTAGGAGCCTATGTGACCTCTGCATCCCTGTAGATCCAACCTCACATTCTGTGGTCAGGAGTAGGAACATTCCAAGCTGCTCCAATACCAGGACCCATCTTCCTCAGGTGTAGCATAGAGTATGTTGTCCAGCCTCCCTTCGGAGGATGGAACATTCTCTACCATTGTTGATCCAAGTTGAGGGTAATGGGGACACACAAAGGGGTTTATTTTGTTGCTCCTGATAGAGATGACTGTTAACAATGGAGAGAGGTATCTATTCAAGGTCTAGGCCCATCATGTCTGTTTTGGAATCTCAGGACTCCCCGACTAGGGCCCCAGTTGATGGGGTGGCCTGACAGTGACTGAAGAGTCATCATTAAGTATGCCAGTCTCTTGCCCTTATTCAGCTTTTGTAGTCCTTGCTTTGATAAGGTTAGCTTTGGAGTGAGTGAGGGAAGTGTAATAGGAAGTAGGTGAGGAAGGTATCTAAGTATAAGTAGACACAATTTCATTATGAGCTTTATACTGACTCATTGCAGACTATTGTGTACTTTTGCTTTCAGGTATATATTTTGCCCTAATTTGTGGATACATGTGAACATATGCCCTATCTCATGGGACCTGGTCTATATCTAGGTTTTGGGACTTTGTTAGGAAGTGAACCTCCTGGAATGGAATTAGAGAAACCTATGAAAGGAAAGGTCTCACCTGAGTAATGAGGCTGAAGGGTTGACATTCCATACCTGAAGTTTCTGGACACAGTCTAAAGTGAAGCATGACGAGGTGGTACTTGTTGTGTCAATTAGTTTGGGATTGGCAGATGCAATATCACTTGGTATGAATTGAGGGAAGCATGCAGGAAAATGAGCCCCACCCTAGAGGTTCCAGGACTGGGGGAAGTATGGGCTCTATAGCAGATGTGGAAGGTTCCTGCTGTCTTAGGGTTTAAGAAGGCAATAGATAGTTCTTGCTCTAATCACATTATTTGGAAATTGGGTTAACTTTGAAATATCCCTTTGCTAGGATTTGCTGTCCCATACACAACATCACCATAATTTATGTTCTTTAACATTATTTGTATATAGCTGTGCCACCGATTGCTTCTGTTCTCCTAGTCTAAGTTTTTAAGAGAGTCAACATATTAAAGACTCAACCTATGGTCTGTGCATTAAAAAGTTATTGACATTCAATCAATTTTTCTCCTCTCATATTAATTAAATAGTGATTTATATGACTACAATTAATAGGAGTGTACATAAACACCATTCCCACCACCAAAAGACTGTGTCCCATCCCATTCCCCCCCCCCCCCCATGAAGCTAAACATCCACCCTCACCCTCAAGCCAGGATTTTTACTTTGGTGCCTTACTCTAAATTCAGTCAAATCCTGCTTTGAGTTTCCCTTTCTGTTCTTCTTTCTCAGCTTCTGTTGATGAGTGGGATCATCCCATACTAATCTTTATCTTTCTGACTTAGCTCACTTAACATAATTCCTTCTAGCTCTGTCCAAGATGGGTCAGAGAAGGTGGGTTCATTGTTCTTGATAGCTGCATAGTATTCCATTGTATGTATATATCACAGCTTTCTCAGCCACTGTTGTTGGGCACCTGAGTTGCTTCCAGGTTTTAGCTATTATGAATTGTGCTGCTATGAACATAGGAGCACACACATCTTTTTGGTTGGGTGTTATGGAGTTCTTGGGTTATAGCCCTAGGAGAGGAATTACTGGGTCATGTGGAAGGTCCATGTCTAGCCTTGAGAGAGTTCTCCAGACTGCTCTCCACAGAGATTGGACCAGTTTACATTCCCACTAGCAGTGCAGAACGGTTCCTCTGTCCCCACAGCCTCTCCAGAATTTGTTGCTGCTGTCCTTTTTGATGTATGCCATTCTCACAGGGGTGAGGAGGTTTCTCAGTTTTGTCTTTACTTGCATTTCTCTGACATTCAGTGACCTGGAGCAATTTTTCATGTGTTTGTTAGCCTTTTGGATTTCCTCTGAAGTGAATGTTCTGTTCATATCCTCTGCCCATTTTTGGATGGGGTCATTTGCTTTTTTGGTGCTAAGTTTGCTGAGCTCTTTGTTTATTTTGGTGATTAGACTCTTGTCTGATGTATAGCATGTGAAGATCTTCTCTCATTCAGTGAGGGGTCTCTTTGTTTGTATGATGGTTTCTTTGGATATGCAAAAGCTTTTCAATTAGATGTAGTCCCATTGATTTGTTTCTGCTTTAGTCTTCCTTGCAATTGGGTTTGTATCATCAAAGATATCCTTGAGGTTTAGGTCTGAAAGTGTTCCACCAATGTTTTCCTCTAAGTATTTGATAGTGTCTGGTATAACATCTAGGTCCTTGATCCATTTGGAGTTGATTTTTGTTTCTGGTGAGATAAAGTGGTTCAGTTTCATTCTTCTGCATGTTTCAACCCAGTTTTCCCAGCACCATTTATTGAAGAGAGCCTCTTTCTTCCTTTTAATACTTTGGGCCCCCTTATCAAAGATTAGATTCCATAGGTGTGGATTTTAGTTCTGGGATTTCAATTCTGTTCCACTGGTCTGTGTGCCTATTTTTGTTCCAGTACCAGGTTGTTTTGATGATGATGGCCTTGTAATATAGTTTGAGATCTGGGAGTGTGATGGCTCCATTTCTGTTTATTTTCCTCAAGTTTATTTTGGTGATTATAGGTGTTTTTTTGGTTCCAGATAAATGATTGTAGTTTTTGTTCTATTCTCTTAAAGAAGCTTGGTGTAACTTTGATGTGTATCACGTTAAATTTGTATATGGCTCTAGGGAGAATATTCATTTTGATGATATTAATTATTCCAACCCATGAGCATGGGATGTCTTGCCACTTCTTGGTATCATTTTCTATTTCCTGAATAGTGACTCATAGTTTTCAGTAGACAAGTCTTTCACTTCTTTGGTCAGCAGTATTTCTTTTAAATACTCGAAAAACATTGAGAACTAGAAACTCTTTTAGAATGAGGAGGATTTGGCAAGATAAAGAATCACTATCTTTTCTACCACTTCCCTTTTTCCTACCCTGAGTTTGCTCCATGAGTGACCTAACATAACTTAGCTGACATTTCCAAATGTCAGATGTATATAGAGTATGAATTTGGAAAAAGAGTTATCTTTACCTGGTGCTTTTACCTGTTTATTACCTTAACAGACTGTTGTTACTATATTCCTGATTATCTGTCCCCCAGGACTCCAGACTAGTTCCTCCACCCTCCACCCAGGACTTCTAGGGCACGAGGAGGAAGCTGATTTGGCATTACCATGAAAATCTCCAGGCCTGATATATATGATTTTATAAATGGAGAGAAGACTGATGATGTAGGCAGGTGGGATACACACCCTCTTTCTGTGTGGGTAAGAAGTTGGAGGGTTACAAAGAAGAAGGAATGTACATGGAATGGGTCACAGACAAATAGGCAAAGGGCCAGGGATGCCTGGTTGAGGAACGGTCAGGGACACTGGAATTGTCACTACACTGAGAGCCTTGTGTGAAGGAAAATATCAGGAAGAGTTTTAGGATCTACTAAACATACAGGCCAGAAATATATATATGTCATCATTAGGTTTTCCAACTACAGGATGCTTTTTTAAATTAAATTAATCTATAAAATAAAAAAATAGAAAATATCAACAAAACCACAGGATAAGAGGTATAAAATTCCATACATTTCCCACTACTAGAGTTCCATATCCCATCCCCTCTACTGGAAGATTCCCTATTCTTTATCTCTCTGGAGTATGGACCCAGGATCATTATGGGGTGCAGAAGGTGGAAAGTCTGGCTTCTGTAATTGTTTCTTTGCTGAACATGGGCGTTGGCAGATTGATCCATGCTCCCAGCCTACTGCAGGATGTTTTTAACATAAAGAAGGTAGGGGCCAGGGGAGAAAGTACCAAAGCACCAAATCTTCCCCTAATATAGTGGAGGCTGGGCTCAAATCTGGGTTGTATGCTTGGCAAATCATCTTCCCAGGGGAGATATTTTGCTATTCCCAAATTTACCATTTAAAAGTATAATATTAGGGGGATGGGATGGGGTAGCAAAGCAGATTAAGAGCACATGGGATGAAGTTCTTTGGTAAACCTCAGTTCTGCTGTCGGAGTATAAAGGTTTTGTTTTTGATTTTGCTCATTCCTTTCCATTGTTTCTTTATATACCTTATATGAGTGAGATCATTCAGTATTTTTCTTCAAAATTTCTCTTAACATTTCTTGTGGGGCTGTCTTAGTGGCAACGCATTTAGGTGTTGCCTGTCTTAAAAACTTTGAGTAATAACCAGCTACTCGGGAAAGTATTTCTTGGTTGGTGGTAACTTTTCATTCCAAACTTTGAATGTATCATGTCAGTCCTTTCTGGTTTATAGTTTCTGCTAAGGAATGGACTGATAGCTTTATCGGAATTCCCTTATATGTCATTCATTTCATTTTGCTATTTTTAGTATTCTTTTTTTTAAAAACATGATTTTTTTTTTTTTTGCCTCCAGGATTATCACTGGAGCTCAGTGCCTGCACCATGAATCCACTGCTCCTGGAGGCCACCCCCATTTTGTTGCTCTTGCTGTTATTATTATTGTTATTGTTGATATTGCAGAGAGAAATGGAGAGAGGACGGGAAGAGAGGAGGGGAGGAGAGACAGACACCTGTAGACCTGCTTCACCGCTTGTGAAGCGACCCCCCTGCAGGTGGGGAGCTGGGGACTTTAACCAGAATCCTTATGCCAGTCCTTGCGCTTAGCACCACATGAGCTTAACCCGGTGCCCTACCACCCAGTCCTAAGCATTACCCATTTCTGGCATATAGTGATTCAAGTTATCAAATCTGGACCCTCAGGCATGTAAATCATGTATCCTAAGTACTATGCTGAGCTATCTCCCTCACCTAGGAGTCTATCTTTTTTATTATATTGTGCTATGGTGTGCATGTACTTTCTGTAATCTTCCTAGATCTGAGTGTCTCCTTAATATCTTGGTTTGGGGGAAATCCTAAGTTATTATATCTTTTTGAAAAGGAAAGCTATTAAGGGAGGGGATTAGATATGGAGTTCTGGTGGTGGGAATTGTGTGGAAATGTACCCCTCTTACCCTATAGTCTTGTTAATATTTCCATTTTATAAATAAAATTGTATATGTATATATATATTAAAGAATAGGGAAGCTATCAAGAGAGGGGATTGGATACAGAGTTCTAGGGGTGGGAATTGTGTGGAATTATACCCCTCATATCCTATAGTCTTGTCAATATTTCTGTTTTATAAATAAAAATGAAAAACCAGTTGTTTTCTCATGGACAGCAAATGAAATTCTTCCCACTATTCTGGTAAATTGTTATTTGATCTTTGTAATATTGTAATATATGTACTCCTTACTTATTTTTATTGCAGCAGCATTGGTTTATAATACCATACATATGTATATATATATATATATTTATTAGGGGATTAATGTTTTATAGTCAACAGTAAATACAATAGTTTGTACACGCATAATATATTTTTTTATTTTTATTTTTTTTATATTTTTTTATATTTATTTATTTAGTCTCTTTTGTTGTCCTTGTAGTAGCTATTATTGTTGTCATCGTTGTTAGATAGGACAGAGAGAAATGGAGAGAGGAGGGGAAGGCATAGAAGGGGAGAGAAAGATAGACACTTGCAGACCTGCTTCACTGCTTTGTGAAGTGACTCCCCTGCAAGTGGGGAGTTGGGCTTGAACTGGGTTCCTTATGCCGGTCCTTGCACTTTGCGTCAGGTTCACTTAACACGCTGTGCTATAGCCTGACTCCCACATTTCCCAGTTTTGCACATAAGAATACAACCTGACTTCCCTGGGCAGACAACCCCATCAAGAGTTTTGGAGCCCTACCTCCCCAGGTCTCTGCCCCACTAAGGAAAGAGAAAAACAGGCTGGGAGTATGGATCCAACTGTCAATGCCCATGTTCCACAGAGAAGCAATTACAGAAGTCAGACCTTTCACCTTCTGCACCCCACAATGATCCTGTGTCCATACTCCCAGAGAGATAAAGAATATGGAAGCTATCAAGGGAAGGGATTGGATATGGAGCACTGGGGGTAGGCATTGTGTGGAAATGTACCCTTCTTATTCTATAGTCTTGAAATATTTCCATTTTATAAATAAAAATTAAAAAATATTTGCTCACCACAAAAAATAAATCAAAATTTAAAAAATATAAAAAAAATAAATATCCCTGACTCCACATTGTAAAAAAAAAAAAAAAAAAAGGATAAGAAAGATTCCAGTGGAGAGGATGGGAGGCAGAACTATGGTGATGGGAATTGTGTAGAATTTTACCCTTCTTATCCTATGGTTTTTGTCGATATTTTCTACTTATTTTATAAATAAATTAAATAAATAAAAAAGAATATTGTCTGAGAGAATGGTGTCAGACTATAGAGAAGGGCTAGAAAATTAGATGAGGGCAGAGAATAACTTCTGTTCTTGAAAAAAATTTCTGTGGGTAAAATTAACTATTTAGTGCCATCCACCTGACCCAGAGTCAATATATATATTTATACTTAGCAGCAGAGCCTCTAAGTCTCTATTGGTCTAAGCTTGCAGCTCAGGGTCACAGCTGGGAACATTACAGGCTGTACTTATTTCAGGACCAGTCTTTCTTGAGTGGCAGGGCAGAATACCCCAGCCTCCCTTCTGAGACTGAGGTTATCCCTACTTGGGAGATATTTTTCTAGGAAGAAATCTGACTCCTGAACTTCCTGGAGCCTAGTCTATGTGGACCAATCACAGGCCACTAGAGTGACTAAACAAGACTGATATGAACAGAAAGGTGTCCAGAAAAGCGACTCTCACAACTGTGGAAATATTGGTCCAGACCGGCCCTTGGAACTATGGAACTATGGTAGATAGTCAGGAAGCCAGGTCTGGTTCATAATGGAACCACCCATGGGGGTGGAGAGAAGTAAACCCATCAGCTTAATAATAAGAGGCAGTAGTGGGAAGTAGGGAGAGGGATGAATGACCAGGGCTGGGTCTGATGGCAGTGACTAGCTCAAGGAGAAGGAGCAGGCTCTGGAAGTCCCCGTATAGTTGACAGAAGAGAAATATACTAAGTGGCAGAATCCTGAGAAGACTATACAGACCACAACATTAAAGAAAGTAACCATGAGTGTGGAAACAGCCACCTAGACTCAAATTAGATAGAGAAACCCTTTTGAAATGCAACACTGGTACAAAGTGACTTTTTAAAAAGCCTTTATTTTTCCTAAAAGAGAAAAAAGAAAACTTGAAAAATTGGTCTGGTTCAGAATGGGGTCACCCATGGGGGTGCAGAGAAGTAAGCCCACCAGAGTAATAATAGGAGGCAGTAGTAGGAAGAAGGGAGAGGGATGAATGACTAGGGTTGGGTCTGATGGCAGTGACTAGCCCATGGAGAAGGAGCTAGTTTGGTTTCACAACTCCTCTGATCTCCCCTCAGAGGCCCTGAAAAAGCTCCAAAGCAAATTATTCCACAATAGGTGGATAATAAACAAACGGCTACATAAACAGATATGATCTTTAATAACCCTGAGACTGAACCTGAGACTACATTCAGACAGAAACCAAGCATCAACAGCTGAAATCTGTGGTGAAGTACAGATTCCAGTGAAATATCAATTTCACTGGAATACTAGCGATCCCAAGGACCTGATACAGCTCACATCTAGGAGTGTTAAAGCCTAGACTTAGGATTTTGTGTCTTTCCACCTTGTATCAAACATTTGTATCCAGCTATTAATAGTGTGTTCCTGCTATCACTGGAGAAGTCACTTGGGAATTATATTATGTATGTGTGATTCCACCACTCTCAGTCTAACTGCTTTTATTTTTTTTGTTGTTGTAGTCAATGGAGTTTTACTAAGCTGGATCTACATTTTGAACTAGAAAGAGAGACAGAGAGAGAGAGAATGAGAGGGATAGAAAACACAAATCAAGGATTCCCCCTGTGTGGGGAGCACAGGCTTTGGACATGGGTCTTGCATAAGGCATAACAGGCATGTTCAGGTATGACTTAAGTGCCTGCCTTTTGGTTTTTTTTGTTTGTTTTCAGAGAGAGAGAGAATATGAAAGGCAGAGAGAAATAGAGGGAGACACACCACAGCATGACTCCACCAGCTATGCAGATCTACCTAGTTCCCCGGGACTCACCCAAGTGTTCTGCATTTGAACCTGGGACCTGACACACAACTAGGCACACACTTCACTGGGCAAACTATCTTCAGATTTCTAGAAGAGTATTCTTTTAAGAGTATTAAATATGGTGCTACTAATATTTAAGTCCTAACATTTTTACCTGAGTGTGGGGGCAGCTTCTGTGAAAACACAGAGGGTGGCAATGAGGGTCCTTCCTGCCCATCCCTCTTCTAAGTTGTAGTTTTGTCTGGTATCATTATGATAAATACAATAAAAATGAATACCTCAAATCTGTGCTTCAGGTGGGCAGTAAGAGAGTGATAGATGTTGAGACCCACACATTTGCAAATAAATATAAGATGTTGCTGCCCATAATTGCCAGATATCACAGCAGTGGCTAGTAGAGTTTATATCAATAGGTAAAGAGTCTGTCTCCCCAAACCCGGTTTTGCTTTGGAGCACTTACTTCCTCTATGACATGCCTGGCTCTAGACTCAACTCTCAGCTGTCTCTTCCCTTTTCCAGTAGCCCAGATTAGGTTAGGCCATCCACTTCAGGGCTCTCCCTGGCTAGCTAAGGTGTCATTCTCCATCTAACTTCCCTATTATACTAGGCCTGGGGAAGAGAGGTTCATTTTGTAGACATGAAAGCCTGCAAGGTCATATCTTTACAGCATGGGTTAGAAAGATAAAGGTGCACAGAAAGAAGCTGTTGAGCTTGAGTAGAGGTAGCATAGGAACCCAAATCTGTCTTTCCAGGTCCACCCAGGTGGCTTTTCCTTGAATTTTTAAAAATCTATTGAACATGTAAAACTTAATGATACACTACTTAGGCAACCAGGTGCTCTGTATTTCCATCAGTATTGACAAAACCAGGCAGAATAGAAAGAACAACCAGTAAAACCACAACTGAGGTCATGGGCAGATACATTTCATACAGGATTCCATGGAGGTGGCATGAGAGCTTGTCTTAATGACTGAGGTCTGGGTTCATGCTGGTGGTGGGCACCCCAGAAAACTCCATTATGCCTGTGGTGAGAATGAAGAGGCAGATGTGAATCTCAGGATGGATATGCCCCAAGGACCAAGACTTGGACATTGGCCTCAACTTTAAGTGAGTCAAGGCTACAAGCAGGACCGTGTCAGGCTGGCTGGTGGGAATCCATTGCCTGGGACCCAGAAACACACACTGGAATCCACTACATCTCATTCCTATAGACCCCTGGTAGTAGCCTGAGGCTGTCTCCTGTCCCAAGACTAGTAGCACCACCCATGAGCAGCCACAAAGTGAACACCCATGGTTTATCTCCCTTCCTGATTACCATCAGCCCAGCCCGATGAGAAGACTTTCCCTGAGCTGAGTGACACCAACATCAGCCCAGGGTGGAATCACTTTCTTACAGCTCACCAGTTCTTTTCCAAGGGGTTAGGCAGATTGTGGTCTTTGGGGGGAGAAACAGGGGTTTCTTGATAACAACTGAAGCATCTCCATTAGTTCAAGAGTAACGTCAAAGATGACTTGGGGAGGGAAGGGGGAAAGAAGTTCTTCCTGGTGCATTGAAGAGGTCACAGAAGTCCTGTGGTAGTCACATGACATTCTTCCATAGTGACATCTGGGCAGTCCCCTCTGAATTATGGTTGCCTTTTGGAAAGTGATTGTTCCTTGAATGGGAATAAGTGGTTGTTGCACTCAATGGGCATCACCAGAGGGCCATAACTATTGACTGGATAACTCTTAAGGTATATGATGCTGGCAATAATATTCAGTTTGAGCTCAGCTATTAGTTAATAGACTGTGTTAGAGTCTCAGGTGGCCAGCATTGAATCACAACATGCTAAAACAAACAAACAAACAGATAAAAAATGGAGACACCACCTCCTAAATCTCTTACTCTGACTATGACCCACGAACCTACCATTCCCTTGCTCCTCCTAGAATCTTCCCTTGACCCCAACACTATTTCTGAGGAACTTCTCATTCATTTAGGCCCATTGAAGGCCTGGATTATACAGACCTTCCTGTCCTTCAATCCTAAGCTTCCAGTTCCCCAATGTTACTCCCAGGCTGTCAGCTCAAAGAAACCAAACCATACTTTAAATCTCACCCTGACAAACCTTGCCATTTCATAAAGAACACAGCTAATTCCCCATCCTGCCACCATGTCCAGGATCCAACCCATTGAACTTCCCCAAAGGATGAACTGGGTCTACCCTAGATGGTCCTTATCTGATCACTCTGCTCAGCTGGGCACATTATATCTGATGTTTGCGGTTCTTTCTGCATGTTACCCTCAATAACATTGTATTGCCATACCCTTGTTCTAACCTACCATTCATCTCTCCTAGCTCTTCTCCAACAAAGAGTTACTCAATCTTCCATGTCTTGACAAATTCTTCTCTTGTCTCTAAGAACTCCTATCTCTCTCCTTTCAGGACAAATATATATTTTTATTTTATTATCTTTATTTATTGGATAGAAACAGCCAGAAATTGAGAGGAAGGGAAGATAGAGAGGGAAAGAGACAGAGAGACATCTGCAGCACTGCTTCACCACTTGTGAAGCTTTACCTCTGCAGGTGGGAACTGGGGGCTTGAACCTGGGTCCTTGCGCATTGTCACACACATGCTGAACCAGGTACACCACCACTCGGCTTCAGGATAAATATTTTTCTGAGTCTCCCACCTTTTTTTCTCTTCATTCACTCCTCATCCCATTGCTACCGGCTTCTTGGGAGCCATAACTTTTTTTTTTTTGCCTCCAGGGTTATTGCTGGGGCTTGGTGCCTACACTCCAAATTCACTGCTCCTGGAGGCCATCTTTTTTCCATTGTTGCTGTTGTTGCTGTTGCTGTTGGATAGGACAGAGAGAAATTGAGAGAGGAGGGGAAGACAGAGAGGGAGCGAGAAAGATAGACACCTGCAGACCTGCTTCACCACTTGTGAAGTGATACCCTGCACCCCCATAGGTTGGGAGCTGGGGCTCGAACCAGAATCCTTGAGTTGGTCCCTGTTCTTCAAGCTATGTGCTCTACTGCCCGGCTCCTGGACTCACAACTTCTAAGGACCATATCTAGTCCAGGTTGAAATTACTCAAAGCTTCCAGTGATTCTAGAATGAGGTCTAAACCTATTTATTCTTTAATAGACTTTATTGTATTATTTATTTTAAAATATTATTTGATTAGTGATTTAATAATGATATAAATATTATAAGATTAGGAGGATATATATTTTTATACTACAATCACCAACAAGGTACTGTCCTTCCTTCCCAACCACTGCACTTCCTACACATACACACACAAAGACTATAGTTATTACAAAACCTAAAGGTCAGTTTGGTTATTTTTGTTTTTCAAGTTCATGTATTTTGATTATGTATAAATAAAAATGAACATGCCTTATTATTGAGCAATACAATTCCTGGGTATATAACAAAAAAAAGACTTGAGTACACTAATTTGAAAGGACATATGCACTCCTATGTTCATAACTGCATCATTCACAATAGCAAGAAAAGGAAGCTATCTAATGACCATGAGCAAATAACTAGATATAGAAGTTATAAGACATGTATACTCAATGGCATACTGCTCTTCAAATAAAAAGAGCCCTGGACTTGATAAACCCCATGAGAAGGGAGGATAACCTCTTTTTAAAAGGAGCTATATCTGATGCCATCTGCCAAAAATAGGTTTCAAGGAAAAGTTGTTCAGTGTTAATGAGGCTAACCACTAGTAAAGAGTGGTTTGTAACAACAGGAACCCAGCACTGGGGAGGGGTGTCAAAATGTGCTTTTCAATGGATGTGTCCCCATATGGAGCTAGGCAACCATACTAAATTTTTGCATTAATACCTATGCAGGTCTGTGGGATGGGCAGAAGAGGGGTCAAGGTTCTTCAGGAAATGTCAAGACCAGTTTAGTAGAACAGAGGCTACAGGGAGCTATGGAATAGGGGCCTCAAACATTTCAGAAGGGTCTTCTGTGTCTCCTCTCATCCAAGTGACTGTCTCTTATCTTTGGCAAGATGAGATACTCTTCAAGTAGATTTTCCCCCCAAGTTTTACTGACTTAAAGTTCTAGAAAGTGATGAATAAGTCTGTGGTTTAGTATGGAGGTTCCATGTCAGATAAGATTCTTCCAGTGCTACTCTGCTTCCCACCCCTTGGTATGCTGGTTTGCATAAAAGATTAGCAGTTATCTCTGGACACTTCAGAACAACAAGAAGGACCAGAAGAAGACAGAATTTATTCCACCAGCCCAAACATGAGCAGACACCCCATCCTGTACCGTCTCCTGCTCCTGCTTATACAACAAATGCTTCTGGCCCAGGGAAATGTTGACTATGAATGATAATTGAACTATATTAAGGAAATAAGATCCACCCTAAATAAATCAGGTCCACCTCCACAAGTGAGTATTTGAGAAATGCTTGACTCAGGGGACGGGAGTAGCTTTAGGGCAACCAGATGCATGTTTCTCCTTCTCCCTCTGCCTCTACAGGAACCTTTACCTGAGATCAAAATATATCCTGTGGGTAAGAACTCAGCTTGGTACATGGTATCCCTTGTGCCCCAATCACCTTCCTGCCTGGGTGACCTCAGGCATGTGACTACACCTTACCTAGCCTTAGATACTTCATCTGTAAATGGTGTTAACAGCAACTGTTTCCTTGCAGTTGTTCTGACAATTAACTGACATATGCACATGAAGATCTCAGACAAGGTTTTAGCAATTAAGAGTTGTTTAGTACATTTCCTCAGTCATGGCTATAACATGAAGATGACTGCTTTAAATTTGAAAAAAAAAATGTAAAGGCATCTCTAGGTGAACAATACCAAAGGCCTTAAGCCTCTGGACTGCCAGACTAAAACTTCCTTTTTGAATGTGCATGACTAAATCCTTCCTTTTCCTTAAAATTTTTTTCAGTTATTTTTCCATCCTTTGAAGCTCCAAGTATCGTCACCCAGTAAACTTATTCAGTTCAGTTGACTACAATGTTTGTCTTACCATTGTCTACATGACATTTTATGGGCCAAACACGAGGTTGGAGTTCTCTTGTGCTGGGCTAGCATGGGGGTGCCTCTTCAGGGCACATACTCTCTGGGTTGGAGTGAACACGAACGGAGCCAGCCTGGGCTGCTACTCACTCAGCAATGCAAGAGAGATGACTTAGGAACAGACTAGTGGTGGTGAGGCAATTCAATTCTTTATTGATCAGACAGCCCAGGCTTTTAAAAGTCGGACCCAGAAGTGGCAAGTCAGAAACAGAAATGGCTAGGAAAGGGGCAGAGAAAGGCAAAAGGGTTGGGAAAAGTAGGAACTTCCTTAGCAACTGTTGCGAGGGTTTTAACTGGTAAGAGTAATAATACCCTGCAGGCAGAGAAGGTCTTGAGGGTAGAAAGAAGATAGATCAAAGGAATGGAATGGGTGGGGATCTTTCAGGAAAAACAATGACTATGTAGATAATAAGTCTGATAAGACGAGAGGATGGATGTCCCCTCAAGTCAAGCCCTGCCAACCTCAACCACATTCTCACAATTTCCCAACATCTCCCCCTTCTTTTTTATTTAATGGCCATAGTATCAGGAATGCAGGGCACTTTGTGAGGCAGGGAGTCTGATAAGATGTGGCACACCTTTGGGGTTATTCCTGTCCCTCGTTGCTCAAGCTCTTGGTGGAGAGAGACACTCACAGGATAGATGTATTCCTCAGGTAAACCCTGCCAGGCTCTACCACATCCTCACAATTTCCTGACATCTCCCCCTTTCTTTTTATCTAGTGGCCATATCTAAATGGGTCAATATCTGTAAAAGACTCCATTTCTGTCAGAGGAATAGCAGTGTAGGGGTGAACAGAAACCTTTTGGGCAGAAACCTGAATGATATCGTACAGGCATTTTTAAAAGAACTGGAATAAGACAGGAAGCAATAAGTAAGAGTAGCAAGGGCCAGTGTGAGGCTGAGGGGATGCCTGGTAGGCAGAGAGAAACTGCCTGATGGGTGGAAGGGGGTGCTGCCTGATAGGCAGAGAAGTGGGGGCCTGATAGGCTGAGGGGCAAGAGGGGTGATATGGCATTGCAGGGTCCCAAGACAGCTGGCTGTGAAGTGCATGGAATGCTGTAGTTGCTTCTCAAGATGTCTAGCAGTGTAAAGGGAGTGTCCAAGAGCTCCACCAGCAAGTCCGATAGAAGTGTCAGTCCAATGCCAATGACCAGGAGAAGAGACACCGCAAGACATCTTATCTTGGTGGGGGAAGACAGCCACGACAAAGAGTGAGCTGAAACCACCAAAAGGTGACAGGTGAAGCAGAAGCAGGAAGGGCAGACAGTGATGGGTGAGAGAAGGGCAGTAGGAAAGTTTTATTCTTGGACTCAGCTCAACTATTTCAGCTTTCAGCTCTCTAATTACCTCAAGATAGATAGTGTTTTCTTTCAGGGTCTCATTTGTTGTTTCCTCATTTCTGGTGCTATTGGTTTCAAAAGCTTTCCTCACTCCCATGACTAATCCCTCAATTAGTGTTTGGATGTTTTCCTCATTCTTATTCACATCTACCTTTGGGGGGCTTTTATCTGGTCTTTTGTCCTGGTTCATTTCTCCAATGTTTCTTCTTGGTTTAACCATTGTATATAGTGTGTTATGAAGTCCTTCTGTCAATACTTTTTAATCCACTGATCACACTTGCCTGGATTGACTTGTGTCTAAGTAAGGTACTTAAAGAGTTCACAGTTGTGGAAATTAACAGTTGTTTCAATGTTATCTCAATCTCTGAGTTGAAGCACAGTGGCTGTTAAACGCTTTTATGTTCTTTTTCTTTCTTGTAGACTATTGGAGCGTGAGGGCTTTTTAACTATAAGTAGATTTTTTAGCTTAATCACTCACTCCTAACCAAGATATTAAACAGGGTGGGGGAGAGAGATAGCACAGTGGTTATGCAAAGAGACTCTCACACCCTGAGGGCCCAAATCCCAGGGCCCAATTTGACTGCTCTGAAAGTAGCCAGAGCTGAGCCAGGCAGCACGCCTTAGCCCTGTGAGTTTCTAAAAAAAAAAAAAAAAAAAATCCTGTTTGTACTTTGTAGGTTCTGAGGCAATTATTCACTGTGTCTCTAAACTCATTAGGAGGACAATGTAAAAAGGCTGCCACTATACAGCCCCACTTCCAGACCACTGGGAGTGTAGATATTCTCTTGAATCACCCATCAGTTCTCTGTCCCTCACCCCATGTCAGCATGGGGCCTCTCCACTGCTGCTCCAGCCTCCAAGGGACAATAGCAATAGAGACTCACAGTTGCATTTGGTGAGCCTTAGGGGATCCTCTCCTCCCTTCAGCAGTTGGGGGATAAAACTTTTTGTTGGTAAAACTCAGCCTAAAGTTGGTACTTCAACTGACAAACTGCCAGACTGTTACAAGATTCTCTGGAGTAGATACAGGCTGTTAGCCCCAGAAATCTCTCCTTAAGCCCCTCGCTGTCTATGAGCCACAGGTGTTTGCACTCACCATTGGCTTGGTGGGTTCCCAAAGTAGTCCTAGTCTTGCCTTGTTATGTTCTTTGATCTTATTTGCTATTGAGTTCCTTAATCTTAATAGTGGAATAGAATTCCATTGTGTATTATACCACAACTTCCTCAGCCACTCATCTGTTTTAGTTATTACAAATTGTGCTGCTATGAACATAGCTGTAGAGCTTTTTGAATAGGTATGTTTGCTTCTTTAGGATATATCACCAGGAGAGGAATTGCAAGGTTGTAGGGTATGTCCATTTCTAACCTTCTGAGAGTTCTTTAGACTGCTCTCCATAGGGGTTGGATCAATTTACATGTTCATCAGAAGTGTAAAAGGGTTATTTCAGCTGGCTGTTAATGATATTATAGGTGCTTAAGGAAGATTTACCATTGGAATTATCCCAGGAGTTTGGGGTGGTATTTCTTGTGCATCCAGTAGGTGGTGGTGTGACCTAGGATTATAAGGGTGGGGAGGGGGAATTTAGGGACAAGCCAAAGCCTCTGTCAGTCCTGCTACCCTCTGTCCTGGTGAAGAAGACAAGGATCCAATAGATTATCCTGTCATATTTATCTCACTCTGTCCTGGGGTCCAGAGCTAGTGGTAGCTGGCTCAGAGAGACAATTGTTAAATCTTTAAAAATGTTACCAGACATTTCTCAAATTATCTGTAGTTTGAAACTGATCAGGATGAGTGAGAGTGTCTATACTATTGAAATCTGCAAAAGCTAGAGCATATTCTTCTTCTGAGGATTTAATCTTGGAATTTACTTCACTTGAGGGATGGAGAGGGTATCTAGTAATTGCCCATTTTACTGTACTAGGATGAACCCTTCAGTGTCCTTTTTGGAAGTTCTAAGCCCTGTGTCCTGTACTACCACCACTGCATACTGCAGTGTACTATAAGACTCACATATTCAGAACACACTAGCTGAGTGTGTTCTAAGTACTCTAAGTACTGTTAAGTACTTAACTCTAAGTACTGTTATATCAAGCCAATGCTGTGTGAGAGAATATGGCAGTTAACTAGTCAGATGAAGTAACATGGGAAGGTTGCTTTAGACTGAGTGGTCGGGAAATCTCTCTCTAAGGTTACATATAGATTGGGATTCGAATGAAAACAAGTGTCTGTGATGTGAGAAGCATGTAAGAAAGAACTCTAGACAGAAGGAACATCGGTCAGTGTAAAGATTTGGATAATTACACTGGTCATCAGAGAAATTCAAGTGAATCCAACAAGGAGACACCACCTCAATCCTTGAAAATGGCCTACATTATAAAAGACAGAAACAACAAGTGCTGGTGAGGATGTGAAGAGAAGGGGACCTTTGTACAAGGTTGGTAGATATGCAGATTAGTTATTGTATGGTTTGAATGCCTGAATTTGATTCTCAATACCCAAATTTGATTCTCAATACCATATATAATGAAGTGGTGCTCTGGTTTCTCTTCCTCTCTCATGAAATAAATCTCTAGATTTATTAAATTTGTTTTTGAGGTAACCTAGGTTTACAAGACTATATATATTTTAGAAGTACAGTTTTGGGTGGTGCACTTCCTAACAAAGTTACAGAACCTAGATATAAACCAGGGCCCATGATACAAGACACATGTGCACATGTATCCATAAATTGGGGGAAAATATATAACTTAAAGTAAAAGTGCAATAGTCTACAGTGACTCAGTAAGTGTAGCAAACAAGTAGAAAGACCTAAAAAGGACACCACAAAGTACTCAAACATTCTCTTATTTAGACCTAGATACCCTCCTCAACTACTTCATATTTCACTTCCCTCAATCACTCTAAGCCCTAGTCAGAGAATCCTGGGATCCCACAAAGTTATGATGGGCCTAGTCCTCTAATATATCCCTTTCTCCACCATCACTAGTCATCTCCAACAGGAACAACATCATAAACCCTTTTATGGGCAGACTGACAGGGATGCAGAGGTCACACAGGTTCATGTGCTAAATATGAATAGAAAAGGGCCCTATGTCAGATTGATGGAGTTTACAATTGATGGTATTTCTATATTTTCCCCATATTTGTGAGATATTCTCTTTCCTCATCCAACTTTCTAGTCCTATTCCCAACTCTGACACAATCCTTGCAGAGAATACTCTTAGCCCACATGCACATTAGCTATCTGGCCCAGGCAAAAATTAGTAAAGTCACAAGGTGGTCAGAATATAGCTAAACTAGACTTTCTAGCTTCTTCCAGCATGAAGACCCCAAATCCCATCTGCTATACTCTTATCATTAGGTTTCTTATTATTAAACAATCTGTTCTGCTTTATATCTTAATGCTTTTCAGTCACCACATTGAAGATGCTACCATCATGCCAACCTGACTTCCCTGGGCTGATGACCTCACCAATGTGTCCTGGAACCCCACCTATACAGAGCCCTGCCCCACTAGGGAAAGATAGAAACAGGCTAGGGTATGGATAGACTGACTGGTCAATGCCTATGTCCAGCGAGGAAGCAATTACAGAAGTCTGACCTCCTACCTTCTCTACCCCATAAAGATCTTTGGTCCATCCTCCTAGAGGGATAAAGAATAGAAGAGCTTCCAATGGAGGGGCTAGGATACAGAACTCTGGTGGTGGGAATTGTATGAAACTGTACCCTTTTTCCCCAAAATCTTGTCAATCATTATTAAATAACTAATAAAATGTATTTTAAAAAAGAAGTATGGTTTCACACCTTTCAAAATGTTACCTTACCACACCCAACTTCAAAATACCAACAAAGCCTATTGGACCCCTTCAGACTTGTATTCTATATCCTACATCTGCTTTGATAAATCTCAATTATATTATCTAGATCTAAAGGTTTTTTTCTTTTGTTCTTGTTTTACTTTGCTTATTCCATTCTTTCCCTTCTTTAAATATCTCCTATGAGTTAGATCATTCAGTATTCTTCTTCAAAACAAGTTCCTTTAATATTTCTTGAGGGGTTGGTTTAGTGGTAATGAATTCTATTATCTGAAAAGCTTTGAGTAATGACCTAACTACAAAGTAGAGTATTCCTCATTGATGGTGGTCCTTTCCATTTAAAACTTTGAATATATCACACCAGTCTTTTCTGGTTTACACAGTTTCTTTGGAGAAACAGATTGATAGAAAGAAACAGGGACAACAGGGTCTAGGTGGTGTTGCACCCAGTAAAGAACGTTCAAGCATGTGCAAGGATGCACGTTCAAGCCCCTGGTCTTTAACTGTGAGGAGTTGAAGTGGGGGAAGCTGCATGAGCACTGAAGTGCCAGAAGCCATTTCTCTGCTTGATAGAAGCTAAGCCTTGAAACAACAGAAGCCCTCGAGATAAGTTTCTAATTCCCGTAGGAAGGATGTTTGCCAGAAACTAAGTGACATACCATATAGTTATAGTGACATACCATATAGTTATAGTTTAACAGAAATAGTTGCAAGGGACCCTCCACCGCGATCTCTGCCTCCCTCTTCCCCCTATGCTTCCCCTTCCCCAAAGCTTTAAAATGCCTGTGAACACAATAAAATTTTGCAGCTTGATCAGAGTCCTGTCTTGCTGTCATTTCTTGTGTCTCCTGTCCCTTTAATTCCAGGTTTCGTGGGTTCCTAGCCCCTGTTCACCACCCTGCTGGCTGGGGCACTGAAGCAGTGTTACAAGTGTTTTTTTTTTTTTCTCTTTCTCTTTCTAACTCCAGGTTTCTCTGCCTATGTCCAAATAAGAAATTGAGACAACAGAGCTCTGGAAATTCTGGCATGTATCAGACTCTGAAACTGTCAGCATCTTTGACCATGGGATTCTCATTCTCCAGAACTGTGCGAAATGTTGGGTGCGCATTTCTGAATAGAAAAACAGAAAAAGAGGTAATAACTTTTTAGATAATTTAATAAACTTGTGGGGGTCTGGGAAGTGGTGCACCTGGTAGAGTACACATAGTGCAGTGCACAAGGACCTGGGTTCAAGCTCAGAATCCCCATTTGCAGAAGGGAAACTTCACAAGTGGTGAAACCATGCTGCTGGTCTCTCTCTCTCCCTCTCCTTCCCTCTCACTTCTCCTTTCTACTTCCCCCATCCTTCTAATTTCTGTTTTTATCCAAAATAGCTAAAATATGAAAAACAAGAAATAAATTTGTGCTATTAATTATATACTCAATCTGGTATTTTGTTATCATAGCCCAAATGATCTGATAGCTACAATGAACAGTGGTATAAACAAACAATAACTAGATGTTTTAAAGTGAGGAATTAAGGCATTTCTAGTTAAGATGATAATCATTAGAGAAACCAGTATGATTACAACCACTGAGACAAGAGATCTATAGACTTCAAATCTACTTCCTACCTGCTACTGGTGAATTTGTGGTTTGTTGACACAGTTATCTGGGCAGAGGTGAAGTATGAAGTGTGTTCATTCCAGCCATGAGTCTTCTAAGTCCACCTCTGTCTCATGGAGGGCAGGATGCCTACAATGGAAAGACAAGCATGTTATCAATAGGTAAATCTTGAAAAATTTTGATAGTGGAAAATACTATTGCAAACCTGGTAGATCCAGTATACCAGAGTTGCCTGGAAAATGTTAGTGCTCAATAGTTAAGGAAATGCTTTCATTCAAACTCTTGAAAATTTCATGTAAGTTACATAAAAGCCTAGTTGGAGTCTCATGTGGAGAGACAGAGAAAACCATGATATATACACTTAAGAATATAGCATACCAGGAGTCAGGCGGTAGCACAGTGGCTAAGCTCACATGGTACAAAGTGCAAGGACTGGTTAGGATCCCGGTTCGAGCCCCTGGTTCCCCACCTGCAGGGAAGTCACTTCACAGGCGGTGAAGTGGGTCTGCAGGCATCTCTCTGTCTCTCTTCCTCTCTATCTCCCCCTTCTCTCTCAATTTCTCTCTGTCTCTATTCAATAACAAATAAATAAATAAATAAATAAAATTTTAAAAAGAATATAGCATATGTAAAAAATGTTTTACATGCGCTGGGAAAGAAAATCTTTTCTGTGACTTAATTTCATTATATTACTTACTTTATTGTGGTTATCTAAAACTAAGCCGACATTATCTCTGAAGTGTATCTCTATTCTAGCTCCAACAACTCTTGGAGGGTGAAAAGCTCCAGGAGACTCTAACATAGTGTTAGTCTTGTTGGCTCAAGATGCATAAGGTTTGGTGTTGCTTTTCCTAGGACAATAGATAAAAGTCTACTCAGTAACTTGATAAATAGTTACTAGATAGTTTTAATATCATATATATCATATATATATGTTTATTTATTTATTATTTTCTTTATTGGGGAATTAATGTCTTACATTCAACAGTAAATACAATAGTCTGTACATGTATAACATTTCTCAGTTTCCATATATGAATACAAACCCCGAGAGTCGGGCTGTAGCTCAGCGGGTTAAGCGTAGGTGGTGCAAAGCACACAAGGACCTGTGTAAGGATCCTGGTTCGAGCCCTGGCTCCCCAACTGCAGGGGAGTCTCTTTACAAGCGGTGAAGCAGTTCTGCAGGTGTCTATCTTTCTCTCCCCCTCTCTGTCTTCCTCCCCATCTCTCTCCATTTCTCTCTGTCCTATCCAAAAATGATAACAACAACAATAATAATTACTACAACAATAAAAAAACAACAAGGGCAACAAAAGGGAATAAATAAATAAGTAAATAAAAATAAAAGCTGAAAAGTAATAATAATAATAATAAAAGACTACAAACCCCACTAGGTCCTCTGTCATCCTTTTTGGACCAGTATTCTTCACCACCCACCCACTCCAGAGTCTTTTACTTTGCTGTAATACGCCAATTCCAGTTCAGGTTCTACTTGTGTTTTCTCTTCTGATCTTGGTTTTCAACTCCTGCCTGAGAGTGAGATCATCCTATATTCATCCTTCTGTTTCTGACTTATTTCACTTAACACAAATTTTTCAAGGTTCATCCAAGATGGGCTAAAAATGGCAAAATCACCATTTTTAATAGCTGAGTAGTATTCCATTGTGTATATATACCAAAACTTGCTCAGCCACTCATCTGCTGTTGGACACCTGGGTTACTTCTAGGTTTTAGCTATTACAAATTGTGCTGATAAGAATATATGTGTACACAGATCATTTTGGATGGGTGTGTTGAGTTCATTAGGATATATCCTCAGGATATGAATTGCAGTATCATAGGGTAGGTCCATTTCTAGCTTTTTGAGAGTTCTCCATATTGTTCTCCACAGATGTTGGACCAACTGACATTCCCACCAGCTGTGCAGGAAGGTTCCTTTGAGAAAAACCTCTCCAGCATTTGATGCTGTTACATTTTCTGATGTATGGCATTCTCACAGGAGTGAGTTTCGTTTTTCTGCATGTTTCAACCCATTTTTCCCAACACCATTTGTTGAAGAGACTCTGCTTTCCCCATTTAATAGTCTCGGCATCTTTGTCAAAGATTAGATGTCCATAGATGTGGGGGCTTACTTCTGGGTTCTCAGTTCTATTCCACTGGACAGTGTGTCTATTTATGTTCCAGAACCAAGCAATTTTGATGACAATGGCCCTATAATACACTTTGAGATCTGAGAGTGTGATGCCTCCAGTTCTGTTCTTTCTTCTCAAGATTGTTTTGGCAATTCTAGGTCTTTTCTGGTTCCAGATAAACATTTGTAGCATTTGTTCTATTCTCCTAAAGAATGTGGTTGGTATCTTGATGGGGATAGCATTAAATTTGTATATGGCTCTGGGTAGTATATTCATTTTGATTATGTTAATTCTTCCAACCCATGAGCATGGAATATCTTTGCACCTCTTTGTGTCTTTTTCAATTTCCTTGAGTAGTGACTCATAATTTTCAGTATACAAGTTTTTCACTTCTTTGGTTAGGTGCCAGGCTAGCATCACGGGAGAGAGAGATGACCCAGGAACCAAGCTCATGGTGGTATCAATACAAATCTTTATTCATGTGGGAACCCCAGAGTCGGGTGTGAGTGCAGTGGGTTAAGCCACATGGAGCCAACTGCAATGGCCTGCGTTTGCCTCCCGGTCTGCATGCCTGATCTCCTCTAGGTCAGGACATGGAAGAGAAACCAGAAAGGGAAGTGGCTTTTATAATACCATAAGTGGGAGGGGCTGGAAATGGTAGGGGCTTGCCTAGCAACCGTTGCCAAGTATTCTGACCAGAATTAGCAATACCCTATGGGGACATAGGAGGGAGACTTTTAATCACTTATAAGACAAAGCAGAAGATTGGTATGTAGATTATAGTACTAGCATGGAAATAGGGTGGTTTGTGAGCCCTGCAAGCTCGACCACATCTGTACAATTTCCCAACAGTTACGTCTATTCCGAGATATTTTATTGTTTTTATTGCTATAGTAAAAGGTACTGATTTCTGAATTTCAACTTCTTCTAACTTAGTGTTTGCATAGAGGAATGCCACTGACTTTTGAATGTTAATTTTGTAGCCTGGCACCTTACCGTATTGCCTGATGATTTCCAAAAGCTTCTTACTGGATTCCTTAGGTTTTTCTATGTATACTATCATGTCATTTACAAATAGGGAGAGTTTGACTTCTTCTCTTCCTATCTGTATCCCTTTAATTCCTTGCTCCTACCTGATTGCTATGGCAAGAAATTCCAACACTATGTTGAATAGTAATGGTGATAGTGAGCAGCCCTGTCTAGTACCTGATCTGAGGGGAAATGTTTCCAGTTATTCACCATTGAGAATGATGTTGGCTGTAGATTTGGTATATACAGACTCCATTATCTTGAGAAATTTTCCATCTGTTCCCATTTTTTGTAGTGTTTTGATCATAAAGTGATGTTGTATTTTGTCAAAGGCTTTCTCAGCATCTATTGATATGACCATGTGGTTTTTGGTCTTTCTTTTTTTGATGTGGTGGATCACATTGATTGATTTAAGTATATTAAACCAACCTTGCATGCCTGGGATAAACCCCACTTGGTCATGATGAACAATTGTTTTAATAGACTGCTGTATCTGGTTGGCTAGAATTTTGTTCAATATTTTAGTATCTATGTTCATCAGAGATATTGGTCTGTAGTTTTGTTTTTGGTTGTGTCCCTGTCTGCTTTTGGTATCAAACTGATGTTGGCTTCACAGAAGCTGGAAGAGAGTATTCCCGTGTTTTAAATCTTCTGGAAGAGTTTTAAAAGTAGAGGTATTAGTTCTTCTTTGAAGGTTTTGTAGAATTCATTTGTAAAACCATCTGGTCCAGGAATTTTATTGTTCGGAAGGTTTTTGATAACTGTTTCAATTTCTTTAGCTGTGATGGGCCTGTTCATGTTATCTAGTTCCTCTTTACTTAATTTTGGAAGTTAGGATGTATCTAGGAAATCATCCATTTCTTCCAGGTTCTCTAGCTTGGTGGCATATAGTTGTTCATAGAAGCCTCACATGATATGTTGAATCTCTGCTGTGTCTGTTGTGATATCTCCTCTTTCATTTATGATCAGATTTATTTATATCTTCTCCTTTTTTTTTGTGAGTCTGGCTAAAGGTTTGTTGATTTTGTTCACTCTTTCAAAGAACCAACATTTACTTTCCTTGATCTTTTGTATGGTTTTCTTATTTTCTTTTTTTTAAATTTTTTATTTAAGAAAGGATTAATGAACAAAAACAAGGTAGGAGGGGTACAACTCCACACAATTCCCACCACCCAATCGCCATAACCCACTCCCTCCCATGATAGCTTTCCCATTCTCTATCCCTCTGGGAGCATGGACCCAGGGTCGTTGAGGGTTGCAGAAGGTAGAAGGTCTGGCTTCTGTAATTGCTTCCCCGCTGAACATGGGCGTTGACTGGTCGGTCCATACTCCCAGTCTGCCTCTCTCTTTCCCTAGTAAGGTGTGTCTCTGGGGAAGCTGAGCTCCAGGACACATTGGTGGGGTCTTCAATCCAGGGAAGCCTAGCCAGCATCCTGGTGGCATCTGGAACCTGGTGATTGAAAAGAGAGTTAACATATGAAGTCAAACAATTTGTTGAGCAATCATGGATCCCAAGCTTGGAATAGTGGAGAGGAAGTGTTAGGGAGGTACTCACTGCAAACTCTAGTGTACTTCTGCTTTCAGGTATATATTTTGCAGTAGTTTATGGATACGTGTGCACATAAGCTCTCTCTCACAGAAACTGGTGTATATCTAGGTTATGGGACTTTGTTAGAAAGTGAAATACCTGAGATGAAATTAGAGTGTACTATAAAAGGAAAGGTCTCACCCGAGTAATGAAGCTGAAGGGTTGTCATTCCACACGTGAAGTCTCTGGATACAGCTTGAGGTGAAGCATGTTGAGGTGGCAATCGTTGCTTTGCTTAGGTTGTGATCGGCGGATGCAATATTATTTGGTTTGGATTGGGAGATGCATACGGGAAAGTGGGCCCTATCCAAGGGTTCCAGGACTGGGGGAAGTAGGGGCTCTATAGTGAAGATGTGAGGTTCCTGCTGTCTTAGGGTTCAAAAAGACAATCGATAGTTAATATTATCAACACATCATTTGTTAATTGGGTTAACTTTGAAAAGTCCCTTTGTTATGGTTTGCTGTACAGTATCCAGTATCTTGTATATAGCTGTGCTATTGGATGCTTCTAATCTACTTGGTCTAGGCTTTTGAGAGAGTCCGCATATCAAATACATAGCCTATATATTAAAAAGATTCAGTTTGTCTTTTGAGAAACTTTGAGACATACAATTTATTTCCCCCTCTCATATTAATTAACTACTGATTTATATGTCTACATTTTGCTAGGAGTGTACATAAACACCATTCCCACCACCAAAGGACTGTGACCCATCCCTCCCGCCCACTCCCACCCCCCAATGGCCCAGGAAGCTACAGGTCTACCCCTCACCACTGGGTTTTTACTTTGGTGCCCTACTTACAATTTGATCAGGTCCTGCTTTTAGTTTCCCTTTCAGATCTTCTTAGTCAGCTTCTGTTGATGAGTGGGATCATCCCATACTCATCTTTATCTTTCTGACTTAGTTCACTTAACATAATTCCTTCTAGCTCTGTCCAAGATGGGTCACAGAAGGTGGGTTCATTGTTTTTGATAGCTGCATAGTATTCCATTGTGTATATATACCACAGCTTTCTCAGCCACTCATCTGGTGTTGGGCACCTGGGTTGCTTCCAGGTTTTAGCTATTATGAATTGTGCTGCTATGAACATAGGAGTACACACCTCTTTTTGGTTGGGTGTTATGGAGTCCTTGGGTTTATAACCCCAGGAGAGGAATTACTGGGTCATATGGAAGGTCCATGTCTAGCCTTCTGAGAGTTTTCCAGACTGCTCTCCACAGAGGCTGTACCAATTTACATTCCCACCAGCAATGTAAAAGGGTCCTCTGTCCCCACATCCTCTCCAGCATTTGTTGCTGCTGTCCTTTTTGATGTATGCCATTCTTACAGGAGTGAGGTGGTATCTTAGTGTTGTCTTAATTTGCATTTCTCTGACAATCAGTGACCTAGAGCAGTTTTTCATAAGTTTGTTAGCCTTTTGGATCTCCTCAGTGGTGAATGTTTTGTTCATTTCCTCTGCCCATTTTTGGATGGGGTCATTTGCTTTTTTGGTGCTAAGTTTGCTGAGCTCTTTGTATATTTTGGTGATTAGTTTCTTGTCTGATGTCTGGCATGTGAAGATCTTCTCCCATTCTGTGAGTGGTCTCTCTGTTTGTTTAATAGTTTCTTTGGATGTGCAGAAGCTTTTCAATTTGATGTAGTCCCATTGGTTTGTTTCTGCTTTAGTCTTCCTTGCAATTGGGTTTGATTCATCAAAGATGTCCTTGAGGTGTATGTGGGAAAGTGTTTTACCAATGTTTTCCTCTAAGTATTTGTTTGTTTCTGGTCTGACATCTAGGTCTTTGATCCATTGGGAGTTGATTTTTGTTTCTGGTGAGATAAAGTGGTTCAATTTCATTCTTCTGCATGTTTCAACCCAGTTTTCCCAGCACCATTTATTGAAGAGAGCCTCCTTTTTCCATTTAATCTTTTGGGCCCCCTTATCAAAGATTAGATGCCCATAGGTGTTGGGATTTACTTCTGGGCTTTCAATTCTGTTCCACTGGTCTGTGTGCCTATTTTTGTCCAGTACCATGCTGTTTTGATGATGATGGCTTTATAATATAGTTTAAGGTCTGGGAGTGTGATGCCTCCATTTCTGTTTCTTTTCCTTAAGATGGTTTTGGCAATTCTAGGTGTTTTCAGGTTCCAGATAAATGATTGTAGTGTTTGTTCTATTCTCTTAAAGAAGCCTGGTGGAACTTTGATGGGTATTGCATTAAATTTGTATATGGCTCTGGGGAGAATATTCATTCTGATGATATTTATTCTTCCAATCCATGAGCATGGGATATCTTTCCATTTCTTGGTATCAGTTTCTATCTCCTTGAGTAGCGACTCATAGTTTTCAGCATACAAGTCTTTCACTTCTTTGGTCAACTTTATTCCTAGGTATTTGATTGATTTTGCTGAAACAGTAAATGGGAGTGATTTCTGGATGTCTTCTTCTTCAGATTTAGTGTTTGCATAAAGAAATGCCACTGATTTTTGTACATTGATTTTGTAGCCTGATACCTTGCTATATTGCCTAATAACTTCCAGTAATTTTCTACTGGATTCTTTAGGTCTTTCTATGTATACTATCATATCATCTGCAAATAGTGAGAGCTTGACTTCTTCCCTTCCAATCTGTATTCCTTTGATTTCTTTCTCTTGCCTGATTGCTATGGCAAGAACTTCCAATACTATGTTGAAGAGTAAGGGTGACAGTGGACAGCCCTGTCTAGTCCCCGATCTGAGGGGGAATGCTTTCAGCTTCTGTCCATTGAGTATGATGTTGGCTGTAGGTTTGCTATATATCAACTCCACTATCTTGAGGAATTTCCCATCTATTCCCATTTTTTGTAGAGTTCTGAGCATGAATGGGTGTTGGATTTTGTCAAAAGCTTTCTCTGCATCTATTGAGGTAATCATGTGGTTTTTGGCTTTGCTTTTATTGATGTGGTGAATGACATTGATTGACTTACGGATGTTGAACCAGCCTTGCATTCCTGGGATGAATCCCACTTGGTCATGATGAACAATCTTTTTGATGTGTTGCTGTATCCGGTTGGCGAAGATCTTGTTTAATATTTTGGCATCTATGTTCATCAGAGATATTGGTCTGTAGTTTTCCTTTTTTGTTCTGTTCCTATCAGCTTTTGGTATCAGGGTGATGTTGGCTTCATAAAAGGTGGAAGGGAGTATTCCTGTTTCTTCAATCTTATGGAATAGCTTAAGAAGTATGGGTATTAACTGTTTCCTGAAAGTTTTGTAGAATTTGTTTGTGAAGCCATCTGGTCCAGGACTTTTGTTGTTGGGGAGATTCTTAATAATGGTTTCAATTTATTTGTCTGTGATTGGTGCATTTAGATTTTGTAGTTCTTCTTGGTTCAGTTTTGGAAGTGCATAGGTTTCTAGGAATTGTTCCATTTCTTCCAGATTCTCTAGCTTGGTGGCATATAGTTCTTTATAGAAGTTTCGCAGGATTCTCTGGATTTCTGTGGTGTCAGTTGTGATATCTCCTGCATCGTTTACAATTCTATTAATTTGAGTCTTCTCTCTTTTTTGTTTGGTGAGTCTGGCTAGGGGTTTGTCAATTTTGTTTAATCTTTCAAAGAACCAACATTTGGCTTCATTGATCTTTTGTATGGTTCTTTTATTTTCGATGTAGTTTATTTCTGCTCTAACTTTAGTGATTTCTGTCCTTCTGGTTGCTTTAGGGTTCCTTTGTTCCTCTTCCTCTAAGTTCTTGAGGTGTGCAGTAAGGTCGTTCATTTGGGCTTCTTCTTGGTGTTTAATACGTGATTGTATGGTTATAAGTTTCCCTCTCAGTACTGCTTTAGCTGTGTCCCAAATATTTTGATAGGTTGTGTCTTCATTTTCATTAGTTTCCAGGAACATTTGAATTTCCTGTTTGAGTGAGTCTCTGACCCAGTGGTTCTTAAGGAGCATGTTGTTTAGTTTCCAAATTCTATGTCTTTTAATAATTTTCCATTTGTTGTTAAATGTTAGTTTTACTCCACTGTGGTCTGAGAAGATACTTGGGATGATTTCAATGCTCTTGAATTTATTGATGCTGTCTTTGTGGCCTAACATGTGGTCTATCCTTGAGTATGTGTTATGTGGATTTGAAAAGAAGGTGTATTCCAGTTTTTGGGGTGGAGGAGTCTGAAAATGTCCAAGAGGTCTAGTCTGTCAATCTCTTCATTCAATTCTCTTGTATCTTTATTGGTTCTCTGCTTTGTTGATCTGTCTAAGTGTGAGAGTGGGGTATTGAAGTCTCCCACTATTATTGTATTATTATTGATGTATTTTTGAAATTCTTTCAGTAGATGCTTAATGTATTTAGATGGTCCCTCGTTGGGTGCATAGATGTTAATAATTGTTAAGTCTTCTTGGCTGATTGACCCTCTAATCATTATGTAATGTCCTTGCCTATCTTTTATTACTTTATTTAATTTAAAATCTATCGTGTCTGAGATGAGAATGGCTGTTCCTGCCCTTTTTTGTGGACCGTTAGCCAGTATGATAGTTTTCCATCCTTTCACTTTAAGTCTGTGTTTATCTTGTTGTGACAGATGGGATTCTTGCAAGCAGCATATGGTTGGGTTATGTTTTCTGATCCATCCCCCCACCCTGTGCCTTTTGATGGGTGAGTTTAAGCCATTGACATTTATTGATATTATGGATTTAATGTATTGTAGTGCCATTGTTCTAAAAAACAATTTGTTTACTCTGATATATTGCAAGTATTATAGTGATGTTCTTGTTTATAAGAGGTCTTTTAGTACCTCTTTCAGGGCCGGCTTGGTGATGGTTGCCTCCTTTAACTATTGTCTAAGAAGGTTTTGATCCCTCCATCTAGCTTGAATGAAAGTCTAGCAGGATATATTATCCTTGGTTGAAACCCTTTTTCATTCAGGGCTCGATAGATATCTTGCCACTCCCTTCTGGCTTTTAGAGTTTGAGTGGAGAAATCTGCAGATAATCTTATGGGTTTTCCCTTGTATGTGACTTTTTGTTTCTCTCTTGCAGCCTTTAGGATCCTTTCTTTATCCTTACTTCTTCTCATTGTGACTATGATGTGTCTCGGTGTCTTCAGGTCTGGGTTGATTCTGTTTGGTACTCTCTGGGCCTCTTGAACCTTGATATCTTTTCTGTTATTCAGGTCTGGGAAGTTTTCTTGTATTATTTCCTCTAGAATGTTTGCTTCCCCTTCCTCTCTTTCTTCCTCTGGCAGGCCAATTATACGAATGTTACTTCTTTTGATATCATCCCATATGTCTCTGTTGTTGTTTTCAGTGTCTCTCAATCTCTTTTTAAGCTCTTTCACCTCTTTCTTATTTTTCTCTAACTCATCCTCCGTCTGACTAATTCTGTTTTCTGCTTCTGTTAGTCTGCTTTCCCTTGCCTCAGCTTCTTTCTTCATTACAGCTATTTCAGCTTTCAGTTCTCTAATTGCCTCAAGATAATCAGTATTTTCCTTGGGGGTCTCAACTGTTGTTTCCCTAATACTGCCATTCCTTTCCTCCAATGTTGTTTTCATTTCTGTGATTAATAAGTTTATTATTGCTTGCATACTTTTCTTATCTATGGTTACTTCTGACTGATTTGTAGTTTCTTCTGGGCTCTTGTCTTCATTCATTGGGGTAGCAGTTTTATTTGTTTTTAATCTACCCATTTTTTTTATTTATGTGTTTCTCTCTCTTTTTTATGCTCTGTTGTTCCTCAGTTGTTGTGTCTTGAGTACAAGTAACAGTGTACTAAATACCTTTATGACAATTGCACTCACCAACCTCCGGAATTACAGTAGCAACTGAAGTAAGTATTGAAGTAGTTTAATCGTTACCAGTTAGCCAAACAATTTCTCCAGTCCGTGAAAAAATAGTAACCAAATCCCAGTGAAGAAAGAGAAAAGAAAGAGAGGATAGCAAGAATAGACAGTTATGCAAATCTACTATCCAGTGTATATTCTAGGGGTAACAAGAGGGGAAAGGGAACTAGAGCAGAGATACACACCTAGAGAGTCCACTCTGAGTCAGATTTCTTCCCCAAAGTAATTCACAAATTCAGAAAGGCAAAGAAGAAAGAAGAAGTGTATGACAAGATTTAAAAAAAAAGAGAGAGAGAGAGATAAGAGAGAGAAAAGGGAGAAGATAAGAAGAAGAGTTGTAATTAAAGAGCAGTGCAAGGAACTTCCCAAATGTGTATCAGTGAATTAAAAAAAAAAAAAAACACCCTGTTTGGTGGTATGGGGTATCCTGCTAGGAGCTGGTCCCAGGGACTGCTTATGGGGGGGGGGGCGGTGGGAAGGATGTATGCTTGAAAATTAAAAGGAAGAAAAAAGAATTTTTTTTCCCTACTCTAATTCGTAACCCAAATTAAGTTATAGTCACCTCCTTGGTGTCTAAGGACACCTTATTGGCTGGCCTGTTAAAGGCAGAAAATCCTATTGTCTCCAGGGGAGTGCGTTCGGAGCTCAGAGGCTAGCAGCTTCTCCGTCCACCATCTTCTGGGAAAACCCCCCTCCCGACTTTTTTAAAGGATTTCTCGAAAATGAAAACTAGCTCCAAGTCCTTTGATCCAATGAGAGCTATACTTAAGAAGTCTTTGGATCCGCCCTCAGGGTCGCGGTGGACCCTGGAGACTCCCAAGAGAAAGCCCCCGAGCTAAAGTGCTCTCTCCAGGTCCTCTGCCCGCCACGCTCTGCAACCGGTGGAGGAGCCGCCTTCCCGGGCGTCGGACAATGCCCGGCGCACTCGCCTTGCCCGGCGCCGCCTGGGAAGTCTGGAGCCCCGCTAGTCCGTGTCACCTTTACTCTAATTCTTAACCCAAATTAAATTATAATCACCTCTTTGGTGTCACCCCTTATTGACAGGCCTGCTAAAGGCAGAAAATCCTACTGTTTCTCGAAGATGTGATTAGAGAACACGCTGTTGACAGTTTCTCAGTCCGCCATCTTCCAAGTCCGGTTTTCTTATTTTCAATGTTATTGATTTCTACCCTAACTTTAGTGATTTCTGTTCTTCTGCTTGCTTTAGAGTTCCTTTCTTCTTCTTCTTCTTCTTCTTCTTCTTCTTCTTCTTCTTCTTCTTCTTCTTCTTCTTCCTCTTCCTCTTCCTCTTCCTCCTCCTCCTCCTCCTCCTCCTCCTCCTCCTCCTATTCTCCTCCTCCTCCTCCTCCTTCTTCTTCTCTAAGATGTGCAATCAGGCTGTTTATTTGTGCTTTTTCTTGTTCCCTAATGTGTGCTTGTATGGCTATGAACTTCCCTCTCAGTACTCCTTAGCTGTGTCCCAAATATTTTGATAGCTTGTGTCTTAATTTTCACTGAACTCTCAAAAACATTTTGATTTCTTCCTTTATTTCGTCTTTGACCCAATAGTTGTTAAGTAGTGTACTGTTGAGCTTCCACATTTTGGGAGTATTACTAATCTTTTGTTGATTGTTACATGATAGTTTAATTCCACTGTGGTCTGAGAAGATGCTTGGGATGATTTCAGAGCTCTTGAATATGCTGATGCTGTCCTTCTGGCCTAACATATGGCCTATCCTTGAGAAAGACCCATGTGGACTTGGGTAAATCATGTATTCCAGTTTCTTGGGATGAATGACTCTGAAAATATCCAATAGTTCTAGTTTATCTATCTCCTCATTTAGCTCCCTTATGTCTTTATTGATTTTCTGCCTGGATGATCTGTCAAATTGAGAGAGTAGGGTGTTGAAGTCCCCTACTATGACAGCATTGCTGTTAATATATTGGTGTAGCTCTTTCAGTGGATATTTGATGTATTTAGATGGCTTCTCATTGGGTGTACAGATATTAATAATTGTTAAGTCCTCTTGACTGACTGCTCCACTGAGCATTAAGTAGTGTCCATCCCTATCTTTTTACATTTTATTTATTTATTTATTTATTTATTTAAGAAAGGAGACATTAACAAAACTGTCATTTTCTCCGGGCTGGCTTCACGGGTGGGTAACAGATGACCAGAAACTCGTAGCTGAGCTGAGAACGCAGTTTAATCTTTATTCACGAGCAGGCAAATAGTACAATACCTAATCACCACACCATGTGCTCCTCCATCTTTCTCCTCTGGCAGCAGAGTCAGGAACTCAGGAAGTATGAGAGTTGGGACATTTGCGGAGTGCCTATTCCGCCATGTTGTGCCCTCAGGGCACTGTCGATTCCCCGCGACAGTTGAAGTGCTTTGGTTACTCCTTCCCCTTCCCATTCTCGTGAGAGCTACTCCCATAAAAGCCCTTCTTCTTCCGCACCTCTCTCTCTCACCAGCCCTTCGGTGGTTAGATGCAGGGAAGGTTGCTGCGTGAGGCGGCCATTTTTGCTACTTCCATGTGGCCCAAGATGCTTCTCTCTCACCCAACTCTGAGATGCCAGCACAAATAAAGATTTGTGGGAGTCGGGCGGTGGCGCAGCAGGTTAAGCGCAGGTGGCGCTAAGCACAAGGACCAGGGTAAGGATCCTGGTTCGAGCCCCCCGGCTCCCCACCTGTAGGGGAGTCACTTCACAGGCAGTGAAGCAGGTCTGCAGGTGTCTGTCTTTCTCTCCCCCTCTCTGTCTTCCCCTCCTCTCTCCATTTCTCTCTGTCCTATCCAACAACATCAATAATAACTACAACAACAAAACAAGGGCAACAAAAGGAATAAATAAATAAATTAATTAATTAAAAAAAAGATTTGTGTTCCCTCTTCTCACCGGATCTCCTCTCTCTACTCTCTGCGGTGCAGCTTGACACAAAACCATAAAATAGGAGGGGTACAACTCCACACAATTCCCACCACCTAGTCTCCATATCCCATCCCCTCCCCTGATAGCTTTCCCATTCTCTATCCCTCTGGGAGTATGGACCCAGGGTCGTTGTGTGTTACAGAAGGTGGAAGGTCTGGCTTCTGTAATTGCTTCCCCGATGAACATGGACATTGACTGGTCGATCCATACTGCCAGCTTGCCTCTCTCTTTCCCTAGTAGGGTGGGGATCTGGGGAAGTGGAGCTCCAGAACACATTGGTGGGGTCGTCAGTCCATGGAAGTCTGGTCGGCATCATGCTGGCATCCAGAACCTGGTGGCTGAGTGATGAAGCTGAAGGGTTGTCATTTCACACCTGAAGTCTCTGGACACAGTCTGAAGTGAAGCATGCTGGGGTGGCACTCGTTGCGTTGATCAGGTTGCGATCAGCGGATGCAATATTATTTGATATGAATTGACAGAAGCATGCAGGAAAGTGGGCCCCACCCTAAGGTTCCAGGACTGGGGGAAATATAGGCTCTATAGTGGAAATGTGAGGTTCCTACTCTCTTAAGGTTCAAGAAGACAATGGATAGTTATTGTTATCATCACATTATTTGGTAATTGGGTTAACTTTGAAAAGTTCCTTTGTTAGGGTTTGTTGTATAGTACCCAGCATCTTGTATATAGCGGTGTACAAGTTGCTTCTGTTCTCCCTGGTCTAGACTTTTGAGAGAGTCAACATATCAAAGACTCAGCCTATGTATTAAAAAGACTCAGTCTGTGTTTTAAAAAGTTCTAGACATATGATCAATTTTCCTCCTCTCATATTAATTGAATAGTGATTTATATGACTACACTTTAATCGTAGTGTACATAAACACCATTCCCACCACCAAAAGACTGTGTCCCATCCCACCCACCCAACCCATCCCCACCCCCAACCCCCACCCTCCCACTGCCCCGGGAAGCTGAATGTCCACCCTCCCCCTCACCACAGAGTTTTTACTTTGGTGCCCTACTGCAGATTTAATCAGATCTTGTTTTAGTTTCCCTTTCTGTTCTTCTTTCTCAACTTCTGTCAATGAGTGGGATCATCCCATACTGTTCTTTATCTTTCTGACTTAGCTCACTTAACATAATTCCTTCTAGCTCTGTCCAAGATGGGTCAGAGAAAGTGGGTTCATTGTTCTTAATAGTTGCATAGTATCCCATTGTGTATATATACCACAGCTTTCTCAGCCACTCATCTGTTGTTGGGCACCTGGGTTCCTTCCAGGTTTTAGCTATTATGAATTGTGCTGCTATGAACATAGGTGTACACATATCTTTTTGATTGGGTGTTATGGAGTCCTTGGGTTATATCCCTAGGAGAGGAATTACTGGGTCATATGGAAGGTTTATTTCTAGCCTTGTGAGAGTTCTCCAGACTACTCTCCACAGAGGTTGGACCAATTTACATTCCCACCAGCAGTGCAGAAGGCTTCCTCTATCTCCACATCCTCTCCAGAATTTGTTGCTGCTGTCCTTTTTGATGTATGCCATTCTCACAGGAGTGAGGTGGTATCACAATGTTGTCTTTATCTGCATTTCTCTGCCAATCAGCAATCTGGACCAATATTTCATGTGTTTGTTAGCCTTTTGGATCTCCTCTGAAGTGAATGTTTTGTTCATATCCTCTGCCCATTTTTGGATGGGGTCATTTGCTTTTTTGGTGCTAAGTTTGCTGAGCTCTTTGTATATTTTGGTGGTTAGTCTCTTGTCTGATGTATGGCATGTGAAGATCTTCTTCCATTTGGTGAGGGGTCTCTTTGTTAGTTTGATAGTTTCTTTGGCTGTGCAGAAGCTTTTCAATTTGATGTAGTCCCATTGGTTTGTTTCTGCTTTAGTCTTCCTTGCAATTGGGTTTGTTTCATCAAAGATGCCCTTGAGGTTTAGATGGGAAAGTGTTCCATCAATGTTTTCCTCTAGGTATTTGATAGTTTCCAGTCTAACATCTAGGTCCTTGATCCATTTGGAGTTGATTTTTGTTTCTGGTGAGATAAGGCGGTTCAATTTCATTCTTCTGCATGTTACAACCCAGTTTTCCTAGCACCATTTATTGGAGAGAGCCTCCTTCTTCCATTTAACATTTTGGGCTCCCTTATCAAAGATTAGATGTCCATAGGTGTGGGAGAAATTGTATTGATTTTAAAGTCTATTGTGTCAGATATGAGAATAGCTGTTCCTGCCCCTTTTTGTGTGCAATTGGCCTGTATGATAGTTTTCCATCTTTTCACTTTGAGTCCGTGTTTGTCTTGTTGAATTAGGTGGGTTTCCTGTAGACAGCATATTGTTCAGTTGTGTTTTCTGACTCATCTTCCTACTCTGTGCCTTTTAGTAGGTGAATTCAGGCCATTGACATTTACTGATGTCAAAGACTGAAGATATTTTAACACCATTCTTGTAGCTTTTTAGAGTGTTCTATTTTATGGCCTATTTATGGTAGTCTGACTATTTATGGGAGACCTTTCAGAACTTCTTTCAGAGCAGGCTTGGTGATAGTTGATTCTTTCAACTGTTGCTTCTCTGAGAACGTTTTTAAGCCTCTGTCTAGTCTGAATGACAGTCTAGCAGGATACAGTAGTCTTGGTTGAAAGCCCTTCTCATTGAGCACTCGATAGATATCTTGCCATTCTCTTCTGGCCTGTAGTGTTTGTGTGAAGAAGTCTGTTGCCAATCTTATGGGTTTTCCTCTGTAGGTGACTATTTGTTTTTCTCTTACAGCCTTCAGGATTCTTTATCCTTATTCCTTTTCATTCTAAACAGGATGTGTCTTGGTATCTTTAAGTCTGGGTTAATTCTGTTTGGGACCCTCTGGGCTTCTTGAACCTTTATGTCTTTGATGTTGTCTAGACTAGAGAAGTTCTCAGCTATTATGTTCTGAAGAATGCTTTCTTCCCCTCCCTTTCTTTCTTCCTCTGGTAAGCCAATAATCTGTATATTATTTCTTTTGAAGTCATCCCATAGGTCTCTGTTGTTGTTTTCAGTATCTCTTAATCTCTTTTTGAGACATCTTACTTCTTTTGTGGTTGTCTCTAGTTTGTCTTCGAGCTTGCTAATTCTGTCTTCAGCCTCATTTATTCTATTCTCTCTCCCCTCTACCATTTTTTTTTTTGGAGTTCATCTATTTTGTTACCCTGTTCTGATACTGTTTTAGCTTGTTCAGCTAGTTGTGTTATTAGCTCAGCTAATTCAGCTTTCATCTCTCTAATAACCTTGAGATAATTAGTGTTTTCTTCCAGGGTCTCATTTGTTGTTTCTGCACTTCTGATGACAATTCATTCAACCTCTTTATTCATTCCTGTGATTATTTCCTTCATTAGTGTTTGGATGTTGACCTCATTATTTTGTGTTTCGTAGTTTGGGGGCCTTTTAGCTGGACTCTTGTCCTGGTTCATTTCTCCAATATTTCTTATTGTTGGTTTAACCATTTTATATAGTATTTTATGAGGTCCTTCTCTCAGTTTTTCAAATTACTGATCACTCTTGCCTGGATTGACTTGTGTGTAAGGTAATTAAAGGGTTCATAGTTGTGGAAATTGACAGATGTTTCAAAATTTTTAAAATGTTAAAAATACAAAGTAATATAAATCAGTTACTACATAAAAATAAATAATTAGACTTCTGGAGGCAGGGCTATGGAGCAACAGCAGCTGTGTTTCTCTCCTCTCCTCTCCCAGTTCAACTAAGAATACCAAAGGAGAACACCTGGGACTGCAACAGGACTGGACTGAAATGAGTTCAGGAACCCAACAAATCAACGGGGAGTGCAAACATGTGTGGCTCATGGACAGAGAGGAGTTTAGGGAGAGATTAAGTGGCTGGTAACAGTCCAGCAGTTTACCAGTTGAGAAACCACCTCCAGTCTCTTTCACCAACAAAAAGACAGCTGAAGGGAGGAGAGGACTCCCCTGAGACTCAACAAATGCAACTGTGAGTCTCCATTGCTACTGCCCTCAGAATCTGGAGCAGCGACACGAAGGTCCTGTGCTAACACCGGGGGACAGAGAACTAACTAGGAAACTCAGGAGAAGACCTATACCTCAGTGGCTTATCAGTGGGGCTGTGAGAGTTTCTTTGCACCTGGTTGGGTGCACATGTTACAATGCACAAGGACCCTGGGGTTCAAGCCCCCAGTCCCCACCTGTAGAAGGAAAGCTTTAAGAGTGGTGAAGCAGGGCTGCAGGTCTCTCTCTCTCTCTCTCTCTCTCTCTCTCTCTCTCTCCCTATCACCCTCTTCCCTCTCAATTTCTGGCTTTCTCTATCCAATAAGTAAATAAAGATAATGAAAAAAATTATATATAGTGCATTTCCTATCATGTGTTGTTTACAACGTTACTATCTCCCATGGACTCCTGGGTACGACTCCCAGAAGATAAAAAGGAGCAAAATAGAATAAGAATGAATGGGCTTTGGGTTGTGTTGGGAATTAATAATCCCAACCTAACCACGACCACTATTTCTATAAAAATACTGAGGTTTGAGCCACTACTCCTCACCTGCAAGGAGGACACTTCATAAGCAGTGAAGCAGGTGTCTTCTCTCTCCCTCTCTATCTTCCCCTTTCCTTTCAGTTTCTCTATATCCTACCCAGTAAAATGAAAAAAGTGCCCGCCAGGAGCAGTGGATTTGTAGTGCCAGGACTGAGCCCCAGCGATAATCCTGGAGGTAAATAATAATAATAATAATAAACCACAACATTAACGAAAGTAACCATGAGAGTAGAAGCAGTCACTCAGACTCAAAATAGACAGAGAAACTCTCTAGAAATGCAACACTGGCACAAAATGACTCTTTATAAAGCATTTATCAATCATAGAAGAGAAATAAAAAAAATTAAAATTAGAAATACAAATGAAAATACTTTCACATCTACTCTAATCTCTGCTCAAGGACTCTGAGAGGTCTCATAAATAAAATAATCCACTCCACAATCCAGTTGATAATAAATAAACTAATACATAAATAGATAAAATATTTGATATTTGATATAAAATATTTGATAACGCCAAGACCAAACTTGAGATCAGAAACCAAACATCAACAGTTGAAACCTTTGATGAATTGTAGCATTTAATTAAATATCAGGCATAGGTGCAGGCATACCTGGTTGAGCACACACAGTGTGCACGCATCAGAGTTCAAGCCCTATGAACATTTCCCAAGGGAGAGAACTGAGCCCTGCATCTCCTGGATCCTGTTCTATGTGAACCAACCATAGGCCACTGGAGTCACCTACAGGGGGGAACTTCATGAGTGGTGAAGCAGGTGTGCAGATATCTGTCTCTCTATCTCCCTTGCCTCAATTTCTCTTAGTCTTTATCCAAAATAAATAAATAAATTAGAAAATATTTTTAAAAATTAAATATCAGTTTCAGAGTAATATTAGAGACCCAGGAACTGAGACCCATTCAGGTCTAGGAGTGTAAAAGCCTGGATTTAGAACTGGAGGTCTTAATATTTCATATGGCATGCTTTTACTCAGCCACATGTGTTCACTGGGGAGCTCTGTCCCTCAGTTACCCTAGTTCACTTTTCCCTCACTCAGAAGTAGGTGAGATTTTAGCCAGTAAGATCATCTATATGACATACTGAGAGAGAGAGAGAGAGAGAGAGAGAGAGAGAGACCTGCAGCACTGCTTCACCACTTGTGAAACTTCCATCCTGTAGATGGGGCCCAGGGACTTGAACCCAGGTCCTTGTGCATAATAATGTTTTCACTTAGCCAGATGAACCACTGCCTAGCCTCTCCGAGACGAGCTTTTCTTTCCTGTTCTCTCTTCCTTTGCCTTACCTGGACCTTATGCATGTGTGATTCCATAGTCTGACTGTTTTCATACTTTTGTTATTTGTCAGGGTGTCAACAATTTGGTCAGATTTTTTTTTAATTTAAGAAAGGATTAATTAACAAAACCATAGGGTAGGAGGGGCACAACTCCACACAATTCCCACCACCCAATCTCCATATCCCACCTCCTCCCCTGACAGCTTTCCCATTCTCTAGCCCTCTGGGAGCATGGACCCAGGGTCATTGTGGGTTGCAGAAGGTAGAAGGTCTGGCTTCTGTAATTGCTTCTCCGCTGAACATGGGCGTTGACTGGTCGGTCCATACTCCCAGTCTGCCTCTCTCTTTCCCTAGTAAGGTGTGTCTCTGGGGAAGCTGAGCTCTAGGACATATTGGTGGGGTCTTCAATCCAGGGAAGCCTGGCCAGCATCTTGATGGCATCTGGAACCTGGTGACTGAAAAGAGAGTTAACATAAGAAGCCAAACAAATTGTTGAGCAATCATGGCCCCAAAGCTTGAAATAGTGGAGAGGAAGTGTTAGGGAGGTACTCACTGCAAACTCTAGTGTATTGCTTTCAGGTATATATTTTGCAGTAGTTTACGGATACGTGTGAACATAAGCTCTCTCTCACAGAAACTGGTGTATATCTAGGTTTTGGGACTTTGTTAGAAAGTGAACCACCTGAGATGGAATTAGAGTATACTATGAAAGGAAAGGTCTCACCCAAGTAATGAAGCTGAAGGGTTGTCATTCCACACGTGAAGTCTCTGGACACAGTCTGAGGTGAAGCATGTTGAGGTGGCAATCGTTGCGTTGGTTAGGTTGTGATCGGCAGATGCAATATTATTTGATATGGATTGGGAGAGGCATACGGGCATACGGGAAAGTGGGCCCTATCAAAGGGTTCCAGGACTGGGGGAAGTAGGTACTCTATAGTGGAGATGTGAGGTTCCTGCTGTCTTAGGGTTCAAAAAGACAATCGATAGTTAATGTTATCATCACATTATTTGGCAATTGGGTTAACTTTGAAAAGTCCTTTTGTTATAGTTTGCTGTACAGTACCCAGTATCTTGTATATAGCTGTGCTTGCTATTGGATGCTTCTGATCTACTTGGTCTAGGCTTTTGAGAGAGTCTGCATATCAAATACACAGCCTATATATTAAAAAGATTCAGTTTGTGTTTTGAAAAACTTTGAGACATACAATTGATTTTCCCCCTCATATTAATTAACTACTGATTTATATGTCTACATTTTGCTAGGAGTGTACATAAACACCATTCCCACCACCAAAAGACTGTGACCCATCCCTCCCACCCACTCCCACCCCCCACTGGCCCAGGAAGCTGCATGTCTACCCCTCACCTCAGGGTTTTTACTTTGGTGCCCTACTTACAATTTGGTCAGGTCCTGCTTTTAGTTTCCCTTTCAGATCTTCTTAGTCAACTTCTGTTGATGAGTGGGATCATCCCATACTCATCTTTATCTTTCTGACTTAGCTTACTTAACATAATTCCTTCTAGCTCTGTCCAAGACGGGTCAGAGAAGGTGGTGTGTACTCCTATGTTCATAGCAGCACAATTCACCTGGGAAGCAACCCAGGTGCCCAACAACAGATGAGTGGCTGAGAAAGCTGTGGTATATATACACAATGGAATACTATGCAGCTATCAAGAACAATGAACCCACCTTCTCTGAGCCATCTTGGTCAGATTTTTTTTTTTTTTGGACAGAAAAAGAGAGACAAAGAATGGCAGAGGGAGAGAAGGAAAGACAACACAACACTGAGGATTCCCTTTCTGTGGGGGTGGTCCAGGCTCTAGCCTAGCAGGTACACTCAGAAGTGAGCTATTTGCAAGTCCTCTTTTTTTCAGAGAGACAGAGAGAGAAAGAGAGAGATTTAAACAACAGCAGTGCTCCACCCTCCAAACAGATCTCCCTAGTATCCTGGTGCTCCCAAGTGTTCTGCATTCAAACCTAAGGTCTTCCACACAGAACAGTACAATCTCTATGGGGTGAGCCATCATTCCCAGAATATTTCTTAAGACATGACATGTGTTACTAACATTTAAATCCAAGCATTCTCATCACTGTTATGGGGTAGCTTCTTTGAGAATGAGGACTGTTGGGATGAAGGCCCTTCCTGCCTATTATTACTCTGGCTCTTAATTTCTTTCCTGAGATAATTATCATGAACATAATAGAAGTGTGTATCCCAAATCCTCTCTGCTACATAGTACAGACAGCTGAAGCAGCACAGGTAGAAGCTATTCTGGCTGAAGAGAAGAAGTAGAGAAATAAGGTAGGGCAGGAGTTCATACCTCTCTCTCTTTCTCTCTGGACTACCTAAGTGATTTTTCCCTGAATTCTTTGTTTTTTTTAATATTTATTTATTTATTTTCCTTTTTGTTGCCCTTGTTTTTATCATTGTTGTGGTTATTATTATTGTTGTCATTGCTGTCATTGTTGTTGGATAGGACAGAAAGAAATGGAGAGAGGAGGGAAAGACAGAGAGGGGGAGAGAAAGATAGACACCTACAGACCTGCTTTACCACTTGTGAAGTGACCCCCCTGCAGGTAGGGAGCCAAGGCTCGAGCTGGGATCCTTACGCCAGTCCTTGAGTTTCATGCCATGTAAGCTTAACCTGCTGTGCTACAACCACCACCCCCCCCCCCCCGAATTCTTTTCTTAGTGGACAAGGAAGCCTGTTGGCACTGCTAGGCCAGTAAGGAGCCCTATTCTTCCTTCTGTGTTGACAAACTCAAGAAGTGCATTCAGGGCAACTAGGACAATTGAAGTAATGGGCAGATTAATCTGACACATGATTCCATGAAGGGGGTGGCATGGGATATTGTCTTTATTAGTGGTGGAAGCCTCAGAAAATTCCACTTGGCCTGTGGATGTCATGGAATAAGCAAATGTGAATGTCTGGTTGGATAGGCCCCATGTAGCAGGTTCTGAATACTGTTCCATTCTGAGTGAATCCTGGCCACAAGAAGGGTAATGTAAAGTTTACATAATTTATCTTTTGGGTACCAGAAGCCCACCCTGAAGTCTACTGAGTCTCTTTCCTGAAGATACCTGATAGGAGACTGGCATGGTTTTTCCAGTCCGAGACTTAGCTGAATATCCAGTGAGCAGTCACAAAATGAGCACGCATAGCTTATCTCCCTTCCTGATTGTAATCAGCCGAGCCTGTTAAGGAGACTTTGCCTGAGCTGAGTGACATCAGCACCAGCCCAGGGTGGAATCACTTTCTTACAGCTTGCCAGGCCTTTACCAAGAGTTTGGGCAGGATTACGGTCTTTGGGTAAGGGTGCAGGAGTCCTTGTTATTTCATCTGAAGCATTTTCTTAAGATGTCAGTCAGTTTTCTTTAGATGTTAACAAGACTAACATCAAAGGAAAGTGAGAGAGAGAGAGATAGAGATAGATATGTTCCTTCTGGTGCTCTGAAGACATCACAGAAGTGCTGAGGAGGCCAGTTTTTTGCCATGGTGAATGCATTCTCTGAATTATGTTTGCTTTGTGGAATGTGATTGTTCCCTGAATGGAAATAGGTTCTGGGTTGTACTTATTGAGCCTCTCCAGAGGGCCATAATCATTGACTGGAAAACATTTAGTGGTATGTGATGCTGGCAAATAATATTTAGTTCAAGTCCAGATACTAGTTAATGGTCTGTGATAGGGTCTCAGATAGCCAGCACTGGATCACAGCATTTCCAAAAGATAAGAAATACCTGAGGCACCACCTCCTGCCTCTCTTACTCTGGCCATGACTCATCCTCCCCTGCCCATCCTGGCATCTTCCCATGACTCCAACACTCATCTTGAGGGACCTATCTTTTACCCTCTGGTTCAGCAAGGGCCTGGATTCTCCAAATAGACTGGTCCTCTGACCCAAAGCTTCTGTCTCCCATAGTCACCATGGTTTGGTGTCTGGTCAGAAAATGGATACTGTTTCTCCTTGCCACCAGTTCTAGGATCCAAATCACTGTACCTTCCCTGAAGGATGGACTGTAACCACCCAAGATGGACTTTCCCTGATCTCTCTGAACAGATAGGCACACATTACAGGATGTTTGGAGCCCTCCCTGTGCATGCTACTCTCAGCACCACTGCACCCCTCACACTTGTTCTGACCCTCCATCCAGTTCTTTCACTTCTATCTCCACTCTAGCATAAATCTACTAAAGTTCCCCTGTCTGGAAAAATAATTCTCCTGCCCTTTGATTTCTCTAGCTACACTTACACATTCATCCCCTTCAAGGAAAAAAAATCTATCGTATCTGTCTCACCTTTACAATTCAGTGGGGTTGTTGTGAGAATTAAATATTTTCTTTTAATTTATCCTAACAGAAGAGAGAAAAACTGAGACCAGAACACTGTTCATCTGTGGCTTACTTACGGTGATGCTGGGGACTGAATCCGGGACCTTGGAGCCTTAGGCATGAAACCCTTTTACATAATCATTATGCTGTCTCCACAGCCTCTGTTGTAAGAATTAAATAATATCTGAGCATAGAGTTGCAGACCAGTGTTGGGGATCAGTATGTGATCAATGCATTTCCATACATGCTGATGGCATGGAAAAAACTGCTTTAAGTACAATATGAAAAAACAAGTCTAAGTAAGGCAAGAAAAGGGAAAACATGCTGGTTGAGCTGTAGGTACCCAGGATATGGTTTTGAAGAGACTTGGGTTAATGGTAGGACACTTAATATGGGGAGATAAGAGACTATACTCATGTATCAACAACTGTTCTGTAAATCATTATTTCCCTAATCAAATGGTTTGGGGAAAAAAAGAAGACAAAAGGAAACTAGGTAACAATACGAATGGACTTAACTCCAGTTTTCATTAGGGCAGCCACTGCATCAGTAGACTAAAATTTCCCTCATGAATGTGCATGTCTGATTCCTTTATTTCTTTCTTTTCTTTAAATTGTTATTTATTTTCCCTTTTGTTGCCCTTGTTTTTTTGTTGTAGTTATTATTATTGTTATTGATGTCATTGTTGTTGTTGGATAGGACAGAGAGAAATGGAGAGAGGAGGGGAAGTCAGAGAGGGGGAGAGAAAGATAGACACCAACAGACTTCCTTCATCACCTGTGAAGCGACTCCCCTACCGGTGGGGAGCCGGGGGCTCGAACTGGGATCCTTACACCAGTCCTTGCAGCTGCACTACCACCAGATTCCCCCTTTCTTTTCTTTAAAATTGTCAGGCTAGTGTGGGGGTGCCTCTTCCCAGGTTCATGCTCTCTGGGTTGGAGAGAATTCTACTGGAGCCAGCCTGTGCTGTTACTCACCGATGTGAGGGAGATGATTCAGGAACCAAACATGTGGTGTGAGGTAATACAATGTTTTTATTGATTAGAGAGACAACGCTTTTATAGGATAGAACTGGAAGTGGCAAGTCAGAAATGGAAATGGCTAGGAAAGGGGGTGGAGAAAGGCAAAGCGGCTGGGAAGGTAGAAACTTCGTTAGCAACTGTTGTGAGGGTTTTAACTGGGTGGGATTAATGTTACTCTGCAGGTGGAGAGGGTCTCAAGGTAGAAAGAAGATAGGTCAAAGAAATGGAATGGGTGGTGATCTTTCAGGCAAAACAATGATTATGTAAATAGGCCATAATATCAGGAATGCAGGGTGGAGCAGGGGGAGCCAGCTTAATGCCTGACATAAAATGATACTGAGTTATGTTTCCAGTCTTTCTAATCCAGATATTGTCACTCACAGTAATTAATTACTCACAGTTCCAGTGGTGTCTATGTGACATTTCTTGGGTCATTCACAAGTTTAGGGCTCACCTGAGTGTTCTCACCTTTTGTATTTTCCAGTTTCAGACATTCATGGCTCACATTTGGCATTAGTTTCTATGCTGGGATTTCTGATTTTCTTCCTGATTCCAATAAGTCATTAGTTCTGTCAAAACATTAGTACTGCTATCTAGCCTCTTATTATAAATAATCTCCTTTACCAGGTCTCAGTCTTTTATAAAGTTTCTTTTGAGAAGTGATCTTTTTTCCCCCAGTGCAGAGAGATCCACACAAGCTCTTTATTCTGCTAATACACAACCAGGTCCTCTGGGCTAGTGGAAGTAGGTCTTGTGTGTTCTGTGTACTCAGCTCTAGGTCTCTCTCTCTACAGAAACCCAGGTATTCAAATAGGGAAGGAAGGGAACTAAGAAAGAAATTTTTCCAAGGGGGTCCCTGCAAATAGGCCTGAAAAACTCGAGGTGATTTCAGACTGGCCATGGGAATGATGTTTCCCAATTCCCCACTTACATATCCTCATTATTTCTTTAGAAACCTAACTTTCTGAGGCCAAACCTAGAGGAATTCTAGAATGCTGCCAAATATTTCTTTGAGGAGGTATAGCAAATAAGGAACAATCTTAAGGTGTGTAAATACCTTGAATGTTTAACTCTGCCCTGCTTCTTTGTCTGCTTTAGCCTTTTTTTCACAGGAACTCTGGTCAATCTTCCCCCCACTTCCATCTTCCAAGTAAGCTGCTGCCAATGAAGATGCTCTCAGTTCTGATCTGACTCCCAAAATGTCATACACCTCCTAATATGACTTCATTTAATGTCATCTTCCTGATTTCTTCACAGGAAGAACCAGTCACTATTGGAACTGGAATGATTTCCAGAGAAAACTGGACACATATCATAAGTCCCTCCATAGATTGCAGAACTTCAAAACCACCAGTAAAATATCCACTGCCCTCTTGGAGTTTTCTCAATATAGTATCCTGAGATATCAAAAAACAACAGAATTCCTGAAAATCTTGGTGTATCTTTCACAGTCCAGGATTTGGAACTATTCTGTGTTTTCCTGTGGAGTAACATGAAATGTGCAGTTCAGTTCTTATTTTTATGCTGTTGAGGTTCTTCCTTTCTTTCCTTCCTTCCTTCTCTGTCTTCCTTCCTTCCTTCCTTTCTTTATTTCTTTCTTTTCCCCTTTCTTCCTTCTCTGTCTTCCTTCCTTCCTTCTTTCCTTCCTTCCTCTTTTTCTTTCTTGCCTTGTGCAATGTGAAATATATTTATTTAGCAAAGGAGGCATAGCTTGCTGCTTCCTCCTAATAAAAGTCCAAGAGTGAAACTTAGAGACATATTCACTTACAACTTAGGGCTTAAACTGGTTTCTACACAACTGTGAAAATAAATCATGCTGTGCTTTGTTGCTAGTATCTTAACTTGGGATCTTAGTTGTTCTCCTGCTGAGGATTCAGTAGCCTTCTCCACCATCCACACCACAGGATCATACCAGATGGACTCCAAGGCATACACCCTGGCAATCTGTGGTCTAATGGGGAGCCAGATTGAGTTCCTGACAATGAAAATTTACCAGGTTCATTTGATACTTATTTTCCAGTCCTCAGGCTCATCTGGGCTTTGTCCACTTACTCAGAAGAGCATAAGAAGTTCTTCCACCTATTGCTTCTTTTTTCTGACTTCCACAGCTGCCAGCAGCCTCCATATTTCATCCAACAGGAGTGATCTGGCTTCCCATGTTTATACTTCTAAACATGTGCCCAGGGGCGGGGGAGATAGCATAATGGTTATGCAAATAAACTCATGCCTGAGGCTTCAAAGTCCCAGGTTCAAGCCCCCATACCACCATAAGCCAGAGCTGAGCTCTGGTATTTCTATCTGTGTCTCTCTATCAAAAATTTTTTTTAATCTCTTAAAACAACAAGTACCTACATATTCACTTCACTTCAGCCTTCATGCCTTGATCTTACTTAGCATAGGGAGTTCTTGCTTCAGAGACCTACTCGGATGCTGCCTAATTCTCAATATGCATACTGTTGGGTCTTAAGTCTTCCATAAATTGGTGGGTAGGCAAAGGAACAGCTAATATGACCCTGAGGCAGCAGCACAACCTGGACGATGGAAGCTAAGATAACACTGGGAGACTCTAGTCTTTCAGCAGACTACTGAGGACTACTAAAGGGATGTTGGGTCCTGAGTCCCTATGGTGAAATAAGACGAAAGTCTGCTCAAGGGTGAAATGTACTGACAAATAGATTGGGAAACGTAAAAATATACCCTTGTGACAACAAAAGCCTTGTAAATCGATATTTCCTCAATAAAGTGATACTGGAGTAAAAAAAAAAAAAACCAATCTGGAGATTGAAATGGATTAAGAGCATCTGGAACAGAAATGACTACAGTAGTAATTACTGGTAGGGAGCCCATAGCTGCCCCTCCATTTCTCTGCCTGCCCTCCTCAGCCCAAGCCCTGCATTAGTGATTGGTGGCTACAGGGGGGAGACAAGAGTGTCTGATCACAGACCTGGTGATAGAAGGTCAGAGGGAGCCCAGGAGGGTGGCTTACACAGCAGGATTCATGTGGGAACAGGGGTAATAAGAGAGCTGGCATACTTGGAAGGGGAAGGATCTTTTCTATTTCAGTTGGTCCAGTTGAATTTCAAGGGTCCTTAAAATGGAAGAGTCAAAAGGGTCAGATTCAGTGAGCTGGCACAATAGAAGCAGAGGTGAGAGAGGGAGAAGGAGAGGAGGCTCATCACTTGAAGACTCATTTTTTATTTAAATTTTATCATCTTCATTTATTGGATAGAGACAGTCAGAAATCAAGAGGGAAGGAGGTGATAAAGAGGGAGAAAGATACCTGCAACACTGCCTCACCATTCACAAAGCTTTCTTTCCCCTTGCAGGTGGGGATCAGGGACTCGAACTCAGGTCCTTGAATATTGTAACATGTGCGCTCAACCAAGTGCGTCACCACTCAGCCTTCATACTATCTTTTGTATAGAGCAATCCAGCCTGCTGTGTGTTAGATTAGGATGAACATGGGTCTGACTCTCTCATCTTCACCCTTGGTCCAAACTTCAAATATAACCACTGGTCAAATAACAGCCCTGGACTAGGACACAGAACTTAGTAATGGTCAGTTTCTCATTTCTCATCAGACTGGGACATTTCTATGTAATTACAGTCTCCCTTTAGGGAGAAGACTGATTTTTTTTGTGGCATGTCAGGAGGTATGGTGTAAGTGGCAGCACCTCTTCATATTTATCATTCATTTTTTAAAGATTTTTATTTATAAAAAGGAAACACTGACAAAACCCATAGGATAAGAGTGTACAAAGCCACACAATTCCCAACACCAGAACTCAGTATCCCATTCCCTCCCCTGATAGCTTTCCTAATCTTTATCCCTCTGGGAGTATGGACCTAAGGTCATTGTGGGATGCAGAAGGTTGAAGTTCTGGCTTCTGTAATTGCCTCCCCACTGAACATGGGTGTTCACAGGTTGATCCATACTCCCATCCTATCTCTCTCTTTCCCTAGTGGGGAAGGGCTCTGGGGAAGCAGAGCTCCAGGACACATTGGTGGGGTTGTCTGCCTGGGGAAGACCAGTTGGCATCATGGTAGCATCTGGAACCTGGTGGGTGAAAGAAGAGTTAACATATAAAGCCAGATAAATTGTTGACTAATCATGAACCTAAAGACTGGAATATTTCAGATGAAGATTTAGGGGTCTCCATTTTGAAAATAGGTAGTAGGCCTATTTTAGTTATATTCCAAAAGGCCCATGATTATACTAGTTTTCTTGTTTTGTTTGTTTGTTTTCTGAGCCTGACCTCTGATATGCAGGTGGACCCAAGTTATTGTCTGGGGAGATGATGTCATAGCTGAAAAAGGGCTAGAAAGCTGGATCAGGGAAGAGAGTAGTTCTGAAATATGTGAAAATTGTATGAATATGTGTTATCATTTGTTGGGCCTTAAAGCCAGTCCCCCTGCTCTGCTTACATAATCATTGTTTTGCCTGAAATATCCCCACCATGTTATCCTTCATGTATTGCTAATTCAGTTAAAACCATCGCAACAGTTGCTAAGGACACTTTCACCTTCCCAGCATTTCTTTTGCCTCTCTCCACCCCTTTTCCTAGCCATTTCCATCTCCAACTTTCCACTTCCGGTTTTTACCCTATAAAACCTGCTGCTATTCCAATTTCGCCCTTTTATCTCCTGCTTCCTGACCAGAGAAGACCTGGAGAAGGGCTGGTGGGCATAGTGGGAGGCAGCCATTTTGCTAGCTCCACGTGGCCTAAACTGCTGTGCTCACACCCAACTCTGGGGCATCCGAGTAAATAAAGATTTGCGTTCCCACTCCGCCACGAGTTCCTGGTCTCTTCTCTCTCCCCCTGACACAACCCGGCAATCATTCTTCTTTTTTTTTTTTTCCACATGTGCAAGTTGATTTGCTCAAAGTACAACAGCTACATAATGATTCAGCATTCATGATATGTCAACCCTGAGGAAAACTGCTAAGAATTATCTATGTGTGAAATGATTGCTTACAGAAACACAGAGATAGAAAAATAATAACTGATTAGATCTTAAAAATAGTTCACTGCATAACATGACAGAAACCACAAAGGTTCAGTCATGATTTCATCATGACAAACACCAGACAGAAAGATTAAGGTAGCAGTAGTGTTCCTTTTGCTTCCCTCCCCCCACTCCCACCCCATATGTATCTGCATGTCACTTTCAGCAACATCCAAAATAGTCACTATTTGGTAGAGCAAAGTTTGTTGGTATGCATGAGACCCCTTCTGTTTCATTTGGTTTAAATCCTCCCTGCTTAACACTATTTTATTTACATAACCGCTGTTAACAAGCACCTCCCTCCAGGGCATTGGTTCAATCCCCAGTTTCATGATATGTTTTTGCTCCATCCCCCTCCTTGTCACACCCTGATCCCTTCTTTATCACACCCTGATTTTCACCAGTCACTTTTCTCTCCATCCTCTCTATGTCACATCCTGTTTCCACCTTACTTGGCAAGTGTATATAAAGACAGCATTGTGAGTTTTACTGTACTTTACTTTGAGTTTAACTTAGCTCGTCTTAGATTGTGCTGCGTCCTGCATGAATAAAGAGATACTGCCTACAGCTCAACCATAAGTCCCTGGTCGTCTGTTACCCGCCCGTGAAGCCAGCCCGGCGAAAACAACCTAACCCGTCGAAAACAACAAAAGTTTACTGCCAAAAGGAAAAATGCAAACTTTAAACATTTTGAAAAATTAATTTTTGTTATAGGGATACATAATACCTACAGTATAACTTGAGAAATTTCAAGCTACTCCTGGTTTGAGCTCCCGGCTCCCCACCTGCAGGGGGAATTGCCTCACAGGTGTCTATCTTCCTCTCCCCCTCTCTGTGGTCCCTTTCTCTCTCAATTTATCTCCTATTCAACAACAACAACAACAGCAATAACAACAACAATAATAAAAATAACAATGATAAACAACAAGGACAACAAAAAGCCTCCAGGAGCAGTAGATTTGAGTGCAGGCATCGAGCCCCAGCAATAACCCTAGAGGCAAATAAAAAAAAAAAAACAACTCAAGCTACTGTATAGAAATATAATACTGATGTGCACAATATTATATCAATAGACTAGTGGAGGATTAAATATTTCACTATGGATGATATCATGATATCAAGGGCATGTCTTTAAAAATAAAGAAAGGAAAAGATACCATTCAAGTTGTTGAAATATCAAGTTTCCCATTGTCTCTTCATTTATAAACCTATTTTCTTTTTCAATGTCAGCATTTACTGGCCTTTTTTTAGACTCTTGCAAGGTCTTTTTTTTTTCTCATGCATGAGTGGGCTCATTTCTCATTCTCCTCTCACATGGATACCTGGATATAATCCCAGGAGGTAAAGAGGGAAAACAGAGTATAATAGAGGAGTATGCTTGGAAGGTCATAATCTCAAACTAAAAAGGACCCCTTCTTTTTCAGACTGGAAGGGGTTTTCCTAGGAATAAATCTGAGTCTTGTATCTCCTTTAATCTGGTTTACATGGATCAACCACAAGTCATTCGATCACATCACAAAGGGGTGATGAACAGGGAGGTGTCTAGAAAGGTAACTCTCAAAACAGTTGAAGTACAATGGTTGAGATGTGCCCTGGGAACTAAGGTAGGTATCCTGGCAACCATGTCTGATTAGGAGTGCACACATCCATGGGAATGGAGAGAAGTAAATCCAGAATACTAGGAGGCAGTATTAAGAAATGGGGAGAGAAGTGGGGAGAGGGCTGAATGAGCAGTGCTGAGCCTGATAGGAATATAAACCACAATATTAAAGATAGTAGTTATGATTGTGGTAATAGCCACTCAAGCCTAAATGAGATGGAGAACATTTTTTTAGCTTTATTTATTAGATATATAGAGAGAAAAAATGAGGAGAGGGAGATAGAGAAGGAGAGAGACAGAGAGACACCTGTAGCCCTGCTTCACCACTTGTGAAGCTTTCCCCTGCAGTTGGGGCTAGGGAGCTTAAACCCGGGTCCTTGTGCACTGTAACATGTGCGCTCAACCAGGTGCACCACCACTCAGCCCCCGAGAACTCTTTAGAAATGCAACACTGAGGGGCTGGGTGGTGGCCCACCTGGTTGAGAGCACATGTTACAGTACACAAGGGCCCGGGTTTAACCCCCCTATCCCCAACTGTAGGGGGAAAACCTCACAAGTGTTGAAGCAGGGCTGCAGGTGTCTCTCTGTCTCTCTCCATCTCTATCTTCCCCTTCCTCCTCAATTTCTGGCTATCTCTATCCAATAAATAAATAAAGATAAATTAAAAAAAAAAAAACCGAAATGCAACACTGGCACAAAGTGACTCTTTATAAAGCATTTCTTCACCATGGAAGAGAAAGACAACTTTTGAAACTGGAGGGACATATGAAAAATGGCAGGAGGCCAGGTGGTGGTACATCTGGTTGAGCATACATGTAACATAGCACAAGGGCCTGGTTTCAAGTCCCAAACCCCACCTCCAGGGGGAAAGCTTTACGACTGGTGAACCAGTGTTGCAGGTATCTTTGTCTTTCTCTCTCCCTCTCTATCACCCCTTTCCCTCTCGATTTCTGGTTGTCTCTATCCAACTAATAAATAAAGATAATAAAAAAATTAAAGTTACAAATGAAAATGACTCTACATTTATTTACTTGATTTTGCTCAGAGGCTCCGAGAGGTTTCCATAAATAAAGTAAGTCACAATAGAGTGGACAGTAAATTTAAAAACTGCGATATAAAGACATAATCTTGGGGCTGCATGGTAGCACACCTAGTTGAATGTACATGTTACAATGCACAAGAACCAAAGATCAAGGCTCCAGTTCCCACCTGCAGGGGGGATACTTCACAAATGGTGAAGCAGTGCTGCAGGTATCTCTATCTCTCACCCTCTTTATTTCACACTTCCCTCTTGATTTCTGGCTGTATCTATCCAGTAAACAAATAAAGATAATTTTTAAAAGCTATAATCTTTGACAACCCTGAGACCAAATTTGAGGCCACACTCATTCAGAATCTAAACTTCAACAACTGAAACCCATGTCTAAGTATAACAATAAATAAATTATCAGTTTCAGAGGAATATTAAAGACCCAGGACCTGAGAACAGTTCAGGTCTAGGACTAAAGGTCTGGACATAAGACTTGGGTTCTTGGAAGTTGGGTGGTAGCGCAGCAGGTTAAGCGCACATGGTGCGAAGCTCAAGGACTGGCATAAGGATCCCGGTTCGAGCCCCCAGCTCCCCACCTGCAGGGGAGTCACTTCACAGGCGGTGAAGCAGGTCTGCAGGTGTCTATCTTTCTCTCCCCCCTCTGTCTTCCCCTCCTCTCTCCATTTCTCTCTGTCCTATCCAACAACGATGACATCAATAATAACTTCAACAATAAAACAAGAACAACAAAAGGGAATAAATAAATATAAAAAATTTTTTTAAAGACTTAGGTTCTTTATTTGGCTTTGAGTGCTTGTGCCCAACCAGATGTGGCATTGCCATCAGTAGATAGCCCTGACAGACAACACTTTGCCCAGCAATATATCTATGTCACTAATACTCCATATGAAGGCTCACCATTTTATAGACCATTTCTTGGGGGCTGGGCAGTAGTGTACATAGTGCCAAGCATAAGGATCAGAGTAAGAATCCTGCTTTAAGCCCCTGGCTCTTCACCTGCAGGTGGGGGGGGCACTTCACAAGTGATTAAGCAGGTCTGTAGATGTCTATTTTTCTCCCCCCCTCAATTTCTCTCTGTCCTGTCCAACAACAATAACAGCAGCAATAACAGCAACACCAGGGCAATGAAAAAAGATGGCTGCCAGGAGCAGTGGATTCTTAGTGCAGGTACTGAGCCCCAGAAATAATTCTGGAGGCAAAAACAAAACAAAGCAAAACAAAAAAACCTTTTCTCTTTATTTTCTTCTTTCTTTAATCCTCTTCTCCTCCCCTCTCACCCTTCCTTTCTTTCTTCCTTCCTCCCTTCCTCTCCCTCTTTCTGCCTCACTTGGGCCTTGGCATGTGTAATTCTACTAGTCCCAGGCTGTTTTCATTCGTTGTTGCTGTTTCTGTGGCTTTGCCACTCTGGGTCACTTTTTCAATCAGAAAGAGAAAGAGCTAGAGTGGAGGAAGACAGACAGCACTGAGGATTCCCCTTGTATGTGAGGGGCCAGGCTGGAACTTAGGTCTCATGTATGGCTCAGAAGTGAGGTATCTGTTCTCTTTCTTCTCAGAGAAAGAAAGACAGCAACAGAAACAGAGGAAGACACAATAGCATTGTTTCATCATCCATGGAGATCACCCCAGCACTTGGTGCTCCTAAATATTCTGCACTCAAACCTGGGACCTCACACTCAGTAAAGTCTACTGGGGGAGCTAAGCCCTGGTTCTCAGAAGAATATTTCTTACAAGCCTGAAACACTGTGTTATTGCCATTTAAGTCTTAACGGTTTCACTTTTGTTTGGGAGCAGCTTTTTGAGACTGGGAAAGGAGCATGAAGCCTCTACTTTTCCATCCCTTCCCTAGCTGTGGTTTTGGCTGAGATATATATGAATATAGTAAATCAACAGACAGCCACTCTATCTTTGCTTACGAACAGTTCCTAGAGGACAAACCTGCTCTAGACTAAGCCCTTATCTGTCTTCCCCCGAGCATTCTCTAATAATCTAGACTGGACGAGGCTGTCAGACTTCCGGGCTCCCTCGACACCAAGCTTATCAGTTTAAGGCATGATTCTCCACCTTTCTTCTCTACTAGACTTGGCCTGAGAAGGAGATCCACTCTGCAGAGATGGGTCCCAAGGAGGCCATTCCCTGCAGTAAGTTGGGAAGAAGAGTTGAAGGTGCACAGAAGGAAGTTTGTCAGCATTTGGGGAGTTTGGATGGGACAGGAAGGCAGGCCTCCCTTCTAGGTCCATCCATGTGATCTTTTTTTGGGGTCTCTCTCTCCTTCTCCGGCGGGTTGGTCTCCAGGGGAAAGGTAACGGGCTGGTTCTTTCTCACTCACGACAGGGGTGACACGAAGTAAAAGACACCAGGGGACTCTTAGCGTGTCTAGAATCTGAGTGCTAGAATCCCAGAATCCTAGAGTCCATTTATTAGCAAAATGGACATGAGTTAAATAGAAATGCAATGGAGGTAATTATTGTTGAAATATGACAGAAATTACAGGTTTCTTAACAGTCAGCATGCCCCTAAGGTAGGGGGTTGGTATGACAGGAATTGATGAGATACAAGACAGTTATTTTCCATGACACAAGCAACTTAATTATCCAAAGGTATCTGAGAGAAGCATAGGGGTTAAACCTGTAGGGTGAGACAGAAAGAAGATGGATACCAAAAGGCCGTATAATTTGGAATTTCTCTTGTCTGGGGTCTGAGGTGTGTGATGAAGTGTGTGATAAGGTGTGTTCTTCTGTGATCAGAAGGTGACTTTGAATAAGTGAATCTGTGGCCATGTGGCCTGCAGTTAATGGAGGGAAGTACTGGGGTATCTGTGGGCCTGAGAGTCAAGAAAGAAGGAACCAAGTCTGAGTTTCCCCCCTTATGCTCACCTCGGTTGAGAGAGACTTACCAAGAGGTTATCTTCTCAGACCTCCATCCATGGACGGGGGTGGTTCTCCCTAAGCTCTATCAGGCTTACACATGTTCCCAACAATCTTTTATTTGAATTTTTTTTCCTTTGGTGGACAACTGAAAGTGATGACACAACTTGGCCAACCAGGAGTCTTATATTTCTTTCTGTGTTGAGTAAACCAGGCAGCGCAGTCAAGGAAACCAACAAAAACACAACTGAAGTGAAAGGTAGGTTAATATGACAAATGATTTCATGGAAGTGGTGCCATGGAAGCTAGTCATGATGACTGAGGTATGAGTCTCTGCTGATAGTGGGAATCCCAGAAAATTCCACTAGCTCTGTAGGTGTGAGAGTGATAGAAAAAGCAAATGTCTCCTTATGGGTGGATAGGCCCCAAGAAGCTGGACCAGGACACTGTGTCCAATTCTGAACAACTCAGTCATAAGCAAAACTGTCAGGTCTTCAGGAATCTATCACCTAGGACCCAGCAATCACCCTGAATTGTACAGTTTCCTTCACCAAAAAGTAGTCTGGGGCTTTCTCCTGCCTCAGGACTAGCAGAACCTCTCTGGAGCAGCCACAAACAGAGCACACTTAGCTCATTTTCCTTCCTGATTGCAATCAGTCCAACCTGCTGTGAACACTTTCATTGAGCTTATTAATAATGCAAATACCACCTCAGGGTGCAATCTCTTTCTTACTGGGTACCAGGCCTCTCCCAGGTGGTTGGGCTCGATTGTGGTCTTTGGGAAAGAAATAGGGGTTCCTGTGACTAAATCTGAAGCAACTCCTTTAGAGCAGACTAAAGTTAATGCAGACTTGGCAGGATGTGTGTATGTGTGTGTGTGTGTGTGTGTGTGTGTGTGTGTGTGTGTGTGTGTGTGTGTGTGTGTGTGACAGTTTCCTCCTGGTTTTCCAGAGAGGTCACAAAAGTGCTATGAATGTCACCCACTTTTTATCCACAGTGTCAGTTAGGCAGTCAGTCCCTTCTGAATTCTGATTGCTTTGTGGAGTGTGAGTTCCCTTGCATAGGAATAGTAGTTGCACTCAGTGGTCCTTTCCAGAGGGCCATAATCATTGACTGGATAACATTTAGTGGTATGTGATGCTGGCAAATAATATTCAGCTCAAGTCCAGATACTAGTTAATGGTCTGTGATAGGGTCTCAGATAGCCAGCACTGGATCACAGCATTCCCAAAAGATAAGAAATACCTGAGGCACCACCTCCTGCCTCTCTTACTCTGGTCATGATTCACCCTTCCCTGCCCATCCTGACATCTTCCCATGACTCCAACACTCTTCTTGAGGGACCTCTTTTACTCTCTGGTCCAAAAAGGACCTGGATTCTCCAAATGGACTGGTCCTCTGACCCTAAGCTTCTTTCACCCATAGTCACCACTAGGCTGTATAGTCAGAAACCTAACCATGCCTATCTCATAAGGAAAACAGACACTGTTTCTCCTTGCCACCAGGTCTAGGATCCAACTCACTGTACCTTACCTGAGGGATGGATTGTGTCCACCCAAGCTGGTCTTTCCCTTTGAACAGGTGGGCATATATTACAGGATGTTGGAGCCCTCCCTGTACATGCTACCCTCAGCACCACTAGACCCCTCAGATTTGTGCTGACCCCTATCCAGTTCTTTCACTTTTATCTCTACTCTAGCATAAATCTTTAAAATTCTATCAAATTCAATCTACTCCTTTAAAAATATTTTATTTAAGGGAGTTGTGCGGTAGTGCTGTGGATTAAGTGCATGTGGCTGTGAAGCGCAAGGGCCTGCTTAAGAATCCCAGTTCAAGCCCCTCCCCCCACCTGCAAGGGAGTCGCTTCACAGGCGGTGAAGCAGGTCTATAGGTGTCTGTCTTTCTCTCTCCCTCTCTGTCTTCCCCTCCTCTCTCCATTTCTCTCTGTCCTATCTAACAACGATGACATCAATAACAACAACAATAATAACTACAACAACAATAAAAAATAATAAGGTCAACAAAAGGGAAAATAAATTTTAAAAAAATTAAAAAATATTTTATTTGTTATTTATTGGATAGAGACAGAGAGGTATGGAGAGAGAAGGGGGAGGGAAGTAAGAAGGGAAGGAAAGAGAGCGAGAAGTAGCGCTACTTCACTGCTTAATTGAAGGCTTTCCTCCTTTGGTAAGAACTGGGACTGTGAACCCGACTCCCTGCACACTGCAACATGTGTGCTCAGTCAGGTGCATTATGGCCGAGCCCCCTCAGTTTACACAGTTTAAAACAGAGATTTTTTTTTTCTGTAAGAAATCACATTTTGGGAGTGGGGCGGTAGCGCAGCGGGTTAAGCACATGTGGCATGAAGCGCAAGGACCAGCATGATGATCATGGTTCCAGCCGCCCCCCCCTTCCCCAAGGATCACATTGAGCCCCAGGCTCCCCACCAGCAGGGTAATTGCTTAACAAGCAGTGAAGCAGGTCTGCAGGTGTCTATCTTTCTCTCCCCCTCTCTGTGTTCCCCTCCTCTCTCCATTTCTCTCTGTCCTATCCAACAACAATGACATCAATAACAACTACAACAATAAAACAAGGGCAACAAAAAGGGAATAAATAAATAAATATTTTTTTAAAAATAAATCACATTTTTGTTGTATAAATCCCTAAAACTTTTATATAGAAGGTAACACTAAGTCATGTTTGAATCAAGGATCTATGGATCTTTCAGGCACAGGCCCCCAGTTCTTCTACAATTGGCAGACTTTATAGGAAATTTTTTTAAATGTCATGTAAATTGCCTGAGTTTGTTCCCTGGCCAAAACGTAAATTCTTAAAATCGTGGTGTTAGGGAGTGACCGTAGAGACTGTGTGTTTTAACCACTGAGATATCTCCTAAATCTCCTTTCAAAAATTTTATTTATTTAATCATGAGAGGAAAAATAGATCATCTATGTATGCAGGTGAACCAAATTTGAAAGCCCTATCCTTTGTTATTGAGCCATATCCTCATCTAAAATGTAATTTTTGAGTCAGAAAGTCTAGAGTCTGACTAGAGGGGTCTGTACTAATGGCAAACTCCCCAGTGATGAGAGACCCAAGGTGATCACAGCAAGGCATTCAACCTGTCCTCTTCTCTTCCCTTCTCTTCTCTTCCCTTCCCTTCCCTTCCCTTCCCTTCCCTTCCCTTCCCTTCCCTTCCCTTCCCTTCCCTTCCCTTCCCTTCCCTTCCCTTCCCCTCCCCTCCCCTCCCCTCTCCTCTCCTATCTCTCTCTCTCTCTCTACACACACACACACACACACACACACACACACACACACACACACACACACACACACACACACACACACATTGCTGCCAGGGTTATTGCTGGGGTTTCATCCTAGCACTGTGAATCCACCACTCATGGTGGCCATTTTTTCCTCTTTTTTTAAAAAAGATTTCTTTTCTTTTTATTTAATAGGACAGAGAGGATTGACAGCAGAGGGAGAGTTAGAGAGAGAGAGAAAGAAAGAATTGCAGAGCTGCTTCACCACTTGTGAAACTCGGCCCCCCACCCCCTTGTAGGTGGACACTGGGGAGTTCTCCACCCAGGGTCAAGCCAGGGACAGTGTTTATTGGTTACTATTGGCACCATATTTCCTCCAGTCACAGCTCTTCACCTGTGTCCTCTACAGCCACATCCTTGTCCTTGTCCTTACCAGATCTGCTCCAACTCAAAAGCCTAAAACAAACTAATTCTTTTGCCTCAGCATAACTTCCCCACACTGATTACACCTTTTCCATCTGGAACCTCTTTCTCCCACCACCAATCACTTATCACAAAGAACTCCTCACATTTCCCTTTGGCATTCACCCCTTTAACAACCTCTGTGCCATGGGCCAGTATTAGGGCTTGGCACACTCCATGGGACAGAAGGACCAGCTCTCCTTTTGAAGAGTTGCTTCTGTTGTCTACCTTCACATCTCCTCCCTCCTGATTTTCTTGCTTTTACTTGGGCTATTGGCTTTCTTTCTTCATAAAATGTCCTTAGTTTTGCCCTGAATCTTTTGCCCACTCTGTAAAGCCTTCCTACTGGGCCTGTTCATGCAAAATCTACATCCCAGCCTAGATAAGGACACACAACCCTATATTACATCACTCTTTTGGCCAGCAGTACCCATCACTAGAGGCCAAGTTCTTCTTGGCTAGCAGAGAGTGCAGTCAGTCTTCACCAGGGGCTAGGATGAGAGAGCACTGGACATATTTGGGCTATACTGTTGTCAGTACAAGAATGGGTACCTGCTGCCATCTACCAGGAGCAGAAGATATCAAAGAAAAGCTTGTCAATATCCATAAGGCTAAGCACTGCGAGAGAGTGATTTTAACACCAGAACCCAGCACTAGGGAGACGTGATCTGTCTACAATAGACAGGCTCCCAGACAAACCCTTTGCTTTACCACACTTGTAGAGCTGTGGGGTTGGCAGCAGGGCATTAATGCTCTTCAGGAATTCAAGACCAGGTAACCACACAAGAGGCTTCAAGGAGCTCAGTGCTATGGGGCCTGTTACCTGTCAGAGGGGTCTTCTCACCTGTCTCCACTCAGCTCAGTGGACAGTCTATTATCCCTGACAAAAATGAGGATATTCCCTTTGAGTAGACTCCCCTACTCCAAATTTCACTTTTCTCAAGTACTAAGAACTGATAAATCTTGTTTGTTATGGGGGTTCCATGTGAGAAAAAATTTCTTCTTATGTTGCCATCCCAAACCCCCTCACCCTGGTATGGGTACATTGGTGCACATAAAAGATGAAAAGTTGTCTCTGGCGGACACTTCAGAACACCACAAAGGACTAGAAGAAGACAGAATTCATCCCACCAGCCCAAACATGAGCAGACCTCTATCCTGCACATTCTCCTGTTTCTGCTCCCAACTGAACACAAAGTGTTTCAGGCCCAGAAGGATACTGACTATAAATGGCATTTGAACTATATTAAGGAAATAAGCATTAGGGAGCTGGGTGGTGGTGCACTTGGTTGAGCATACATGTTACAATGCTCAAGGCCCAGACTCAAGCTCCTGGTACCTACCTCCAGGGGGAAAGCTTTGCGAGTGGTGAAGCAGTGTTGCAGATATCTCTGTCTCTCTTCCTCTCTATATGCCCCCTCTCAATTTCTATCCAATAAATAGAGATAATAAAAATAAAATAAAGAGGAAATAAGAGATATCCTTAATAGTTCAAGTTCATCCTAAGTGGATAACTGAGAAATGCTTGGTACAGGATTGGGAGGGGAGGGAAGTGGTCTCAGGCCAACAGGACTTATGTCTCTCTCTCTCTCCCTTTATTTCCACAGAAGACCTCAGAAGATATCAAACAAATCCTGGAAGTAAGAGCTCAGTCTGGTACATGATCACCCTTGGTCCCAGTCACTTTCCTGTCTGGGTGACTTCAGGCATATCACTGCATCTTACCTAGTCTTAGACTTTTCATCTGTAAATTAGGTTAACAGAAGCTATCTCCTTGCAGTTGCTGTGAGAATTTAATAACATATGCACAAAAATTCCCAGACCAGAATCTAATGATTAATAGGAATTAGATACATTTCTCTATCCATGACTGTAATTTTAAAGACATTGCTTAAAATTAAAATATATGGGTGATTTGGACTAGTCCGCAGAGCCACGATGGTGACTTTGGAGCTGCAGCTGCTGTGAGCTCTGAGAGGCAGCAGCTTGCATCCCAGAATCCACTGGATAGGGTAGGATACTGGATAGGGTAGGATACCGGATACGGTAGGATACTGGAGGGTGAACATGGCCTGGTCAGAATGACACCAAAATACAGTCCCATAACTCTCTCTTGGGCTAACAAATGGAGGTTAGGGGGACAAAGGAAAATCCTTTGATTACTTCTGAACTCACCCTTCAACCCCAGTACCAGCCCCCAGGGGCAGCACAGCTGCTTCTAGCAGGCTCCCCACTGAGCTATTTTCTTTACCAAGATTTCTGGCTCACCAGGATGTCATTCCTAGCACCCTTAACTTCTCTCTTTTTTTAAGTGGCTGGAACTCTACTTGAGTGACAAAATACCTGACCAATCAAAGCCTCATCCCTGCCTGGGAAAGACTACCTGGAGGGTTTTTTTTTTTTTGATACTTCTTACAATTGGCTGTCTTTGCTCAGGCTGCCTGCAGCAGCCAATTGAGTGGTCCAAGCTGTAGACTGACCATTAGGGGTTTTCTACTCTATTTTATAACTACTATTATTATATACACATGTCCCTTTTCCATCCACTTCTTCAGGTTGACCAAAATTAACCGTTGTTGTTTTTTTCCACTGCTAGGTGACTAGGTGTCCTACTCATTATGAGAGGAAATTGTTTCTCTCTACCTCTTCTCTCCACTCTCCTTTTTCCCACCTCCTAGCTAATTAAAAAAAAAAAACTCCTTCCTTTCACTGCTCTTCCTTTTTTATTCTTTCTTCCTTCCTTCCTTCATTTTCTAAAATTATTTTCTTCCTTCCTCCTTCTTTTGTTTTCTGAATTCACTGATACTCGCTTGTGAATTATTTTGGGGAAGAAATCTGACTCAGAGTGGACTCTGTGTGTGTGTGTTCTTTACTTACCTTTCTCCCCTTTCTAGCCATAGAATTTATAGTGGACAGTAGACTTGCATAATTGTTTATTCTTGCTTTCCCTTTTTTCCTGTCTCTTTTGTTTGGTTGCTATATTTTCTTAGACTGGAGGTGTTGTTTGGCTATATGGTATTGGTTGAACTGCATCAGTCCTTGCTTCAGTTACTGTTGTTGTAATCTCTGAGGTTGTCATAAAGGTCTTTAGTATAGCATGGCTTTTACTCAGAACACAACAACTGAACAATGACAGAACAGAAAAATAAAAACCACATCAATAAAAAAAATGGTTAAATCAAGAGCAAATAAAACTTTTACCACAATTAATCAGGACAGGAACTCAGAAGAAACTCCAAATCAGTCAGAAGTAACCATAGATAAAAAAAGTATGCAAGCAATATTAAACCTAATAATCACAGAAATGAAGACAACTATGGAGGAAAGGGCTATCAGAATTAGGGAAACAACAGAGAACCTCAAAGAATACAAGTTACCTCAAAGTAATTAGAGAAATGAAAGCTGAAATAACTGAGCTAAAAGGCCAACTAGCAGAACAAGCTAATACTATAACTGAACTGAATAAAGAAGCTGAGGGAAAGGAAAGCACATTAACAGAAGCAGAAAACAGAATTAGGATGAGAGGATGAGCTAGACAGAGGATGAGCTAGAGAAAACAAAGAAAGCTGTAAAAGAGCTCAAAAAGAGATTGAGAGACACTGAAAACAACAACAGAGACATATGGGATAATCTCAAAAGAAGTAACATTTGTATAATTGGCCTACCAGAGGAAGAAAGAGAGGAAAGGGAAGTAAATATGCCAGAGGAAGTAATGGAAGAAAACTTCCCAGACCTAAACAACAGAAAGGACATTAAGATTCAAGATTCCCAGAGAGTACCAAACAGAATCAACCCAGACCTGAAGACACCAAGACACATCATATTTACAATGAAAATAAGCAAGGATAAAGAAAGGATCCTAAAGGCTGCAAGAGAAAAACAAAAAGTCACATACAGGGAAAAACCCATAAGACTATCAGCAGACTTCTCCACTCAAACTCTAAAAGCCAGAAAAGAATTGCAAGATATCTAATGAGCCCTGAATGAAAAAGGGTTTCAACCAAGGATAATATATCCTGCTAGACTTTCATTCAAACTATATGAAGGGATCAAAACTTTCTCAGACAGACAATTAAATGAGGCAACTATCACCAAGCCTGCCCTGAAGGAGGTACTGAAAGACCTCTTATAAAGAAGAACATCACTATAATACTTGCCATATAAAGAACTGTTTAATAATGGCAGCACTACAATACATTAAATCCATAATATCAATAAATTTCAATGGATTAAATTCATCCATTAAAAGGCACAGAGTGGGAAGATGGATCAGAAAACACAATCCAACCATAAGCTGCTTGCAGAATCCCACGGACCCAACAGACAAACACAGACTTAAAGTGAAAGGATGGAACACTATCATACAGGCTAATGGACCACAAAAAAGGGCAGGAACAGCCATTCTCATTTCTGACACCATAGACTTTAAATTAAATAAAGTAATGAAAGATAGGCAAGGCCATTACATAATGATTAGAGGATCAATCAACCAAGAAGATTTAACAATTATTAACATCTATGCAATGAGGGACCATCTAAATACATCAAACACCTACTGCAAGAACTACAAAAATACATCAGTAGTAATACAATAATAGTGGGAAACTTCAACACCCCACTCTCACATTTAGACAGATCAGTGAAGCAAAGAATCAACAAAACAAGAGAATTAAATGAAGAGATGGACAGACTAGACCTTCTGGACATTTTCATAGTTCTTCACCCCAAAAAACTTGAATGCACATTATTTTCAAATCCACACAGCACATGCTCAAGGATAGAACACATGTTAAGCCACAAAGAAAGCGTGAACAAATTCAAGAGCATTGAAATCATCCCAAGTATCTTCTCAGACCACAGTGGAATAAAGCTAACATTTAACAACAAACAGAAAATTATTAAAAGATACAGAATTTGAAAACTCAACAACATACTACTTAAGAACTGCTGGGTCAGAGAGACAGCTTTATTTTTCTTGTTCTCTACCTCATCTTACTGGTTTAACCCCTATGCTCTCTCAAATACCTTTGTATAATTAACTTGCCTGCATCATGGAAACTAATTGTCTTGATCTTTATGTATCTCATCAATTCTTGTCATACCAACCCCCCACCATGGGGGAAATCTGACCTTTAAGAAACCTGTAATTTCTGAAACATGTGAAAAATGTTCTTTGTTTAACTCAGGATAAGAGCCTGTACCCATCTCCAAATAAACAAATGTTTGTACCAGAATATCTCCCAATGCCTCTTTCTAATTCAAGCAGCCACTAGAGCTGGTGAGGGAGGGTCGGAGGCTTATCCGCCAAAATATTAAACAAGATCCTGGCCAACCAGATACAGGAGTATATCAAAAAGAGTGTTCATCATGATCAAGTGGGACTTATCCCAGGAATGCAAGGCTGGTTCAACATATGCAATTCAATCAATGTCATCCACCACATCAATAAAAGCAAAACCAAACACCACATGATTATCTCAATAGATGCAGAGAAAGCCTTTGGCAAAATCCAATACCCATTCATGCTTAAAATACTACTAAAAATGGGAAATTCATCAAGATAGTGAAGTCCATATATAGCAAAACTACAAATGGATCAAGGACCTGGATGTTAGACCAGAAACTATCAAACACTTATAGGAAAACATTGGTGGAACACTTTCCCACCTAAACCTCAAGGACTTTTTTGATGATACAAACTCAATTGCAAGGAAGACTAAAGCAGAAACAAATCAATGGGACTACATCTAATTGAAAAGCCTCTGCACATCCAAAGAAACCATCATTCAAACAAAGAGACTCCTCACTGAATGAGACAAGATCTTCACATGCCATACATCAGACAAGAGACTAACCACCAAAATATACAAAGAGCTCAGCAAACTTAGCACCAAAAAAGCAAATGACCCCATCCAAAAATGGGCAGAGGATATGAACAGAACATTCACTAAAGAAGAGATCAAAAAGGCTAACAAACACATGAAAAATTGCTCCAGGTCACTGATTATCAGAGAAATGCAAGTAAAAACAAAACTGAGAAACCTCCTCACCCCTGTGAGAATGGCATACATCAAAAAGGACAGCAGTGGGGGTCGGGCTGTAGCGCAGCGGGTTAAGCGCAGGTGGCGCAAAGCACAAGGACCGGCATAAGGATCCTGGTTCGAACCCCGGCTCCCCACCTGCAGGGGAGTTGCTTCACAGGTGGTGAAGCAGGTCTGCAGGTGTCTGTCTTTCTCTCCTCCTCTCTGTCTTCCCCTCCCTCTCTCCATTTCTCTCTGTCCTATCCAACAACGACAACAACAATAATAACTACAACAATGAAACAACAAGGGCAACAAAAGGGAATAAATAAAATAAATTAAAAAAAAAAAAGGACAGCAGCAACAAATTCTGGAGAGGCTGTGGGGACAGAGGAATCATTCTGCACTGCTGGTGGGAATTTAAACTGGTCCAACCTCTGTGGAGAGCAGTCTGGAGAAATCTCACAAGGCTAGACATGGACCTTCCATATGACTCAGTAATTCCCTTCCTGGGGATATACCCCAAGGACTCCATAACACCCAACCAAAAAAATATGTGTACACCTATGTTCATAGCAGCACAATTAATAATAGTTAAAACCTGTAAGCAACCCAGGTGTCTAACAACAGATGAGTGGCTGAGAAAGCTGTGGTATATATACACAATGGAATACTATGCAGCTATTAAGAACAATGAACCCACCTTCTCTGACCCATCTTGGATGAAGCCAGAAGGAATTATGTTAAGTGAGCTAAGTCAGAAAGGTAAAGATGAGTATGGGATGATCCCACTCATCAACAGATGTTGAGAAAGAAGAACAGAAATAGGAACTCAAAGGAGGATTTGACTAAATCTGCAGTAGGGCACCAAAGTAAAAACCCTGGGGTTAGGGTGAGAGTGGATATTCAGCTTCCCAGGGCAGTGGGGGTGTGGGTGTGTGTAGGTGGGATGGGACACAGTCTTTTGGTGGTGGGAATAGTGTTTATGCACACTCCTATTAATTTGTAGTCACATAAATCACTATTTAAGTAATATGAAAGGGGAAAATTGATTGTATGTTTCAAACTTTTAAAAGCACTTTTTAAAAGATTTTTTAAAAGACTGAGTCTTTTTAATACATAGGCTGAGTCTTTGATATGTTGACTCTCTCAAAAGCCTAGACCAGGGAGAACAGAAGCAACCGGTGGCACAGCTATATACAAATTATGTCAATGGATGTTGAATATTATACAGCAAATCCTAACAAAGGGATTTTTCAAAGTTAACCCAATTACCAAGTAATGTGATTATAACAGTAACTATCTGCCATCTTCTTAAATCCTAAGACAGCAAGAACCTCAGATTTCCACTATAGAGCCTATATTTCCCCCAGTCCTGGCACCTTAGGGTGGGGCTCACTTTCCTACATGCGTCTCTCAATTCATACCACATAATATTGCATCCGCTGGTCTCAACCTAATCAACACAACAAATACCACTTCACCATGTTTTACTTCAGACTGTCCAGAGACTTCAGGTATGGAATGACAACCCTTCAGCTTCATTACTTGGGTGAGACCTTTCCTTTCATTGTATTCTCTAATTCCATTCCAGGAAGTTCACTTCCTAACAAAGTCCCAAAATCTAGATATAGAGCAGATCCCATGAGATAGAGCATATGTTCACACATATCCAAAAACTAGGGCAGAATATATACCTGAAAGCAAAAGTACACAATAGCCTGCAGTGAGTCAGTATAAAGTTCCTAATGAAATAGTATCTAATTAGACTTAGATACCTTCCTTACCTATTTCCTATTACAGGAAATTATCTTACTCACTCCAAAGGTAACCTTAGCAAAGCAAGGACTTCAAAAGTTGAATAATGGCAAGAGATTGGAACACTTTATGATGACTCTTTAGTCACTCTCAGTCTTCCCCATTAGCTGGGGCCCTATTTGGGGAGTCCTGAGATTCCCAAACAGACATGATGGGCCTAGATATCAAATAAATCCCTCTCTCCATTGTTACAGGTCATCTCTACCAGGAACAACAAAAAAGACCCCTTTGTGGGCCCCACATAGGACCTTGCCCTCAACTTGGATCAACAATGGTAGAGAATGTTCCATCCTCCGAAGAAAGGAGAATGGACAACATACTCTATGCTATGGCTGGTAACAGTCTGGCAGTTTACTAGTTGAGGCACCACCTTCAGTCTGTTTTACCAACAAAAAACCTGATGAAAGGAGGAGAGGACTCCCCTAAGACTCACCAAATGCAACTATGAGTCTCCATTGCTACGGCCTTCAGAGGCTAGAGCATCAAGGGGAGGCCCTGTGCTCACATCGGGGGACAGTGAAGTGAACAGGAAACTTAGAAGATCTACACCTCGATGGACTAGCAGTGGGGCTATGTGGTGGGACCCTTTCCACATTGCTCACCTGATGAGACAATGGTGAATAATTGTGTCAGAAGACACAGACTACAATCAGGACTTGTTTAGAAACTCAAAGGGCCCAGCAGTGCTGCCCAACTTGGCAGAGAAGCTGAATTGACCCTGGAGCTTTGGATCCTTGGGGTGTGAGAGTCTCTTTGCATAACCACTGTATTATTTTCCCCACACTGATTTATCTCTTGGTCAGGAGTGAGTGATTAAGCTAAGAAGCCTACTTACAGTTTAAAGCCCTTAGGCTCCCATAGCCTACAGGGAGGGAAAAGAGCAAAAGAAGTTTTAACAGCCTCTTTGCTCCAACTCAGGGATTGAAATAATATTAAAACAACTGTCAATTTCCACAACTGTGTGCATTTAAGTACCTTACTTAGACACAAGTCAATGCAGGCAAGAGTGATCAGTAGTTTGAAAAGTACTGAGAGAGGGGCCTCATAACATACTATTTATAATGGTTACACCAACGAGAAGAAATATTGGATAAATTAACCAGGATAAAATTCCAACTAAAATCCCCCCAAAGGTTGAATCACAAAATAATGAGGTGGGTTCATTGTTCTTGATAGCTGCAGAGTATTCCATTGTGTATATATACCACAGCTTTCTCAGCCACTCATCTGTTGTTGGGCACCTGGGTTGCTTCCAGGTTTTAGCTATTATGAATTGTGCTGCTATGAACATAGGAGTACACACCACCTTCTCTGACCCATTTTGGACAGAGCAAGTCCCATAACCTAGATATACACCAGTTTCTGTGAGAGAGAGCTTATGTTCACACGTATCCATAAACTACTGCAAAATATATACCTGAAAGCAGAATTACACTAGAGTTTGCAGTGTGTACCTCTCTAACACTTCCTCTCCACTATTCCAAGCTTTGGGCCCATGATTGCTCAACAATTTGTTTGGCCTCGTATGTTAACTCTCTTTTCAATCACCAGGTTCCAGATGCCACCAGGATACTGGCCAGGCTTCCCTGGATTGAAGATCCCAACAATGTGTCCTGGAGCTCAGCTTCCCCAGAGACACACCCTACTAGGGAAAGAGAGAGGCAGACTAGGAGTATGGACCGACCAGTCAACGCCCATGTTCAGTGGGGAAGCAATTACAGAAGCCAGACCTTCTACCTTCTGCAACCCACAATGACCCTGGGTCCATGCTCCCAGAGGGATAGAGAATGGGAAAGCTATCAGGGGAGGGGGTGGGTTATGGAGATTGGGTGGTGGGAATTGTGTGGAGTTATACCCCTCCTACCTTATGGTTTTGTTAATTAATCCTTTCTTAAATAAAATTTTAAAAAAATGGTTAAACCAACAAGAAGAAATATTGGAGAAATGAACCAGGACAAGAGTCCAGCTAAAAGCCCCCCAAAGGGTGAAGCACAAAATAATGAAGTCAACATCCAAACACTACTTAAGGAAATAATCACAGGAGTGAGTAAAGAGTTTGAAAGAATTGTCATCAGAAATGCAGAAACAACAAATGAGACTCTGGAAGAAAACACTAATTATCGCAAGGTTATTAGAGAGCTGAAAGCTGAAATAGCTGTGCTAAGAACTAGCTGAACAAGCCAAAACAGTATCAGAACAGGGTAACAAAATAGATGAACTCCAGAAAACAGACAGAATAGAATCAATGAGGCTGAAGACAGAATTAGCAAGATCGAGGATGAACTAGAGACAACTAAAAAAAGAAGTAAGAGATCTAAAAAAGAGATTAAGAGAAACTGAAAACAACAACAGAGGCCTATGGGATTACTTCAAAAGAAACAATATATGCCTTATTGGCTTACCAGAGAAAGAAAGAGAGGGAGGGGAAGAAAGTATTCTCCAGACAATAACAGCTGAAAACATCTCTAGTCTAGACAATATCAAAGACATAAAGGTTCAAGAAGCCCAGAGGGTCCCAAACAGAATTAACCCAGACTTAAAGACACCAAGACACATCATATTTAGAATGGAAAAGAATAAGGGTAAAGAAAGGATCCTGAAGGCTGCAAGAGAAAAACAGTCACCTACAGAGGAAAACCCATAAGATTAGCAGCAGACTTATCCACATAAACACAGGCCCAAAGATATTGGCAAGCTATCTATCAAGTACTCAGTGAGAAAGGCTTTCAAGCAATAATACTGTATCCTGCTAGACTGTCATTCAGATTAGATGGAGGCATAAAAACATTCTCAGAGAAGCAGCAGTTGAAAGAATCAACTATCACCAAGTCTTCCCTGTAAGAAGCTTTGAAAGGTCTCTTATAAACAATTAAAAAAGACACAAAGAAGTGGAAAGATATTCCATGCTCATGGGTTGGAAGAATTAACATAATCAAAATGAACATACTACCCAGAGGCATATACAAATTTAATGCTATCCCCATCAAGATCCCAACCATATTCTTTAGCTGAATAGAACAAATGCTACAAATGTTTATCTGGAACCAGAAAAGACCTAGAATTGCCAAAACAATCTTGAGAAGAAAGAACAGAACTGGAGGCATCACACTCCCAGATCTCAAAGTGTATTATAGGGCCATTGTCATCAAAATTGCTTGGTACTGGAACATGAATAGACACACTGTCCAGTGGAATAGAACTGAGATCCCAGGAGTAAGCCCCCACACCTATGGATATCTAACCTTTGACAAAGGTGCCCAGACTATGAAATGGGGAAAGCAGAGTCTCTTCAACAAATGGTGTTAGAAAAAATGGGTTAAAACATGCAGAAGAATGAAAGTGAACCACTCTATCTCACCAAATACAAATGCCAATTCTAAGTTGATCAAGGACTTGGATGCTAGTCCAGAAACTATCAGATACTTACAGGAAAATATTGACAGAACTCTTTTCCACATAAATTTTAAAGACATCTTCAATAAAATGAATCCAATTACAAAGAAGACTAAGGCAAGTATATACATATGGGACTATATAAATTAAAAAGCTTCTGCACAGAAAAAGAAACCAATACCCAAACAAAGAGATCACTCACATAATGGGAGATCTTTATATCCCATACATCAAAGAAGAGTTTAATAACCAATATATATTCACCAAACTCAACAACAAGATAACAAATGATCCCATCCAAAGTTGGGGAGAGGATAGGCACAGAATATTCACCACAGAAGATATCCAAAAGGCTAAGAAACACATGAAAAAATATTCCAAGTCTTTGATTTCAGAGAAATGCAAATAAAGACAACAATGAGATATTACTTCACTTCTGTAAGAATGTCATGTGTCAGAAAATGTAGCAGCAATAAATTCTGGAGAAGTTGTGGGGCCAAAGGAACCCTCCTGCACTGCTGGTGGAAATGTTATTTAGTCCAACCTCTGTGGAGAAAAGTCTAGAGAACTCTCAGAAGGCTAGAAATGGACCTACCCTATGATACTGCAATTCCTTTCCTCAGGATATATCCTAAGGAACTCAACACACCTATCCAAAAAGATTTGTGTATACCTATGTTCATAGCACCACAATTTGTAATAGCCCTAACCTTAAAGCAACCCAGGTGTCCAACAACAGATGACTGGCTGAGCAAGTTGTGGTATATATACACAATGGAATACTACTCAGCTATGAAAAATGGTGACTTCACCATTTTCAGCCCATCTTGGATGAACCTTGAAAAATTCATGTTAAGGGAAATAAGTCAGAAACAGAAGGATGAACATGGGATGATCTCACTCTCAGGCAGGAGTTGAAAAACAAGATCAGAAGAGAAAGCACAAGTAGAACCTGAACTGGAATTGTATTGCAGCAAAGTAAGAGACTCTGGGTTAGGTGGGTGGTGGAGAATACTGGTCCAAAAAGGATGACAGAGGACCTAGTGGGGTTTGTATTCTTATATGGGAAACTGAGAAATTTTATGCATGTACAAACTATTGTATTTACTGTGACTTGTAAAACATTAATCCCCCAATAAAGAAATTAAGAAATAAAGAAAGAAAAATATATATGTATGTACACACGTACATAAAGGGAGCTCTAGGTGAACAAAGGCTTAAGTCTAGTTTTTATTGGGTCAGCAACTGCATTGACAGACTAACCTTTCCCTCATGAATATGATTGTCTCATTTTTTTCTTTGTTTCACAAAAATATTGAGCTATGTTTGTATTCTTTCTAGTCCAGCTATTATATCGCTCACACTAAATTTATCTCATTTCAGTTGACTTCAGTGTTATCTTGCCTTTTTTCTGTATGGAATTTCTTGGATCAAACATGAGACCGGAGTTCTCGTGAATGTACTTGCCTTTTGAAGTTCCTTCTTCTTGACATTCATGGATTATATGTGCCATTCATTTTCATTCTGAGATCTCTGTGATTTTCTTCCTAGTTCTAGAAGTCCTCAGTTCAGTCAAGACATTAACCATGAAAATAATTATTGCAAATAATTCCCAACATTAGTTCTCTATCTTTTGTAGAGCTTCTTAGATTGATATTTTGACTTTTATCATTTATTGGTGGGTTTACAGTAAGTTGTTAACACCTGGGTAAGAATTCTCATCTCAGCATAATAGGTGTTTGCAAAACACTCTCACCCCGAAACTTAGGTCCTTTTTTCACCACCAGGACCCCAAAGATTGTTCTCAACCCCTGCTACATCACATGACCTGCTTACCACCCCCAGAGTCCTTTGCTTATGTATAATATACCAAACCCAGTCCAAGTTTTAGGGCTTCTTCTAGGAAATGTTTTTTCTAAATTGCAGAGTGACCCACCCAGGCTTTTCTCCCCTGTTTGGGAGAAGTAGGTCTTACCTGTCCTGTGCACTTACCTCTAAGTTTGTCTCTTTGTGGCAGCCCAAGAATCCACCTGGGGAAGGAAGGGAACTAAGGAGAAGGTTGTCAAAGAAGATTCCTTCCTGCAAGCAGGCTTGGAAAACTGGGGAGTGGTTTTAGCCTGGCCCTGGGAATGATGCTTCCCAAATCCCCACTTACGTGTACTTATTGTTCCTTTAGAACCCTAACTTTCTGAGTCCAAACCTGGTGCTATTCCTGAATGCTGCCAAACATTTCTCTGGGGGAGGAACTGAAAATCAGAACTAAAGGGGGCTGGGCAGTAGTGTAGCAGGTTAAGCGCAGATGGCAGGAAGGACAAGAACCAGAGTAAGGATCCTGGTTGAGCCTCCAGATCCCCACTTGCAGGGGGGTTGCTTCGCAAGCAGTGAAGCAGGTCTGCAGGTGTCTATCTTTCTCTTCTGTCTTCCCTTCCTCTCTCAATTTCTCTCAGTCCTACCCAACAACAACAGCTATAACAATGATAACAGATGCAACAAGGGTAACAAAATGGGAAAAATAACTTCCAGGATCAGTGGATTCGTAGTGCTGGCACCAAGCCCCATGATAACCCTGGAGGTAAAAAAAAAAATAATAATAATCAGGACACATCTTGGAGTATTTGAAAACTTTAGGGGTTTTGGGGTTTCCTGCTTTGGTCCTGCCCTGCCTCTTGGGAGGAGAGTCGAGGGACTTTTCTTCTCAGGAAAATCTCAGACTATTTATTTTAGCTTCTTCTCACAGGAATTCTGGTCAATCCTCCCCACTAAGCTGCCACCAGTAAAGATGCTGTCAGTTCTGACCTGTCGCCAGAATGTCACCCACCTTCTATCTGGTCTCATCTACTGCCATCTTCCTGATTTCTTCACAGGAAGAACCAATCAGCATCACAATCAAGTAGGATGATTTCCAGGGAAAATTAGAGATATATCTAACATATCTTCATAATTTGTTGGTCAATGAGATACGTATCTCTAGGTGTCCCTTACCATGGTGTACTGAGATGTGATAAATAGCAGTCTGTCTGAAGATAGGAAGAATCTCATACAGTCCATGATACAAGGATTCTTTTGCCTTCTGCCAATAACAGACGTTATTGTTTTCGTTATTTATGTATTTATTGCCTTGTGATGAGCCATGTCCTGCTTCTTCTGGACAAAATCAGATGAGAGGAACTCGGAAATGTTTAGTTGAACCTCACATTTTAAACTTGTTTCTACCCACCTGTAAACTAAAACCACAGATTGTGAATAGCTGCTTTGTTGCTAGTATCTCAGTTTGACTCAGCTGTTAATCTCCTGCATGATGATTTAGACTTCTCTCTACCCCAGCCCTCTCCAGGACTCTCTCTAATCAGATGGGCCCCGTAACCCACATTATTCCAATCTGTGGTTTACTGGGGAGATGGATTGAGTTTTAAAATGCAAATCTGACCAGACTGGTTTGTTACTGATATTCCAGCCACTAGGATTTCTGAGCTTTGTACATTTCCTCAGAAGAGCATAAGAAGTTTATTTCCACTTATTGCCATGATCCTACACAAAATGGTGAGTTTCTACTTCAGAGACCTACTTTAATGCTGCCTGCCTCTAGATGTGCATACTATCTTGTCTCTTAAATAGGTGGGTGGGAAGGGATCCACTGAAGGAATAGCTAATGCGACCTGCAACAGCACAACCCAGTAGATGGCAGCTGGGGTATCCCTAAGGGACTCCGGTCTTCCAGGTGTCCCTTGGCCTTGAATTCTTCCCATCTTGGTCCCATAAGCCCTTAGTTCTGAGTGCTTCCCTCTCAAGTTCTCCTGTACTCCACCCACTGTAGTTCCTCTAGTCTGAGGATGGGTAGAGTTGGGACAAACTGTGCCTCCCTCCACATCACACCAAAGAGACATCCTTTGATATTCCTCTCAAGTCCCCAAAAGGCTATTACTGCTGACAAGACATGCTGGGGTTCTGCCACCTCTTTTTCTAGTTTTGTCCTGAATCTATCCCTCTGCTGAGATTATGGTAGAGAACAAACCAGTTGAGTGAAATGAGCAGGAGGTGGCAGCAGAATCATCTGTTACTGCCTCAGCATATATTCCTGTACCTTCATCTTCCTAATAAGTTGTTTGTGTTCCCACAGATACAATTTTCTTCTTCTCCTGCTTCTTATCTCTTTAGCCTAGCCTCAGATAGTGCTGTGCACGCTCAGAGTAGATTTACTGTTGTACCTAGCCCTGGGAGGAGTTAGAATATGCTACACTTTCTTATATAGGCAGTAGAGGTGTGCAAACTGTGATTAAGGGGTGGGGAGGAGGGTGTGGGTACCAACACAGGCCTCTGACAGTCCTGTTACTCTTTACTTTCATGGGGTTGAGATGGACTCTGTAGCCTTTCCTACTATATTCCTTTCTCACCTGAAAAATAGGAGGGTAGAGTCAGTGGTAGCTGAAACTAGCTTCTACTGGCTTACAGAGACAATAGCAACATCTTTAAAAATGTTGTTAGCTAGTTTTCAAACCAACAAAACTACATAACAATTCAACCCCCTTTAGGTCCTCCTCTGCCATCATGTTCTAGAACCTGAGTCCTTCCCTCCACCCCAGAGTCTTTTACTTTGGTGCAATACACCAGCTCCTATCCAAGTTCTGTTTTGTATTTTCCAGCTTAGGGTATTTCTATGGCATGTTCAGTCACCTGCTGTATGAAGACTAATGATTCTTTGGCCAAACAGAAGGCTTGAGGTGCTAGTACCTCCCCATTCTCCTCCTCCTTCTCCTCCTCCTCCCTCTCCCTCCTCCATCCCCTCCCCCTTCTCTTCCTTCTCCTTATTTTAACTGCTTCCTTTCAAACCCAAACAGAAAGGAGACTTTGTTTTTGTTTTTTAATTATTTATGGGGCTAAGCAGTGACACACCGGGCTAAGGGCACATAGTACACAGTGCAAGTATTTGGGTTCAAACCCTCAGCTCCCCACCTGCAGGGGGGTTACTTCATAAGTGGTAAAACAGGTCTGCAGGTGTCTTCCTCTCCCTTCTCTATCTCCCCCTCCTCTCTCAATTTCTCTCTGTCCTATCAAATAAAATGGGACAAATGGACCCCAGGAGCAGTGGATTCGTAGTGCTGGCACTGAACCCCAGAGATAACCTTGGAGGCAAATATATATATATATAAATATATCATTTATATACATATATTTATATAAACTTATATATAATTATATATATGTCTTATTTTTTATTTGATAGGACTGAAATTGAGGGAGAAAGGGGAAAGAGGGAAAGAGAGAGAAAGACACTTACAGAACTGCACTGCTAGTAAAGCCCCACCCCCTTCCCTGGGGGATGGGGGATAGAACCAGGGTCCTTGTTCAACCAAGCTCTCAGTCTACCCTTTTATTTCTTTTCTCTGAATAGCCAAGTCCATAGTGCCAAGTCTGTATGCCCAGTTGCCACTAGAGGGCAGAAAAGCCTCATTATAAGTCTCAGGATGGTCTCTACAAGCTGAAGTCCACACTTCAAATCCAAGGTTCCTCTACAGAAGATAAGTGCATGATTTGAACCAGCAATCTACTTTAAATTTTAATATACTGGGGTTGGGCGGTAACACAGTTGGTTAAGCGCACATAGTGCAAAGTGCAAGGACCGGCTCAAGGATCCCAGTTCCAGCCCCCTGATCCCCACCTTCAGGAGGGTTGCTTCACAAGCGGTGAAGCAGGTATGCAGGTGTCTATCTTTCTCTCTCCCTCTCTGTCTTCCCCTCCTCTCTCCATTTCTCTGCGTCCTACCCAACAACAACAACAACAATAACTACAGCAATAAAACAAGGGCAAAAAAAGGAAATAAATAAATAAATAAATATATTTTTAAAACTAGCCTCCAGAAGCAGTGGATTCATGTTGTAGGCATTAAGCCCCAGCAATAACCCTGGAGACAGAAAAAAAAATTTTTTTAATTTAAATATTAAAGTTTTTCATTAGTGAGGTAATATGAGAGAATGTCTATGTTCTTCACTGAAAAGTCTGGAAATGCAAATATATATATATTTGAGTCAAAGGAAATTATCAGGAAAGCAAATGACTTAGAAGTGAATTGAGAGCATGAAATACATCCCTTCATGATATAAATTGGTTTACATCCTTTTGCTCCAGGAAAGGATTCTCATTCCACCCTGCTCTAGAGTTTGTATTTGACTTAGTTCAATAATCTCCCTCCATGAGAACCCTCTGGCCTTATCTAGATTGTGGGGCAGGGGCTTGGGAGACACTGGCTCAGGACGTAGGGGTCTCTTGGCTGTGTCCACTTAGCAGAACACAGTATAGTGAGGCCACAAGGATAACTGGTAGATACACATCTGTGAGTCTTGTTCAGTGTGTTTCTCACAGCAAGTGGTTCTCAGGGAGCCTGAGAAAGAAGTAGGAGTTCATCAGGCAAAAACTGGTGCTTGTAGGGAAAGGCCATAGAGGTCTCAGTGTTTGGGGCAAGCTGTAGGAAAGTCTAAGCAGTTTGCAGTGCCAGAATGGTGTGCTGCATGGCAAGTGAAGACTGATGCCCTGGAGCTCCTTTGATCCTGGAGTACAATTGCCCTGGACCTGGGGCACCTTTGGGTATTACCCTAATATCTCAAGCTCCTCTCTCTGGACAAGGATTATCCAACTCAACTGGACAACTGTGAGGACATGGACAGCTATAGTTTGAGTAGCAGTTAGTGTACAGATGGAGGGCTGGGGCAGAGCATAGCAGAAACTATCTGTAATCCTAATAGGACACAGCCAGAGCAGAGAGAGACACTAAGGAAGTAGGAACCAGCCAAATAAAGAGAAATGCTTGGACCCATGATGGGAAGGCAAGAGAGGCAGAGGTTAGGCATAGGTCAGAATAGAGACTAGTGGGCTCTCACCAAGGAATAAAGTATTCCTCTTGAAAAATGAGATCAGACTTATAGGAAGGTAGAAAAATCAAACAAAATTATTATTGCCCTCCTGAACTAAGGAGGAACTCAGAATCGCCTTAATGGCCTGGTGAAATTCATGATTATTCCCATTTTACATCTCGAGAAACTGAGGCAGAGAGAAATTAAAAGAGTATGACCCTGGAACCTCTTAATTCATAAGCTACAGAGCTTCGCCTACTATCCATTGGGGCACAGGAATCTTTTGAATCTGGCTCTGGGTTCCAATGGAGCCTCCTCCTTGACTTACGTAGACCCATAGAGGTATCTTCTGACTCTACAGCTACCTGGTTCCAGCCCCAGGGGTAAACATCACAGCCCCTGTGCCTCAGTTACATTCATCAAACCACCCTCATGTTTATTACCAAAATCTTCTCCATGCCCTTCACCTTCTCCTCCTTCTTGTCATCCCTCACACACACACACACACACACACACACACACACACACACACACACACACACACACACACACACACACACACACACTGAGGCTCTGCAGTGCTGTCCATGTGACTTCCCTCTCTCCTGAGGTTTCAAAGACTTCTATGAGAGACTGCTATTCACGGCTATCTCATCTTAATCAGCCATCTCCCTCCCACCCAGCTCCTCAAAGACCCCAGACTCAACTTCCTCTTTCAGCTTCGGTACATCACATGGCATTCTCTTTTGTCCCCCTAAAGCCCTTCTTTGTCCCTGGGAATTCTGGTCAAAGGCTTTCTTGTCTCCTCTCTCATGACGCTGAGGGGCAGACTCAAGGGCTACTTGTTCCTAGGAGGAATGGCCTGGGCCTCTGGCATCTGGGATCACATTCCAGCCAGGAAAGGGGCAGAACTGGGGAAGACAATCCTGACCTGGCTTCTTAGTAGGCATTTCTCAGGAAAATCCTTGTGACTAAATCATTTCCTAGTCAGCAGAGCTAGCATACTCAGGCTGCTCTGATGGATTTGCCTCATGGGATTGGGTGTGGAGATGTTCAGCCATGGGGAGGAGGAGGAGTCTACACAGGGTAATCCCCCATGAGGGAAGCCTAACCCAGCCTCCAGCTTTAGGGCACAAGAAGGCTCTTGAATCTGGCACAGATTCCGGCAATCTCTTCCCTTTATTACAAATAGGGAGATTGAGGCTGTGGAAGGGAAGGATAATATCAGCCTAAAAACAAACAAAAAGCAACCAACCCTCTGTGCAGCCCTGTGCTCCCTAACAAATTGCAAAATAGCCTTTGTGGTGAGAAGTCAAATGCAGTTCAGAGGTTGATTTTGTAGCCCTAGATAGTGCCAGGAGAAAGAAAAGAACAAGTCTGAAGTAGCTCTTCATTCAGTACAAAGTGATATTCTGTAGGAGCCATGATGTAGTCCATTAGTAGAACATGTTTCCTGCATATAAGGTCCTGGGTTAGATTCCCATAGCACCCCAAGAAAGAAAAAAAGGGAAGCTTTTGAAAACAAAAGCTACAAAGAGCACCTGCCACAGCCCTTGCAAGGACCAAGGATGTGGTCAGAGAGAGTGGGGAATAAATATGCATTTAGGGAGAGCATTAGTGGCCCTAAGGCAGGAAGGATGGTCCTAAGGACCTCTAATCACTCTCTGATTCACTGTCACCATTATCCATACTTTCACTGGGCCCTCAGCTAAATGGTGGTGGTAGTGGGAGGTAGGGGTGGGGGGAGCTCTCACCCTTGTGAGAGACTGGGAAGTCTCTGAGAGAGGTATAGAAAGAGGCTCAGCCCAGAGGGAATGGTGCATAACAGGGAGCAGAGGGCGGAGACTCTAGGCAGGGTTCTCTCAGACCTAAAGAACCCGGAAGCCAGAAAAATACCTGCCCAAACAGGGCCTCAGGGAAAGTCTAAGGGGAGCCTAGCACTTCAGGAAAGTCCTGGAGGAATCTCATTTCAGCACACCTGTGCTGCCCACCTTGATCTACCACCTTGATCCTGGTCCATCCACTCCAGAGAGAGAGGAGGTGGGGGAGTTGGGCCTGGTTTCCTAGGCTTTCACTTAATATTTTAGCCTAGAGTCCAGCTCCAACCACAGAAGGTAGTGAGGGGCACTTTAGGACTTTGAGAGAAGTTGCCTCTGTTTCTTGTTTAATGATTTCTCCTCATTTACATTTTGCATGTAGACCCATATGGTTCTTTCCTAAGGGGGCAGACAAAGGCAGTGTCCTTTCTGGATGTCTGGTGACACTAGATGGGAATGAGTCTGGGGGCAGACACTCAGAGGCTCATTTTCAGCCCTGGAGAGAGTAGTATAGTGGGTGTTGAGGAGGCATGTGTAGGAGGAAGGCATTGTGGTGGAAAAAACCAATATACCCAGGGTGTATTTGTGTCCACAAGAACTCAGTGGCTTGAAGTATAGTTGTCAGGTTTTGGACAGTGAGAAAGACCTACAAACTAAGGAATGAAGCAAAAAACAGATGGTTTCATTACTTGGACCAGCCTTAGAAGTTGGCATCCTGGGGACTGGCTGTAGTGCTGCGAGTTAAGTGCACATGGTGCAAAGTGCAGGGACTGGTTGGAGCCCCCAGCTCCCCATCTGCAGGGGGGTCACTTAACGGGCAGTGAAGCTGGCCTGCAGGTGTCTATCTTTCTCTCCCTCACTCTGTCTTCCCCTCCTCTCTCTGTTTCTCTCTGTCCTATCCAACAATGGCAACAATAAAAAATAACAACAACCACAGGGCAACAAAAATGGGGAAAATGGAAAAATGGCCTCCAGGAGCAATGGATTTGTGGTGCAGGCACTGAGCCCCAGCAATAACTCTGGAGGCAGAAAAAAAAAAAAAGAAGAAATTGGCATCCTATGTACTACCCAAGGATTTGCTTGCCCCCTACTGCCCTCTAGTATTGGGAACTTTATATTCACAAATGATTTTCAAATGTCGTGGACTTTTATCTTTTCCTGGACCCATGTGATCACAACTAGCTCATTTTCTAGAAGTGTTCTGACCTAAAGCTGCTCCAGCTCAGCCTGAACTGACCTCCCAAACATCTCTGCTACCTTAGGCTTCTCCTGTTTCAGCAAATGGCCCAGCTATTCACCTTGCTGCCTGAGCTAAAACAAAATGTCAGATTCCTTCTCTTAACCTCCTATCCAAAACCCACACATATGACTCCCTCAAAGACTTCATGTGGTGCTTCCTTCTTGTTTCACCACTGTCCTGACATCCTCTATGCACATCTTGGTTAGTGGCCTTTATATTGTATCTTGAAGTCTGGGTCTTGTCCTTCTTGTCCCCTCTTTCACTGCACATGAGCCCTGAGTTCTGGGGGCTGTGAGGCCATCATACATGGGGGCTTACCTCAAAAACTAACTAAATGGGTGTAGAATCCACACATGGGGTTAACAGTTATCAGGGTGACAGGGATTAGGGGGTATCTAATGAACAACATTAACTAGGGACCTAGTTATGTGATTTTCTGAAGATTCACCTCTGTAGCTGTGGGAGGGGGTCAGGCTGGACCTACAGTTACAATTCAAAGATGTTGCTTCATATGACTGAAGTGACCAGGACCACAACTCAGTAAGGAGTGAGTCATTCATGGTGCTGTCCCTGCACCAGGGTCTCCCAAGGTGATACGAAACCACGAGAGCCCTAAATATGGGTAAAGGTTGGGCTTTCTACCTTACCACATCAGGAGAGAGAGAGAGAGAGAGAGAGAGAGAGAGAGAGAGAGAGAGAGAGAGAGAATGTGTCTTTGGCGTTGGAATGGGGCTGCTGTCCCTAAAATTTCCAGCAAGACTGAGTCCTCTGCCCAGTTTGGGCTTTAGAAACCTCTCAAAATGGTGGGAAGGAGAAGAAAGTTTAAAGCACTGCCAAATGCCTGGGAGGATCCTTTTACAATGTTTCCTGGGATAAGCAGAGGTTTCCTCTGTGAGGCATAATAAAGCTTAAGATAATTAAGATAATTAAGCTTAAGGTACATAAGTAGAGCTGAGGCCTCAAGAAGGAAGAATTTCTTTGACTACCCAGGAAACAGTCTTGGAGAGTTCGAGTCTGGGACATAGAGAAGCCTGGACAGCAGACTACTAGGGAAAATTTTGCCTTCACTCCCCAAAGCTTCCCCGGGTTAGCCACAGGCTAGTCTAGCTTCCTTTCCAACAGTGGCCTGAGGGAGATATCTCTCTATTACACTGTAGTCAGGTGATCAACATTTCCTGTCCTGGTTTCCGATCCCTGTTCAGGGGAACGGGACGGATATGGGTTTAAATTCCATCTCTGCCATCACAGTAGTGTCAACTGGGCTGTTTACTGGTGTCTTGGATCCTAGGTCAGTCCCAAGCAAGGGCAAGGAGCTCAGTCAAATAGTGGAGGGTGAGATCACCCTAGATGCTGTGGCCCTAAGGGATGCAAGATACCCAGAGGCCCATTTCCTTCCCCTTGTGATAACTTCCTCTGTGATAAGAACCCCAAGGTGGTCACAACCCCAGTTTCCTCCAGAATCTGTGGGAGGAACATTCACAGGAAACCCTTTCCAGAGGGTTTTCTTTTGGCCCTGGGGGGTTGGAACCAAAGAAGTGTCACCCACCCATCATATTACCGCCTCCATCCTCCCACAGTCCCATAGAGGCCCCTGAGTCAGCACCCTGAGTTGCTCAAGGTCATTGCTGTCTCTTTCCATGCAATGCAATCTAGGAATACCTGCCCATGTCATGGTCCCAACCCTGATGTAATCTTTCCAGGGGGAAAGTGTATTTCTGCCCACAAACCTTATCACCAAATTTAATGGACTTCTATCCTTGGAGTGCTGATTTAGACACTCAGAGTCCATACTGCTGGCATGAACTATTTCTTGTGGCCCCTGCTATCCTTTCCTGATGTCCCAGGGCCCTTAGTCCACTGTTCATTATCTTGCCCAGCTATCATGTCCCTGGCCCTTATGCACAGATCTTCTGGGCCTCAGAACCTTCTTCCTTAGCAATTGCATGGGCCTGGTCTCAGCAATCTTGTGGGCATGGAGTGCTCCCAGGTCTGTCTCCAGGAGACATACAGGAACCACTGAACTCTCCCATAAATTCTTAGACCCTGCATATCTGCTCTTCTTTGTCCCCTGGGTCCCTGCCTTAAATTGTTGGATAGTGGTCCTAGCTTCTATTATTCAAAATAATACTTTAGGAGGAGGGTGAGTACATTAGTCTTTTTTTTTAATTATTTATTCCCTTTTGTTGCCCTTGTTGTTTTATTGTTGTAGTTATTATTATTGTTATTGATGTCATCATTGTTAGATAGGACAGAGAGAAATGGACAGAGGAGGGGAAGACAGAGAGGGGGAAAGAAAGACACCTGCATACCTGCTTCAGCACTTGTGAAGCGACTCCCCTATAGGTGGGGAGCCAGGGGCTCGAAGCAGGATCCTTATGCTGGTCCTTGCACTTCGTGCCACGTGCGCTTAACCCACTGCTCTACTGTCCAAGTCCCAGAAGATTAGTCTTTATGGATGGAGATCTATGGGGCTGCAAAATGGATAGAGATGGGACCCTGTCTATTCTCCATCATCTTTGTACTGCCCTCCATTGTAGAGAACCTTGGAGTTGCTCAAAGTATGTTAAGTGAATGAGTTCATTACATCAAGATTCTACTTCCTAAATCACTCTGAAATTAGCCTCCTCTTTGCCATATCTGCTTTTAAAAACTTTTACTTCTTACTTATGATAACTATGGTGGTTATCTTTGGGAGGTAGAAGGGAGGATGAAAGCACTGAACTTTAGTGATGGGTATGGTGTGGAACTATACTTTGCAATCTTACAATCTTGCAGCCCACTATACTCACAAATACAAAATAAATAAATAAACATAATTCTGCTTCTCTGTACCTGAAACACTCTTTCTTCTCTTTTCCTGTTCCACAACCAAACTTGCGCACTTGACTTGACTCATGTAGAATGGAAAGTTTGTTGACTATCTAAACTATGCCAACTCATTTCTAGGAGAAAAGTGATGTTCCACTTCAGATGGGCCAGCCCAACTCTCTGCTTCTCTGGTCACTATCTTAGCTTCTGCTTGTGACCCCCACCCCAACCTCTAACAGAGACTTCAATTTCGTATGGCATCTGGACATAGTATCCTTGCTTCTCTTGATGTCTCCAGACAGCTAGCTGGGCAGGATTGAGCAGAGGTCTCATGGAAAATATAGAGAAAGAGCCAGGACCTGAATATGCCACACATTCACCCCCTGTCTGGCCACGTGCAAATGTTCCACTAGACTAGGATGGGCAAGACTGGCTTCATGGTGAGCCACAGATTCTGACAAGAATTCCAAAAGGGTGTGGAGGACTAAGGCCTGGCTTGGCATCCCTGTGTAAGGACAGTAACCCTCCCACTGTGCAATGAGCATTGCCAAGAGAACACAGCTGTAGAGGTACCTCAGAAGGAAAGTGCAGGGTTTAGATCCATGAGACCCTGTGTTCGATCCTTGGCACCATATATACCAGTTATCTGAAATGAATAAATGAATGGAGAGAGAGAGAGGGAGGGAGAATTGCCACTGTACTCAGATCAGAAGCTCCATCTGCTCTCTAGGGTCTGTCAACTTGAACATAGTAGAAAGCCCTTGTTTTTGTCCCACTGTGTCAGCCTAGCCTAGGCTAAATCAGCCTCTGGGACCCAGAAAAACACGGCCAGGTCACTATGCAGAGCCTCTCCCATATTAGAGACACTTACAGTGTCATAGAGGCTTACACAGAAGTGTCTCAGGTAAAAGAGCTCCTATTCCAATGCACCTGTAGGTATGGACACATCCAACCACAATGGCACAGATTCTCTCAGAAATGGATACAAGTGGACCCACACTGCTTTGATTGTGGAGCTCATGATACAGGGCAGCTTGAGCTGGTTCCCTTATGCAAACACAAACTCGTGCTGCCCTCCTCAAATTCTGTTGTGAAAAGCAAACACTTGTCAGGCCCTGAAGTACCTGTGGTTTTTCCATAAGCAGTTCCTATTGCTTTGAGAGTTCTCTGGAGCTAGAGGTGGGATGGAACAAGGACCATGTGGGATATTAAGCCACAAAGATGCTGTTTGAGAAGCCATTGCCTCTGACCTGGTGTGGCTGCAGACACAACCCTAAGGCTGTGCCTGGAGGGGGCCTCAGGTAGGAGAACAGTGCCCACCTCAGAGGGGAAGTCTGCCTTGCTGAAGGAAGCAAAATTCAGAAAGCACACATGATAAATCTCTCATCAAAGTGAGAACGGGGCTAGGATTTAACTTCAGGGTCCTGATCCACATTTACTAAAATCCCTGACCCACCACTGCAGCTTGAGAGCTGAATGTGACTATGTGTACCAGATCACCGATGTCAGATGGGCTCCCATCATGAAGGCATACTGCAGCCCCAGTGGCTGGACATGTGCGTGTTTGTCATCCTTGCTGTTCATAAGAGCTATGAGGTTGGAGTTTGGGCTAAGTAGAGCTTGCTGACTGCTCTGGGTCCTTGGTGGGAGCTAAGGTGCACTGAAGCAGCACTATGCCATTTGGCTGGATTTTACCTACATGGGCAGTGGGGCAGGTCTAAGAGAATTCTCCTCATACTCAAATCTCTCACTGTGGCCAGAGGAGAGGGCTCTGGGAGACTAAAAGTAGGGCTGGAGTCAAAATGGGCCAGTATAAAAGCATTTTGGAAAAGCAGGCAGGGCTAAGGATATTAAAAATAAGAGCTTGTATATCTCCAGGCTCCGCCCTGGCCAGTCTAGCCAAGAAGTTCAAGTTGGGCCGTGAGGGCCCCTCCAAGGAGGGAGTAGCCCTGGATGGCCAGATTACTCAGGGAAGGCTGGAGAGTGCTCAAAGAGATAGGTGGGTGGGCTGCTAATTCTTGGGAGGGTCCATGAGTGAAAAGCCCCAGAGCCTGACCACCTAGAGGAAAGGCTCACTGTTCACATGTGTAGTTGATAAGGGCCAGGAGATTCCACAGTTCAGGTAGTTCCCCCGCCTCCCTGGCGTTCTGTGGTCACTATTAATCATTTCCTCTAACTGTGTATATAAGAGCTCTTTTGCCAGTGAGCCCAGTACTCAGAGAGAAAGGCTAAAGTCCCCACGAGGATGTGGCTGCAGAACTTGCTTTTCCTAGGCACTGTGGTCTACAGCCTTTCTGCACCCACTCACACAGCCAGCTCTGTCACTCAGCCCTGTCAAAATATGGATGTCATCAAGGAGGCCCTGAGCCTTCTGAGACACAGTAATGATACTGATGCTGTGCTGGTGAGTAAGGGAGGGAGTGTGGGACATACACAGGTCACCTTGCCAGCCAGAACTGGCCAGGACTTTCAGCTTGACATGATCTTTTCCTTCTCTACAGAATGAAATGGTAGATGTCGTCTCTGAAATGTTTGACCCTAAGGTAAGATGCTTTTCTCTGATATACCTTCCAAATGGCCTCTTCCCTGGGAGGTGGTCTATTTAGATACCCACTTTCTCTCCATTCCACTGGTTGTCAAAAAGCAGGGTGCTCAGAAGGCCCCTGTAGCAGTCACGTGGACTCCTTTATTAGCTGAACAGTAATGAGTAGTCCTTGTATTTAAAAGGCCAGAAGTCACCATGGAGCAGGTGGGCAAGACCACATTAATTCATGTGAAAAGGGCTGTGGGCTGGTGCATTACCTGTCCTGAGACCGAGACCTGTCTGGACAAGGTGCTGGCTATGGAGAGGCACAGAGGAGATTCAGAAACAAGCCTAGCTCACGATTCATGCCCTGGCAATGTCCTGTTACAGCATCTTCTCCCTGAATAGTGGAGGATTACTGACCTCCTTTCCTGAACTTTAGGACCTTCTTAGATGTCAGGAGAAGGAAGTTTGTTTGTGCTGGCAGAGGGAGGTTGGCAAGTAGCACAGTAAGAAGGGAGGGAGACTCATGTTTACAGTGAACAGGGAGACTGGGCAATATATATGAACAGACCTGGCTTGAGACTAGTTGAAACCATTCTGTACCCTTCTTGGGTCTCACTCTTGAAGAACAGAAATGGAAACAGAAGGAGTGATGGGTAGAGTGTCTTGTGCTCATTGGTAGGCAGCTGATCACTGCTCACCAATGAACAAACCTTTCTCACAGGAGCCAACATGCCTGCAGAGACGCCTGGAGTTGTACGTGCAGGGCCTGCGGGGAAGCCTCACCAACACCAACCTCAAGGGCCTCTTGACTATAATCAACAGCCACTATAAACAGTACAGCACTCCCACCCCAGTAAGTACCCTGCCAGGGCCCCAAGTGGGAAAATTTCACTGAAGGAGAGTGAAGGACTATATAAGGAAGTAGTGTTGGCTAGGGCTGTTCAAGATCCCCAAGGATTTGGAATGATTATCTCTCTACTTCTCCCCCCCCCCCCCCCAGAAAGCAGCCTACCCTATTTTCATCCTCAGGAGTTAAAGTTATGTTCAGGATCCACAGTGTTTGCCCAGGAAGAGATGCTACTACTCTTGTCACTGTTTTCATTATCATTAATGAGGTCAGAGGTGAGGCAAACCCAAGGAAACTCAGGCTCTGCCTAAGGTTCAGAGGAAGTTCCTGGGTCCAAGTGGTACCTCCCAGTAGGACTTTACCCTGACCTCTTGTGGGATGCCTAGATTGCATCGGAGCAAGGAAGGGGGCTGATTTGGAATAAATAAAAGTCCCAAACATTCTTCCCTGAAGAAAAGAAGTCTGTGACTTTAACTCCTACCTCTTCTGAGTTCCTAGGAGCAGTGTCAGTCCAGCTATTCTAACCCCAGACACCCTGCCTTCCTAGTAGACTAGTGTCAGGCTGGCACATTATCAGGTTCCAAGCACCACCTGTTGTTGGCAGAGCTGTGCACACTGTGGCTGACAGGTGGGTGGCAACATGTCAGCTGACCCAGGTCAGTAGGCGGACCCTAAATGGGCCTTCTGGCCTCTAGAAGTGGCAGAGCAGAAATACACTGGCACTTCCCTATACCTCCCACTTGCTTAGACTCATGTTTTCTTTTTGTTTTTAAGGATCCTTTCTGTGAACCCCTGAATGTCACCTTCAAGAGCTTCAAGGAGAATCTGATAACGTTTCTGTCTGTACTCCCCCTTGACTGCTGAAAGCCAGTCCAGAAATGAGGCTGGACCACTTAACTGAGATCAGCCTGGGGAATCTACCTCACAGATCGCTGCCTTCTCACCCACACAAGACTCAGGATCTTCACTTTGGAGGGACCATGGGTGGGCAAGGGCTGCAAGGAGCACTGACATGCAAACTCTCTTCTGATGCAAGCATTGTAGGGGAATGTGTGCCTCTTACATCTTATATCAGGGACCAGATATTTATTTATATATTTATATATTTTAATATTTATTTATTTATTTAAGCTCATACTGTATATTTATTTAAGGTGTTTTTACCATGGTAATAAATTATTCAAAGTCATTCTTACGTGTGCATTTTTCTAATTGGTTTTCAATCATGAACAAGTACTGGTGGTATTCTTCTCTTCTTCTGGGAGGGGGGAGGGGGGTATGGAGGGGAAAGACTGAAAAGGGGCCTGAAGCGGACTGAGCGCTGTCTGAGCGGCAGAGCTACTGGAGCCAGGGGAGTTGACAGACAGCCTGAGGATAACAGTTACATACCTGTATATGCTTCCCAAGCCATAGAGAGGTTTTCAGGTTTATTTAGTTTTCAGGAAATCCCAAAGGGGCCCACTTAGAGGGAGCTTGCTCTGGAGAAGGGGTACTACCCTTCCAGCTGCTGGGACATTGCTGTGGCCTGTCTGGTAATCAGCTGAATAGCATGAGGCAGAGGCCTAGACCCTGTGGCTGCACCCTGCCTCTCATGTGCAGGGTTTCAATCATTTCTAACAAGCACATAGATGTTCACGGGAAAAGAACCAAACCACAGGGGTCAGAGCTCAGCATATTTACCAAACAGGTGATTGTAATCTTTAAAACACATAGTGTAAATTCATAATTTGTTGGTATATTGCCTCAGTGTGGCATTATTTTCTGAACTGATTTTTATTTTTACACAAAATTTAGCATATAATTAGGCATTTTCTCTTAAAGCCCAAGATCCCCAGTCTAAGAAAATAGTACTTCTCTGCCTACTCTTTGCTTTACCAACATGGCTGGAAGCCTTGTTCCCAAACTTATGTCCCTGGATCTCACCAGGGAACAATGAGAAAGGAAGTACAACTATTGTGTCAGGTGGGCAGTGAGGGGGGGAACCTTGGCAGGGGGTGTGGGAACTCTGGCTTTGTGTGACTGTCACTGCTGCCCGCCTTTCTTCACCCTGCCTGCTCTTTCTGCCCTAGCCAACATTTGCAGATTGTAATAGTCTGGGCCAAAGTTTTGCCCTATACCCAGGCAGAAAGGTCATGTATCCAGGTATGATTACATATGAAAATTCTTAGACAAAGCCCAAATTTTAGCAAAGACATTAATCCATGAAGTGGGATGTGGTCATAGAAAATGCATAAAAAGCACATCTTGCCTAGCGATAAGGTCCCCTCTGCTTTCCTCGTAAACCAGTGATGGCTGATAAGAGATTTAGCATTTCCTTAGGCTCAGATATATAGGTACCCCTCCTCAGAGACATGCTACCAAACCCAGAGCTCAAATCAACTTGGAACAACCATCGAAATACCATGTATCTCTATGTACTCCTGGCTTGTGTGCTCTGGGGCTTGGAAAGCCATTCTGTCCCAGTGAAGACAACCAGCACAGCTCTCTCTGACAATCATATGGCAGTCTGTGCAGAGATTCAGAAAGAACTTTCAGCTGACACATTTATGTACAACGTAAGTCTGGGTCTCCATCAAACACCACTTTTCAGTGGTCTTCAGAGTTTCTGACCAACTTCTTCTACTTCCAGGGTTCCTTCAAAAGGCCCCAGAATACCAGTGAGGTAAGGAGTACTCACCCCATTGACCTTTTATGAACACATTTGAATGGGGTCATCCTAGTTGGCGTCCAAGGCTGCGATAAGGTCACAAGGCACAAGAATGAGAAATGTGGGGGAGAAAGAAGAGTATGAGGATGGAGCTTCCATCTCTATTAACCAGGGGCCAGGTCCTGGGCTTTGTAGGGTTTTCTGATCACTTTCCCAGAAAAATTGGGGGTAGGGGTGGGCAGATTAAATATACACATTGCACCCACAGGCCTCTGAAATTTGAGATAGAGTTGAATTGGAGTTTGGGCCACCCTCTTAGGGTGACCAAAGGTGGATGAGCTTGGAGATCAGCTGCTGCTTCTCTGTGCATCCTCACAATCCCAGTAGCTTCAACCCTGTTTTAGGAGCCCTGCTATGGACAGTTTACAGAGGATTTCATCTCTACCCTTAAGGAACTTACAAAGCATAACCAGAAAGACATTCATTTACATAAAGTTTATAAGGACATGGAAAAACTCATCATAATCTGCTCAAGGCTGAAAGTAAGTTTCTGTTTGCTCTTAAAGAAACCCCAGATAACATTTCTCTGCCACCACAGTCAGAGGACACAGTCTTCTTATGAGCTCTATTTGCCACATGTGAGGCTTTGGGGAGTCCTTTCTAACCCCAAAGAAGTCCACTCACTGATATGGGTTGAGGGTTAAGATAGTGTCATTTTAGGGGCTACCCTGGAGGTTGCTGTACCCTCTGCCAAGTCCCCATGCACAGAAGTTAGCATGGAGCAGGTCAAGGACAAATGGAAGCAGGATTAGTCATGGACTCAGTTTTAGGAGAGAGAAAAATCACTCAGAACCAACCCTGAGGGGATGATAGTTCAAGCCTGTTCTGTTTTGCTCTATCCCTGTGGTTGCTTCTGGGCTTCTGGCCTCACTGAGAACCCATGATGCAGGTGTGAGCAGTGGCTTGAGGGGGGCAGGCATACTGTAGGAAACGGCTGTGATGCTTTTCCTTGCCTTTTGCCTTCACAGTTCTCTGTAATTGCCACTATGGTCATCTTCCTGTCGCTGTCCTGGGTAGTTGTGGCACTTGTTCACACTTATTGCTCTTTTCCCAAAGCATTGATGGTCCTTAGACCCCGGGCTCTACTTATGCCAGAGGGTCCCCAGTGCCTACCCTAAACTAGACAGGGAGACGTGTCTGAGTTACTTCCTAAGGGATGAGTTTATAGGACACTTGTGGCCAGGAGAAAAGATTTTTTTCTTTTTCTTTAATTTTTTTATACCTGTAATCCTGACATGTTTTTTACAATATTATTTATTTATTATTGGGTAAAAATTGTGAGAAATTGAGAAGGAAGGGGGTAATAGAGAGGGAAAGAGACTGAGAGACACCTGCAGCCCTGCTTTGCCACTCATAATGCTTTCCCCCTTCAGATGAAGAGCAGGGGCTTGAACCTGGGACTTCGCACACTGTAATGTGTGCACGTAGGTGAGCTACCACCTGGCCCATTTTCAACTTTTTTCTAAGAACATGTTTTTCTTATTTAGCCAACAGAACCACGCAAGAAATGCATTACTGAAATAAGTGATTTCTCAAAGTTCAAAGAAGCCTTACAGAATGTTGTCATATCCATAGAAGGATGGAAATCATGTAAAAGCATCACTGACACCCTCTGGGATCCAGTGCTCTTACCCAAGCCTGAAACATGTGGCTAAAGCTGCAGGATATGTAATTGGAGGATCCTGGGAAAGAATTTACAGTCAGGGTGGGTTAGGAGTTTGTGGGTTGTGGGGTGGCAGGTTGGTACCTGATGAAATGTTTCTGTAATTGAAAAATCAGCATCTGATGCTTCAATAAAGTTAGGAGTGGAAATTCTGGTGAGTGAGAGTCATGAGAGAACCCAGTTTCTCTGGGACATGGATAGTTTGAAAGAGGTATTTGGGAAATGGGGAGAATAAGGTTGATGACTCCATAACCAGGGTTTCTGATCTGGAGGCCATGGGTCTTTTAGGGGGAAACTCTGGCTCAGGAGACAGCAAGTGAAAGCCCCACCCCCTCTGAAAGTCCTGTGTCAGTGCATACACACAGTAGGCTACATCAATGCCTGTGCAATTTTTCACTGTCATCCTTCACATTGTGTCCTTCAGGACGCAAATCAGATGCCTCCAGGACCCTTCCCCTGCCACAGTCAGCATCTATCTACCCTAGACCCAAAGGTCAAGACTTGAGCCTATTATCACCTTTGACAACACCTTCCCAGACAATACTTTTAGTTCACCTGCATGCTATATTTAGTAAAGTCACGGGCCAAATGGAACATACTTTAAAAAGCCTTCCCTGCTTCTTTCCACATGAAGACCTCTAGTTTCATTTACCCTATTCCCACCTTTGGGTGCCTGTTTCTTGAACAATTTGCTTTATATAATTCTGTTTTTCAGTCACTAAGTTGCACCAGGATGCCATCCTGACTTTCCTAGACAGACAATCTCACCAATGTGTCCCAGAACCTTATCTCTCCAAAACAGAAGATTCTGGGTGCATCTGGGTGACAAGTCTAGCAGATGGAGACTTGTCTCAAGTGGCCTCACCCAGGGCTCTGGTCTGGCTCCTACACTATTTAATATTTACATCAATGACCTCCCAGAAACTTCTTCAAGGAAGTTCATCTACGCCGATGACATCTGCTGTGCAACTCAGGCATCCAAGTTTGACATCCTCGAGGAAACACTCACGAAAGACATGTCTCTGATATCTGATTACTGTAAAAAATGGTGACTAATCCCTAGCACTGCAAAAAAGGTATCATCTATTTTCCATCTACACCATGCCTCGGCCTTGCGTGAGCTTAATGTGCAGCTTGGCGATACGAGAATCCGGCATGAAGCCCAGCCAGTCTATCTTGGCGTTACTCTCGATCGCACTCTGTCATTTCACGATCATCTCATAAAAACTGCAGCAAAGGTGGGCGCGAGGAATAACATCATTGCAAGACTGGCCAGCTCCTCATGGGGCACGAGCCCTTCCACACTACGATCATCATCTCTGGCACTATGCTATTCCACTGCAGAATACTGTGCCCCAGTATGGTTCCGTAGCCCCCATGTCCACTTGGTCGATTCCAAATTATATTCCTCCATGAGGATAATTTCTGGAACCATCCGTTCCACCCCGGTTCCATGGCTGCCAGTTCTTAGCAATATCGCTCCGCCAGATATTCGTCGGGATGCGGCATCATCTAAGTTCATTTCCCACGTCTACGCTCGACCAGACCTGCCAATATACTCGGATATCTTCGCCCACCCTGTCCAACGCTTGACGTCTCGTCACCCAATCTGGTCCCCTATGCCTACACTGAACTTCTCTATTCCAGTCTCTTGGAAACAGAGTTGGCAGTCAACTGAGGTAAAGAACAAACACCTCATCACAGACCCCTGCAAGCGTCAACCCGGCTTTGACCTAGCACGTTATGATTGGGCCCTCCTCAATCGCTATTGAACAGGCCATGGCCGGTGCGCCACTATGTTCCATCGCTGGGGAGCCAGAGACGACCCGAATCGCCCCTGCGGCTACAGACTATGACCCACATAGTCAACGACTGCCACCTCTCCAGATTCAAAGGAGGTCTCGAAACTTTACATCAGGCTCAACCTGACACTGTTGACTGGCTACGGAAGAAGGGCAAACGCTAGAAGAAGATGAACCTCTCCAGAACCCTATCCCATTAGGGAAAGATAGAAATAGGTTGGGGGTATGGATCCACCTGCCAATGTCCATGCTCAGTAGAGAAGAAATTACAGAAGCCAGACCTCTCAACTTCTGCACCCCATAAAGAATTTTGGTCAGGGGCTGTGGGATTATGTGAAAGCTTGGTAGAGCTTAGGGGAACTCTCCCATCCTTGCGATGGAGGTCTGGAAAGACACCCTACTTGCCAGTCTCTCCCTTCTAGGGATGGAGCTAAGAGGGAAAGCTTCCATGACTCAGTTTCCTCTTGTTAGTCTCTCAAAGCTTCACAAAGGCCTGCAGCCTCTCACAGTTAACTCATTCCCCTGCTGAAGACCAAATGGCTGCCTGCTTGTAAGTTCACTTAGAGTTCACCACATTCACTATAAGTTCACCACCTTTTGATCACACACATAAACATGTTCCATCACAAGCCTTGCCAGTACCCTGGCAGTGAGACCCCCACACCTTATTTCCTTGTCCGTTGATATCTATGATTTACATCAAGCTCTGCCCTTCTCTGCTTCATCTCAACTTACTAGTTTAACCACTATGTTTTTCTTAATCGATAATTAACATGTCTTGCATCATGGAATCTACTTGCTCTGACCTTTCTGACAATTTCTCATCAATTCTTGTCATTCCTATCCCTCTAGGGGTATCTGACCTTTAGAACCCTGTGATTTCTGACATATGTGAAAAATGTCCTTTGTTCTACTTGCTATAAAAACTTGTGCTGCACCAAAAAAGCAAATGACCCCATCCAAAAATGGGCAGAGGATATGAACAAAACATTCACTACAGAGGAGATCCAAAGGCTAACAAACATATGAAAAACTGCTCTAGGTCACTGATTGTCAGAAATGTAAATTAAGACAACACTAAGATACCACCTCACTCCTGTAAGAATGGCATACATCAAAAAGGACAGCAGCAACAAATTCTGGAGAGGCTGTGGGGACAGAGGAACCCTTTTACATTGCTGATGGTAATGTAAATTGGTACAGCCTCTGTGGAGAGCAGTCTGGAAAACTCTCAGAAGGCTAGACATGGACCTTCCATATGACCCAGTAATTCCTCTCCTGGGGTTATACCACAAGGACTCCATAACACCCAACCAAAAAGAGGTGTGTACTCCTATGTTCATAGCAGCACAATTCATAATAGCTAAAACCTGGAAGCAACCCAGGTGCCCAACAACAGGTGAGTGGCTGAGAAAGCTGTGGTATATATACACAATGGAATACTATGTAGCTATCAAGAACAATGAACCCACCTTCTCTGACCCATCTTGGACGGAGCTAGAAGGTATTATGTTAAGTGAGCTAAGTCAGAAAGATAAAGATGAGTATGGGATGATCCCACTCATCAACAGAAGTTGAGGAAGAAGATCTGAAAGGGAAACTAAAAGCAGGACCTGACCAAATTGTAAGTAGGGCACCAAAGTAATAACCCTGAGGTGAGGGGTAGACATGCAGCTTCCTGGGACAGTGGGGGGTGGGAGTGGGTGGGAGGGATGAGTCAAAGTCTTTTGGTGGTGGGAATGGTGTTTATGTACACTCCTAGTAAAATGTAGTCATATAAATTACTAGTTAATTAATACGAGGGGGAAAATTAATTGTATGTCTCAAAGTTTTTCAAAACACAAACTGAATCTTTTCAATATATAGGCTGTGTAATTGATATGCAGACTCTCTCAAAAGCCTAGACCAAGTAGATCAGAAGCAACCAATAGCACAGCTATATACAAGATACTGGGTACTGTACAGCAAACCCTAACAAAAGGACTTTTCAAAGTTAACCCAATTACCAAATAATGTGATGATAACATTAACTATCGATTGTCTTTTTGAACCCTAAGACAGCAGAAACCTCACATCTCCACTATAGAGCCTCTATTTCCCCCATTCCTGGAACCATTGGATAGGGCCCACTTTCCCATATGCCTCTCCCAATCCATACCAAATAATATTGCATCTGCCAATCACAACCTAACCAACACAACGATTGCCACCTCAACATGCTTCACTTCAGACTGTGTCCAGAGACTACACGTGTGGAATGACAACCCTTCAGCTTCATTACTCGGGTGAGACCTTTCCTTTCGTAGTATACTCTAATTCCATCTCAGGTGGTTCACTTTTTAACAAAGTCCCAAAACCTAGATATACACCAGTTTCTGTGAGAGAGAGCATATGTTCACACGTATCTGTAAACTACTGCAAAATATATACCTGAAAGCAGAAGTACACTAGAGTTTGCAGTGAGTATCCCCCTAACACTTCCTCTCCACTATTCCAAGCTTTGGGTCCATGATTGCTCAATAACTTGTTTGGCTTCATATGTTAACTCTCTTTTCAGTCACCAGGTTCCAGATGTCATCAGGATGCCAGCCAGGCTTCCCTGGATTGAAGACCCCACCAATGTGTCCTGGAGCTCAGCTTCCCCAGAGACCCACCCTACTAGAGAAAGAGAGAGGCAGACTGGGAGTATGGACCGACCAGTCAACGCCCATGTTCAGCGGGGAAGCAATTACAGAAGCCAGACCTTCTACCTTCTGCAACCCACAATGACCCTGGGTCCATGCTCCCAGAGGGATAGAGAATGGGAAAGCTATCAGGGGAGGGGGTGGGGTATGAGATTGGGTGGTGGGAATTGTGTGGAATTGTACCCCTCCTACCCTATGGTTTTGTTAATTAATACTTTCTTAAATTAAAAAAAAAAACAAAAAGAAATTGTGCTTACCCCAAATAAAGTGGAAGTTCATACCTGGGCTTCCCCTGGCATTTCTTCTGCATCGTGCGGTCACTAGAACCGGTGACGGGAAGGCCAGCAGCTGCCTTGGGTTGCGAGGCCACCACGTGAGCATCAGCAAGGGGCCATGCAATAGCACACCAGGTTAAGCACCTATAGTAAGAAGCACAAGGATCCTGGCTCAAGCCCCCACCTCCCCACCTGCAGGGAATCACTTCACAAGTGGTGAAGCAGGTCTGTAAGTGCTTTTATCTTACCCCCTCTATTTTCCCTTCTCTTTTAATTTCTCTCTGTCCTACCCAATAAAAAATGGAAAAATGGCCTCCAGGAGCTGTGGATTTGTGGTGCCGGCACTGAGTCCCAGCAATAACCCTGGAGGAAAAAATAATAATAATTTTGCTCTATACTCCCTGAGAGGAATAAAGAATAGGGAAACTTCCAACAAAAGGGATGGGACACAGAACTCTGATGTTGGGAACTTTGTGGAATTGTATTCCTGTTATCTTAGCAATCTTGTTAATTATTATTAAATCAATAATAATAATAATAAAAGACTTTAGGCTTAAGGTCCTTCCTCCTTTGCTCTCTACTCCAGCTCCTGAGGAGCTCTAAGTCAAACTCATCTCTCTACTTCTTACTAGCATCCCACCTCAGGCCCAGTATAGTACCACATAAGTATCAGCCCAAGTAAGTGACTCATGGGAAAGAGAATATTCAGCTACTCACAGAGAACAGAGCAGTGCGAGGGACCAAAAACAGATTGGGGTCCTGACAAGGACCAGGGACAGCTCCACAATTTTCTTCCAGACAAATAAAATGCCATCTGACTTCAAAGCTAAGACCCTCAACTGCCTGCAAACTGCCTCATAATACCTTGCAGTGTTTCCTTGGCATGAGAGCCCCCTCCTTTACTACCAAAGCCTTTACACTATCACAGCATGAGGCTTTGCTGGTGGTGAAACCACCAGACACTCAAGTTCTGAAGTGCTGCCAGGCTGGTTACCAAGTTCCAACCTCCTACCATAATCTTACCATAACCATAGTCATTTGAACGGCTTATTAGAAGTGGCTGGGATATTACTTTACAGTCCAAACAACATCCTATAGTCCCAAACCCCTAGAACATGAGTTTCTGTACCAAGACAAGAAAGATTAAGATCTATTGTTTGGGAATCTAATTAGATATCAAGCTGCAACCACAACTTGGCTTTGGGTAGACCTGTAGAGTCTGCAGTAGCAACAGACCTTGCCCAATAAGAAAATTTTGAACTGTGTCTGCAGCCATTAAGCAGGCCCATCACATATGCCCACACCCATCCCTTGCCTCTCCCAGGTTAAATCCACCTTAATGTGCTCACCATAGGATGGAGGTCAGAAGGTGTACTGAATAAAATTGCCATATTATCTCAGAATGTGGAGAGTGGTTTTTCTGGCTCAGGCTTGAGTTTCAGGGTTACTACAGAGACTTGGGCCAAGGGTAGTTTCAGTCCTCTAAATGCTCACAGTCAAGTCTCCAAATGCTGTGTGCTCCTATCCAATTGGTATAATACCAGTGGATTCCCTAGACTGCTCTTCTGTGAGGGGCAGTAGAGATTGCAGAATGAATGATAGGAGTTTTGGGAATATGCTGACAGGAAAACCCACCACGTCACCAGTCTAGACTCAGCCTGAGGCCCTAAATGGTACAGGATAGAGAACTTTCATCTCCACACTTTCATTTAACCAACATCAGGACAGCAGTGTGTGCAGGAGCCCGGCCTGTCACTATTTCATTGTGTTTCCTTGTACAGGAATACTCTAGCCTCCAAGGCTCAGCAAAAGCATAGGCACAGCTTAGGTTCAGGACACCAGTCATGAATGTCATCAGAGCATCAACTCTAGGAAATGTGATGTTGACAGAGAACTTTCGGTGCCTCTCCTGACAAATAGGAAAGTTGGGAAAATATATAGAGAAAAGTGACTATACCACATAAGTTAAGTACCCTTATCCTCCAGAGATCCCAACCATGGCCAAGGCCAACAAATGTCTACCTATGAAGACACTCTGAAGTGAGAGCCACTTGGGATATCTATGTTTTCTAGATTTACCTCTAATCAGGCTTAGATTTGGACAGTGGTAACAATGAGCCTGCCATGTACAATCAGGTGAGAAGGCCATATACTACTACTATTCCTGAAACCAGGCAGGACCTCAGTTCCCTGGAAGCCTACTGACACTGTTACTGTAGGATCTAAGGAGATATTCAGATGACACTGACACTCTCACACTAAGGAAATACTGCAAGGTATTATGAGGCATTTTGCAAGTCAGTTGAAGGACTTAGCTTTGAAGTCAGATGGTTCTTTGCTGGTCTGGAAGAAAATTCTGAAACTGTCAGGTCCCAATGTGTTCTTGGTACCCCACTGTGCCTTGTTCTCTGTATGGAGCTGAATGTTGTCTTTCTCATGAGTCATTTACTTGTGTTGATACTTCTGTGGTACCATATTGGGCCTGAGGTGGGATACTGGTAAGAAGTAGAGAGATGAGTTTGACTTAGAGCTCCTCAGGAGCTGGAGTAGAGAGCAAAGGAGGAAGAACCTTAAGCCTCAAGTCCTGACCCTTGGGTCTAGGATGAATGGGTCCTGACTGAGGCTGGTGAAGGGGACTGGAGGTATCTAATTTGAGTCTTAAATAGTGCAAGAAGAAGGATGGCAATGAAAAATTGCACAGGTACTGATGGAGCCTACTGGTAGGGCAGGAGTTATGAACTACACATCTGGCCTCAAGAGATTTGGCCCTGGACACTAGTTGGCTGGGGCTGGTCCTGGACATCCCTTTCACAGAAAACAGGTGCAAATTACATTCTTTCATGAGAGACAATCAGGAATAGGCCAAGCTTGATCCTGAGGAAACACTCTTGGTTTTCCTTTTATTTTTTTAAAGATTTTAAAAAATATTTATTTATTTAGTCCTTTTTGTTCCCTTTGTTGTTTTATTGTTGTAGTTATTGATGTCATTGTTGTTGGATAGAACAGAGACAAATGGAGAGAGGAGGGGAAGACAGAGAGGGGGAGAGAAAGAGAGACACCTGCAGACCTGCTTCACTGCTTGTGAAGCAACTCCCCTGCAGGTAGGGAGCCGGGGGTTCAAACCAGGGTCCTTATGCCAGTTCCTGCACTTTGTGTCATGTGCATTTAACCCTCTGTGCTACCACCCCACTCCCAACACTCTTGGTTTTCTAGGTTCATCTCTAGTTCAGGGCAAGTCTAGGTGGCCTGAGGCAACTGACTCATCCATAAGATTTCCTAGAGTAGTGTCTTTATAGGGCCTCCCTATGGAGCACTTCAATTCTCAATCACCTTCTGCTGCTAGTGATTCCATTCTCCTTCAGAAATGAGTAGTACTACTGTTGGAACCAGGAATCAAAGACATTCATGAAGTAGAAGTACAAATCTATTTCATATGCTAGACCTTGAGAACTGGAACAATACCTACCATAGCGTTGTCTGTCATGAGTCATAGTGTGGCATTGCCCGTTGATTCAGCATTCTCATTTGGAGAGATCACATAAGAGGAACACTTCACCCACAGAAATGACCAGTTCATGAAATGATGGGCATGAAGCTAACTCAGCAACAAGGCAAGGAACCTATGAAAGGTTCCAAATGGAATGAAAGTTATGATGATTCTGCGTGAGTCAAGGGTAGGAAGGAAACTAGGATGATGACATGAGTGGTGGGAGGACAGGTAAGTCTTTGCCTGAGGTTTCTATCCTGTGGCAGATGTAAATGTGGCCATGACTGGATCTAAGGAGAAAGGGTAAGTGTCATGGTTAATCGGCATCATTCAAATCTCTTGCTTATAGAGCATTTGCATTCTTAGTGTCCCTGTTAAATGGTATGCTCAGCAACGACTTTAACTGCATTCACTGGTCCCCAAGTCAGTTTTTCAGCCAAAATATTGGTTATAATGGGGACCAATACCCTTAATGCACAGATCACTATTAACATCCTTCCAAAATACTCTGGGAAACAGAAGAGGTCAGTCTGCTCTTTCTTGGCAAGTAATTTTCAGATATGCCTAGAGGTCTCAAGGAGGTGTCCAGACATTCTCAAGTAGAATGTGTACGTAGTCACAGGTGGATGTTAGACTGACCCTGGGAACCACCAGAGCAGGACTGGTCCTGGGAACTAGGTGTGCCATCGTCCTTATTCAACTCCTGCTTCTTCACTGCCTGCAGACATATGTACTTAAAACTTTAGGGTCTGAATGATTAGAAGCAGAGGTCAGGGACTATATGGAGTAGGCGTACACTGTGGCGACCTAGACTGCTGAGAAAACTTCTGGTCATTTTGGATTCAGAAGCTCTTGACCCTCCCACATAGTTATATGGACTTCACCAATAAGAAGTCTGACAGATAGGTCTTTCCTAGCCTTAAGCTTTCTTATCTGCCAAATGTGGGTGTGGTGAGGTCAGAGAGACCTCCAAGTGTATCATTCCCAGACCAGCATGCCCTGCACAGGGAGACAGAGACGGTTGTAGAACCCTCCCCGCTGCACCAAGGTTTAAGGCAGAGATGAGAAAATCTGTCTTGTTGAAAGTGACCTGGTACTGGCTCTGTTCTTCTATGGACAGTGGAAGTCAAAAAATTCATGATAGCCTAGGCAGTGGCACACCTAGTGAAGCACACACATTAACACGCTCAAGGACCCAAGCCACTGGTCTTCATTTGCATGGGGAAGCTTCATGAGTGATAGAGCAGTGCTGAAAAATAAATAAAAAGGAAAAAAGTGGCCACTATAACTCGTAGAGTCAGGCACTGAGTCCTAGATAGCCCTGGTGTTAATAAACAAACAAACAAAACATGTTCATGGCATCCAGTCTGAAGAGTATGTCAGAGCAGGGCCAGCCCTTAAGATGAAAGTTAGTAACACACACATACACACACACACACACACACACACACACATACACACACAAACTCCAGAAGCTGAAACTGCCACAGGACCATGTAGGAGGTGAATTAAACAGAATCCTCAGACCTGGCCCCACAGAAGGGGATTCTTTTGGAATTCTCATAAGGGCTGCTGGGCACAGAAAAAGTTGACCAATTTTCCTCCTATAAAGAGACCTAAGCTATGGCTGCCAGGAAAGATCTAGCTACACAGTTATTTTTCACTGTGGTTTGAGATAAGAGCACTGAAACAGTTTCATGTTGCTGCCACTGATGTTATCTCTGGTTCAGAACTGCTCTTTCAACTTGAGAGATGATTAATTTAAAATCTTTTTTCCCTTTTCTTTTTCTCAACTTCAAGAGAAGAATGGCATAAACTCCTCTGGTTCTTCCCTTAAACACACTACCTAAACTCTTGCCCAGGAGGATGGCCAGCATTTCCTTCAAGATCTGGTGGTTCTTCTGGAGATGGGGGAATACCTTTTCTTTTTTATTATTATACAGTGAAGTGCATAACTATAAAATGTACAGTTCAGAAAAAAATACATATGTATTTATACTGACATAGCCACCAACCAGAGTATAACATAGAACATTTTCCAGAGCCACCAATGGCTCCCTGGATTTCCCCCCCCCCTCTTAATTAGTATTCAGTCCAATACATATGGCCACTACTCCAACCTCTATCACCATAAATGCATTTGGTCTGTACTTGAACTTCATTTCAGTGCAACTGTAGATTGTGCTCTCTTTCATTCAACATTATTTTGTCTGTGCAGTCCTCTCCAGATGTTGCATGTAATTATAGTCCTTTTGTTTGGTTCTGTGTCAGATTCCATATTGCTCCACAATTTACTCCTTTTGTTGCTAATGGCTAGATGGAACATTTTTGCTTTTCAGCTAAAGTTAATAAGCCTACTACAAATATTCATGTCCTTGTCTTTTGGAGAATATATGCATGCATGTCTGCTGAAAATTCTGGGATTGGTGTAGAATTATTGATCACAGAATTTGTGTATTTTAGTAATGGTAGATATGGCCAAACACATTTCTGAGGAAAAAAAACAATTATTAACAACATTTTTTCCCTGTCTTTACTAGTTACTGTTCATCAGACACAGGATCTCTTTTCTCCTTTCACATGATTTAAGGCTGTTTCCCAAATAATTCCATTATTGGAAATTATGTTCTATGTTGTTCAATCTTATCATTATGGTCCATATTCTGATAATATAATCATTGGAAAAGAAAATTCAAGTCCAGGGCAGGGGTAGATAGCACAGTGGTCATGCAAACAGACTCTCATGCCTGAGGCCCAGGTTCAATCCCCTGCACCACCATAAGCCAGAGCTGAGCAGTGCTCTGGTAAAAAAAAAAAAAGAAGAAGAAGAAGAAGAAGAAGAAGAAGAAGAAGAAGAAGAAGAAGAAGAAGAAGAAGAAGAAGAAGAAGAAAATTCAAGTCCAGGGGTTGGGAAATTTCTCAGTAGGTAGAATGCATACATTACCATGCACAGGGCCCAACTCTGATGGACAGCACTTGGGAGAGAGAGCTCCACTGATGCTGGATGGGTGCATTTGTGTCTTCCCTGTTCTCATCTTTCCCTCTTTCTCTCTCTCTCTCTCTCTCTCTCTCTCTCTCTTTCTCTCAAGATATTGCATAAAAATAGATTCAAGGAGAGTGCCTGGGTGTAAGGTGGTAAGGGACTGAGTATCACGGAGTTTCTTACCCAAAGTTGTTTCTATTAGTAGTTGCTGTTTCTCTCCAGCTTTCAGTCCTAGCATACCACTATCACCCAGTTCCAAACTCTGCATTAGCACACACTTAACACCAAAATATTTGTTAACACATATTTAATACTTCTCTCCTGCCTTGCCCAGCCAACTACTGGAAATGCATACCAACACATGTTGGAATTCAGGCAGAAATCAGAGAAAACTTGGAGGGAGAGTGGCATTTCAGTAGAAGGCAAGGTGTGCTAGCATATTTTGGGGAATTGTGTGTGTGAATTTTGTTCATTCCCCAGTGTTGCATTAAAAATATATAAGTGGGAGTCAGGGTGCAGTGTGTTAAGAGCACATGGCACGAAGTGCAAGGACTGGTGTAAGGATCTCTGTTCGAGCCCCTGGCTCCCCACCTGCAGGGGAGTCGCTTCACAGGTGGTGAAGCAGATCTGCAGGTGTCTATCTTTCTCTCCCCCTCTCTGTCTTTCCCTCCTCTCTCCATTTCTCTCTGTCCTATCCAACAACGACAACATCAATAACAACAACAATAATAACTACAACAATAAAACAACAAGGGCAACAAAAGGATATAAATAAATAAGTATAAAAAACAGAAAAAACATGTCATGACTTTAATGACAACACAATATTATTTGTTTGTTTATTTATTTTTACTAGAACATTACTCAGTTCCGGCTTATGGTGGTACAGAGAATTGAACCTGGGACCTCAAAGCCTCAGGAATGAGAGTCCCTTTTTTTTTTTCCTCTTCTTTTTTTTATTGCTGAGTCTTGGTACTGACACTATGAATCCACTGCTCCTGGTGGCAGTTTCTTCTATTCTATTGGATAGGACAGAGAGAAATTGAGAGGGGAGGATGAGACAGAGAGGGAGAAAGAAAGACACCTAAAGACCCGCTCACCATGTGTGAAACTTTCCCTCTGCAGGTGGGGATCCTGGGGCTCAAACCCAGATCCTTGCATGGGTCTTTGTGCTTTGTACTATGCACACTTAACTAAGTCTTCTTGCATAACTATTATGCCAACTTCTCCATGCTCTAACCAATTTATCACTTGCTGAAAGTTTCCTCATGATGCCATAACTGGAGGACTGTGGAGGACAGTCTCTACTTCCAGCATCTCCTTTAGAAGAAAAGAGTTCAAGAAGGATCAAGAAGGATCCTTCAAAGAGTTCCAAAAGTTCAAGAAGGATCCATTCTGAAATGGAAGTAGATAGTATCTCACCAGCACTTTGTGACGTGCAGTCCAGAGCCTCTATGAGCTCCCTAAGAGAATAGAATGTGACACAACCCTAGAGGGGAGACTGGGCAGAAAGGCTCAGTCCCAGGTAGTGTCTTGGACTTCTTGCGGAGTCTGAGTCCCTTAGTATGTCTGCCACCATATCCTGGAGCCTGCACTTAGGGAGTCTATTCCTTGATCCCTTGCTAGTCTGCTCACTTCTCTCCATTATATACCTTTGTCCTAGTCTAGCTTAGCTCTCCCATACAGATGACCATCTAAAATGCCCCATGGGCACTCATCTCTAGATTCTACCCACTCCTCTCCACATGGTGGCCAGATAAATACATACACAAGTTAATTCACTGAAAAATATTTTCTGGATGTCTAAGAAGTAATAGAAATTATGCCAAATTCTGCAAGGAACCCAAGCCTCAATGTCCTTACATTTTAGGGGATGTGCTGCCTTCAGGTTTAGCATGAATTCCTAGCCCTCCAGTATGATTTAAAACCCTGCTCTAGGGGCCAGGTGGTGGTTTACCTGGCTAAGTGCTTACATCACAGTGTGCAAGAACTCGGTTCAAGCCCCTGGTCGCCACGTGTAGGGGGGATGCTTCACAAGTGGTGAAGCAGGGCTACAGGTGTCTATGTCTCTCTATCTCTCCCCCCTCTCAATTTCTCTCTATCCAATAATAAATAAGTATTTATATTTTTAAAAAAAACTGCTCTGCCATTCCAACCCCAAACTCTTAAAGAGTCCCCAGCCTCATCTCTTTCACACATCAGCTCTAAACACAAAGACTAGGAATAGGCACAGATTCCCCACCATCTCCTGTGCTGGAAAACATCCCAGTCAAGTAGCTGATATGTACCCCCATTCAGCACTGAGAAAGAAAGCATCCTTCCCTGAATAGCTTCCTCCTAAGAACTTACTTGGGGGCTTGCCTATCCACTGGGTCTCACCAGTGCATTGTCACCTGCCCCTCAGGAATTACTACTACTGCTCTGTCCTCCAGGTCTGGGAAGTTGTTCTATGCCAACCACACAAACTGCATAGGTGTTTGTGATGGCTATGTTCCAGGATCTGCAGAAAGTGGGCCTTTTCTTACCTCTGATTAAAAGAAATGCACATGGGTTTCATGAACATCAAGAAAGGTGTGTTTACATGGAAAGGCAGGCAGCATATATTTCTCAAAGTTTAGATAATACTCTTTAGGGAAGGATCAATACTATACCCCAATAAAGTGCTGACCGCATAGCCAGGGGTGTTATTCTCACCATCAACATCTGTTTCTCAGAGATGAGCCAAGAGGGAATCTTATGCCACCCAAAAGCTCGGGGATCTGAGAACCCAACTCCAGTAGTTTGTTGCTCCCTTTCTCATTTAACAAATCTGGGAATGATCTCATAGGAAGCAGGAGAAGGGAGGGAAGCCCAGGTCTCTGGTAATGTGTCACTTCCTTTTGCCCAGAGCCCGGGGCAGCCCCAAGCTCTCCCAGTAGAGCCCTGGCTCAGGCCTCTTCCGCCAGCTGGCCTGGATAAGGGTGGAGTCACTTCAAGGGCAACAAGTAGAAGACAGAGAAACAACAACTACTGCTGCAGACAGTACTTTGACTCAGTAACTACATGGTAACTCAGTCCCTCACCTCCTCACACCCCAGGAGCTCTCCTTGACTGACCCCACAGCCCTCAGGGACCTTCCACCCTAGGATCTATGATGTAGTTGCTATGGGTCCCTTTTAACTGAAACAAAATCTCTAACCCTCCCCCATGGTGCCAGGGAGTGGGGGTGGGGGTGGGAGTGGAAGATAGCACCCAACCCAGATTCAGAGAAGGCCTATGACTCAGATAGAACCTAACACCCTCTCCCACCAGCCCAACTCCTGGAAATGCACCCCAACAGATGTTGGAACCAAGGTAGAAATTAGAGAAAACTTGAGAGAGTTGCACTTTGGTGGACAGCATGGAGTACTAATACATATTTGGATGTGACATGAAACTGTACCTCTAAAACAATAGTCTAGTAAAATAGCATTTCCTTAAAAAAAAAAAAAAAAGGAAACTGTAAAAGCCTCAGGTCATGCCCTGGGCCACAGCCATATCAGACTGTTGGTCATTGGGGCTCAGAGACAAAGAAAATTAATCAAGGGCTCCATAACCAAACAAAAATACTCGGTATACATGGCCATGGGTATGGGCTCCCTAGTTGTTAGCAACCCCCATGGGAGGAAGAAGCACCCTACTTTAGAGCCAGTCAGTCTGCAAGCCCAGGAGCCATAGGCCCATGATAGTGACAGATAAATAGATATTGCTGGGGGCTATTGGCAGTAACAGACAGATGCACAGACATGAACAGAGTCCCTGATTCTAACAGATTCAGTTAAAGCTTAAAATGGACTGGTAAAGGGACCACCTGGGAACAGTGGTAGTAAGAGAGTGACAGACATTAGAGGCAAGTGGACAAACTTAAAACCTTAACAGGGACAGAGATACAGATGCTACCTATAAAAGGTGAAAAGTGGCAGTTTTGTCTTGAGTTCAGTCCCATGTGCTTTTGGAGTCTTTTCCCTGTAAAACTGTAATTAAAAGACTTTGAGAGACTATTTCCAGTGCCACAATGTCTCCCTCCAACCAGGATTCCTAGAAAAGGGGAGGTGAGCTCTTCCTAGAGGCAGATTTAAGAATCAAGTTGCCTGCTTCCCTTAACCAGTCTTCCTCATATCTGCCCTGAAGCTACCTAATCACACTATGGTTGTTCTACTTACCCTGGAAACAGTTTTCTAGGGATTGCTGTGAGTGTAGACTCTGTGGGCATGATGGATAGTATCAGGGAGCGGCTGCAGTCTTCCATTCTTGTGGTTATGAGAGCATGCTTAGCTCCAACCCAATCCACCAGTTTCTCTTTTCACTCCCATGAACTCTAGGACCCAGAGGCCTGAGGCATAAAAACTTCTGGTGAAAGAGAAAAACTCCAGCCTAGGCAAGGATGAGGTGATGAGGTCCCTTCATAGATAAGGAGAGTTAGGACTCACTTAGCTCTAACTTGGACACACTTACCTGCAACTATAAAGTTAGCTTATGAATCCTCTAGGAAGGAGTAAGACTTTCCTACCTTGAAGGAATACATACTTAAAGAAGGACAAGGCTATCTACCACTGTTTGGCTTCCTGGGAAGTATTTTATTTATTTATTTATTTGTTTGTTTGTTTATAAAAAGGAAACATTGACAAAACCATAGGATAAGAGGGGTACAACTCCACACAATTCCCACCACCAGAACTCCATATCCCATCCCCTCCCCTGATAGCTTTCCTATTCTTTATCTCTCTGGGAGTATGAACCCAAGGTCATTGTGGGATGCAGAAGGTGGAAGGTCTGGCTTCTGTAATTGCTTCCCCGCTGAACATGGGCGTTGACTGGAAAGTATATTCTGAGGCAGAGGTTAGCATGCAGGATTCCTTGTGAAAGGGAAGGAAAGGAAGCAGCTTAGAACAGAGGGAGAAGCTGAGTTAAATACAGTCACAACAGATGTCTCAACTAACCTAAAGGAAAACTCTAGAGATGAAACAAACCATCAGAATTTTCATAAATTGGGGTGAGGGGTGTAGTTCATGCCTTTGTTTCTTTGTTTCCTCATGTTGATTAGTAATTGGATATAGGCTATATTGGGAAGGAGGCATAGCTTTAAATGCATCTTTTTTTCAACTGAAGAAATCCACAAAGAGAGAGGGTTTTGTCCTTAGGGTAACTGAGAGCTGTCTCCTAGTAGCACTCCTAAATTGGGGAATACACCCTCATTCAAAAAGGGCATTCTTTTTTTTTCTGCCTCAGAGTTTTTGCTGGGACTCAGTGCCTACACTACAAATCCACTACTCCTGGCAGCCATTTTTTCCCATTTCCTCTATCTTTCTTTCTTTCTTTCTTTTCTTCTTTCTCTTTTTCTTTTTTTTAATTTTTAAATTATTATCTTCATTTACTTATTGGATAGAGACGATTGAAATTGAGAGGGAAGGGGGTAATGAAGAGGGAGAGAGACAGAGAGACAACTGCAACACTGCTTCAACTTTTGCAAAGCTTTCCCCTTGCAGGTAGGGATCAGGGGCTTGAACCTGGTTTCTTTTACATTGTAACATGTGCACTCAACCAGGTGTGCCACCGCCTGTTCCCCTTTTCATTCTATTTTTATTTGGCAGGACAGAGAGAAATTAAGAGAGAAGAGAAGAGAAGAGAAGAGAAGAGAAGAGAAGAGAAGAGAAGAGAAGAGAGAGAGAGAAAGATGGATACCTAAAGACCTGCTTCAGGCTTCACAAATGAATTCTACAAAACTTTCAGGAAACAGTTAAAACCCATACTTCTTAAGCTATTCCATAAGATTGAAGAAACAGGAATACTCCCTTCCACCTTTTATGAAGCCAACATCACTACCAAAAGCTGATAGGGACAGAACAAAAAAGGAACACTACAGACCAATATCTCTGATGAACATAGATGCCAAAATATTAAACAAGACCTTGGCCAACCGGATACAGCAACACATCAAAAAGATTGTTCATCATGACCAAGTGGGATTCATCCCAGGAATGCAAGGCTGGTTCAACATCCGTAAGTCAATCAATGTCATTCACCACATCAATAAAAGCAAAGCCAAAAACCACATGATTATCTCAATAGATGCAGAGAAAGCCTTTGACAAAATCCAACACCCATTCATGCTCAAAACTCTACAAAAAATGGGAATAGATGGGAAATTCCTCAAGATAGTGGAGTCGATATATAGCAAACCTACAGCCAACATCATACTCAGTGGACAGAAGCTGAAAGCATCCTCCCTTAGATCGGGGACTAGACAGAACTGTCCACTGTCACCGTTACTCTTCAACATAGTATTGGAAGTTCTTGCCATAGCAATCAGGCAAGAGAAAGAAATCAAAGGAATACAGATTGGAAGGGAAGAAGTCAAGCTCTCACTATTTGCAGATGATATGATAGTATACATAGAAAGACCTAAAGAATCCAGTAGAAAATTACTGGAAGTTATTAGGCAATATAGCAAGGTATCAGGCTACAAAATCAATGTACAAAAATCAGTGGCATTTCTTTATGCAAGCACTAAATCTGAAGAAGAAGACATACAGAAATCACTCCCATTTACTGTTTCAGCAAAATCAATCAAATACCTAGGAATAAAGTTGACCAAAGAAGTGAAAGACTTGTATGCTGAAAACTATGAGTCGCTACTCAAGGAAATAGAAACTGATACCAAGAAATGGAAAGATATCCCATGCTCATGGATTGGAAGAATAAATATCATCAGAATGAATATTCTCCCCAGAGCCATATACAAATTTAATGCAATACCCATCAAAGTTCCACCAAGGTTCTTTAAGAGAATAGAACAAACACTACAATCATTTATCTGGAACCTGAAAACACCTAGAATTGCCAAAACCATCTTAAGGAAAAGAAACAGAAATGGAGGCATCACACTCCCAGACCTTAAACTATATTATAAAGCCATCATCATCAAAACAGCATGGTACTGGAACAAAAATAGGCACACAGACCAGTGGAACAGAATTGAAAGCCCAGAAGTAAATCCCAACACCTATGGGCATCTAATCTTTGATAAGGGGGCCCAAAGGATTAAATGGAAAAAGGAGGCTCTCTTCAATAAATGGTGCTGGGAAAACTGGGTTGTAACATGCAGAAGAATGAAATTGAACCACTTTATCTCACCAGAAACAAAAATCAACTCCAAATGGATCAAAGACCTAGATGTCAGACCAGAAACAATCAAATACTTAGAGGAAAACATTGGTAAAACACTTTCCCACCTACACCTCAAGGACATCTTTGATGAATCAAACCCAATTGCAAGGAAGACTAAAGCAGAAACAAACCAATGGGACTACATCAAATTGAAAAGCTTCTGCACATCCAAAGAAACTATTAAACAAACAGAGAGACCCCTCACAGAATGGGAGAAGATCTTCACATGCCAGACATCAGACAAGAAACTAATCACCAAAATATACAAAGAGCTCAGCAAACTTAGCACCAAAAAAGCAAATGACCCCATCCAAAAATGGGCAGAGGATATGAACAAAACATTCACTACAGAGAAGATCCAAAAGACTAACAAACATATGAAAAACTGCTCTAGGTCACTGATTGTCAGAGAAATGCAAATTAAGACAACACTAAGATACCACCTCACTCCTGTAAGAATGGCATACATCAAAAAGGACAGCAGCAACAAATGCTGGAGAGGATGTGGGGACAGAGGAACCCTTTTACATTGCTGGTGGGAATGTAAATTGGTACAGCCTCTGTGGAGAGCAGTCTGGAAAACTCTCAGAAGGCTAGACATGGACCTTCCATATGACCCAGTAATTCCTCTCCTGGGGTTATACCACAAGGACTCCATAACACCCAACCAAAAAGAGGTGTGTACTCCTATGTTCATAGCAGCACAATTCATAATAGCTAAAACCTGGAAGCAACCCAGGTGCCCAACAACAGATGAGTGGCTGAGAAAGCTGTGGTATATATACACAATGGAATACTATGCAGCTATCAAGAACAATGAACCCACCTTCTCTGACCCATCTTGGACGGAGCTAGAAGGTATTATGTTAAGTGAGCTAAGTCAGAAAGATAAAGATGAGTATGGGATGATCCCACTCATCAACAGAAGTTGAGGAAGAAGATCTGAAAGGGAAACTAAAAGCAGGACCTGACCAAATTGTAAGTAGGGCACCAAAGTAATAACCCTGAGGTGAGGGGTAGACATGCAGCTTCCTGGGACAGTGGGGGGTGGGAGTGGGTGGGAGGGATGGGTCACAGTCCTTTGGTGGTGGGAATGGTGTTTATGTACACTCCTAGAAAAATGTAGACATATAAATCAGTAGTTAATTAATATGAGAGGGGGAAAATCAATTGTATGTCTCAAAGTTTTTCAAAACACAAACTGAATCTTTTTAATATATAGGCTGTGTATTTGATACGCGGACTCTCTCAAAAGCCTAGACCAAGTAGATTAGAAGCATCCAATAGCACAGCTATATACAAGATACTGGATACTGTACAGCAAACCATAACAAAAGGACTTTTCAAAGTTAACCCAATTACCAAATAATGTGATGATAACATTAACTATCCATTGTCTTTTTGAACCCCAAGACAGCAGGAACCTCATATCTCCACTATAGAGCCCCTACTTCCCCCAGTCCTGGAACCCTTGGATAGGACCCACTTTCCCGTATGCATCTCCCAATCCAAACCAAATAGTATTGCATCCGCCGATCACAACCTAACCAACGCAACGATTGCCACCTCAACATGCTTCACCTCAGACTGTGTCCAGAGACTTCACGTGTGGAATGACAACCCTTCAGCTTCATTACTCAGGTGAGACCTTTCCTTTTATAGTACACTCTAATTTCATCTCAGGTAATTCACTTTTTAATAAAGTCCCATAACCTAGATATACACCAGTTTCTGTGAGAGAGAGCTTATGTGCACACGTATCCATAAACTACTGCAAAATATATACCTGAAAGCAGAAGTACACTAGAGTTTGCAGTGAGTACCTCCCTAACACTTCCTCTCCACTATTCCAAGCTTGGGATCCATGATTGCTCAACAAATTGTTTGGCTTCGTATGTTAACTCTCTTTTCAATCACCAGGTTCCAGATGCCACCAGGATGTTGGCCAGGCTTCCCTGGATTGAAGACCCCACCAATGTGTCCTGGAGCTCTGCTTCCCCAGAGACACACCTTACTAGGGAAAGAGAGAGGCAGACTGGGAGTATGGACCGACCAGTCAACGCCCATGTTCAGTGGGGAAGCAATTATAGAAGCCAGACCTTCTACCTTCTGCAACCCTCAACGACCCTGGGTCCATGCTCCCAGAGGGCTAGAGAATGGGAAAGCTATCATGGGAGGGGGTGGGTTATGGCGATTGGGTGGTGGGAATTGTGTGGAGTTGTACCCCTCCTACCTTATGTTTTTGTTCATTAATCCTTTCTTAAATAAAAAATTTAAAAATAAAAAAAAAGACCTGTTTCATTGTTCATGAATGCATGTCCCTTGTAGGTGGGGAGTAGGGTTCTCAAACCAGGGTCCTTCTGCACGTGAGATGTCTGCTTAATCAGGTGCGCCACCTCTTGGCCTCCCCAAAAGGACATTCTGAGTAGCATACCTTCAGTCCATCACAGTCTACTCCTTCAGCTGTTTTGGATCCACTGCTTCATATAACTATTTCCCACAGGTTCTAGGAATATCTCCTCCAAGATTCCAGTGTTGCCCTGTTCTGTGTTTAACAATTGGCTTTCCAAAAGAGAGTCAAACTCAATTTGTAATACTTGTAAATTGTCATGGTGCAAATAATTCCACTGGGACTCATTTCATGCTTCTAGTAATTAAAAAACTGACTGGGAAAATTTTAGCAAATTGCTGTCATAAGTCAGTATGAGCTCTAGCACACCAATGATTCTAAAGTACTACTCTTCTCAGAGGAACCTTAGGTTAGTGAAATGAGCTACATACAGCCTCTACTGTTGTAACTGCTCTCAGACCCTTCATGTAACATCTGTAAGTTGTCGAAGTTCAAATAGTCCCACCAGTGCTATAATACTCCTCGCTTTTTCTACTCTCTAATTTAGTTTCCAACCCCTACGACCCTTTCACAACACACACACACACACACACACACACACACACACACACACACACACTCATAGCACCTCAGGTATGCTCATCCTGGTAACTTCCCTTATGGCAACCTGTCCCTCCTCCCGTGGTCTGAGCCTGTCTTAGCTTGAGATTGTACTTTTACTGTCATATTTGGGGGGAAGGAGTATCAATGAAGTAACCAAGTTGATCTCATGATGTAGCACTGGGTAGCAGTCGTCATGTACAATGTCAGGGCAATCACCTTATCTCCTGATGATCAGGCTTAGGCACTCCCACAAAGATGAGGATTCTTCTCCCTCGACAGATACAAAGTGGTCTGAGTGCCCCAACAGAATATTTAGAATATAGTTAAGTGGAACTCTTGCTGTGATTTCTAGTGGAGATGCTAATTCTTAGGAAACCAAAATCCCTAAATCCACAAATATCCACATATTTGTAGGAATAGGAAGCACAGATTTCCCAAGTGAATCATTTGGATTGATTTTTTTATCTTGGTTCTCAGGCCTTAATATCTATTAGAACACAACTGTCTATAAAAAGACTTGATTTATTATGACAACCAAAGTATGTGACTCATTATGTACCCTTGTATAGTATCATTCAACTTTAATTATTACTTCACTGGGCTATTTCCCAGCACTCTCTATGTTGGCATCTCCTGGATCATAAATAACTAATAAAATAAAAATAAATAAATGAAAAAAAAATAAGTGACATGACCAGTTGAACTTGTCTATAGTTATGGGCATAAGTTTCTACATTCTTTGCTATACAATGGATTCCTTGATTTGATTTAACAGTCTATAAAAATCTCATACTGGTGTATTTTTCCCCTTAATTTATTTATTGGGGGATTAATGTTTACAGTCAACAGTAAAATACAATAGTTTGTACATACATGGCATTTACCAGTTTCACACAACAATTCAACCCCCACTAGGTCCTCCTCTGCCTTCATGTTCCAGGACCTGAGTTCCCAACCCCCCACTTCCCCCCACCCACCTCCAATGTCTTTTACTTTGGTGCAATACACCAACTTCAGTTCAAGTTCTTCAAAGAATTCCTTTTTTAAAATTTTTAAAAAATATTTGTTTATTTCCCCTTTTGTTTCCCTTGTTTTTTATTGTTGTTGTAGTTATTTTTGTTGTTGTTATCAATATTGTCATTGTTAGATAGGACAGAGAGAAATGGAGAGAGGAGGGGAAGACAGAGAGGGGAGAGAAAGACACTTGCAGACCTGCTTCATTGCCTGTGAAGTGATGCCCCTGCAGGTGGGGAGCTGGGGGCTCGAACCAGGATCCTTTAGCACTTTGCGCCACGTGTGCTTAACCCACTGTGCGCCACGTGTGCTTAACCCACTGTGCGCAACGTGTGCTTAACCCAGTGTGCTACCGCCCAACTCCCTATTCCTTTTTTTTAAAGGTTATTTATTTATTAACTATAAAGGTAGGCAGAGAGAAAGAACCAGGCATCACTCAGGGATTGAACTCAGGACCTCATGCTTGAGAGTCTAATTCTTTATCTACTGCACCACCTCCCAGCACCTCAACTTCTCTGTCTTTATTCCATCATCATCCTCTATACTAAAGTCATGAATAAAAGACTTAAAAGTAGTATTAAAAAAAAAACTCTGAAAGCTTTGATAGTGCTTTGGCTGAGGCCCTACAGATATTAAAGGCACACCTATAGCTGGAATGTGTATTTACTTTTGTCAGAATGAATCATTTACCTTTCCAAAGTTTAAGATTTAATGTCTGTTCTTGCCCAACTGGACAATTGACAGTGATAGTAACTAAACCAACTGTGATAAAAGTCTACAGTACTATGGGCAAAGGAGATAGCATAATAGTAATAAAGAAGGACTTTCAGGGTTGGGCAGTGGAGCACTTGGTTAAGCATACATATCGCCAGAAAGATTTTCATGCCTGATGCTCTGATATCCCAGGTTCAACTTTCTTTGCAGTCTAACTACTTTGGGTCTAGTTATATGCTTTTATTATTGTTGTTGTTGTTGTTCTCTTCTGTTGCAAGAGGTGAGAGTTGTTTGCATTAGGGAGGTTTAGGACTTTTACATATAGCTTTTGAGTGACAATCACTCTAAACTTTTTGTCTTTTTTGAGAATAACTCAAGTTTAGTAACACTTAATCCATTTTATTGTCATTAGAATAACTAATTCTCCCTATTTTTCAAACACCCAATAAATAACACCAGTTAATACATTTTAATAGCAATAATTTTAAAATATTTATTTATTTATTCTCTTTTCTTGCCTTGTTGTTTTATTGTTGTAGTTATTGATGTTGTTGTTGTTGGATAGGACAGAGAGAAATGGAGAAAGGAGGGGAAGACAGAGAGGGGGAGAGAAAGATAGACACCTGCAGACCTGCTTCACCGCCTGTGAAGCTACTCCCCTGCAGGTGGGGAGCTGGGGGCTCGAACCAGGATCCTTACGCCAGTCCTTGTACTTTGTGCCACCACTGCGCTACTGCATGACTCCCAGCAATAACATTTTTAATAGCTGCACTATTACTTTGTGCCAAAGACTGACTGTCATCTATGCTGTCACCTATGTTGAAATAGGTCTCCACTGGCAGCCAGATGGCAGATGACACAATTCCAAGATCTAACCTTTTTTATTAAGTTTTTTTTTAATTAAAAAAAATATCTTTATTGGATAGACAGCCAGAAATTGAGAAGGTAGGGGAGATAGAGAGATAGATACAGAGAGAGAGAGAGAGAGAGAGAGAGAGAGAGAGAGAGACCGAGACCTGCAGCACTGCTTCACCACTTGGAAAGCTTTCCCCCTGCAGGTGGGAACCAGGGGCTCGAACCCGGGTCCTTGGGCACTGTAGCATGTACGCTCAACCAGGTGCACTACCACCTGGCCCCAAAATCTAACCTTTATTCCTCTTTTGGTTACTCCTGTAACTAAATGTCACTTATTAAGTGCCAGTGGAAATAGGATCTGAATCAGAAATTAGCATGCAGGATCTTTACTCGGGAGAGTTTGTGAGACTGACATCTCTGGAAATGGAAGGCTGGAATCCTGACTAGACAGAGGGGAATCTGTACTGTTCTGCAGCTCAAAGATTCCATTTTGTTGGTATGCTTCTAAAAACCCCTTCTGTTTCATTAGTTTAATCCCCCCTGCTTAACACTATTCTATTTACATAACCACTTCATTCTATTTACATAACCGCTGTTAACAAGCACCACCCTCCCTCCAGGGCATTGGTGGTTCAGTGGTAGAATTCTTGCCTGCTCCGCTCCCTCTCCTTGTCATACCCTGATTTTCACCAGTCACTTTTCTCTCCACCCTCTCTGTGTCGCATCCTGTTCCCACCCTACTGGGCTAGTATATTTATAAGGACAAGATTGTTTGTAGTAGTTAGTTTAGCTTAGCTTGGCTCCTGCATGAATAAAGAGATACTGCGTACAGCTCAACCATGATTCCCTAGTCGTCTGTTACCCACCCGTGAAGCCAGCCCTGTGAAAACAACACATTTAATCTCAGGGAACTCCTTCCTGGGGTGTTCCTTCACAGTCTTCCCAGATAAAGAAGGGAACTCCATCTTTAAACTGTCACTCACTAAGGGTAAGCTTCTGCTGAAAGCAAGCATGACTTCATACATTTCTTTTAGAATATACATGCCCAATGGCTGACAGTTGAGGTTATTTCTTGATAGCCCTTTAAACCACTGGTAAGAAAAGGAAAAAAAAAAAAAAACAGAACTCATGCTTCGAGGAGGGTCAAGGATGCATATGAATAGCATCTACTACACCATTTTTTAAATGCCATGCACAAAACCAAAATGGATTTGAAGTCTGATGCTCAAAATCTCCAGTAAGATTCTATTTTAGCTTTAGCCTTCCCCACATTGAAACATATAATCTCAGAGAAGAACCTCATGGGGAAGCAATTACAGAAGCCAGACCTTCTACCTTCTGCAACCCACAATGACCCTGGGTCCATGCTCCCAGAGGGATAGAGAATGGGAAAGCTATCAGGGGAGGGGGTGGGTTATGGAGATTGGGTGGTGGGAATTGTGTGGAGTTGTACCCCTCCTACCCTATGGTTTTGTTAATTAATCCTTTCTTAAATATAAAAGAAAAAAAAAGAAACTTTATGTTGGTACATATGTATATACATTTAGTAGACAAAATAATCATGAGATGACAATGTCCCCAACTCAGCTGAGATATACATATCCTCATCCCTGGTACCTGTGAATATGTGATCTTATCTTTGCAAATGTGATGAACTAAAGATTTTTGAAATGGATATATTATCCTACGTTATGGTTTTGTTAATTAATCCTTTCTTAAATAAAATTAAAAAAAAACCTTATGGTTTTGTTAATTAATCCTTTCTTAAATAAAATTAAAAAAAAAAAAAAAAACCATTGACAATCAGTCACAGAGGAAGGAGGAAGCCAGAATCAGTGACATCATGGAGGCAGAGAACACAAGGTCAAAAACACTTTTGCTCCTTGAGAGAGGAGAAATTAAGTGTAGGGTTGAGGTGGCACATGCCATCAATAAAAGTAAGAGAGAATGTGAGTGGATGAGGACTAGATGGATAGTGTAGGCATCAAGGGAAGGAGGAATTTAGGTAGGTAGGATGTCAAATGAGATTCAGAGGAAAGCTGGGTTACCAAAACCTCCTTTTCAATATTTCCTCAGAATCTCACTGAAGCAGGATAGACAGGAAGGAACTATACTTCAGACAGGTGCCAGCTCATGCCTGGGTTTCCCCAGAAGTGGGTCTAATTGGTCCACCCATCTGTCCTGGTAGTTCTGAGCCCTTCTCATACAGGGTTATATTCAACTGTTTTGAGGATTTTCCTGCAAGCCACACTACTTGTCCCATGAGATATGTAGGGAAACCCCAATTCTTATCCCTACCTTTTGACTAAGGCCTCCAGAATCTGGGACAGAGGCCAGGGCGGGGCAAACCACTGAGTCAGTACAGAAGATTTTCTGTTTTCCATCGTGTGTGTTCACAAAATCCCTACCATATTCACTCTCGAAGATGAGCCTGGTAGAAGTGAGGAGCTATAGCCCATAGTCAATGGAATTTTTTACATCATTTCTTTAACTCTCACCTCAATCATGTGAGAAAAAGACCATGACCTCTTCTTTCACACAGATGGCATAACTAAAGTTTCAAGCAGATAAACATCTTGTTCAGAATCATACAGACAAAAGTGGCACAGATGAGACTTGAACCTTAGTTTCTGAGACTAGTTGTCTGTTGCTGTTTCATTACCTCCCTGCCATTTGACATGAAGTGAAGATTCTTAGATGCCATTGAGATGGTAGTTAACTCTTGGGACCTCTTAGTATTGACCTGCCTCAGAAACATGATAATAAAACAGACGATGGCATGGAGACTGTGTAGTGGTCAGAAGAGGTCTTACTTGACCCATTCACCACCACCTGTCATACTTCAGCCTTCAGTAGCCTCATTTCTCCAATTTCCACTGAGACATTCCTCCAAAATTTCCCGAATTCTTCACAACCACAAGCATGGTGGACTCAGTGTTTACCACTGAAGTTACTAAGATATACAGGAGCACAGAGAGCTTAAGCAGAGTGTACATGGGTTAATACCTGCCTGAGGGCAAGCTGCCAAGTGTTCATGAAATGATGACATAAAGGACATATGAAGCTGTCCTGTTTCTACACAGCCTCAGTGAGGAAAAGAGTGAGGCAACGAGGGCAGCCCCATTTCCAGGACATTCAGATGGGGTTCTCCTCTCCTTTCCCCACCACCACCACCACCACCACAGGAAAATACATGCTGGCTGGTCAGTCACAGAGGCCTGGGCATCCCCAGGGAGAAGCACAGGGGATGCCACCCTCATCTCTTTACCATCTAGTTTTCTTTCACCACCTTTATCACATTTTTAGTCACACTTATCTCTTACCTTCTTGCTGTTTTTGAAGAGACCCACTCTACTACCAAGAGGCCCATGCCCCATCTCTTGGGTCATGGAAGGCTCATATCTTTCTAGCCACCAATGAAAGCATACCTCCTTTTTGATGAGTATTCAGATAACTCTAAAGACTACCAAACAACCCAGTGTTTGGAATATGAGCTATTTGAAAGGGTGCATAGATGGACCGTTTGATTTAATAAATTAAAACTCACTGAGTACTTACTTGTTGTATATAAGGTGTTGTCCCCAGGCACTAGGGGAAAGTGAGAAAAAAAACACATTCTTTGCCATCTTGATTTTTTTCATTCTAGTAGAGGAGACAGAAAGGCAGTATAAGAGAGAATTCCCCAGACAATGTCAGTGATAAGAGAATAACACAGATGATGGCCTAGAAAGGCAAGACTAGCCAGTGGGAGTCTTTCTGAGAAGATGACATTTAGCTGAGATCTGATTGACAAGAAGAAGCTGTATTTTCTTTTCTCTTCCTTCCTTTTTTTTTTTTCTCTTTCTTTCTTCTTGGTGCTACGGATCAAATCCAGGCCTTTAGACACATGAAACATGTACTCTACCACTTAGTAACATCCCTGATGGACTGTCATTTTTAAAGGTTACTCAGGATACTTGGTTAACCAAAAGTTTAAATAGGGAGATCATGAGGAGGTTGCCACATTTTTTCCTTCCATGACAATGAAGTGAACTGGATAGTAGTGTCAGGAAGGGTAAAGGGGTCAGAGGGAATAAGGGACAGGAAGGAATCCCTAAGAGAGAGGCAAGCTAGGGGACAGGTGGTGATGCACCTGGTTGAGCACACACATTAACAATGAGCAAGGACCCAGGTTTGAGCCCCCAGTCCCCACCTACAAGGGGAAAGCTTTACAAGTGGTAAAGCAGTGCTGCAGGTGTTTCTCTGTCTCTTTTCCTCTTTATCACTCTATTCCCTCTAGATTTCTGGCTGCCTCCATCAAGTAAATAAATAAATAAATAAATATTTTTAAAATTGATTTTTAAAAGATAGAGAAAGAGAGAGGCAGGCTATATTATACTCATGGTCCTGACAGAGGATTCTTGACTTAACTCTTCATTTGATCTGGAAACTTATAAATCTCTGCCAAAGACCTTTTGACAGAGCTAAATATATCCAGAAGGAAGTAGGGACTGAAGGTGAAGGATTCCTGGTTCCTGGGCCTAATTCAGCCAAATTTCAGGGTACCTTGATTTTGATTATATGAGAAATTGGACTTGAGATGCAGCAAGTACCATGCTGCTTGATGATTCTATACTTTAAACTGCCAGAATTATGAGGAGTGGACATCATAGCTAATGCTCAATAACCTACCTCTCAGCACCTTGACCTCAGCTGGTATCTAGACACAGATACCCATCTGAACCTGCTTATCACCTGCACACACTTTTACCTACTTAGCACAGAAGAGAACTCTCCTTTCCATTCAGTTTCAAAATGTCAAGATGAAGAGTTGATAAACAGAGACAAACACATTTAGTTGCAATATATATGATAGTATCAGTGATAAGGCAAAAGCCCTATGGGAGTGCTAGTGTTGGAGTAGAAGTGGTCACTCCCATAAGCACACATCAATGGCTTTCTGTGAAATTCCTTCTAACTCTATTGGATATCCTGCAATGGAACCCCAGGAGGCAAGAGAATATGAAAAATACACTATTTTTCAAGACATGGACTTCTCTGGAATCTAAGAATGAGCCTAAGGAAAGGAAACATTGCCATATCAGGACAAAGCTAGAACTTCCAACTGGAGGATCTCAAGGCTCAAAATCAGTTACTCAAACACTATCTGGGGGCCTGGCGGTGGCGCACCTGGTTGAGTGCACATGCTGCAATGCGCAAGGACCCAAGTTCGAGCCCCCAGTCCCCACCTGCATCGGGAAAGCTTTGTGAGTGGTGAAGCAGGGCTGCAGGTGTCTCTCTGTCTCTCGCCTTCTCTATCAACCCCTTCCCTCTTGATTTCTTGCTGTCTCTATCCAAAAAGTAAATAAAGATAAAAAATGAAAAACACTCTATCTGCACATTTTGATAAAATTTTTGAGAGAAAATGAATACTTAGTTCCTCTAGTGAGCTATTTTATGAGCCAATGAAACCTGTGTATTTGGAATTTACTTGCCAATTCCTACAGGAGCAGCTACCTACAAACAAAAAAAATCCAGAACTTACAGAAAGCAAGGAAGGGATTTCTGTTTTCATATAGGCAAGTTTAATCTTGGCCCTCAAATACAACTTCTTACTTTAAAAAAAAAACAATGATTATCTTTATTTATTTATTGGATAGAGACTCTCAGAAATCAAGAGGGAAGGAAGTGATAGAGAAACAGACACTTGCAACACTGCTTCACTACTCACAAAGCTTTCCCCCTGCAGGTGGGGACTGGGAGCTCAAACACACTATAGCATGTGTGCTCAGCCAGGTACACCACCACCCAACACCTCAAATACTACTTCTAGAACAAAGATTTGTTATCCCAAAAATGTCAATGATATCTGAGTTTACTTGGAGTTCTCAAACCATAAGCCAGTATATAGATACATAATAAAAACCTAGAATTGTTCATCAGTTTCTACCTGGAGCAAAGGCTTTCTCCAACAGTGGATAAGTAATTGTGATTGAACACCAACCTCAGTGATACAAACAAGTTTGGACTTATGAAGAAAGTTATCTATTTTACTAAGCTGTTGCCGTCTCAAGAGTCTCTGTCTAGCCAAGCACCATTATAGCAGAATAAGATAGTGCCTCGGATGAAGCACTATGACCACCAAGTCTCATGGACTCTGCACAAGTCTACTTTGAATATTTCAGAGACATCTTAAAAATTAGTCAAATTGTCTTAGAAATGTGTTTTATTATTAAAAGAAATACAAACAAGTAAAAATGCATTCCATATCCAGAGGTGACTCTTAGATTAGCATTTTCAGGTATTCATCTTTCTCCATTCGTAGTTGCCATTCCTACATTCATTACTTTTATAGAGATTTGGTTTTTTGCACATATTATGACCTTTCTGTTTTGTTCATGCAGCAATTAGACTGTGATACATGTCAGCAATTTTATTCAAAGCCAAGTGAGTCAAAGAGCTAAGAGAAAGTTGTGACCTAATGTTATGTCAGCTAACTGCCTTTAGACAGTAAAAATTATAGCTCCTGGAGAAATTCCTTCCTTCTCAATCTCTGTTCACTGTCATGAGAAGATCTCGCCTCCTGCTCATCTGACGCCTGTCGAGTGACTGGTATAGAAAGGGACAGTACAAAGATGAGGGGCTACCCGGGCATCTCAAGAGTCTCTTTTCTAGCCAAGCACCATTATAGCAGAATAAGATAGTGCCTGAGATGAAGCAGTATGATTACCAAGTCTCATACAAAACTGTGGCACCACTGAAGCAAAAATTCGTCATCACACTCATGTATCAACAGCAATGAGAAACATCTGACATATCGAAAGACCCTGTTAGCAACAGTGAAAGTTTCTGAAGGGTGAGAAAACCACCTCGGAAGAAACTGTTTTTGTTTTATTTTTTGAAACTGATTAGTTCATTATTTCTAGAGCAAGGCAATGTGTCAAAATGACTTCGAAGACCCTCTACTGCTCATGTTTCACTCACTTGAAGGAGAAAGGAAAAGGGAAAGTGACACTTAGAGCTAATTATGTGCTAGTGCTTAGCACTTTCACATATTATTTAATTCTGACTACAGCCCTAGGATGTGGGCATTATTATCCCATTTTACATATTTAAGCATGAACTCCTGGTATCCCCCTTCAATGCTGCCTTATCTACAGTCTTTCTTATCTCAGATGGTATCAAGTCTGGAAGTTGTTAGAGCAACCCCCTTGGAGTCACACTTAAAAGCTGTCCTCTCACATATTCTAAATCCATCAGAATATTCTGATGGTTCTCATTTCAAAATATATCCAGAATCTAATTTTTTTTTACCACCTTCAATGTACCCATAGTGGCTTAAGCTTAGACTATACTTCAGTGGACATCTGGTTAATTTCCTCCTACTTGTGCCCTGCTCTATAGTCTTCTATTATCAATTTAGCGACTGAAATGATCCTGTTACAATCTAGGTCAGATCACGCTACCTTGTTCCAAACTCTCCAGTGATTCATTGCTCAGGGCCTCTGTACTGGCTCTTCCCTCTGCATGGAATAGCCTAACTCCTTTGCTCAGAACAGAGTCCTACTTTGTTCACTGTATTTAAGACCGCAGCCCCTTCTACCAAGTACCTTAATTCCCCTTGTTCTATTTTTTTCTATAGCATTTACCAACTTCCAACACGTTACCAGGTTTACGTTTATTTTGTGCCTCCCATGCTATGATACATATTTCTGAAGTCAAGAGTAGTTTTCTATGGATAAAAACATGTTCAACAGGGAAGCAATTACATAAGCCAGACCTTCCACCTTCTGCATCCCATAATGACCCTGAGTCCATGGTCCAGAGGGATAAAGAATAGGAAAGCTATCAGGAGAGGAGTAGGATGCAGAATTCTGGTGGTGGGAACTGTATGGTGCTGTACGCCTCTTATCCTATAGTTTTGTCAGTGTTTCCTTTTTATAAATAAAATTTTTTTTAAATGTTCAAGTAGTATGTGTTGAATTACAAAATGAAAGTGAAAAAATGTTGTGAAAAGATCTTCCAAAGATTATAGTTATGTTTGGGCTTGATCATTTATACTACTTAATAGTCATTTCCCTATGAAATTATAATCCTGATTTGCTGAGGGCAGTCTGGCCATCTCATGCATACAGACTCTCTTTTCAGTTTCTTATTTGCAGTTTGTACATGAAACATCATTCACTTGTCAAGTTTCATCCCAAACCTCCCTGGCTGAAATATTTGCTCACTTGTTATTCTCACTTCCCAAATGTGGTAAGTGATACTCTTCCTGAATTTGCTGAGAAGACAGTGCAAATCTTAGAGGGTAAATTATTTCTTACCCCTCTCCCCTGACCACATCAACGGCAAATGCCAGGGTAGGGTGAGGAGTTAACTTGTGTCATCTAGGAGCAGAAAAGGACCTTTAGAGGCTCCCCAAAATCTGGGACTTTGGGCCAGTCTTTGATGTATCCAGAATCAAGGCAGCATATGGAACTTCAGAAAGTGAGGGGATTGTTTTTAATAAGCAAACTTGCCAAAGGGGCCACATTAAGACTGCTTCTGGTAGAAATAAGACCCAGAAAAGACCAGTTCCTACAGCTCCTCTCCATTCTGCTTGCCTCATCTGTAGCAATTCCTGCTTCCTACAAAGATGCTCTGACTGAGCGATCATCAGAAACCAAGCCCTAGGCTTTTGTAAAAGAATGAATGCCTTGCTTCAACTCCTTAGTTTTTGCCTTGATAAGTAATTTTAATTGGACGTCATTTACAACAACTTTATAAGATACTCCCCTTCTTAAACCCAAGTCGTTGAGCATGGTAATGTATTCACCAGGTGTGCTGCTGCCCTGCCTCCTTTACTGAGATTTTAAAGAACTTCTTGCCCAAATAAAATCTACTTGGGAGAATACAATGCTTAAAATACTGGCTAAATCCTGGAATGGGACTCCAAGACTCCACAAACAAGGTGAGTATATAGAGGGCCCAATCTCGATTCTCAGGATAGGATCGTTAGGGTCTCCAGACTGCTGTTGAGGTTTAACCTGAGAACACAGAGCTGCCACACTGGAGGGTCACCTCTTTAAGCTGCCAGTGCACCAAAACCAGGGTCTAAGGGGCAAGGGCCACTTGGGTGACTAATAACCTAATCATGGAAAATGACAACTTCCTGAGCTGGGTTTATCAAAGGTGGCCACAAACTGCTTTATGATGTGGCAAAAAAAATTCCTCCTGTCACCACAACCCCTGAAAATAGGTCAAAAGACACCTTCTATGGAACTCTCAAAGTAGAGTTTAGTTCATGGTGTCTAACTGTATGTCATTAGACTAAAAACATTGGGTGTGTTTTGATCATCATTTCTTTGATACAGAGCCCAGCCTGAGTCAACAGTCCTTCCCTGTTTGGTCCTCCACAGGGAACTGATTGGGTGTAGAGGGCAAAATGAATGGTGCTTGCTCTTTGTGTTTGAAAATATCTCATCTATAGCTTCTCCAGGGCAGACATGTTTCCTCTTGCAAATGAACCAAGACCTAGAGGTCTGGCCTCATGTCCATGCTGCACTTTACCTCTAAACAGGCAAGGAGTAGACACGGTTTTGACAGAGACTTTAATACTTTTTCCACAAACCTGTGTTGAGTGCTGCTTTAGTCCTAATATCTGACATACCAGTGGAAGCATGCTGCACAGTTCAGCACCTGACTTGGCTCCAATGCCACCTAAACTGGTTGTGTAATCTTATGTTATCTCCCTTAGTTGGGTGAGGCCTGGTTTCTTCTCTGAGAATAGGGATGACATTCTCTGCTGAAGAGATAACTTTGTAAGTCTTAGATAATAAATTATTGGGAGTCGGACGGTAGCGCAGCAGATTAAGAGCACGTGGCGCAAAGCGCAAGGACTGGCATAAGGATCCTGGTTCGAGCCCCTGGCTCCCCACCTGCAGGGGAGTCACTTCACAGGTGGTGAAGCAGGTCTGCAGGTGTCTGTCTTTCTCTCCCCCTCTCTGTCTTCCCCTCCTCTCTCCATTTCTCTCTGTCCTATCCAACAACGATGACATCAATAATAACCACAATAATAAAACAACAAGGACAACAAAAGGGAATAAATAAATATAAAAAAGATAATAAATTATCAGATAAAAATGAGTGTTTGGGGGAATTATCAGGGAGCCTCCAGGCTTCTATTTCCTGCGATTGAGTCTTGGCAGATATAGAAATCACTGATTGGTTCTGGAATCCTATTAGAAGTGCCTAAAGAAGGCATCATAAATTCTCTTTTTTTAAAAAAAAAAATTAACAATTATTTTTCTCTTCCTTCTCTCTCTCTCTCTCTCTCTCTCTCTCTTCCTCAGAGTTATCACTGGATCGCTGGGGCTCAGTGCCTGCATTGTGAATCCACAGCTCCTAGAGGCCATTTTTACCATTTTCTTCCCCTTGTTGTAGTTGTTATTGTTATTGTTGTTATAGCTGTTGTTGTTGGATAGGACAGAGGAAAATTGAGAGAGGAAGGGAAGACAGAGAGGAGGAGAGAAAAACAGATACCTGCAGACCTGCTTCACCACTTTTGAAGTGACCTCCCTGCAGGTGGGGAGCCTGTGGCTCAAACTGGGATCCTTACACTGGTCCTTGCGCCTTGCGCCATGTGTGTTTAACCTGCTGTGCTAATGCCCAGTGCCCATAAATTCTCTAATTGATCAGACTTAGGCCAAATAAGCTCGGAAATCTAGTAGAAAGGGCTAAAGAAAATAAACTCCATAAACTTAATACTGGTTGGATGCTATAAATGACACTCAACGTTTCAACAACTGGGAGAAAGTCTAACCTCATCAGATAAAGAAAGGACTATAAAAGTAGAATAAGGGCAAGAGGCTGGCTTACTTAATAATGTTTTTTTTTTTTTTTTTGGTCAATACCAGACTACACCATCATCTGGGGCCCTAGTTAGGGAATCCTTGGATTCCCACACAAATACGTTGGGCCTAGACCTCTAATAGACCCCTCTCTCCACCATCACTGGTCACTCCATCAGGAACATCATTTTAAGCCCTCTTGTGGACTTCTCCAGGACTTTGCCTTTACTATAAAGTAGCAATGGTAGGGAATACCCCACTCTCTGAAGGGAGGCCAGGTCATCCTATCTTATCGCTCAAGGAAGACTGGTCCTGATATGAGTGCATCCTAGAATGTGCCTGTGTGAGACCATGAACTGTGAAATTAGACCAACAAGGGCTTAGAAGTTATACAGGCATCTGTGCTAAACGTGAATATATATGGGCCCTTGGTCAGGTGGATGGGGTAAGCAGTTAATTTTATTTACAGGTTTTCTTCAAGATTGGGAGCTACTCTCTGACCTAATAAAACTTTCTAGCTTTTTTCTCAATTCTGACATCATCTTCTCAGACAATATTTTTATCCAACTCCATGTTAGTTATCAAACTCAAAAACTGTAATAGTCATAGATCCCTAAAATATACCTAAAAAGTCTATAAAATAGACTTCTTAACTTCTTTCTGCCCTAAAATCCCTAGTCTAATCTGTTCTATTCCTACTTTTTGGTTCCCATTCATTAGTCATTTTGTCCTACTTTATATTTTTCTGCCTTTCAGCCATCAAGTTTCAGATGCTGTCATAACTCCATCCTGACTTCTCTGGGTAGATGACCTCACCAATATATCCCAGAACTTCATTTCTCGAGAGCCTTGCCCCACTAGGAAAAGACAGAAACTCGCTGGATATATGGATAGACAATGCCCATGTTCTGAAGAGAAGCAATTACGCAAGCCAGGACATCCACATTCTACCCCCCCAACAGAATTTTGGTTCATATTCCTAGTGGGGGAGAAATGACAGGGGGAAGATGACCAGAGGTCTCTGAACTTCCAACTCTATCAGGACCAGGAGACAGCAGAGAAAAAAAAATGGGGAGCATTTTTATGTAGTAATAGGGATAAGTGTGACTTGGAAAGGAAGAAAAGATGGGACCATGGAGAAAAATGGGCAAATATATACAAATATAGACAGATAGTTGTAGAAATAATAGTTAACCCATATCTGCAACCTTAGGGAAACTACTGTAGCTTCCAATGGAGGGAATGGGGATAGAGAATTCTGATGGTGGGAATGGTACAGAATTATACTCCTGTTATTTTGTAATTTTGTAAAGTAGTATTAAATCACTAATAAAATTAATGAAGAGAGAGAGGAAGAAAGAAAGATAGAGAGAAAGAAAGAAAGAAAGAAAGAAAGAAGAAAAGAAAATCACACGCACATACACACACACCATTGGCTCTGAATGTATCAACCACTGAGGCTTCAGTTACAGCAGGAAAGAAGTCACTAAGAGTTATGTGCCTATTCTGCAGGAGTTCCAACCTCTAAGGATGAAGCAGTGATGGGGTCTCTAATATGGTCATCCTGAGTCTGAATGCTTTCTCTTCTAAGAGGTTTTGGGGGGGATTGGCCTGCAAGAAACTCCACTTCAGTGCCTGCCATCCAAGATGATGCCTTTCTTGGCATAGAAGTCTCACATTATATTTGGTCCGGAGATTTTGCAGCAGTTTCACACAGGATTTGCATGAAAGAGGTTCCAAATTTGACCCCTAGTATCACCAGCAGTCACAGACAAGTGATACTCTAGTTTTTAAAATTAATGAAAAGTTTTTAAAAGGAAAAAGAAAAACTAAACTCATTTTTGGCCCAGGCTTCAACCCAAATGGGGATCAACTGTTCTGTCCTGCTAGGACCCTAACACTTTCCAGACAGCCAGGCATTCTACACCAAGGATAAAAAGTCTTGTGTCAGCCTGGCCCACAGCCAAACTATGCTGAGTCACAAGAGTCTGCCTAGCACTAAGGCCAAAAGCAATGATGTAGGCAGCCAGGAATCCAGGGAAAACCAGCTCTGGCTTTCCACCCCAAAACCCTGCCCAGCTGAGTATGAATTCACCGAGCTAGACAATGACAATAACAGTGGGAAACTGCTAATCCCATGTAAATAAAAGGAGGCTGAACCTTGAGTCCAAAACCACCCCGAAACATTCTTTGAAAACCCCGTATCAACTCATCTAAAATTAGCTTTCAGCACCTAAATCACTTCCTGTGATGGAAACCACAGGTCTGATCTTTCAGTTATCACTCTGCCTGCCCCTAGGGGGTGGGGGAAGCTGATGTAGGGTTGCTGCACACACAAAACCTATGACAATTCAAAAGAAGCACAGCAGCCAAAGTTCCTCTTTCCCACCAACACAAAGGACAGATAAACAGGGTCTAATAGGGTGTTGCTGCAGAGAACAGGACCAGTGTAAGCACACATGTACACCCATGTGTTTGCATATACACCCCACTTATACCTGCAAACCACAACCTCACTGGCTACCCAGAGACTACCGCAAGGATAAAATGAGCATTTTGCCATTGTGCCCTTCCAAGCATGGAACTCTCCAAGAAAGGAGGGTGGCTGTGTGGCCTGCCTAGACCCCCTGCAATCCTGTTTCCACTTCTCTTGCGGTTCTCGCTACTTTATGACTAAAAGTATGTAGTACAGGTAGGTTGCCTAATGGTGTAAGGTTATGGTAATAATTAGTGCCTGGCCCTTATTCACTGTTACAGTCAACTCCTTGTTGCACTAGGAATACAAGGAAGCATCCTTTATTAGACCAAAAATTAAACCATATATCTATAGCAAATGTATTTTAGTGGTGAAACATTAAGAGGAATTTCCTCAAAGTCCGGAGCAATACCCATTACCTGATACTATTTAATACTGTGTTAAAGTCCAAGCCAGTGCAGTAAGGTATGAAAAACACACAAACTTGTTTTTTTGGTTTTTTTAAGTAGCACTGGGGACTGAAATCAGGACCTCATGCATGAGCAGTATCATCACTAAGTCACCTCCTTGAGGTAGATTTTTTTTTCATTTTTGACAGGGAGGGAGGAAAGGAAGGAAGGAAGAAAAAAGGGAGGGAGGAAAGGAAGAAGAGAGAAGATAGGTGAAAACAAGAGACAGTGTGGAGAGATATCTCAACACTTCTCCACCATCTATGGAATTTCCCCAGTGCATCCATGGTACTCCCATGTGGTGCAAAGGTTCAAATATAGGGTCTAATTCATGGCAAGGTGTGTGTGCTCTGTAAGGTGAGTTATCTCCCAGTGTTGTAAATATTTTATGTAAAAATAAATAGTGATGAGGTCTATTACTTTTTATGAATGTTTCATATAGTATCTTCATCTAATTATAATAACTACCTTATGAAATAGGCATTAGTATCAAACCCATTTTTATAGATAAGAAAATTAAATAATAGAGATGCTGAGGTACTTGGCAGAGACAAAATTTAAAATCAGAAAGTCTGACTTCAAAGTCTCTGTTCACTGTATTATATTGCCTCTTAATAACATGAGGTTATGCACTGAACACTCAGGAGTTGAGTGATATGGTCAACCAAAATCCTGCTTTTCCCAAATACCTAAAAAATCAGTCTCTTCTTATTAGTCTGTAAAATTTCCCTTAGTTCTGGAAGTCGGGCTGTAGCACAGCGGGTTAAGCGCAGGTGGCACTAAGCTCAAGGATCAGCATCAGGATCCTGGTTCGAGCCCCTGGCTCCCTACCTGTAGGCGGGTCCCTTCACAGGCGGTGAAGCAGGTCTGCAAGTGTCTGTCTTTCTCTCCCCCTCTTTGTCTTCCCCTCCTCTCTCCATTTCTCTCTGTCCTATCCAACAACAATGACAACAATAATAACTACAACAATAAAACAACAAGAGCAACAAAATGGAATAAATAAATAAAATAAAATAAAATTTCCCTTAGTTCTATCAAAACCTTACAGCACTTCTCATATGTCTTAGCAGACTAATACTCAAATTCACCTGGAACCAGGAGATAGCTCATCTGGTAGATAATACACATTACCATGCATGAAGTAAGTCCTGAGTTATAATTCTGACACCTCATGGGATCTCAATTGATAGTACCAGAGGAACTTCTTGGATGGTAGAGTACTGAGGTATTGAGCCTCTCTCTGTCTGTTTCTCCCTTTAAAAAAAAAAAAAAGGAAACAAAACAAGAAGGAAGAAAGGAAGGATCGATGGAAGGCAAGCTACTTAAAGATATCATTCATGCACAAGACCCTGACTTCATTCCTTGTAGCAACATTTAAAAGTTGACACAAGGGGGCTGGGCAGTAGCGCAATGGGTTAAACACACATGGCGCCAAGCACAAAGTAAGAATTCTGGTTCGAGCCCCTGGCTCCCCACCTGCAGGCGGGTCACTTCACAAGTGGTGAAGCAGGTCTGCAGGTGTCTATCTTTCTCTTCCCTCTCTGTCTTCCCCTCCTCTGTCCTATATGACAACAACAATAATAAAAAACAAAGGCAACAATGTTGTGTGCAGGCCACAGAGAAGAGAGAAAGGGGGTTCGGAGCAAAGAAGAAACACAAATCTTTATTTGTGCTGGCACCTCAGAGTTGGGTGCTAGAGAGGCAGGTTGGGCCACGTGGAGGTAGTGAAAATGGCCGCCTCACGCAGTAACCTTTCCTGCGTCTGAACACCGGAGTGAAGCGCTGGCAAGAGAACGAGGTGCGGAAGAAGAAGGGCTTTTATAGGAGTAGCTTTCGCAAGAATGGGAAGGGGAAGGAGTAACCATAGCACTCCAGGATAGGATAATAACTCGTGAGAATGGGAGGGGGTGGAGTAACCAAAGCACTCCAAATAGCGTGGGGATATAGACAATGCCCTGAGGGCACAACATGGCTAAACAGGCACTCCGAGAATGTCCCAACTCTTGCAGGAACTAGCAGTAGCCTGAGGGGACAACATGGCAGATGTGACTGCATCTGCACAATTTCCCAGCATCTCCCCCTTTCCTTTTATAATGCCCAGGGCAACAGTGTGTAAAGTCTATGAACTACTCAGGGTCAGTCTATGAAAAACCAGCAACGTGAAGGGAAGGAAGCTGCTATAAAATTGTCTAAAGTGTCCAAAGGGTATACCAGCAAGTCCGATAGAAGTCTCAGTCCAAAGTAGGTGACTAGGGGGAGAAATGGCAGGGGATGAAATGCTGCATGAGGAAGGTCAGCCTCTGGAATTCCGCTTTTCTGTAGAGAGTGAGCTGGAACCGCCACAACGTGACAGGCAAAGCAGAAGCAGGAAAGGCAGACAAAGAGTAAAAAAGTTCTGTCCTTGGAGTCTGTGAATCAGGTTCTTCAGATCGCGTCAGGTGACATCTAGGGTTTCAGGGGGGTGTGCCACTGTAGTCGTGCCATCTAGTGGGTGATGTCAGGGTGTGCAGGGGTCCAGATGGTTTTTTCCGGGATTCCTGTGGAAGAAAAACAAACAATCTGCTTCTCGTGGTTAGCAGGGCATCTGATTTGAATGCTTTATAGAAAAAGAGGTTTGGTGCCTTAGCCAACTGAGTATTGGGGGATGTATCTTTCCTATTCATTTATTATTATATATTCATGGGGAAAAAGAACTTATCTTTTAACAAAGACTCTAAGGTGTAGGGAAGCGGGAACTATCTTATCCCCCCCCCTTTTTTTTTTGGTATCTTGCCTTTTGTTGCCCTAGTTGTTTTATTGTTGTAATTATATTGTTGTTATTGCTGATATTGTGGTTGTTGGATAGAACAGAGAGAAATGGAGAGAGGAGGGGAAGACAGGGGGAGAGAAAGACACCTGTAGACCTGCTTCACCGCCCATGAAGTGATTCCCCTGCAGGTGAGGAACTGGGGGCTCAAACTGGGATCCTCAAGCCAGTTCTTGCACTTAGCGCCACCTGCGCTAAACCTGCTGTGCCACCGCCCGATTCCCAGGAATTATCTTTTAACATAAACTCTATGGCCATGCTAATAGCAACCTTGAGGGCACATGTGGCTCCCTACATGTCCCCGTCTTATATCATGTTTTGATGTTTGGCGGACTTTGTTTTGTGGCAGGGTGGACTGTGCCTGTCTTACAACAAAAGGTTCGAGGCTCTCCACTCCCTACCTGTAGAGGTAAGGCTTCATGAGTGGTGAAGCAGGTCTGCAGCTGTCTCTCTATTTCTCTCCCTTTCTCACTCCTCTCCCCTCTCAATTTCTCTCTGTACTATTTTATAAAAAAGAAAAAGAAAGAGAGATAGAGAAAAAATCAGGCCACCAGATGCAGTGGATTCATAATGCAGGCAACCAAGCCCCACTGAGGAACCTGGTAACAATTTTTAAAAAGAATATTATTGTCCACCATTATTAAATCATTAATAGAAAAGAATAAGGTAACTGAGTTAAACAATATAATGGAGTGAATCAGAAGGTGGTCCATACCGTAAGATACATGCCTTCCCATGTGTGTGACTTAGGTTCAAGCCCCAGATCACATAGTAACATTGGAGGATGCCCCAGTTGTGGTGTCTCTCTGTTTCTCCTTACATGAAATTAAAAGAATGAAAACATCAATCTAGGAGTGATGAGACCTTATGTGTATGAGGCCCAGTGCCACATAATACAAATTTTTTTTAAGATAAAGTAAAACTATTCTGAATGTGACTGACAAAGCTGAACAGTACTCACTAATGTGTTATGCTTTGGGAGGCTCTTTATGCTGGAGACTGGAACTGGTGCTTAGATAATGTTACTGTAATGAAGAGAGACATGAGTCTCATGTTTTCCATATCCTACCCAAATGCTGATGAAGGGTTAGCATTCAGTTATTTTACACATACTGAGAATTTAAGACAGACAGACTCAGAAATTTCTATTCCTGTGTACCCCAGTGAATATCCTCATAATTTGTCTTCAATCATTTTAATAGAACATTCAAAAGAAAATTATGTGAGGGTATAACACATACCCTCAGATCCCAAAGTTCCCAGAAGACAAATACAAACATAAGGTATGTACTTATTAAAATGGCAATGAGCAAAGTTGAACAGAAAACTAAAAGCAGCTAGAGAAAAGCAAAGAGGAATCTATATGGGAACACCCAAAAGAATACCAGATGTTTTGTTTGTTTGCTTGTTTTTTCCTTTGTTTTAATGTTGCAGTTATTATTGTTGTTGTTATTGATGTCATCATTGTTGGATAGGACAGAGAGAAATGGACAGAGGAGGGGAAGACAGAGAGGGGGAGAGAAAGACAGACACCTGCAGACCTGCTTCACCATCTATGAAGAGACTCCCCTGCAGGTGGGAAGCCAGGGGCTCAAACCAGGATCTTTTCACCAGTCCTTGTGCTTGTGCCACCTGCACTTAACCTGCTGTGCTACCGCCTGACTTCACAGATGATTTTTTAACAGATACTCTAAAGACCAGGAAGCACTGACAGGGCATATTCAGAGTTCTGAATGAAAAAAATACCCACCCAAAAACATCTTATCTAGATGGTAATCAAGATTCAAGGAATGAGAAATAGTTTTTCAGACAAGCAAAAACTATCCCTGTGATAAAAGAAACAAAAGGATTTCATGAAAAGAAAATACTGAATATATTCTCTCTCTCTCTCTCTCTCTCTCACTCATATGGAATATATAAAGTAAGGGAACAAAATCAACTGAAGACAAGCCTTTGGTCTTGAACTACAGAACTGAGATTGTCAAGGGGGAGTAGGATACAAGGGTTAAGAGGGTCCTATAGACTCTGGTGAAGGGACATTGGTACTTTGATGGGAGGTCAAGTGTGGTAACACATTTTGAAGTGAAAAATGTACTTCTAAAAAGTGTATAGTCTTGTAAACCAAGGCTACCTCTATAACAAATAAAATCATTATTTAAAAGAAACAGTGACTGCTCTGAAAATCAGACAAAAGCTAAAGAGCATTTTATTAAACTTGGTGACTTTGCAATCATAAGCCTGCATAGCTATCTTTTTTAAATTAGGGATTTAAGGACTGGGTGGTAGCGCACCCAGTTGAGCACATATGTTACAGTGCTCAAGAACCTAGGTTTGAGCCCCCTGGTCCCCACCTGCAGAGGGAAAGCTTTGCAAGTGGTGAAGCAGGGCTGCAGGTGTCTCTCTTTCTCTCTCCCTCTCTATCTCCCCTATCCTTTAGATTTCTGGCTGCCTCTATCCAATAAAGATAATAAAATAAAATAAGAAATAAAAAATTAGGGATTTAATATTCTCTTAGAAGATATTACAGGAGAATATATTTAAACATCACTTTGCTAATCTAAGAAAAATCTATTTTTTATAAAAATCATTAGGAGACCAAGAAAAAGGCTAACGATGACTTATCTTCTATTTTTTTTTGTAATTAAAAAAATTTTTTCTTTATTTATTGGATAGAGACAGCCAGAAGTAAAGAGGGTTATAGGGAGAGAGACAGAGGGATACCTGTAGCACTATTTCACCACTGGTGAAATAGTTTCAACCCAGGTTCTTACTATTATAATATGTGCACTCAACCAAGTGCACCACCACCCGGCCCCTGACTTCTTTTTCTAAAGGGGACTCTGTAGATCATAAGTGACCCCAGATGTCTCTGCTCTTCTGCCATATACTTATTGGGTCTTGCTGCCATATTCATTGATCTCTCTGACATCTGAAGGTGTGGGCCTGAGCTAACTCTCTACCACAGCATAGCTGAATACTCAGATTTGGGAGGGAAGCGAGCAATGTTTTGGAGCAGCTGGGGGAATAGATAACAAATGCTCTTCTGTTGAACAAGGTTAAAATTCAGAAAGGGGGTATCGGTGGGTAGCGCAGTGGGTTAAGCACAAGTGGCGCAAAGCGCAAGGACCAGAATAAGCAACCCGGTTGGAGCCCCAGGCTCCTTACCTGAAAGGGAGTCATTTCAAAAGCAGTGAAGCAGGTCTGCAGGTGTCTTTCTCTCCCCTCTCTATCTTCCCCTCCTCTCTCCATTTCTCTCTGTCCTACCTAACAATGACGACATCAATAACAACAATAATAACTACAACAACAATAAAAAACAACAAAGGAAACAAAAGGGGAAACAAATAAATATTTAAAAAATAGGGAACGTAAATAAATAAATAAATATAATTTAAAAATTCAGAAAGGGAAAATGGGAGGTCTAACCCAAACAGACAGGTTCCAGGATCCAGAATCTATATGCCTTGCACCATGTCCTTACCTCGTCTCTTAGCAGTACCTCTAAGCCCTACCCCTAAGATTCTTTGCTCAGACTTTTATTTGGGGGGTTGGGGGGATGGGAGTGGCATCAGAGTTATTGCTGGGATTTAGCACTTGCACAATTCCTTTGCTCCCAGCAGGCTAACTGGCTGGATTTATTTCTTTGCATTCTTTCATTTCCCTCCCTCCATTCTTTCCTTCTTTCCTTCTCTCTCTCTTCTTTCCTTCTCTCTCTCTTTCCTCCTTTCTTTCTTTTTTTCTCTCTTTCTTTCTTTTTTTCTTTCTTTCTTTCTTTCTTTCTCTTCCTCTTCCTATATAGAGGATGAAAGACAGAGAAGGGAGAGCTATACAAAAGAAGAGAAGGAAAGACACTGTTCCTATGTGGTGGCTAGAGGCTCTAAACATGGTAACATGTGAGCTCTGTCAGATAAACTATCTTTTCTGGTCACCACCCAAACTTTGAGAGACTGCCCCTCAGTGATTCTAGACCCTCCAAAGGTATCTATTAGAAGGGGGACAGGATAAGGGACAGAAAATAGGAAAGCATCGGGTTCATAAAACGGAGACATCCCCCCTCAACTCCTCAACTACCCCAGCCTTTAGGTTCATGATTGACCAACAATTTGTTTGGCTTTATATATTAACTCTCTTTTCAGCCACCAGGTTCCAGATGTTACCATGATGCCAACCAGACTTCCCTGGACAGACAACCCCACCAATGTGTCTGAGAGCTCCGATTCCCCAGAACACCACCCCACTAGGGAGAGAGAGAGAGGCAGGCTGGGAGTATGGATCGACCTGTCAAAAGCCATGTTCAGCAGGGAAGCAATTACAGAAGCCAGAGCTTCTACCTTCTGCATCCCATAATGGTCCTGGGTCCATACTACCAGAGGGTTAAAGAATAGGAAAGCTATCAAGGGAGGGGATGGGATATGGAGTTCTGGTAGTGGGAATTGTGTGGAGTTGTACTCCTCTTATCCTATGGTTTTGTTAGTATTTCCTTTTTATAAATAAATACATAAGTAAATAAATAAATAAAGTGGGTAGTAGTCAAAGTAATAGCCAGGAAAGGGATAGGGGCAGAAACAGAGGTCTGCTTTAGAGGCAGAAGTTCTGTTCACACCTATGAGTGGAATTGGCAGATTATTAGGGGAGATGTGTACAGTGATAGCATACCAAACTCTGTGCCTGAGATCCCAGGCAGAGTTCCAGCACCACCATATGCCAGTCAAGTAGTGATCTAGATGAGCTGTCTGTCTCACAAAAATAAATAAATAAATAATTTTTTTTCAAATATTGGAAGATAAAACCACTACCTACATCTTTCTACAACATGGGGCAATATGTTTTTTGTTTTTTGTTTTTACCCAAAAGGGTAGTAATCCCTAACTCCCATTTCAATTAACAAAAGATAAAAAGAAAAGTGCCCACTTGCCCATGATGCCAAAGCAAAGAAATTCATTGTTTCCATTGAAGAGGCACCAATGGAACTCAAAGTAGATGGCAGAGTCCTTCAGGGCAAGGTCCAAAAGCCTGGGCCATAACTGGAGATGCTGATGCCACATCTACAGGAAATGGAACCCTGGGGGTGGTGTGGTAAAGAAAAAAACCCTCTGCTTTTGTAGATCCACTTGTAAGGTTACCAAAGATCCTAACAAAGTTTCATCTTCCCCTTCCTCCACCTACTCTACAATGTCTTTAGAAAAGATCTGTGGGAACTAAAATACTCCATCCCAGAAAGGAAAAAAAAAAAAAGAAGAAGAAGAAGAAGAAGAAGAACTTCCTTTGAGGTTAAAGTTGAGACTCTGACTCTAGCTATAAAGCCTACCCAGAAGTTAGTAGAAGGTTAAAAAAAAAACAAAAAAACATCAGATTCTTAAAGAGAATAGATAAGAAAATCTTCTAGTGTATCTATTTTTAAATGAGTGACCTGCCACTAAATGAACACAGTTTATAAATGGGTTATTTCTTACTTATGATACACAGAAAGGGTACACTTTGAAAGAGGGAACTTCTTTGCCTAGTAGCAAGGTATTTACTATCAGTAAAGAAAATAATAAAACAGTTTGAAATTTTTTTTTCTTGCTAATGTTTTTTAATATTCAGTCTCTAAGAAATAATAATAATAATCTCAGTTGCATGCATGTCTAATCAAAATTATCAGATGGAAACAGGTATACTGAAGAGGTATTCAGTAAAGCTTCACATAGTAACAATGAAGCCCTTGAACTTGCCTAGGAGTAACTCCCTTTTAAAGGCCAGGTTTACCAGAGATTGGCAGCACTATTTAGTTCATTATTATCCAACAGAACTTTATATAATGATGAGAATATTACCCCCTCTGTGTATTATAACAGTGTAATCATGATATCTAGGTGAAACCTTAATCTCTATTTACATTTGGCAGGTAATCAAAGGAAGCATCAGGTTGGAACCACAAAACACTATGTTGTGACTGGAATTCATTGTCTACTAAAACAGTGACTCCAGAAACAGTGATGGCTTGAAGGAAACAACAATGTTCTAACTATCAGATTATATGAGGACAACACACACACTCTTTCTATGTTTTCAGAGCCTGGGCCTTGTGTATGAGCGATTCTACTACACCCAACTGACTTTCTCATTCCTTGTAATTCAAGAGAAAGAGAGGGAGGGAGACTGATCAACCTGGGCTTTAACCTAGGTCCCACCAAGGGACCTGTCTTCAAATGCTATGATGATCAATTGTGTTGTCCCTTTCCCCCCACCTTTTTTTTTTTTTGGCTTCTGGGGTTATTGCTGGAGGTTGGTGCCAGTGCTACAAAACCACCATTCCTGGTGGCCACTTTTTCTTTCTTTCTTCCTTCCTTCCTTTCTTCTCCTTCTCTGTCTCCTTATTCTTACTCTTCTATTTTATTCAATAGGACAGAAAGAAATTGAGAGAAGAAGGGGAGATTGAGAAGAAGAGAGACACCTCTCCAGAGTCCTATTCTACTCAGGAAAGATAGTACCTGGCGGAGGGTATAGATCGACCTGCCAATGCCCATGCCCAGCAGAGAAGCTATTACAGGAGCCAGAACTCCCATGGTCTGCATCCCAAAAGCAATTTGGTCCATATTCCCAATGGGGGAGAAATGATAGGGAGAAGATAACCAGAGGGCTCTGAACTCCAACTCCATCAGGATCTGGAGGGAGAAGAGTAAAAATGGAGGGACATTTGAAAGTAGTAATAGGTATAGGTGTGACTTGGAAAGTAAGAGAAGATGGGACCAAGAAAAGAACAAAGGGGACAATTATGTACAATTATAGACAGGCATTCACAAAAACAATAGTTAACCCATACCTACAACCTTGAGAGAACTGCTGTAGCTTCCAGTGGAGGGAATGGGGATACAGAACTCTGGTGGTGGGAACAGTGCAGGACTACACCCCTGTTATCCCATAATTGTATTAAATCCCTAATGAACAACAATAAAAAGAGAGTAAGAGGGAAAGGTAAACACCTGCAGACCTGCTTCACTGCTTCCTTGTGCAGGTTCTTGTCATGGGTCCTTGCAATGGTCCTTATGCCAGTCCTTGTGCATAGTACTATGTGCACTTAACCAGGTGTGCCCTGGCCCAGTGTCTTAGCTATGCCCTTTATGCAAGGTGATTCATCAGATGGTGCAAAAAAACTTAAGAAATTTGATAGTGAGCCACTTTGCAATATACCTTCAAGGCAAGGGTGACAATACAATTTCTCCATTAATCATATGTTTCTTAAACCAAATTTTCATAAGACATATGACAAAAAATGTGGCATCCTGTATGCCATATTGTAAACTGCAAGGTCAGACTTCAGAATGCAGAATTCCTATTTGGAAGACACTAACACCTCTACTACATCTGGTATATCAGCCAGAAACAAGATTTCCGTAGCTATGGGCAAGTAAAGTATATTGTACTGGCCTTGTTACCACTTTGATGATGGTAGAAATCAGAAACACTGCAAGGAATATCTCAGAGTGCTGTGTCAAGTTGGAGGAGAAAAGAAACAGAAAAGGCAGATGGCCTGAAGGGAGAAAAAGCAAAGATCAAGCATCCTGCATCCTGTACATCTTGTACCAAAGGAAATATATTGGTGGGGCTTGTTTTGAAGGAAATTCTTCTTAAATTTGTACTTACTTTTATCAGAGCTCATCTCTGGCTTACAGTGGCACTGGGGAATGAACCTAGGAACTCCAAACCTCAGGTATGCAAGACTGTTGCATAAATTGTGCTATTTCTCCAGCCTGTAAAGCAGACTTTTTGTCATCTCCTGGGTTTCATGGTTACAGAGCAAACTTTTCATATAGAAATAGTGAGACAGAGAGACAGAGAAGCAGAGACCAAAAGAAATAATCCACAACACCAAAGTTCCTTTCAATGCAGTGGGGTTGGGGGGGGGGGAGCAGGCTTGAACCTGGGTCATACACATGGCAAAGCAGTACACTCTCTAAGTAAACAATTTTGCCAGCCTTGAAGCAATGCTAATCACAGTTCTTTCTTGATGCTTCAAACGCCTCCAACAGCTTCCTACTGTCACACAAACTAACTGGTTCAGGTTCAGCTTACTATATATCCCATGTCTCTTGTGTGTCCAGATAAAGTGATCCTTTAACTTATGCCACATACGTCATTCTATTAGAGCCTCGACATCATCTCTATACCAGCTACTCCTACCACCTAAGTCCAACCTAAGCACATCCTTCCTTTTTTCCAACCACTTCTTTAAGACCAAACTAATATTGTCCTCTTCTGGAAGACTTCCCTAAATAACCAGTTCAGATGGAGATGTCCCTTTATTAAGTATATTTGAACTTCTTGAGTAATTTATTCCTTTCTCATTTAGTTCTTTTTTTTTAATTGCCACCAGGGTTTTTGCTGAAACTCAGTGCATACACTATGAATCTACCACTCCCAGTGGCCATATTCTCCCTTTTTTTTGTACAATATTTGATAGGAAAGAGATAAATTGATAGGGGACGGGAAGGTAGAGAGGGAAAGAGAGAAGTAGACACCTGCAGACCTGCTTCTCCATTCATGAAGCTTCCCCCTGCAGTTGGGGAATGTGAGCTCGCACCTGGGTCCTTGCACATGGTACTTTATGTGCTCAAAGGCAACCCATAAAGATCTTTGGTCCACAGAAAAGTTCAAATCTACAGGGATGTAGAGGTTGAATAGGCTCCTATGCTGAATATGGGCCCCAGATCAAATTGATAGGGTTAATAGTCAACAATATTTATATACTTTCCCCAAATTTGGGAGCTGCTCTCTCCCCTGATCCAGCTTTCTAGCCATTTTTCCAGCCATGACATCATCTCCTCAGACAATAACCTGGGTCCACCTGCATATCAGATGTCAGGCTCAGGCAAAAACTAATAAAGACATGGAACCTTTGGACTATAACTAAAATAGACCTACCAGCTATTTCCAAAACGGAGACCCCAAATCTTCATCTACAGTATTTCAGCCTTTAGGTTCATGATTAATCAACAATTTGTATGGCTTTATATGTTAACTCTCTTTTCAGCCACCAGGTTCCAAATGCTACCATGATGCCAACTGGACTTCCCTGGACAGATGACCCCACCAATATGTCCTAGAGCCCCACTCCGCCAGAGCCCTGCTCCATTAGAGAAAAAGAGAGACAGGCTTGGAGTATAGATCGACCTGTCAATGCCCATGTTCAGGCAGAAGCAATTATAGAATCCAGACCTTCCACCTTCTGCACCCCATAATGACCCTGGATCCATACTCCAAAGGGATAAAGAATAGGAAAGCTATCAGGGGAGGGGGATGGGATACAGAGCTCTGGTGGTGGGAATTGTACCCCTCTTAGCTTATAGTCTTGTTAGTGTTTCCATTTTATAAATAAATAAATTTTAAAAATTCTTTGGTCCATGCTCCCAGAGGGATAAAGAATAGGGAACCTTCCAATGGAGGGAAGGGGATATGAAACTCTGGTGGTAGGAATTATATGGAATTGTACCGCTCTTATCCTACAATCATGTTAATCATTATTAAATTACTAATAAAAAATGGAGCTAGGTGGTGGTGAACCTGATTAAGCACACATGTTACAGTGCACAAGGACCTTGGTTCAAGCCCCTTGTCCCCACCTGCAGGAGGAAAGCTTCACGAGTGTTGAAGCAGGTCTGCAGGTGTTCCTCTGACTCTCTTCCTCTCTGTCTCCACCTTCCCTCTTGATTTCTGGATGTTTCTATAAATATAGTGATAAAAAATAAATAAATAAGAAAGAAATAGACTACTTCCTATGTCAGACCTGATAAATTCTTTCACCACAAACTCACTCCCTCTAATGGTCTTGCACATTTTAGAAGCCTTAGCACATTCCAAATGGATTGCTATAATCTATGGCTAAAACTTATTTCATCTTTGAGTTCTGGAAAAACTAAGATCTGAGATAAATTTAGACAAAACAAAAACTTTATTAGTTCAAGGGAGTCAGGCTGTAGCGCAGCGGGTTAAGCTCAGGTGGCGCAAAGCACAAGGACCAGCATAAGGATCCCGGTTCGAACCCCGGCTCCCCACCTGCAGGGGAGTCGCTTCACAGGCAATGAAGCAGGTCTGCAGGTGTCTCTCTTTCTCTCCTCCTCTCTGTCTTCCCCTCCTCTCTCCATTTCTCTCTGTCCTATCCAACAACGACAACAAAAATAATAACTACAACAATAAAACAACAAGGGCAACAAAAGGGAATAAATAAAATAAATATTAAAAAAATAAAAATAAAAAAACTTTATTAGTTCAAAAATATGAGCCATTCTGAAGAATAATTTTTCTTTTTAAAATTTTTTAAATTTATTTTTAGTTGTGGCTTTCTTTTTCATTTTCATGTCTTTACTTATTTATTTATTATTGGATAGAGACAGAGAGAAATTGAGAAGGGAGGGGGAGCTAGAGAGAGGAAAAGAGACAGACACCTGCAGCCATGCTTCACCACTCCTGAAGCTTTCCCCCTGTGAGTGGGGACTAAGGGCTTGAACCTGGATCCTTGCACACTGTAATGTGTGCACTTAATCAGGTGCACCCCTGCCTGCCCCCAAGACTAATTTTTCTAACTTAATTCCAAACTATACTTTGTCAAAAGAACAATGCAATCAGAAAGAAAGGAATAGAAAGGCAAACATATGTTTATAAAATTACTACTTTATAAGTTCCAGTGGAAAGAGTGAACATAAAATAGTATGCTACAGAAAATAAAATTGGTAAATTAGTGAGCAAGCTTGAAAGAAATTCTGAGAACTTGAAGGAAAAGCTTTAATGCTTTTAATAGAAGAAAATTATGATATTTTGGAAGAAATTACAAATAAGGTAAGGTGACATAAGAAAATGTTAGGACAGAGCTGATTAGATGAAGAACTGATGATCAAAGAAAGAGTTGAAGAATATTTCCATGAGCTATACAGGGAAAAGATGCCAGAGTTTATTAGTAAGTGACTCACACAAATTTTCTGCTTTCCTTCAGTACATATATAAATAATAAGGGGCCAGGCAGTGATGTACCTAGTCTGGTGGACACATTATCATGTGCAAGGACCTGAGTTCAAGCCCCTGATTCTCACCTGCAGTGGTGAAACAGTGCTGCAGGTTTCTTTCTTTCTCTTCCTCTCTCTGTCTCCCATTTTCCTCTCAAATGATCTCTGTTCTTTTAAAAATATAAAAATAAATAAATAAATAAATAAATAAATAACATACCAGACATTAGTATATGCCCCACTAGGGAAAGAGAGAGATAGGCTGGGAGTATGGATCAACCTGTCAATGCCCATGTTCAGCAGGATAGCAATTATAGAAGCCAGACCTTCTAACTTATGCACCCCATAATGACCCTGGGCCCATACTCCAGAGGGATAAAGAATAGGAAAGCTATCAAGGGAGGGGATGGGATATGGAGTTCTGGTGGTGGGAACTGTGTGGAGTTGTACCCCTCTTATCCTATGGTTTTGCCAGTGTTTCCTTTTTATAAATAAATTTTTTAAAAGAGATGAGATTTGAGAGGTAGGCTTTTAAATAATTAAAAATTATTTAATGTAAGAAGTGCAGCTATGAGAGAAGTCATAGGAGGACTTTTAGTTGGACAATGATCAATTTGCCATCTAAATGTAGAATGTATTGTAGTAAAGTAAGAATAAAAACAAGAACAGCAATTAAGAACCTATCTCCATAGTCTAGACTAGGAATGGCAGTAAAGTTGGCTTTAAGTTTTCATAGAGAATATGAACACAAGCAGCTTGATTAAAAGTAAAGAGACAAAATTGTGGAAAGAAGAAGGAAGAAACAGCAATAGGGAAAATGACTAAATGAAAGTAGAAGATTATATTGCTATAATATTCCCAAATAAGGGCATTCATAAATATTTCTGATCTCTATAACAGATTACAAAATAGCTAGAACAAGAAATAAAAACTCAAAAAAAATACTTGCTAAACCATCACCATAATGGATAGCATTTTTTTTTGTTCCAGACCCATATACATATATGATTGCATCACTCTTAAAACTTTTTTCTTTTTAATTTCAGACAGGCATAGTGAGAAATAAATTTAGAAAGAGGACAGACACCACAGTACCACTCTACTGTTTATGGCGTTTTCTTTGGGACCATACGTCATACTCCCATGTGATGTCAGAAACTTGAACCCAGATTTTCACTCATAGTAGTAACTCTACAGGTGAATGATTTCTTGGATCTAGATAACTTTATTATACTTCTTTCCACCTTTAACAGTCAGAACACAGATACAGAGAGTTTGACTCTAATCAATAAACTTGACTTCGCAATGCTCCCTCATACTGGGGCTGCGCCGTGGTGTACCTGGTTGAATGTGCAGACTACAAAGTTCCTTCATGTAACTTCTTTTTTTCAGTTACTTTCTCTTATATTTTTGTTGTTTTTGTTGGTGGTGTTGGTGTTGGTGTTTATTTGCAGAACTGTAAGATGGCAAGAGTGCAATTCTATGTCTTTCCCCCACCAGAGTGTCCCCATTCCCTCCACTGGGAACTGCATTAGTTCTCCTAGGATCACAGATGTGGGTTGATTATTATTTTTATATCTATCTATCTTTATTTGTATGTATTTGCCCATTTTTCTATGGTTATGCCTCTTCTTCCTTTCTAAGTAATACCTACTTTTAAATTATTTTTTATTATCTTTTTAATTTATTTATTGGATAGAGACAGCCAGAAATCAAGAGGAAAAGGGAAGAGAAAAAGAGATGGGGGAAGAGAGAGAGAAAGAGAGAGAGAGAGATCTGCAGCATTACTTCACCGGTTGCAAAGATTTTCTCCTGCAGGTGAAGATTAGAGGACTGAACTCTGGCTCTTATGCACTGAAACATAATTGCTCAACTCAGTAGAGTGCATCACCACCTGCCCTCCCCCACACATAACTTCTTTATAACTACCTCCATTTCTTCCTTAGTCCCTAATTTAATGGAACCACTGAACTGTTTTATTTCTTTCTTTTTTTTTTTCTAACACAAGGTAGAGGGAGGGAAAGAACAAGAACATCAGCCTGGTACATGAGATGGCAGGGTAGCACTCAGAATCTCATGCTTCTAAGTTCACTGTCGCTACCCTAATCTGTTTTCCACCTCTGTAATTCTGTTATTTCATGAGTGTTAAATAAAAGAAATTGTACATTAAATAATGAAATAAACTTGGCTAAACAGAAATATCAAACACCATATCCTATAAAGACATAATATATAGTCTAGTCAAAAACCTCAACATGTTTCCAAAAGCAGAAATTTAATTGTATTACTTCTTTAACTATAATATTATAGATATGAGAAGAAAGGTCAAAAAGAGTAAGTAAAAATACCAGCCACCTTGTAATATTTTTAAAGTCACTAAATAAATGTAGGTCAAAGAAAATCAAATAGCTAATAAAGGAGAGAAAACAGCAATTATCAGATGAGGTGGATTATGGAAAAAAATCTTAGAACACAAAGAAGAATTCTAGGATGTAGCAACTTTGGAAAAATACAACCCATACCCTAACAACAACAACAACAGCCATATAAAGTACAAAATTGTAAACTACTCCTGACTCAATTAAAGATCTGAGGTCCAAGGGCAATGAGTTGTCTGTAGTTCATCTGTGGCAGAGTACAAATGAAAGAAATACTGGGCAATGTAAAAGCACATAAGACTAATTCATATAATATTTTAAACAAATTGCTAGAGGTGAAGTACAAACTATGTGAGAGTATGAGACTCCTGGGAGTTGAAGGCACAAGGGCAATTCACATCCCTCACATAATCTTTTCCACAAGCTTGTTCGCAACAGAGACAAGATCACTGGGTCTTTCTCAGTGATTCTTACCCTTCTATCCATAAGAGTTAAACTCTTCTTTATATGCTGAGTGAGTTTGGAGAGGGGAAGCCTCTTGTGCTGCTCTTGTAAAGATCTGGGCCCTGAGTATTGCCAGCCCTTCCCTTTGAGCAACAGGAGGAGGAGGAGGGGAGAAGAAGAAGGAGGAGGAAGAGAAGGGGGAGGAGGAGGTGGAGGAGGTGGAGGAGGAGGAGGAGGAGAAGGTGGAGGAGGAGGAGGAGGTGGTGGAGGAGGAGGAGGAGGAGGAGGAGGAGGAGGAGGAGAAATGAACAACCTGAATTATCCTATATAGACTAAAGCATATTCCAAGATATTAAGTTTTCCAGTGAAAATTCTAGATGTAAATGTGTTGGTTAGTGTATTCTTCCAAACATTTACAAAATAAATACTAGCAATACTATTCAAATTCTTCTGGAAAATAGAAGGAAAATACTTTTCATCTCATTATGAGATTCAAATTACACTGATAACAAACCCAGAGAAAAATATTATAGCAACAGGAAACTACAGACCAGCATAGATGCAAAATACCTACAACAAAATATTTCCTAATAAAAAAGTTTCAATATACCAAAATCATTATCATGACCAAAAAGGTTTAACCCAGAATGTAAAGTCAGTTCAACATTCAAACCTCCCCCTATGGATAGCATGGAAGGACTTCAGCTGGTGGTAGAAGATGTATATAGATACATCTTCTACCAGGTGATAAGCAAGGTGATAAGCAATTGCACTCCATGTGGAAACTGTCTTAAACTGTCTTATAAGTCATTATTTCCCTAGTAAAGCAATGCAGTAAAATAAGAAACTGAAGTAAAAGGCATACAGATTGTAAATAAAACAATAAATTTCTCCCTACTTGAAAGCATGCTTGTCCACATTTAAAAAAAAAAAAAGTCTGAAGACTTTATAACAAAGCCCCTAGAATGAACTAATAGTTAAGCTAGGTCACAGAATAAAAAGGTGAAATAAAAAATTAAATATCAATCAATAGACAACTGGGGACTGAAATTCAAAAGAAGAGTACCACTTATAATAAAACAAAATATGAAGGATTTAGACATAAATGCAATACAATATATGAAGAGTCTGAAAGCTCAAACTCTGTACAACCTTTCTACTGGTTTGACTTTTGTGTGTTAGTTTGTAGTTGTGGTTGTCTATAGGATTTTTCCTTAATAAAAAACAAAAACTCTTAAAAGAAAAGACCTAAATAACAGGGACTTCTTCATGAACTACAAGGCTTAGTACTGTTAAAATTTTAATTATTCCTAAATTAACCTAAACATTTTGTACAATTGCACAAGTTGTGTATCAAAATCCAAGATACATAAAACATTTTTATTAGTGATTTAATATTGGTTTGTTAAGATTATGGAACTGCAGGGGCATGGTGTCATACTGCATCCACCACCAAAATTTAGCTCTCATAAAATCTGAGAGATAGTTTGAGCACTTCATTTTTTCCAAGTTCATGTATTTCAATTATCTCTATTCCACATATCAGCAAAACCATCTGATAGTTGTATTTTACATCTTTACTTATTTTGTTTTGTGTTTTGCTACTTTGAAAGGCTTCAAGACTGTTGTTCTTGGTGGCCTTTTCTCCACCTTAAATCACAGACAGAAACAAAGACAAGGGGCAGAATGTACAAGTAACCATGTGCTAGAACCCAGGTTCAAGTGCCTGTCCCCTACCATCAAATGGTAAGCTTCTCAAGTGGTACAACAGTGTTGTAGGTCCCTCTCTCTCTCTCTTTCTCTCTCTCTCTCTCCCCTTTCTATTTCTGTCTCTACCATAAAATAATGAAAAAGATGGTGGGGGAATGACACCGGGAATAATGCAGTCCTTCCTCTTTCAGACATCAAACACTAGTGATAACCCTAGTGACCAAAAAAAGGAGGGAGAGGAAGAGGGGAGAAAGAGAGGGAGAGAGGGAGAGAGAGAGGGGGAGGGGGAGGGGGAGGGAGAGGGAGAGGGAGAGAGAGGGAAAGGGAGAGAGGGGGGAAGGGAAAGGGAAAGGGAGAGGGAGGGAGAGAGAGAGAGAGAGAGATGGAGAAACGGACGACAGGACGACGGACAGACATATACTACATATCCTGTCATAGAGTAGAGGACAGTAATGTTAAGATGGCAATAGGTCCCCCCCCCTAAAAAAAATCTATAGATTCAGTGAAGTCCCTACCAAAACTGCAATTATAGTTTTTGCATAAATGTAATAGCTGTTCCTAAAATTCACATGGGATTATAGGGAAAGACAAAATAATACGCCCAAAAGGGGCAGAGGATTCACACTTATCAATTTCAAAACCCACTGCATATTTACAAGAATTAAAGCAGTATTACACTGCATATGGATTCACAAGTAGATGAACAGAATAGATCTGAGAATCAAGAAAGTGAACCTACACACTGATTTTGATAAGAATGGCAAGATCATTCAATGCAGAAAGAATAGTGCCTTCAGTAATTGATGTTGGGATAGCTGGTTATCCACATGCAAAAGAATGAAGTTAAATCTTCACTACATACAAAATTCATACTTCATACAAAATTTACTCAAACTATATCAAAGACCTAAATATAAGAATTGAAGGAATAAGATTCTGAAACAATAACTAGATGAATATTTGTAACCGTGGCAGTGGTTTCTTAAGACTTCTAAGACACAAACAACCAGAGGAAAAAAAACAGATAAACTGAACCTTGTTGAAAATTTTAATACTTTCATGCTTCAAAGGACAGTATCAAGAAAGATAGAGGATGACCCATAGAATGGGAGAAAGCAAATCATATCATGTGATCATAAAACAATTTCAAAACATCGAAAGAACATTTGCAACTCAACAATAAAAATAACCAAATTTTAAAATGAACAAGAACTTGAATAGACATTTCTTTCAAGAGGATATCTGAGTGACCAATAAACATATGAGAAAATGCTTAAAATCAGTATTCACTATTAAAACACAAACCAAAAACCACAATGAGATCACTTCACAACCACTTGCAAGGATATATTTAAAAGAAAATGGCAAATGTTGACAAGAATGTGGAAAAACTGGGGTAGGTACAAAGTGGGACAGCTGCTATAAAAATAGTTTAATATACCTCAGCAAGTCAAATATAGAATTACCATATGACGATGAATTCCATTCCTGGGTATACAATCAAAGAATTGAAAATGGGCATTTCCACAAAAAAATTGTGTGTAGTTCAAAACAATACTATTAATAAAAGTAAAAATGAAAATGATCCAAATGTCCATGAACTTGTAAATAAATAAATAAATAAATAAATAAAATATGACAAACCCATATATATTAATTTTCTATGGAAGAATTAATAAAGTACCAAAAGGTGGGTGGGTAGTTTAAAGCAGCAGAAATAAATTCTCTCACAACCCTAAAGGTCAAGTGTTCCCTTATCATCCTTATCCCTGCCACCATCTTTACATGGTCTTCTATTCTATGTGTGTCACTAAACTTGGGGCTCAGCACAGAATTTCTATTCTTCTCACCTTGACCCCTTTAGCTTGATTATATCTGTGAAGACCCATTTTAGAAATAAAGTCACACTTACAGGTTTGGGTAGTTAGGCTATGATGAATATGTTGGGAAAGGGTACTATTCAAACCAGTATATTATGCAATTAAATATTTTCCAGCCATAAAAGGAACAAAGTACTAACATATGTTGCAAGAGGATGAATTTTAAAAACACTATGCAAAGTGAAAGAAGCCAATCACAAAAGGCTAAAATTTATATGATAACATTTTTTATGAACTTTCAAAGTAAGTAAATCAGAAACAGAAAGCATATTCATGGTTGCTAGAGGCTGGGAGGAAGTGTACACAAAAGATAATTGTGTAATGAGCTCAGGATTTCCTTTTGGGTTGATAAAAATGTTCTGGAAATGGCTATCCTTGCTCAACAACATGAATGTACTCAATAGTAGTACACCAAGGATTCTATTTGGGATAATGGCACAGGAACTTCAGTGGTAAATATGATAAGTTGTATAGGTGTACATATATGTAATTAAATCCCTAAATCTTACAATATTATAAACCAATGTTAAATCAACAAATAAATGCTTTTAAAGAGCAGAAAAATGAGAGAGGATGAGAAAAGATATATGTATATTTTACCACAATAATAAAATCTCATGACAATTCTATTTACTCTAATCCAGAAACTGGCTCTAAAATATTATATAGAACACACACACACATACACAACTAAGTTAACTATTTTGAAAACTATTTTGAAAAAACAGAAAAAAAGTTGGAAATCATATAATATAACTCCAAAGACATATTATAAAGTGACAGATCTCATGGCATTGTGGCATTAGGAAGGAATAATGAGATCCAAGACCTATATATTTATAGCCAATTTATTTAGCAATGCTTTAAAGGAAATTCAATAGAGAAAGAAGTGTTTTCAATCAACCAAAAATTGGTCTTCTATAAGAAATTTAAAAGAAAACTGTTATTTCACATCATTTATAAAAAAAAAAACTATCTCAAAATGGATCATAGATATAAATGTACATCTTAAAACTTACACAAGTGGTGGCACACCTAGGTAAGCACACACATTACAGTGTGCAAGGACCCAAGTTCAAGCCCCTGGTCCCCATCTGCAGGAGGAAAGTTTCCCGAGTGGTGAAGTAGGACTGCAGGTGTCTCTCTCCCTCTCTTTTTCCCCCTCTCTTCTCAATTTCTCTCTGTCTTATCCAATATTAAATAAATAAATAAATAAATAAATATATCACAATTTCTAGAGGAATACATAGAAGAACATCTCTGTGACCTTTGATTAGGCAAATATTTCTTACACAATAATCTTTAATTCTTCTTTTTCTTTATGTGATACCAAGGAATAAAACCAAGATCAATCATAAGTGCAATACCTCTGAGTATTCCTAGGCCCAATCTTTTTCATGTTTTATTAAGAGGAGGAAGGGAGAAAATATAGCATTTCTCCATTATCTATGGGGCTCTTCTGATACTGTCATATGCTTTACTAGGTGAGCCATCTCCTGGCACTTCTACAAATGTCTTCATTTATAGCAGACTTGCAAGCATGAGGTTCTGAGTTCAAAACCCTAGCATCACATGAACCAAAGTAATGTAATTCTCTCCATCTTCTCTCTCTCTCTCTCCTTTTTTCAGTAGATAAATAGACCTCTTGACCTGCTTTGCCCTGCATATCACCTAAGTTTGTGCCTGGTCCCCATTGCAATGGAGGAAGCTTCAGTTATCTACCTGCCCTCTTTGTCTCTCTCTGAAAATGTTAGCCTAGAGTGATAACAAAATATTACTTGAATAAGATACACTTAAAAGATAAGATATAAAACAATAAGACTTGGGGGAAAATATGTATAGATTTTGTGACCATGGATTGGACAATGTTATCATATATATGACATAAAATGCACACGTAACTAAGTTGAAAAAAAATAGGTAAATTTAATTCATCAAACTTTTTTTTATTAAAAATGTGTTGTATTGCATCAAAGCAAAGGACTCTATGGAGGGAAGGCAAATGAAAGGATGGAGAGGTCCTTGGATTTCTGTTGCATAATGGTGGAAAAGGACATAAGTTAGGGGTGAAAGTATTCTACAGACATCTATCAAAGAGAGGTGAGAAATTGTACCCAGGTGTCAACAGCTGACTCTAAATCATTAGTCCTTCAATCAAATGATAGAAAGCATGTGTTCAATCAAAAAAGTGGAGCCAATTCACAGAATGGGATAAGTATTTTCAATCTATATATTTGATAAAGATCTAGTACCCAGGATATGAAGATACAAATGTTATATAACTCAATAAAGGTACAACAAAAATTTTAATGTGTGAAGGATTTGAATAGCTATTTCTTCAAAAGAAGATTCACATATCATAACTAAAAGCATGAAAAGATGCTCAACATCATTAGTAATTAGGGACATGCAGGTAAAAGTTATAATGAAATACCATATTTACAAACAGTAGTATATATATATAAATAAAAAGCATAAAATAATAATGTTGGTGAAGAAATAGTAAGTTTATATTGATTGTGGAAATGCAAACCAGGGAGCCACTGTGGAAAACAGTGTAGCAGTTTCTAAAAATGTTAAATGCACAATCATATGTTTAGTGAATTAAGTCAGACACATAAAGACTGTCAACCATTTAGCTCTACTGGTATGAAATATTTTAAATAAGTTAACTTACATGAACAAAAAGTAGATTATCTCACCAGCGGCTGAGACAGGCTGGTGCTGGTGAGGAGAACAGGAATAACTGCTATTGGAATCAGGGTTTATATTGGAGGCAGTCATTTTTTTTTTTTTTGCCTCCAGGCTTCAGTGGAGCTTTGTACTTGCATTACTCCACTGCTCCATCCCAGTGGCTTTTTTTTTTTTTTAGTTTGAGAGATAGAGAGGGAGAAAGATAGAGAGGAGATACCACAGCATTGTCCCAATGCTGGTGAAGCTTTCCCCCTGCAGACATTCCCACCTAGTGGTCAGGTTCTCATGCGTGTAGGTACCCTATACACTCTACTGGGTAAGCCAACTGCCAGCTCCAAGGCAATAAAATATTTTGGAATTTGATAGTGGTGCTTATTGGACAACATAACAAGAGTTCATGAATTACACATTATAGTCATCCATTTTATTAGATATATATTAGATATTTAGATCTCAATAGAAATAAATAATTTTAAAAATAGACCAACACTACTTCTGAAGATAATAGCATTTTTGCATAACCATTGTGCTATCTCCCCTACTCCATTTCTAAAGATAAATTCTCAATCACTCAGGATTTTCTTCTACCTCTCCCACTGATCACTATGCCAGTAACTACGGAAACATTACAATGTAATCTGATGGAAGAAGTGGTAAGTATGATAAGAGGATAAAGAGACTATATCCTGAATAAACTACAGAATCTTATCAACATATTCTATTAGAATCTAATTATTTGGTCTATATCTTAAAGATGATGGTTCAAGGTAGGCATAGGAAGGAGCTATGATTCATGACATGTAAAACTGGTAAGAGTCTGTGTTTACTTTATCTCTCTTCACATGATTCATACCACTCAGAGTCTTGACCATTAGAAGCATTTTCCAAAGCACTGCTTCTCAGGACCATTCAGGACCATACACTGTCAGTCTGCACCCATATTCTGAACTAAGCTATCAAAGCTATCAAAGAATCAACCTCAGCCACTTTCCAATTCTAACTTGCCATGTTCAAGCCTATGACATGACAAGAACTGACAGGCTTGATCTCATAATGGCCTATTCCACTGCATCATCACTATTTGTTATGATTAACCATTGCACTTAAAACATGGTTCAGTAGCAGGCCTTAAGTTGATTTTGAATGATAGGCATATAGCTTTTGAATGCGGGTGGGTGTAACCTTAGTTCAAAAGGTTAATTATTTTATTTTGGTTTTCCATATATGCTACATGGTTTCATTTACTATCACAGTTATTCTAGACTGTATGGACTAAAATGCAGAACTACTCATATCACAGCCTACATCTACAATGCTGTCCTTTTTTGCTACAGAACATATTTAATGTTCTACAACATCTATCACAGGGACATGAGAAATTGTACTTATGTATCAAAAAACCATACTATAAACCATTAACCACCACAATAAAATGATTAACTAAATTCTATTTATTAATTATATTAATTGACTAACTTCTATTTTAAATAGTGAATGGATAGAAATAGTATTTTAATTATAGAATATGCTGCTATTGACCAGTTACTAGATTCCTAAAGATTCCACCAATGTGGAAGGGCTCTAAATTTTCCTAGTTTTTAGTTCTCATCCTTTGGAGCTTATATTTTACCCAAATAAAATAATTATAAGCAGAGAGTTCAGACAGTATATCCAGAGGGTATCACAGGGTAGCCTGAGAGCAGTGGCACACTGGGTTAAGCACACATAGTCCAAAGTGCAAGTCACCCATTCAAGGATACTAGTTTGAGCCTCCAACTCCCCACCTCAAGGGGGGGGTCACTTCACAGGTGGTGAAGCAGGTCTCTCCCACATCTGTCTTCCCCTTCACTCTCTATTTTTCTCTGTCCTATCCAATAGCAATGACATCAATAACAACAATAATAACTATAACAATAAAACAACAAGGGCAATAAAAGGGAATAAATAAAATAATTTTAAAGGGTAGCTTGATAGAGCATCAGGTATTATAAAAGTGGTACTATAAAAATTCACATAAAGCATCCTCTTGACCATTGTATAGGACCATCTTCCAGGATACATTATATCCCCTCCATCGCCTCCCACCCACCCCAACTCCAGCACCTAAAAACATTTCATAATTTGAATACATATGTCTGGGAACCAAGAGGTAGAAATGGGAATCTCCCTTTTTATTGCCACTCAGAGAAACCTATTTGGAAATTGTCTGTCCTCTATGTCTGTAATATATATATATATATATATATATATATATATATATATATATATATATATATATATATATAGACTGTGGAGATACACAGTCCCACAAGAACAGTTCATCTAAGCACATGTAAATATATTGTGCAAGTAAATAAAAGCTTCAGTTCCTCAGTCATACTAGTCACGTTTAAAGTGCTCAGCAGTCACATGAGAAAGTCACTACCATATTAAATAGCACAAATACAGAACATTTCCACTATTTCATAATGCACTCTTGGACAGCATTGCTTTACCGGAACTGGTTTCCAGAAAGGAGTGTAGGGGATACACAGAGTGCTGTTGAAATGTAAATTATGTCTACAGCATGGCCACTTTGAGCACTTCATGCTAAAAAAAAGAAAAAGAAAAGAAAAAAGAAAGTGATCATTTTATCAGCAAAGGTCACTGATTCTAATCACTGAGAGAAGGTAAATGTTGCTATTACACAAGAAGACGGGGGGAAAGTATATATATATATATAGCACTCAGTTGATCATAGGAGGGTTTCCGAGAACTCTATCAAATTTTAGTGGGAAAATGAACAAATGTATCAACCATGGCCTTAAAAGGCAAAGGAAAATTTCAAACTCTGACTTCTCAAGGATAAGGAACTGGGTCAGCCTTAAAGGTATGCTACCTACTCCAGCAAAGGTACAAGTCTAGCACATTAATGAGGCACATGCTATAAAACATGTTTCATTATATACAAATCTCTCTGAAACACTGAAACAACTACCATATACATTTAAGAGTTGGAAAGTCAGGATATCTGTGATTTGATTGCAGTACTCTGGGAAAATGGTAGCTAAAACAGAAGCGGCTATTTACCAAAAAGGGTGCCAAACTTTCCCCTGCCTTAGAGTCTTTGTGCTGGCTTATATTTTTAAACTAAAATATGCATCTTCCAGTTCTGTCGCACAGTTGGCCCATTATCATTCCAGTGTTACCTCCTTAAAAGAGCTTTTTAATTCCCCCCTGGTCAATAAATCCTCCATTTCCCTCTCTCTCTCTCTCTCTCTCTCTCTCTCTCTCTCTCTCTCTCTCCCCCTCCCTCCCTTTGCCCCCCAGAGCACTGCTCAGATCTGGCTGATAGTGGTGCAGGGGATTGAGCCTGGGATTTGGAGCTTCAGCCGTGAGATTGTCTTTGTATACAATTATGCTATTTACCCTCCACCTTGATCAGTAAATTCTTAAACCACAGATATTTTTCTTTATACCATTCCAATAATTCCTTCATAAAATTTCTAAAATATGCATTCATATTGTTTATTGATTTAATTATTTTTACTCTTGAGACTGGGAGACAATTCGCTGTGATAGCATGCACCCATACATGAGGTCCTGAGTTCTAGCCCCATAACACACAGAAATACCATGGAAGATACTGAAGAAGCCTATGGATGGTGGCACAGTACTGTGGTGTCCTTTCTCTGTGTGTCTGCCTCTCCCGTTTTCCTATCTCCTCCCTCCCTTTGCTCCTCCTTCTCCTCCCCCCACCCTAATAAATAACTAAAAATATTGTGGGGGGTTGCACAGTGTCCTATGGTGGAGATAATGGAGGTTGAAGTGTGCTGACACCTCTCTTGGTAATGTGGAATTCTATCACTGAAACAACAATCCTGCAAACCAACTTTTCCTTAATAAAAAGATATTACAACTAAAGAAAAATTATTGTCCCTATGACAACTTTTATTAGAATCATCCAATAAGTAAATGCAATAGAATTTAACTGCGACTACACTAAAATCCTTGGTGTATTTTCTCCCTAACTTGAGGCCAAATGCCATAAATCTAATAGCAGTTTGGAAACAACAAATGACACTCAACACTTTAACAAATGAGAGAAAAATCTAAGTTCATCAGATATAGAAGGGACTACAAAAGCTGGATAAGGGCAAAACACTGACTCACTTAATGATGGCCTATTTACCAGGCCACCCTATTACCTGTGATCCTAGACAGAATCCTTGGATTCCCACATAGATACAATGAGCCTAGACCGCTAATAGACCCCCTCTCTCCACCATCACTGGTCACTTGTATCAGGAATGTCATCATAAGCCCTCTTCTGGGCCTCTACAAGAACTTGCCCTCACTATAAAGCAGCAATGGTAGGGACTGCTCCACTCTCTGAAAGGAAGCTGAATCAGCCTACTCTGCTACTCCAGGAAGACTGGTCCTGAAATGAGTGCAGCCAAGAAAGTTCCCAGCTGTGACCATGGACTAATAGACTATGAGCTCACACTGACAGGTTACATAGGCTCCTGTGCAAAATATATATATGCCCTAGATCAGATTGATTGGATAAACAGTTAATTTTATTTATGTACTTTCTTTAAGGTTGGGAGCTACTCTCTCCCCTAATCCAGCTTTCTAGTTTTATTCTCAACTTTGACACTATCTTCCCAGACAACATTTTTAGTCCACCTACATGTTAGCTATCAAGCTCAAGCAAAATTACTAAAGTCATAGGCCCCTAGGAACATACTTAAAATAGTCTTCCTAGCTTCTTTCCACCCACAAGACCCCTAATCTCACCTGTTCTATTCTTACTTTTTGATTCCTTTCAGTCTTTCAACTACCAAGTTGCAGACACTATCATGATTCCAACCTGACTTCCCTGGGCAGAAGACCTCACCAAAGTCTTCCCTCTTCAGAGCCCTACCCCACTAGGTAAAGATAGAAATAGGCTGCGGGTATTGATGGACCTGCCAATGTCCATGTCCAGCAGAGAAGCAGTTACAGAAATCAGAACTCTCACCTTCTGCATGCCAAAAAGAATTTTGGTCCATAGACCCAGAGGGAGAGAAATATTAGAGAAAGATGATCAGAGGGTTCTGAATCCAATTCTACCAAGACCTGGAGAGAAAAGAGGAAAAAAGAAAGGTATTTGTAAGTAGCAATAGGTATAAGTGTGACTTAGAAAGGGAGAGAAGGCAGAACCATAGGGAAAATAATGAGCAAATGTATATATATCGTATATATAAAATATATACGATATATATTTTATATATAATATCCATAAAATAAAATATATATAAATATATATTTATAGTTATAGAAATAATAGTCAGCCTGTACCTGTGACCTTGGGAAGACTACTGTAGTCTCCAATTGAGGGGATAGAGACACATAACTCTGATGGAGAACAGTGTGGAATTATACTCTTGTTATCTCATGATTTTATAAATCAATATCAAATCACTAACAAAAAAAAAAGAAAGCTTTCTTGTAAGAAAGCTCCTCATCCAAATTGAATTTTTTTCTGTTTTTGTTCATTAATAATGCTATTATTAAAAGAGCAGAAAAAGGATCATCATGTTATATTAATCTCAAATTAGGTAAAGGAATATGATAAACTGTCAATACTGTCATTCATTTCTTTTCAAAAGGAATGTAAAAGAATGAATCAGAAATCTTTTCCCTTTGAAGTAGTCACTATTTAAAAGATAAATTCTGTCGGGGTTACCACCACAAAAGTGAAGGACTGAATCTACTATCATTGAAATGAAGAAATCTTTAAAACTATGTGACATTTTGAGAATTATCTGATATCATTTTGGGTAGAAAAACTTAGAAAATTCTTGTGACAGTTATCTCGAATCCTGAGACTTTCTCTTTCTCATTGCTTACTGTTAAAATCAACTTACAGGAGTAGGAGATAACTCACACAGAAAAGCACATACTTTGCCAAGACCAAGGACCTAAGTTTGAGTCCCTGGCTACCATATGGGCATATTGTACAGGAAAAAAGCTTCATAATCGGCATAGAATTACTGGGATATCTCTCCTTTCTCTACCTCTCACTTTCCTACTGCCTCCCACTCTATATCTAAAAGAAGGGTGATGGAATTGTGCAGGTATGAAGTGCCAGTGAAGCCCTGGTTGGGGGGGGGGGGACTAAATTGGTCTAGAGAAGGAAATCACACCTGATTGTAGATCTTATTCCATATTGGAAAAAATGACAGTGTAATGAGTAATAGAATGAAGAGCTTCTATGTTATGAGTAAACCCCCCCCCCAAGTCATTCTGTGACTCTACCATTATTCTCTTTCTTCACTTATAATTACTAAGTGACATTACTTACTATATATATCAGGCCTATCTCTAGGATTTCCTGAAATATTTTGAAACTACAAATTCCCAGATTCTAAGTCATAATATTTTAGTCTAGTGGTGAGGAGGGAATTCTTTCAACCCACATTCAGTGTGTTGTTAGGGCCATCCAGTATGGACATCACTTAGATAGCTGACATATGTAGTCACATAATTCTACATCTCATCAGATTCCAAAGGCTTGTCATCAGGTCCTGATGATACTTACGTAAAAGGAAATATGCAGGTCTTAGACTTAGTTAAGAAATATAAAAATAATATCTTTTCTATCCATTATATTAAGGATGTGATATAAGAAATGATATGAGGGGCTGGGCAGTGGTACACCTGGTTAAGCACACATAGTACTATGCACACGGATCTGTGCAAGAATCTGGGTTTAAGCTCCACCTTCCCACCTTCGAGAGCAGTGAAGCAGGTCTGCAGGTGTCTTTCTCCCACTCTGTCTCCCCCTCCTCTCAATTTCTCTCTGTCCTATCAAATAAAGTGAAAAAAATGGCTGCCATGAAGAGTGGATTCATAGTGCTAGCAGTGATAACCCTGGAGGAAAAAAATTTTTTTAAGAAATAATATGATAAACCCATCATAGTCAAATGAAAGTCACTCACTCTACCCCTTCAGAGTGGATATCAATAGACAGACAGATGAGATTAGGACCCAGGCAGAACAAGAAGATATAGGAACAACTGTTGTATCTACAGAACTACTAATGCACATATTTGTTCTTGATGGAGATAGAAAATTCATCATAGGAAGTGAGTCAGAAAAGATGACTATAAAGGAAACTTTTCCCATTTTTTTCCTCCTTGCTACCAGGGCCTCACTGGGGTTTTATACCTGCACTATTCTACCACTTTTAAAAATTATTTTTCTAGATAGAGGGATGAAAGGTAAAGAGGGACTGAGAGGAAAGAGAGGAAAAGAGATATATAGAGAAAGAGGAGATACACCATAGCACTAAACCACTGCTCCTAAAGTTTCCCCGGTGCATTTAGTGGACAGTGCTAGAACCAAAGTCACTGTGTATGGTAAAGTACATTCACTAGGTAAACTACATCCTGACCAGAGCTCTACTCAACTATTTTGAAAATAATATATATATATCCCTCCCACCACCACCCCCAAAAAGAAACTCCTCAGTTTCTATACAGGAACTGATAAACACTTGTCTTCTGAGAGTCGGGCAGTAGCGCATTGGGTTAAGCGCAGTGGCGCAGAGCACAAGGACTGGCATAAGGATCCCAGTTTGAGCCCCAGCTCCCCACCTGCAGGGGAGTCCCTTCACAAACAGTGAAGCACGTCTGCAAGTGTCAATCTTTCTTTCACCCTCTTTGTCTTGCCCTCCTCTCTCCATTTCTCTGTCCTATCCAACAACAACAATAATAATAACTACAACAATAAAACAACAAGGGCAACAAAAGGGAATAAATAAATATCTTTTTAAAAAAAAAACAAAAACTTGTCTTCCTTCCTGCCCTTAGTTAACTAACCAGCAAATGAAAGACCCCAAAGGAAAATTGTGTTGCTTAGTTTACTGATGCAATTTGACATTCCCAAAGCTCAAGAAGTCTTTTTTCAATTTGTGTTTGGTCCAGTCAGTCCAGACACTTGTGTTGGACTACATTATTAGAACTGGAGCAATAAGGCAAGTAGAGCTCATCCTGTCAGCAGACTAGTCAAGTCTTTATGAAATGACAGAGAAACCTAGCACAAGTTAAGTTTCAGGTGGGTGTAGGTGGTTCTTCATAGTTTTATAACCAGGAATTCTAGGTGCTAGGAGGATGTAGCGTCACATTGTAAGAAAGAGGTAAAAGCTAGTTGTCTTCTGAATTTAATTTTAATATAGTCTCCAAAAATTTGTCCTTCAGAATTTAGAGACCCCCTAAACTAGAAGTCAAATTTCCTATGTCAGTTTCTGCCACTTGAAATATATTCAGTCACCAGGTTCCAGATGTCATCAGGATGCCAGCCAGGCTTCCCTAGACTGAAGACCCCACCAATGTGTCCTGGAGCTCCGCTTCCCCAGAGACCCACCCTACTAGGGAAAGAGAGAGGCAGACTGGGAGTATGGACCAACCAGTCAACGCCCATGTTCAGCAGGGAAGCAATTACAGAAGCCAGACCTTCTACCTTCTGCAACCCACAATGACCCTGGGTCCATGCTCACAGAGGGATAGAGAATGGGAAAGCTATCAGGGGAGGAGGGGGTGGGATATGGAGACTGGGTGGTGGGAATTGTGTGGAATTGTACCCCTCCTACCTTATGGTTTTGTTAATTAATCCTTTCTTAAATAAAAAAGAGAAAAATAATATTAAAAAAAGAAATATAACCCAAAGGAGTAATATTTTACCTTTGTCAAAATAAATATACCAAATGGGGTTCAAATAATTCTCTAACACCATAATCAGCAGCCTAGCACTTAAAGTCAACTAAGAGTATAGCTTTCAATCTAACCCAGGAATTCTGCCTTCCTGGGTATGCTCCTAAATGCAGAGCATTTAATAATGTTCTAATCAGAACACTTAATAAGAGCTCATGAAATACTTGCACCTGAACCCTGAAATTAAGGTCCAAACAGAATATGCAGTGTATCTGAGGTTACATACTTAGAAAAGAGTACAGCTTGTTTTCACACCCTGGATGATTCCTGTGACCTTGGTACTCTATGTTCAGTTATTTAAAGATTCAGAGAAAGAAGGAAGAGGCAAACAACCTGACTGAGTGAGTTTCTGTGGGAAAGGGCCTAGAAGTGGGATCAATATCCCTAAAATAGGACATGGAAAGTTTCAAGGTATCAGTAATTATGACTCAACTAACAGATGACCAAAAACAAGAAAGGGAACAGGACAGAGATTTCCCACTCAGGATTAATCAGATTATTTCATACCTGGAGAACGTCTCTTTTATCTGATAGTCTAATAATGAGCTTAACCCTTAAATTCTCTTGATCATTCACAGAGTCTTCTTTTTCTGGATGAAATGGATTGTATTGGGAAAATCAGGAGGAAGAGGAGGAGAAAAACTGGGGTTAAGGTGAGCAAGGAAAATAGAGGTAGAAAATGAGGGAAGATCTAGAGGGGCTCTGAAATCTTTCCTCCCACCTCTGAACACTGCATCACAAATGTCACTTCTGGTTGAGAAATGCCATAATAGGAACTTAATAATCTTCATAATGTCAGCTCTCATAGGCCATTACTCATCACTTTCAACTTTTTCATATGATAATTACACTTCTGAGACTCCACTAAGGAGGTGAACTGTCCACATTTATGAAGTCAGTAAGTAATAGAACTGGAATTATCACTCAAGCCTTTTAAAATTTTAGTCTTGTGCATCTTTAATACTATAATAAAACCTCTCAAATAGCAAAATTCAAAACTGGTCATAGTAAAATTTGATTTATACAGGCTAAAACAAAATTATTCCTAGGAACCATAAGCAAATCAAACTTATATACACATGCATGCAATCATATATGGTGGTAAACATGCACATAGGTAATTTGAGAGACAAACACTAAGTGAGAATCCAGGTCAGAAAAATCTTACATATATAAGTAGGGCAATTAGGAGTAATGTTAAACCCATTTCCAGATTACTTTATGTGGTGACCCCAGCAGGAGTTTGGGACTATTAGCATACAAATGACTTCACCCTGAGGAGGTGCTTCAGAGAAGGGGATGTATAAAAGCAGGGAGTTTGAGCACATGGGATCTCTTTGGCTGCTGCTGCTGCTGCTGCTTCTGGTCAGAAGCTTCTTCTGGTCAGGTATCCGCCATGGCTGCTTCTCCTGGGAACTGAACACGTGTGACTCTGCTAGCCGGTAAACTTTTAGACCCCTCTACAGCCATGAGCAACCTTTACCAGAGCTTATAACTGTTTATCTTACGGGAATAAACTTTGATAACCATATTCAGACTTTATAGACCTAGGGTATGCTTAACCCTTGATGATAATTGCTTATTTTGCCTTTTACCTGTTTCACCCTAATAAACCGTGTATTGATTAAACCAGTTCCCAGCTCCCACTGTGAATTCTTCTATATGTGCCACAAGCAGCCCCAACCCCCATACCTCATTTTAAGCTAATTTACAACAACTTTAGACTGATACTGACTTTGTATGATCAAAAGTGATGTTGAAGAGTGGACTATTTCATCTAGGAAATGAAGCCTGGAAATCAATACACTCATTTTGCCTCATAAGTATCAGCTTGTGTGCAAAGATACTAGACACAGAACTATTATTAATTAGCTAATTATTCTAAGAATTTATTCTGACAAGGGAGTCGGTAACGTAGCCGGTTAAGCGCACGTGGCGCAAAGCGCAAGGACCGGCTTAAGGATCCCAGTTCTAGAACCTGGCTCCCCACCTTCAGGGCAGTCGCTTCACAAGCGGTGAAGTAGGTCTGCGAGTGTCTATCTTTCTCTCCTCCTCTCTATTTTCCCCAAAGGACACAATACAGAGTATTATTCCATGGGGTATATATATACACCAGTCATTTGTCAGTGGGTATTTAAAATGTTTCCACTCTTTGGCTTTTGTGATTAACACAGTAATGAGCATAGGGATACATATGTCCTTTAAATTAGTGTTTCCATGTTCTTTGAGTAAATACCTAGGAATGGTATTGCTGGATTATAAGGTAATTATATTTTTATTGGTTTAAAGATTCTCCATATAGTCTCCCAAAGGAGCTGCACCTGGTTGCATTTCATCAGCAGTGTAGCAGAGTCCATCTTTCTCCACAACTTCACCATTTCCTGTCTTGCTGATGTAGCCTATTCTCACAGGTGTAAGATGGAATCTCAGAATAGTTTTAATTTGCATTTCTCTAATGATAAGTAAAGTGGAGCATTTCTTCAGATGTTTGTGAGCCATATGTATCTCTTCTTTAGAAAACTGATGAGTTATTTGTACCATTTTTATGTTTTTTCTTTTATTGAGCCATGCCAGTTCTTTATAAATGTTTGATATCAGTCACTTATCAGATGTGTGATGTGCAAATGTCTTCTCTCATTATTAAGTTGCTTAGTTATCCTTGTATCATTTGATTTCAATGTAGCTTTCTTATTTTGATGTAATCCCATTTACACTTGTTTTCATTTCCCATGAGTCACCAAATACATCTTTGATGTGAAGATCCTGCTTCTTCTTCTAGCGTTTGCCCTTCTTCCATAGCCAGTCAACAGCAAAGCTGTCAGGAGCTGCTTGTTGCTGGCTTTGAAAGTGACTGGGATCCAAGTGGATTCAGTCGGCTAGGAAGGATCATCAGTTTCCCCAATGAATGGGTACTCACGGGATGCACCACGAAAAGGTCGATCCAATGCAACCCAAGATCCTGCTAACACCAATTCTCTTCAAATTCTTCCAGCAAATAGAAGGGAAATCACTCCCAAACATGTTCTATGAGACATACATTACTCTGATCCCCAAAGCAAGAAAATAACCTACTAAACAAGAAAACTACAGACTGTATTTCTGATGAAAGTTGATGCAAAAACCTAAAAAAGCAATCATGGTAAATCCAATTCAACAATATACCAAGAGAATAATTCACCAAGGTCAAGTGGGATTCATCCCTCAAAGACAATAATAGTTCAATATCCACAAGTCAATCAATGTAATCTACCATATCAACAAAAGAAAAAAAACTTATGGTCATATCAATTGATGGTAAAAAAGGTATTTGTCAAGATGCAATGATAAAAACTCTTTAGATACTGGGAATACCCATTCTAACCTCCCTGGGAAAATGACCTCAGCAATGTGTCCTGAAACCTCACCTCTCCAGAAAGTGATAAATTCCAATTTTATTTTAAGGAGGTAAATAAAAAAAAAAAAATCACATGTCAGCAAAGACTTATACAGGTAAGTAAGGAACATTTGAAGTTTAATAAATGGTTAAAAACACAACATGCTATTTTTGTCAGTTTTTTCTCTTTTTTATTAGTGATTTAATGTTGATTTATAAAATTATGAGACAGAGGAATACCAAAGGAGATCAACTGGGGCTGCAACAAGGCAGGACTAGAATGACATCAGGAAGCCCCCAAATCACCAGTAAGTGCAAACACCTGTGGCTCATGGACACTGTGGAGCCTAGGGAGAGATTAAGTGGCTGGTAACAGTATGGCAATTTACCAGTTGAGACACCATCCCCAGTCTGTTTCACCAACAAGGGGATGGCTGAATGGTGGAGGACTCCCCTAAGACTCACCAAATGCAACTGTGAGTCTCTATTGCTACTGCCCTCAGAATCTGGAGCAGAGGTAGGGAGGCCCTGTGCTGACACCAGGGGACAGAGAACTAACTAGGAAACACAGAAGAAGACCTATACCTCTGTGGCCTATGAAAGTACCTTTGCATAACCACTGGATTATCTCTGCCATACCCTGCTTTATCTCTTGGTAAGGAGTCAGTGATTAAGCTAAGAACCCTACTTATAGTTTTTTTTTATATTTATTTTTTCCTTTTGTTGCCCTTGTTGTTTTATTGTAATTATTAATGCTGTTGTTATTAATATTTCATTGTTGGATAGGACAGAGAGAAATGGAAAGAGGAGGGGAAGACAGAGAAGGGGAGAGAAAGACAGACACCTGCAGACCTCCTTCACTGTAAAGCGACTCCCCTGCAGTTGGGGAGCCTGGGACTCAACCCGGATACTTAAGCTGGTCCTTGCACTTCACACCATGTGCACTTAGCCTGCGGCACTACCGCCAGACTCCCCACCTACTTATAGTTTAAAAGCCCTCATGCTCCCATAGCCTAGAGGGAAGAAAAAGAACAAAAGAGGATTTTAAGCCACTGAGCTCCAAATCAGGGATTAAAATACTATTGAAACAACTGTCAATTTCCACAACTGTGAACCCTTTAATTACCTTACTTAGACACAAGTCAATCCAGGCAAGAATGATCAGTAATTTGAAAAGTACTCAGAGAGGGACCTCATAACAAACTATATAAAATGGTTAAACCAACAAGAAGAAATATTGGAAAATTAACCCAGGGCAAGAGTCCAGCAAAAAGCCCCTCAAAGGTTGAAGCACAAAATAATGAGGTCAACATCCAAACACTAGTTAAGGAAATAATCACAGGAGTGAGCAAAGAGTTTGGAAGAATCGTCATCAGAAATGCAGAAACAACAAATGAGACCCTGGAAGAAAATACTAATTACCTCAAGGTTATTAGAGAGCTGAGAGCTGAAATAGCTGAGCTAAGAACACAACTAGCTAAACAAGCTAATATAGTATCAGAATAGGGTAACAAAATAGATGAACTCCAGAAAACAGTAGAGGGGAGACAGAATAGAATTAATGAGGCTGAAGACAGAATTAGCAAGATCGAGGATGAATTAGAGACAACTAAAAAAGAAGTAAGACATCTCAAAAAATATTAAGATATACTGAACACAACAACAGAGTCCTATGGGATGACTTCAAAAGAAATAATATACGCATTATTGGCTTACCAGAGGAAGAAAGAAACGGAGGGGAAGAAAGCATTCTTCAGGCCATAATAGGTGAAAACTTCTCTAATCTAGACAACATAAAAGACATAAAGGTTTAAGAAGTCCAGAGTGTCCCAAACAGAATTAACCCAGATTTAAAGACACCAAGACAGATCCTATTTAGAATGGAAAGGAATAAGGATAAAGAAAAGATCCTGAAGGCTGCAAGAGAAAAACAAAGAGTCACCTACAGAGGAAAACCCATAAGATTAGCAGCAGACTTCTCCACACAAACACTACAGGCCAGAAGAGAATGGCAAGATATCTATCGAGTGCTCAATGAGAAAGGATTTCAACCAAGATTACTGTAAACTGCTAGACTGTCATTCAGACTAGATAGAGGCATAAAAACCTTCTCAGACAAGCAACAGTTGAAGGAGTCAACTATCACCAAGCCTGCCCTGAAAGAAGTTCTGAAAGGTCTCCTATAAACAGTCAGACCACCAAAAATAGGCCACATATCAGAACACTCTAAAACTCTACAAGAATGGTGTTAAAATATCTTCAGTCTTTGATATCAGTAAATGTCAGTGGCCTGAATTCACCTATTAAAAGGCACAGAGTAGAAAGATGGATCAGAAAACATGACACAACAATATGCTGTCTACAGGAAACCCACCTAACTCGACAAGACAAACACAGACTCAAAGTGAAAGGATGGAAAACTATCATTCAGGCCAATAACACACACAAAAAGGGAAGGAACAGCTATTCTCATATCTGACATGACAGACTTTAAAATAAATAAAATTTAAAAAGATAGGGATGGACACTACTTAATGCTCAGTGGGTCAGTCAATAAAGAGGACTTAACAATTAGTAACATCTATGAACCCAATGAGAAGCCATCTAAATACATCAAACATCTACTGAAAGAGCTACAGCAATATATTAACAGCAACACAGTCATAGCAGGGACTTCAACACCCTACTCCCTCAATTTAACAGATCATCCAGGCAGAAAATAAATAAAGACATGAGGGAGCTAAATGAGGAGCTAGATAAACTAGAACTATTGGACATTTTCAGAGTCATTCATCCCAAGACACTGGAAAACACATTTTACTCAAGTCCACATGGGTCCTTCTCAAGGATAGACCATATGTTAGGCCACAAAGACTGCATTAGCAAATTCAAGAGCATTGAAATCATCCCAAGCATCTTCTCAGACCACAGTGGAATTAAACTAACACTTAACAATCAACAAAAGATTAGTAACAGTCCCAAAATGTGCAAGCTCAATAGTACACTACTTAACACCTACTGGGTCAAAGAGGATATAAAGGAAAAAATCAAAATTCTTGAGAGTTCAATGAAAATGAAGACACAAGCTATCAAAATATTTGGGACACAGCTAAGGCAGTACTGAGAGGGAAGTTCATAGTCATGCAAGCACACATTAGGAAACAAGAGAAAGCACAAATAAACAGCTTGATTGCACATCTTAAAGACCTAGAAGAAGAAGAACAAAAGAACCCTAAAGCAACCAGAAGGACTGAAATCATTAAAGTTAGGGAAATAATTAATAATACTGAAAATAAGAAAACCGTACAAAAGATCAACAAAAGTAAATGTTGGTTCTTCTAAAGAGTGAACAAAATTGACAAACCTTTATCCAGACTCACAAAACAAAAAAGGGAGAAGACCCAATAAATCGAATCATAAATAAAAGAGGAGATATCGCAACAGACACGGCAGAAATTCAATGTATCGTGCAAGGCTTCTATGAACAACTATATGCCATCAAACTAGAGAACCTGGAAGAAATGGACAAGTTCCTAGATACCTACCAACTTCCAAAACTAAGAGAACTAGATAACATGAACAGGCCCATCACAGCTAATGAAATTGAAACAGTTATCAAAAACCTTCCCAAAAATAAAAGTCCTGGACCAGATGGTTTTACTAATGAATTCTACAAAACCTTCAAGGAAGAACTAATACCTCTGCTTTTAGAAGTCTTCCAGAAGACTGAAAACACTGGAATACTCCTTTCCAGCTTCTATGAAGACAACATCACTTTGATACCAAAAGCAGACAGGGACACAACCAAAAAAGAAAACTACAGATCAATATCTCTGATGAACATAGATGCTAAAATATTGAACAAAATTCTAACCAACCAGATACAGCAGTCTATTAAAATGATTGTTCATCATGACCAAGTGGGGTTTATCCCAGGCATGCAAGATTGGTTTAATATACATAAATCAATCAATGTGATCCACCACATCAAAAAAAAAAAAAAAACAAGTCCAAAAACCACATGGTCATATCAATAGATGCAGAGAAACCTTTGACAAAATACAACATCCCTTTATGATCAAAACACTACAAAAAATGAGAATGATGGAAAATTCCTGAAGATAGTGGAGTCTATATATTGCAAACCTACAGCCAACATCATACTCAATGGTGAAAAACTAGAAGCATTTCCCCTCAGATCAGGTACTAGGCAGGGATGCTCACTATCACCATGACTATTCAACATAGGGTTGGAGGTTCTTGCCATAGCAATCAGGCAGGAGCAAGAAACTAAAGGGATACAGACTGGAAGAGAAGAAGTCACACTCTTCCTACTAGCAGATGACATGATAGTATACATAGAAAAACCTAAGTAATCCAGCAAGAAGCTTTTGGAAATCATCAGGCAATACAGTAAGTTGTCAGGCTACAAAATTAATGTTCAAAAGTCAGTGGCATTTCTCTATGCAAACACTAAGTTAGAAGAAGATGAAATCCAGAAATCAATTCCTTTTACTGTAGCAACAAAAACAATAAAATATCTAGGAATAAACCTAACCAGAGAAGTATACTTTACTTCTTTTGTATACTGAAAATTATGAGTCACTACTCAAGGAAATTGAAAAAACACAAAGAAGTGGAAAGATATACCATCCTCATGGGTTGGAAGAATTAACAGCATCAAAATGAGTATACTACCCAGAGCCATATATAAATTCAATGCTGTCCCCATGAAGATTCCAACCACATTTTTAGCAGACTAGAACAAATGCTACAAATGTTTATCTGGAACGAGAAAAGACCTAGAATTGCCAAAACAATCTTGAGAAGAAAGAACAGAACTGGAGGCATCACACTACCAGATCTCAGATTTTATTATAGCGCCATTGTCATCAAAACTGCTTGGTACTGGAACATGAATAGACATACTGACCAGTGGAATAGAATTGAGAGCCCATAAGTAAGTCCCCATGCCTATGGACATCTAATCTTTGACAAAGGTGCCCAGACTATTAAAGGGGAAAGCAGAGTCTCTTCAATAAATGGTGTTGGAAAAAATGGGTTGAAACATGCAGAAGAATGAAACTGTACCACTCTATTTCACCAAATACAAAGGTAATTTCCAAGTGGATCATGGACTTGGATGTTAGACCAGACACTATCAGATACTTAGAGGAAAATATAGGCAGAACTCTTTGAAACGAATCTAATTACAAAGAAGACTAAGACAAGCATAAACCTATGGGACTACATCAAATTAAAAAGCTTCTCCACAGCTAAAGAAACCACTACCCAAACCAAGAGACCCCTCACAAAATGGGAGAAGATCTTTACATGCCATACATCAGACAAGAGTTTAATAACCAACATATATAAAGAGCTTGCCAAACTCAACAACAAGACAACAAATAACCCCATCCAAAAATGGGGGGAGGACATGGACAGAATATTCACCACAGAAGAGATCCAAAAGGCCGAGAAACACATGAAAAAATGCTCCAAGTCTCTGATTGTCAGAGAAATGCAAATAAAGACAACAATGAGATACCACTTCACTCCTGTCATACATCAGAAATGTCATACATCAGAATGTCATACATCAGAAAAGGTAACAGCAGCAAATGCTGGAGAGGGTGTGGGGTCAAAGGAACCCTCCTACACTCCTGGTGGGAATGTCAATTGGTCCAACCTCTGTGGAGAACAGTCTGGAGAACTCTCAGAAGGCTAGAAATGGACCTACCCTATGATCCTGCAATTCCTCTCCTGGGGATATATCCTAAGGAACTCAACACACTCATCCAAAAAGATCTGTGTACACATATGTTCTTGGTAGCACAATTGTAATAGCCAAAACCTGGAAGCAACCCAGGTGTCCAACAACAGATGAGTGGCTGAGCAAGTTGTGGTATATATGCACAATGGAATACTACTCAGCTGTAAAAAATGGTGACTTCACCGTTTTCAGCCGATCTTGGATGGACCTTGAAAAAATCATGTTGAGTGAAATAAGTCAGAAACAGAAGGATGAATATGGGATGATCTCACTCTCAGGCAGAAGTTAAAAAACAATATCAGAAGAGAAAACACAAATAGAACCTGAACTGGAATTGTTGTTTTGCACCAAAGTAAAAGACTCTGGAGTGCATGGGTGGGGGAGAATCAGGTCCAAGAAGGATGACAGAGGACCTAGTGGGGGTTGTATTGTTATATGGAGAGATTTTATGCATGTACAAACTATTGTATTTACTGTAGAATGTAAAACATTAATTCCCTAATAAAGAAATTTTTAAAAATTATGAGACAACAGGGGTATAATATCACACCATTCCCACAACGAGAGTTCCGAGTCCCTATTTCCTCCATTGGAAACTGCAATAGCCCTCCCAAAGTCACAGACATGAGTTGACTAATATATATATATATATATATATATATATATATATATATATATATATATATATATTTGCCCATTTCTATGGTCCTGCCTCTCCACTCCTCTTAGTCAAACCTACACCCACTGTCATGTCCAAATGTCCTTTTCTTTTTTCTTCTTCTCTTTTCAGGTCCTGATGGAATTGGAGTTCAGAGCCCTCTGGTCATCTCCCCCTAGTATTTCTCCACCTCTGGGAGTATGAACCAAAATTCCTCATGGGTTGCTGAAGGTAGGAATTCTGGCTTCTCTAATTGCATTTCTGCTGGAAATGAGCAATGACAGTTCAATCAATAATCCAAGCCTGTTTCGATCTTTCTTACTCTGAGGGTACAATGAATTAGCAAGTCCACCATAGGGGAGTGGGGTAGGAAAACAGACTTTTGGTAGTGGGAATGTTGTTAAAGTATACTCTTATTAACATACAATCTTATAAATCACTATTCAATATGTCAGAGATAATAGAGTGAATGTCTCAAGTTCTTTAACTGCCTGGACTTCAGTTCTGAGAACATATTCACTTAGTCTAAGCATTTAATGTTTCAAAACTGTTAACTGATTGAATACTGACACCAGGCTTAAATTGTTAAAGCATTTCTAAAATAACTTTTTCCCCAAATACTAAGTTACTAACAATGTTAGACCAGATAGTACAGAGTCAGTTTATCTTGTCGATATCTAAGATATAGTTATTTGTAGGTAGCATTAAATGACATAAATCATGGTGAAGTCAAATATAGTATGATAAATCCTAACTGTAGGATTGTCAAGCAAACCAAGCTTCCAAATAACTCAGTTATAATAATTATTATCTGTTACCTTCTTCAACTCTAGGACTGTAAGGAACCTTTCACATTCTCTTCAAGAACTCTATTTCTCCCAGTACTGGAACCTCTGGGACTTTGCTGTATTTCTTGATGCCTCTCCTCTTGACCCCCTACTCTGTTATATTGCCTCTGATGACTTCAACTAAATCAATTCAGCCAGTGCCACCGTGCCACCATGCCACCTTATGTTGCCACTGCCTCTTCACTTCAGGCTATATCCAGAGATATCAAATCGGAGATGTCAACCTTCGAACTCCAATAATCTGGTGAGACCTTTCTTAATACATGGAACTACCTACTTTCATTTCAAATGGTGCACTCTCTAACAAAGTTACAGATCTGCTGTTGCATGGATGGTTCAGTGGTAGACTTCTTACCTACCAAAGTTATAGACCCTATATATAGGCTAGGGCTTAGAGGACTGGGTACATGTATACATGTATCCATAAATTAGGGGCAAGTATATACCTCAAAGTAAAATTGCTTAATAGTCCTCTGTGATTAGACTTAGACCTAAAAAGCTCAGCAAGCAAGTAGAAAAGCCTATAGAATGAACCATAAAATACATAATCAAATATTTACTGCTTAGACCTAGATGCCCTCCTCTCATACCATCTACTTCAATTCCCTCACTCTATCTACTCAACTAACTACACAAAAGAAAGGAAGTAAGATATATCTCCTAATCTCTTCTGACAGCATCAGCATAATCTTTAGAAGAAACACTGTATACAACTGGCCAAGAGATATACGGGAAAATATGTACATACACACACACACACACACACATATATGGGGCAATTATTGTACCTATGACAAATTTTACTAGAATTATCAAACAAGTAAATGCAATAAAACTTAAAGTTAACTTAGACCACACTAAAACCCTTTGTCTATTTCTTCCCTAATGTCCATAAATCTAATATTGGTTTAGATACAACAAATGACACTCAGTGCTTTAACAACTAAGAGAAAGTCTAAGCTTATCAGATAAAGAAGGGACTTTAAAAGTTGGAAAAGACCCCCATATTATGGACATCTAACTTTTGATAAAGGAGCCCAAAGTATTTAACGGAAGAAGGAGGCTCTCTTCTGTAAATGGTGCTGGGAAAACTGGGTTGAAACATGAAAAAGAATGAAACTAGGGAGTCAGTCAGGCGGTAGTGCAGTGGGTTAAGCGCATGTGCCGCAAAGAGCAAGGACCCGCATAAGAATCCTGGTTCGAGCCCCTGGCTCCCCACCTATAGGGGAGTCGCTTCACAAGCGGTGAAGCAGGTCTGCAGGTGTCTCTCTCTCTCCCTCTCTGTCTTCCCCTCCTCTCCCCATTTCTCTCTGTCCTATCCAATAATGATGACATCAATAACAACAACAATAATAACTACAACAACAATAAAAAAACAAGGGCAACAAAAGGGAAAGTAAATAAATATAAAAGAAAAAATTTTTTAAAAGGATGAAACCAAACCACTTTATCTCACCAGAAACAAAAGTAAATTCCAAATTCATCAAGGACCTGGATGTTAGACCAGAAACTGTCAAATACTTAGAGGAAAACATTGGTGAAACATGTTCCCACCTAAATCTCAAGGATATCTTTGATGATACAAACCCAATTGCAAGAAAGACTAAAGCAGAAACAAATCAATGGGACTACATCAAATTGAAAAGCTTCTGCACAGCAAAGGAAACCATCACCCAAACAAATAGACCCTTCACAGAATGGGAGAAGATATTCACATGCCACACATCAGACAAAAGACTAATAACCAAAATACATAAAGAGTTCATCAAAATTAGCAACAAAAAAGCAAATGACCCCAACCAAAAATGGGCAGAGGATTTGAACAGAATATTCACTACAGAAGAGACCCAAAAGGCTAACAAACACATGAAAAATTGCTACAGGTCACTGTCAGACAAATGCAAATAAAGACAACATTGAAATACCACCTCACACCTGTGAGAATGTCATACATCAAAAATGAGAGCAGCAACAAATGCTGGAAAGATTGTGAGGATGAAGGAACCCTCTTACACTGCTGGTGGGAATGTAAATTGGTCCAACCTCTGTGGAAAGCAGTCTGGTGAACTCTTACAAGGCTAGAAATAGACCTCCCATATGACCCAGTAATTTCTCTCCTAGGGATATATCCTAAGGACTACATAACACCCAACCAAAAAGATATGTGTACACCTGTGTTCATAGCAGCACAATTCATAGTAGCTAAAACCTGGAAGCAAGCCAGATGTCCAACAACAGATGAATTACCTGGCTCTGAAGAGCACTTGACCACATGCAAGGTGGAGATTTGAGCCCATTACCACCGCCATCATATGGGAGTAGAAATTTATGTAAGGGGAGCTTCAAAAGCAGTGGAGTGGTGATATGATCTCTGTCAATTTTTCTCTTTGTCTCTCATCTTCTATCTGGAAAGAAGGGGGGCAGTAAGAGTGAAGCCTTGACTGGGATGAGAGGATGGGGATATAACAAGCATTGCTAGCTAAAGCAGTTACATAATAGAATATAGCACTGAAAATAGTGATAGAATCCATACTAACAGAAAGGTATCAGTAAATCCATACTTACAAAAGGGTATCAGAAATGTATGTAATAAAATAGTAAGGTTTTATGACCTGACTTTAGCTAAACCTTAATTTAATAAAATTTAGCTAAGAGAATTAAGTGTTTAGTGTTAGTCTATGTTTTTAAAGACTGCCGTTATGGAGGTTGGGGGTATTTAACTCATTTTTTCCATCTTAAAACTGTCACGTTGGTAATCCCCCTTTAGATTCCTATGGAAATCACTACTCAAGTATCCATCCCTTTTCCACAAAGAAATCTATTTCAAGGAAAACTAGGGCCATCTACTGTTCATGTACTGCGCCTAAAGTTCTAAATTAATCATAGTGGTCCCACTGCCCTTGCCAGTGATCTGTTTTGGTAGAGGCAAGCATTACAACTGAAGTCAGTCAGTGTTTAGGCAATTTAGGCAATAAATTTACTAGGATATAGAAGAAATGTTTGATTATGTCATAAATAAATTTAAAAATTAGCTCTTCAGAGCCAGCAAAACACTAACCTGGATAATACACCTGCTGCACCATGTACACAACCCAGATTCAAACCCAAAGTGATGCCCGAGTTAAAAAAAAAAAAAAGTAAGACAAGACAGAATGAAGGATATTCTTCAACTGAATATTGTGTTCAGTGTAAATAGGACACCTAGAACTATTTACATACATTTAGACTTTAGAGAACTACTGGAGATAAAGTTATATGTTAACAGCAGCTAGAAAAGATGAGAAGAGCTTGAGTTCATTGAGTTCAGGGACTGGGAGCTTCCGCAGAGGTACAAGAGCACTTACCTTGCATGTGTAAGGTCCTGGGTGTTGCCCAGCACCACATGAGAGTAGAAGAACTCCATGGATAGTGGAGCCATGCTTTGAGCTCTTGCACTCTTATTCTTGCTTTCTCTTTCTTATTAAAAATAAAGAATTATACTGGGGTGTCAGTGATAGAGGATATGCATGAGATCCTAAGCCTAAGCTTCTGCACCACATTAAATAATTTGACCTGATAACATCCTGGAGCCCTTTAATCAGCCAGAACTAAAGTTGTTTGATCTCAGGATGTCTTTGTGCATGCTTGCATGCATGTAATTTTATCTTTTTATATGTATTCCCATTCATTTTCCTATCTTGGACTATATTTAAGATATTACTTTTTTCTATTTAAGTCATTACTTCCTACCAAAAGCATCTCCAATTTAAAATATCTTTTTATATTCTCAATTTTGTTTACAATGTAAACATGTGAATTTTATATTTCTACTTAGATGTCTAATAACAACTGAAATTTAGCTGCTGAACTTTAATTGGATTCATTTCTTTGAGGAAAGAACACTCACTTGATGGTATTGCTGTCTCTGAAGGAATATTTAAAATTGCTTCTAGAAGATTAAAAAAGAAGAGAAACAAGTATCAATGCTGAAGTTTAAAGCTATTCAAGGACTAACAGAGAAAAAGCAAATAAAACAGGAAGAGGTAATTTCTTCCTGTTGCACTTTTGTCTTACCCTAGTAATGTCCAGCTGGTAGAATCAGACAAGAAACCAATTGCTAAAAGATAAATGTAGTTTACCAAGTACTGGCCCAGCATAACAAAGCAGAATATGGGAAAATGTGAATGCAAGATGTTTTTTGGGTAGCTTAATAACCAGTTCAGTGAATTTGAAATTTCAATAGCTACTTACAACTTTTATAAAATAGATTTGGTTATTTTCAAATCTATAAGGCCTTTTAGATGAAATTGCATTACTTCCTTGTGTTTTTTATTTCGTTTCTACATGTTTATTTTAAATACATTTGTCATAAGCCTCTATTCTATTATCTAAAGTTCTTACAGGTCTAATTTTAATTTTGCTTTCTTTTATTTCTTCTAATAAACTACAATGCATTATTGTTGGTTTTGGTTTTTGTTTGTTTCTTTTTGTAATTTAAAGTTAACACATCAGAGGCAGGACCTGTGAGATCTGAATAAATCAGTCTCACAGATTAATTTGGGCAGTGCTCCATGGAGGCTGGAATACAATACATTCTTGTTATGAAACTCTAAATCTGACATACACCTGTGAAAAGACACATTTTCATATTACTGTGATCTTTCAGGAAACTTTTGCCCAAGATTTGAGTTTTTAAACTGTTGTATGTCTGGTAAACTCTGAACTTACAGGCAAAAATAAGCATGTACCTTTAAAAGGAGGAAGTGTCTGTTGCCCCAAATTTTATACTGTAATTATATTTTTCCACCCAGATCCCTATTTATGACTGTTCATTGACTAATTTGTGATATATGTCCTAGATGTTCTAGACTTTGGTGTGAAATCCAGATAGCTATGTCCACTAGGAAGTCGGACATAAAGGTCTAGAGTAGAACTCAAGAGATAAACTTGATTGCCCAACAGTTTAACAAATCCTGAGCATATAAATGGCTGTTGAAGAAGTAGAAGTGGGTGAGATCCTTCTTCTTACAGTAAGGAGGATATACAGGAGAAGGGTAGACCAACCTATAGGAGCCAGCAAAGGAGGCTTGGAAAGAAAAGAGGACCAAAAATTCATAAAGGGGGGCGGGTAGGGATGGCGGGAAGAGAATCCAAAATGTCTACTGTGTTTGGCCACTAGGAGGACAAGCCAACACTTTTTTCAGAGAAGCAAGACAGGCTTCCTGGAAGTTTGCTTATCATCATCATCATTAATGTCAGGTGTTCACTGGGGCTCCTTGCATGCAGGACTCCACTGCTCCCAGAGGATTATTTAAATCTTTTACTTATTTTATTTTTTTAGAGAGATGCAGAGAAAGAGACACACAGAGAGAAACACCAGAGCACTGCTCAGCTCTGGTTTATGGTGGTGTGGGGGATGGAACCTTTGATTTAGGAGCCTCAAGCATGAGAGTCTGTTTGCATAACCATTATGCTGTTTCCCCCACCTGGATTATTTAAATCTTGACAGAGAGTGAGAGATAGAGAGGAAGAAAGATATATAGAGAAGGGAGATACCACAGTACAATTCTTATGAAACTTCCACTGAGCAGGTTCTCCTGTGTGGTGTCTAGGGGTTTGAACCTTCTTCTTTGGATATGGTAAACAGTGCACTCTACCAGATAGGTTGTCTCCTGGCCCTTTGCTCCCATTATAAAAGCACTTTCAGAAAATCATAGATACAAGGGGGATGGGCATTGGTTTACCTGGTTAAGTGCACACATTACCACATGCAAAGACCCAGGTTCAAGCTCCCAGTCCCCACCTGCAGGGGGAAGCTTCACATATGGTAAAATAGTGCTATAAGTCTCTATATATAGTGCTATAAGTCTCTCTCTATATATAGTGCTATAAGTCTCTATATATAGTGCTATAAGACTCTCTCACTCTCTCTCTCTCTCTCTCTCTCCCTCTCTCCCTCTCTGCCTCTCTCCCTCTCTGTCCCTGTCCAAAAAAATAAAAATAAATAAAATATTTTTAAAGAAAATCAGATGTATTTCTTCAAAACGAAAATTTTAGGAAGCTAGGAGCTAATCCATCCAGGAGAGTGCACACTTCAGCATGCCTGAGACCCTGGTGCTGCCGACCTTAAAGAGAGAGAGAAAAGGAGGGAAGGGAGAGACAAACAGAGAGAGGGAAAGAATGAATGAGAGAGTTAGTTCCTTGGTGGATTCAAGCAAGTACTGGAGCCCCAGCAACCACCACATAGAGAGCAGGAAGAGGGGAGTGGAGGAGGGCCAGCCAGTGGTGTACCTGCGCTTGCAGGGACCCAGGTCCAAGTTGTGGGATCCTTCACTCTTCCCTTCTCTCTCAATCCCGTTTCAGTTTATGGCTGTCTCTATCAAATAAAAGAAAAGAGGGCGAAAGGGAGAGTGAAAAAGACTACCAGAAGAGGTGGGCTAACTCTGGACACACAACACACACACACACACACACAGCAACCTAACAAAAACCCCCACAATTTTGGATATGTCAAATAAATACCAATGAATTCACTCATCACTGTCAGGCAGATCTATATCTATATTTATATCTATATATCTATAAACTGCCTTTTCAGAATAAATAACCCTAACAAAAAAGTTAAGCCTCTTCAAAGTAGTTTCAGTCTTAGAAGTGAAATCTTTGGGCACCCTCACACCCTGCCCTCAGGGAGCATCCTTTACTCTTGCAGCTTCAGACACTTGGAGAGAGGCCCCCACCTCAAAGGGAGAAGATTCCCCACCTCCACCCCAGAACCCATGCAGCCTGGACAAAGCTGGTGCTGAGGAGCTGTACTGAGGGGACACAGTTGAATGCAGAAGCCACACAGAAACCGTAAGACAAAGCAGTCAGAATCACAGCCGCCTAGATCAGAAACACTGCAGCTTGACCACCCCCTCACCTCAGAGAACTGGCGCCTCAGACACAAGTCTTTCCAGACACCTTAGGGCATCCCCCTCGGGGCAACACGCTCCCCAGAGACCGCCTCCGACTAGCCCCGCCCCACCCATGCCCCGCCCCCAGCCCCATACTGCCCTCGGGGGACCACGCCTCTTCAGAGACCGCCCGCCGAAAGCCCCGCCCTTCCAAACTCAGCCCACAACAAGCTCCACCTACCCATCCCCGCCTCAACTCTGGGCAGATTCCGCCTCTCCCCGCACCGCCCATTTAGGGAAGGAGAAGGAAAGCTCTTAAGGAGCTCTGAATTGGACACTTAGGTGGCTCCACAGCCAAGAGTGTAGTGTCAAAGACATTTCGGGTGCTGAGGGCAGAGAATTGGAAGAACTAAGAGCCTTCCCTCAAAGAGCTACCATTCCAGTCAGAGTATGAACCACAAATACATCATTTACTGGGTAGTGGAAAGTGCTATAAAAGAAAAAACATTGCGACCCTGGGAGGTGGCTCAATGGATTGTCCTTGAACTCTGAGACGTGAAGTCCCAAATTCAATCCCTGACATCTCTTGTGCTAGGGCATGAAAACGAAGAAACTAAGCGCCTTCCCCTCAAGAAGTCTCCCTGCCTGGAAGCGAAATTGGTGTGCTCTCCTTTTTATATGGAATTAAAGGTTTAAATGTGTGCCTTGTTATTTTTGCAACGAGGAAACCCTAATGTTGGAGTTAAAATTTCGAGTTTGGAAATGTGTATCATATATTGCTTTTTGTTTGTTTTGTTTGTTTGTTTGCCTCCAGGGTTATCACTGGAACTTAGTGCCAGCACGAGCCCACTGCTCCTTTTCAATTTTTTTGAATAGGACAGATAAATTGAGAGGGGAGGGGAAGATAGAGAGATTCCTGCAGACCTGCTTCACCGCTTGTGAAGCGACATTGTCCCCCACGACCCCCGCCCCCGCAGGTGGGAAGCCAAGGGCTCAAACCCAGATCCTTGAGCAGGCCCTTGTGCTTTGTACTATGTGCACTTAACCTGGTGCACCACCGCCCGACCCCTATAGTGTTTGTTTGTTTGTTTTTGAATTAATGTTGCCAAAGTAATAAATTCATTGAAAAGTTTGTATATTTTTAAAAGTTTAAATATTGTTATAAGCATTAATGTTTAAACAATGTTTCATTTATAGTTAACCTTTAAACATTAGGTATAAGTATTTTCACATTTAAATATTAACATTAAGTTTAAATATTTTTTAACAATATTTTGTTTATATCAAAAATTAATTACAGTAAATTAATTTTTTGGCTTTAAGCAAACTAGTAAATAAAAATTTCAAAAATTACTTGGGTACAAGTGATGATTTTAAATAATTTTAAATTAACTCCACCCTACTATGGCATGGTATCTTCAAATATACTTACAAATCTGACAGGCTTTATGGTGGGTTACATTTATTATATAGTAAGAAAAGCATTATTACTATTATTTTTTAATTTCCCAATAGTGTTTCAGATCTTCCTTGTAGCATTATGTGTCCCTCCAAAATTCATTATGTTGAATTTCTAACTCCCAGTAACTTGGAGTGTCACTTTATTTGGAGATAGGGCTCTAGAGGGCTAATTAAAGTCATAATAAAGTCGTATGTGTAGGTCCAAAAAGAATATGACTAATTTTTCTTATAAAGCGGGATTAGGACACAGACCAAAGGGTGACCATGTAAAGACAGTGTCACTCCAAGAGGATTCTGTCAAGAAACCAAACATCCTGTCACCCTGATCTTGGACTTTAAGGCTCCAAAACTTTGAGAAAATAAATTTATGTTGTTTGAGATACCCAATCTATAATGTTTTGCTATGAAAAGTCTAGCAAATTAATAGCCACTATAAATCTGTTTTGAATGACATTCAACAAAGCACAGATTCCTTTTCTATTTTTTTTTGTCTTTTTATTCTTGTATTTACCACATTACATCAAGTACATACTATTTACATAAATGTCTTCTTCAAGTCTTGAATTCTTTGAGGAGAAACTTTTTTGTTTTTTCAATCTTGTAACCTCAGCTTCTTCTCTTTCTTTCTTTCTTTCTTTCTTTTCTTTTTTTTTTTTTTTTTTTTTTGCCACCAATGTTATTGCCGGGGCTCTCCACACCTATACAGTTCCACTACTACTGGTGGATCCATTTTTAATTTTAGACAGAAGGTGAGGTGACACAGAAGGAGAAAGATACAGAGAAAAAAAGGAACACCACAGCAGCATTCCACTGCTAAGTAAAACCTCCTCCTGTGTAAGTGCTCCCATGTGTTTGGCCAGGGTGTTCAAACCCAGGTCCTCATACATAGTAAAATGTGAAGCTCTACCAGGTAAGCTACCTCAGAGGGAGCTAGTTCTCAGTCCCCAGAACAGATTCCTTTTTATGATAAACTGTATCAACATATACAGACTAAAAATTTAACTGAGAAACATAGTTTTCAAGTTTTTAGAATTAACTTATCCTGAACACTGAAACAGTATCCAAAGTATAATTGACAGCAGTTGGCAGATAAAAGCACATAATGATTAATTTTGTACACCAACTTGGCATGGCTGTGGTGACTGATTGTTTGGTCAAACATTAACATAGATTTTCATTTCACTTACTACAATGTCAGAGGTACTACTTTAGGCTTACACAATGAAAGGAGGATTGTATTTCCGGCAACCAAGAGAAATGTGAATAATGTAACTATTAGAAAGTGGCAAAGTGAGGAGGTGTGATATAGGACAGTGAATCTAGCTATATAGTGATTTATCAAATTTCTAAAATAGAACCATCAAAAGACAACACTTACTATGATTTGTCAGAAAAGTTGAAAACAAAAACAACTGAAAGGGGAACTGGGAAGAGTGCAGTAAGAATTTTTCATGCTAACTTCTGTTGCTTATTTCTTGTGTTATGTGCAATTATTTTAAACTGGGATAGCAGAGAAAAAGAGGTTCCTATTTATGGTTCAAGACCCAGATTTAATGTTGCTGAATGTGCTGTGAGCTTCCCTGGTTAAATTATACCCACTATTTCCTCTGACTCTTGAGTACTAGGTTCTATTATCAGATGGCTTATATTTCACATATCTAATTAATAATCATTTATTATTCTGAATTCTCTAAAGGTAAAGGCAGTATTTACCTTTGTTTTCCTATCAGATCTTTAATAACTATTAAATGGTTGAAAATATCAATTGCTTTTTTTTAGAGCAAAGACAGGGAAGTTGCCAGATTAGGGTTTGGTTCCCAAGCTTTTCACTACCTAGCAATGAGACCTCTTATGAGGTCAGATACATTACCTAACCTTCCTGGTTCAAGTTCTTTGTTGCCTAATGCAAAGAGTTACATAATGCTGCATGTGGGATGAGACTAAAGATTTATATAATTTTTCAAGATTAAAGATAGCACTGTATAGATTTTTTTATTTTTTTTTTATTTATTTTTTTACCAGAGCACAGCTCATCTCATAGTGGTACCTGGGATTGACCTGGGACTTTTGAGCCTCAGGCACAAAAGTCTCTTTGCATAACTATTATACTCTCTACTCCTGCTCTAGCATTGTACACATTTAAGAAGCCCAGTGATGGAGTAAGGCACCAAAGTAAAAACCCTGGGTTAAGGGTGAGGGTGTATGTTCAGTTTCATGGTGGTGGGATGGGACAAAGTCTTTTGGTGGTGGGAATGGTGTTTATGTACACTCCTATTAATCTGTAGTCATATAAATCAATATTTAATTAATATGAGAGGGGAAAATTTATTAAATGTCTCAAACTTTTTAATGCACAGACCATAGGCTGAGTCTTTGATATACTGATTCTCTTAAAAGCTTAGACCAGGGAGAACAGAAGCAACCAGTGGCATAGCTATATACAAATAATATCAAAGAACATAAATTATGGTGATGTTGTGTATGATATAGCAAATCCTAATAAATGGATTTTTCAAAGTTAACCCACTTGCCAAATAATATGATTATAGCAATAACTATCTATTGTCTTCTTAAACCCTAAGACAGCAGGAACCTCCCACTTCCTCTATAAAGCTTTTATTTCCCTAGTCCTGGAACCTCTAGAGTGGAGCTCACTTTCCTGCATGTTTCTCTCAATTCATACCAAATAATATCGCATCTGCTGATCCCAACCTAATCAATGCAGTACCACCTTGGTATGCTTCACTTTAGACTGTGTCCAGAGACATTGTTGGATAGTATGCCAGCTCCCCCTGGCTTCTGCTTAACCATATGCCTATATAGGGATAGATTTAATCCCATTCAAAGCTTTGGTCTATTTACATAAATCACTTTTACATTTACATAAAGCACCACACTCCCTCCAGGGCATTGGTGGTTTAGTGGTAGAATTCTCACCTGCTCCACCCCCTCTCCTTGTCACACCCTGATCCTCTCCTTGTCACACTCTGATTTTCACCAGTCACTTTTCTCTCCACCCTCTCTATATCACATCCTGTTTCCACCCTACTTGGAGAGTATAAAAACAGCTGCTCTTCTGATTAAAGACACTTGGAAATTGCTTCCCAGCTCTGAGAGTTCCAGAGTGTATCTCCTGTGAAGTTAGTGCGGCACGAGTTCCTGATCCCTCTCCCATGCAGCAGCCTACATCGGCTCCAGTTGAGTTCTCTCCAACCCAGAGAGCACTAGCTCAGGAAGAAGTACCCTCAGGCTATCCCAGCAAGACATCAGGCATGGAATGTCAACCCTTCACCCTCATTACTCGGGTGAGACCTTTCCTTTGATAGTATTCTCTAATTCCATTCCAGGTGGTTCATTTCCCAACAAAGTCTCAAAACCTAGATATAGACCATGTCCCATGAGTCAGGGCATGTATTCACATGTATCCATAAATTAGGGCAAAATATATACCTGAAAGCAAAAGTACACAATAGTCTGTAGTGAGTCAGTATAAAGTTCATCATGAAATAGTGTCTACTTAAGACTTAAATACCCTCCTCAACTATTTCCTATTATACTTCCCTCACTTACTCCCAAGCTATCCTTATCAAAGCAAGGACTTCAAAAGCTGAATAAGGGCATGAGACTGGCCTACTTTAACGATGACTCTTTAGTCACTATCAGGCCACCCCATCAGCTGGGGCCCTAGTCGGGGAGTCCTGAAATTACCAAACAGACATGATGGGCCTAGACCTTGAGTAAGTCCCTTTCTCCATTGTTACCGGTCATCTATATCAGGAACAACAAAACAGACCCCTTTGTGGACCCCCATAGGACCTTGCCCTCAACTTGGATCAACAACAGTAGAGAATGTTCTATCCTCTGAAGGGAGGTTGGACAACATACTCTATGCTACACCTGAGGAAGATGGGTCCTGATATTGGGGCAGCTTGGAATGTTCCTACTCATGACTACAGAATGTGAGCTCAGATCTATAGGAATGCAGAGGTAACTTAGACTCCTGTGCTGAATATGAGCCCCAGATACATCAAATCGATAAGAGTTTACATTCAACAATATTTATACACTTTTCCCATATTTGGGAGCTACTCTCTTCCCTAATCCAGCTTTCTGATTCTTTTTCCAGCCATGGCATCATCTCCCCAGACAATAACTAAGATCCACCTGCATATCAGATTTCAGGCTCATGGAAAAAAAAATTGTATAGCCATAGGCCCTTTGGAATATAACTAAAATATGCCTATTTGCTATCTACAAAATGGAGACCACCCCACTCTTTATCTGCACTACTCCAGCCTTTAGGTTCATGATTAGTCAATAACTTGTTTGGCTTTATATGTTAACTTTCTTTTCAGCCACCAGGTTCCAGATGCTACCATGATACCAATCAGACTTCCCTGGACAGACAATCCACCAATGTGTCCTGGAGCTCAGATTCCCCAGAGCCCCGCCCCACTAGGGAAAGAGAGAGGCAGGCTGGGAGTATGGATCGACTTGTCAATGCCCATGTTCAGCAGGGACGCTATTACAAAAGCAGGACCTTCCACCTTCTGCATCCCACAATGACCTTGGATCCATACTCCCAGAGGGATAAAGAATAGGAAAGCTATCAGGGGAAGGGATGGGATATGGAGTTCTGGTGGTGGGAACTATGTGGAGTTGTACCCCTCTTATGGTTTTGTCAATGTTTCCTTTTTATAAATAAATACTAATAAAAAGAAAAGGCAAAAAAAAAAAAAAAAAGCCCAATGAACTGCAAAAAGGAAAAAAAAAAAACACTAAATGCCAGATGTTTCTCATCTCTAAGTTGATCTATTTTATTTTGCTGTTATTTGAAGCTGTGACTTTGTAAACTTTATTTCCAAGATTCCCTTTCCAGTTGCCTTCCTATTATGTTCTGCCAATGGAAGGCACTAGAGATTAGGTGGCAATGAATAGGTAGCAATTGCCCTATACTCAGTAATACCTCTGCATTAGAGATAGTTTTATATATTAAGCCACTGAGCTTTAGGATTTATCACTGTAGCATAAGCCTATTCTAGCTTAATAAAATTATAAATTTGAATATAAACTGCATCCTAATAAAATGCATACAAAGATTTTAAGTAGACCCTTGAACATCATACCTTATACAAAAATAAATCACACACCTAAAATGAGTAAAGTTTTATCTTATACCTGTACAAAAATAAAACTGATTTTTATTAAAGATATATATGAAAAAATACAGACTATGATGCAGTTTATTTTTATAAGAAAGCAGGGGATCAATGCATTGTTCCACTAACACTTATGATGTCCTATTTGTTTTTGTCTTCTTGGTTTTTTTAACTTACATTTTTCTCTTCTATTTTATTTGATTGTACAGACAGAAATTGAGAGGGGAAGAGAGAGAAAGGGTGAAAGATAGACACCCGCTGACCTGCTTGTGTAGCATCCCCTCTGCAAGTGGGGTATAGGGGCTCAAACCTAGGTCCTTGCGCATGGTGAGGTGTGCATTCAACTGGGTGTGCCTCTGCCCAGACCCTGTCTACTTGTTTTTATGTGATATTAGAGACCACAGCCAAGGTCTCATGCATGCATTCCGTTGCTAAACCACTGCATTATAATAGTCATAGCTGATCTCAACTATAATAATTTTTAGAAAAGAATAGGAGAATTATCTTCATGATCTTGGGGTTATAGTTCAATTTCTTTGACAATACATTAAAAATAAAAATAGAAAAGTTTGAAATTGGACAAAAATTAAGAATTTTTTTTAAAGATTTTATTTATTTATTAATGAGAAAGATAGGAGGAGAGAAACAGAAATCACTCTGGTACATGTGCTGCCAGGAATTGAACTCAGGACCTCATGCTTGAGAGTCCAGTGCCTTAGCCACAGCGCCACCTCCCGGACCACTGAACTTTTTTTTTTTTTTTAATCAAAACAGAACTAAGTCTAAAACAACAAAGGCAAACCACAGAAAAGAAAATTCTTTTAAAGCACATAACTGAGTTTGTGTCTATATTAAAAATTCCGAAGTCTGGCTAAGAAAGTTGTGGTATATATACACAATGGAATACTACTCAGCTATTAAAAATGGTGAATTCACCTTCTTCACCTCATCATCTTTGATGGAACTTGATGGAATAATGTTAAGTGAGATAAGTCAGCAAGAGAAGGATGAATATGGGATGGATTACCCCACTCACAGAAGTTGAAAAATAAGAACAGAAGGGAAAACACAAAGCAGAACCTGGGCTGGAGTTGGTGTATTGCCCCAAAGTAAAAGACTCTGCTGGGGTGGGAGGGAGGGTTCAGTTCCTGGAACATGAAGGCACAGGAGGACCTAGTAGACGTTAAATTGTTATGTGGGAAATTGAGAAATGTTACACATATATAAACTATTGTATTTTACTGCCAACTGTAAACCATTAATCCCTCAATAAAGAAATTAAAAATAGTGGTACAGGAGGTGGCTCAGTGGCTGGGGCACTGGACTCTCAAGTGTGAGGTCCTGAGTTCAATCCCTGGCAGCACAGGTACCAGAGTGATGTCTGATTCTTTCTCTCTCTCCCCTATCTTTCTCATTAATAAATAAAATCTTAAAAAAAAATTAAAAATAAATTCCCAAATCAAAGATTTGACACTTAAAGAGGAAACCCAAGAGATAACAAACATTTTAAAAAGTTATTCAATTATTATTAATGGCCATGCTAAACTAGAAATACTACACATGTAACAAGCTAGCTAAAATGAAAAAATATGGCAATGCCAGATACTGAGGAAGGTTCGAAAAACAAACACTCTCATTTACTCCTTGAAGATTTGCATGATTACTCTGAAGCAGATTACATGGTAAAGCTGAAGACTTGCCTACTAAGACTCGGCATTTCCACTTCTAGCTATACTACAAAAGTGTGTGTTTACGTACACAAAGAATCATGTCAAAATGCTAATGGCAGGGGCCAGGCTGTGGTGTACCAGGCTAAGCACAAGTTAACATGCATAAGACCTAGGTTTGAATCCCAAGCTCCCCAACTGCAGGAGGGAAGCTAATAGTGAAACAAGTACCACAGGTGTATCTCTGTTTTTCGCCATCTCTATTCCTGGCTCCCCTCTCAAATTCTCTCTTTCCTATCAAATAAAGGGGAAAAAAAGGCATTTGTAAGAATATCATGGTGGTATCCTATAATATGCATAACAAAAAAAACTGGGGCTGGGAAGATAGCATAATTATGTAAAAGACTTTCATGCCTGAAGTTCTGAGGTTCCAAATTCAATTCCCAGTACCACCATAGGCCAAGCCAGAGCTGAGCAGTGCTCTGGTTTCTCTCTCTCTCCCCTTCCCTCTCCCCCTTTCTCTTCCCCTCCTTCTCTCTTTCCCTCTCCCTCCCTCTCTTCCCCTTCCCTCTCCCCCTTTCTCTACCCCTCTTTATCCCTTCCCCTTTCCCTCCCCCCTCTATATATATATGCATCTGCCTTTCATTAAAGATAAAGTAAAATAGTTTTTAAACTGAATGCACTATAAAAATTAAAACTGGGAGTTGGATAGTTCACAGCAGGTTAAGCACACATGGTGCAAAGCAAAAGGGCCCAGCTTAAAGACCCGGAGCCCCTGACTCCCCACCTGCAGGGGAGTTGCTTCATAAGCAGTGAAGCATGTCTGCAGGTGTCTATCTTTCTCTCCCCCTGTCTTCCCCCCCTCCATTTTTCTCTGTCCTACCCAACAATGATGACATCAACAATAACAATAACTACAACAATAAAACAACAAGGGCAACAAAAGGGAATAAATAAATATTACAAAAATTAAAACTACAGAACCTGAGATGAGACCAGGTGTGTTCAGGGTAGTACAACTGCCCAGAGAGCTAGCTCATCAGGTAGGACATATTTACTGACATGTGTGAGGCTCTTAAGTCTTTTAAAAAATACTCCAAGGAGTCGGGCGGTAGCACAGTGGGTTAAGCACACATGGAGAGAAGTGCAAGGACTGTGGTAAGGATCCCAGTTGGAGCCCCTGGCTCCCCACCTGCAGGGAGTCACTTCACAGGCGGTGAAGCAGGTCTGCAGGTGTCTATCTTTCTCTACCCCTCTCTGTCTTCCCCTCCTCTCTCCATTTCTCTCTCTCCTATCTAACATTGACAACATCAATAACAACAACAATAACTACAACAACAATAAAAAGCAACAAGGGCAACAAAAGAGAAAATAAATAAATAAATATAAAAAAATTACAAAAAAAAATACTCCAAATAAGGATTTTTTAAAAGGCTTCTGGCAGGGACATTTTATTTATTCATTTATTTGATTAAATCCACATTGATAGAAAAGACATATAAACATGTAAACAAGTTATCAGAACTTTGGTTCACTGAAACATCTCACATCTAAAACATTTGAGGTATGGTGACACCATATTAGGTGCTATATAGCCTGACTCTGCTGCAGTCACTCTGACCCCAACCTTGGGGGTGGCAGAGGTGATACAGGCTGACAAGAAAGGCTGAGACCCAGGCCATCTATGACCTTGCCCAGTTTATTCTCCTGCTTCAAACAAACACCCACTCTTCCAAGACCCAGCCTGACAAGGACTAGAACACACAAAGATGTCTGTCATGTTAAACTTGAAGATGACATGGGCTGTGGGAACAGGAAGGAGAAGAGTAGAAAACAATGTCAGTCAACTTCTGTTGATCCACACGGCCTCAGGAACTCCTGTCCTCGTTCATGGAACCACTTATTGGAGACTGTGAATATAAAAAAAGTATGTTACAATCTGTTAGCTCAACAGTCAAAATTAACAACTCCTTCATGATGACTCCCCAACTTGGACCCAGGAATCAGTCATGAGTCCAACTTCTGGTCTCAGTCTCAATTCCTCACGAGCTAGAGGAAGACAGATGTGTAAACAGATAATTGTACAAAGGTCTACCCGTGACATAAGATGCCTGCATATAGGAGAGAGGAGACTCAGGACTGAGACACAAAGTTGAGGAGGAGCTATCCAAGGAAGAAAATGGACAGACCATGATGATTCCTCCACAAGGGAGTCAAGGAAGTGGAAAAAGTAGTAAGACAGATATCAAGATATGAAATACCTTGTAGGTATGTCAAAAGTCCCAGGTGCACCACCACCCAGCCCCAAGATTTCTTTAAAGTTTTTTTTCCCCACTAATAAAAGAGAAAAGAGAGCACTGGAGCTTTACTCTAGCATATGCAATGCCAGGAACTGAAGTCAGTACTTTACATTCACAAGTCAGGTGTTTTTCCACTGCACAATCTCCTAGGGCATGCTAAATCACAAATCAGTTACTGTCCCTTCAAATGAGTTACTGCCTCATTTTCTTTCTCATTTCCTTAATTAACTATGACTATTTCACTATTATCCTCAACATTATCCAGGAAGGAGAATTTGCAATCATTTCATGTTGCATCCTGTGGTTTAAGCTTCCCCATGGTTCACACCACAGCTATTTCCAGAACAGGACTCAAACTTCAGCCTCTGTAGTTTGGTTCCAGTCTCAACCCTCACCTCCTAGGTCCTAGACCACAGGCCTCCCCTTATCCAAGGAATGAAGGCGATCTATGGATTTGCAATGGATTTGTAATGGATTTGGCAATGGATTTCTCATGTAGGATTTTCTTGCATTCTCTTCTCTGATTCCAGTCCTCCCCTACAGCCCTCCCTCAGAACACTTGCTAGAGTTCACTCCTCTGGGGAGATACCTGGGACCTATAGTGTTAGTACAGCTATTCTTCCTTAGGGCTTCCATGGCTCTCTGAGCATCTGAGAGTGTTCCCAACCAGATGTCTCAGTGCACAAACAACTGAGTGGACAACTACATGGTGCATGGGTCTAACAGTTAGTGGGAGTAGGAGGTGTGGGGGGGGTGCTCAGAAAGAAAGACAGTCTTGGCTTTGGGAAAAACTGGCAACTGTTGTCACCCAGCTTAGTCTAAAGTCAACCACCAAAGCCCAGGCAGAGGCCCTCAAGACAACAACACTTTAAACTACTCACCCCACTTGCAACCCACAAGCACTGGACAGGCAGCATGTCTTGTTCGGTAGTCACCTTCCCCACTCCGCAGAAGATTGTACCAGAATACGGCTGTGCCCTGGGATAAAGAGACAGCCTGTCAGACAACAGCCTTAGAGCTTGGTCCTAAGACTTGACCCCAAGGACCACAGAACATCCCCTGAACAGAAATACCCCATTTTCCCTTGTACAGAGGGAGAACTTTCTGGATTCCAATAACAGAGAAACTACCCAGAAGAGATCCCCTCTTCACATTGGGGTGGGTGTTTGGAAGCCCATCTTCCCCTTAAAAAGACTTCCCTTCCCCTCCCTCTGTACCAGATGGAACCTGGGGTTGCCAGATAAGGATTCGGGCAGAAAAAGGCTAAAGTCCCTTAGTGGCAGTCAAACAGGCTATGAAATGGAACTTGGTGACATGGCTGAAGTCTAAGCAGTCTCCTGCCTCTAACCCATAAGAACCAGAACGTACCTTCTTAGGCCATATTGCAGCCCCCAGATCAGGAAAGACAGTGGCACCACCTGCTTCTACATCACTCATCTGTAAATATAAGGCACAGAGCTTGGTTTTTCTACCCATGATTCTCAGAGCAACCAAGTCACAGAGGTCATGACAACGTATGTAAGATTGTTCTCCTGAGCATCAGCAGCACTGCTTGGTGGCTCTGCTCCCAACCAATCCTATAGTCAAAAACACTCTTCCCATGTTCTTCCCATCCCTTCGCCCTGGATTAATCTGTGTGGTTTATCTGGACTAACTCCGTGCCGTGGGTTCTGGAGAGCCAAAGGTCTGCAGCAGAACCACATCCCAGCGTTCTCAGGTGGGAACAATTTAAATCTATACTCAGAAAATGCCTGCCTTACCCCAACCTCCTATGTATCCCTGTCCAGTCTAGTCTTAGTGTAAGCCCAAACTTCCCTGACTAGAACTCCCTGTTGCTTCCAACACCATTCGTAGCCCACAACATGGGCTCTGATAACTTGCTGCTCTAGTTGAACTTCATCTTCCCAGAGCAGCCCCCAACTGGGGGAGCAGGTAGAGCTCTGAGTTGCCAGAGGCTCTGACTTCTCCCCATTATGAGGCCTCAGATTAAATGAAGTGCAAGGTCCAGGTCAGTGAGGCTGTGCTCATGCTTACAAAGCATGTCTCAACTCATGCATGAAGCACGACTTTTTTTTTTTCTAATTTTTTTCTCTCTCTCTGGATCTAAAGTATTTCCACAGGACACATACTAGACATATTGAATGGCACTCAATAGATATATGGTAAATAAATAAAATGAAACCATTTAGGATTTCCTACAGTCCTAGGGACCAAATCCAGACCCTCTGCTAGAACCCAAGGTCCTGTCAGTTTCACTAGACTCTCTCCACTCTCAATGTACAACACACATACACTGCCTCTGAGCCACACCAACCATCTTCCATTTTCCCAATATCCCAAGCGTCTTTCCACTTCCAGGTCTCCACACATCCTCTTCTCTGCCAGCCACAATGTTCCACCAACTAATTTCCACTCTGCCAGCTTCTTTAAAGCACTTGTCATCATGGTAAATAGTTTTGTTTGTTTGGTTTTTACCAGAGTACTGATCAGCTCTGGCATGTGGTGGGGCTGGGGACTAAGCCTGGGACTTCAGAGCCTCAGGGATGAGAGTCTCTTTGCATAGACATTATACAATCTACCCCCACCCCACCCCCACCCCCACCCAACAGCTACCTATGTTTAAAGTAAACCTCTCTTATTAGATCAGACTTCATAAGAAAGACCACATAGATTCTCTTCACCATTATGTGCATGTCAGTCTCCAGCATAAAATAACTACGCAATAAAAAATTAAGTCAGGGCTGGGAGATAGTTCATTCCGTAGAGTGCACACTGTGCCATGTGCAAGGACCTGGATCTGATCCCCAGTCACCACATGGAAACACTTGCACTAGGGAAGCTTCACAAGTAGTGGAGCAGTGTTATCTTCCCTTCTATCGCTCCCCCTCTCCTTTTCTTTCTCACCCTGAGAGAGAGAGAGAGAATATGCTAGAAGCAGTAAAATTATGCAGGTGTAGAGACTTAGCAATAATTTTGGTGGCAAAATAAACACAAATTAAGTGAGAAACTAAAAAAACTAAATAAACTAAAAGGAAAGTTTTATTAAAAACTAATAAACTAAAGGAAAAACTAGACATGGGTTTCTGCTCTCAGTTATTGACAGGTTCTACGCTTCCTTAGAGTTGTATCTCTTAGGGAAAGGAACTTGTTACTGGAATGAAAGGTAAGCCCAAGGGCCTGCAGTTGGAGCACAGGTAGTGGAAGAAAGGCCACAAAGTTCTGGGGAAATAAAGGCAGTCTCATCTGGGGGTGAGTGGGTGGGGGCCTCACAGCCCCCTTCTAACCTGCTGCCAAGTAAAATATGCTCCAGGGAGTCCATCCCAAAAGTCCAAACTAGCATTGGGTGCATCAAGATGGAGCCAGGGATATCCCTGAGGGTGTGTGTGTGTGTGTGTGTGTGTGTGTGTGTGTGAGAGAGAGAGAGAGAGAGAGAGAGAGAGGAAAGGACAGCTCTGCTCCATCCAAGATGTGTGCTGAGGGCCAGAAGGGCTCAGCCAATAAGCAACAGTTAGTATATCAGCCTGATGGGAGAGGATATAAGAAAGCATTTCAGCGGGGAAGCAATTACAGAAGCCAGACCTTCCACCTTCTGCATCCCACAATGACCCTGGGTCCATACTCCCAGAGGGACAGAGAGTGGGAAAGCTATCAGGGGAGGGGATGGGATATGGAGTCCTGGTGGTGGGAATTGTGTGGAGTTATACCCCTTCTATCCTATGGTTTTTGTCAGTGTTTCCTTTTTATAAATAAAAAAAATTAAATTAAATTAAATTAAAAAAAAAAAAAAAGAAAGCAGTCAGGACCCAGGTTTCCCTTAAGGCCACATGCTGCACATATCATACTCACGTAGTTTAAGAATGTGGCCACACGATTCCCCGTCCCTAAACGCTTGAAAGCATCTCGCTCATGGCTCTATAAAATTAAGTGAGAATGAAAGATGGGCCTGGACCCAATACTTACATAGTTAAGAAACGTCGCTAACCTATTCCCCTCCGTTTTGAGGCCGCTGTCAAATGGTCTCTGCAACAAACAACAACTTTCACCCAAATTTGCAACTGACTTCCCCCACCACCCACAGGAATGGGGTGAAAAGGGCCCAGTGAAGACAATAAGCAGATACTCCATACAGCTGTCTGGACTAAAGGCCAATGCTACAAGGGACAATCTGACCAGGTACAAAGGGAAGAGGGACAGGAATGGCTTTCATAAAGATCTGGGGAGGCCCTTTGCTTTAGAGCCAGGGTAAATAATGATGACAGGGCTGTAGCCAGGAAAACTCCCCCCATCACAGGGGAATATTCTCAGGTTACACTGCATTCCACAACCGGTTTCAGCTTTGGGCTTCTCCAGTAACAGTAACAGAGAACTGGCCCAAAGAAAATGGTGAAGCAAGAGGGTCTGATATGAAGGATCAAGTATTCCTGAAGTGTGCAGGATTAGGCTCTTTTGAAAACACCTGTGAGTAAGGCCTTACCCTGGAGAAGTCAAAGTGCGGTTCGTACTGTCCTCCCATCCCGTAATTAGCAACCTGGTGGGAGATAACAAATTGGATCTTGTTAGTAGCATAAACAGTCCTAGTGTAGCCCAGTTCACCAAGGATATCTCCTAGATTCCTCTCCAACAAACTGCCAGAGTCCCCAAGAACAATCTCTATAAGGTGAAAAATTACTATGTCCTGCCACACATGTAAAGCGAATGCTGTAAACATGCACAGCTGTGTCCAGGAGTATAGCTGCAGCACAAAGGTAGTTTACCAAACAGAACAAGATGGGTAACTAGTGTATGGCCACTATGAACAAGTGTTTGCCCCTCAGGGACACACAGGGAACAGCATAGGGAGCCCCTGAGATAGGACCTGGCCTAGATCCCTTTTGCTCGGGAGAAAAAGAGAAGGTAATCCAAAGCAAAGTCAACAATACATTCATGACTAAGACTGTTGTTTCCACTAGTTTCAGATCTATTTGTATTGATGTCATCTCTATCAACAGGGCCCAGAAGCTATTCTGGTCAAACTGACAAGAGCACCATCCACTCCAATCCATTAGGGGTCTGACAGACAGAGAACTTCTGCATCCAAGTATAGCAGCAGGACCTACACAGTAGTTACCGGATGGTCAAGAGCCATCACCCACAGCAGGAGCCTCAGTGTCAACAACTATCAGGTATCATTATTAGGTAATCTGTACAATCAGAGTGAAGGCAGGAAAAACATAAACCCTCAATCACAGTAGTTATTTTAGATTTAGCAGATATGAGAGACAAAATAGACAATGAAGTACGTAACTGTACATAATCAACATGGAAGTTGATGGGTCAAGTAGCACCACCAATGTTCATCTGGAAGCACTTGGTTGCTATGTCTTATAGAAATCCTGGAAACCTTCAGGGATCAGTTATTAGTGCTCTGAAATCTCGTGTCTTTTTATATCCTTTTTGGTGATTCCAATATTCTGGTGAGAGAGCTTCCAAAATTGGCAGCAATGGAGATAAATAAAAGCAAAGGAATGATGCAGATGCAGCCTTTAGGTTCATGATTAATCAACAATTTGTTTGGCTCTATATAGTTAACTCTCTTTTGAGCCACTGGGTTTCAGATGAAACCATGATGCCAACCAGACTTCCCTGAACAGACAACCCTACCAATGTGTCCTGGAACTCCGCTTCCCCAAAGCCCCGCCTCACTAAGAAAAGAGAGAGACAGGCTGGGAGTATGGATCAACCTGTCAACGCCCATGTTCAGTGGGGAAGCAATTACAGAGGCCAGACATTCCACCTTCTGCACCCCATAATGACCTTGGGACCATGCCAAGAGTGGGCAGTCTATCAGAGGAAGGAATGAGATATGGAGTTCTGATGGTGGGAATTGTATGGAGTTGTAACCCTCTTGTCTTATGGTTTTGTCAATCTTTCCTCTTTATAAATAAAAAATAAATAAAAGCAAATGAGAGAAAGAGAGAATAAGTCCCTTTGGAGCCAAAACAATATCTGTCAAATGTAGTGAAGTACAAAATCTGGGTGGCATCATCTTCAATGCCCTCCCAACACACACACACACACACACACACACACACACACACACACACACACACACACACACACACACTGTGATAAATAGAATCAATGGGTGAAAAATACTTTGTCATTCATTAATTCAGTCTTAAAGACTCCAGTACCAAAAATACCTAGAAATTTTGTTAAAAACACAAGGATGTCTGGGTCAGCAGATGGCCCAAAGGCTGGGGGTGCATTCAATGAGGGAAGTGCTAGAGTAGCTGAAAGTAACGTTGCAAGCACCCCCACCACTGCCACTTTGGATCCACACTTGTTGAGAACTTAAGGAGAATTTTAAATATGACTGTGATCAGTGTGTCAATACAACTGTGAAAAATTGATCACTGCTGCTATCAGAGCTGCATAATAGAACTATTTTTAAAAATTTTTTATTATCTTTATTTTATTGGATAGAGACAGCTGGAAATTGAGAAGGAAGGGTGAGATAAAGAGGGAGAGAGACACCTGCAGCATTGCCTCATCACTCATGAAACTTTCTTCCTGCAGGAGGACTTGAACCCAGGTCCTTGCATACTATAATGTGTGCACTCAACCAGGTGTGCTACCAGCCAGCCCCAGAATAGAATGATTTTATAACATTCCCATTTGTAGGATAAGTGTTTATGCTTCAATATGCCAGCAAAGAGCCCACTATAGCTTGTTGGAAATATGCTGTTTTACTGCCTATAAACAAAAGGAAGGCTGTGCCATTTGTGTGTGATAAGGCTGACATCATTCTATGACAGAGGTAGAATAGGACTTAACTCATGAAGAATTATTATTATTGTTATTTTTGGCCTCCAGGGTTATTGCTGGGGCTCAGTGCCTGCACTATGAATCCACTGCTTCTAGTGGCCATGTTTGCCCTTTTTTGTTGCCCTTGTTGTTTATCGGTGTTGTTGTTACTATTATTATTGTTGTTGTTGGATAGGACAGAGAGAAATTGAGAGGAGGGGAATACAGAGAGGGGAAGAGAAAGACAGACACCTGTAGACCTGCTTCACCACCTGTGAAGCGACTCCCCTGCAGGTGGGGAGCCAGGGGCTCAAACCAGGATCCTTACTCTGTTCCTGCACTTTGCACTATGTGTGCTTAACCCGCTGCATGACCACCGGCCCCCATGAAGAATAATTTTTTAAGAAAGAGTCTGGCAGAAATTGTTCCTTTTTCCTGTTGCCCTTTGCTGTATCTTCTTATCTTCTCCCAGGACCTACACATCATGGAAGCTGAATGCTGGTGAACAGTGTTTGAGGACTCACGACCACATGGCTGGCTAGCCTTTTCCCTCTTGTCTATTTTCCCACCTCTGATTGTGTTTGTTTGTTGCCTCCAAGGTTATTATTATTATTATTTTTAAAGGATTTTTTATATTTGATTATTCCCTTTTGTTGCCCTTGTTTTATTGTTGTAGTTATTATTGATGTAGTCTTTGTTGGATAGGACAGAGAGAAATGGAGAGAGGAGGGAAAGACAGAGAAGGGGAGAGAAAGATAGACACCTGCAGACCTTCGTCACCACCTGTGAAGCGACTCCCCTGCAGGTGGGGTGCCGGGGGCTCGAACCGGGATCCTTACACAGGTCCTTGCGATTTGTACCCGACCTTTTAAAGAACCTAATATATCTGCCACTTTTATAAACCCTGAAAAAGGAGCCCTTTTGTATTTTTACAATAATAGCTGGTTCACTTCTTAACAGTTTTGATCATGGTGCTGAAGATATTACACTTTATCTGTACTACTTAATCCTGTCCCCACATAATGCAAGTTTCATGGAAATCTCTGGATTTGAAGCAACTGGATACACCATCTAGGCAAACTCCTGTTCCCATACACTTCCAATAACTATCAATTGTACCTCAAAACTGATTCCTATGAAGGATGTCATCCTTGATTCTCTAGATGGGCTGCTACAAAAGCATAAGGGTCAGTCATTTGAATGAATATGTTAATGAGGCTAAAGTCAGAGTGAGAGCTAGAAAACTGACAGGAACCACTCTGAGGCTGCAGTATCACCTCAGAAGTGTTTTCAAAACCCTAGAAAACTCTGGCAGTGTGCCAGACAGGCACTCTTCCTGTGCCAGACAGGCCTTCATTTAATGCATAGTAAAATCTCACTTGTCCTTCCCAATGATATGTAGCAAACAGCTGAAAGAGTGCCGACAGCTAGCTCCTCTCCAGAAACTTGCAGCATTCACAAAAGGTCCTCCAATGAAGGCTGTTGTCGGTTTCTAGGTAGTTATTATGCTGCAAGCATTCCGTGTAGAATGAGCACTTAGAAAGCAGTGCTGAAACCCAAGTTCCTCTTCCCTAGACTACAATGGTTCAAAGCTTTAAACACTACTGGCTGACAAAGGAAATGCCAAGAGAGTTCCCAGAAGAAGAAAGCCAACAAAAATGTGATCTAAGCCCCCTGAAAGCAATGGTCTGTATGTTCCAAAAGTGCCATTGTTAATAACATCCCTGCTACTGAATGTTTGAACATTTAGATTCCCTTATCAACTGAACTACAAAATACCGAAAAGACCAGGTAAGATGAATCCAGGGGTTGTGACAGAGAAGTATAACAATACTGTGTTTGTTTATTTATTTATTTATTTATTTATTATTGGATAGAGACAGAGAAATTGAGAGGGGAGTGGGAAATAGACAAGGAAAGTGACAGATAGAAACCTGCAGCCCTGCCTCAACACTTGTGAAGCTTTCCCCCTGCAAGTGGGAACCAGGGGTTTGAACCTGGGTCCCTGCGCACTGTAATGTGCAAGGTGTGCCACCACCTGGACCCCAACAATACTGTGTTCTGAGGTTGAGTACAAGACAGGGTGCAGCCAGGAAGTCAGTCAGGTGTGAAAGAGGGATACAGGTCCTACCCACTTTTCTCAGCCCCTTGGCCCAGGTATAGAATGGACCAATTAGGGGCTAGGCAATGATGCACCTGGTTAAGCACTCACATTACAGTGTGCAAGAATGCAGGTTCAAGCCCCTGGTCCCCACTTGCAGGGAGAAAACTTCACAAAGTAGTGAAGCTTTGCTGCAGGTTTTCTTTGTCTCTCTCCCTCTCTATCTTTCCCTTCTCTCAATTTCTCTCTCTATCCAGTATTAAATAAATAAATACAGGAGCCAGGTGGTGGTGCACCTGGTTGAGCACACATGTTACAAAGAGCAAAGACCTGGGTTCGAGCCCCCCAGTTCCCACATGTAGGGGGAAAACTTTGCAAGTGATAAAGCAGTGTTGCAGATGTCTCTCTGTCTCTCTCCCCCTCTCTACTACCCCCTTCCCTCTCAATTTCTGGCTGTCTATCCAATAAATAAATAAAATAATATATATTTTAAAATAAGATAAATAAATAAAAATTTAAAATAAAGATAAAAAATAGAATGGACCAATTAAGCAGATTGTCATCCTCAATCCGGGTCACAGGAGTCTTTACACTGATGCAGGTGGTTGTAACAGACGTGTTAAGCAAACAAATAACCTTCTCTAGGAAGATATGAATCACAGTAATACCTATAGGAAGGCACCATTGTGCTCCTGAAATGGTGGTGGGTGTTCTCCCACACAAGAGGGGGAAAGGAAGTTGTGGCAGAGACCTCTGTTGATGTGCTTGCCTACAGAACTTACCTAAAAATTGGAGAACACTAGCTGAGTTGAACTGAAAAAAGTATAAGAAATTTTCATAAAAATACCTGCAGGGTGTTTTAATTGCTAATGGGAAAAAATGCTGATTTGCTAGGGGATGTGCAGGTAAAACGCAAGACAATCTTTTCCAAGTGATGTTCAGTTTAATACTAAGGAAACCTATGACTGGTCAGACTCAAACGTCAAGTCTAAAGGTGAAGGATGTGATTCTTAAGTACAAAGAATGTCTGGCCAAACAGGCAGACCCAGAGGACTATAAAAATAAATAAATAAATAAATAAATAAATAAATAAATATGCCAAGGGCTGGGGAGATAGCATAATAGTTATGCTAAGGGAGTCGGGCTGTAGCGCAGTGGGTTAAGCGCAGGTGGCGCAAAGCACAAGGACTGGCATAAGGATCCCGGTTCGAACCCCGGCTCCCCACCTGTAGGGGAGTCGCTTCACAGGCGGTGAAGCAGGTCTGCAGGTGTCTATCTTTCTCTCCTCCTCTCTGTCTTCCCCTCCTCTCTCCATTTTCTCTCTGTCCTATCCAACAATGACGACAACAACAATAATAACTACAACAATAAAACAACAAGGGCAACAAAAGGGAATAAATAAATAAAATTTAAAGAATAAAATAAAATAAATAGTTATGCTAAAACAAACAAACAAACAAAAAAAAAACCCACTCATGCGTAAGGCTCCAAAGTCCAGGTTCAATTCCCAGCATCACCGTAAATCAGAGCTGAGCACTGTTCTGGTCTCTATCTCTCTGTACCTCTCTCTCTCATTAAAATAATAAATAAATAATCATATATATATTGAATTGCCTCTGAAGTGTCTTAGGTCACCACTTCACAACACAACTCAGACGTTTGGATATTCAGAACTGAGCACAGTCAGTGTTAATCTGAACTGAGAAGGTGAGAGTACACATCATTCAGAGGTCTAGTCAGAGCTTATAAATGTGCATCTGCCATGTACTATCATAATCACTTTCAAAACAAAGGCAGGAAACCAGGGTTCCACTCCACCTTCACCAGTCAACTGACCTAGGACTCTCACTTGCACCTACATATCACAAAATATCCCCAAATGCATTTGACTATGCATCAGAACTATGACCTCTGAAGATATTTATAGCTTTCTTAGAAGCGTCCTTCGAACAACTCAGGTTTTCAGCTTCTATAGTTACAATGGCATGGATAGGCTTTCCACGCCAACCACTGACACCTCACTTACAGCATGATACTGGACACAGAGAAGATACTCGAGGTTGGATAGATAGGTTACCAAGTAGGACATGGGTCTTTCATATATGTGATCCAGATTTAAGCCCCAATACCACATGACAGGTACTATGACCCCATGTGACACTCTGTTGATGTGATGCCTCTCTCTCTCCCTCTATCTGAATGAAAAAGTCAGTCCAGGCATAGTGAGTTTGCACATGTGTGAGGCTCTAGTATGTCTCTGTATCTAGCTCTCTCTGTGTATCTCTCTCTCTCTCTCTCTCTAACACACACACACACACACACACACACACACACACAAAAAATAAAGATACTTAAGTCTGGCTTCCCAATGTGAGGTAACTCCATATGCATAGAATACAGTTTGTGCAGGCATACAGTTTATTGGCCAAGTCTACCTAGACCCAGTATCAGGTACCTTGGGAGATCATCTACTCAGAAGTATCCCCTTTCTGTTCCCAAGTTTCTAAGAGTCATACATACCTGCAATAATTCTGCAGTCTTTACTGTTAATCCTGTAATGTGTTGCATCCGACGATTCACTCGTGCCACAACTGGGTCATCATCCTCCTCCAGCCAGGAGCTGGCCCATAATGAAGGAGAGAAATAAAGGAAAGGCAGGTTTAGATAAGGTCTTATGCTCTCCCTGCCTACAAATTCAGAGTCACTGCTAACAATCAAGACAGGATGAGTGCTCCAAGAGGGGCAGGTGAGTGCTCCAAGCAGGGAAGGTGTTAATGCTCCAAGCAGGGAAGGTGGTAGATCGCAAGAGAAACCCAACTCTCCCTTGGTTAAGGGCTGGGAGGTCCTGTAACTGGGCCTGAGCATCACCACCACCACCACCACCACCACCACCACCACCACCACCACCAACCTTTTGGAAACCCTGTAGCTGGCAACAGTAAGAACACCTGTCTTAGGGTCACGAACAGTGGCTCGTGCAAGCTGGAAAGGAAGAGAGCAGACTTACTCTTCTTGAGTATTCCTGGAAAGACTAGGATCAAATTGGTCATCTGGGGGTGGGGGAGGGGGTGAGAGAGAAGTAGTTCTAGTTAAGGCTCCATGATCTTACATGCTGGGTCAGGACAATAGTCTGAGTATGCGACATTCCTGCTCAGCTGTGGGCATAGCTGGCCACTGTGCTGCCTCTCATTGTTCCCACCAGGTCCATGCTGTCTGCAGAATTATGCTGCTTATAGAATCTGTTTTGTCTACCCATCATCAGTCTAGTCAGTCCCCCTCTCTCACCAGGTCCACATACCACCCCCTCCTAAGAATGGATTGTACTTGACAGCTCCCACCACTTTTACACTGAGCCACTATCTGAGCCTCAACCTTGCAATCTCCTCTTGAGTTGGTCAAATGTCACCATTCATCTGAAGCGCAGTGGCTTCCTTTGCCAAGAAGCCTGACCAAACACTCCTGCTGCAAGAATTCAAGATAGCTGGCACAGTTTTCACTGTTTTAGCAACCTTGTGATATCAGATGACAAATGGGGAAGAACTCTTCAAGTTGAATTAACTAAACTGCTATCTGGAAGCCACTGGTACAAATGTACATACAAACACACACACACAAAGAAAGACAGACACACACACAAAGACAGACAGACACACACACACCCTTCTCTATATCATCTCCCCCCCCAGCTCTAGTCTCCACTAACAAGCACAGTAATCATCCTAGGAAGAACCTGTCGCCCAGAGCCAGTACAAGTGCTCTAGTTGAAGAATAACCTCAGAACTCACCTGGGTGAGACCCAGCCACCCCAATCCAACAGCACTTCCCCTTACTTGCAATAAGTGCCTAGTGAGAGCTCACTCTGTGCCTGGAACTATGCTAGGTACTAAAGACATGGCCACTGCTCTCATGCATCACAAAGGGGAGGACAAAAAACTAGCTGGGTAATTACAGAACAGCATGGTGAGAGTGGGGAATTGGGTAGGTTTGATGTCTGTGGAAGTTCAACATGTAGGGTCAGGAATAGTTTCACAGGGACAGAAGATAGCACACTAAGTAGGGCTCATGCTTTTCCAGGTGCACAGACCAGGTTAGATAGAATTCCAAGGCCACACGGGAGTGCCATGGAGACACTGAGACACTTCCAGTGTTGTGATGTCTCTCTTAAAAAAGGTAATCCCAGGAACAGTGAAACCATGCATGTACAAAGTCCTAGCTCTGCCAAATTAAAATAGTTTCCTATAATAACCTACCTGAGATTTGAAGAGTGGTAGAAGCTTATAAACTGAACAATTATTACAGGAACAGAGAAAGAGCAATGAAGAAAAACAGAGGTAAAAATGGGTGTGGCCCTCTATCTGAAGATTAGAAGTGAGAGGTAAGAAGTGAGAAAAAGTTCAAGAGGCAGATGAAAGTAAGGTCTTGAATTCAAGTCCATGGCAGTGAGAAGCAGGGAAAGCTGTATGCACTCCAAATGGAAAAAGGATCACTGTGGGTACCTCATGGACAGCTGACAAAGGAAGGATCAGAATGAGAAGGAGGCTGATGAGGGAACAGAGGTGAGGGCACAAGGTGATGGTGGCCTGGGCAGAATGGCAGAAGGGATAGAGAAGTTGATGGAACAGAAGGCTGATCAGGAGGTGGGATAAATCAGGCTGGATACTGTGCTGCTGTGGCAAGTTCTGGCAAATAAGTCAGTTTACCTCAGGATGGAGGATTCCCTGAGGGATCTATGAACTTTTTCCAAAACTTCAACTCATGCTGACCCTTCCCTGATGACAACTACAGCGATAGCCAGAATCCCTCCATATACTGAGCCTCAGCATTGGCCTAACGCTCACAAGGAGGCTCTGGTCAGTTGTGGTCTGCTCCCAGGGACAGACAGGGCTATTTTGAAAGCTGACTGGGGACACATAGGCAGCTGCCAGGCATTCCTCATAGGCCAAGTTAAGCTCATAGTCCCTACTTCAAAGATAGAATAGCATCTGTCCCTCACAGGCTCCAGAAAGAAAACAGCTTGTCATTGCCAACATGTTTGGTGCTTCACATGGCTTCTGTTCAAACACAAGTTTTCCCAGCATTCTCTCCCTACCCCCATGCTGCCATTGCCATACCCATGCACACATGCGTCCATAAGAATGCAGGAAAGGAAGGGAGAAGGGGAACGGGGAGAGGGAGAGAAGAAATGATCCAGTGCCTGGGTCTTAGGGACAAGTGAGTAAGCTCTCAGGAGACCGTATCAAAACTGTGTCCCTTTCACCTGGCAACTAGAAATGGAGTTTCTTCCCTAAAGAATAGAACCATGGAACTGATACGGAAATGGAAAGGGCTAGGAATCTGGCTCTAATTATTCACACAACCTGGCTAGATCCTCCCTCAGTCATATCAAAGATGATACTAACTTACGAACTAACTAACTCTATGCCTTAAATCTCCTAGTATCTCAAGTTAAGGTTGTTTCAAGATGAGGTCAAGGGATCAAAACAGGAACCTATTTAGGTTTGCCCACAAGTGCTAGGGCTCCTGGCCACTACAGTTCTATTGGGGGCAGAGTATTATGAGGATCCAGCTAAATTCTCCCTCCTGATCATGAATGATGAGAAAAGGGTGGTGATAATGCAGCTAGGAGGATCAGAAAGATGTCAGTGGGGAACAGAGCAGGGTAGTAAGGGGTTATTAGACCCAATACTCTGTGGTGGCGGCAGAGTAGCACTTCTGGGGAGGGTGAGGTGTGATTATACAATATTGAGAAGCTATGAAATTACACCTCTGAGAAAACAACAGTCCTTAAAGCAACATTTCCTCAATTAAATTGACACATACATACACTTTAAAAATGAGTCAAATGGGGAGTTGGGTGGTAGCGCAGCGGGTTAAGCACACCCAGTTTGAGCCCCCAGCTCCCCACCTCCAGGGGAGTTGCTTCACACGCGGTGAAGCAGGTCTGCAGATATCTGTCTTTCTCTGCCCCTCTGTCTTCCCCTCCTCTCTCCACTTCTCTGTCCTATCCAACAACGGCATTAATAACAACAATAATAACTACAACAATAAAAAACAAAAGCAACAAAATGGAAAATAAATAAATAAAAATTTAAAAAAAAAATGAATCAAATGGAGGTGGGCCGAGCTGTGGCACACTCAGCTAAGCACTGGTTATGGTGTGCTGGGACCCAAATACATGCTCCCAGTCCCCACCTGCAGAAAGGAATCTTTACAAGTGGTGAAGCAGGTCTGCAAGTGTGTCATTCTCACTCTCTCTATCTCCCTCTCCCCTCTCAATTTCTCTCTGTTCTAATAAAATGGGGAAAAAATGAATCAAGTGGGAGCAAATCTCTTGTGAGCAACAATTAGAATACTTTTAAAGTATGTACTATATTTATATTTATTTATAGATGGCACCAACTGCATACAAAGCTTTGAAGTATCATAGGAAACTGTCTATTGTAATGATTCTTCAAAAGTTCTGGACAGTTTGGTAAGATAATAAAAAACAATAGGACTATAAACATTGGAAGAGAGAAAATTTAAAATTTCCTATGTGGGATTGATAATACTACCTGGAAAACCCAAGAAAATCAACCACAAGCCAAGAATTCAAGAACTGGCTGGGCTCTGCACAATTCTCAGTCTCCTTGTGGGTGAGTGAAATTAATAGCAGAGTAACAGCTTAGCAAATGTTTGACACTCAGAACAGGGCCTTCACACTTAAAACATCAATGAGCATTAGTTATCACTATGAAATGTATATTTTATAACTGACAGTTTAAAGTGAGACAATTAATATAACAATGTAACTTGTAAAGATATAATAAAGAAAATGAAATTACAGTAACAAAAATACTAAATAGGAATCATCTTAATAAAAAGTGTATAGAAAGAGCTTACATGAAAAAAATTTAAAGATATGAATAAGTGGGAAATTGTAAATATGTCCATTTCCTTCCAAGTCAATAATTTCTTTTGTAATCCTAACCAGGGGTTCTATAGGACCTAGCTTTGCAAAAACCTAGTATACATCCTAAATACACACAAGCTGTACTTCTCACTGTGTGCCTTCCTGCTCCCAGTAAGCCCCATGTCAGTTCCCTCTATTTTCTCCTCTGCACTAAGCCATGAACTCACAAGGTTAACTGGAGTTTGAAGCACGTCAGTGCCCCAACAGATGACAAAGGCTAGCTGGGTAAATTAACATACTGCCCAAGGGACAAGGGATGAATGACCCAAGAAGGACCTGCAGAAACACCTACTTTGGGTTTTGCAATCTCCTTGATCCTTTCAATTTCCTCATCGGACATGACATCGTAGTACCTGACGATGTGTGGGCTGTCCCACTCATCTTCCTCTTTGAAGGGGGCGATGAGAAGCTGTGGTGTCCTGTTGCCATGGTGATACCTGCAGAAAAGCCTCTTCTGTCTCCGTGGTGTCTGAGGGGCACAGAGGAACAGGCTGAGAGCTGAGTGAGTCCTCACCCTTAGCCCCACACTCCATGACCAGCAGCTGCTTCCTCCTGATTCACCACAGAAGAAAACTAACATCTCCCAGCTTGACTGACATGACACCCCACAAATCATGCAATGTTTCTTCTCTCCCATGAATACCTCACATTTACAAATCTAGTGACAGTAGATATTCCTAACCCCTTTCAAGGAAATGTGAGTAGGGCTGAAGGGCTGGGGCAGAGGAGATATTTCATACAGAGACATAGACAGCATCAAGTAGACATGGGCATGGGACAATCTGAGAGAATTCCCCACACCTGAGCTTTCTTGAGGAAACACTGGAATCCCAGGTCTCTCAAAGGCCACCAGTGGGTGCCCAATATCAAGTTTTAACTGCTGTGTTTTTATGGCCCTCCCTTAGGGCTTGAAGCATGCTCGCATCCATGGTTTTCTTCTCAACAGGGAATCAAGGGTGGACTGGGGTAGGGCTGGCAAAGAAGCTCAGTATTAATTTACAGGACTGAAATTCTTCCTGGCATACCAGGGGAGACAGCTTCCTGTCCTATACCTCAAAAAATACCCACACATCAATCTCAGCATATGCTACAAAGAACTAAGGAAGATACTGCTAAAATAATCTATATAGAGGGGAATATCCTCCCCAAATCTGCCTGCCCAGAACCAGAGTTTAGGTCCCCAGGCTGGGCCCCTGACTCATCCTTGTATCTCACCAGTTTGACACCTTCCCCACGACAGAGGCTCTCGTAGACATCTCTTTCAGGCAGGTAATCCACAGGCCTCTCATAGAAGCTTTCCTGGGCTGCAAGCTCAGCATCTGTCTGATTGAGTAATCTTTTTTCTCTTTCTTCCTCCAACAAGTGCTCAAAGTACCGCAGATTCCCTCCAGCTCGCTCATGGCTCGGGTCTAGAAAAAGCAGAGAGCAAAAGGAAAAGGAAACCACAAGCATCTGTTAGGTCACTCAGAGAAATTATTCTGTAAGTGATTTTCTCTCCCAGAAGCTTGCTTGAATGCAAGTGTTCTACCTTCCACAGCAACCAAGCAGGATTCACTGGACAGAGTAGAAAAGCCAACAGAGGGTCGTCCCACTTTGGTCAGAAATGAGGATGAAGCAAGAGAGGAGAGGTGCACAGTTAGCCATTAACATCAGTCCCCACTCTCTCCCCCCAGGGTCTCAAGGATAGGGGTCCAGAGAAGCAGTTCAGGGCCCTGCTTCCTCTTCCCAACTTGGTGGTAGTTACGTCTGTTCATTAGAATGGATCCATTATTGATAACCAGAATACATGATACAAACAGTCTGAAATGCTAGCAAAAGAATATTCAGCAAGACCCTGCCATAGTCTCATCTTGTGGCCCCCATAACACAAAGAAACAGACTTGGAAGAATTGTTGTGTTCCTCCTCAGATAAGAAAAGGAGGGCGCTGGGGGAGGGGGGTTATGTGGAAAACTGAGAAATGGTACACATGAACCAACCACTGTATTTTACTGTCGACTGTAAACCATTAATCCTCCCCCAATAAAAGGGAAAAAAAAAAAAGAAAATGAGACCCAAAGATATCAAGAGATTTAGCTTAAGATTATACACAACAGAAATTCAAGTCCTGACACTTGTTCAAGGGTTTAATTAACATGACAGAATCTAGAGAGTTGGCAGAACTGATGATCACTCTGTCAGTGACTACCTGGTCATTCACTTAGGACAGAGTCAGCCTGACCTGCCACCTGATCAGTGGCCAATGCCTTACTACTTTTAGGCCCAACCCAGCTGCCAGCTAGCTTCTTCTTCTTCTTTTATTTATTTATTTTTTTCCTCCAGGATTATCACTGGGGCTTGGTGCCAGCATGAGGAATTCACTGCTCCTGGAAGTCATTTTTTTCCCCTTTTGTTACCCATGTTGTTTATTGTTGTTGTTGTTATTGCTGTCATTATTGTTAGATAGAACAGAGAGAAATTGAGAGAGGAGAGAAAGACAGAGGGGCAGAGAAAGACAGACACCTGCAGACCTGCTTCACTACTTGTGAAGCCACCCCCCTGCAGATGGGGCCAGGGGCTCGAACTGGGATCCTTACGCTGATCCTTGTACTTTGCACCATGTGCTCCTAACCCACTGTGCTACCGCCCGGCCCTGCCAGCTAGTTTCTTACTCACCTCAGTTCTGACCTTTTCCTTGTCTAGATGCTGGTAGGTACACTCAAGCCTGTGCCATCTATGGTTTTCCATGCTGCCTTTTTAATTAGGAACCCAGAGCTGTAGGACCTCTACTCTATGACAGCAAGATGGTGCTGTCACTGCCTCAGGGGCAGCTTAAGAGGCAAGCTACAGTAAGGGCTCATCCCTGCTCCCACATTAGCCTTACATGACATTCATTTGCTAGCTAACATCAGGCTTGAGGTCCAAGAAAAGAAACAGCATAAGAAAGACTTTACTGCTGGGCCAGGTGGTGGCGCACCTGGTTGAGCGCACATATTACAATATCCAAGGACCCAGGTTCAAGTCCCCAGTCCCTACCTGCAGGAGGAAAGCTTTGCAAGAGGTGACGTAGTGCTGCAGGTGTCTCTTGTCTCTCTCCCTCTCTACCACCCTCTTGATTTCTGGCTGTTTATATCCAATAAATAAAGATAATAAAAAAAAATTTTTAAAAGAAAGAAAGACTTTGTTGGTCTATGACCCGTTCTTCTGACAACTCCGTCTGCCTTTTATCTTCCACTAGAACCTCCTTACCAAGGGAAAGCAGGCGGCGAGTGAGCTCCAGGGCACGGTGCAGATCGCCCAACTGGAAGACAGCATAGCTCAGGTAGTCCAACACCTGGGCTTTCGGTGTGGTGGCCTCCTCCCCAGCATCGAGCTGCTTGAGCACCTGCTCCATCCACAGCACTGTGTGGTAGTAGTCCCCTTCATTGTAGGCTGAGCGGCCCATCCCAAAGCAGTCATCCACACTCATCACTGCCTGGTACTTGGTTCCTGCAGCAGGAGAGGCAAGTAGTCAGGCTCCAAAGAGTCCCTGGGCTAGGAAGAGAGATTCCCACATCAAGGAAACCTTGGACCACTAGAAGAGTAGTGTGCCACCAGGCCTTCAGACCATACCCCTCAATAGATCACTGGTGAGGTAAACAGAGGTTGGCTGGCCTGCTTTGGGGTTCACTGCCTATCTCTTTGCCTCAGACTCCCCTTCTTCCAGGGGGTAAAGGACCTTTGTTTTGGAAGATCCTAGGAAGCCCAATAAGGAAGAGTGTTCAAGACATTATGAAGGTCCTGTGTGTCAGACAGGAGGTGTCTGCTGGAAAGCTGACCCTGACACTGGGGAGTAGGAAAAAAAAAAGATTAATATAAAAAACAGAACTTAGGAGGTAGATTAAGCCATGGCTGTGGATGATTTTTTCTAGGAAGAGTCTGAGGGAAAAGCACATAAGTTGGCTGGAATGAGAGCCCCAGATAGCACCAACACAGATAGGACAGAGTGTGAGTGGTATTAAGAAGGAACTAAGAGGTAGAAGAAAGAAGAGGCCAAGTAGTAGCACACCCAGTGGACTGTGTGTGTTACAGTGCAAAAGGACCAGGGTTCAAGCCCCCAGTCTCCAACTGCAAGGGAAAGCCTTTTACAAGAGGACAAGTGGTGAAGCAGTACTGCAAGGGTCTCTAACTCTTCCTTTCTCCCTCTCTGTCTTCCCCTTTCCCCCTCTTAGTTTCTTTCTGTCTCTATCCAAAAAAGAAGGAGGAGAAGGGGGTAAGGGGGAGTGGAGGGGGAGGGGTAGAGGGAGGAGGAGGAGAAGGAAGAGGAAAAGGGGAAAAGGTAGAAGAAACAGAGGAAACATGAAACAGATATCAAGGAATAAAGCCAAGATTGCAGTGCCAGTTATGGCCATTAGATGGCACCCTGTGATCCTGTGAACATCCGCTCTGGGCTGAGTGCCAGAAAAGTAAGCATGAAAACAGTTTCACTTTGTGAAACTTGGACTGGATTTGATCTATTACACCAAAGCAAAGTACTCTGAGGAAGGGGGAGATAAGAGCAGAATGGGGGTGGAGTGGGGGTGGGGGAGTCCTGGGTTCCTGGTGCATGATGGTGGAAATGGATCTAAGTTGGCAGTGAGAGAGGCTTACAGACACTGATTACAGGGAATAAGAGACTGTACCCATGTGTCAGCAACTGCACTGTAACCTATTAACCCTTTAATAAAGAAATGAGAAATATAAAAAAGTTTCAAGGCCCATGAATAGTGATTTAGGTGCAGCAAATGAATTCTTTTTGTTCCATGTCCAAGAAGGAATTCAGCCCAGAATTAAGTTTCTGTTCAAGTCGGTTGACTATGTCAGAGAATCAAATCTGCTTATTTTGGTAGGTCAGGAATGGACAATAAGGGCTCAGAAGTTGAGGAAAGTAAACAGAAGTGGCTAGAAATAATGTGGTTTCCAAGAGTCCCTACCCAGCCTCCATGGGCCTTTCGTAGATCTAGGTCTGTAGGCCTGGAACTCACACTGCTAGAGGCAGCATAGCACAGCTGAGCTAGACAGACAAAGCTGAGTCTGTGTGCGCCATACTCAGGCACCTGTCTGCTATGTGAAAATTACTTAGCTTCTCTGAGTAGTAGTCATCTTATCTTCAAATAGAGTAAGCACCATTAGTTTTAAAGGACTTATGGCAAGAATCCAATGAGGTGATATATAAAGATGTTTCCTATGATTCCCCAGGATGTCTATAAACAGAAGTTATTATCGACATGTCTTTGAGATTCCAAGAATGTCAAGAATGACTCCAAGGCATTCAGTATCCTCTCCAGAAGTCAACTCGAACGTCTAATCCCTGGAGAGTGCTCCCTGGAGAGGAAGCAGGATTTAACCCTGAAAGTTAAGCATTTTGATCAGGAACTCATGTAAAGAGATATGGGCTTAAAGTCACATAAAGGAAGATCTTTAAGGAGTAAGCTGGAGGCGCGTGCCATATGAAAATAATATTTAAATCATTCCATTAAGAAAGAAGTGAATATACTGAATATATCCCAGGAGAATACAGTCAAGGCTTCTAACTACAGAAAACATGGGAGGAAGAATTCACAGGCATTGAGATTCTGACTTGTGCAGTCAGAAAATGGAGGTGCTTTTTGCTACAGCATGTGGTGCAGATGAGTTAAGAAAGAAAGGAGGATTTTGGCTTGGGATATGTGGTCTTTGTAGAGCTGGTGGGACATCCAAGTGGAGATGTCCAGTGGGCATTTTCCTACAAGTTTTGACAAAAAACACAGACCTGGGTATCGCCCATGTGTCATAAATGGTGAAAATGTTAGACTCACCAGAGGAGGTTAGGCTAGAATAAGAATACATCTGTGCCCCTTCCCTCTACTTATCAGGCTGCTCAGCACCAAGGTCCCATGCCTTGACCAGACAACAACAGAGTGGTTCCTTTCTCCATACTCTGTGATTCCATCCACATGAGTGAAGTGACATCAAAGACCTAATGGGTCTTACTAGCCTCTCACAGCCCCTCAAACCCAAGCAAACATCGTAGGGAAATCAGTAGAGAAAGGGTCTATATAATAAGGGGAGGGCAGGAAGGAGAATGACCAGAGAGGCCAAAAAAAGAAAGAGATAAAAGAAATAGCTGAGACCAGAGGGTACACTGTCAGGAAAATTCAGAGGGTACTATTCAACTGTGTCCAGATACCATAGAGACATGCACTGGACACAAGGCCTGGGTAGTGAGTTACCTGGAAGCTCTCCTCTGGAAATCATGTCTGGGTCCAACTTGTAAGTGTCCTGAAGCCTCATCAGGGCCTTAGCAGCCCCTTTTTCATCCTCATCCGTGGGGAAGAACTGCCGCTGTACTGAGAGATTGGCAATAAATCCTTGCAGAGCGGAAAGAAAGGAGAGAGTGAGAACAAGATATTACCCTTGATCCAAGGGCAAAATTACACCTGGGATGAGATAGAGGCACCCACTGGAAGGTTTCTCATGTAATATCCCTGTTCCTCCCCTCAAAGGCTGTTTGTCCTCCTACTAGGAAGTATTTTTGTCTTTTTTTTTTTCTTGGTTGTTGTTATTTTGTTTTTTAGCCTGGGGTCTTACAGAGGAGACACTAAAGCAACACTCTACTGCTTATGTTTTCCCTTATGCCAGGTACAGTGCTCCCATATGGTGTCAGGGGCTTGTGGTAAAGTGTACCCTCCTCCCAGTGATCTATCTCTTGGCCTGGATCACAGTAATTTTTTTTTTTTTTTTTACAATAAATTCAGTTAGTAATGAGGTTGTGACTAGAAGGACAAAGAGTGTGATGATGACAACAGTCCATGGGGAACTCTTGTCTTACTCTTCATCTGGAACTGAGCAGAAAAGGTTCCTGTAGGAATCTTGGAGTCCTGATTTGACTCAGGTAGAACTGGCAGAGGTAGACGGCAGAGGACAGGAAGGCTAACTGAGAGGGCCACAAGAGCAGTCTCAGGGAGGACTTGCTAACCACCGAGTATAAAATGAGTGCCATGAAGAGCCTGGATCTAGAATCGCTGAGCTGGGGGGTCAGGTGAGTGCACATGTTACAATGTACGAGGACCCAGGCTGAAACCCTCAACCACCACAGAGGAGTACCTTCCTAGGGGATGTTTGACTTGTGTTTGTGCCTCTTACGCACCCCCAAACACACATCAAAATAAAATGAATAAATAAATAAATAAACAAGCAAATATCCAGAATTAGTGGAATTATGTAGGCATGGAAGCCCAGTGATAACTCTAGTAGCATAAAATAAACTAAAACAGACTTGCTGGACTGGCCACTGACTTTCAGCCAAGGTGGCTAACTCAGGAAGACCTGCTGATCAACTCAGGGCTGATCACTGGTCCTGATTGACCAGAAAGGCTATGATGACAGACTTGGAGGGGCAAAAAGGAAAGGTCATTTGACTATGCCAACCACTGTGACAGGGCTGCAGGAGCCCAATAGGGTCCCACAAGAGACCACTCTGGGCCTTGCTCTACTCTTCAGGAATTTCCCCAAGACCACAGGCTGGACTGGGAGATCCCCTTGACCACAAAGTACCCCGAAAAGGCTGATCTGAGATTCTGAGTCCTAGCTATAAAGCAAGGTATGTTATCTCCTGCAATCTCAAGACTCCAGGTAGAGCCCAGATCCTCCCATACTGATTCAGAAGACTGAATTCTGCCTGTGAGTTGGGAATTAAGACAGTAGTCTAAGACCATTTCTTCCTAGCTTACATCTCAGACATCTCCAGCACCCACTCCTAGCCATGTCTGGGGACTCAGGAACCAAGAAATTCCAACCCTTTCTTCGTCATGGCTATATGGACAGGGGCTCTAAAGAGCAGGGTCCAGGGGGAGAGGATATGGCTCACCCAGTAGAGGACACAGTTTACCATGTGTGAGAACGCAGGTCCCAACTCAACCAACATATGGAAGCATCTATACAGAGAAGTGTCACAAGCTTCCCTGTGAAGAAATACTAGTGTTTCTCCTTCTCTTGGTCTCTTTCCCTAGTTCTCTCTTTCTATCTCTCACCTTCTATCCAAAAAGAGTCTGCCAGAAGCAGTGCAATAGTACATGCATAGAGTCCCAGCGATTACCCTGGCAGCTGAAAAAGGAAATGTGCCCCACCCCCCACCAAAAAAAAAAAAGTTACACTGTCAGAATTCTGCAAGTCAAAGATCAAAACTATATATTGCTCTGTGGCCTGTCCTGTCTCCTTCAGGTAATTATAAGGCTCCTCAAAGGAAACAGACGTTGATGGTGGGGTTAGGCATGGGGAACAAAATTAGAGAGTTGGAGAGCAGCTGGGTGGGCTGAGTCTCCCACCATGTAGGCAAAACTGTCATTTGTGAGCAACAGGCCCAAGCAGGGAGAAGGGGGGCTGGGAAAGGCAGTCACAGCTTCTGGAGGCGGTAAGCTCACTGGGCACAGCTCCAGCGTGCTGAGCTCACAGGCCCTCCCCAGAGGCCACCCTGCTCCCTGCCAAGACCAGCCCAGTCTGGCCATGTGGGCTGAAATGCCTCAGTCAGAGAGACAAGCAGTCTGAATTTCATCAGCACTTACATCCCAGTGACTTCAGAGTACTAAACCCAAGGCTGGAAGTCAGGAGGGTGCAGCGCCAGGCCCACTCCACCATCTCCCATTAAAAAGGCTATGTCAGAGCACTGAAAAGTCCTGCTGCAGTACAAGTACCAGGCACAGGTAAAGCTTTAGAAAAGTCCATACTCTGACCTGCAAATACCCTTTTGTGAAATTTATCCTAAGAAAATAATCAGAGGTGCATGGACAAAATTGATAATTTGGAAGCAATTCCATGTTTAAAGACTTCATTAGTTTTACACTAGATCAATATAGCATTACTGTCCAGACATTAACAACATATTGTAGAAAAACATGTAACAGGTACGCAGAAAAACTGGAAATCTCAAGGGAAAAGATATATGCTTATGCCACAAATCTGCCAACAGATATATTTTATCTGTAAAAGATATGAATGGAACTGGATTTAGATGAGGCCCTTTCAGATCCTGTTACTCTGCTGGTGGGTATGCAAACTGGTGAAGCTCCTTTGGAAGACTGTATAGAGAGTCCTTAAACAAATAAAAATGAAGTTACCTTGTGATCCAGCAATATCACTCTTTGGCATTTATCCAAAGGACATGTAAACATTAATTCAAAGGGACATATGCACCCCAATGTTCACAGATGCATTATTCATAATTGCCAAAGAGTTAAAACAACCAAAATGCCCATCATTAGATGACTGGATAAAAAAGTTATGCAATTTTTTACTTCATGGAATATTACTATGCAATCAAAAATATGATTTTGGGGGGGATAAAATGGAACTGGAGGTAATTATAATTAGCAAAATAAGTAAAGAGATGGATGACAACTACTAGATGGTTTCATTCATATGTAGAATCTAGAGAACCGATACACATGAATTGCAAAAAAAAAAAAAAAGTGGACAGGAGAGATAGCAAATGGTTATGTAAACAAATTCTTATGCCTGAAGTATTGAGGTCCCAGGTTCAATTCCCCATACCCACTATAATCCAGAGCTGAACAGTGCCTTGGGAAAGAAAGAGAAAGAGAGAATGAAAGGGAGGAAAAGAGGAAGGGAGGGAGGAAGGAAGGAAAAAGAAGACGAGAGGAGAGAGAGGAGAGGGGAGGAGAGGAGAGGAGACCCAAAACCAAGGAAACTCTTTTTAAGACATTGTGAGAACTATGGCAGTTATCTCTGAGAGGGTGGAAACACAGAACTTTAGTGGTGGGTACAGTGTGGAGCTATATATACCCTGTAATGTTACAATCTTATAACTCACTATTAATCACAAATAAAAACAGCATACAAAATAGCTGAGGCCCTTTCTACCCAGATTGTCTTGAGCCCACTATCCATGAAACTTAACTTGCCTCTGTCCACTGTGCCACCTCATGGACTGCCTTAACTCACCTTTGTTCATTTATCTGGTCCCTAAAAGAAAATGAATCTGCTTCCCTTCACATTTATGTATGGTTTATAACTCTTATATTTTCTACTTTCTTTTTTTCTTTTCTTTTCTTTTTTTTTGGTCACATTCACTGTTCTAGAATGACTCCAGAAAGACACTAAAGCTCCCATCAGTGTAACTGAGTTATACCCGTGATAAAGCAAGTACACTATCTGAATGAGTTATTCTGCCAGTCTCCTTCCTTCCTTCCTTTTTTTTTTTTTAAGTGTATCCTGTGTCTAGAAAGACTGGAATTTTAGGGGGCCAAGTGGTGAAGCACCAGTTGAACACACACATTACAACACACAAGGACCCAGGTTTGAGCACCTGGTCCCCACCTGCAGAAGGAAAGCTTTGCGAGTGGTGAAGCAGTGCTGAAGGTGTCTCTTTGCCTTTTTCCTCTCTCTCTCTCCCTTCCCTCTAGATTTCTGGCTGTCTCTATCCAATAAATAATTAAAGATTAAAAAATACTAAAAAGAAAGACTAGAATTTCAGGCTAAGGGAAACAGCAAAGTGGTAGCACACCAGATTTACATGCCTGAGACACCAGAGGTATTAGGTTCAATCCCAAGTACCACCATGTACCAGAACTGAACAGTGCTCTGATCACTTTCTTCTCTCATGAAATAAATAAAAATACAATAAATGGATGACTGGAATCTTAACAATTCTTGTTACTGGATTAAAAAATTCTAATTTTTACATGTGATTGCTTTTGTGCTTCCAATTAATGAAAACTTGCACTACTATAGTGAAGTTAGAAAACGTCTCACTGACAAAGAAAGGAAATCAAAAAGATCATGAAAAAGCAAAATTATCATTACATCATTAAGAACAAGGACAAGAAGCTGGGAGACATCTGACTCTGTAAAGCACATGCCTTACCATGCAAAAGGTCCTCAGTTCAAACCTTGCCCCCACATGGAGCACCAAGGGCGACGCTGTGAGGAGCTGCATGGATGGTGGATCAGTGCTAGGCTACCTCTGACTCACCCTCTATACTTACTAGGACTCTCTCTCTCTCTCTCTCAATAAAGTAAAATGAAATAAAATACATAAATAAAAAACTGAGACAGGGAGAACTCTCTATTGTACTATGCATGAGTTAAGAACTGGGTTCATTCCTTGGTATCGCATCAGAAAAAAAAAGCTACTCTCTGCCCTAATCAGCTTTCTAGCCCTATTCTCAACTATGACACCAACTTCCCAGAAAATATTTTTAGTCCACTTACATGTTAGCTGTCAGGATCAGGCAAAAATACTAGTCAGGAGTCGGGTGGTAGCGGAGTGGGTTAAGCGCACGGTGCAAAACTCAAGGTGTAAGGATCCCGGTTTGAGCCCCCGGCTCCCCACCTGCAGGGGAGTCACTTCACAGGCGGTGAAGCAGGTCTACAGGTGTCTATCTTTCTCTACCCCTCTCTGTCTTCTCCTCCTCTCTCCATTTCTCTTTTCCCTATCTAATAACGATGACATCAATAACAACAACAATAATAACTACAACAACAATAATAACTACAACAACAATAAAAAGGGCAACAAAAGGGAAAATAAATAATTTAAAAAAAATACAGTCATGGGTCCCTTGGAATATACCTAATATAGATGGCCTAGCTTCTTCCTACATGAAGACCCTTGGTTCCATCTGCTCTATTCTCACCTTTAGGTTCCTGATTATTAAACAATTTGTCCTGCTTTATATCTTATCGCCTTAAGCCACCAAATTGCAGATGCTACCATGATGCCAGCCTTACTTCCCTGGGCAGATGACTTCACCAATGTGTCCTAGAACCTCCCCTGTCCAGAGTCCTACCCCACTAGGGAAAGATAGAAACAGGCTGGGGGTACGGATCAACCTGCCAACATCCATGTTTAGTGGAGAGGCAATATAGAAGCCAGACCTTCCACCTTCTGCACCCCATAAAGAATTTTGGTCCATACTTCTAGAGGGATAAAGAATAGGGAAGCTTCCAATGGAAGGGATGGAATAAGGAACTCTGGTGGAGGGAATTGTACCCCTGTTATCCTATAATCTTGTTAATCATTATTAAATCACTAATAAAATTAAAGAAAAGAAAAACAACAGTAACAATAACAAGGACAGCTTACTGCCAGGTCCCCACAGATAGAAAAACATGGTCAAGACACTTTCAGACACACTGCCCCAGCATAAGCAAATATACCAGCTCACTCAAGCACCTGCTCACCATGCCTCACCTGCAGCTGAGTCCTGCAGGACAAGGTCCTCCAGTGCTGGCCACTCTGTGTTCAGTCTCTTCACCAGTTTGTAGGCATTCACAGGATGGGCCAAATAGCCTTCAGGATCGGCAGTTGACTTGCTGGTCAGGGCTTCCATTTTGGTGGCCCAACTGAAGAACCAGAAGAAAAGGAAGACTCATGAGCTGGCAGGACAGCACAGGGAAGGTGCCTGGCCTGTCATGTATATGACCCAGGTTAAAACTCGGTCCCTACTACAACAGGGAGTGGTGTCTTTCCGTCTCTCTGTGCGTCTTTCTCTTCCTATCTGAAAACGTCAGCCCTGAGCAATACAATCCCAGCTACAGCTAAAATAGAAAGGAGGAGACTAACATGCCCACCCATAGCAATCTTTTTTTTAATATTTTTTATTTATTCCCTTTTGTGGCCCTTGATGTTTTGTTGTAGTTATTATTGCTGTTATTGATGTCATCATTGTTGGATAAGACAGAGAGAAATGGAGAGAGGAGGGGAAGACATAGAAGGGGAGAGAAAGACAGACATCTGCAGACCTGCTTCACCGCTTGTGGAGCAACTCCCCTGCAGGTGGGGAGCTGGGGCTCGAACCAGGATCCTTACACTGGTCCTTGTACTTTGCTCCACATGCTCTTAACCTGCTGTGCTACCTACTGTCCAACTCCCACCCATAGCAATCTTAACCTATAGTGAATTTCTTGGTAAGATTCAAGACCTTCACTAAGAGGTAGTGAAAAATGAATAAAGTAACTCCCCATATACTCTCAACCCTTTAATTTAGATGAGAGCTATGCACCCAAAAATCTGTAAAAAAAAAAAAAAAAAAAAGAGAGAGAGAGAAACCTTAAATATTAAAAAGTTAATGATTTACAGCACAGCTGTTGATACCTGAGTATAACTTCACATATTCTTGTGATAGGGGTCTGCAGGCCACTCTCACCTCCAACTTGGCTTCTTCCCCTACCCCGCCTTCCCTGAAGTCCTTTGTTTTTGTGCAATACACCCCACCTAGTACAAGTTCTGTTATATGTTTTCCCTTTCTGTCCTTGTTCTTGTCTTATGGACATTCTAATAGATTCCAGGGGTACAGGGGGTGAGTGTGGGAACTCAGGGCATCAGATACCTCTTAATCTTCAAGAGCTTGGCTTCCTCCACAATGATGTACTCCTTCAGAGATTGCACTAGGTCCTTCTCAGCATAAATCAGATCTGTCATGTGCCCTGAACGGGAGAGAAGGGCCAGTGAGAAATGGATGAGGGTGTTCAGCTCCCTACCCTGGGACGTAGAACACCAGCACAGAAGTGAGTCCCCTGGGCCAAGGGTATCTCAACTCTCTTGGGAACACAGTGTGGAAACCTGGAGTTGAAGGGGGCCCAGGCACTCACATGGTCCTGGTCTCCAGCTTCGGGAAGACAGGCAGAGGCTCCAAGATGTTGGGAGGCGGCCAGAGGGTGCCTTAAGGAAGAAGCCCCAAATCTCATTTTCCCACTGTTTCCCATGGGATGTCACTGGGACATGGACATCCTGGGGGCTTCACCAGATGGGAACAAACTCTGAAACTTTAGGTTAGAAGAAGAGCTTCTGGAGCCACAAGCCAGAGTTTCAACTCAGAACCACTCTCTGACCCAAAAGAAAATGATCAGAAAAGCCACAAGGCCCAGGAGCAGCCTGAACTTCCCAGGGAGGACGCTCAGTTCCAATAGCTGGCTCCCAGCACAACCAGATCATCAGAGCCTTAGAGCAGGAAGGAAAAACTCTGTGAGCCCCTTTTTACCCAAGACTGGTTTAAACCAGCTTTCCACTCTGAATGAAAACCAACATAGGTGGTCATATTCCCTGGCACTTGAGTCAAGAAATGTTCTACTAGATGACAGACAATCCTCTTGGCACATACCAATAGAGGTGAAGAATTCAGCCTGCACACTGCCCAGGACACCAAGCCAGGCCATCAGAAGTGTAGACACCCAGAGTTTCATGGTGACAGAGGGCAGTATCTGCAAGGCATTCAGTGACAATTAATGAATTAACAGGGGATCCACAGCAACTCAGTAAGAGAACACATCACACCTCTCTCTCTCTCTCTCTCTCTATATATATATATATATATATATGTCAAACCCTGACTGGCACATAGACACACTAAGAAGGCTATTCAGGATCAGCAGTGGAAAGAGGCCAGGGCCAAGAACCAGTGATGTGTGCTCTGCAAGGCCATGTGTTCTTGGGAGACTGGGGAGACACTACTCCCTCTTGACTCCTAGTTAACCACTGTCAATGAAGGAAGGCTGAATTGCATGGGGCCAGTCACCATTGGTTCCAATGCTCCGTCAGTCCATGATTCTGACTTACCCCTTCTTATTTCATAAACTGTTGTTTCAGTCTTTCCTTCCATCACATGTACTAGGATCATGCCAGGAGCTGGGGACTAGAGCTCATATACTAGAAGGGTAATCGTCGAGAAGACATAATAACAGAGAGAAAATCTGACACAATATGTTCCAGGAGGCCCACCCCTAAGTAAGGTGTGGAGTGGAGAATCCTCCAGTAGTGAAATGATATGGCCCCCTGCCAGTGTGCACCTGGCCACGGCAGTCAGGAGAGGGAGCTCTGGGCAGACACTGTTCTTCCCATAAATGAAGCTTCTCAGTAGACACTGTCCTCACTAGAAAGGCATGATTCACATATAATTACTGGAGACCTACATATGCCAGGTGCTGAGTTGAGCACTCAAAAAAAAAAAAAAATCAGCAACACAGGACCAAAATCTTAGGCTGGGCTGCAACATGGGCAGGACGCCAGCTGCTGTCTTCTCATCTGCCTAGAAATAGGCAGACCCAGCTCTGAAGGCAGCAGGCATAACCTGGGGCAAGCCCCACTGGCAGAGGACCTAAGTACACAACAGAAACTCAGACATCCGCCTCAGCCATGCAGTCCAAAGTCTCTTGGAGCACCAGCACCCATGCAAGCCCTAGTTCAGCCAGCACCACCTTTTCCTGCTCAACTTCAGCAAAGGCCCAATGGAAATTTACTAAGAGAAAACATGGAAACAAAGAAATGCAAATGCTCCCCCCAAAATTGTAGTCTTATCTGACAGCATTCCAAGATGACTAATGTTAGACCATCAAAGCTTGACCTGTCATCATCCCTTAGACAAACTGACACTCACTGTTCCTCAGTTCACCCTTTCAGAAAAGATTTCAATGCACTGTGGTTCCAGATTAGGAATGTTAGGCTCAGAGAAGCTCAACTATAACCCCAATACTTTCTCTCTCTCTCTCTCTCTCTCTCTCTCTCTAGCAGGTTTCTAAAGCATGAAGGAGGTGGGGTAACTGATCCATCCCAATAATGTCTACTGACAACCAGCATGCCCACTGGGACTACGAGATGCTCAGGAGAGGATCTTTCAACCTGCTGCAAAGTAGGAAGTACAGGGCTCAGAGATCCACTAAAGAGTTAGTATGGCAGAGGAAAGAAAGTCACTGAGAAGGTGAGGAGGTCCCAGCTAGCTCAGAGGCAGGTCCAGGTCCTGTTTTAGCCACAGGTCTACTCCCAGACCCCACCATACTGCACCTCTACCCTAAGAATCAAGGTTTCTCTTCTTGCTTATACAAGCTCCTTTTACAAGGGGTGGTGTCTGTTCTTTGTACCTTCAGAAGTTTGACTGTCCACCATATGTGTGTATACAAGGACACCATCTCCCTAGACAATACTTTTAGCCCACCTGGTGTCAGTTGTTGGGCTCAGGCAAAAATTACTGAAGTCATGGGCCCCTTGGAATATATATATATATATATATATATATATATATATATATATACTTCCTAGCTTTTTCTAAAATGGAGACTCCAAATCTCATCTGCTAATTCTTACCTTTAGGTTCCTGATTATTAAACAATTTGTTCTGCTTTATATCTTTTCAGCCACCAAGTTGCAGATGCTACAGTGGCAGCAACCTGACTTCCCTGGGCAGATGACTTCACCAATGTCCTGGAACCCCACCTCTCTAGACCCCTGCCCCACTAGGAAAAGATAGAAACAGGCTGGGAATATCAATAAATCTGCCAAAATCCATAGCCATCATAGAAGCAATTATAGAAGCCAGACCTTCCACCTTCTGCACCCCATAATGATCCTAGGTCCATACTTCCAGAGGGATTTAAAAAAAAAAAAAAGGAAAGCTTCCAATGGTGAGGATGGGATACAGAACTCTGGAGGTGGGAATTTTATGGAACTGTAGCCCTCTTATCCTACAATCTTGCCAATCATTATTAAATCAATAATAAAAAAATCCAAGGTGAGAGGCTCTATCAGGTTGGAGTGGTAGTAGAGAAGGGTCTAGATGGAAAACCAGACTATTAATGGTCATAAGTGGGGGATTCCAGTGCTTCTCTCCAGATGTGTCCAATGCAAAGCCTCGCCCCTTCAAGAATCAGATAACAAATTCAGAGGAATGAGAAAACTCTCCTTTCAAATCACCTCGGTAATACTGTCTGCATTCAGTGCTTTCTAGTACTCACAGTACTCAGGATAAAAAGCAGCCAGGTTCATCATCATTACATAAATACCAGCTGTCTCTGGAATGTGCTATCTGGCTTAGACTGAGTTCATCTTAAATCTTAGGCTGGAGGCAGTGCCCCAAAGAATCACATATGGGGTTCTGGGAAATGGCTTTTCAAGAGTCTACAAAATCTTGTTTTGTTATTGGGAGGAGAGAATGAGGATGCGGGTGGGAGGAAGATGACTCGACTGGTCCAAAGAACTAGGCACAGCAGAACAGACCCTTAATGCCACAACCAGCCATGCCACCCTAGAGAGGGGAGCCCTGAGCTACAGATTTCTCCTGATCCTTGGGATCCTGAATAATAAGCACTTTGTTCAAAATATCACCTAGTCAAGGTGAGGTTGGAAAGAGGCAATATCCAAAAGGGAATTTTTCCCACAAATGGAAAAGGTCTGCCACTTATATTTCACCTCTCTGCAATCCCATCTCACTGTGCCCAGAACTTGCTAACTCACGCCCCCCCCCCCCTTAGTATTAGAGAATGAACCCAGGACATTGAATTGTGTGACCCTGACTCTTGATTTTTTTTTTCCTCCAGGGTTATTGCTTCAGTTATTGATTCAGTGCCTGCACTATGAATCCACTGCTCCTAGAAGCCATTTTTTCCATTTTTGTTGTTGTTGCTGTTATTGTTGTTGCTGCTATTGCTATTGTTAGGTAGGACAGAGAGAAATTGAGAGGAGAACGAAAGACAGAGAGGGGGAGAGAAAGATTGACACCTGCAGACCTGCTTCACCGCTTGTGCAGCAACCCCCCTGCAGGTGGAGAGCCGGGGGCTCGAACCAGGTTATGGTCCTTGTGCTTTGCATTATGTGTGCTTAACCCAGTGCACTACTGCCCATCCCCCACTGACTCGGATTTTTTTTTTCATTCTTTATTTCAGGGAAAGACATAGAGAGAGGGAAGACAAACAGGAGGGAAAAAGGGAAGGAGGAAGAGAGAGAGACAGAGACAGAGAGAGAGAGACAGAGAGAGAGATCCAGCACTGCTACACTATCCATTGTGCTTCTCTAGTATTGTCCTTGGTGGTCTCAGAACTTCATACTTGGTAAGGTGAGGTAAGTTATCTCCTGGCCCCAACACACAGAACTTACTTAGGAAAAAAAGTAGGTAAGAGTATGTGTACCTACTGAGTGCCCCCACAAGTATCCAGAGCTGCCAAAAGCCTTCCCAGGAACCCTCAGAAATCATGCTGAATAGCCCTGGAAATGAGCAAACCTCCACTGGAGGAAAATAAAGTGACACCAAACCTAAGTAGAGAGGGAATTTAGAGTTTTATCTAAGTCACATTCCTAGAGTTAAGAACTAAGCCTGGCCAGTATCAGATAGCCAAAAAATAATATTTCATTACAGACAAAAGGAAGGCACTACATCAGAAGATTTTACATTGTCCTCATATACTGAACTGTTACACACTGCATAAAAATTAATACTGACAGGGACAGAAGACTCAAGCATACAATTAAATGAAGAAAGCAGACTCTCAAACAATAATATACACTTGATGATCCCATTTTTGCAAGTATAATCTCTCTCTATAAAATATACACATGTGAGAAGAATCATAAATCAAATTGTACTTTGATAAAATCTTTTTCTTTTTTCTCATTATGCTTGTTTGTCTTTCTTGTTCTTTCTACAAAGAATTCTACAGGGAAAATTTTTTAAATACTTGATAATGTTTATAAATGAAAAGAAATGAAAGCAGGCCTCTTTTGTAAAATGAAAAGAAAATAAAGCAAGTCTCAAATGGACTCCAAAATGTCAGTGGCAGCCTGAGTTTGGACCCCCACTGGGAGGCCCTCCAAACTTTGCCAAAACCCTAGTGACAGTGATTCACCCACCAGGTAACCAGCACTGTTTCTAAGTGCAGTGTAATTCCAAAACATACAATCTCAAGTCCTAACAAGCCTACTTACTCTTTGGAAAAGACATTTATAACCTGGCCAAATAGCCACGAAAAGATGTTTCCAATGTCCTTAGCTTCTCCCCTTACTTCACCCAGCAAGAACCCCTGCCAAGCTCCCAGCTGCAATCCAAATGCAACAGCTTAAGTTTTAACAATGTATTTAGCAGCCCTGAGGCAAAACATGGGTTTGCTGAGAACAAACAGATCTTGCTTGGCATAGAACAAGAGGCTGCCTGTCTCCTGTGAAGGGGCAAAACCTGCCTGAACAGGGCTTCCTCCTCTCCCCACCTCTTCCTGGGGCTGTGGCCACCTCTAGGACAGCTGAGCAAAGGATCTGTGTCCTCAACCTAGAAGGTGTGCAGAAGCCCTGCCACCTAAGCATGTGGCTGCTCATTCAGATCCACAACTTGTTGTCACTGTTCCACAGGAAAGGACAAAAGAAGCGTGACTAACCTGACCCTGATGATGTCGCCTTGGTCTGAGCCACCCCTAATTCCCTCCTGCAGCCACTAGGGCCCCTGTCTGCACTGGCCTCCCATTTCATCTGGCCTCCCATCCAGTTCTGTCCTACAAAGTTGCCAGCTTTGACTCACTGAAGCCCCTCATCTCTCTCTCCCTAAGAGTCTTCCAAATGTTCTCCATTGCCTTCAGGTCACAGTCCAAATTCCTGAGCCCTAAGGGTCTTTTGACTATGTGTGGCCTGGTCCTACTGCTGTCTCCAGCCCCATCTCATGACTCCAGGCTTTGTATCTTCAATCATTACCTCACAGAAAAAAATATGGTCCTTCACTGAAAATATAGTGGAGCCTACATGCTTTCATGCTTGCTTATCTGTATACTTTTTGGGCTCTGTAGGTGAGCCTGCTAATCAAAACCATACACTGCTTCAGCAAGTAGGCAATGAAGTGGCAGAGGGGGCTACAGAAACTGTCATGAACAAGTCAAATTGATTTCCAGTCATGATCTTGCCAGACACCAGGCAGTCTAGGTGTCAAGTGTAAGATATAAACACAAGAACAGTCCACACACCACTGTATTGGCTGTATTAACATATTATCTCATATTCCCTGGGTCTCCTGGGTCTCAGACTGAAGGTCCTAAGTCTCCTGCTTCTCTCAATATTTCCAGACTGCATGGAAGTGTAACACTGGTCTGCCCAGTGACTGTGGAAGGACTTTGGTAGTATAACCCAGCAGCAGGAGGCAAGGAGTATTAATTCTTCATGAGGCATCTCTGACCAATGAAGGACAGAAAATATAAGGAAGTCAGCAGATTGAGTGCTCTCCAGGCCTCTCACTGAGAAACAATACTGTGACTTGGATTTTCTGCAGAGCTTGCCCAGAGTTGGTCTGCATGACCAAATGCCTGTTGCATCTCTGTCATTAATGGCCAGTGTGTTAAAACACGCTTACATAAGCTTCCCGTCCACTTTACTTCTCCCTCACTCTTGTTGCCCTGCGAGTGAACCTACTATAAGTGCACCACACACTAAAGCTCTGCCTCAGGCTCTAATTTCTGGGACTTAGGCTAAGATAGTATCTAGCTATGTTTCCAAAAATCTTTCATTTCCAACACCTAATACTCACCAATATCTTGTAAGCTAAATAGATTACCATCTCCATTTCAGATTTTGATATAGAAGATAAATAAGGCTAAGATTTCCTTCACACTTGATGTGCTACAGCAAATCAAAAGCAGAATGCAACTCAACTTCCAAGCACATTTTCCATTAGGTATTACAGTTACTCAACCCTACTCAGTAATGTCTGGAGTCTTAAAGTGCAAGGAAATGCCAAACAGGCAGACGCAATGGCCTAGGCAAAGCAAGCCTGCCCAAGTCAAGCACTCTATGGCGGATCAACAAAGGGTCAAAAAAAGAAGGTTGCACAGGCTCCTATGCTAAATATGAATATATATATATGTCCTAGATCTATGCGAGCGCCTCTCTGCCCTGATCCAGCTTTCTAGGCCTATTCTCAAATCTGATACCATCTTCCTAGAAAATACTTTTAGTTCACCTGCATATTAACTGTCAGGATCAGGCAAAAATTACTAAAGTCATGGCCCCCTTGGGACATATCTAATGGATACTTCCTAGTTTCTTCCCACATGAAGGCCCCTAGTTTGATCTGCTCTATTCCTACCTTTGGATTCCTGTTTATTAAAGAATCTGTCCTGATTATATCTTACCTCCTTAAGCCACCAAGTTACAGATGCTACCATGACACCAACCTGACATCCCTGGGCAGATGACCTCAACAAAGTGACCCAAAGCCTCCCCTCTCCAGAGCCCTACTCCACTAGGGAAAGATAGAAATAGGCTGGGGGCATTGATCAACCTGCCAATGCCCATGTCCAGCAGAGAGGCAATTACAGAAGCCAGACCTTCCACCTTCTGCATACCATAAAGAATTCTGGTCCACACTTCCAGAGGGATAAAGAACAGGGAAGCTTCCAATGGAGGGGATGGGATATGGCACTCTGGTGGCGAGAAACTGTACCCCTCTTTTTTAATATTTATTTTTTATTTTCCCTTTTGTTGCCCTTGTTTTTTTTACTGTTGTTATAGTTATTATTGTTGTTATTGTTGAACTATACCACTCTTATCCCACAACAATAATAATACCACTATACCACTATAATAATATACCACAATAATAATAATACCACTATACCACAATAATAATACCACTATAATAATGCCACTATACCACTCTTATCCCACAATAATAATAATAACAATAATAATAATAAAGAAGAAGTTGGAAAGTAAGAAACCACAAATCAGTACTTGGACTGGGTTTGGTGTACTGCACCAAAGTAACAGACTCTGGGGGGAGGGGGAAGGGTTCAGGTCCTGGAACATGATGGCAGAGGATGACCAAGAGGGGGATGAATTGTTATGTGGGAAACTTAGAAATGTTACCCATGTACAAACAATTGTATTTCACTGTTGACTGTAAACCATTAATCCATTCCCCCAATAGATAAATAAAAAAATAGGGAAGCTTCCAAAGGAGGGGATAGAATATGAACTCTGGTGGTGGGAACTATGTGGAATTGTACCTCTGTTATCTCACAATCTTGTTAGTCATTATTAAATCACTAATAAAACTAAAAAAAAATTAAAAAGCTTCATAAATGTCTCTTGTTGTATTCCAACAAAGAGATGACAGCAACATGGTCCCAGAAGACAAGAACATGGTGCCTTGAGTTGTGGTGATAAATTATTCTTCCCTGAACATCATGAGACTCGCAAATATCCAGGTAGCCTAGCTCAGGACAGAGCAGGACAGTCCACAAGTCAGGCACACTTGCCCTGGGGTCAGAGAGCCCCAGTGTCAAATCTCAGTTCTTCCTGGCTTTCAGACCTTGACAGATTTGAGCCTCAGATTCCCCATTTACGTAATGATGACAGGAAGAGGACATCTCTGAGTGGGCAGCCCAGCACCAGTACAACTTATACCAGTCATCAGCACCAAGGTTACCGGAGGAACATCAGTAGCCCTAAAGCTGCTAGCTGCTCTGTAGATCCCTGGGGAGAATGAAGGCAGTCTAGGGGAACAGAAGCTAGTTTGTCCAGTCAGTAGAACACACCTTTTACCAGGCACAAGGACTCAGGTGTAAGCCCCAGGCCTCCACACAGGAACACCATGCAAAGGGTAAGCTCCATGATCTGTGAGTGAGTAGTATTCTGGTGTCTCTCCTTCTCTGTTTCTGTCTCCCTGTCTGTCTCTCCCACCTTCTGTCTGGAAAAAAAAGATGAAAGAGAGGAAGGGATGATGAAATCTTGTGGATGCAAAGCCCCAGTGAAACCTTAGTGACTTAAAAAAAAAAATTCAGTCAAGGAAACAATAAAGATAATAACTAGATAGTGTTGGGCATAATATAGCACACTGACCATCAGGGGATAACCCTAGAACTGATGGAACATTCTCTGGAAAAAGGCAGGGATCTGGTCTACCCTTCTAGGACCTCATGTATTTCTATTCGTATGACCTGCTTACTTCAAGCTCATATAAGCACCAGGCATCACGGTCTCAGTCACATCTTGGTCCTCAGGAGTGCTTGCTACAGAGCACACTACACATTTGTAAGTACTTACAGTAAGGTGGAGAGTAGATGCTGGTCAGATAACTGAGCTGGATAACTCACAACCCAAACACTTAATCATCATTCTCTACCCTGCATGATAGCACTAGAACAAAGACGATGGCACCAATGAGTCTAGTCCAGACCTTTCATTCCTCTCTGCTCCTTCAAAGAATAAAAACTCTCCTCATTCCACATGTCAACAAAATATTCAGCAACCACAGGACCCATCAGTTCTATTCTGGGGCAGGCTAATGTCTCACCCTGGGCCACATCAAAAATCCAAACTGCTAGATTTCAACAACTTTTTCAGTTTAACATCTTCCTCCAGCTTTTAGTTTGGGCTTGCACGTGCCTACATCACAGCATTTCCTGCCAACCACCATCTGCACAGAATTAAACTCTTGACAGATCCCAGGAATCAGGGACACACCCACTAGTCCACTGCACGCTATCAGCCAGCGTGGCCACAAACTGGCCAAGGTCTTGCATCCAGTCTCAGATCCTTCCAAGAACGTAGGAGGGTGGAGTCAAAAAAGAGAAGTTCTCTCAGGAAATGTGCAGACCCCAGACTCCTTCACTCCACACATTCCTCAGGGCTGCACCCACACAGTCTCTCCTGATGATTACGCAGACTCTTGAAATCCTCCTCTCCTGGCACATGGCCAGCTGTCAGCATGAAACATCAATCTCAGAGAGATTATGAGTTACTCATGCAACCCTTTTTCCCACATCCCAGTCCCAGGCACATTCGGAGCAGAAAAGGCAAGCCCACAGGACATACTCAAAGAATGAACAAAGATCAGCTGTGGCCAGACAAAGCCAGTAGCAAACTAAGTACTCTCTTGGGTGGGCCTCCCATTTCAGAGCTTACAATAGAGTAGAAGGGCCTATCTATGACAAGCACAGATAATGCTTAGTTGTCCAGGTCTGCCTGCTGAGCTCTCACAGAGCCAGAGCGGTCCATTATGACACCACTGCTGGAATGAGGTCCCCAGTCAACTCACTCCATCCTTGCTACGTGGCTTCTTTGGCTAAGCCACTCAGCAGACACACTTAGCCATGTGAGAATGAGAAAGTACTAGAAGAAATAAAGATATGTAGCCAAAACATCTCATAAGAAAGAAGACATGAACAATGTTCTGAGGCCCTGGACCACAGTGAGAAACTGTACCCTGGACACTTTGGGAGAAGTTTAAGCATAAACTGAAGGAAATTTTGGTGCACTTAACAGAGGACCAAATTATGGGATCTTCTGTCTCAGATGTGATACAGACTAAGACATAGCAAAAGCGGCTTGGAAAAACATCCTATACTTCCTTAGACAGTGGATTGCTGTAAAATGTCCTGGCTACAGGCAATGACATATCCAGTGGAGCCATACACCGTACTATGAGAAAGGACTCCGCTTCAAGCCTCTGGTCCCCATCTGCAGTTGAGGGAAGTTTCATGAATGAAGCAGGTCTGCAGGTCTGCAGGTCAGTGTCTGTCTGTCTGTCTGTCTCTCTCTCTCTCTTTTCTACCACCCCCTCCCCTCTCAATAGCTCTGTCTCTATTTTTAAAAAATGTCCTAAATTTCATGAGGGTATCTCACATTACTTGCTATTAGAACCAGGATCTCCTGCAAGATGGCTGAGGATGTCAGGCTTGTGATGATCTACATGAAAAAACGTAAGTTTTAGGTGTCACTCTTTAGCAAAAGATACCAATCTCAGTCTTAGGAGAGACTCCAATGTCCTTCTTCAACACCATAAAACTATCAGATTAGAATACAGATAACAGGATAGTGTCTATCCTGAGGCAGGAAGTACCAGGTCCACACCCACGCTTCAAGGATTCATGGGGACACCCTTCAGTACACAGCACAGTGCCGGGCTTCCCTCTCCTCTCCTCTCCTCTCCTCTCCTCTCCTCTCCTCTTCTCTCCTCTTGTCTCTCCTCTCTCTTTCTCTCCCCCCCTTCTCTCAAGACTTGTGGACAAATCCATGGCATCTATCCCTCAAATGTCTCCCAGGGTCACATTGCTTCCACTAGAGAACCCAGGTCTGTTCCCACTCACACAGTGGGTTACCCTCCAGCCTCCACCTGACCATTCTGGCTCACAGCCACCTCCTCCGGGAAGCCCTCTAGCCTCAGACCTCCTGTCCTCTGCCATGTATCCATAGCCCACTGCTCCCTTCCAGCACAGCACTCACCACACTGTTCTGGGCCTGGTCTTCCCCACTGTCCAATTTCAAACACCCAGAAGAGTCCGCTTGTTGAAATGAGAGCTAGTGACCACAGGATTCTGCAGCACCTAAGGAGAAACAAGGCAGGTTCTAAAGCATGTCCGGAGGGAAGCAAACTTTCTCATCAACAGCCCCTCTCCAAGGGTACCAAACTGGACGCTGCAGGCACCCTGGCCACCTTTGGGAGCTAAGATGAGCCTCAGGGAACAGCGGGCCACCGCCCTCCACAACCCTCGGGGCCTGGCCCAGCCCCTTCCCGGGGGAGCCTGACCCGGTGGGGCGGCCAAGCTCCCAGCCCCGCGCGGACGCCGCCCGGGACCGGCAGGAAGGGCGCCGCTGACCTCACCCCCCAGCCCCCGGGCAGGGAGGGACGCGGCTGCGGGCGCCCGGGGGCTGCGGCCCCGATTGCGCTGCGGGCGGTGCGGCCCCCCAGCCTGCCCCGCGACGGCGGCACTTACAGCCCGAGGGCCCCCCGCACCCCGGCCCGCCGCGCAGCCTGCGGGGCGCTCACCTGGACGCGCGCTCGCGGTTCCCGGCGTTTCCAGAAGCTCCCGGCGGCGCAGGGCCAGCGCGGCGCCTCCTCCCCTCGGGGCTCCGCCTCCGCTGCCGCGCTCCGCCCGCTTGAGCCGATGCCACGTCCCCACCTCCCGCCCCTGGGTCGGCCGAGGCGCCTACCCTGCGACCCAGCGGTCCGGGTTGGGGGTCCACACCGCCAGCGACCACCTTAGAGAGGCTCCGGCAGCCCTACCGCGGGGAGTTGGGGGCGACAGCGGTCCCCGAGGCGGGGGGGGGGGGCAGGTGGAGCGGGGCTGTCGCGCCCTTCATGCCGCCGTGCGCTCCCCGCACGTCCGCCGCCGCCTCCCCTGTGCCCGGCCCACCTGGGCCACCCGCCTGCCCTCCGGAGGGGGGTTGCTGGGTCCGCCTGCTGTTACCGCCCCCTCCTCACTTACCACTATCAGGCTATAGGAGACTGGGGTCACCCGAGGCCACAGGGGTATCAATGGAGAGGACAGGACATGATAGCGGAGAAGACTAGGAAATAGGGTCCCCACCCCTGGGTGGAGGCGGGGCGCTGAGACAGACTCTTTAAGGAATTCAAACATACCTCCTGGTGATGTGTGTGAGTGGTGGGGTGATGAGAAGGGAGACAAGGGAGTCAATGAAATCAGAGAAAGGGGTGGGACACCTCCCACCTTCCCGTTCCCCTCCTCCTCCTCCTTTCTATCTCTCTCTTTCTCTCATATCATTTTATTGATGGTGGGGGGGTTAATGGTTTACTATACAGTTGTTGACACATGGGTAAAATCTCTCATCTCACCGTGATAGGTGTCTGCAAAATACTCTCCTTTTTTCTTTAAATATTTTTATTTATTTTAGATAGAGACAGAGAAATTGAGAGAGAAGAGGGAGACAGATACCTGCAGCATTGCTTCGCCATTTGTGAAGCCCCTGCAGGTGGGAAAATACCAACTGGGGGCTTGAACCTGGGTCCTTGCTCATGATAATGTCTTCGCTCTACCAGGTGTGCCATTGCCTAGCCCCTTGCAAAACACTCGCACCCCTAGTTTAGGTTCCTTTCCACCATCATACACCAGGGCCCCCCCACCCCCATACGCTCCGTGCCCTCTCTCCCCAGAGCCCTTTGCACAAGACATAAAACCAAATCCAAGTTTGTATGTTTCTCTTTCTGTTCTTGTTCTTAAGTGTCCAAACCCTTCTGTACAACCCTGACCCCAAACCAGCAGATACTTCATTAATCCTGTGCAGTCTGAGAGGGAATGGAGGCAAGCCTGCCATAAACCTCAGCTTGAGCTGAAGAAGGCCCTGGCAGTGAAACAGGTTCCCACGCTTGTTCTGTGAACTTTCCTGGTCATAAATGAGGGGAAACCCGGTCTGAAAATCTCATCAGGGAGTTAGCTCAAAGTAGAAGATGCCCAGCCTCTGCCTGGGCCATGTGTGTGGATATTCCCTGTGGCATGCTGTCCTGGCTGGCAGCCCAGACCTTGGAAAGTCACAAACACACATGCAGAAATACAGATAATACACATAAAATCAGTAAGTCGCTGTGTGCCTGAACTAACCAAATTTCCACTAAAATTAAACAAACCTTCCTGCGTCTGCTACATTCTGTTGTAACACAGAAGAGTCCCTCTGTCTGTCAAAACCCTCCCCCTTCTCAACTTCTCCCCCTTCTCAGGAGCTTGCCTTGTGGATCATACCTTCTCTCTCCTGAATTTTCATTCTCACTCCTCCACACACACCCCCTCCCAGCTGAGTGCTGCTCTTGATCTCAAACCTTTACTATGTGAACACCCTCCTTAAGGGGACCTGGTGGTGGTGCACCCAGCTAAGTGCACACATTATCATGCACAGGACCGAGGTTCAAGCCCCAATCCCCATATGTAGGAGGGAAGCTTTATGAGTTGTGAAGCAAGTACTGCAGGTGTCTCTCTGTCTCTCTTCTTCTCTACCCCCCTCAATTTCTCTCTGTGATATCAAATAAAGGAAAGAAGGAGGAGGATCGACCGGGGGAGGAGAAGGAGAAAAAGCCACTAGGAACAGTGGATTTATGCAGGCACCAAGCCCAGCAATAACCCTGGTGAAAATTGAAAACAAAAAACAAAAACAAACAAACAAAAAAAAACACTTCTTTGGACCCCAGCAGCTGCAGTGTTTCCTTCCTCAACCACAACAGAATTCCTTGGAAAAGCTGTCTGTCTCCTGTCCTCACCTCCCTACCACCCCCTAGGTCCCTGAAGTAATTCTTTTCTCCTCACTCCCCTCCACCTCATCAGGTCTCAGTAAATGCTCGATACCCTCCACATCTCGAAATCCAGCAGCTACTCTTCAGTCTCCATCTACAGTCCCCAGAAGCGGCTTATGCTCCCACAGCATTTGACCATTGCCTCTCTGGGATTCTCATTTCCCTTGGTTTTCACCATTCTCCTAATCATATGTGCCCAGGCTTCTCTACCTCCCCTGCCTACCCTTGCCACATACTCTTCTCCCTCCCCATTAGTCAAGTTTGGGGGCTCCTCCTTTAGGTCCTCTTACTTTCTTCTTCTCTTTCTACAGTCCCTTCCTATACACAAATGACACACACATTTCTCTCCCCCTTGCCCTGAGCTTCAGACTCATACAAGTTGCCTATTGAGTCTGCATCATTATTATTGGATAGAGACAGACAGAAATTGAGAGGGAGGGGAGATCTAAGTCTCCATCTTTACCTGAGTGTTCACAGGCACCTCAATCACATGCCTAAGTCTGAACGCATTCTCTCACCTCTTCCTCCACCTCATACCTCCAATGGGATGCATTGGATCGACCTTCTCGTGGTGCATCCCGTGAGTACCCATTCATTGGGGAAACTGACGATCCTTCCTAGCTGACTCAATCCACATGGATCCCAGTCACTTTCAAAGCCAGCAACAAGCAGCTCCTGACAGCTTTCAACCTGACGCTGTTGACTGGCTACGGAAGAAGGGCAAACGCTAGAAGAAGAAGATACCTCCAATATCCTGGCTTCACTACAGGAGCCATTTTTTTTTTTATCGCCTAACCAGAAGACAGGGGTTACATCCAGTCCTTCCTTCTGTCTTGTCTTATCTATCTCTATCCTGCTATGGTTCTGTTCTCCCTCCTAGCTCTCTCACTCTTTAACCCATCTTATTTCTATTTCTGTGCATCCTCTTTCATTTGAATGACTACAATCATTTCCTGGCCCACTACCTCCTCCATTTTTGTTCCTAATCCTCTCTCCACACAGTAGCTTCAGTGGTCTTTGCAAAAGGCATATCTGAATCTATCACTCCTATGCTAGAAAAGTGCGTTGTTCTTGGGGAATAAATCCTAAAGTGGTCTGTCAAGGACAACGTGGGTTGCCCATGATCACTTCTCTAGCCTCACTGATCTTCCTTCAGTCTTTCTAACTCATCAGTCTCCCTGACCACTCCACACCTAGGCCTTTGTATGTGCTGTCTTTCTGGCCAGAAAAGTTTTCTTTCTCCCCAGTTAAACCTTCCAGATCACACAGAGGGATTTTCTTCACGTCCCTGCATAGGCCAAACAATACACAACAACTCTGCATTCCCTGCATGCCTCATAACACTTGCCGCAGTTGATATAGTTGAGTGAGTGAGTGGTTGACTAATGTCTGCCCTGTCATTGAAACGGGAGCTGCAAGAGAATGTAAACAACATGTATTTCTGTCCATCATCATATCTTTGGTCTCCACCACAGGACCAGATTCAATAAATATTCACTAACTACTTAAGAGAACTGTCTCACCATGTAGTACACATCATAGCTAAAGGCATGATTCAGACCTTTATAGGGCCACGGAATCCTGGAACCTTTGAACCCACATTTTTACTCAGTTCTCCTCTTAAGAATCTGAAGCCCTGAGAGAGGGCAGAACTAGCTGAGGGTTAAGTCTCCTTGGTCTACACTGTTCCCTGCCTGGCAGGAGGCAGCCACTCATTCATTAATTCATTCGTGTATATATTCTTTTGTTGTTGTTCTTAAAATATAATTTATTGAAAATGTTAAAAAATACTTTAGTTCATTAATTATGAAATTATAGAGGCACTAAAGATTATGATCCTGTTTTTCACCTGTCAAATCAAGTGCTACTTACCTATCATCTTTTTTTTTTTAGTGACTTAATAATGATTGACAAGATTGTAGTATAAGAGGGGTACAATTTCACACAGTTCCCACCACCAGAGTTCCATATCCCCTCCCCTAAATTGGAAGTTTCCCTATTCTTTATCCCTCTGGGAGTATGGACCAAAGAACGTTATGGGGTGCAGAAGGTGGAAGGTCTGGTTGCTGTAATTGCTTCTCCACTGGACATCAGCATTGACAAGTTTATCCATATTCATAGCCTGTTTCTATCTTTCCCTGGTAGGGTAGGGTTCTGGGGAGGTAGGGTTTCAGGACACATTGGTGAGGTCATCTTCCCAAGGAAGTCATGTTAGCATCATGGTAGCATAGGCAATTTGATGGCAAAATATTGGAGCTGGAGGGTTGACATCACAAACCTAGCATTTCTGGAGGACACATTCTGAAGTGAAACTTGTCGAGGTGGCACTGGTTGCATTGATTGGGTTGAGATCATCATATGCAGTATCAAATAGTTTGCATTGAGAGAAGCATGAAGGAAAATGAGCAAAGCTCCAGAGGTTTCAGAACTGGAAGAAATATGGGTTTATACGTAATGAGGAAGCCTATCATCTTTAGGATTACTAAATGGATAAAAGCTGTAAAAAAATCATCACTTCGGCTATAGCATACCAAGTATTTGATAGCTATATTATTGTTCTTATTATGTATTGATATAATAAAAATACAATTTGGCTTATTTTAAGAAGTTTAAAATAATTTCTTATTTTTCTCAGTATTAGAGAAAATCAATGATATGTATTTTTCTTACATCAATACATAATAAGAACAATAATACAGGGAGTCGGGTAGTAGCACAGCGGGTTAAGTGCACATGGCGCAAAGCGCAAGGACTGGCTTAAGGATCCTGGTTAGAGCCCCCGGCTCCCCACCTGCAGGGGAATTGCTTCACAAGCGGTGAAGCAGGTCTGCAGGTGTCTCTCTTTCTCTCCCCCTCTCTGTTCCTTCCTCTCTCCATTTCTCTCTGTTCTATCCAACGACAACAACAATAATAACAACAGCAACAATAACAACAAGGGCAACAAAAGGGAAAATAAATAAGTAGCAAAAAAAAGAACAATGATATAGTTATTAAATACTTGGTATATATGTATTGTTTTTTATATTTATTTATTTATTTTATTTTGTTGCCCTTGTTGTTTTATTGTTGTAGTTATTATTGTTGTTATTGATGTCGTCGTTGTTGGATAGGACAGAGAGAAATGGAGAGAGGAGGGAAAGACAGAGAAGGGGAGAGAAAGATAGACACCTGCAGACCTGCTTCACTGTTTGTGAAGCAACTCCCTTGCAGGTGGGGAGCCAAGGGCTCGAACCAGGATCCTTAAGCCAGTCCTTGTGCTTTTGGCCACCTGCACTTGACCTGCTGTGCTACCACCCGACTCCTGGTATGTATGTATTCTTATCTTTCTACTTGTCACCATTCAGAAGATGCTTGACCTTGGCCTATTCAATTTCCCCTTTCACCCATGAGCTTAAACCAGTTCTAAACTCCATCCCAGGTCCCGTATGTAATCCTCTCCTAGGACTGCTATAACCAGTTATTAGTGGTCTGGGAGGTGGCACAGTGGACAAAGCACTGGACTTTCAAGCATGAGGTCCTGGGTTTAATCCCCGGCAGCCCATGTACCACCGTGATGTCTAGTTCTTTCTCTCTTTCCTTCTATCTTTCTCATTGATAAATAAATAAAATCTTTTAAGAAATTACTACAAAAATTTATTGTCTCACAATTATGGAGAGCAGAAGTACAAAACCAAGTAATCTGCAAGGTCATCCACCCTCTGTGAGCTCTAGGGGAAAGTCTCTCCTTGCCTTTCCCAACTTTTAGGGACTTCAGATGTTTGTGTTCATTGGCTTGTGACTGCATCACTCCAATCTCTGTCATCATAGGTTTTCTCTTCTTCATTTGCATCTTCTCTTTTGTCTTTGATAAAGATACTTGCTACTGGATTTAGGGCACATTTAAGTAATCAGAATAACCACATCTCACAATCCTTAATTTTGCAAAGGTTGTTTGTTTTGCTTGTTTACTTGTTTTTTTTTTTTCAAATAAACTTGAAACTTTCTTCAGATAAGTTCATATCCATAGGGTCTGGGTATTATAACATGGACATAGAATTTTAGGGGGTGCCACTTGATTTTAGGGGATAAATTTTAATCCGCTATACATGTAGTTCCCAAATGCTTTCCAAGGAATGTTGGGAGCATGCAACTCCATGACTTCAGTTCTGAATCTCCAACCCAGACTGATCCTAGATTTACATAACCTTTTCTTTGCCACCACTTAAGAGCCCTCTGCTCCCCACCTGCAAGGGAGTTGCTTCACAAACAGTGAAGCAGGTCTGCAGGTGTCTATTTTTCTCTCCCCTTCTCTGTCTTTCCCTCCTCTCTCCATTTCTCTCTGTTCTATCCAACAACGATGACATCAATAACAACAATAATAACTACAACAATAAAACAAGGGCAACAAAAGAAAATAAATAAATATAAAAAACAATACATACATACCAAGTATTTAATAACTATATCATTGTTCTTTTTTTGCTCATCTCTAGGGGCCAGGCAGTGGTGCATCCAGCTGAGTGCACACATCACCATGTACAAGGACCCAAGTCAGAATCCTCAGTCTCCACATGTTCAGGCAAGCTTGACTAGCCGTGAAGTAGTGCTGTGTGTGTGCCTCTCTTTCTCCCTCTCTATTTCCACCTTTGCTCTCAATTTCTCTCTGTCCTTTATAAAAGAGAGAAAGAAAAGGAAAATATAGGAAAAATAGAACTATAGAAATGTAGACAAGAAAAAAAGAAAAATAAAGATAAATAAATAAAAACTCATCATCTCCCCCTACCCTATCTCTTAATACCCAAAGTGCTTGTACATTTCCCATATGTCGGGGAAAATCACTTCCACTTTCTTTCTCATCATATTTTCCCATTATAGGTGGTACCTGGTTGCTCTTTTTCAACCCATTGACTTCTCTCCATTCCTGCTGTCATGTCCCAAGTTTAGGAGGATCAGAACAATCCATCCTGACCTAGAGTTTCATTCATCCCCTTCTATTCCCCCTATAACCCAGAGTGGTATTTTAATATACTGATTCTTCATTTTATTATTATTATTATTATTATTATTATGAATTGACACCAGGGGCTCGGTGCCAGCCCTTCGAATCCACTGTTCCCTGCAGTCTTTTTTTAAAATTTATTTATTTTTTTATTTGATAGGACAAAGACAAACTAAGAGGGGAGTACGAGATAGGGAAAAAGCAAAATAGTTACCTTCAGACCTGCTTCACTGCTCAACTTGTGAAACTCCTCCCCCCCACCACAGGTGGGGAGTAGGGCTTGAGCTCAGGTCCTTGCACATAGTAACATGTACACTCAACCTAGTACACAACTGCCTGGCCCACCACTGAGTGATGCTAATCATGTCATTTCCTTATGTAGGTCCCCCTAAAAGATGTTCCCTGCCCTGAGAATCAACACAAATCTTACCAGGCTACTTTCATCCAGCAATCATTGCCTCTCTTTCTATACAGCCTGAAATTTGATAGCCTAGTCACCCTGGACATGTTTCACTTTGCTGACTTTTTTTTTTAATTATATGGTTTATAGTTATCCTTTTTATTTATTTGCATAATCTTTATTTATTTGTTGAATAGAGACGGTCAGAAATCAAGAGAGGAGGGGGAGATAGAGAGGGAGAGAGAGAGATACCCACAGCCCTACTTCACCACCTGCAAAGCTTTCCCCTTGTAGGTGGGGACCAGAGGCTTGAACCTGGGTCCTTGTGCATTATAACATGTGTGCTCAACCAGGTGGGCCACTACTCATCCCTCAGTTTCCCAACCTTCAGCTATATCCTTCAACATGTTGGGAACACTACTTTCCCAAAAGGTTTCTTTACCTCCCACTCCCAACCTTTTCGCATTCTCCTCTCCGCCTCCCCAATAGTCAGAAAAGTTTGGGGATTCCTCAAACACTTGAGGCAATACATGTTATCCACCCACCTACCCCAAGCCTTTTCTGGACCCAACCTTGGGCCAGGTCACTGCTGTGGACAGCTCTTCATGGGCAAGTATATACATGCTGCCTGTCCACGTATCATGCACATGTATTCCTATGACACTTCAGCTTCCTGGGGATTGGGGCCTGCCTTTACACTGCTTACTACTGTCTCCAGTTCTAACATAGGGTCTTGTGCCCATGAACTGGACAGACAATGAGGAATAAAAACACATAAATAAGTGAATAACCCTTACTATTTTGGTCTCCATCAAACTTCGCTGAGCATAAGTGAGGTGCCAATTAATACAATAGTCATCTTGAATAGCTAAGCCTTATTAATTAATTAATTTATTTATTTATTTATTTATCTCTAGGGTTATCACTGCAGGCTCAGTGCCTGCCTGACTCCATGATCCCCACCAGCTATTTTCTTTTCCTTTTTCATTCTTTATTTCTGTTTTTAAAGATTCAGTTATTATACTTCATATTCCATATACTTTATATTTTATATGAAGCAGAAAGAATGAAAGAGAAAGAGAGAGAAGCTAGAGCACCACTTCTGTACATGCAGTGCCAGAAACTGAACCTGTGATACCCTCCCCCCCTTTTTTTTCTGCCTCCACGGTTATCACTGGGGCTCGGTGCCTGCAGTATGAAATGGCTCCTGGTGGCCATTTTCTCCATTTTGTTGTTGTTGTTATTGTTATTATTGTCGTTACGATTGTTGTTGTTGGATAGGACAGAGAGAAATCAAGAGAAGAGGGGAAGACAGAGAGAGAAAGAGACACCTGCAGACCTGCCTCACCGCTTGTGAAGTGACCACCACCACCCACCCCTGCAGGTGGGGAGTTGGAGGCTCGAACCTGGATCCTTATGCTGGTCCTTGTGCTTCATGCCATGTGTGCTTAACCCTCTGTGCTAACATCTGAACCCTGTCATACCCTTTTAATAAACATTTTGAAAGAGCTGTTAAGAGAGGAATAGAGGAACAGAGAGAAGGAGCAACAACTGCAGCACTGCAGCACTGCTCCACTGCTCCACTGCTCCTGAAAGCTTTCTTCTTTCTGGTGGGGATCAGAGACTGCAACCCTAGTCCTCGCACATGATAACGTGTTCTATCAGGTATGCCACCAGCCACCTGCACCTCCTTTCCCTTAAATCCACTGTGTAAATAAAACCATACCTCCCATTGGTAAAGGCTCTGTGGTGTTCATTCATGCTCTGACTCAAAAATACATGCTGGGTACCAGTTGAAGTCTTCACTAAGGGTTCGTGGACTGTGAACATCAGAGGCATTCTGACTACTGATGAAAAGTGGAAGGAAAACAGGCCCACACAACTTCCCTGACCAGGAAGGGAAAAGCTCAATGCTTTCCAGATGGTGAGGGCTTCTGATACCAAGTATTGCCTGCTTAATCCTAGCCTTAGGGACCCTCCTCAGGTTGAAGATCAAGTATAAATTATTTCCTCTGACCATAGGATGTCCAGAAACACTGGATGAATGAAGTTCTTTGCCCATGTTGACCCTAAGTGATAAGTCCTGGCTTTGGAAAGCAGTCTAGACATATCTGCCTACCACCCACATGCCATAAGCAGAACCTGGTGTCTCTCCAGAAGCAATAGCACAGATGTTGGTACCAGATGGAAAGGAAATTAGATAGATGGGAGGATAGGTAAGTATAGCTGTTTCCCTAGGAATAGGGGCCTCAGCATGTTCTGCCCCCACCTTCCCTCATTCACCTGTGATCCCTGCCCTGGGGAAGAAGAGGGGAGAGACACCACTACTTGGTGCTGAGGCCTTCCTAACTGCTGACAACTTTCACAAGTCTTAGCAACCATTGTAACAGCTGGAAGCCTGGCCAGGGTTTATGAACCCTTGGTCACACCATGAAATTCCCCCAAACAGGGACCTGGGATCAATCAATGCTTCACAGAGGGCATTGCATATATTGGCACACATCTCTGTCCTTCAGTACACTCAGCAAACAGCTGTCCACTGCACTCTAGGGTTAACCCACTCTTTGAAGGACTGAGAAGAAGCTAGGCGTGTCCCAGTTGATCTGTGCTTTCACTTAAGACCAGAGACATGAAGCCGGGAGATTCAACTTGAGTGGGGCCACCTAGTGGTGGCTATACTGCTTTGGCACTAGGACCTCATGGACTTCTTGGTCTTTGAATCTGCTATGAACCCTGAAGAAGGGAAAGAGAATCTGGTAGAATACCCAGGAGAACACAAGTGAGTCTCTAGAGAGTGCAATCCAAATCTCTGAGTCCATTTGGTGCCTGTAAAAGATGAAGTAGGCTCCATAGAATGGCCAAGTCCCTCCCAGCTGCTTCTCCACAGTTCCCTGCAGCATAAGAGGCAAAACCACGGGGGTCCAGTGGTAGCACAGCAGGTTAAGCGCTCATGTTGTGAAGCACAAGGACTGGCGAAAGGATACCGGTTCAAGCCCCAAGCTCCCCACCTGCAGCAGGTTCACTTCAAAAGTGGTGAAGCAAGTCTGCAGGTGTCTATCTTTCTCTCCCCCCTCTCTGTCTTCCCCATCTCTCTCCATTTCTCTCTGTCCTATCCAACAACAATAACAACAACAATAATATAATAATACCCACAACAACGATAAAACAACAAGGGCAACAAAAGGGGGAAAAATAGCCTCCAGGAGCAGTGGATTCATGGTGCTGGCACCGAGCCCCCAGCAATAACTCTGGAGGCAAAAAAAAAAAAAAAAAGAGAGAGACAAAACCACAACAATCAGGGATGTCATTACAGGGTGCAGACAGATAGATGTTGAGAGCTCTGGGGGACTGTAAATACCCAGCAGGTCCTGGATAGCCCCTCATGGTAAAGACAGTTGGCTTAGACTTGCTTTAGACTTCAGCTTCGCTCCTCACTGCACCTTTTTTTTTTCCTTCTTGGGTACAAAACTTTTAGTCTAGTACAAATCTCTAGAGGTCCAGGAATTAACTCGGTATAGTGCTTAACAAATACTGGAATTCTAATGTGTACAGTGTAAAGCATGTTTGTTTGTTTGTTTAAATTATTGTTCTTGGGTCAGGAGATAGCTTACCCAGTAAAATATTTGCCTTACCATCCACACCTGAGCCCAATTTGGTGGGGATGAAGAATAGATGAGGGTGCTGAGAGGGTTGGAAATAGATATTGAACATATTGGCCTAGCTACTGTTTTAAAGTCTGAACATTCAGTAATTTTAACATCTTTTTTCCCCTTTTGTTGCCCTTGCTTTATTGTTGTTATAGTTATTATTATTGTTGTTATTGAGGTCATCATTGTTGGATAGGACAGAGAGAAACGGAGAGAGGAGGAGAAGACAGAGAGGGGGAGAGAAAGACAGACACCTACAGACCTGCCTCACCACCTGTGAAGCGACTCCCCTGCAGGTGGGGAGACGGGGGTTCGAACCAGGATCCTTACGCCGGTCCTTGTGCTTTGTGCCACATGCATTTAACCTGCTGTGCTATTGCCTGGCCCCCAATTTTAATATCTTTCCAGATTTTATCAAATTTGAAGAATCTGATAGAGTAGAGGGTAAGCAGAAATAAGAAGCACGACTTCAAGGGTCCCGGGGCTGTAATGAAAGGGTTTGCCTATAATACTGAAGACCAAGGTCAGTTACCCCAGAGTGAAGGTCAGGAAGGAGAAGAATGCTGTTTGGGATTTGGCAAGAGCCCCTGTAGCCTACAATGGGGGAGCATGAGAAAGAACTGAGCCTGGTGGTGACTGGGGAAGAGCTGGTGAGTGTAAAGGGCAGTGATGGTAACCTGAGCTGAAATGAAATCTCTCTTTTCCTCTCTCTCCTATGTTGGTTTTCGTTCTCTGCCTAACTCTGTCTGCAGTGGCAATGCAGACAGAGAGGGTGAATAGACTGAAGAAATAATGAAGAGGTCCAGGAACCCAGGTCAGTGGTAGAGTAGCTCATGCCTTGAAGGTCTTGGATTTGATGCCCCCACACACACATGCACACGCACACACTAAAACATGAAGCATGGTCATTCACTCATTCACTTAGTTAACAAATATTAGTTGAATGTTCTTGATTCCATGTTTCATCTTTGGAATGAGGCCCTATTTCTTTTCATAATAGGTCTCTTCACTCTTGGCTCTCTCAGCCAGGTCACACCAGAGCAGGTCCTGCTGAAGAAAATCAATACCCTCTCCCAGATAATATAAGAATGAGGAGTCATTCTAGGTGGTTTCAAAAGTTCTTTGCTATCAGCATTCTTATTGTGTTCCTATCTGATTGGCTACAAAGCAACTCTGATTGGTCATAAGTCAACTCCACAAAAACAAAGACAAAATAGTCCCCAAGTTAGCTTCTCATTTGAAAACAGACTATACTGAAGGAGAAAGAAGACTCAAAGATGCAGGGTTGAATACTACCCATAGCACTTTGAAATATCTATCAATGACTTGAGAAAATGCCAAGAGCAAACAACATTGTAGAAGGTTTACACACACACACACACACACACACACACACACACACACATGCAAAGCTCTGTTACAAATATCCATTTAGTATTTGGAAACTATGTACTTACCAAGAATCATGAAGTCATCTGGGGAGGAGGTGGGGAGGAGCTTCAACTCTTTTGCCTCCAGTATTTAAAGTTGTGTCATAAATTTGTTGAAGACAGCAGTAGAGAACAAGCTGTCATTCCTAAGTTAGCTAAAGAGTCACTAATGCTCTCAAAGACCGTTGTGCATTATTGGCTGCCTCTTTCACATTTGTCATAGGTTTGTAAAACTTTTGGTTTGGAAGGATGAGAGAAAAGACTACTCACAGAAGGATCTGCAGTCTTAAATGCTAACATTTACATCCTCTTATTTCACACTTTCAATCAGACTTATTACCATATTTTATTTCCCTTTTTCTTTACTAATTATACAGGGGAATTTACTGCTTTTGCTGTGAAGAGACTGCAGACATGGTTGCATCTATGAAATCTGTCTCTTTCTATCTCTCTTCTGTGCTGGTTTTCACAGTTTATCAAACTCTCATGGCAGGATGGTGACTAAAGCTCCGCCCTGCTAGTAATTCCGGTACCACCGTATTTTCTACCAAGTTGACATGTACATAGTTACTATTCTTCACTACATCTACTCTTTACTGTGTAGGCCATCATGATGCCTAAGACTTAATGTAACATATAATTGGCAGTACTCTGTGAATTGGAACCAAACTGTCAAACAGTTATCTGTCTTTTATGACTATGAGCATAACTATGAGTTATATGGCAAAAATGCTTATAGAAAGATGCACAGTATTAACATGGGACATCTACCAGACACACACACACACACACACACACACACACACAAACACCCTTCTAGGTTTCAAGTTGATATGAATTTCTAATCACAGCACCTGGTGTCTTCAAGATTGAGACACCGTCCAGTGTATGGTAATCGACCATATAATGATGGTCTCCATCCTTTCTTTCCCTGATCTTTATTTCCCTCTTATTTATTTATTTACTTATTTGTTTGTTTTAGAAATATATCTTTTAATATATTTATTTATTCCCTTTTGTTGTCCTTGTTTTTTTATTGTTGTAGTTATTATTGTTGTTGATGTTGATGTCGTCGTTGTTGGATAGGACAGAGAGAAATGGAGAAAGGAGGGGAAGACAGAGAGGGGGAGAGAAAGATAGAAACCTGCAGGCCTGCTTCACCACTTGTGAAGTGACTCTTCCGCAGGTGGGGATCTAGGGGCTTGAACCAGGATCCTTACACCGGTCCTTGCACTTTGTGCCACATGCGCTTAACCCACTGAGCTACAGCTCAACTCCTTCCTTTATTTATTTTAAGTTTATTGTCATTTTATTTAGCTCATCTGTTTGCCTTCTTAGTAAAAAAAATTATTTGATTTACTTCATGAGATACAGGTAGAAATAGAGAGAGAGAGTGAGAGGCCAGAGCAGCAATCTCACACATTCAGTGGTTAGGACTGAACTCAGGACAGGTCCAGCACTCTACTGGGCAACAATTTATTTTTATTCATTCATTTCCTTCTTTTTTTTTCAGTGCTGAGGCCTCTCACATGCATGACTCTACTGCCTATTTTGCTTATTTTTTTCCAGATTGAGTCAGAGATACAGAGATGGAGAGAGGAAGGGGGAGAGACACCACAGCACCAGTCCACCCTCTGTGAAACTTCCTCCCTCTTCTGTGGTGCTCTCATGTGGTTCTAGGGCTCAAACCTGGGGCTTGCACCTAATAAGGGACGGGCCTGACCAAATGAATTATCATATTCAAGCCATCCCTCTGCGATTAGTTAATAGGAGCCAATGCCTCTCACATGCATAATTTCCCCTCTGCCTGGCCACTTTTTTCATTCAGAGAGAGAAGCAGAAATAGAAGTAGAAACAGGGAGAGCTTCCTTCAGTGTCCTAGTACTTCCTGTGCAGGGCAGGGTCTTGGGAATAGGCAATAGGAATATAGCAAGGTGCATGCTCAGCCTCATTTTCCTATTTTTAAAAGAATGCACTTCATGTTTCTTACAGATTGTCCTTTACTTATGGATGAGGCTACCTCTCAATAAATCATAATTAGCTGAGAATATCAGTAAGTTGATAATGCCAAGCAGGTCACTCCTGCTGCCCAGCATCACCAGAGAGTCTCCTATCTTGATCTCTACTGTTATACTTAGTGCTTTCACATCATCATAAAGTCACAGACTAATCAGACCACTGTAAATCTGAGACCACCTGTATGTCCTCTATGGAGTGAGATGGGTGTCAGCTGGCCCATTTCTGAGTGATCTTAATGCAGTTACGTGGTGCAGACTCTGTACTATGCAAGCCTGGAGCTCCATTCACATCACAAACATTGCATATTTGCACATTTATAACATTTTAGTAGACAGAAATAAAATGAACAGGGAAAGGGATATCCTTTGCTAATTTGTACAAAATTACCATATAGGTCAACAGTGGCTGGCTCTAACCCTAATATACCTCCACATAATCACCGGGATCTGAGCCAACCATAGGACTGCTCATTCCTGCTTCAAGAATCCCAGACTCTCCTTGTGGACTCGCTCATGCCCCCAAGTGTTCCACCTGTTTCAGCTCTGGTTGTGACTCTCAATTCTTCCCTTACCCCTTGAGTAGATACCATCATTGGAATTTGCTGGTGAGCCTTGTCTTCTGTCCCTGTGGTCAGTGGCCCTGTCTCTGTCCTGTCATGGGAAGTCAGGACATTCATATCTTTAGAAATCAAAGCAACTTCATATACTAAACATAATCCAAAACCTTTGCTTTCTTTCTAAATGTATTTTTACTGATTTGATAAGAACTTAACTGACAGTACAATTAACTAGTTTCTATGGCATAGTGTTACATGTACTAATATTTTGTGCTAGTGTTTTCTTTCTTTGTAATTTTTTCCTGTCTCTAAAATTTGCACAAGTCTGTGAAAAGCTTGGCAATTCCTATGTATCCAGTGTCTGAAAGAAAACACTATGGCCACAGAACTCAGGGGTGGGGGTAGGAGTTACCCACTGAATACATGCACATGCCCCCCCCCCCCAAACACATAAACGCACACACTTACAAACTCAGATGAGTCTGCACACACTTGCATAGGAGACATAGAGGCGGCTCTGGATTTTATTATTTGGTTCTGCCCTTAACTTTAACTCTGACTCAGAACTTGATTTGACTTTAGGCCAGAATCTGATATTCTGTCTGACTCTAAACCAGCCAGTTACAGTTTGGTATCAGAAAGATGTCTACCTCCATATGCCAGAGGAATTGGAACCCCAAAGGGAAAATAGATTTGCCTCACAGGGAACCTTCCAAGCTACAGAGTGAATGATCTGAGTGGCAAAGGTGGAGAAATGACATTACCATGCTTTGCATTTTTGGAAACAAGTATATGCTGTTTCATTTTAACAGCTTCCCAGCAGCTGTAGGATAGACGGACCCCTTCCAAATTTCCCTCTCTCCCATCCTGCCCTCATCAAGACCTGGAATTTTTTCTACATTCCATCCCTTAACACCAACAGCTGTTTGTGTTGCACAGCAAAAGTTTATGGGGCCTCCGAATCCTTTAGGATGCTACTCCCACACCATTGAGAATTATAGATGCAAAAATAATAATAACCACCAGAGGGGGCATGGATCTCACTGTGGAACTGCAGTTAAAGACACAATGCCAGTCTTGCTCAAAAAGTCTAAAAGTCACCATGTTCCAGATGCTACCATCATGCCAACCGGACTTCCCTGGGCATATGACGCCTCCAATGTTTCCTGGAGCTCTGCTTCTCCAGAGCCCCACCCTACTAGGGAAAGAGAGGGGCAAGCTGGGAGTATGGATTGACCTATCAACACCCATGTTCAGCGGGGAAACAATTACAGAAGCCAAACCTTCAGCCTTCTGCACCCTATAACAACCCTGGGTCCATATTACCATATTCCCAGAGGGTTTCCCAGAGAATATGAAAGCTATCAGGGGATGGGATGGGATACAGAGTTCAAGTGGTGGGAACTGTACCCCTCTTATCCTATGGCCTTGTCAGTGTTTCCATTTTATAAATAAATGTTTGTTTGTTTTTTTTAAAAAAAGTCTAAAGGACCTGATCCTGGACTCTGATCCTCCAAAGTGCCAAGGTATAGTTGGGATTCTTGCCCAGATGTACATAAACAAGAGTAACTGGGCAGATAGAAACATCTTATAGGCAAACTATTGTATTTACTGCGACTGTAAAACATCAATCTCCCAATAAAGGAAAAAAATGTCTTATGGGCTATAAGGAATGAGTTCTGTGCTAGGACATCTATTGGTAGGGAAAGCAGAGAGGGATATTAGGAGAGTTTTTAGTCCCTCACTCAGCCTTTGAATGACAAGATCCTCTATAGCCAGTTAAGTTGACTTGCAGTTTTTGGGGTGAGGGAGCACATTAGTCCATGAGGCCTAAACAAAATCAAATAGACTAAAAACAGTGAGAAGTTGAATAAATTTAGGTAAGGAGATAGAGGAGGCCATTGACAGGATTCTGGATGTACCAAGAATATTCCTGACTCTGCTTGAGATGACTACCAGGAAGACAGGGCTTAGAGGCCTGGGAACAGGCAGGCAGCCTCTAAGTTCTGCTGATGCTCTGAGCTGCTTCTGTGATCAGGCATGATGCTCTCTCCCTGTATCAAGTGTGACCTGACACCTGACCCATACCATCCATATCAGACAGTTTCAGATGGCCCCTCCAGATTCTTTCTTTCAAACCTCTTTCTGCTTGAGGGATGACTTGTGTGAGTGGCATCAATAGGGTCCCCTGCCCTGTAACTTCTGGTTGAGTTAAAATGTAAGGAGGGCCAATAAAGCCAGAAGGAGGAGATCAATTTTGGGGAAGTTGCCTATACTTTAGGGTCTAGCCCAGTGAATTGTGTCACCTCAGAATTATGTATGAGTGGCTAGGTCATGCCAAGGAGCAACCAGACCTGGATGTTCTAGAAGGGCTTCCACGTGGGCTCACTCACCTGAAGCCTGTGGAACCTTCTGCATCCTCACCCATGTCCAGTCAGTCAATAAATGTTCACTGGCACCCTTTATACTCCCAATCCAGGCGTCTCAGGACACAAACACAGACAGAAGTGAATCTGACAAAGCTCTTGACAAAGTTTTTTGAGGGTGGGGCAGGTAAAAGCAGGTTCACAGGTATGAAAAATTATAAGAGAAAAATATGAGGAAAGTGAACCACAGAGACCAAGATAACTCACATAAAGGGCATCTCACTGGCTGAGTTGTCAGGCAGGAGGTTAGCCTGTGGGTCTCCCCCACATAGCCAACCAAAAGGAGGTTTGGAGGGACTAGAAGACTGAATGAACAGGGGTTGGGGCAGGTGAATGGCTGATTCATATAAGAGGCCTTTGGCTCCTAGCCAGGATCTTACTCCTCTCTAGAGTTTGCTTTGCTTAGAGGTAGAGGGAAGTGCCTAGAAAGAGGCATAGCATTTCCCTCACTACAGGGAATGGGCTGAGGTTCTAAGAAAGTAAAGAGCATAGATACCACCTCCAGTGGAGCAGACATCGCAGGGCTGTGACTAAGAGAAGACAGTCAGGCTGACTCAGTGTGCATAGGACTAGCATATGGCACACTGAGGTTACCAACAGGAATGTTTTCACATCATTGGGGATGGCCCTCTCAACTTACATTGAAAATGGATTCCAGAAGAATTTAAAGATGGGTGCTGTCTTTGTTGATCTCACAGCAGCCTATGACACGGTCTGGCATCATGGTCTCCTAGTCAAGATCTCAAGATGCCTACCTCCATGGATGGCCAACACTATATCGTTTCTTCTCCAAAACAGAAGATTCCGGGTGCATCTGGGTGACAAGTCTAGCAGATGGAGACTTGTCTCAAGTGGCCTCCCCCAGGGCTCTGTTCTGGCTCCTACACTATTTAATATTTACATCAATGACCTCCCAGAAACTTCTTCAAGGAAGTTCATCTACACCGATGACACCTACTGTGCAACTCAGGCATCCAAGTTCGACATCCTCGAGGAAACACTCACGAAAGACATGTCTCTGATATCTGATTACTGTAAAAAATGGCGACTAATCCCTAGCACTGCAAAAACGGTATCATCTGTTTTCCATCTACACCATGCCTCGGCCTCGCGTGAGCTTAATGTGCAACTTGATGATACGAGAATCCGGCATGAAGCCCAGTCAGTCTATCTTGGCGTTACTCTCGATCGCACTCTGTCATTTCACGAACATCTCATAAAAACTGCAGCAAAGGTGGACGCGAGGAACAACATCATTGCAAGACTGGCCAGCTCCTCATGGGACGCGAGCGCTTCCACACTACGATCATCATCTCTGGCATTATGCTATTCCACTGCAGAATACTGTGCCCCAGTATGGTTCCGTAGCCCCCATGTCCACTTGGTCGATTCCAAATTATATTCCTCCATGAGGATAATTTCTGGAACCATCCGTTCCACCCCGGTTCCATGGCTGCCAGTTCTTAGCAACATCACCCCGCCAGATATTCGTCGGGATGCGGCATCATCTAAGTTCATTTCCCACGTCTACGCTCGACCGGACCTGCCAATATACGCGGATATCTTCGCCCACCCTGTCCAACGCTTGACGTCTCATCATCCAATCTGGTCTCCTACACCTACAATGAACTTCTCTGTTCCAGACTCTTGGAAACAGAGTTGGCAGTCAGCTGAGGTAAAGAACAAACACCTCATCACAGACCCCTGCAAGCGTCAACCCGGCTTTGACCTAGCACGTTATGATTGGGCCCTCCTCAATCGCTATCGAACAGGCCATGGCCGGTGCACCGCTATGTTCCATCGCTGGGGAGCCAGAGATGACCCGAACTGCCCCTGCGGCTACAGACAGACTATGACCCACATAGTCAATGACTGCCACCTCTCCAGTTTCAAAGGAGGTCTCGTAACTTTACATCAGGCTCAACCTGACAATGTTAACTGGCTACGGAAGAAGGCAAATGCTAGAAGAAGAAGATTGGGGATGGAGATGTCATAATGATGTAAGTCTGAAGGCAGGTCAAGAGCTAGCTCACACAGTAGCACATGCCTTCCCACATACAAGGCACTGGAACCAAACTCCAGCAGCACATGGAACACCATGGATGGTGGAGCAGTGAATTGATGTCTCTCTTCTCTGTCTTCCTCCTTCCTCTTGTCCCTCTCTCCTCTTTCTACCTCTTCCTCTCCCTCTCACTCTTTAAAAAGAATGAAATAAAATGACATTGGGCCCAGGAAGCCACTCAATGGTATTGTGCATATGCAATATTTTTAGTTAATTCCCCAGTGCTAAATTAAAAAACAAAAAAAGAGGGGAGAACTGGGCAGTGGAGCACCCAATTAAGTGTACATATTACCATGTGCAAGGACCCAGGTTCAAGCCCCTACTCTTCACCTATGGGGGGATGCATCTTGAGCATCCTATCCAGTAAAATAAAAAAGAAAAAATGGCCTCCAGGAGCAGTGGATTCGTAGTGCTAACACCGAGCCGCTGAACAACTTACCTTGCCCTTCCTCACGTTTTTTATATGGTGAGGTGTTGGTCTGCTTCTAAATTCTACTTCTAAGACCCCTTCTGTTTCATTGGTTCAATCCCCCCTGCTTAACACTGTGTTCTATTTACATAACCACTGTTAAATAAGCACCGCCCTGCCTCCAGGGCATTGGTTTAATCCTCACTGTTTGCATGCTTTTTCCTTCTCCCCACCCCCTATCCTACGTACATCCTCTTCAGACCTGACTCTTCTGCCTCAGGATATATAAGGACAAGATTATGATTAGAGATAGCTTAGATTGCACTACATTCCACATGAATAAAGACTGAACTGCGTACCACTCAGCCATGAGTTCCTGGTCTTCTGTCTCTCCCATCCGTGAAGCTAGCTCGACAGTGAGGGAGTGCATCACTGATGATCCCTGGCCCTGCTTTTATAGGCAAAAAGAGATAGAGACATTAAAGCACTGCTCCACCACCCATGGAGTTCCTCTGATGTTGTCTGTGGTGTTCCCATGTTCCTCCTGAGGGTTCACCCCAAGGTCTTCGATTATGTAAGGCATGTGCTTGACAGCTGAGCTATCTCCCTGGTCCTTCTTCTTGAATACACTAGTCATAAAAATCTGGAGTCCCAATGTGTCAACAGCTGTCCTGTAAAAACTTATCCCCATAACAAAATGATTGGAGAAAAAAAATGTGAATTTCTTACTTCTAAAATATGTGTGTTTGTTTGTTAACTTGTCATATCATTTTGTTTTAGATGAAACACATTTTGATACAAAAAAAATTGAAAAGCTTTTAGTGGTGCTTTTGCCCAGATAAAGTGAATTTAGTTGTTCTTTATGTTTTGTTTTGCCTAGTGTGGGTTTTTGTTTTTCTTCTTCTTTTTTTTAATCCTAAGGAATAGTACTTAATCCTAATATGTGGTTCTCTCTCTCTCTCTTTCTCTCTCTCTCTCTCTCTCTATCTCTCCTTAGGTGTGCTTTTTCTGGAACTCAGTTAAAAACTGGGTGTGTATTTCTTTTTAAATTTGGATCTTCATTTATTTACTGGATAGAAACAGCCAGAATGAGGGGCCAGGTGGTAGCACCCCTGGCTGAGTGCATATGTTATAATGCACAAGAACCCAGGTTTGAGTTCCCAGTCCCCACCTGCAAGGGGGAAAGCTTTGCAAGTGATGAAGCAGGGCTGCATGTGTCTCACTGTCTCTCTCTCCTTATCACCCCCTTCCCTCTTGATTTCTGGCTGCCCCTACCCAATAAATAAAGACTATTTAAAAAATTAAAAAAATAAAAAGGCAGAAATTGAGAGTGAAGTTGGCGATAGAGAAAGGAGAGAGAAAAAAGAAAAGAGAGAGAGAGGGAGGGAGGGAGGGAGAGGAAGAGGGAAAGAGAGAGCAGCAATACTGATTCACCACTCACAAAGCTTTCCCCTTGCAGGTGGGGGCTTGAACCCAGATCCTTGTGCATTGCAACATGTGCACCAACCTAGGTGCACCACCACCTAGTCCCCTGAAACTGAGTGTTTACTGAGGTTTATTTCCTTGGCACACCTGAGTTATAGTTTGTCTCCCCAGCATTTAAAAAAATTTTTATTTATAAAAAGGAAACGCTGACTAAACCATAGGATAAGAGAGGTAAAACTTCACACAATTCCCACCACCAGAACTCTGTATCCCATCCCCTCCCCGATAGCTTTCCTATTCTTTTTTTTTTCTTAATTTCTTTATTGGGGAATTAATGTTTTACATTCAACAGTAAATACAATAGTTTGTACATGCATAACATTTTTCAGTTTTCCATATAACAATACTACCCCCACTAGGTCTTCTGTCATCCTTCTTTGACCAGTACACTTCCCCCGACCCACCCACCCCAGAGTCTTTTACTTTAGTGCAATATGCCAATTCCAGTTCAGGTTCTACTTGTGTTTTCTCTTCTGATCTTGTTTTTCAACTTCTGCCTGAGAGTGAGATCATCCCATATTCATCCTTCTGTTTCTCACTTATTTCACTTAACGTGAATTTTTCAAGGTCCATCCAAAATTGGCTGAAAACGTGAAGTCACAACTTTTTATAGCTGAGTATTATTCCATTGTGCATATATACCACAACTTGCTCAGCCACTCATCTGTTGTTGGACACCTGGGTTGCTTCCAGGTTTTGGCTGTTACAAATTGTGCTGCTAAGAACATATGTGTACACAGATCTTTTTGGATGAGTGTGTTGAGTTCCTTAGGATATATCCCCAGAAGAGGAATTGCAGGATCATAGGGAAGGTCCATTTCAAGGCTCCTGAGAGTTCTCCAGACTGTTCTCCACAGAGGTTGGACCAATTAACATTCCACTAGTAGTGTAGGAGGGATTCCTTTGACCCCCACAACCTGTCCAGCATTTGCTGTTGTTGCCTTTTCTGATGTATGACATTCTCACAGGAGTGAAGTGGTATCTCATTGTTGTCTTTATTTGCATTTCTCTGACAATCAAACATGTGGAAGCATTTTTTTATGTGTTTCTCAGCCTTTTTGATCTCTTCTGTGGTGAATATTCTATCCCTGTCCTCTCCCCATTTTTGGATGGGGGTATTTGTTTTCTTGTTGCCAAGTTTGGCAAGCTCTTTATTTATTCTGGTTTTTAGCCTCTTGTCTGATGTATGGCATGTAAAGATCTTTTCCCATTCTGTGAGGGGGTCTCTTGGTTTGGGTAGTGGTTTCTTTAGCTGTGCAGAAGCTTTTTAATTTGATGTATTCCTATAGGGTTATGCTTGCCCTAGTCTTCTTTGTAGTTGGATTAGTTTCATTGAAAATGTCTTTAGTTCTGCCAATATTTTCCTCTAAGTATCTGATAGTTTCTGGTCTAACATACAAGTCCTTGGTCCACTTGGAATTAACTTTTGTATTTGGTGAAATATAGTGATTCAGTTTCTTTCTTCTGCATATTTAAACCCATTTTTCTCAACACCATTTTTTGAAGAGACTCTGCTTTCTCCATTTAATAGTCTGGGCAACTTTGTGAAAGATTAGCTGTCCATAGGCATAAGGACTTTCTTCTGGGCTCTTAATTGTATTCCACTGGTCAGTGTGTCTATTCATGTTCCAGTACCAAGCAGTTTTGATGACAATGGCCCTATAATACAATTTGAGATCTTGGGAGTGTGATGCCTCCAGTTCTGTTCCTTCTTCTCAAGATTGTGTTTGCAATTCTAAGCCTTTTCTGGTTCCAGATAAACATTTGTAGCATTTGTTCTAGTCTCCTAAAAAATGTGCTTGGGATCTTGATGGGTATAGCATTAAATTTGTAGATGGCTCTGGGTAGTATACTCATTTTGATGATGTTAATTCTTCCAACCCATGAGGATGGTATATCTTTCCACTTCTTTGTGTCTTTTTCAATTTCCTTGAGTAGTGACTCATAATTTTCAGTATACATGTCTTTCACTTCTTTGGTTAGGTTTACTCCCAGATATTTTATTGTTTTAGTTGCTATAGTAAAAGGAACTAGATTTCATCTTCTTCTAACTTAGTGTTTGCATAGAGGAATGCCACTGACTTTTGAACATTAATTTTGGAGCCTGACAACTTACTGTATTGCCTAATGATTTCCAAAAGCTTCTTGCTGGATTACTTAGGCTTTTCTATGTATACTATCATGTCATCTGCAAATAGGGAAAGTTTGACATCTTCTCTTCTAATCTGTATGCCTTTAGTTCCTTGCTCCTGCCTGATTGCTATGGCAAGAACTTCCAACACTATGTTGAATAGTAATGGTGATAGTGAGCATCCCTGCCTAGTACCTGATCTGAGGGGAAATGCTTCTAGTTTTTCACCATTGAGTATGATGTTGGCTGTAGGTTTGCAATATATAGACTCCACTATCTTCAGGAATTTTCCATCATTCCCATTTTTGTAGTGTTTTGATCATAAAGGGATGTTGTATTTTGTCAAAGGTTTCTTAGCATCTATTGATATGACCATATGGTTTTTAGTCTTGCTTTTGTTGATGTGGTGGATCACGTTGATTGATTTACGTATATTAAATGAACCTTGCATGCCTGGAATAAACCCCACTTGGTCATGATGAACAATATTTTAAATATACTGCTATATCTGGTTGGTTAGAATTTTGTTCAGTATTTTAACATCTATGTTCATCAGAGATATTGGTCTGTAGTTTTCTTTTTTGGTTGTGTCACTATCTGCTTTTGGTATCAAGGTGATGTTGGCTTCATAGAAGCTAGAAGGGAATATTCCAGTGTTTTCAATCTTCTGGAAGAGTTTTAAAAGTAGAGGTATTAGTTCTTCTTTGAAGGTTTTCTAGAATTCATTTGTAAAACCATCTAGTCCAGGACTTTTATTATTGGGAAGGTTTGTGATAACTGTTTCAATTTCATTAGCTGTAATGGGCCTGTTCATGTTATCTAGTTCCTCTTTACTTAATTTTGGAAGTTTGTAGGTATCTAGGAATTTGTCCATTTCTTCCAGGTTCTCTAGCTTGGTGGCGTATAGTTGTTCATAGAAGCCTTGCATAATATATTGAATTTCTGTGGTGTCTGTTGTGATATCTCCTCTTTCATTTATAATCCAATTTATTTGGGTATTCTCCATTTTTTGTTTTGTTAATCTGGCAAAAGGTTTGTGATTTTTGTTCACTCTTTTGAAGAACCAACATTTAGTTTCGTTGATCTTTTGTATGGTTTTCTTATTTTCAGTGTTATTGATTTCTGCCCTAAGTTTAGTGATTTCTGTCCTTCTGGTTGCTTTAGGGTTCCTTTGTTCTTCTTCTTCTAGGTCTCTAAGTTGTGCAATCAGTCTGTTTATTTGTGCTTTTTCTTGTTTCCTAATATGTGCTTGTATGGCTATGAACTTCGCTCTCAGCACTACCTTAGTTGTGTCCCAAATATTTTGATAGCTTGTGTCTTCATTTTCATTGAACTCTCAAGCACTTTGATTTCTTCCTTTATATCCTCTTTGACCCAGTAGTTGTTAAGTAGTGTACTATTAAGCTTCCACATTTTGGGACTATTACTAATCTTTTGTTAGTTGTTTAGTGTTAGTTTAATTCCACTGTGATCTGAGAAAATGCTTGGGATGATTTCAGTGCTCTTGAATTTGCTGATGCTGTCTTTGTGGCCTAACGCTATGGTTTATCCTCGAGAAGAACCCATGTGGATTTGAGTAAAATGTGTATTCCAGTGTCTTGGGATGAATGGCTCTGAGAATGTCCAATAGTTCTAGTTTATCTATCTCCTCATTTAGCTCCCTCATGTCTTTATTGATTTTCTGCCTGGATGATCTGTCAAGTTGAGAGTGGGGTGTTGAAGTCCCCTATTATGACTGTATTGCTGTTAATATATTGCTGTAACTCTTTCAGTAGATGTTTGATATATTTAGATGGCTTCTCATTGGGTACATAGATGTTAATAATTGTTAAGTCCTCTTGATTGACTGATCCTCTGAGCATTAACTATTGTCCATCCCTATCTTTTTAAATTTTATTTATTTTAAAGTCTATCATGTTAGATATGAGAATAGCTCTTTCTGCCCTTTTTTGTGGGCCATTGGCTTGTATGATAGTTTTCCATCCTTTCACTTTAAGTCTGTGTTTGTCTTGTTGAGTTAGGTGGGTTTCCTGTAGACAGCATATTGTTGGGTTGTGTTTTCTGATCCATCTTCTTACTCTGTGCCTTTTAATAGGTGAATTCAGGCCATTGACATTTATTGATATTAAAGATTGAAGATATTTTAATGCCATTCTTGTAGAGTTTTAGAGTGTTCTGATATGTGTCCTATTTATGATGATCTGACTGTTTATAGAAGACCTTTCAGAACTTCTTTCAGGGCAGGCTTGGTGATAGTTGACTCCTTCAACTGTTGCTTGTCTGAGAAGGTTTTGATGCCTGCATCTAGTGTGAATGACATTCTAGCAGGATATAGTATTCTTGGTTGAAAGCCTTTCTCGTTGAGCACTCGGAAGATATCTTGCCATTCTCTTCTGGCCTGTAGTGTTTGTGTGGAGAAGTCTGCTGCTAATCTTATGGGTTTTCCTCTGTAGGTGACTCTTTGTTTTTCTCTTGCAGCCTTCAGGATCCTTTCTTTATCCTTATTCCTTTCCATTCTAAATAGGTTTTGTCTTGGTGTCTTTAAGTCTGGGTTAATTCTGTTTGGGACCCTCTGGACTTCTTGAACCTTTATGTCTTTGATGTTGTCTGGACAAGAGAAGTTATCAGCTATTATGTCCTGAAGAATGCTTTCTTCCCCTCCCTCTTTTTCTTCCTCTGGTAAGCCAATAGTGCGTATATTATTTCTTTTGAAGTCATCCCATAAGTCTCTGTTGTTGTTTTCAGCATCTCTTAACTTCTTTTTGAGATCTCTTACTTCTTTTTTAGTTGTCTTTAATTCATCCTTGATCCTGTTAATTCTGTCTTCATCCTCATTGATTCTATTCTCTCTCCCCTCTACTGTTTTCTGGATTTCATCTATTTTGTTACCCTGTTCTGATACTGTTTTAGCTTGTTCAGCTAGTTGTGTTCTTAGCTCAGCTATTTCAGCTGTCAGCTCTCTAATAAACTTGAGATAATTAGTGTTTTCTTCCAGGGTCTCATTTGCTGTTTCTGCATTTCTGATGACAGTTCTTTCAAACTCTTTACTCACTACGGTGATTATTTCCTTCATTAGTGTTTGGATGTTGACCTCATTATTTTGTGTTTCGTCCTTTTTAGCTGGACTCTTGTCCTGGTTCATTTCTCCAATATTTCTTCTTGTTGGTTCAACCATTTTATATAGTATGTTATTCTCAGCACTTCTCTCAGTACTTTGCAAATTACTGATCACTCTTGCCTGGATTGACTTGTGTCTAATTAAGGTAATTAAAGGGTTCACAGTTGTGGAAATTGACAGTTGTTTCAATAGTATTTTAATTCCTGAGTTGGAGCTCAGTGGCTTAAAGCCTGTTTTGTTCTTTTTCTCCTCTGTAGGATATGGGAGCCTGAGGGCTTTTAAGCTATAAGTAGGCTTCTTAGCTTAATCACTGACTCTGGTGATTTAGTGGGTTCCTGAAGTATTTCCATTCCAGTCCTGTTGTACTCTCAGGTGTTCTCCTTTAGTATTCCTAGTTGATTGGGAGAGGAGAGGAAAGAAACACAGCTGCTGCTGCTCTGTAGCCCTGCCTCCAGAAGTGAAAATCCTAGCTTTCCTATTCTTTAACCCTCTGGGAGTTTGGATCCAAGGTCATTGTGGGATACAGAAGGTTGAAGGTCTGGTTTCTGTAATTACTCCCCCACTGAACATGGGTGTTGACAGGTCAATCCATATTCCCAGCCTGTCTTTCTCTTTCCCTATTGTTGAAGGGCTCTGGAGAAGCAGAGCTCCAGGACACATTGGTGGGGTTGTCTTTCCAGGGAAGTCTGTTCGGCATCCTGCTAGCATCTGGAACCTGGTGGTTGAAAAGACAGTTAACATATAAATCCAAACAAACTGTTGACCAATCATGGACCTAAAGGCTGGAATAGTGCAGGTGAAGAGTTGGGGGGGGGGGGGTGTCTCTGTTTTGTAGATAGCTAGTAGGCATATTTTAGTTATATTCCAAAGGGCCTGTGGCTATATTAGTGTTTTGTTTGTTTGTTTGTTTTCCCTGAACCTGAAGTCTGATATACAGGTGGATCCTAATTATTGTCTGGGGAGGTGATGTCATGGCTGGCAGAAGGACCAGAAAGCTGGATCAGGGAAGAGAGTAGCTCCCAAATATGGGAAAGGTGTATAAATATTGTTTACTATAAACCCCATTAATTTGATGTGATCTGGGGCCCATATTCAGCTTAGGAGCCTATGTGACCTCTGCATCCCTGTAGATCTGAGCTCACATTCTGTGATCATGAGTAGGAACGTTCCAAGCTGCCCCAGTATCAGGATCCATCTTCCTGAGGTGTAGCATAGAGTATGTTGTACATCCTCCCTTCAGAGTTTGGAATATTCTCTACCATTGTTGATCCAAGTTGAGGGCAAGGTCCTGTGGGGGCCCACAAAGGGGTCTATTGTGTTTTTCTTTATAGAGAAGATCGGTAACAATGGAGAGAAGATGATTGGTAACAATGGAGAGAGTCTCCCCAGCACTTGTCAACTTTCAAAATCTCTACTTAGTTGATTAGCTTTCAAGCTGCCCTTTAGAAGTAGGTCTATACATCCCTGACAATTTTTATGTAATGACTGGGCTTTTTCTCTATTGTTTTCTTCTTTCTAGAATTTCACCCTTCAAATTTCAAACTTGTAGGCATTCTTGAACTCCTGTATCCTCAGGCTGGTAAAACTAATGTTTTTATCTTGGTCTTTAGTTGTAGATGCAATAATCTGGAAAATGTCCCTGAGAAGTTGGGGTAAATGTGGACCTCACTATATGCTATTCTTTTTTCTCAACAACATAATCCTTGAACTCTTATATGTACTGGTTGTATTCTAATGCCTTCATAGAGTTGTTTTATCCAACTCTCAAGGCCTATTTTTCTGCAGATTAGTTTTACACAATCTACCATCACTTCCAAAACTGAAAGTTTCATTTTGTCCCATTCTAATTCCAGGTTAGAAAGCCAGAATAGTAGACCCTTGGCACAGAGACTTCCTGTTAAATCTTAGAAAAGCACTATGGAATCAGATCTATATCCTTAATTGGGGCATTCTATTTTCCTTTCCTTTCTTAGCTTTTCTTAGCTTCCAACTATGATTGAGTAATTGGTAATAAACTTACTTCATTATAAGCAAGTATAAAACTAGATAAAACATTTATAGCAAGTGATTATAGGCATTGGATGCTGTAGTCTTCATTCTTGAGAAAGGAGGAAACATAGGAGGTACATTGCACATCCACTCAAGTCCACTGCCTAGGGCACTTTCCAAATGGTGACCAAGGGAAGTGGAATCCAGACAGAATAATGAGCTAACTGGGTGGAGGAAATAGAGATAGAGAATGCTGAGGTGGTTGAATTTATGAAGTACGGTGTCAAGGAATTGCACCAAAAAAGAGCTCTCGAAATTTACATGGATACACTTTGGGGTTTTGTCTAAACTGCATGTGTGCAGAGAAAGATGCCATAAAGTCTGGGTCTGTAGTCCAAATGGGAATTCCAGAGGTCACACAGTGACCAAAACTTTCAGGCCAATGGAAAGATCAAGTTCTGGGAGGTGGTATAGTGTTAGAATACAGGCTTTGTATATGTGACACTCTGGGTTTGACCCCCAGTACTACATAAAAAGAAAACAGAAGGGGGCTGGGTGGTGATGCACCAGCTGAGCACACCTCACCATGAGCAAGGACTCAGGTTCAAGCTGCTTCCCCCCACCCCCCTGCATGGGTGAAATTTCACAAGTGTTGAAGCAGCATTTGAGTGTCTCCCTTTCTCTTTCTCTTCCCCTCTCTCTCTCTCTCTCCCCCTTCCAACAGTTCCTCTCTGTGTCTATCAAATAAATAAGTAAATAAAAAATAAAACATACATATAACTAAAGTGAAAAAAAAACATGCATCTTGCTTCTTTCTTTTTCATCCTCATTAAAAAAAAAAGAAAGTTGGTTTCCTAATATCAAAAAGTTCATATCTTAGGAATAAAACTACTGCAATCATATAGTATGAGCTATTTTATAGCTGGCCTAACAAGGCCTAAAAACCAAGTCTCAACAGGACCAAATAAACCTTCTAGCAAGTTTACTGCCTAGTGAAACAAACTTTGTAAAGAAGACATCATAGTTCAGACTTTTGACGGTGTATCATCCACAACTCCCAACATACAATTAAATATTACCAAACCTATAAATGTCAGGAAAATATGACTATAGCCAGGAAAAATAATGAATAGACACAGATCCAGAAGTAATACAGCATAATTAGCAGAATTGGCAGATGAGGACTTTAAGATACCTGTTATTAATTTGTTCACACATCTTGTTTTATTTTTTAATTTTTCTGCACAAGTCTCTTTCCCCCTCTCTTCTTCTTCTCTTCTCCTTCTCTCCCTCCTCTCCCTCTTTCTTTGCTATCAGGGTTGTTGCTGGGGCTCAATAACTACACAATGACCCTACAGACCCTGGTGGCCACTTTCTTCTTTTCCATTTTGGTAGATGGTAAGAAACAGATAGAGAGGGGCCAGGCAGTCTCACAGCTGATTAAGCACACATATTACAGTGCACAGAGATTTAGGTTCAAATCCCTGGTCCCTACCTGCAGGGAGAAATCTTCATAAGTGACAGAGTAGGGCTGCAGTTGTCTCTATATATCTTTCCCTGTATCTCCCCCTCTCCTTTAAATTTCTCTCTGTCTCTATCCAATAATAAATAAATAAGCCTATATAAAAAAAGAAAACAAGAAGAATGACAGAGGACCTAGTAGGGGTTGTATTGTTATATGGAAAACTGGGAAATGTTATGCACGTACAAACTACTGTATTTACTGTTGAATGTAAAACATTAATTCCCCAATAAAGAAATTTAAAAAAAAGAAAACAAAACAGAGATAGAGAGAGAAACAGAGGAGAGACACCTATAGATAGCACTGCTCCACAGCTTGTGAAGCCTCTCCCCTATCAGTGGGAATAAGGGGCTAGAACCCAAGTCCTTGCACATGACAAGGTGTAAATTCTACCAGATTTCATGGAACTTCCCTCAGTGCTATGCATGGTGCCTCCATATGATGGGGGACTGGAACCTGGGTCTTAGCATAGGGTAAAATGTGAGCTATCTCCCAGGCCCTAAATGGAAATTGCAGAAAAATATATACGAAGTACAAAATGAAGAATGCATTAGGTGGTCTTAAGAACTGACTGGACACTAGAGAAGAAAAATGCAGTGAGCCTGAAGTTAATAGAAATATCTACAAGTATCTAAAAAGTATCTAAAAGCAAAGGGAAGAAAGAAACAAAGAAGAAAATAGAGCACAACCCTAATAAAGTGATCTTGAAACAAAATGTCAAATAATCTGATATCCATAATTGAAATCCCAGAAGGTAATAGAAGAAAAAGGCCAGGGCAAATAAATAAATAAATAATAGTGAGTGGGAGCTGGAAGGTAGCTTAATTTGTAGGGCATCTGCGGTCCTGCTTCCAACCCCAGTACCACAGAGGAATGCTATGGTACTGGGGGAGGCTCTGTTGCTGTCACATCTTTCCTCTTTTTACTTGAAAAAAATTTTAAATATTTATTTATTTATTACCTTTTGTTGCCCTTGCTTATTTTATTGCTGTAGTTATTATTGTTGTTATTGATGTTGTTGTTGTTGGATACAACAGAGAGATATGGAAAGAGATGGGGAAGACAGAGAGGGGAGAGAAAGATACACACTTGCAGACCTGCTTCACCTCAGCAACTCCTATGCAGGTGAGGAGCTGGGGGCTCAAACCAGAATCCTTATCCCAGTCCTTCTGCTTTGCACTACCTGCACCTAACCCACTGTGCTACTGCACGACTCCCTACTTGAAACTTTAACAATGAAAAATTCAGCTGTGGAGCAGTCAACTTGCACATGCACAAGAACACAAGGCCCAAAAACTGAAAAGGAAAGAAAGAAAGGAAGAGAGAAAGAGGTAACTGAAACTCTAAATGTGATTTAAAAAAAAATTGTTACCTATTATTCAAAAAGTTTAGGGTTATAAAACCCCAAACAGGATACCTACCAAAAAAAAAAAATTATAATAAAATATCTTAAAATGAAGAACATCTTTTTTAAAAAATGAAAGTGCTCAGACACATACCATTAAGAATAAGAAAACATGTAAGAGATATTAAATATGCTATGAAAAAAAATATCAACAGAGAATTCAACATGCAGAGAAAGTATCTTTTTTAAAGTGAGACTGGGGGGGGGTAGCTGAGACCTGGAGATAGCTCATCCAACAGAGCACACACTTCACCATATGTGAGGACCCAAGTTTGAGCACTATGGGAACAACATACACAGCACCAGAAGAAACTCCATGAACAACTGCAGAATGGTACTGTAGTGTCTCTCTTTATCTCTCTCTTTCTTCCTCTTTGTCTCTTTCTGAGGTTGAAAGAAAATCTGAATCATCTTGACAGTCCTTCCCAAATGAACTGTGACTCAAATTGCATTGAATTAATCATTTAATACACTTAAAATGCTGAGTGTTCCAGGAAACTGACAACACCTTTATCTATTCTATCTTCTCCTAACTATGCTGAGTAGTTTACATGCCATCCGTGAGTTCTGAGACTACATGTTTCCATGTCACTCATTGTTATTATGAATGTTAAGGTGTTTTGACTGTGGTTCATAGTTATAACTTAATATGTTTAAGAGATATTAAATATCTCAATACAGGTAAGATTTTCTTTGCCCTTTTTTAAATATTTACTTATTTGTTGGATAGTATGCCAGCTCCCCCGGCTTCTGTCTCTAATCCTGCTTAACTAAGCACCAGCATGCCTGTATGGCATTGGTTTGATCCCACTCAAAGCTGCGGCCTATTTACATAAATCACTAACTAAGCACCACCCTCCCTCCAGGGCACTGGTGGTTCTGTGGTAGAATTCTCACCTGCTCTGCCCCCTCTCCTTGTCACACCCTGATTTTCACTAGTCACTTTTCTCTCCACCCTCTCTACATCACATCCTGTTTACACCCTACTTGGCAAGTATATATAAGGACAGCATTGTGAGTTTTACGTTAGTTTAGTTTAGCTTGGCTTAGATTGTGCTGCGTTCTGCATGTATAAAGAGATACTGCGTACAACCCAGCCATGAGTCCCTGGTCCTCTGTCTCCCGTCAGTGAAGCTCGGCCCGACATTTATTTATTCCCTTTTGTTTCCCTTGTTGTTTTATTGTTGTGATTATTATTGTTGTTGTTACTGATGTCATCGTTGTTGGATAGGACAGAGAGAAATGGAGAGAGGGGGAAAGAAAGATAGACACCTGCAGACCTGCTTCACCATCTGTGAAGCAGCTCCCCTGCAGGTGGGGAGCCGGGGGCTCAAACTGGGATCCTCCTGTTGGTTCTTTGCCCTTTTTTAGGCTGGCTTATCTACAGGAGAATCTTGGAAATCCATTAATTAACCCATGGATAAAAATGAAATTATGTTTCCTTCTACCTGTTGCTATAAATAGAACAGATTCATATCATTCTTGTTCAAATTTTTTTTACATTTTATTTAATAAGTTACATTCATTTTATGTATTAGGTGAACCACTTCAGATGTCACCTTTTAGCATAAAAATTAAGTAGACTTTATGAACTCTTATGTTCTTTTGCTTTTTTAAAAAACAATTTTATTAAACACTGTTTACTTGTTTTTTATTGAGGGGTTAATGGTTCACAGTATAGTCATGTTTCTCACCACTCCCATAACCAAAAGTCTGTGTCCCCAGCCTTACCCCATAGATACCCACTATAGTTCTCCCACAGTCTTAGATAGAGGTTGACTTGACTTTTTTTTTCCACATTCATATGTTCTGCATATGAGTGAAAATATTCTGTAGTTGTTCTTTACCTCCTTACTTGCTTCTCCAGTTCTATCCACTTTATCCCCAAGGGACACAAAAGTGTCTTTTTTTTTTTTTTTTACTTTAGGGTTATCACTGGGGCTCTGGGGCTCAGTGCTTGCACCACGAATCCACTGCTCCTGGAAGCCATTTTTTTTCCCTTTTGTTGTCCTTGTTGTTTATCAGTGTTGTTGTTACTATTATTATTGTCATTGTTGTTGGATAGGACAAAGAAATCGAGAGGGGAGGCGAAGACAGAGAAGGGGACAGAAAGACCTGCTTCACCACCTGTGAAGCGAACCCCCTGCAGGTGGGGAGTGAGGGGGCAGGGTGGGGGGCGGCTCAAACCAGATCCTTACGCTGGTCCTTGGGCTTTGAGCCCGGCCCCTAAAAGCATCTTTTTTATTGCTGAGTAATACTCTACTGAGTATATGCTCCACAACTTTTTTACCGAAGGTCATTTTTGGTTGTTTCTAGGTTTTTGCTGTTATGAATAAAGCCACTATGAACATGGGGTGCATATATCTCTTCCAATCGGTGTTATTATATCTTTTGGGTAAATGCAAATAGAAATGGAATTGCTGGATCATAAGGTATTTCCATTTGAATTTATTTAAGGATTCTCCATACTGTTCTCCATAATGGTTACACTAATTTGTACTCCCACCAGCAGCAGTGTAGTAGAATTCCTCACTCTTCACAACTACAACACTTATCTTCTCTTGTTTTATTGATGGAGCCCATTCTCATAGGTGTGAAGTAGAATCTCACTGTAGTTTTAATTTGCATTTCTGTAATGGTGAGTGAACTAGAACATTCCCAAATATGTCTGTGGGCCACGTGTATCTCTCTACCTAGTTCCCTCACTCACTCCAAAGCTAACCTTATCAAAGCAAGGACTTCAAAAGCTGAATAAGGGAAAGAGATTGGCATACTTTTAAGGACTCTTTAGTCACTATCAGGCCACCCCATCAGCAGGAGCCCTATTTGGGGAGTCTTGAGATTCCCAAATAGATATGATGGGCCTAGACCTCAAATAAATCCCTATCCCCAATATCACCAGTCATCTCTATCAGGAACAACACAATAGAGCCCTTTTGGGTCCACATAGGACCTTGCCCTTAATTTGGATCAACAACGGTAGAGAATGCTCCATCTTCTGAAGGGAGGTTGGACACCATACTCTATGCTACACCTGAGGAAGATGGGTCCTGAAATTGGGACAGCTTGAAACGTTCCTACTCATGACCACAGAATGTGAGCTCAGATCTACAGAGATGCAGAGGTCACATAGGCTCCTAAGCTGAATATGAGCCCCAGATCACATCAGATTGTTAGAGTTTACAGTCAACAGTATTTATATACTTTTCCCATATTTGGGAGCTACTCTTTTCCCTGATCCAGCTTTCTGGTCCCTTTTTCAGCCATGACATCATCTCCCCAGACAATAACTGGGATCCACCTGCATATCAGATTTCAGGCTCAGGGAAAAAAACACACACACTAGTATAGCCACAGGCCCTTTGGTATATAACTAAAATATGCCTACTAGCTATCTATAAAATGGAGACTCTCCCCCCACACACAAACTCTTCATCTGCACTTCCCCAGCCTTTAGGTTCATAATTAGTCAACAACTTGTTTGGCTTTATATGTTAACTCTCTTTTCAGCCACCAGGTTCCAGATGCTACCATAATGCCAACCAGACATCCCTGGACAGACGACCCCACCAATGTGTCCTGGAGCACAGCTTCCCCAGAGCCCAACCCCACTAGGGAGAGATGCAGGCTGGGAGTATGGATTGACCTGCCAATGCCCATGTTCAGCAGAGAAGCAATTATAGAAGCCAGACCTTCAACCTTCTGCACCCCATAACCACCCTGGGTCCATACTCCCAGAGGGCTAAAGAATAGGAAAGCTCTCAGGGGAGGGGATGGGATACAGAGTTCTGAAGGTGGAAATTGTGTGGAGTTGTACCCCTCTTATCCTATGGTTTTGTCAATGTTTCCTTTTTATAAATAAAAAAAATTAAATAGCAAAAAAAAGAGAATGTGAAAAAAAATAAAGAAATACCTGTTCATATCTTTTGCTCACTTTTTTGTTAGGTTGTTCTTTTCTTTTTGTTGAGCTTTATAAATTCTTTATAGATGTTTGATATCAAACATCTGTCTGAAGTGTAGTGTGCAATTATCTTTTTCTATTTTCTGGGTTTCCTGTTTATTCTCATGGAATTTTCTTTTGATGTGTAGAAGCTTTTCAATTTGATATAGTCCCATTTGCTCATTCTTGCTTTTGTTTCCTTTGCCCATGGGGTGGAGTCTCCAAATATGTCTTTAAAGTTAAGGTCCTGAAATGTTTCACCAATGTATTCTTCTACATATTTTATAGTCTCAGGTCTAACATCCAGATCCATCTTTGATCCATTTTGTGTTAACTTTGGTACATGATCTTAGATGGTGGTCTAGTTTCATTTTTCTGCATGTGGTTGTCCAATTCACCCAATATCATTTGTTAAAAAGACTTTCTTTTCCCCATCGAGCAGTTTTGGACCCTTTATCATATATAATGTGCCTACATCTGTGCAGCTTTGGTTCTGGGTTCTCAGTCCTGTTCCATTGGTCCATATGACCATTTTTGTTCCAATACCACACTGTTTTATACTACTATTGCTTTATAATATAAACTGAAGTCAGGAATTGTGATGCCTACATGTTTATTTTTTCTTAGGACTTCTCCTACTATTCATGGTTTTGTTTTGCTTTTTTAATAGTTCCACATGAATTTTTGGACAAGTTGTTAAATTTCCTTGAAATGTGTCATTGGGATTTTAGTAGGGATTGTATTGAATCTACAGATTCCTTTTGACAGGATTTCCATTTTAATGAGTTATTCTTTTAATCCACAAATGGGACATTCTTCCATTTCTTTGGGTCATCCTCTATTTCTTTTAACAATATCTTATAGTTTTCATTGAAAAGATCCTTCACCTCCTTTATTAGATTTATTCCTAGGTATTTTATCTTTTTGATTAAATAATAAATGAAATTGCAGTACTCTACTCAGTAAGCTGTCTCCCAATAGTTTTGACAGTAGTTTTGGAATTGATTTCTAGGGGTTTTATAAAACAGTTTCACCAGGAGTCAGGCTGTAGCGCAGCGGGTTAAGCGCAGGTGGCACAAAGCACAAGGACTGGCATAAGGATCCTGGTTTGAACCCTGGCTCCCCACCTGCAGGGGAGTCACTTCACAGGTGGTGAAGCAGGTCTGCAGGTGTCTATCTTTCTCTCCTCCTCTCTGTCTTCCCCTCCTCTCTCCATTTCTCTCTGTCCTATCCAACAATGACAACAACAATAATAACTACAACAATAAAACAACAAGGGCAACAAAAAGGGAATAAATAAATAAAATAAATATTTAAGAAAAAAAAAGATTTAAAAAAAACAGTTTCACCAAAATATTATCTAAAAATAATGTATTGTTTTGATCCTTTTTATTGTCTATTATTTATTTCTCTATTTTATGCATTCTTCTTTTAATATTACTGTCCTGGTTGAATGGAGATAATAGCTTTATTATCTCTATTTGAAATTTTTAAAGAAAAAATTTATATTTATTTATTTATTTTCCCTTTTGTTGCCCTTGTTTTTTATTGTTGTTGTAGTTATTATTACTGATGTCATAGTTGTTAGACAGGACAAAGAGAAATGGAGAGAGATGGGGAAGACAGAGAGGGGGAGACAAAGGTAGATACTTGAAGACCTGCCTCACCGCTTGTGATGTGACTCCCTGCAGGTGGGAAGCCAGGGGCTCGAACCAGGATCTTTACGCCAGTCCTTGTGCTTAACTGGCTGTGCTACCACCTGACTTCCTCTATTTGAAATTTTAATGATGAAGAAGTACAGCAGTGAAGTTACATGAGCAATGTAGCACAGTAATAGTGAAAGGAAGGGATGTTGCTAGGATGCTGATGTTACTGGGGATTTTAGAGTGCTAAGTGCAACTGTTGAGGGACAATGCAGGGCACAGGGGGTCCTAAGGAATACAAAACTCTTTGTTTTCACTGGGACAGGTGGAACTGGGATGCATATGAGTAAAGTTTCTTTGCACTGCACTATATGAGTTTGTTGCATCAGACCAGTGGGAAGTTTTGGCTCTGTATGACACAAGAAGGATATAAAACAAGGGGGCTTTCACAGGGAAAGGCCTTTTGGACTAACTCCAAAGACCCTTGGGGAACCTGTCCCCCAAGCTTTAACTCTAACTACACTTTTGCACGTATCTTGTTTTAGACTCTAATAAAGGAAAAAATTTAGAAGCTGCACATCTATGTTCTCTTGAAATTCTGCTCAAGCAAAACTAGTCAGATACCTGAAGAGAACTCTCTCAGAGTACTCTTTTTCACAACATTGACTTTTTGTTTCCAAGAATTTTTTTTTTTTTCTAATGCTGAAAACAACCCAGGTTCAACTCCCCGGAAGCTTCAAACTTCCTAAGTGGTGAAGCAGTGCTACAGGTGTCTCCCTCTACCTCATTTTCCCTTCCCCTCTCAGTTTCTCTGTCTCTATTCAAAACAAACAAACAAATAAATATTTTTTAAATATTTAAAGCATTTTTTTTCATGGAATTCATACCTGTTGCTATGAATAGCTGGTGAATTTTATCAAATGACTTTTGAGGTGATTATACCACTTCCATTTTCCTTTCACTTAATTAGTCAATGGACGTTGTAAGGTGACATCAAGCCCTTAATCCTAGAAAAATCCTCAGGTTAATGTTCAGTGGAAACCAATTTGCATTAGATGGTCTGTAGTTTTCTTTGTTGGGGCTGTCTTGTGATAGGTTAAATGAAGACTTTCACATGGATCATGGAAGCTCTCCATATCTCTCTCTGGCTCTGGAACACTACAATTCTCTGACAGAAAATGCCTGTGCTCCTTCTCTGGGCCAGCAAGGCTTCATGCTTGAATGCCCAATGTCATAGCACTTTGTGGTTAGTTTGTCTTAATCCCAAACACAGCTACTTCTCAGGGCCTGAGTGCTGGCATGGTCTGTTCTCACATTTAGTACCTCTCTAGTCCAGGCCCACCATTTTTCTTCCCTCTTCCCTGAGTTAAGATGGTTCATGTTTAACTCTCAGCTCACTGACATTCTCACTGTACTTCCTCAGAGAGCAATCATGGTCCTTTAAAGTGGACTCAGCATGTCCTCTGCTATTCTGTAGGTGTATCTGTCTTCCCACTCTTGGGCAGCAAGCACTCTCGTCAGGTATCCTTTTGGGGGCTCAAATCATAGGCAAGTTCTTACCATTGTGGGTGGGTATGAGAAATGGAAGGGATGAGGAATTCAACCCCCCAAGCTGAGGGTCTCACACTCCCTACAGCTCTGCCTTGGTCAGCACAACTATAGACTTAACATAAGGAGAGGAAGTATTTTGAAGATTCTTGAGAGCCAAGAAAATAGCCACCCAGGACATGAGGCTGACTCATGGGTCATGCCCATTCTCCCTGTGGGCTAGAGAGTAACCTTGGTCCAGTTTCACCCTCCCAGGCCTGGCTCCGGCTCTTCCTGTCCTAATCCCCATGTCCCCTTGCACCTGGATTCCCAGACTTTGGGGCCAGCTGGCAGCTGCTGTTCTCTGATGGCAAGACCCCAGCCCCATTGTCCCAGCAACATGGGTGGCCTGGCTCACACCAGGTGGCCACAGCTGGAGTGTCCCAGGGCCAGGCCCAGAGGTGAAGTCACCCTGAACAATCCCCCGCTAGTCAGTGACTCAGCTGAAGAAGGGCACCACTGGGCAATGCCCTTCACCAAGAAGGCCAGTCAATGACTAAAAGAGCTGGTGCTGCAGGAGGAAGGCCTCCCACAGAGACAGAGGACAGGGCTGAGGGGAGAGCAGCCTAAACTCTCTAGTTCCCCAGAGAACTTCCAGAGGCCTTTCAGGAGCAGAAATTAATCAGTACCAGTGAGGAAATAACAAGGTAGAGGCTGTGGAGGTTCATCCTGAAGAGAAGGGTAAGGAAACCTGGAGTTTCAATCTTTTTTTTTTTTCTTTTTTAAGTATTTGTTTATGAATAAGAGAGAAAACTACTACATCATTACTCCAGCATATGTGATGCCTGGGCTCAAATTCAAGACTTCATGCAAACAAGTCTTATGTTCTATAGTTATTCCACCTCTTAGGTCACAGGAATGTAAACCTTTGAAATTATCTCTAAGCAAGGTTACTGATTTTGAATGTGTGTTACAAACATTTAATTATCCACACTCCAGTCTCTAAGAGTGCTTGACACATAAGAGTTCTCAAAAAAAAAAAAGTTCTCAAAAATATCTGTTGAATGAATGAAGTATAAATAGTAGATGCCACAATTCTTAAAACACTATTTTAACATTTTCTTCCATTTTTATTTCACTGGGAACTGAGAACTATGGAAGTGGCCTGGAGGTCAGCTCCAGTGTGCAGAAGAAAAAAGAGGGTCCTAAGTTGTGGCTGGGCCAAAGCTGAGTGTGTCTATGGATGTGTAGACAGGATGTGTAGACAGGGCATATGTGCCTACAGTCCAGGTCCAGGCAGGGAGTCCCAAGCGAACAGATGAGTGGTGGCATGTTTCTGAGGAGGCCCAGTAAACAGTAACTGGGTCCTTGTGCTGCACCCTAGGTTGGTGGAATATTCCCTTCCTTGCTAGCTGTGTTTTTCTCTTTCTCTGGTTGAGAAAGGGAAGGTCCTGCACCCTACTTGTTTCTCAGCATGCAGATGGTTAGACAAGGACTGTGACAAGGCTGAGTGTCCAGCACATAGCCCAGTTGCCCCCTGGCCCTTCCTGCCCTTCTGGCTGGAAACGCTGATGTGTGGTGGAGAAGTAATACCCTCTCCACATGGGGTCAGTGTGACTAGCTGGCAAAAATCTCTGATTTTTAGGGTAACTTGGAATACAGAGAACCCCCAGGATGGACTTCTATTTGAAGGCTGCAGGTTGAATGAAAGCAGTTGGTGCTGAGGGTCAGAGAAATAATCTAGGGCAGGTTACCTGTACCCTGAACCCTGCATAAGAAAAACAGTGAGGTGGTGGTGGTTGAGGGTCGGGGGAGTCCTTAGGGTAGAGGAGAGGCTCTGATGCCTCTGAAAGCTGCCTTTCCAAAGACCTGCTTGCACAACATTTGATCACATGGGCCTCACCACCACCACTGAAGGCCTGTTCTGTCACTTTCCAGTCTGGGCTGGGCTGAGCTGCCTCTGGCTGTCCCACCTGTCTGTGGCCTCCCCCCTTTGTGTGAGATGTTACTCCACCCACCACCTGTCTTCTCCCAGGCCTCAGGGCCAGGGCCTCCCTGGACCCAGCTGGGTAAACCTGCACCCGCCCTGCTGCCTGGCAGCCCCTTTGTTGGATCCCAGAGCAAATGGGTTTTCTCTGAAAATAGAGGCAGAGCAGGTCTGGCAGGAGAGCTGTTGGGGATTGCAGGTATGGTTGACACACAAGTAAGATACACAAGGTCCAAACCTCCAAATGATCACTTAGAAAGTAATTGGGCGGGGAGTCCGGCTGTAGCACAGCGGGTTAAGCGTAGGTGGCGCAAAGCACAAGGACCGGCATAAGGATCCCGGTTCGAACCCCGGCTCCCCACCTGCAGGGGAGTCACTTCACAGGCGGTGAAGCAGGTCTGCAGGTGTCTTTCTCTCCTCCTCTCTGTCTTCCCCTCCTCTCTCCATTTCTCTCTGTCCTATCCAACAACGACAACAACAATAACTACAACAATAAAACAACAAGGGCAACAAAAGGGAATCAATAAAATAAATATTATAAAAAATTAAGTAATTGGGCTGGAGTCGGGTGGTAGCACAGTGGCTTAAGCACAAATGGCGCAAAGCGCAAGGACCGTGCAAGGATCCCGGTTCGAGCCCCAGCTCCACACCTGCAGGGAAGTCGCTTCACAAGTGGTAAAGTGGTGAAGCAGGTCTGCAGGTGTCCATCTTTCTCTCCCCCCCTCTGTCTTCCCCTCCTCTCTCAATTTCTCTGTGCCCTATCCAACAACCAATGATATCAACAACAATAATAACCACAACAAGGCTACAACAACAAGGGCAACAAAAGGGAATAAATAAATAGTAAAGAAAGAAGAAAAAGAAGAAAGTAAATGGACTTGGGGTAGTCACTTTCCCAGAGGCTGTCTCCTAAAGATAATTGGTTCTGCTTTTGTTTCTGCCCTGATCTGGCTCAGGGCCAATAGCAAGACTCCCGTTGTCAGAATCCACTTTGTCTCTGTTTTGGAACCTCAGAAACAAGCTCCTTCTAAAACTTCTGAACCCCAGTGGAGGTGTGGCAGTTTGGAGAATCCATACTCACCTCCTGAATCTCTCAGATGATTAGGTCTAGGTTAGACACTCAGCAAGCACTCAGCAAGTGTTTGCTGAGGGATTGAGTGGCACAATTCAGAGAAACTCCTTTTGTCAAGGTCACACCTTCTCCCAGCAGACATTGCTCAAAGGCCAGGGTAGTTTCCTTCTTGACTGAGTTCTGTTGTCTGAGAACTTGCAAGATTGCTGCCCTGGACCTGCATTTCAAGCTCCACCACCCCAGACCTTCATTTGTTTCTACCCCTTTCAGAGCCCTGCAACCCAATGTAGGGCCCACCTTGGTTCACCATCACTCCAGGGCCAAGCACTAGACCTGCAGAAAGCTTATTTCACCCAGCCCTACCATAGATGTTCTCTTTCTCTTGGCAAGGCCTCTTGGAGAGCAGACCCGTAGCCATGCTGAAATGGAGACTTTTGAGGTGCTACTTTGACTACCCACTGGGGCCCTGGAATGGTCATTGCCAGAGACTGGGAACCCCAAGAAGCGAATTCACTCCACCAAGACTTCAGATCCCCTTGAGATTTAAGCTATTAAAAGGGGTGTGTGTGTGATACTATGTGCCTTAAAGAGTGGCATAGTGGCCCCAAGAATCTGAGACTCAATGGATAGACTCTACAGAAGAAATCTGTGGCTCTGGGTCATGGCAGGTCAAATCAGTGTCTGAGCTCTCTGGCCACCCCCTGCTACCTCACAGGAAGGTGTCATCAACAGGCTGTTCCTTCAGCTTCACTCCATGCCCCCTGCAGGGCTGTTTCTACCTTTGGGTGGCCCCTCACCCTCAGGCAAGGTTGTTCCTATCTCAGTTCTTCCTTCCTTCTCCTTGTAAACTCAGCCTCAAGGCCATCTCCCAAGGGCATCCTGCTAGAACCTGCTAGGCCCGCTGAGGAAAAAGCTCTGTGGTTTCTTCTGACCTTGGACACACATAGAGGGACTGTGCATAGGGCCCTGAGCCACCTAGGACTCTCCTACTGAACAGAGTCACTGTGTATAGTCTCCAAAGTAGCAGGATAGCACACCTTCACCCTTCTGGTCTCTCTTATGCCCTGCCTATCTCACTTTGAGCTGTGACAAAAAGAAAGTAGTTTCCCAGCTGTGATATTATTGTTATTAGTAAATGTCTTTGAATGTCTTCCGTATGCCAGGCTTTCTGTTGGATGTTGGGGAAACATGAGAAACACAAGCCCTGTCCCCATGGGTGTCTGGACCTCAGCCCTGAACTGGCATGGGCTTAAGAATATGGAAAACACTCAATATGTTTTTGTTGAGCGAACGAAGAATTCAGGAAATGAGCAGTCTGGCTACATCTAGCAGCACAGATGCCTGGCAGGATATGCAGTGGACAGGAGAAGGACACCAGGAGAGGGGTGAGGCACTCTCACTGTGGAGAGGGTTCCCACATCCAGCAAATGCACTGTGACTTGGTCCCCTAACATGATAGGGACTCAGCAATGTAGTATCCCAGGAACAAAGACTTTTAAAAGTGAAAGAACCTTCTGAGTGCTCCTTGGAGGAAGTATAGAGAGTAGGTTAGCTGTTATCTGTGATCTAGGATACCGCAGGAGTGAGACTATGCTCCCAATGAGGACTAAGCCCAACTTCTAGGAGCACTACCTAGCCCAGACTTGTGTCTTATGGGGAGGAGGGGACTGTCAGAAGAGGAGCTCTGTTGTCCTCTCAAGTCAAGGATGCCATCCAGGACCTTCTATGGGGATGAGTAGTCTGGACCCTGCACATACACATCACTTCACGATGACCCTGGAACTGCACAAAGACATGGGGACACTTCTATTTGCATATCCATTATGCTATCTCCCCCTCCCCAGGGGACATTTCTGTACCAGATTTTGCAAGACTTACACCCCACCCCACACCCTTCTTCAACCTTGTGATAGAGCCTTTAGAAATGGATTTTACTGCTCACATGCTGAACAACCAGCAAAATCATTTCAAGAAGATCACTTTTGCAAGAAGGCGATATGTTCCCCTAAATAGGAGTAAGCCTGAAGTGATGAGACAATTTTGGAGGGAGTGTGGGAGGGGGGTCTTAGAAGTTGCACAAGGTAAGTTGGGAGAAGGAAGTAATAGCTGAGGAAGTTTCAGAAATCCACTCTGGAAGGACTTGAATGGGAACCTCCACACTTTTGAGCCCCTCTTTCCCCCCTCAATACCCCCCCCCCACAAAGCTATTGACACTCATTATAGCTCTTGGAGTCAAATAAGGTATTATTGGCCATCATTCATGCTGAGCACATAAACTTCAGACATCGATAGGTGACAGTTGCTCCTACTCTCCATGTGACTCAGTGGGGTCTTAGTCCTGGGCATCTTTTGGCCCCTGAGGCCAGATGCCATTCAGATCAACTAACCTACTAACCCTTCCAGTCTGTTCATGAGGGGCTCAGGTTGTCATGGAACTGAGTAGAGACCTTCTCCACTTCACAGTGAATAGAGCTCAATAGCTGGTGTTGAGTGGATGTGCAGAGAGAGAGAGAGAGAGAGAGAGAGAGATGGAGCGAGAACTCCCATTTCCCTGCAAGCTGAACAGATATCAGCATCCTTCTGTGTCCAGTGAACAAGTGGAGGCCACTAGGACACAGTGAAGCAGGCATGTTCCACCCTGCAGAGCACCTCTTTCCTTGGACTACTCTAGATTTGTGCCTTTCATGATGCCCTACCTCAGAATCACCCCAAAGTGAACCAAGTACCCATGGAATACCTAACTAGAATTTGACCAAGAGGATACAGTGGGCTAGGAATGTTGGCTGAATTTGGTGTCTCCTCAGCATCTGGAGAAGCAAACAATACTGCCCTGATGTAGCCAGACACAGAGTCCAGAAGCATCAGAGGTAGGCGGGGCCCTGGCCCTTCACAGCTGTTCAAGGTCATACTAGGAGGACAATGATTGCCTGTGGAGTGAAAACCAAGAAAGACCTCAGGTAAAAGGCTATATACTCCCCTCAGGTAGTTCACTCCTGATGGGGCTCAGCCACTTTTCCAATTACCCTAGCTGCTCATTTCTCAAGAAACCCACTTGCAATGGACGAATAAGCTGGGACTAGGGGCCAAGAGGAGAAGGCTGAGTGTCCTGAGGAAAACAGTGACATCTGGAAAGACAATACAGACATTTTGATATATTGTTTCGGGACTCAAACCTGGGGTCACCTCCTCCAGGCAGCTTTCCTGGCCTCCTGAAACGGTCTGGGTGCTCTGGCCCAGGTCCCCCCATCAGTGCTCACTGTTTAGAGGACCCCCTGTAGACACCGAGGTTCCCTGCCAGGATCCTGGAGGGGGTTCTGATCTAGGCGCCATCCCATCCCCCACCTGGGCGCCCACTCACCCCCAAATCCCTCCCCGGGCTGGGGCGCCACCCCGACTGCCCTGTGCGTGAGCTTCGCTGCCAGGTTCGGGTTTGGGTTCGGGTCCGCAGAGTAGAGGCCCTAGGGAGGTCCGGGACGTCTAGGCTGTCCCAGTCTGGGAGGAGGGTGCGGCGGTCTGGGGGTCTCTAAGAAACCGTGGGGGTGTCTGGCCGCAGGCTTCTAGGACTGGGGCGGGGGCGGGTCCTCCAAGCCCCCCAAAGTGGGAGGGTCGGGGCGGCCCCGGGGCCAATCCGGGTGCGCGGGGGCGGGGGCGGGGGCCGGGCGGAGGGGCTCCGGGGCGGGCGGGCCGGGGGCGGGGCGCGGCGTCCAGGCGGCGGCGGCGGCAGCGGCGTCGGCTCCTCTGTGTCCGGCTCAGTCTCTGGCTCCAGCTCAGGCTGTGGCTCTGGCCCGCGATGCCCCACTCGGTGACCCTGCGCGGCCCTTCGCCCTGGGGCTTCCGCCTGGTGGGCGGCCGGGATTTCAGCGCTCCCCTCACCATCTCACGGGTGAGTCCGGCGACCACGGGGCGGTGGGGGCGTCCTGGATCGGAGACCCGGTTCTAAAGGGTCACTGGGGACCCGGATCCCCTAGGACCCGTGAGGCTCAGAGGTTAAGGGTTGGCTTGGATGACCTGCAGAGTCTGGAGGAGATTTGCAGGCAAGACCACCTCAACTTTCTTCCCTCCCTCTGGGCCTGCTGCCTTAGGAGTCCCCAAGAGTCCTCATACCAGCCTCAGGGTGGGGAGAACAGTCCCTGCAGACCATGAGAGTACCACAGACATGGGCCAGGGATCTGACCAGATAGATCTGCAGAGGCCCAGAAACTCCAGAATCCCCCCTAAAGACCTGGGACAAAATTATTGAAAGTGTCTTTTCCTACCAAGGACTGCTGCCAACAGTGCTGGGTCATCTATCTACCCTAGGGTACTTGGGACCCTCATTGCATCTGAAAGAGAAAGACTCCTCCATTTCTCCCTCTTTGAGTTTTGGTCAGTATCTAACCCATGACCTCACTTGTCTTAAGGGGTAAGTGATCAGGAGGAACTTCTTGCTCCTAGGGGGGAAGAGACTTGACTGTGAAGTTGTGAGGATCGCCCCCCCCACCCAAACATACATATATACACACACACAAACACACACACACACACACACACACACACACACACGCGCACGCCTGCCATGGACAGTTTGAGGCTAGGGACCAGGATGGCCTCATCACTGTAGTTTTTAAAGTTTTCCAGGAACCCAGACTTAGGACAGAGGAGATCGTGGAGGGGCAGAATCCTGGGGGGGTGGATAATCTGAGGAGGAACAGAGGAAAGGACTCAGGCTGTACCAGATGGGATATCCTATCTGAGGGTAACAGGATCCTGGCCCAGCCTAGAGTTAGTTCTATAGTTTGAAGGGCCAGAAGAGAGGACTCAATCCCTGCTTCTGGTGGTCCTAGTTTAGAGAACAGAGTGAAGAAATCCCAGGCCCTGCTATTTGGGCGCTCCCAGTTGGCAGGGGACAGTTAGGGACCTGGGTAGTGGTCTGAGCGTTAGCCCTGATCTTCACACAGGCTGTTCTGGTCTTGAGGTTTTGAGGCAGAGAAACTGAGAAACACCTTACCCCACCCTACTGCCACATCTCTTTCTGGAGGCTGGACCAGGCTGCTGGACATTTAGAGACTTCTTTCCACAATTTTTTTGGGTGGGGTTGTGCACTAGGACAGTGGAGCATGGAATCATGGAATACCACTTCATGGTGACAGGCAGGCCCAGCTGTCCTGGGAGACATCCCTCATCTGCCCTTACCCCATGGTCACTGAGTCCCCTCAGCCTGAGTGAGGTTCAACACATCTGGCCAGTCCTTTCATCTCCCACTCCCCCAGGAGAGTCTGCTGGGTGTAGGTGTGTGTGTGTGTGTCCGTCTGTCTGCTTGCATGTCACGCCTGTGTGTGTCCGAAGGCAGGCTGCTGGGGGCTGTGGGCTGGCCAACAGGCCAGGCACCCTGAGTGTGAGGCCGCTGACAGGCTCAGTGGTGGTGGCTGACGGCTGCAGGCAGCAGGGAGCAGAGACATCTGTTGCCCACGCGGCCGACTGCCCGCCGAGGAAAGGCCTCCAACGTCACAGCAGCGGCTTCAACACAGGAGCAGCAGCAGCAGCAGCCAGGGCCGCCTTGTTTGGAGCTGATCAGGAGGCCGGCCCCTGAAAAGCAGACCGGCAGGCTGGGAGAGGGTTTGCCAGGAAGAAACACCACCCCCCTTGTCCCCCAAAGTCACGCGGCCCCAGCTCAGACCCAAGGAGCCGGGATGGCTGAGCCTGGGTTTGAGTGGGATCTGGGGAGATTTACAGGGCTGGGGAGACACAGGCCACAGCTTGTCCTGCAGGTACTTTGGGACAGGTCAACAGATAGGGATGATATGTGAAAGTATCCTCACTAAAGGGGCTTAAAACCCACCTCTCATGTTTCCAGGACCATCTCCACCCTTAGGGACAACCTCCCTCAGGGAGGAAGCTGGTTGCCTGGCAGGGCTGGGGTCTTGCAACCTTAGCCTATGAAGACTCAACCTCCACTCCCACTCTCCCAAAAATGCTATTCAGTGCTTCTTCTCCACAAACTGCAGTGATTTTTTTTTTTCTTTGACCAAGCCACTCCTTAACTTGGCATCAACCACCTAACTGTCAGTGCCTGGAATTTGTGCCCATTAGTTTTAGGTAGCCTTCATCCTTAGAAGTAAATACTCTCTCTGACCTCACATTGTAGATGGGAACATTGAAACTCAAGAGAGGCAAAGGTAATGTAGCTAGAGAAACAGAGCTGGGACAGGAATCCAGGCCAGCCTGAGCTTGCTGTAACTCCATGAAATGACATGGCACCTGGTCTAATTGTGACTCCCAGCACACTACTGCAACAAGGTTGGGTTAAGTGGATCAGGGATTGAGAATTTAGCTGCTTTAAGTAGGGGACAGGCTCATACTCTGACTACCTTGTGGATCTCTCTGCTCCCTTCTGCTTTCTTCTTTCTGTCTCTTTATTCTGCACTCAGCCAGAGGGATCACTCTGAATTCAGCTCCCTCCTGTGCCTTGCCTGCTTAGAACTCTCTGTGGTTCCCAACCACCCAGGAAAAATGCCAGTTTATTTTAGGTTTGTAAGGTCTGGTCCCTGCTTCTTCTCTGACTTCATCTCTTCCACTCTCTCCTCACTAACAGTGCTTGAACCACAAGGACCTCTTTTACTTCTCTCCAAGATAGTTGTCGTTCATGCTATTCCTTATACCTGGGACACACTCCCATTATTACTCCTCCTCCTCTTCCTCTTCCTTCTTTTTCTCCTTCTTCTCCTTCTTCATTTTAAAAAACAAAAAAAATACTGTAATTGAGAGCATAAAACTTAAAACTGGTTGACCTGGATTAAAATCCCAATGACTATTTATCAAATCAGCATCCTTCTGTATTTCTCTGGACCTCAGTTTCCTTATCTAGGAAATGGGCTAGCCTTGAGGGTAAATGAGACAATGCATGTAAAAGTGGTTGGGAGAGTCATGGTTTCCTGGCCACATGCCCTCTGTGACCAGAATTCCCCGAGCTAGCAGAGCTGGCAGGGTCCCAGCCACCCCTGCTTTCTAGAACTTCCTCCACCCACAGGGGCCTGAATGCACCTCTTGTGCTGGCTGAGTCATCCTACAGCTAGCTGCTCCCCTGAGGAAGAAATGTCCTCTCCAGGATGGGGACTGGTGCCTGGTCCCTCTTCCTGAAAGCCCCTCTTCATTCATCTGTGAATAAGGATGAGAACGGCCTGTGTCCCCAGGTAATTCAGAGACTACCATCAGCTAATTATGGAGAAAGTGCTGAACACAGGCCCTGTCACAGGGGAGGGGACCTGGAGCAGGATCTTTAGGGGGAGGTGGGATGACACCAAGTGGCCGGCTAGTGCAGGTGCCCAGACCCTGTGGGTAAATGTCAGTGGTAGGATGCCTGGCTGAGGGTTCCATGCTTTAGAGGGACACTCCTCAGGACAGCCTATTTCAGGACAGGTCAGCTTGGTTAGTGCCCATACCAGGCCTCCAGCCAAGGATCTGCTAACTCCTCAGTTTTGTCCAGTTTCTACTAGGAAATGGCTGAGCTGATCTGATCAGGCTTCCAGGAGCTCTCATCCCCACCATTGGTAATGGGCTTGAGGCCAGGCAGTGGTACTTGTTGACTGCACACATCACAGTGTACAAGGACCCAGGTTTTTTTTTTTTTTAATTTTATTAATTTTATTTTTTTGAGAGAGATGCAGAGAGAGACAGAGACAAAGAGACAGAAAGAGAAACATCAGGGCACTTCTCAGCTCTGGTTTATGGTGGTATGGGGGATTGAACCTGGGATTTAGGAGCCTTAGGCATGAGAGTATTTGCATAACCATTGTGCTGTTTCCCCCACCCCAAGGACCCAAGTTTAAGCCCTTGGTCCCCACCAGTGAGGGTGGAGAGGAGTTTCATGAGAGATGAAACAGTGCTGCAGGTGGGCTCACTGGTCACAGCTGGCACCACTGGAAAGGCTGGGTGAGAATGAAGAGTGTATTTCCAAAAGCTGTGCTAGAGTCAGGAATAGGGTAAAGGGTGCTCTATTGCCTGAATTCCCCTGGGCTGCTTGCTCAGCCCTTCCTGTGAGCCTATTGCCAACTTCATGTGGCCACCAGCACTGTGCAGACATAACTTGTTCTCTGGGATCCATAATAGCACTGGGGTGGCCTGAGTGAGTATCTGTTCTGCAGAGAAACTAGACATGAAGTTGGGACTCCAGAGTGGAAGCTGGTGGCTAGAAAGGGATGGCCCTGAACTTGCCTGGGGAGGTGATTGCACAGACCCAGAATGAGGCAACAGTAGTGTTAAGAGAGCAAAAGTGGTAACAGAGATACAAAAAGTCCTGTGAGAGCCTGAAGGAGAGATTCCTAGGGGAAACGGCCTCTGTGTTGAGACCTGCAAGATGAGGAGGAGTAAATTGGTGATTAGGGCTTGTGGCCAAGAGAAAGAGTGTCCCAAGTAGAGGGAAGATATCCATAGAATTGTGGAGGTGAGAGATACCTGGTGGTCACAAGTATTCCCTGGACATGCAGATGGTCTGGATAGAATTGGCTGGGTAGAGGTGAATGTGGAGAATGGGGATACAAGTAAACAGGGAGACTGAGGGTTGGAATGTCAGGGGAGGGGGTACTGTTAGCCTGATTGAGTGGGGTAGCACCCAGTAGGGTATCTGTGATGAGTCCATGTTTTCTATGTATTTGGACACATGTATGTGTCCCTGTGTTACCCTAGTGTCCTTAGCACATATGCACCTGCAAGGGTAACATCTTCCTTGTCCCAAAACAGAGGAAGGTCTTCTCATACCTTTCCTGGTCTCCAGGTGCTGGAATGGGGAGTGTCTGAAGCCAGGGCTACATCAGGGTCACATGAGAATTCAACCTGCTCCTAGCCTGCCTGCCACTGGTCATGCTGACAACAGGGCCACACTTCCTGGCTCTGAGGTTGTAGGGGGGGGATCTAGAGCAGATCTGTAGCAAGGGCATGTAATGCCTGTTCTCAGCCATCTGGCTTATCCCCTGTCTCCCTCCAGGTCCATGCTGGCAGCAAGGCTGCTCTGGCTGCCTTGTGCCCAGGAGACCTGATCCAGGCCATCAATGGTGAGAGCACAGAGTTCATGACACACTTGGAGGCGCAGAACCGCATCAAGGGCTGTCATGACCACCTTACGCTATCTGTGAGCAGGTAAATGTAGGGCAGGCCAGGCCAGGTGATGGGGGTGAGGGGAACACTGAGGAGAGGATATGTTATGGGGTGTCGCCAGCATTCTGGAGGACCTGGGCCTCACTCTTCCACAGCTACCTGCACCATGGCCCCAAGTAAAGAGCAGTGTTTTCATGGGAGTTGGCAGGTATTACTTACAGCAGGAGTACCCCTCATTTTATTTTATTTTATTTTATTTTATTTTATTTTATTTTATTTTTCAGCTAGAGCAAGGTAGAAAGGCAGAAAGAGAGAGAGAAGAAAGGAGAGATCACAGTACAGGAGCTTCTTCCAGTGCAGTGGGGGCCAGGTTCACACCTGGGTGGCACACTTGGTAAAACAGCACACTATCCAAGTGAGCTGTTTTGTAAGCCTTACATTTTTTTGTTTATTTTATTTCAAAGATTTATTGGGCTTCTGTGCTGTGGTCTCCCCCTACCCCATTCTCTCCTTGTCTTTGTCACTCTCTATCTGAAAAGTCACTCAAGAGTGGTGAAGCCCCAGGGATGAAAATCAGAATGACGTACTTATTCATTAATGAGAGAGAGAGAACACCATAGCGTCACTGGCACATGTGATGCTGGAGAAGGAGCTCAGGACTTATTGCTCAAGAGTGTGATGCTTTATCCACTCACCACCTCCCCTTCCACACTTCACAATCTGATTTATCATTTATTTATTTATAGAACAGGAGAAAGAGTATTACTGTATGTGAGGACTGAACCTGGGGCCTCACTCATGCAAATCCTACACTACTGAGCCATCTCCCAGGCTATCTTTTTTTTTTTTTACCAATCCAGTGTCAATCTCAGGGTGTCACACATGAGCTCTACCTGTTGTATCTTCTCCCCAACTGAAATATTTATTTCTTTAAATTTAAATTTTCGCCACCAGGATTTCACTCGAGATTGTCCCCATGCGATCCTTCTGTTCCTACCAGTCTCCTTTTTTCCCTCCTCCTTCTCTTCTTCTTCTTCTTCTTCTTCTTCTTCTTCTTCTTCTTCTTCTTCTTCTTCTTCTTCTCTCTCTCTCTTTTCTTTCAAGGTAAAGGATAGGAGAGAGCAAAAGAAGAGACACCATGCACTGCTCTGGGCACAGTAATACCGTATGTCAGTCAATGATGCAAACCCAGGTCCTTGCACATGGCAAAATTTGTGTTCTACTAGGTGAGCCATCTATTTAAAAAATATGCATACTACAGTTTGTACAGACCCAGGTTTAAGCCTCTGGCCCCCCCTGCAGGGGGCAAGCTTTTCAAGTGGTGAAGCAGGGTTTTGGGTATCTGTCTTTCTCCCTCTCTAACTTCCCCATCCCTCTTTCCACTCTTTTTTTTTTTAGAAAGGGTAGAGAGAGACAGACACAGCAAGAGAAGAGATACTACCACACTACTTCATCACCCATGTGTTATAATTTAACTTTAAAAGGGTTTAGGGTAGCTGCAGTGCATAAAAGGATTCACAGCTGGGAATAAGTTGGGAGAGCTGGGAATGGGTTTAAATAATAGAAGGTTTATTAGGGCATTACAAAAGCATGGGACATATATGTAGATGCACAAAATAAGTAATTATCATCAGGGGTTAAGAATATGCTAGGTCCATAAAGTCTGAGTATAATTATCAAAAGTTTAGCCCCGTAAGATAAACAATTATCAGCTGAGGTAAAGGTTGCTCATGGCTGTAGAGGGGTCTAAAAGTTTACCGGCTAGCTGAGTCATACATATTCAGTTTCCAAGAGAAGTAGCCATGGTGGGTACCTGGAGCGCCTCTGCCAAGATGCTTCTGACCAGGAGAAGAAGCAGCTGCCAAAAAGAGAGCGACCTAGCCCAAGTCCATGCCTTTTATACATTCCCTTCCCTGTCGCACCTCCTCAGGCTGACTTCATATGCTAATAGTCCCAAACTCCTGTTGGGGTCACAACACCATGGAGCATTCCTGTGCTACCCATGGTGCTCCCATGTAGTTTCTGACCCAAACCAAGGGCCTCATGCATTAGTGTTGATTTTAAGGAAAGTGAAAGAGATGAGGAGAGGTGGAGGGGTAATGGGAGAGAAGAAGCAGTCCACAATCCATAGAGTTCTCTTTGTTGTTCATAAGTGGTTTAGGAGATCAAAGTCAGGACTTCACATATGCAAGGCAGATGATAAGTCTATCGGGGTATTGATAACAGAAGTAAGCAGTCTGAAATGGGGGCTGAAGTAAGACCTGGGGTAACTTCTGAAGGGGTTAATTTTAGTCCTTTCCCCACCTAAATGACCTGCTTGATAACCATTTCAAGCAGTTTCTTATTCAGTAGTTTGTCTCAGTTAACCTTCAAACCAATTTAATACATAGGACAGCCCTCACTTTACAGATGAGACAACTTAGGTTCGGAAACAAAAGAGAGTGTTTAAAGACACATAAGAAGGGAGTAGGAAAGCAAAATTGGCCTTCAGGCCTCTCACCCCCAAAACATTACTACTTGTAACACAACTCCAAACTCTACTGTTTGGCTGCTACTACTCTGACCAGCCCCTCCACTGCACTTTCTGAGCTATCCCACATGGGTTCATTTCTCTGCCCTGATTAAATGCCATTAACCATGTGATGCTATAGAGCCTATCAGTGATCAAGGCTTATGTCCGAGGATGTCAGTTGAGGATGGAAGGTCCAGCCAGGATGTCTCCCAGCTTTGCTCAGCCCTCAGGTCCCCCCCCCCCCCCCATTCAGCTCAGGTAGCAATAATCAGCATCCTGGCTAGCTGGAAGCTCTGTGGCCCTGACTCCACCCCCACCCTGCCCCATTCTGCCTGGATCCAGGGAAGTGAGATATAATTGCTTACGTTTACCATGTTCATTGCTAACAGGAACTTTCCACAATCCACTGTGGCTGTGTATGGGCAAAGCTTTCCCAAACCACAACACAGCTCACCATTCCTTGGAGCTGGCAGGGTGGGGGATAAGCACTGGCTCAGAGCCATTAGACATGGCAGGCAGGCTTCTGAAGTAGCTCCCATTTGTGCCTGACCCAGGTCTGGGTCCAGATTGGGATCAGGAGCCCTTCTGTGCTCTTAGCACCCTGTGGGCCCAGCTGCAAGTCCAGGCTTTGCACACTCCACCTGGCTCACAGTGAGGAGGCCCTGACCTCAAAGTTCAGCAGAGCTGGCTCTCATCCAGACTCTGTGGGACGACCTCTGTGAGCCTGGGTTTCCTTCCCCATAAAGCAGGAGTGTGTGTACCCTCTCCCAGGCTGAGGTCTGAGAGACATGTCAGCACTGCTTTGCCCACAAGTGGTCTCTGAGTCTGCCCCACTTGGCTGTGTTCCTGGGCCCTGACTCATCTCCAACTTTGACTCTATATGGCTGAACAAGGACAGCCCTAGTGGCAGTGGAGGAGTGGCAGGGGTGTAAAGGGTGTAATTCACAGGGGAGGGAGAGAGGGAGGGCAGAAAGGGGGCTGAGTCAGGAGATTCCCAGAGGGAATGATGTCAGGGGAGAGTGGTGGGAAGGTGGGTGGAGGTCCCCTTTCCTTCCTCTCTTCCTTCACTGGTCATTTGTTCCAAACCAGGCCTGGTAGGTACAGAGGCCCACTGGTCTGTTCCACTCTGGGCATGTCAGTCCCAAATGGTACCTAGTTATGGAGTAGGTGAGAGAATTCTCATTTTGTTTTAATTTTCTTTATTTATTTAATGGATAGAGGCAGCCAGAAATCAAGAGGGAAGGGGGTGATAGAGAGGGAGAGAGTCAGAGAGACACCTGCAGCTCTGCTTCACCACTTGCAAAGCTTTTCCCCTGCACGGGGGGGGGGGGGGTGGGGGGGGTGGAGTTAGGGGAGAATCAGGGCTAGAACCCAGGTCCTCGTGCTTTGTAACAGGTGAGCTCAACCAGGTGCACTACCACCTGACCCCACACCTGGAATTCTGTTGTCCTCCTGTGATTGGTTTAATGTCAGAACACTTAACCCCCTGAGCTGAGGGTTGTGTAATAAAGGACCAGGTCTGCTTGATCAAGGTGAAAACCTGATGACCTGTCCTTAGCCTCCTCCCACCAATACTCACATATCTGAGTTATCTTAACTCTGCACCAGCATCTCTTCTCCTAGGCACCTTCTCACCTGCAAGGTATCTGACCCTGATTTCTTTTTCTTTTTTTTTTAATATTTATTTTATTTATTTATTCCCTTTTGTTGCCCTTGTTGTTTTATTGTTGTAGTTATTGTTGTTGTCGTTGTTGGATAGGACAGAGAGAAATGGAGAGAGGAGGGGAAGACAGAGAGGAGGAGAGAAAGATAGACACCTGCAGACCTGCTTCACCGCCTGTGAAGCAACTCCCCTGCAGGTGGGGAGCCGGGGTTCGAACCGGGATCCTTATGCCGGTCCTTGTGCTTTGCGCCACCTGCGCTTAACCCGCTGTGCTACAGCCCGACTCCCCTGACCCTGCTTTCTATCCCATCCACTATGCTAGGGCCTTATGCCTGAACTGCCAAAGACTCCCTCAAAATGCGCCTTCAGAGGATTGGCCTGATGAACTGGCTAGAAGGAACTACTCTGTGTCTATTCCAGAGTATCCAGTCAAGTCTTCCCAGCTACCGTCTTATAAACAGAGGGCTCTGATCTTCCATAACCTCCTCTACAAAGCAGAAAGCCAAACCAAGGCCTTGCTTCTTAGCTATGGTTATTTTTCCTAGAACTCAAAGTCAGGAATCCAACAATCCAAGCCCATCCACACTAGCTGGCTATGTTCTATAGACACCAGGCCTTTCTAGTATCAGCTCCAAGCTGAGGCCCCATGGTGGTACCCTGTTGTCTGCTACAGAGCTCACCCTTTAGCAAATATTTTGCTTAAAGATGTCAAAGATGTTATGGGAGTCAGGCGGTAGCGCAGCCGGTTAAGTGCACGTGACGCAAAGTGCAAGGACCGGCTTCAAGCCCCCAGCTCCCCACCAGCAGGGGAGTCGCTTCACAAGCAGAGAAGCAGGTCTGCAGGTGTCTATCTTTCTCTCCCCCTCTCTGTCTTCCCCCCTCCTCTCTCCATTTCTCTGTCCTATCCAACAACAATGACATCAATAACAACAACAATAATAACTACAATAATAAAACAAGGACAACAAGAGGAAGTAAATATAAAAAAATGTCAGTTTATTTAAAGATCTGCCCAGCCTGAAATGCATGCTTGTGGATGAAAGTTAACGCTTTAAATTCAAACCTGATGCCATCAGCCACACCCCAGGCTCTGAGCATGCTGTGCCCTCTGGTATTCACACCTCAGGCTTATTCTTCTCTTCTGGTAGAATGTCAGGGAAATAGAAGGCCAGATGGCCACATGAAATGTCCTGGATTCATCCCAGCAGAGTTCTGCTTGGTTGGAGGTCACAAGATTGTGAATTAGATCAGTCACTTGGGAGCTCAGTTGAAGTGGCTGGAGCAAGAGGGCAGTGGGAGTGATACTGCCCCTGGATGGCAGGCCTCAGTGCTGCAGGCCTGGGAAAGAGCCTAGTCTGAAGCAGGGTGAGGAATGGGCAAAGGAGAAGAGGTGCAGAGGGAGCCTTGGTACAGGTACAGATGGTTAAAACCCTTGGCTGAGTAGGGGAGAGGGGGCAAGGTGATGCTGACCAGTGGTGAGACCTCAAGAAGCCCCAGGTGCCTTTTGGAATAGAACGATGCCATTATTCTCCTTTGGTCTAACACCTACTTACTTGCCAGTCTACACCCCGTGTACCCTCCTCCCCTCCCTTCATGGGGCAACTAGGTGGCAGACTAAGTTCCAGGCCTGTAGCTTCTGAGCCCTGCCTGCCCCATTTATGGCAGGTTTGTGATGTTTTTCTCTCTCCTGACTGGTGTTTGGTTTTTGGTTTCTATGGCAAAGCAGGAATTTCCTAATGGCCTGTTTCCCATCTGGGCTGGGCAGACATTGGTGATGACTCTGCCGGAGGCAGCAGGAGGGAAGGCACACCCCTCAAAGCCTCCATTCCACCTTCCCTAGAGCCCCTGGGTGTCTGACCTACATAAGGAAGTAGATGGAGGAGGGCTGGCTGGATAGGCTTCTAGCTGATCAGTGTATGAACTCCAACTCACCCTGGCTTGAACTGGGCCTCTTTTTTTCTGAGCACGCCACAAAGATTGGTGAAAGATTGGAGAAGTGGCAGGGCTTCTGCTTCTGGGAGCCAGACCAGAGAGGAATGGAGAAGGTATTCCTGATCACCATTCTCACTCCTGGAGGGTGACAGGTCTAGAGTTGTGTCTCCTTGGTACCATGTCAACCACTGAGGTATAGGGAATGTACTACGTGGTGTCTTTCTCACTGGAGGGTGTCAGGCCTGGCCCTGGTGGCTCTGGGCTCAGAGCCCTGCCCCTCTTGGCCTTGACCTGGTTCTGGACATGGTGGCCTTGATAAGCATATCTGACAGTCTTAATTCCTGCCACAGGCCTGAGGGCAGGAGCTGGTCCAGTTCCCCAGAGGACAGCAAGGTTCAGGCACACAGGATCCATATTGACCCTGACTCCCAGGTATGTACAGAAACTTCTTAGCCTGGTTCAAGTTGAGCCCTTGGCAGAGGGGCTGGTCCTGGTCCACAGGTTCACTGGCTTTAGATATCCTCACCGTGACACTCAGATCCCAAGCCAGAGACTAAAGCAGAGGCTCCTCTGGCTCCCCAAGTGATGGGCACATACTGGGAACACAGTCTATATTTTGAAAAGTCCTAGATTCTAGAAATGTGGGTAGGGACTGGGCTAAGATTTTTCTTGCAGGGGGTGACTGCCCACATAGCTGGGGGGTTACTCTTATGCTTGGTGATGCTAGACCAGGCTTGAGGTGGACACAGGTTACCTCAGTCTGTGGACTGGCCTCAGCCTAAGGGGCACCTTATGTCTCATCTTGGCCTTGGGCATCTACTTATCCTTAATAAACCCCAGGCTGCAGGGCTCACATTAGAATATAAATTACTTCCTTACTTTTTCCAAAGTCAAAAAACAGACCTCAGAGTGCAGGCCTCTATACTCAGTCACTTTATATGTGTGATAGGACTTAACAATTATGGCTCTGTCCTCAAGGAGACTAGAAGAAAAGGCAGGGGCTTACACTGCTCTAAGATCCTTCTCTCTCTCTCTCTATCTTTTCCTCTGTCTCTCCCCCTCTCTTTAAGACTTTCTTTTCTTCTTTTTTTTTCTTATCTTTTACTTATTATTGGACAGAGAAAGAGAGAAATTGAGAAAGGAGGAGGTGATAGAGAAGGTAGGAAATAGAGAGACACTTGCTGACCTCCTTCACCACTCATGAACTTTCTCTCTGCAGGTAGGGACCAGGTCCTTGAACACTGTAATTTGTGCACTTAGCCAGGTATGCCACTGCCTGGCCCCTTCTTTTTTTTAGGATTTAATTTTTTACTTTTTTTCCTCTTTTTATTTGAAAAGAGAGATAAATTGAGAAGAGAGGGAGAGATAGAGAGGACAGAGAAAGAAAGACACCTGCAGCACTGTTTTACCACTCATGAAGCTCCCCCCACTGCAGTGAGGAGCTGGGGGTTTGAACACATTTCCTTGTGCATGTTAATGTCTGCACTCAACCAGGTGCACCACTACTTGACACCTCAAAGGCCCACTTCTGTGATGAGTTTAAGGTGCAGTCAAGTAGGTAAGACTGAGACACTGAAAGGCCAGCCAATCTGATTAATCCAGGCCACAAGGTTTTAGAAGGTGAAAATGGTCTATGATGACGCTAGAACCATGGGACCAAGTATATAGGGCATGGCCTCCCAGGCATGTATGTGCCCACGCTCTTACCATGGATCAGGCAGGGAGAAGAGGCTGCACTAAAGCAGAGGGAAAGATATGTTATGGCCTCTCCCTCACCATCATCCCAATGCCCATTCTGCTCTGAAATTCGTACTCTATCTTGTCTTTGCTGACATCTGAGGCAAGATGCTCACCACATGCTAGGGGCTGCCTGTTTTGGAAAGGGAGAGGCACTATAGCAGTTCTGGGATGATGGAAACTAGGGGCCAGCAGAGTTCAGAGAAGGCTCATACATGGCTCAGTAGAAGGGTCAGAGTTGGCTTCAAAATGAGGTGAGGTATGGAGTGGAAATAGGGGGTGTCTCCAAGTCAAGTCCTAAAGAACCTAGGAAGGATAGGGCAGGTAAGGGGGCATGGATATATGGGGCATGTCAGGAAGTACATACAAAGACCCAGAGGTGAGACTGTACTCCACAGGTTCAGAAAACAGAAAGACGCCAGGGAGTGAAAGGCAGAAAGAGATGAGGTACCACACCAGGGCCACAGAAAGACTGAAGGATCCCCTCTGTTCTGGACCTCAGCTGTTCTTGCAGAGAATTTGGCCACACCTGTTTGCTCTGGCAGTCTTGTGGACTCAAGGCCTATGGGAGCAGGGCAGAGAGTACAAACAAATCAGTCAAGTTTGACAGAAAGGAGTTAGGCAGAAAGGAGAGGCATAGTACAGGCCCTGAACTCATGTGTGAATGCCAGGGTAGACAGTTGAGGGAGCCTGAGCTTTGGAATCTGAAGCTCAGCTCTGTTCAATCATCAGGATAGACTTGTGTGTGTGGGGGGGGGGGGGGGAGTAGGGGGCTGAGGGCCTGGGGCTGAGAACAGTTCCTCCTGTCCCACATTCCCGTCTCTGGCCTCCTGGAACTAGTCTGCCAGTGGCTCAGGCTGAAGATGAAGGGATTTTCCACAAGCAAGTGACCAGCCCCTCAGCTGCTACCCCTCTTTTGTACTTAAAAGGTCATAAGCTCCTTGGGTGGTGACAGAAACACACCCACCCAGTCTCTGCAGAGCCCTGTCCTCCATGTCCTCTGTAATAGACACAGGGCCCATTGTCCCCACACTGCCCCTAGCCTCTGCCTGCAAGAAGGAGATGGGGGCGGGCCCAGCTGAAACCCTGAGAGAAGAAAACCACAATTGGCCCTAAGACCAGCACAACATCCTCTGGCATGCACCCCCAATTAGGATGAGGCAGGTCAACTGGGGTTTTAGGACAAGTTGAGTCACTGGAGAAGCCCTCCCTCTCCCCTCCCCCTTACATCACTTGAGAACACAGAATGTGGAGGCAGGATGGTGATAAAGAAAGGATTCTTGGAGGAGGTGGCATTTGAGCTGAGAACCAGGTGGTGGATTAAGGCAGCCCTTGCATACTCAGTGTGTCCTTTGCAGACCAGCAGACAGCTGGAGCTTGGCCTCTGAGAGGTGCCACCTGCTCATGCAGACTCAGTGCATGCCTCATCCAAGTTGAATGTCCGTAGTCTGACCACAAATATGTGGGGCCTGATAAGCAACCAGGCATTTACCCCCATTCTACTAACCAAACTGGTAGCCGGTGGATGTTGAGAGAGGGGTGTACAGACTGCCACACAGAGAAGGGAAATGCAGGAATGCAGTCTCTGAACCAGGTCAGCCATTTATCAGTGAATGTTTGCTATGTGCCGGCCACTCTGCTAAGTGCTTTGTAAACAACTGTCTCATTTCATCCCCACTAAGACCTTACAGAGACCATCACATGCCCCATTTCACAGAAGAAACTGACATCAAGATAGGTGAAGTTACTTTTCTAGTTAAGGAAGAACTAGGATTCAACAACAGAGATTACCAGATGTGTACTTACCACTGAGTTCAGACCTAGAGAGGCTACAATCTGGGTGGCCAGCAAAGGGGCAGTGGTTCCACAAGAGACTCTCACACTCTACTGGCTGAGGGTGAGCAAGGGCCTCCTTGCTCCAGGTCCCTGCAGCTCCTTGTTCCTGTTGAAGTTTCCTCTGCACCAGACCGTGCCCTGCCCCCATGGCTGACGGCCCATCTGGTCCCTATTAGAGGCCAGGCCTGCCCCACAGACCCACGTGTGAGAGTGCTCGGGTTTCTCAGGGCCTTTTGTTGAGCCCAATGGGGCAAGGGTTTTCTTTTTTCTTACTTTTTTTTGCTTTTTAAAAATATTTTATTTACTTATTCTTTTTTGTTGTTTTTGTTTTATTGTTGTTATTGATGTTATTGATGTCATCATTGTTGGCTAGGACAGAGAGAAATGGAGAGAGGAGGGGAAGACAGAGATGGGGAGGGAAAGATACACACCTGCAGACCTGTTTCACTGCTTGTGAAGCGACTCCTTTGCAGGTGGGGAGCCAGGGGCTCAAACCAGGATCTTTCCTCTGGTTCTTGCACTTTGTGCCACGTGCACTTAACCTGCTGTGCTACCACCCACTCCCTTACTTTTGTTTTTTTTTTTCTTTTTTATTAGTGATTTAATATTGATTTACAAAATTTTGGGATAACAGGGGTATAATTCCACACTACTTCCACCACCAGAGTATGTCCCCATTCCCTCCATTGGAAACTGCAATAGTTCTCCCCAGGTCAGATGTGAGTTAACTATTATTTCTATAACTGTCTGTCTATGCTTATATATATCTGCCCTTTTTTTCTATGGCCCTGCCTTCTCTCCCTTTCTAAGTCACATCTACACCAATGAATGCTTCAAAATGTCCTTTTTTCCTCTTCTTTCTCTGGGTCTTGATGGAATTGGAATTCAGAGCCCTCAGGTCATCTTCCCTCTATCATTTCTCTCCTTCTGAGAGTGTGGACCAAAATTCCTTATGGGGTGCAGAGGTGGGAGTTCTGGCTTCTGTAATTACTTCTCTGCTGGACATGGGCATTGGTAGGTCCATCCATACCCCAACCTGTTTTTATCTTTCCCTGGTGGGTAGGGCTCTGGGCAAGTGAGGTTCCAGGACACATTGGTGAGGTCTTCTGCCCAGGGAAGTCAGGATGGAATCATGATAGCATCTGCAACTGATGCTTACCACCTGAAAGGTGGTAAGATATAAAGCAAGACAAAGTGTTTAATAAACAGGAACCAAAAAGTAGAACTAGAGCAGATGAGATTAGGGATCTTGGTGTGGAAATAAGATAGGAAGTCTGTTTTAGGTATGTTCCAAGGGGCCTATGACTTTAGTAATTTTTTCCCAAACTTGCTTGTTAACATGCAGGTATACTAAAAATATTGTCTGGGAAGATAGTGTCAAAGTTGAGAATAAAACTAGAAAGCTGGGTTGGGGAAGAGAGTAGCTCCCAAACTGAAAGAAAGTACATAAATACAACTAACTGTTTAGTCTATCAATCGGAACCAGGGCCCATATATACTCACATTTAGAACAGGAGCCTATATAACCTCTGATTCCCTGTCAGTTTGAACTCGTACTCTATTGTCACAACTGGGGATATTCTAGGCTGCACTCATTTCTGGACCAGTCTTCCTCAAGTGGCAGAGTTGGATGACCAGCCTCCCTTCAGAGAGTGGACAGTCCCACTAATTTATAGTGAGGGTAAGGTCCTTAAGAGGCCCGTAAGAGCTCTTATAATGACATTCCTGATGGAAGTGGCCATTGATGGTGGAGAGAGAGAGAGATCTGTTAGAGGTCTTGGCCCATATTGTCTAGAATGGCATGGTATTGACCAAAAAGGTCATCATTGGGTGAGCCAATATTTTGTGGGGACAAGGGGGTTTCTTACTGCTGTTGCCTCACTAATGGGGTTCCACCTGATCAGTGAGAGACCTTTATCTTTTGAGGTGTGAGAAGCAATAGGCAGCCACCTCTTCACCTAGCTGCTGCTATGCCCATTCTCCAAACTCATGCTCAACTCAGAACTAGCAGAAAACAGGGGCAGCCCTTGCAGACTTGACTGTGCCCTCGGTGTTGGTGGCTACTGGGCTGGAGTCCAAGATGGACCTTTCCCCTAGATAGGAGTCCTTTCTACCTCTCCTTGCCTCTCTGGGAAATTTACATGTTCCCTTTCAGGCTAAGCCTGATATCCATGGACTTACTCCTTATAACCTACAGTCAGGCTGCTCTACCAGCCTAGTCTTAATCATGGACATCACCATGGCCATCCTCAGGGTAACCAATACTGGCTCTGTGTCTGTGTATCTGTGTATGTAGGTGGACTGACTGCTGTATGTTTATGTCTGTAAACATACCTGTGTTCTTATTGCTGTGGGCATGCCTGTGTGTACCTATAAGCTAGAGGTAGTGTGGCCCAGGACTCCACAGAAACAAATGTCCCAGGAGTCGGGCGGTAGCACGGCGGGTTAAGCGCAGGTGGCGCAAATCGCAGGGACCGGTGGAAGGATCCCAGTTCCAGCCCCTGGCTCCCCACCTGCAGGGGAGTCGCTTCACAGGAGGTGAAGCAGGGCTGCAGGTGTGTATCTTTCTCTCCCCCTGTCTGTCTTCCCCTCCTCCATTTCTCTCTGTCCTATCCAACAATGATGACATCATCAACAACAATAATAACTACAACAACAATAAAAAAACCACAAGGGCAACAAAAGAGAATAAATAAATAATTTTTTTAAAAAAATGTCCCTTACCCCCATCTCCCATTCAAACCTACACCCACAGAGTTATTGCACTCTTCTCTTGGCCAGAGGAGGCATGTTCAGGGCACTCCTCTCTCAAATGTCTTGCCTATGCACACTAGGCCACCTAAGGAGTAGAAGAGTGGGAACCTTGAGCCCTACACAGTCCTCTGTCTCCCTTTGCTATGCCTACAGAAGGCCACCTATTTTGGCCTGGGAAGCAGGAAGTGAGGATAAAAGTGCAGAGTTGGAGTTGGCTGGCCTCACAACAAATACCCTTGAACCTCATCCTGCCCCCACCAAAGGACCTTGGACACATAATGAATCAGTGGGCCCTTCCTGACTTCATGGTAAAAGCTCCTTTATTTTGTATTTTTTTTAATTTTATTTATTTGTTTATATTCCCATCTGGGGGTCCATCTGGTACACAGCACAATACTGGTAAGTTGGAAGGCTTGGTACCAGGAACACGCGACAAAGAAGACAGTCTTCTCCAGCCATGCTGGCTTTAAAAGGCTTTTTGGAGTGATCTTGTCCTAGCACCATTTGTGACAGGTCCTGGTGGTCAGAAACACTATGTGTGACTTTCCATAGACATTTCTCACTTCTGTAGGACCTGATCTAGGCTCACATCTCTTCTTGCCTTTTTCCCACAGACCCTTTCCTGGGCTAGGCAGTATAACCAGGGACACAGAACAGGAATAGCCAACATGATGCAAGAAGGCCTTGGCATAGCAGGATGCAGAATGGCTATGTAAGGAAGGCCTCCCAGTGTCTCAGGCCTCTCTCTTTCTATCTTTCCTTCCTGCCTCTCTCCCTCAGGATGGCAGTCCAGCGACCAGCAGGAGGTCCTCAGCCAGTGGAATCTGGCCAGAAGATGGCAGGCCAAGCCCAGGATTTCCTCATGGGCAGTCACCTCATCTCCCAGTCCCTCACAATGGCACCAGCAGTGAAGCTACCTTACTGACCCAGATGAACAACCTGCACATGTCTCCACCCCACAGGTAGTTCTGAAGCCAGGTTTTGTAAATTATACTGGGATCCCATCTTAAATCCTTTCAAATCTCACTAGATTCCATCCTGACACTTGACCCCTGGAAATCAGCTGGTATATGGTTTGGATCCATGAAATCTCACCCCCTCCTAAATCGGCAAAAAGCAAAGGCTGGTACTGCAATCCTGTCCCTCCTCCATCTCTTTTCTTTGCCCAGCATTGACCCCGCCAGGGGCCTCCCTCGGGGTCGTGACTGTGGAATCGACTTGGGCTCTGAGGTGTACAGGATGCTACGAGAGCCTGCTGAGCCCACTGCCACCGAGCCCAAGCAATCAGGCTCCTTCCGCTACCTACAGGGCATACTAGAGGCGGGTGAAGGAGGTAAGACTCCTGCCTCCTAATTCCACCCATCTCCCCACTCTGGGAAGCTGATAACAGTGATCCAGGCGCCCCCTTGTGACCCCTCACGATCCTTCCCCTTGGGCTTTCTTTCACCTTGGGCATTCCCTCCCTGACTGCACCTGCGCATTGATTCTCCGCCATCTGCAGGCTGTGAGACACACACCCTCCCTTTGTACCCATAGCCGAGGATGCACTGGCCTAATGGTGGTGTGGGAGATTGAATCTGGTGCTTTGGAGCCTCAGGCATGAGAGTCTCTTTGCATAACCATCAAGCTGTCTTACCCCCCACCTCGTATCTCCCTATTCTGACCCCTGCACCATGCTCATTCTACTCGCCTTCCGCTTTTCAGGGGAGCGGCCCGGACCAGGCGGTCCCCGGAACCTCAAGCCCACTGCTAGCAAGCTCGGCGCCCCGCTGACTGGCCTCCAGGGGCTGCCTGAGTGCGTGCGCTGCGGCCACGGCATTGTGTGAGTACCTGCCCCGCTCCCCTCAGCTTTGCCCCAGCTCCCGCTATGGGGCGCACTGGCCAACCCACCGGTCCCTAGACCTGCCCTCTCCCCACACCCATTCTCACCCTTGCAGGGGCACCATCGTCAAGGCCCGAGACAAGCTCTACCACCCGGAGTGCTTCATGTGCAGCGACTGTGGCCTGAACCTCAAGCAGCGTGGCTACTTCTTCCTGGACGAGAGGCTCTACTGCGAGAACCACGCCAAGGCCCGCGTCAAGCCGCCCGAGGGCTACGATGTGGTAGCAGTGTACCCCAATGCCAAGGTGGAGCTCGTCTGAGCCCCTCCCCAGACTGCCCATCCTAGCCTCTGCTGCTTTTAACACCCATGTTCTGCCCGTGTAAATATGTGTCTCCCCTTACCCCCACCCCTGCGTCTCTAATAAACTACTCGCCTCCAACACATCAAGGCCCTTGGTCCCTGCCTCTCTGCAGCGCAGGCTGGGACTCCCCAGTGCTGCCACTGCCCTGATGCCAAGGCATGCCCTAGGCACTGGGTGCAGCAGTGAACAAGGCAGGGACTGTACTGTCCTGTCCGCAAGGAGGCCACAGCCTCCTTGGGTAGCAGTTATGCTTTGCATAACCGTAGGGCAACATCTCACCAAGGGATCTGACAAAGGTAGAGTCAGGGAAGTTCTCAGCCAACTGAGAACTAATGGATGAAGAGAGAAGAGCTCTTCCCAGGTGAGGAAGTGTGTGTACAAAGGAAAGTTGAACAAAGGAAAAGTTAGGGTTTTAGCCACCAGCATGAGAGCCCTCTCCCTCCCCCCCTTTTAAAATTTTTTATTTATACAAAGGAAACATTGACAAAACCATAGGCTAAGAGAGGTACAACTTCGCAAAATTCCCACCACCAGAACTCTGTATCCCATCCCCTCCCCTGATAGCTTTCCTATTCTTTAACCCGCTGGGAGTATGGACCCAAGGTCATTGTGGGATGCAGAAGGTTGAAGGTCTGGCTTCTGTAATTGCTTCCCTGTTGAACATGGGCGTTGACAGGTCAATCCATACATACTCCCAGCCTGTTTCTCTTTCTCTAGTGGGGCAGGGCTCTGGGGAAGTGGAGCTCCAGGACACATTGGCAGCCACAGCAGGGATTGTGGGGCGCAAGAATATAAAGTGAGGGAGAGACGGCCTGCTGGTGGCTCATCTTGTTGAGCACATGTGTTACCATGCACAAGGGCCTGAGTTCAAGCCAGTTCTTCCCCTGAAGAGTGGGGAAGCAGGTCCGCAAATGTCTGTCTTCTCCCTCTCTTGTCTCCTGCTCACTTCTCAAATCTATCTCTGTCCTATCTAATAAAAAAAATGGGGGCAGGGAGAGTCGGGCGATAGTGCAGTGGGTTAAGCGCACGTGGCGCAAAGCACAAGGACTGGCATAAGGATCCCCTGGCTCCCCACCTGCAAGGGAGTTGCTTCACAGGCAGTGAAGCAGGTCTGCAGGTGTCTATCTTTCTCTCCCCCTCTCTGTCTTCCCCTCCTCTCTCCATTTCTCTCTGTCCTAACAACGACATCAATAACAACAACAATAAGTACAACAACAATAAAAAAGGGCAACAAAAGGGAAAATAAATATTAAAAAAATTTAATGGGGGCAGGGAGGAAAATGGACATGAGGAGAGGTGGATTCCAATAGGCACCAAGTCCCAATGATAACCCTGGTGTCAGTAAAAAATAAAAAACTAAAAAGTAAAGTTTTAGGGGGAGAATCATGGTGACCACGGTGAATGGTATCTAACTCCTGTCTTCACTCTTCTAGACTTTTCTCTATCCCCTCAGGCTCCAACCCACTCTGTGAATTTCAGTTGCTCCCCACCCCCAACCCCCTACCCCTCCCTTTTCCTTCCTTCTCTTTTACCACCAGGGGGCGCGCTTAATTTGATTGAGGGTTGGCGGAAAGTAAGTAATAGGGGAGAGGCGCAACCAGATTTCTTCCAAGCTCCTCCAAAGGCTAAAGTTAAATGACTTCCCTCCTCCTGGGAAACCCTGCCATGACAACGTGATGGGGCGACCTTGAGCTTTTCACAGTTCATTTGCAAACACTATAACAATTTTCCATTTTGAAAAATGTACCTGTGTGTAAATGCTATCAGGACTGGAGAATCTTGGCTGTTCATACAGGACAAATCCCCAGCTCTGGGTCACGTGGATTCACCGTCTGTTTAAATTGGAACCTGAAGAACCCTTCTTTATATAGTCTGGGTTTATTTATTGAATCCTGAGTAATGCATATTAGTGCTTTTTTCAATTTGAACTATCACAAGCCACACAAGACTGCTATCAATTCACACTCTCACATGGGTACATGACAGGACCCATTTCCTTGTGTTCTTACTAATGTAGGATATAGTCAATTTTTTTTCCAATTTGATAAGTAAAATGCAGTATGTAGTTGTTTTAATTTGCATTTTTTCTGGTTACCAATGTATGTATTCAAACACATTGTTTGCTAATACAGAGTGAGCAAACAGTGGGAGCAGAGAGGACTTCCGCCTCCCAGGGTTCTTGTATGACTTACCCTAAATCCTCTGCTCCTTCATTTTTCTGCTGTTTATTCAGCATTTCTTTCTTACTTCTCCCCCCCCCCCGCCACATCACCACCCCATTATTGTAGCTGTCAGCACCAGGGCTTCATAGCTCAAGTCCAATTTGTTTCAGATACAAAGACGGAACACAGTCAACCCTATTCAACTTCTTAGTGATTGGCCTTTAAAAATATTTTTGTTAAGAATCTCAGCTTTGGGAGTCGGGCAGTAGCGCAGCGGGTTACACGCAGGTGGCGCAGTGGGTTACACGCAGGTGGTGCAAAGCACAAGGACTGGCGTAAGGATACAGGTTCAAGCCCCCGGCTCCCCACCTGCAGGGGAGTCACTTCACAGGTGGTGAAGCAAGTCTGCAGGTGTCTGTCTTTCTCTCCCCCTCTCTGTCTTCCCCTGCTCTCTCCATTTCTCTGTGTCCTATCCAGCAACGACGACATCAATAATAATAGCTACAACAAGGGCAACAAAAGGGAATAAATAAATAAATATTTAAAAAAAAGAATCTCAGCTTTTTGTTTGTTGGCTGGTTTGTTTAGAGACCAAGGCACTCTTCCAGGAGCCATAGTGTTTTCTTGTGGTGCTATGGAAGCCAACATCCCATGCATGGGAGGCATCCTTTCTACCTGCTGAGACACTTTCCAGGGTCCAAGAATCTGATAAGGGTTCTCTCAAGAATCTATTTCCTTACTACTGTGGTACTAACATGATAGTATACTGTCATTTTAGAGTTTATTATGTCAATCTCTTCAATTCTTCCTTTACAAGCATGTTGTTAAGGCTATTTTTGCACATAGTTTTGACTCATTGTGTTAGACTCTGAAAAAAAAAAAAAAAAGACTCTTTGAACCATGACAGGCATTGCCCTAATCTAGAGACTTAGTTAGGGAGAATTGGCACAAAGTTGTTCTCTTCGGTAAATACTGTGATCTTTGTTCATTCCTGCATTCATTCGGGTGTTGTGTAGTATTCTCATACATTTTTTTCTCACTTTCTTGTAGTTTCATGTTCTCACTTTAGTTTATCCTCAGAAGATTCCTTAGAGGCTCCTGCCACTGTCCTCTCCCCTTCCTGAGGAGCACAGGCTAGGACAGTGGGCAATGCCCACCCCCCACCTGAATGGGATTGGAGTATTAAACCCTGATTCTCCATGTGACCCTGAACATCACTGCAACCCTTGTCTAATTTTGCTCTGCAAAATATCAGGCAGTGACTAAGCTCTTGAGGTCCCCATTGCAAGTCCATGAAGAGCACCCCACCCAGCACTGCACCTACTTTCTCCCTCCCTCCCTCCTTCCTCCCCTAGAATTTCCCTCAACCACCCCACCACACACACACACAAGTAGACACCCTTCCCCCACCCTATGCAGTGGTAGAATCTGTTCTTCTCTCTGAGTCCCATTTCACCAGCAGACAAGGTCTAGGTTCCAAGAGACAAAGGGGAGAACAGGATTAACAGACAGCAGTGATGCCATTGGGCACAGGAACTGGTGGAAAAGTACCAGAGCCATGGACACAGGCTTCCTCACCCCAGATTCACTAAGTCTACCACCAAGGGTACTTGCCCTTTTCCCAGGACCTGTAGTCACACTCTCCCTGCTCAGGAACAACCCACCTTAATGGAAGAGTGCTAGCACTTCTTGGCACTGAAAGTTTCTCGCAGATCAACAGCTCCACCTACACAGGGCCACTCCAATCAGAGCAACCCCTGCCTAGGCAGCAATCCATGGGTGTGTGTGTGGTGGGGTAGGGGTGGGGGGCTGACTTGATGGACCATAAAAAAAAAAAAAAGCTTGAAGTCAGTCTTTGTGAAACAAGATATCTGTGATCTGGATTTCTAGTTTTGGGATATGTGAGTCTATTGAGGCAGAACACACACACACACACACAAACACACACACACACTGTCTTCCCACCACCTTTCTCACTTAGCTGGGTTTCTTCTTTAAAAAATATTCCTTTCCTTCCATCCTTCTTTATTGGTAGAGACTAAGAAATTCAGAGGGAAGGGAAAGATAGAGAGACAGAGACATTTACAGCACTGTTTCACTGCTTGTGAAGCTTTCCCCGGCAGGTAGGAACCAGGGGCTTGAGCCTGGGTCCTTAAGCATTGTAACCATGTGCTCTACGGGATGTGTCACCTTCCATCCCCTCTCTGGGTTTCTATACGCATATTGCCCAAGTCCTCAGGTACTTTCCCATTCCATTAGTTACTTACAAAGATTCTGTGTTCCAACCATTGTACTACACACCTAGAAGACATTTTGTACAAAATAACTACAGGTTATAAAAAGTGCTATAAAGGAAATAGGATAAAATAGTAGAGAATGATGCCTTCATGAAAGGAATTTGAAAGAGCTCATAGACAAGGTGATATCTGAGTGGAGAGCTGAGGTTTTGAGGAAGTAAAGTAAGTGAGACCAGACACACATAGGGGTAGGAAGGCTGACCAAGGTAACCTTATAAGCCACTGTAAGGACTTTGGTTTTAACTCTGAGCTGAGAAACTAAATGGGCAGCATGACCTGAGAGTTTATGTTTTAACCAGGATCACTCTGGCTGCTGTATGGAGCATAGACTGTACAGGGCAAAGGTAGAAGCAGGAAACCAGTTGGTAGGCATGATTGCATTCATCCTGAGCTAATCCCTAACCAGCCCACTTGCCTCTGCCTCCAGAGTTCCAGCCCCAGTCCAGCCCCTACCACCCACCTCCATTTCTTCTACCAGGATTCTGTAATGGCTTCCTGCCTAACTCTCCTGTCTCCTGCCTGGACTCTCAAAGCAAAGCAAACTTTTAAAAATGTTATCCAGGGTCAGAGCCCTGTCCCACTAGGGAAAGAGAGAGACAGGCTGGGAGTATGGATCTACCTGTCAATGCCCAATGTTCAGGAGGGAAGCAATTACAGAAGCCAGACCTTCCACCTTCTGCATCCCATAATGATCCTAGCTCCATATTCTCATGGGGTTAAAGAATAGGAAAGCTGTTGGTTTGTATTGTTATGTGGAAAACTGAGAAATGTTATGCATGTACAAACTATTGTATTTACTGTCAACTGTAAAACATTAATCCCCAAAGAATTTTTTTTAAAAAGTCAACAATAAAACATTTCTAACAAAAAAGAAAGAAAGAAAGAAAGAAAGAAAGAAAGAAAGAAAGAAAGAAAGAAAGAAAGAAAGAAAGAAATAACGCAGCCATGGAGGTGGACCAGTTGTGGGCTGTCCATTCCCACCCACCCTGACCTGTGTGGTGGGGCAACAGGTGGACACTGTAGACTCAAGGGGGAAAAAAAAAATAGGAAAGCTATCAGGGGAGGGGAGGGGATACAGAGCTCTGGTGGTGGGAATAGTACCCTTCTTATCCTATGGTCTTGTCAGTGTTTCCATTTTGTAAATAAATAAATTTTTAAAAAGAATTAAAAAATAGTATCCAGGCTATGTTTCTTCTATCAGAACTTCTATGGATGGCCCACATCAAAAATATTATAAACAGGGTCACGTGGTGGTGCACACATTACAGTGAACAAGGACTCGGGTTCAAGCTCCTGGTCCCTATCTGCAGAGGTCCAGCTTCATGAGCATGAGGCAGTGCTGCAGGTGCTTCTAATTCTCTCTCCCTTTATAACTTTGCCTCCCTTCTCAACTTCTCTCTGTCATATCAAATGTAAATAAATAATTTTTTTAAAGGCCAGAAACAACAAGTATTGATGAGGATGTGGGGGGAAAAAAGAAAGAAAGAAACTGCTACACTGCTGGTGGAAAGGCAAACTGGTACAGTCCCTGTGAAAAACAGTATGGAGAACACTTAAACAAGTAGCAGTGGAAATACTTTACAATCCAGCAGTACTACTCCTAGGTGTGTATCCAAAGAACATAAGAACTCTAATTTACAGGGATATGTGCACCTCTACATTCACAAAAGTCCAATATGGAATTGACTTGAATTCTTAGGAACAGATAAATATATAGTTATGAGTTATGAGACATACATTCAATGGAATATTACTCTACCATTTAAAAAATGCTATTGTATCATTTAGTACAAAATGACCGAAACTGGAGGTGATTATGCTTAGTGAAATAAGTAAAAAGGTGATAGACAGCTACTGGTTGATGTCATTCATGTGGAATACAGACAGCTAAAGGAAGCAAACTTTCAAAAATATGTATCTCTGGGATGTTTTTAATTGTCTCACATAATATTTGATATTTACCTACATAATATTCCTTAGGATCTCCAAATGAAAGTGTAAGTCTGAAAAGGATTGCAGGGAATAAAGTGAATTACTTTAACAACAACAAAAAAAGGGGGTTATTCTCCTGTGCCATTTTTACTGTGAGTGGGAAATTCTATTTGGGTTCCCAAAGAAATCAGAGTTTATTCTTGCTCCTATCTAACATGGATCATAAGTGGATAAAAAAGCTAGAAGGGGCCGGGAGATGGTGCACCTGGTTAAGTACACATAGTACTAAGTGCAAGGGTCTGCGCAAGCATCAGGGTTAGAGACCCTGGCTCCCCACCAGCAGGGGGGACACTTCACAAACAGTGAAGCTGGTCTGCAGGTGTCTATCTTTCTCTCTATCTCTCCCTCTTCTCTCAATTTCTCTCTGTCCTATCCAATATAAAAAAAAAATGGGGGAAATGGCCACCAGGAACTATGGGTTTGAACAGCTGGCACCATGCCCCCATGCCCTCATGTCCCAGCAATAACTCTGGAGGCCAAAAAAAAAAAAAGGACAGAAACCCAGGAGAGCCTTCCAGAGGCCTCATTTCTTCCTATTGAGTAAAGGGGATGAAACTGGTCCAAGACCCCAGTAGACTAGCCATGGTGTGAATCCCCAGTTCAATTTGGCTAGCAGAGGTTGAAACACCATTGCATACACCAGCTTTCTGACTAGCAAAGGCAGCAGTGGGAGGACTTTTATATGCTTTCTAGAACCTTTTTGGCCTATACACACATTTTCATAGGAAGCCAGGTTACAGTCACAGATTCAGAGAAAGTGATGCAAATTACATAGTAACTACAGTAGGAGCTAACAAGTTCCAGCCCATGGTTTCCAGGTCTTTTAGTAAACTGATGTTCCTTTTCTTTTCTTTCTTTTTTGCTGTCAGGTTTCTCTCTCTGAGCTTCTATGCCTACATGATTCCACTGCTCCCAGCAGGTTCGGCTTTTGCCCCCCCTTTTTGTGTGTGTGCGTTTTCTCTTTTTATATTTATAAAAGGAAACACTGACAAAGCCATAGGATAATGTTGGTCTGCTTCTAAATTCTGCTTCTAAGACCCCTTCTGTTTCACTACTTAATGGCTGTGGTCTATTTACATAATCACTGTGTTACCTGGGAACAGCCCTGCCTGCAGGGCATTGGTTTAATCCCACTGGTTTGAACTCTCTTTTTGCTCCACCCCCTCTCCTAGTCACACCCTGTTCTCCACCAATAGTTTGCATTCTTTTTTGACTCCACTCTCTTTATGTCACATCCTGTTTCCACCCTACTTGGCAAGTATAAATACAGCTGCTTTTCTGATATAACACACAGTAGAACTGCCTTCCCACTCCAAGAGTCTCAGAGTCTCTCTCCTACGATGCTAGCCCGGCAATAAAGATTGAACTGCATCCCACTAAGGCATGAGTCCCCAATAAAGATTGAACTGCATCCCACTAAGCCATGAGTCCCTGGTCTCTGGTCGTCTCTCTCCCGTCCGCGCAGCTAGCCTGGCAGGATAAGAGGGGTACAGCTCCACACGGTTCCCACCACCAGAACTCCATATCCCATCCCCTCCTCTGATAGCTTTCCTATTCTTTATCCCTCTGGGAGTATGGACCCAAGGTCATTATGAGGTGCAGAAAGTGGAAGGTCTGGCTGCTATAATTGTTTCCCCACTGAACATGGGAGTTGACAGATCAATCCATACTCCCAGCCTGTCTCTCTCTTTCCCTAGTGGGGCAGGACTCTGGGGAAGCAGAGCTCCAGGACACATTGGTGAGGTCGTCTGCCCAGGGAAGTCTGGATGGCATCATAGTAGCATCTGGAACCTGGTGGCTGAAAAGAGAGTTAACATATAAAGCCAAACAAATTGATGATTAATCATGAAACTAAAGGCTGGAATAGTTCCGATGAAGAGTTGAAAATCTCCATTTTGTATATAATTAGTAGGCCTATTTTAGTTATATTCCAAATGGCCATGATTATACTAGTTTGTCTGGTTTTTTTTCTGAGCCTGACATCTGATATGCAGGTGGATCTAAGTTATTGTCTGGGGAGATGATGTCATGGCTGGAAAAAGGACCAGAAAGCTGGATCAGGGAAGAGAGTAGCATCTAAACAGTGTCAGAGATAGAGATACTGAGAGAGGGAAGACACCATTTGTGAAGCTTCCCTACAGCAGTTGCTCCTGTGTGGTGGCTGGAAGTTCAAACCTGGGTCTTCATGCATGGTAACATGTGCACTCCTCCTAGCCCCTAATGTTACTTTTTAAAAATCTGTGTCAATCTGAAAGGAAGCATGAATATTAACATCACTATCTGGTTAAATCCAGAAAGGTTGAGAAACTTAGTCACATTGCTGCTTAGCCATTGTTAATGGCAAGGGTACCAAGAGTAATGGCAAGTACTCATCTTCCCTTGAGAACACTGCTTACCTTACCAATGGTCTTGTGACTGTGGCTTGTGACAGGACACTTCTGAATGACTGATATGCCTCTGCTTGGCAAGTTCCCCAAAATATGCCAAAGAGCTGGCCCAGGCTCACCAACTCATTGCACAAACCTGGGCTCCCAACCTCCCAAGGGGCATGGAATGGTAGAAGCTGGGTTAAATTAGGATGTCTGATGAAGTTTAGGATTAGGTTAAATTAGTGACTATGGCACCAGATTATAAACTCTGGAATGCATCAACAGCACTCCACCTATTTCTAGAGTCAGATTATGGCTCCTACTAACAGGCTGTTCAACAGCACTTTAGTAGTTCCTGGAATTGTCAAGGGAATAAAAGGTACACACACATACACACACACACACACACACACACACACACACACACACACACGGAAAGAGATATAGAGAGAACAAGAGCAGATGGGATCATTCCAAACTCAAAGCATCCCAAACCCATTTCATTATTTTCCCTCAAACTCACCCACACTTCAATTTTCCCATCTTAGACAATGATACCACATCTACCTAGCCATCTATCTATCCAGTTCCCAAACTAGTCGTTATCCCTGCCTCCTCCTCCTTTCTCACTTCCATGTCTACTTGGTCAAGACTTGTCTTTGCTACTGCCTTAGTAGCTCTAGAATCCATCTGTCTCTTGGCCACTACAAACATCACTTTCTTTGTTTACTGGGGGGAGGAGGGAGCTTAATGGTTTACAGTATATACAGTTGTTGGTACATGTATAAAATTTCCATTTTCTGCAAAACATTCTCACTCCCAGTCTAGGGCCTCCTTTACCATCATGCACAAGGACCTGAAACTTCCCTGCTTGCAACCCGCCCTACACACACACACACACACACACACACACACGCACGCACACACCAGTGTTCTTTACTTTGGTGCGATACTCCAAACCCAGGTCAAGTTCTACTTTGTGTTTCCCCTTTCTGTTCTTATTTCTCAACTTCTGTTCATGAGTGGGATCATTCCATATTTATTCTTTTTCTGGCTTATCACACTTAACATGCTTTCTTCAAGCTCTATCCAAGATGAGGTGAAGAAAGTGACTTCATCATTCTTAATAGCTGAGAAATATTCCATTGTGTAGCTATACCATAACTTTCTTCTTCTTTTTTAATATTTATTCATTTCCTTTTGTTTCCCTTGTTGTTTTATTGTTGTAGTTATTATTGTTGTTCTTGATGTCATTGTTGTAGGAAAGGATAGAGAGAAATGAAGAGAGGAGGGGAAGACAGAGAGGAGGAAAGACAGACACCTGCAAACCTGCTTCACCGCCTGTGAAGCGACACCCCTGCAGATGGGGAGCTAGGGGCTCAAACTGGGATCCTTACTCCTGTCCTTGTGCTTTGCGCCACCTGCGCTTAACCCACTGCACTACCGCCTGACTCCCATACCATAACTTTCTTAGCCAATCATCTGTTGTTGAACACCTGGGTTGCTTCAAGGTTTTGGCTATTACAAATTGTGCTGCTATGAGCATAGATACATAGATCTTTTTGGATGAGTGTGTTTGGTTCCTTAGGATATATCCCCAGAAGAGGAATTGCTGAGTAATAGGGCAGGTCCATCATCAAAAACATGCAATATATCAGAATATTCAAGACAGTTTAGAGGGAGGCGGAGCTACGAGCAGCAGATCGCTTTCTCTCCTCTCCTCTCCTCTCCTGGATCAACTAGGAATACCAAAGGAGACCACCCGGACCGAAACAAGACAGGACTAGAATGACCACAGAAACCCAGTAAATCACCCGTGAGTACAAACACGCGTGGCTGGAGACAGAGAGGAGAGAGGGGCCTAAGGAGAGATTAAGTGACTGCTAACAGTTTGACAGTTTGTCAGTGGAGACACCACCTCCAGTCTGCTCCACCAACAAGGGGACAGCTGAAGGGAGGAAAGGACTCCCCAGAGACTCACCAAGTGCAACTCTGAGTCTCCATTGCTACAACCCTCAGAATCTGGAGCAGCAACAGGGAGGGACACCAGGGTACAGAGATCTAACCGGGAAACTCAGGAGAAGACCTATACCTCGGTGGCATAGCTGAGGGGCTGTGAAAGTCTCTTTGCATAACCACTGGATTATCTCTGCCACACCCTGCTTTATCTCTTGGTCAGGAGTCAGTGATTAAGCCAAGAAGCCTATTGAGAGTTTAAAAGCCCTCAGGCTACCATAGCCTACAGGGGAAAAAAAAAAGGCTTTTACACCACTGAACTCCAACTCAGGGATTGAAAAAACTGTTAACTTATATAAAATGGTTAAAACAACAAGAAAAAATAATGGAGACTCGAACCAGGACAAGAGTCCAGCTAAAAGTCCTCCAGAGGGCAAAGCACAAAACAACGAGTTCAACATCCAAACATTAGCTAAGGAAATAATAACAGGAGTGAGTAAAGAATTTGAAAAAATTGTAATCAGAACTGCAGGAACAACAAATGAGAATATGGAAGAAAATTCTAATAATCTCATGGTTATTAGAGAGCTGAAAGCTGAAATTGCTGAGCTAAGAAGGCAACTAGCTGAACAAGCTAAAACAGTATCAGAGCAGGGCAACAAAATAGATGAACTCCAGAAAGCAGTAGAGGGCAGAGAGAATAGAATCAATGAGGCTGAAGACAGAATTAGCAAGATTGAGGATGAATTAGAGACAACTAAAAAAGAAGTAAGAGATCTCAAAAAGAGATTAAGAGATGCTGAAAACAACAACAGAGTCCTATGGGATGACTTCAAAAGAAACAATATACGCATTATTGGCTTACCAGAGGAAGAAAGAGAAGGGGAGGAAGAAAGCGTTCTCCAGGCCATAATAGCTGAAAATTTCTCTAGTCTAGACAACACCAAAGACATAAAGATTCAAGAAGCCCAGAGGGTCCCAAACAGAATTAACCCAGACCTGAAGACACCAAGACATATCATACTTAGATTGGAAAGGAATAAGGATAAAGAAAGGATCCTCAAGGCTGCAAGAGAAAAACAAAGAGTCACCTACAAAGGAAAACCCATAAGATTAGCAGCAGACTTCTCCATACAAACACTACAGGCCAGAAGAGAATGGCAAGATATCTATCGAGTGCTCAATGAGAAAGGCTTTCAGCCAAGAATACTATATCCTGCTAGACTGTCATTCAGACTAGATGGAAGCATCAAAACCTTCTCAGACAAGCAACAGTTGAAGGAAGCAACCATCACCAAGCCTGCCTTGAAAGAAGTTCTGAAAGGTTTCCTATAAACAACCAGACCACCACAAATAGAACATATATCAAAACACTCTAAAACTCTACAAGAATGGCGTTAAAATATCTTCAATCTTTGATATCAATAAATGTCAATGGCCTGAATTCACCTATTAAAAGACACAGAGTAGGAAGATGGATCAGAAAACACAACCCAACAATATGTTGTCTACAGGAAACTCACCTAACGCAACAAGACAAACACAGACTTAAAGTGAAAGGATGGAAAACTATCATTCAAGCCAATGGCCCACAAAAAAGGGCAGGAACAGCTATTCTCATATCTGACATGATAGACTTTAAAATAGATAAGATTAAAAAAGATAGGAATGGACACTACTTAATGCTCAGAGGATCAGTCAATCAAGAGGACTTAACAATTATTAATATCTATGCACCCAATGAGAAGCCATCTAAATACATCAAACTTCTACTGAAAGAGCTACAGCAATATATTAACAGTAACACAAGACAGTTTAGAATAATAGCAGTCACTATCACCTTCTTGGACACCTTACATAATTGTCTTGGTTTCGTTTGCATTCACCTTTGCCTGTTCCCTTACATTCTCAACTTGGCCACCAGAGGGATCTTTCCAAAACTAAAATTTCATCAGATTTTGCTGATTCACATTGCCTCAGAATAAAATATAAAGCTTCTTAAGAATTAAAAAAAAATGTCTGAGGTCAAGCATGGTTAGATTCTACCAACTCTTCCAACCTCATTTCCACCACTGATTTAGCAATCACATGGACAAATGCCTGGGTCAGATCAGATCATTTTGATGCTAAGAGATGACCAATGGTTTTGCCTGCCTCATATTGTTAATTCCAGGCTCTCTAGACCAAAATGAGTAGAGCAGGAATCGACCCTCATGAATGAGGCTATCAGGGTCCTGCTTCCCTTATGCTTCCTGGAAGCACACAGTGGGTAGCATCAAAGACTGCATCATGATCCTCTTGGATCATGGTCATATATATATGAGTAGGATGACTTTATGGTTTCATACCCTCTGGGCCTACTGTCTGCTTTGGCCATAGATATGGTAACCAGATTGTCCAATGTCTCCTAGTGTCAGCTCCATATGTTATCCTGTGGCAAGGAACACATGTAGTAACTTGCTCAACATTGTGCATGTGCATTTTGCAAGTATGGGAGAATTAGCACCCTATCAGTCACTCATGAACCAAAGAGGAATAAAACCAATGTATGGATAAATGTCGACTACTTTAGAAACCTCAACAGACATTTGTGAGACATATTCTCTCAACTTCCCACAGCTATAAAAACAACATATGCTTGTGCCCTTGCAATTATTTTTCTCCTTGGCTTCGTTCTTGAAATATTGTACTCTTGTTCTATTAGATGCATTCCCAAATATAAAGCAATCTAGAGTACATACTTGCAAGAAGGAATTCTAGAACTGAAACATTCACCTTTCAAACATGGATAATAACCTCATTTCAGTTTGCAAGCAGGATAGTAATAATAACTGACATGCAGTAACATCATTTACCATAATTTTTATCCATGATAGATTAAAATGAGATACAAGTGGAAAGTGGAGCATTGGCTTCAGCAACTGTTTTGTTACTATCCCCCACTAGGTCTCTGCACAGACTAAGTGGATAAATATAGTCTCTGACCCACAGAGGAATAGCATACACATTGAAAGGATGATAGAACCTATGCTCTGGGGAAAAAAGTAAAAGATGAAAATGAAAGAAAAGAAGAGAACATGTGTAGGAATTTATTAGCCTGGAAGGCCCATTCATTATTCTAAATTTAATATTGAAGCAAGGCTGCATAAAAAAAAAAAACTATCTTTTAGAAAACTACTTGTTAAGACTTGATACAATATGACTTAAGTAAGACAGAGATACCAAAGTTTTCTTGACATTATCAAAGATAGTTCAGGAGAGTGAGCCTACTAGATTGTATTTATCATCCCAAACCAGAGAACCTATCACCAGGTTACATTCCCAGGGCAAGATCAGAGGCCTCTCCCTTCACCAAAATGATACAAAATGTACAGGTGAGGATCCACACTATCTGTGAATGGTAGGATTCTAGAATAGCAGAAACTAGCTAGTGATAGCTAATCATTGGGGAGGGTGGATGCTATTACAAGACCAAAGTAGCAACCAGAGTGCTTCACTCATGGGGACTATGGTGCCAGTTGGTAGGCCATGATGTTCCTAAAGAAATGGGCAGATGTCCAGATGTTACTTGAATTGTGTAACAACTTCACTGCAAAAATCAAGAACTACTGTGTAGAATGTTAGTAAAAAAAATCCATAATATTAATGAAAAAAATAGTTTTTTATAATAATAACTTTGCCATACATCTTCCAGATCCAGGTCAGTTCAAAGGCTCTGAGGTTTTGGTTGTAAAGGAGGCTAAATCTGCCTAAGGAACAACTCTCCTATGCTGCCCAAAATACACATGATAATTATTTCCACACTTTTTCACCACAAGGGATCTGTGGCTATCTTAGTGTGGGTTGCCATAAAATTATTGTAGACAGAGTGATCCAAATACCAGAAAGTTCTCTCACAATTCTAGAGACTCCAAGGTCCAAGACCAAAGGTTCTATCCAACTAAGTTGCTGGCGAAGTTTTTCTTCCTGCCTTATAGCTGGCAACTTTCTTGTGAGTTCTCATATAAGGGCATTAACCCCAGTAAGGGAAGACTCTGTTTCTAACCACACTGCCACCTTGGAGGCTGGGGGTTTAACTTATGCATGGGGAGGGGCACACAATTCAGTTTGTTATAGTGTCCTTTTACCAAAATAACTCTGACCTGAGGAAAGAGAAAGATCCAGACCTTTCAAGGCCTTTAAGTTACAGACAATGATCTGGTGCTAGTGCCAGGAGATTGGAAATAACATCTCAATTACCCAGTCAAATAGGTGGGTGAGGGGAGCTCAGCAAGCTTGAAAGCAAGATGATAAAAATGGCTATCATGCAAGCTGTTTACAAAAAGCTGTTTTCTTTTGTAGATTTTGCCCTTGGGTTACATTAATTCTCCTGCTCTCTATCACAATATACTATTTAGTAAACTCTGTCTTGATATTCCAAAGAGCATTATAATGATCTACTGTATATATTGATAACTTGATGCTATTTTGATCTAATGAACAAGAATAAACAACTACACTAGATGTTCTAGTAAGAAGCATACCAAAAAAAAAAAGAAGAAGAAGAAGAAGAAGATAACATATATGAAGATTTAGGGCCATCCACATTGGTGAGATTTTTTTTCTTTCCCATTTTTATTCTAGAGTGAATTAAATGATACGAGTTAGAAGTAGACACACCAGTAAAATGGACCCCTAGGGTCACTATCATTATCAATATTTTTCATCTACATCTATACCTGCTGTTTCCATCCCATATTATTGTTAACTAAGTTGGTGAAGTTATTAAGGATCCAATAGCATGTCAAATCATTTCATATCAGGTGAAGGCAAACTATACTCTGAATACTTCTACCACTAATAAAAAGGTAGTGCTTTTTCAAAGTTAACCCAACTGCAAAACAATATGATTATTGAAATAACTATCTATTGTAGGGAGTCGGGTGGTAGCGCATCGGGTTAAGTGCATGTGGCGCGAAGCACAAGGACCAGCATAAGGATCCTGGTTAGAGCCCCCGGATCTCCACCTGCAGGGGAGTCGCTTCACAGGTGGTGAAGCAGGTCTGCAGGTGTCTATCTTTCTCTCCCCCTCTCTGTCTTCCTCTCCTCTCTCCATTTCTCTCTGTCCTATCCAACAATGATGACATCAATAACAAAAACAATAACTACAACAATAAAACAACAAGGGCAACAAAAGGGAATAAATAAATAAATATTTTTTAAAAAATAACTATCTATTGTCTTCTTAAACCCTAAAACAACAGGAATCTCCCACTTCCTCTACAAAGCCTATGTTTCTCCCAATCCTGGAACCTCTGGGGTGGGGCTCAATTCCCTGCATGCTTCTCTCAAGTCATACCAAATGATATTGCATCCACCGATTCCAACCTAATCAATTCAACGAGTACCATCTCAGCATGCTTCACCTCAGACTGTGTACAGAGACATCAGGCATGGAATGCCAACCCTTCACCCTCATCACTCGGGTGAGACTTTTCCTTTCATGACATTCTCTAATTCCATTCCAGGTGGTTCACTTCCTGACAAAGTCCCAAAACCTAGATATAGGCCAGGTCCCATTAGATAGAGCATATGTTCACATGTATCCATAAATTAGGGCAAAATATATACCTGAAAGCAAAAATACACAATAGTCTTTAGTGAGTCAGTATCAAGTTCATAATGAAATAGCTTCCACTTAGACTTAGATACTCTCCTCACCTACCTCCTATTACAGTTCTCTCACTCACTCCAAAGCTAACCTTAGCAAAGCAAGGACTGCAAAAGCTGAATAAGGGCAAGAGACTGGCATACTTTAACGATGACACTTTAGTCACTATCAGGCCACCCCATCAGCTGGGGCCCTTTTAGGGGAGTCCAGAGATTCCCAAACAGACATGATGGGCCTAGAACTTGAATAAATGCCTCTCTTCATTGATACCGGTCATTTCTATCAGGAACAACAAAATGTGGGCCCCCATAGAACCTTGCCCTCAACTTGGATCAACAATGGTAGAGAATGTTCCATCCTCTGAAGGAAGGATGGACAACATATTCTAGGCTACACCTGAGGAAGATGGGTCAATACTGGGGCAGCATGGAATGTTCCTACTCATGACCACAGAATGTGAGCTCAGATCTAGAGGGATGCAGAATTCACACAGGCTCCTAAGCTAATTGTGGGCCCCAGATCACATCAAATCGATGGGGTTTACAGTCAACAATATTTCTACCCCTTTCCCATATTATGGAGCTACTCTCTTCCCTGATCCAGCTTTCTGGTCCTTTTCCTAGCCATGACATCATCTCCCCAGACAATAACTTGGATCCACCTGCATATTAGATTTTTTATCAAAGAACTATTCTCCATCTATAATTACTGCTGCTATTCTACTGAAGGAGCCATCAGTAAATACTAAAGAAGTAGGAGGAGGTAAGGGTGAGTTAGAGGATAGCTTTGGAAAAACAATAAAGCCACTAAAAAGGGATGTGATTTTGTAAATTCACTTCTCCTTTGTTAGATCCCTGAGGCACTTGATTAGGACATTTTCTACTAAAATGTCCCTGCTGTCTACAGGAAAAACAACCTCCTAATTTTTTGCCTTCTCCCTTGTTATGTAATTTGGCCAAAAACTGAGTAGATTTTTCTCCCTGTAAAGCTGCAGTGATAGTAATGCCCTGCAAGAAGGAAGGTGTGACTTCTGAACAGGCTTTCACAAAGTCACTCAATGAACCTGTCTTACGTAAGGGTCGAATTAGTGTTTGACAGGTACGTTTAACATTTTCAAAAGCCAATTGTCTAATAATTATCTGTGCTGCCTCCTCTTGGAGTATGATTTTTGAAACCTGATCCATTAATCTAGACAAAGTTACATAAACATTTTCTTGCCTAGCTGACACTCCCTTCAATAAGGGAGTACTTTCTGTGGCTAAAATATTAGAACAAGCAAGCCACTGCGAAAACAAAAGTGATTTATGAGCGGGGTCCAAAACATCTCTTAACAATTTCCATAGTGAAAAAGTTTCAACTGGTACATTTTCCAGTCCATGAGCTTCATAATATTTCTTTAACTCCTGCCCAACCTGAGTCCATGCATTGACACTTAAGGTGCCTTCCTTAGGGAACTATGGACAGACATATTGAATAAATTGAAAAAAAAAATTAGATAACTGATTAATTAGCTGAATCTTTTACTTCTTTTTTCTTAAGCATATGTCTTACAATATCTATAGAGTCCTCTTTCTTTAGATTCAATATGGCCCATAGCTTCTCAAGTTCTGACATACCCACCTTCTTAACCTGGCCAGTCCTCTACCAGGGGGTCTGCAGCACCCAGGGTGGAATCCTATCTTCCCCACCCCCCCCCCCGAGAGAAAAAGCTTATCTTCAGGTCCCTATTCGGGTGCCACTTGCCGGGGGCCAGCCCCAGTAGGTTATTAGGGTAACCTGGAGGAGGAGGGGAGTCGTCGGCAAAGAAGGAAGAATGAGAGATGAGTGAGTTGATGCTGAATCAAGCTCAAGCAGACATCTCTGTTATACTTAAGCAAAGCTTTATTTTTATAGTCTCATAAGGCTTAGATCATTAAAACAAAAATCACCAAGGCATTGGTCACTAATACGAAAATCGTCAAGGCTATGATTATTAATACAAAAATCACCAAGTAAGAACAGCACAGGTAGGGAACACCTCCTGCTTTGTGGAACATTCACATTCCAGGGGCACTTTTCTCCCTAGAGATCACATCACAGTTTCTATGTCTTTTGTTATTCCTGTACCTGTGTGCTAGGCAGATGTCCTATTGATTAAGATTAATATTCTACCTGTATGTTTATGCCATTCTCTTGCCCCTATGCATCAGAAGCCAATGGTTCATAGAAAGTTCAAGCTTGTTATGTTTCTAGGGGCCTTAAACAAATTGAGCAGCCCATCTTTCATAAAATCTGTTCCATTGTTTGATCAAGGAGTTTTGTTTTGTTCCTTACGGAGAAGGCATCAAGGTAGTGCTGACCTGGCCAGCCTCTCCATAAAGTTAAGCTCTCTAACGGGAATCCATCTTCTGTGTATGCTCACTATGCGACCTAGGTTCTCATGTACTATTCGTGCATAAGGAAGTGGGAGCATAGAGGTGGGTGGTAGATTAAAAAGCCCATTGTATCTAGGCATGTATCATAACTTTCCATTTATTAATTATGCTATGTAAGGTGGCCCCTCCACTGTGGGAATCACCAATCTTTCTTTATATTTTAGGGGGAATACTAAAGGAAGTGGTATAGATAAAAGGGGAAACATTTTTTCCTATTGGAGTCTCCTGAAAAATTCTGCATTAGTGGTATTGCTTGTTCCATTATGATCAATTTTACAGAGTGCAGTGCAGGTTTTGTCATTACTTTTGTTATTGGTCAGGCTCTGAGTCTGGCCATAGGTATATATTATTAAGACCACACAGAGCTTAATCCCAAGCCCTATACATGGGAAAAAGCAAGATGGTTTCAGTTTGGCCTGGAGAGTCCAACCGTGCTGAACTTCTTGTGAAGATGGTACCATGTCAAGCAGCTCGCATGGAGGTGCCTACAGCATCTCCCCCTTTTTATTTTGTAAATAAAACTTTCTTGTTTCTATATAAACGGCTTTGATGCTGTGACCTAGCACTCACTAAGCTCTTAAGGTTATTTTTTGTTCTAATTTTAAATATGATTGATTATCCCTAAGCAAGCTTCCTGGAGTAGCTATTGTTTCTAAAAGGTCAATCTACCCCCTTTTCTATAAGCTACCCAAGGCTGTGGGAAGAACCCACTGCTCTCTATATTTTCCCATAACCTTTTCTGCCTGGGGTATAGGTACTGAGGTGATAAAAGTGGGGGCAAGCAATTCCTTCACAGTCAGCTTATCTGATAATTGGCTAATTTTTATGCTTTGAACCTCTTTTAAAATTTTTTTAAATTTTATTTATTTATTTTCCCTTTTGTTGCCCTTGTTGTCTTTTTATTGTTGTTGTTATTGATGTTGTCATTGTTAGATAAGACAGAGAGAAATGGAGAGAGGTGGGGAAGACAGAGAGGGGCTGAGAAAGACAGACACCTGCAGACCTGCTTCACCACCTGTGAAGCGACTCCTCTGCAGGTGGGGAGCTGGGGGCTCGGAATCCTTATGCTGGTCCTTGCACTTTGTGCCACGTGCTCGTAACCCACTGCGCTACTGCCCGACTCCCTTTGGACCTCTTTAGTCTGGGGGTCTTTAAGGGATTGATTTGTTTTTGTTAAACAGCATTCCCCTTAGGAACAATCTTTTTCCTCAGATGTCATTTGGAAATAACCAATAAATCTTATAAAATAGCCAATAATACCCAATGCTAACAATATGAGTAATGGAACAAAAAGGTGGAGTGGTCTCCGTTCAGTACGGAGCCTCTCGCCTTGCGGAGGCCCCTACCATGCTTGGACTTTGTCAGGCAGCCGGTGTGACATCGCCTTCACCACTTCCAGTGGTTTGGCACTTGACCATTCGTTTTTGTATGAAGAACAAAATGGCTAAGGTATGAATTCACATATACTTAAGATAAACAGAAAATTATTTCATTGGGTGGTGTCTTTTGTACCTTCACAGATGTGCAACATGGGACTGCAGGGGAGTTGACTAATGGAAGTACAACTAGAAAGCAGATTCATTCTCAATCTACATGATTCTTTAAAAGGTCCCAGTGGGGAGCCAGGCAGTAATGCAGCAGGTTAAGCTCACAGGGCGCAAAGAGCAAAGACTGGCAGAAGGATCCCGGTTCGAGCCCCTGGCTCCCCACCTGCAGGGGGGTAGCTTCACAAGTGGTGAAGCAGATCTGCAGGTAGGTAGCTATCTTTCTCTCCCCTTCTCTGTCTTCCCCTCATCTCTCGATTTCTCTCTGTCCTATCCAACAACAATGACAGCAATAACAATAATGATAATAACAACAACAACAACAACAACTATAAACAATAAGAGGATCAAAAGGGAAAATAGCCTCCAGGAGCAGTGGGTTCTTAGTGCAGGCAAGGAGATAACCCTGATAACCCTGGAGGCAAAAAAAAAAGTCCCAAATCCCAGTCAAATCCCAGTCACTCCTAACAATGAGGGGTGTGGGTTGGGAAAAGACCAAGGCAAGTGAAAGAAGTGAGGCCTTTACTTCAGTTGGAAAATGTAATGGGGTGCTAAGAAATTCGATAATTGAGATGAATATTTTGAGATATTTTTAAGAAATGAAAGTCAACTAAGAAAAGAAAACACAATTAATGGAATTCCAAGTAAAAATAGGATAAATATTTTTCTTTTTTTACCTATTTCTCTTTGACCTATTTCAGCACAGTGCTGTCACTGGTCTTGGTCATTGACAATGACCAGCTTAATTACAAAGTTTTGTGTTGAACTTAACACCTTCTCTCTCTCTCCTCTCTTTCACCCTTCATTCCTTTGTCCAGAGATCACTGCTCAAAATAAACTACCTCTTCATGTATCTTGTTTCAGACTTTGCTTTCAGTTGGGGAGAACAGGGGAGTGAAATCCAAGTTATGACAGTGACCGCATGAAACACTGCTCAGAAAAAGACACTTTTGAAAGTAAAGCAAAGTGCTATTATTAATATCACTGGATTACTAGGCATACACCAGCTGTTCTGGAAAATCAGAACATATGGCACTGTTACAAATAAAGAAGCTAAGGTTCCAGTGAGTAGGAAATGAGCTTTTATCATTCTGTCAATCTCCTTTGCCCCAGGAACCCTGGGGATCAGACCACAGCCTCCATGCTAACTCCAGTGGCAGCTGCCACAGCAGCAGAACCTTAATCAATGGCGCTGTGCAGACTTAGGTACCGACTCTGGGTCCCCTGTCAGATCTTGAGTCCAAACTGGACCTTCTCTTTCCTTCCTGTCTCCTTCCTTTCCAGCCTCTGACTGAGATGGCATGGTGGAGAAGATAGGGAGGCAGGTCTTTTCTGCAAACCCAGAGGTCTTTCAGTTTATTTATTTATTTTCCTTCCAGAGCACTAGCCATCTCTAGTTTAGAGTGGTGCTGGGGGATTGAACCTAGAACTTTAGAGTCTCAGACATGAAAGTCTTTTTGCATAATCACTATGGTATTTCCGCCACTTCCAGTCCTTGACAGTTCCGACTGTCCTACCCTGTAAAGAGCCCTAGAGGCATAAAGAGAGTGCTGGAATCAAAATCAGAACATCAGAATGAGGGCAGCAGTGCCTACACTCCCATGTTCCCTCACAATTAGATCCTCCCTGAAGTCTCCAGGGGCCCTGAGGCGAGCAGGCAGCCCCATTCTCTGCCCCTCTCCCCCTCATGGAATCCTAATTCTGACCTTTCTCATTTCTTTCGGGCTCCCGGCCAGTTTCCCCGTTTGCAAGGTGAGCGGTGACGTGAGGGCGCCTCACTGGGTCAGCTGGTGCGGGCTCTGAGAGCCCGCTGCTGTGCTACGGTGCCACCGAGACTTCCGGGGCTCCCAGTCCTCTGGTGCGTGGTCAAAGCGCTCACGCAACCTAAGGATCGGAAGGCGGAGAGAACCCTGCCCTGGGCCGGGCCCGAGGCGACTCCGACAGAGTGGACAGACCCAGGGCAGACCTCGCAGAGACCTTGCTCTTTGGCCTCAGCTCCAGTCTTTTGCGGGTTCTGCTTGGAGGGGTCCGATCCAACCACTGGGAGCTGAAGACTCGGCACTTCGTGATCTCGGGGTCCCAGGGCGCTACCCAAGCTGGGGCGCACGCAGGAGGTTCGGTTCCACTCGCTGCACAGCGGGCAGCCAAGAAGGCGCCAAGGACAGGGGGCGGGGTGCGGGGCGGAGCCAGCCGGGAACCGCACCCCGGGCCTCCGGGCTGCCCTCCCCAACAGGCATGGGGGTGTGGTCCCCAGCTGCGCACTCTTCTAGCTTCTCTTCCAGCTCTTGGAAACTTTGCACGCAGGCAACCGGCTTCCTGAGCTGCAGCCTAGACCGCTCGCCCCAACTGCGCCCAGCCCGCCCGGAGCTCCCAGGACGTGCGGACACACTCGGGGATCGCCCTTGAGTGCGGGGCGCCGTGGGGGGCAAGCACTAGTGACCCCGGGGTGCAAAGCTGCAGAGCAAAGGCGAGAAGCATGCGGGACTACGACGAGGTGACCACCTTCCTGGGCCAGTGGGGGCCCTTTCAGCGCCTCATCTTCTTCCTCCTCAGCGCCAGCATCATCCCCAATGGCTTCAACGGCATGTCGATCGTGTTCCTGGCGGCCACCCCGGAGCACCACTGCCGGGTCCCCGACTCCGCCAACCTGAGCAGCGCGTGGCGCAACCACAGCGCCCCGCGGAGCCTGCAGGACGGCCGCGAGGTGCCGCACAGCTGCCGCCGCTACCGCCTCGCGGCCATCAGCAACTTCTCTGCGCTCGGGCTGGAGCCGGGGCGCGACGTGGACCTGCAGCAGCTGGAGCAGGAGGGCTGCCTGGACGGCTGGGAGTTCAGCCGGGACATCTACCTGTCCACCATCGTCACTGAGGTGGGTGTCTGAGTGATCTTCCATATATGTCACACACCGCCCCTCCCCTAGGTTCCCACGCCCTGCAGTGCCGGGTCACATCCCCTCTCCTTCCAAACTTGACGCAGTTCAATGCAGCCCCAGAGAGTAGGACTCAGGAGAGGGTCACTCTTGATCAGTTCTGTCTTCTTGGTAGGGGATGGAGAAAAGATAGTGACCACCAACCGTCTATTTCACAACTGAAGAAGTTGTTTCCCAAGCATCTAACTGTAGCTTCCTTCAGTCAAGTTCCTGCCACTAGGCATGAGGGAAGTGACCAGAGAATGCTGGTGAGCATTCAATTGCAAACACAAAGAAAGGCCTTCCTGCTGGACAAGTCACAGGCAGGTCCAGTCTATTTTCTGGTCACAGATTTCCAAAAGCGTTCCCGAATCTACTGCTCTGCCATTTACCTTTTGGAGAGGCTTTTGAAGGCCTGACTGCAGACTTGATTTCTCTGAAAGGGAATACGGGGCCTTCTGATAGTGGCTGGGATCAGAGGAGGCCTAACCTTCATCCCAAGATGCTCATGAAGAGACAGACTCACAGAGTTGGTTCCCTTTGAGCACAGGACCCAGAGGGCAAAGACTATCTAGCTTGTGACATTAACTGACTCTTAGCAACCTATGTGGTTTGATGGCAGCAAAGTTTCAGGAGTCCTGATACACACAGTTTGCTGCCTGAACTTTATGTTTTGCATTTGTTAAGGACCCATAGCTTCTGGGGTAGGGTGCACCTCCTTCTTCTCAGGAGAGTATCCGCACAGACCAATTTCCTATTGTGGATCAAGTAGACAGAATTCCCTAGTTCCAGACCCCTGTCATCTGTTTAACTCAAGAAAAAACTATGAGAAAGGGTGGGGGGATAGTGATTGTGCATCTGGTTGAGCGCACATACATGCACAAGGACCTGGGCTTGAGCTTCTGTTCCCAAACTGCAGGGGGGATGCTTAACTAGTGGTGAAACAGGTCTGCAGGTGTCTGTTTTTCTCTCTGCCTCTCTATTTCCTCCCCTCTCAATTTCTCTCTGCCATATCAAGTAAAATAGGAAGGGGAAAAGAAAAAAAAGGGGGGGATGGCTTCTTGGAGTAGTGGATTCATAGTGCTAACAGCAAACTTCATTGATGACCTTGGTGACAAAAACTATATATATATATATATATATATATATATATATAGAGAGAGAGAGAGAGAGAGAGAGAGAGGGAGTCTCTGTTAATCCTTTATTCTCTTTCCCTCAACACAATGTGGCAAAAATCAGAGACCATTAAAATATAGACATCTGGGGTGTAAGACCTGTCCTCTAAGCTCAAATGCCCAAGGGGGAATCATATTACTGAGAGGCCTAGCATCAACACTGGTCAGCAAGAAGCCTGAATTCAAATCCTAGCTGGCTTGCTGTGTGGCCTGGGAAGATATGTTGCCCTCTTTCGAGGATAACAAGGTGAAGAAGTATTCTAGGCTGGTGACAAAATTTGAGCTGAGTTAGGAAATATGAACAAGATTTGCTTAGGCAAAGGATGTGGCAGGTTATGGGAATGAGATTCCCATTGATCAGGATGACTAGACCTCAAGGGTTAATAGGGGAGGCTGGAAGAGCCTTTTAGGGTCTGTTCATAGTGGGCTTTGTAAGTATATTGAGAATTTGTTCCAAAGATAATGAAAAGGAGGGACGAGGACAGGCAGTAGCTCATAGGGTTAAGCTCACATAGTAGGAAAAGCAAGTACCAGTGCAAGGATCCCAATTCAAGCCCCTGGCTCCCCACCAGCAGGGGGATCACTTTGCAAGCAGTGAAGCAGGTCTGCGGGTGTCTGTCTTTGTCTCCCCTCTCTATCTTCCCCTGTCCTCTCAATTTCTCTCTGTCTTATCCAACGACAACAACAAAAATGGAAAAGATGGGCTACCAGGAGCAGTTGATTCATGGTGCAGGAACTGGGCCCCAGTGATAACCCCAGAGGCAAAGAAAAAAAAAGATAATGAGAAATTAGTAAAAGGTTCTATGCAAGCAGTAACAAAGCAAGACTTTATACTTTTAGAAAGACTTAACTTTAGCTATTATGAAAAGTAAGATCAGGGGTGCCAGGCTTTAGCGCACTGGGTTATAGTACAAGTACAAGGACTCCTGCAAGGACCTGCACAAAAATCCAGGTTTGAGCACCCACTCCCCACCTGCAGGGGAGTCACCTCACAGACAGTTAAGTAGGTCTGCAGGTATCTTTCTCTCCCCCTCTCTACCTTCCTCTCCCCTCTCAATTTCTCTCTGTCTTACCCTTAAAAAAGAAAGGAAGAAAGAAAGAAAGGAAGAAAAAAAAATGGCCACCAGGAGCAGTGGATTCATAGTGCTGGCACTGAGCCCCAGCAATAACCCTGGAGGGGAAAATTTTTTTTAAAAAATTAAATGAAAAAAGAAAGAAAAAGATCAGTGAGAAGGCTATGAGAGTTGGCTTAGTGTGAGACTAAGTCAAAGAGTGACCAGCTGGAGTGGTAGCTGCAGTATCTACAGGACCAGTGGAAGGTGAACTCAGACTGTGAATCACTTCTGGATCCCTCAGCACTAATTCCATGTCCACCTTGATCCCCTTAGTATAACTTACTTCTCTAACTCTGCCTAGTAGATGCTCCTAATGCCTGCCCATCCCTGCCCACAGTTTGGTCCTGAGGGTCAGCTCACTCCACTTAATTCTAGGAAGTACCTTGGTTATCTTAGACTGAAGTTTTACCCATTGACTTCACAGCTGGGTTAAATTGTTATTGTTTTTTGTTTGCTTGTTTATTTTGTTTTTGTTTTCCTCCTCCCTCCCTGGCTATTTTTCTCATTTCAGGGTATGAAAATTTGGTAGCTTCTAGATCCATAACTAACCCTGTTGTGCCCTGTTCACAGAGGCCTGCAGACACTCTGGGTACACATGCTATTATATATTCTCAAGGATGCACCAAGATTTTCTTTTTTCAATAGGTTTTCCTTTCCTTGTTCCCTTTTTGACTGATGGGGGTAAAATAAAAGTCTTAGAAAGAAATGAAATTCTGACATATACTACAACACAGATGATCTTTAAGGACATCATACAACATGAAATAATAGTCACAAAAAGATAAAAATAATTAATTTGCTTATATGACTAGCCAAAGTTATAGAAACAGAAAGTAAAATGAAGGGCAAGAATATGGCTCACCCAGCAGAGTGCATACTTTATCATGATAGGAAGCCCCCAGTGGGCAAAACAAAGAAAAATATTCTAAGAAAGGTGGTTTCCAGGGATTGAGAGGAGCGGGCAATAAGGAGTTGGTATCTAATGGGTATATAGTTTAGTTTTTCAAGATGAGAATTCTAGAAATTGGTTGTACAACAATGTGGATTACTGAATTGGACACTTAAAAATTGCTAAGGAGATGAGTTTTATGTTATATCTACTTTGTTACAACCTTTTAAAAATCAGAATAATGAGTGCCCATTTTACCTGAGTTTGGGGGAGCACTCAGTAATATTATGCACCATGATACATCCCCTGACACCAGCAAATGAATATTGTAAATAGAATTACAATCAGAAGGTGATTGTGGGAGTTGTCCTAAAGTCCAGGTTGCAGTCATTGTATAGATGATGAGATTTGCAGGAGAATGAAGACCTTTCCCCGTGGTGGAAATTCCAGGATGTAGACTACTGGATAGAGGTCTACATTCATGCTGATTTAGTCAGTATCAGTTGGAGAAATGGCCCCAACTTTCACACAGGCTCAAGCCTATGGGCACTGAACAGGTTCTCTGCATTCCAGCTAACATGATGTCCTGAGAATTCCATGGCATCAGGGCTTCCTGTCATGATAAAGTATTCTAAGGTAGAAAGACTATCATCAACCTTAATCTCTCTGCTAGACCTCCCAATGGTCACATCTAGACTGGGACACCTAGACCAACTCCCTGATTCTATAGGGATGATAAGTTCAGCCAGGCATGAACATGCTTTTTCATAGAACACTAGGAAGAAGGAATTTGGTACCTAGCTGAGGTTTATGTGAGTATATCCATCTGTGTATACATGGATAAGGTAGCCTCCTCTCAGGGACTATTTGGGAAGTCCAATTTGTCTGTCCTAAGGAGGTAAAAAGTATTACATTATTTCAAAACTTTGTTTTGAAATAAATTTTTGATTTAAAGAAAAGTTGTGAAGTAGTACAGAGAATTTGATTGTACCCTTCATTTGACTTACACTAAAGTCACTCAGAGGGTCAATCAATCAAGAGAACTTAATGATTATCAACATCTATGCACCCAAAGAGAGGCCATCTAAACACATCAAACATTTGCTGAAAGAGCTACAGCAACATATTAACAGCAACACAGTAATAGTAGGGGACTTCAACACCCCACTCTCTTGACAGATCATCCAGGCAGAAAATCAATAAAGAAACAAAGAAACTAAATGAAGAGATACATAAACTAGAACTATTAGACATTTTCAGGTTAAAAATGGTGATTTCACCATTTTCAGCCCATCTTGGAGGGGGCTTGAAGAAACATGTTAAGTGAGATAAGTCAGAAACAAAAGGATGAACATGGGACGATCTCAATCACAGGCAGAAGATGAAAAACAAGATCAGAAGAGAAAACACTAAGCAGAACTTCTACTGGAGTTGGTGTAAAACCAAAGTAAAAGACTCTGGGATGGGGTGGGGGGGGAGTTCAGGTCCTGGAACAGGATAGCAGAGGACCTAGTGGTGGTTGCATTGTTGTGTGGAAAACTGAGAAATGTCATGCATGTACAAACTATTATATTTACTGTCAACTGTAAAACATTAATCCCCTAATAAAGAAATATAAATTTAAAAAAACTGCACAGCAAAAGAAACCACCACCCAAACAAAGAGAACTCCAAAAGAGTGGGAAAAGATCTTTACATGTCATACAACAGACAAGAGGCTAATAACCAAAATATATAGAGTTCACCAAACTCAGCAACAAGAAAACAAATAACCTCATCCAAAAACAGGGAGAGGGTATAAACAGAATATCCACCTTAGAAGAGATCCAAAAGGCCAACAAACATAAGAAAAAAATGCCCAAATTCAGAGAAATGCAAATAAAGACAACAATGAGATACCACTTCACTCCTGTGAGAATGTCATACATCAGAAAAGGCAGCAGTAACAAATGCTGGAAATTTGTTTGTGGGGGCAAAGGAACCCTCCTGCACTGCTGGTAGGAATGTAAATTGGTTCCATCCCTATGAAGAGCAGTCTGGAGAACTCTTAGAAGGTTAGAAGTGGACCTACCATATGACTCTGCAATTCCTCTCTGGGGATATATCCTTTATAAGTACCACGTGCTAACCGACTGCACCACTGGAGCTCCTGGGGATATATCCTAAGGAACCAAACATACCTGTCCAAAAAGATTTGTGTATAACTATCTTCATAACAGCACAGTTTGTAATAGTCAAAACTTGGAAGCAACCCAGTTGTCCAACAATAGATGAGCGGCTGAGTAAGGTGTGGTGTATATACACAATAGAATACTATTCAGCTATTTAAAATGGTGAATTCACCTTCTTCACCCCATCTTGGATAGAGTTTGAAGGAATCATGTTAGGTGAAGTAAGTCAATAACAGAAGGATAAATATGGGATGATCTCACTCATAGGCAGAAGCTGAAAAACGAGATCAGAAGGGAAAACACTAAGCAGAGTTTGGACTGGAGTTGGTATACTGCACCAAAGTAAAAGACTCTGGGGGAGGGGGGGGTCTAGTCCTGGAACATTATGGCAGAGGAGGACCTAGTGGGGGTTGTATTGTTATGTGGGAATGTTAGACATGAACAAACTATTGTATTTTACTGTTGATGGTAAATCTTTAATCCCCCAATAAAGAAATTTAAAAGAAAAAAAACTTACACTAATATCAACAACTTACATAACCATAATTCATTTTTAAAGTCAGGAGATTAGCATGATCTACACTATTATTAAATATACTACAAGCTTGTTAAATTGCCACTCATTTTTACATGATGGCCCTTTCCTGTTTTCTAATCCAATTCATAATTCTAAATTATATGGATATTTAGTTGTTTTATCTCCTTAGTCCCCTAGATCTGTAATAGTTCCTCAACTTTTCCTTATCTTTCAGGACCTTGACATGTTACATCACTATGTCAGCTATTTGATGAGTGTCTTTAGGTGAGAGAAAGGGCGAGAATAGGATTTCTCTGTTATTTAGACTCAGTGGGTGAACTTTTTGTCAATAATATCCTCAGGAATCATGTCAGCAGATATATGGTGCCATTGTGACTTATTACTGGTGATATTAATCTTGATCACTTGGTTAAACTGGTACCTTCTGGGTTCATCCACTATAAAGGGAGATACTTAGGGACTGTGAAAAATACACTGTTTCTACTCAAATTTTAACCCACTCATTTTAGTATTCACCACAGGTTCTAAAACAAACAGCACTGTGATGCTTGCCAAATTGTGATTTTCTAATCAATTCCTTATAATTTGTTAATTGGATTTTTAATTTAGAGAATTCTCTTCACCCCATTTATTTATGGAAGTATTATTTTATATCAGTACAGGCCCATGCATATTTATCATATTCTATGGAATATAGTCTGTTTACTAGTTTATTTTGTTACTACAGTTGTACCAGCTTGAAACAAGTCATTTTTTACTTTAAGGATAAAGAATGTGAAAACTCAGGGTAAGGTCTTTCATTTCTCTCAGGAGTCAGAATTGAAGAGCCTGGGTTTGCCCCTACAGGGAGTTCCCACTTATCTATGGGGTGTCAGTAACCTCTTAGATATCTTATAGGGTGGCAGTGTAAGCACTAGAGCAGGAATGGGTGTGATCTAAAGCCAATAGGGTAGGAACTGAACCCTCTTGGAGATATGAGTGCTCCACATAATCCCAGATATTGTATCTAATAAAGGAGTACTTGTCACTGAGACTTTCTGCAGTGGAGAAAGCAGCCTCCATGGCCATCACCTATGTCCCTTTAGTGTCAGGGATCCCAAATCAAATGTCCTATATATGAAGTAGGTCACAGGCCTCCTGACAACAGAAAATGCCCTTCTGACAATAGAAAATGACCTTCTCTCCAGGGTTTCTTGCTTCATCAGCAGGGTCATAGAACAGGCAGATTTAAGTATGGGCTGAACTTTGCCTCAAAAATGTTCTTTTATCCTATGGAACATCATTAGGTAGATGTGACACCCTTTGGTCCATGAGCTGGAAAGACTAGGCAGCCACCTCTGAGCTGAGTATCACTTCTCCTAGTAGCACCCTGAGAGAGCTTTGATTGGACTGGCTTCTGTGGCAGACTTGATCAGATTTATTCCTTCACCAAATGGACAACTAGCCTCTCTTGTAGCTGGCTGCATTCTGTAAAAACCCATGTGTGGAGCAACTGGTGATTCTGCCCTTAAGCATAACAGAGTTGCCACCAAAGGGTCTGGACTTTTGGAGATATTCACCTTGTATTGTCTTTCCTGGGCCCAGAGCAGGGACAGAACAGGATGCACAGATTTTCCACCCACAGCCTAATGGTGTGAGGTCAGGATGGAGCTCATCCTCTGCTAATATAGTACTTAAAAGCAGTACTGAGAACAATAAAGGAGGGAACAGTGGGATAGGCTGAGGCTAGCATCTGGATGACCATTACATGCAACAGCTCAAAGCAGCATGCCTCCTTCAGGCACTGAGTGAGCCCTCCTAAAGGTAAAGACTTCAGCAATAGGCAGGTTGAAGTTGTTTTCTTTCCATTAAGTCTACAGGCTGCCCTGGGACAGAGAGTAGGAACAGGCAGTTTGACTGTCAAGACAGCCTGAATAGTAACCAGGTTCACTCTCAGGCCTGCTTTCTGGAAGATGAGATACAGGAAACTCTGCCTCCAGCCAACACTAGTTAAAAAAATTTTATTTTTATTTTTTTATTTATAAAAAGGAAACATTGACAAAACCATAGAATAAGAGGGGTACAACTTCGCACAATTCCCACCACCAGAACTCCATATCCCATCCCCTCCCCTGATAGCTTTCCTATTCTTTAACCCTCTGGGAGTATGGACCCAAAGTCATCGTGTGATGGAGAAGGTTGAAGGTCTGGCTTCTATAATTGCTTCCCTGCTGAACATGGGCATTTCCAGGTCAATCCATACTCCCGGCCTGTCTCTCTCTTTCCCTAGTGAGGAAGGGCTCTGGGGAAGCAGAGCTCCAGTACACATTGGTGGAGATGTCTGTCCAGGGAAGTCTGGTCGGCATCATGCTAGCATCTGGAACCTGGTGGTTGACAAGAGAGTTAACATACAAAGCCAAACAAATTGTTGACCAATCATGGACCTAAGGGTTGGAATAATGCAGATGAAGAGTTGGGGGGGGGGTCCTCCATTTTGTAGATAGCTAGTAGGCATATTTTAGTTAAATTCTGAAGGGCCTGTGGCGATACTAGTTTTTTTTTTTTTTCTTTTTCTTTTTGTTCCTGAGCCTGCAATCTGATATGCCAGTGAATTCAAGTTATTGTCTGGGGAGATGATGCCATGGCTGGAAAAAGAACCAGAAAGCTGGATCAGGGAAGAGAGTAGCTCCCTAATATGCGAAAGGGGTATAAATATTGTTGACTGTAAACCCCATTGATTTGATGTGATCTGGGGCAACTAGTAAAATTTTATTGCCAGTACATGCTTCAGAAAACCTTCCCTGAGACCAAGTAGTGGAGACTCAGAGGGTGTTCCCTAGCTCTGGACAAAATGTGCTTCCTTGATTGTTTATCAACTACTTTACTCCAAGCAGTGTGTCTGCTGTCTCTCAGCTCTTCCTCTGATAGTGACCAGACTGTGCCTTTGTCCAGAGGCTGACTCACCAGCACCTCCTGCCAAATTTATGAATAAATACACTTTGCCCATCCCTTCTGGTGGGCAGCAGAGTCCAAGAGGTAAGGTGATGTGTTGACAAACAGGGTTTTGGCAAGACTCCTCAGAGAAGTTACAGGTGCCTCAGGCCTTAGAAAGAATGATAATCTCTCTGTTGTGATAGACTAAATTTTATTTGTAGTAAAGGTTAATGTAGGGCTTCTTTGTTGTCTGAAATCTTGGTATAATTTTAAGTGTGGCTCTGGAATAAGAAAATAAAGGCGTCTTCATTAGGAACAGATATGTAAGAAGAATATGGGGTAGGACTGGATTGCATTAGCAACTGGCAGAAACAGCTTTCAAGACTGGCAGATCCTGCTCTCTATTTGAAAGGCTGGAGGGCAGGTTTATAAAGCTGCTTTCCAGAACTTCCTGTTGATGCCAGTTGTCTGGCACATGCCCAGTTCCATTGGTTTGTGCTCTCAGAGCAGGTAGGATTGTGGTGAATCCAATTTTGGAATGCCAAGGCAGAGAATTAGGTCTCTTTGTGCTCCTTCTCCTTCCTTCAGCCCCCCTATCTCCACTTTTCCACACAACTCTTCACTGAGCCTTCTTCACCCATGGTTGCTTTTTCTTCACATAAAAAATAAAGGAAGTGAAGGAGATAACTCAGCAGGTAAAGTATATGCTTATCTTGCACAAGATCTTGGATTTGATCCCCAGAACTGCATGGGAATACCGTGGATAGCACTCTGGATGGTGGAACAGTGCTTTGTTATCTCTTTTTGCTCTTTTCCTTTCTGTCTCTCTCTTTCCCACATCTATCTAAGAATCATAGAATTAAAATTGGGCTGAGGAATTGGGTAGACCAGTGATATCACACATACTCTAAACCCTGGGTTCACTCACCAGCTCTGATGATGATGGTGGTGATGATGATGATGATGATGATAAGAAGGAGGAGGAAAAGGTGGAGAAGGAAAAGGAAGAGGAGGAGAAGGAGAAGGAGGAGAAGAAGAAGAAGAAGGAGGAGCAGGAGGAGGAGGAGGAGAAGAAGAAATTTTAAAAGGTTAGATCCCTATATTCCATGAGTACTTAGTTACAAAGGTTTAAATTCTGCTGAGTTCAGCCAGGTATTAAATCTCTGCTCACTCACTCCCTACTCACATTGTAGCAAGTTTACTCCCAGGCTCCAGAGACTGAGAATATGCCATTGTTTCAGCTTGTTTGTAAGGTAGAAGTTGCATGCCAGGAAAAGCAAACTAAAAAGGCAGAGACTGGGCAGGGGTAGATAGTATAATGGTTATGCAAAGAGACTCTCATGCCTGAGGCACTGAAGTCCCAGGTTCAATCCCCCGCACCACCATTAGTCAGAGCTGAACAGTGCTCTGGTAAAATAAAATAAAAATAATAAAATAAATAAGTAAATAAAAATGCAGAGACCAAATGCAGTGTCCAAAATCCAAATTCATAAAGTAGAGTGGTCATATAACTCAGAAGGTTTGCTTTCTTTAGCTCTTTCTCTAGCATAGGGGCTCAGAAATTTTGCTCAGAAAGGGAGATTGTCAATAATAACAAAGAATTATGAATCTGTTCCCACTGGAAGTAATTTCATTTGAAACAGAGTATGCAAAAGTTAAACCCAATGATGCTCTTTAAAATAATGGAGATTGTGATAATAAACAATGGAGACTAGTAACTCCATTAGAGTGATACACTAATTCAGAAGGCAGTAAATTTAACAAAGAGAATCAGTAAAAAGAGACAACTCAAAATAGTGCTCTGGAGTCAGAAAAAAATTATCTCAAATGACTTTCTTAAAAACTACTCCTGCAGAAGATCTTAAATTTAATTGCACTAGACTATGGAATGATTTATGCACCCAAAATATTAATTTAAAAATACAGCAAAGCCAGCAAGTGATGTAGCCTTACAACTGAATATGCTATCAACAGATGCAGACAGTTTTATAGAGAAATTAGAGGAAGAGACAAAGAGAGACCTACTAAAGCCATTGTCCTCCCTTGGTGACCTTACAGATACATGCCCAAGTCTGCACCCTCTGAGGACTAACATCAGAGGCTTCTCACTCTAGAGGAAATAAGCTTCACGAAGAGCAAAAGCAAGGGGCCAGGAGATACCTTACTTTGTAAATATGGGATTCGAGCCCTAGCACCACATGTGAGAACTGTGGCACTGGGAGAAGCTCCATGGGTGGTGGAGCAGTGCTATGGTGTCTCTCCCCTCTGTCTTTCTCTCCTTCTTATTTCTTTTTATCTAAATGAGAAAAAAACTGGGAGCAATGGTATTACATGTGAAATGCCCCACTGCCACATTAAAGAAAGGAGGTGGGGGAAACCAAGTTATTCCTTTTGGATGAGAAGACTCAATGCATAAAGTTTTCACAACGTACTCTTATTTATTTATTTTATTTTCCCTTTTGTTTCCCTTGTTTTTTATTGATGTAATTATTACTGTTGTTATTGATGTCGTCGTTGTTGGATAGGATAGAGAGAAATGGAAAGAGGAGGGGAAGACAGAAAGGGGGAGAGAAAGATGGACACCTGCAGACTTGCTTCACCGCCTCTGAAGCAACACCCCTGCAGGTGGGGAGTCGGGGGCTCAAATTCGGATCCTTGTACCAGTCCTTGCGCTTAACACCACGTGCGCTTAACCCGCTGCTCTACCGCCCAATTCCCAGCAACGTACTTTTTAAAATGTCCAGTTTTAAACATAAAATTGTAAGACATGCAAACAACAAGAAAAGTTGACCAGTGAAGTAGCAACTGCCTGAAAAAGCCCAAGTATCAGATTTAACTGTGGTAAAGAACTTTAGGAAGCCATGGTTTTAAAAGTAAAAGAGGGGCCAGGAGATGGTGCGCCTAGTAAAGCACACACATTACAGTGCACAAGGACTGGGGTTCAAGTACCTGGTCCTTATCTGCATGGGGGAAGCTTCACAAGTGGTGCAGAAGTGCTGCAAGTGTCTCTCTCCTTCTTTATCTCCCCCTTCCCTCTCAATTTCTCTCTGTCTCTATCCAAAATAAAATAAAAATCATTTTTTAAGTAAAAGAATGGGACTAGGTGGTGGGTGGCACACCTGGTTGGGTGTAGCACATGTTATAATGCACATGGACCCAGGTTTGAGCTCCCAGTCCCCACCTGCAAGGGAAAAGCTTTGCAAGTGGTGAAGCAGTGCTGAAGGTGTCTCTTTTTCTCCCTCTTATCTTTCCCTTCCTTCTCAATTTCTGGCTGTCACTATCCATTAAATAAATAAGTAAATTAAAAAGAAAAATGTAAAAGAAGGCAGTTTGGGAGATGACCCAACTGATAAAGGTTTGAATTTACAGCATGAAGTCCCACATTCAATCCTTGGCATCACATGTACCAGAGTGATGTTCCTGTTTAAACAGGAATATAAAAACAAATATGAAATAAAACACAAGTAGAAACACTAAAAAAATGAATGGAGAAAAGTGATCAGTGTCATATGCATAAGCACATCAAACATGTATAATGAGAACTTTAGAAGAGGATAGAAAGGAGAAAGAGTCTAAGGAAAAAATGGCAGAAAATGTCCTAAATTTTGTGAAAAACATTGAGCTAAACAATTCAGAAGCTCAATGAACTCCTAAGTAGTAAAAACTTAAAGGATTTCACATGTAGCCACATCATGGGGAAAAAGAAAAACTGCTGAAAACCAGCAGCAAAGGGAACATTTAAAAGCAGAAAGAAAAATGTGACTTTTACATACAAAGAATCCAAATAAGACTTTGCTTTATAAGAACTTCACCTAATTATTTGTTGCTTTAGATGACATAGCTACTGTAAAGATTTTAATTCTTTCTATTAATCCAATTCTAAAAGAAACAAAAAGATAAATGATAATACATCAAACTAAAAAGCCTCTGCACAGTGTAATTTATTAAACAACAACAACAAAAAAACATCCTACTGATGGGAGATGTTTACACATCTCATATACTACTAATGACAAAAATTATAATTATATATATATATGTACACACCACAAATTATAATCTAAAATTATAAATAACTCATAAACTCAATAAGAAGTAAAGACTATATTTGACTTTATATCAGAAGCTGAAAACCAGGAGGTAATGGTGAAAAGAAAAAATATACTAACCTAGAATCATATCTAATAATAATAAAATAAAAATATTCTAAGTCTTTAAAAAAAAACCTTTTTAAATTTTTTATTGTCTTTATTTATTGGATAGAGACAGTCAGAAATTGAAAGGATAGGGGAGATAGAGAGGGAGAGAGACAGAGACACCTGCAGCACTGCTTCACTACTTGTAAAGCTTTCCCCCTGCAGGTGGGGGTGGGGGGTTGGAACCTGAGTCCTTGCTCGTTGTAATATATGCACTCAACCAGGTGCACAACCACACCAGCCCCAAAGAGAACCTTTTACTAGCAGAGCTGCCTTGCAAGAAATATTAAAGGAAGTTCTTCATGGATAGATTTTACTTCCTACCAGAGTTTTATTGCTGCCGATTTGCACTTCATGGTTGTACTACTTCCAGTGTGTGTTTGGCTTGTTTTGTTTTTTGATATGTAAGAAACAGAGAGTATGAGACACCACAGCACGGCTTCTCCACTCACAAAACCCACTCTTTGTGTGGTGCTCCTATGTGGTGACTGAGAACTCCAACTTGAGTCCTCATGCATGGTAAAGTGAGTACTCTACCACGTGAACCATCTCCCAGTTCCCAGCTGTAGGTTTTTAATTTCAAGGGTGAAACTTATGTCCCAAAAAAATATAAAATACATCTGAAAGACATTTAAGAGGATATAGATAACTGGAAAGACATCTCATGTTATGTTCATGAAGTAGAGGACTCAATGCTGTTAAGGCGACGACACTCCAAATTGAGCTACAGATTCAACCCAAAAGATATTTAATATTATTAAATAGTTATGAAATACAAATAAAAACTCACAATGATACTTGTTTGTATTTACTAGAATAGTTACAATTAAAAGACATGATAACAAGCGCTGATACAAGTATAGAGAAATTGAAACCCCTATTTATTGCTATTGAGATCATAAAATGATACAACCACTTTAGAAAACAGTTAGGACTCCAGGTGGTGGCACACCTGGTTAAATACAAACACTGCAGTGTGCATGGACCGAGGTTCAAGCCCCTTGTCCTGACCTGCAGGAGGAAAGCTCCCTGAGTGGGGAAGTAAGGCTTTGGGTGTCTGTCCTGTCTCTCTCCCTCTCTCTCCCCCATGCTGCTAATTTCTCTCTGTCTCTATCCAATAATAAATAGATAAAAATCCAAAAAATGAAAATAAAAATTAAATGTAAAAAAAGAAAAAGTTTGAAAATTCTTCAAATGATTCAACACACTAGCATGTGACTAAGCAATTCTACTCCCACACATATAGTCAAAATAAAAACACATGTCCATGCAAAATCTTGTGCATAAGAGTTCACAGAAAGGTTATTTACAATAGCCAAAGAATGGAAACAATCCAAATGTCTATCAGGTGATACATGGATGAATAAAATGTGCTATATCCATGTAATGTTATTTTATCACACCACATAAAGAAGTGACATATTGATACTTGTTAACATTAAGACTGACCCATGAAGATACTATGCTAAACAGAGCTCAAAACAGTGCTCCTGGAGTCAGAAAACATATATACAGCAAATTAGTTTGTCTTTTATGAAATATGGCTCTTTCAGAGGGGGAAGAGTCAGAGAACTTTAGTGGTGAGTTTAGTGACTTATACACATCATGTATGGGTATGAAACTATTCCCTTGAAATCTTGTAATTTTGTAAACCACCATGAAATCACTATTAATTAAAAATCTCTACTGAAAGACTGAATTTTGTGGTATATAAATTACAACTTAATAAGGTAATTTAGCAAAGTGTTAAATGAAAGTTCTCAGGCACAAAAGACTACATATTATATGACTACAATTATATTAAATGTTTAGAATAGATGAATCCACAGAGAAAGAAAGAATATTAATCAAAAGTAGCAGCCAGGGAATGGGGCAAAGATGGGGAAGGGAATGGGAAGTGACTACTAATGGGTATGGGTTTTTATTCAGGGATGAGAAAATCTTCTAAAATTAGTGAGGATTGTTGCATTACTCTGATGAATATACTAACAGCCTCTGAATCATACACAATAAAAATTTTGTGGCTAATGATATGACTCAGTTGATAGAACACATGTTTTTCAAGTCTGAAGCCCTGGGTTTGATCTTTAGCAGAATATCTTTCTCACGCTCATTATGTAAATGCCATACCCTTAAAAGTTCCTTAAAACTATAGTGGTTATAGGAGGTGGGGGCTAGGGAGGAGGCCACAGAAATTTGGTGTAGAGTGTGGTGACTTACACATACTGCATGTGGATATGAAATTATACTCCTGAAATCTTATAATTTTGTAAAAATCTCTGGGTTGAGGGTGAGGGTGGATGTTCGGCTTCACTTCCGGGCGGGGGGGCGGATGATGGGTTGGGACACAGTCTTTTGGTGGTGTCTTGATTTGCATTTCTCTGACAATCAAAGACTTGGAGCATTTTTTTCATTTGTTTCTCAGCCTTTTGGATCTCTTCAGTGGTGAATATTCTGTCCATGTCCTCCCCCCATTTTTGGATGGGGTTATTTGTAGTCTTGTTGTTGAGTTTGGCAAGCTCTTTATATATGTTGGTTATTAAACTCTATTCATGTTCCAATACCAAGCAGTTTTGATGACAATGGCCCTGTAATACAATTTGAGATCTGGGAGTGTGAGGCCTCCAGTTCTGTTATTTCTTCTCAAGATTGTTTTGGCAATTCTAAGCCTTTTCTGGTTCCAGATAAACATTTGTAGCTTTTGTTCTATTCTCCTAAAAAATGTGCTTGGGATCTTGATGGGGATAGCATTAAATTTGTAGATGGCTCTGGGTAGTATATTCATTTTGATGATGTTAATTCTACCAACCCATGAACATGGAATATCTTTCCACTTCTTTGTGTCTTTTCCAATTTCCTTGAGTAATGACTCATAATTTTCAGCATACAAGTCTTTCACTTCTTTGGTTAGGTTTACTCCTAGATATTTTATTGTTTTTGTTGCTATAGTAAAAGGAATTGATTTCTAGATTTCAATTTCTTCCAGCTTAGTGTTTGCATAGAGGAATGCCACTGACTTTTGAATGTTAATTTTGTAGCCTGACACCTTACTATATTTCCTGATGATTTCCAAATGCTTCTTGCTGGATTCCTTAGGTTTTTCTGTGTATACTATCATGTCATCTGCATATAGGGAGAGTTTGACATCTTCTCTTCCAATCTGTATCCCTTTAATTCCTTAGTCCTGCCTGATTGCTATGGCAAGAACTTCCAACACTGTATTGAATAGTAATGGTGATAGTGGGCAGCCCTATCTAGTACCTGATCTGAGTTGAAATGTTTCCAGTTTTTCACCATTGAGTATGATGTTGGCTGTAGGTCTACTATATATAGACTCCACTATCTTCAGGCATTTTCCATCTATTCCCATTTTTTGTAGTGTTTTGATCATAAAGGGATGTTGTATTTTGTCAAAGGCTTTCTCTGCATCTATTGATATGACCATGTGGTTTTTGGTCTTGCTTTTGTTGAAGTGGTGGATCACGTTGATTGATTTACGTATATTAAACCAACCTTGCATGCCTGGAATAAACCCCACTTGGTCATGATGAACAATCATTTTAATAGACTGCTGTATCCAGTTGGCTAGAATTTTGTTCAGTATTTTAGCATCTATGTTCATCTGAGATATTGGTCTGTAGTTTTCTTTTTTGGTTGTGTCCCTGTCTGCTTTTGGTATCAGAGTGATGTTAGCTTCATAGAAGATGGCAGGGAGTATTCCAGTGTCTTCAATCTTCTGGAAGACTTTTAAAAGTAGAGGTATTAGTTCTTCTTTGAAGCTTTTGTAGAATTCATTTGTAAAACCATCTGGTCCAGGACTTTTATTTTTGGGGAGACTTTTGATAACTGTTTCAATTTCATTAGCTGTGATGGGCCTGTTCATGTTATCCACTTCCTCTTGACTTAGTTTTGGAAGTTGGTAGGTATCTATGAAATGGTCCATTTCTTCCAGGTTCACTAGCTTGGTGGCATATAGTTGTTCATAGAAGCCTCACATGATATGTTGAATTTCTGCAGTGTCTGTTGTGATATCTCCTCTTTCATTTACTATCCGATTTATTTGGGTCTTCTCCTTTTTTGTTTTGTGAGTCTGGCTAAAGGTTTTTCAATTTTGTTCACTCTTTCAAAGAACCAACATTTGCTTTCGTTGATCTTTTGTATGGTTTTCTTATTCTCATTGTTATTGATTTCTGCCCTAAGTTTAGTGATTTCTGTCCTTCTGGTTGCTTTAGGGTTCTTTTGTTCTTCTACTTCTAGGTCTTTAAGATGTGCAATCAGTTTGTTTATTTGTGCTTTTTTTGTTTCCTAATGTGTACTTGTATAGCTATGAAACCCTCTCAGTACTGCCTTAGCTGTGTCCCAAATATTTTGATAGCTTGTGTCTTCATTTTCATTGAAGTCTCGAAACATTTTGATTTCTTCCTTGATTTCCTCTTTGACCCAGAGGTTGTTAAGAAGTGTACTGTTGAGCTTCCACATTATGGGACTATTACTAATCTTTTGTTGATTGTTAAGTGTTAGTTTAATTCCATTGTGGTCTGAGAAGATGCTTGGGATGATTTCAATGCTCTTGAATTTGCTGATGCTGTCTTTGTGGCCTAACATATGGTCTATCCTTGAGAATGACCCATCTGGATTTGATTAAAATGTGTATTACAGTTTCTTGGGATGAATGACTCTGAAAATGTCCAATAGTTCTAGTTTATCTATCTCTTCATTTAGCTCCCTCATGTCTTTATTGATTTTCTGCCTGGATGATCTGTCAAGTTGAGAGAGTGGGGTGTTGAAGTCCCCTACTATGACTGTGTTGCTGTTAATATATTGCTGTAGCTCTTTCAGTAAACGTTTGATGTATTTAGATCGCTTCTCATTGGTGCATAGATGTTAATAATTGTTAAGTCCTCTTGATTGACTGATCCTTTGAGCATTAAGTAGTGTCCATTCCTATCTTTTTAAATCTTATCTATTTTAAAGTCTATCGTGTCAGATATGAGACTAGCTGTTCCTGCCCTTTTTTGTGGGCCATTGGCTTGTATGATAGTTTTCCATCCTTTCACTTTAAGTCTGTGTTTGTCTTGTTGAGTTAGGTGGGTTTCCTGTAGACAGCATATTGTTGAGTTGTATTTTCTGATCCATCTTCCTACTCTGTGTCTTTTAATAGGTGAATTCAGGCCATTGACATTTATTGATATCAAAGATTGAAGATATTTTAATGCCATTCTTGTAGAGTTTTAGAGTGTTCTGATATGTGTCCTATTTATGATGATCTGACTGTTTATAGAAGACCTTTCAGAACTTCTTTCAGGGCAGGCTTGGTGATAGTTGACTCCTTCAACTGTTGCTTGTCTAAGAAGGTTTTGATGCCTGCATCTAGTGTGAATGACATTCTAGCAGGATATAGTATTCTTGGTTGAAAGCCTTTCTCGTTGAGCACTCGGAAGATATCTTGCCATTCTCTTCTGGCCTGTAGTGTTTGTGTGGAGAAGTCTGCTGCTAATCTTATGGGTTTTCCTCTGTAGGTGACTGTTTTTCTCTTGCAGCCTTCAGGATCCTTTCGATCCTTTCTTTATCCTTATTCCTTTCCATTCTAAATAGGCTTTGTCTTGGTGTCTTTAAGTCTGGGTTAATTCTGTTTGGGACCCTCTGGGCTTCTTGAATTTTTATGTCTTTGATGTTGTCTAGACTAGAGAAGTTATCAGCTATTATGGCCTGAAGAATGCTTTCTTCCTCTCCCTCTCTTTCTTCCTCTGGTAAGCCAATAATGAGTATATTATTTCTTTTGAAGTCATCCCATAGGTCTTGTTGTTGTTTTCAGCATCTCTTAATCTCTTTTTGAGATCTCTTACTTCTTTTTTAGTTGTCTCTAATTCATCCTCGATCTTGCTAATTCTGTCTTTAGAATCATTGATTCTATTCTCTCTGCCCTCTACTGTTTTCTGGAGTTCATCTATTTTGTTGCCCTGTTCTGATACTGTTTTAGCTTGTTCAGCTAGTTGTGTTCTTGGCTCAGCTATTTCAGCTTTCAGCTCTCTAATAACCTTGAGATAGTTAGTGTTTTCTTCCAGAGTCTCATTTGTTGTTCCTGTATTTCTGATTACAATTCTTTCAAACTCTTTACTCACTCCTGTGATTATTTCCTTAGCTAATATTTGAATGTTGAACTTGTTATTTTGTGCTTCACCCTTTGGGGGGCTTTTAGCTGGACTGATGTCCTGGTTAGTTTCTCCAATATTTCTTCTTGTTGGTTTACCCATTTTATATATTATGTTATGAGTTCCCTCTTAGTACTTTTCAAATTACTGATCACTATTTCCTGGATTGACTTGTATCTAAGTAAGGTAATTAAAGGGTTCAAAGTGGTGGAAGTTAACAGTTGTTTCAATAGTATTTTAATCCCTGAGTTGGAGCTCAGTGATTTAAAAGCCTCTTTTTTTATTATTTTTTTCTTCTCTGTAGGCTATGGGAGCCTGAGGGCTTCTAACTATAAGTAGGCTTCTTAACTTAATCACTGACTCCTGACAAAGAGATAAGGCAGGGTGTGGCAGAGATAGTACGGTGGTTATGCAGAGAGACTTTCACAGCCCCACAGCTATGCCACGGAGGTATAGGTCTTCTCCTGAATTTCCTGGTTAGATCTCTGTCCCCCAGTGTCCCTCCCTGCCACTGTTCCAGATTCTGAGGACAGTAGCAATGGAGACTCAGGGTTGCACTTGGTGAGTCTCCAGGGAGTCCTCTCCTCCCTTCAGCTGTCCCCTTATTGGTGGAGCAGACTGGAGGAGGTGTCTCAACTGATAGACCATCGGATTGTTACCAATCACTTAGTCTCTCCCTAGGCTCCTCTCTGTCACCAGCCACGTGTGTTTGCACTCACCAGTGATTTGGTGGGTTCCTGTAGTCCTTCTAGTCTTGTCTTGTTTCAGTCCCAAGTGGTCTCCTTTGTTATTCCTAGTTATCCAGGAGAGGAGAGGAGAGGAGAGAAATAGATCTGCTGCTGCTCATAGCCCCGCCTCCGGAAATCTCCCACTTTTGAATTATATCATTTGCTTTTTTGTTGCTAAGTTTGGTGAGCTCTTTATATACTTTGGTTATTTGTCTCTTGTCTGATGTATGGCATGTAAAAATTGTCTCCCATTCTGTGAGGAGTCTCTTTGCCTGGGTGATGGTTTCTTTTGTGTGTGTGTGTGTGTGTGTGTGTGTGTGTGTGTGTGTGTGTGTGTGAGAGAGAGAGAGAGAGAGAGAGAGAGAGAGAGAGAGAAAGAGAGAAAAGAGAGAGAGAGAGAAGAGAGAAGCATGCTCCATCATTTACTGTATTACTGAGGATCAAACCCAGGGCTTCAGGCATGCAAAACATGTACCCTACTGCTGAGCCACCCCCTCCTCACCACCACCACTGCCCTAATGTTATTATATTGAATAGTTCAAAAGCATATTTTTGTTTTATGTAGTACAACAGATTGCCTCCTCTCTGTATGACATGTGAACAAAATATTTGCCATTTTCTTTCTAAGTTCATCCATGTTGTTGCATATGGAAGAATTTTATCCTGCATATAGAGTATTCCAGTGTGCACACATACTACAAACTTATCTGTTCAGCTGTTGATGGGCACTTAGGTTGATAAAGGGAGTTTATCTTTGTGGTAAAAAAAAAAAAAAAAAAAAAAAAACTTCCCTAGTTTTTAATCACTGAGTAGTAAGTTCTTATTTTTCAGAATTTTTCCCCAAGTTAGGTTTATGTGCATCACTTATTTTGCTTATTCATGAGTACTTTTTTTTACTAAGTCATGGTTTTACTTAGGACAAAGACTAATAGAAAAGGGAGGCGGGGTGGCACACCTCATTGAACACACATGTTATAGTGTGCAAGGACCCAGATTCAAGTCCCTGGTCTCCACCTGCAGGGGAAAAGCTTCAAGAGTGGCCAAGCAGCTCTACAGGTGTCTCTCAGTCTCTCCCCCTCACTATCACCCCCTTCCCTCTCAATTTCTGGCTCAGTCTATCCAATAAATAAATAAAGATAAAAAATTTAGGAAAGGAAAAAAAGGGTTAGTAAAAAAGGAACTAAAATTTAATGAGGTTTGTAAAGTGTTAGATGTGCCAGATATTACTTACATTTCCTATTAATGCTTACTATAACCTTAGGAGGGAGTATTGTTATGTCTTTGGAAGTGATAAAAGTAGACTGAACTGCATGGATGATCCTAAACCACACAGCCCAAAGCTGCAGGGTCCAAAAAAGTGTGTGTTTTTTATTCAACATCTGGCTACCTTCCAGAGTCCTCAGTTCTATTCAGGTAGGAAGGATCTTCTTAACTTTGTAATCTCTTATGGCAAATTAGGAAGTTTGGGTTTGAAATTAGTCCTTCCTTCCTTACTTCCTTCCTTCCTTCCTTCCTTCCTTCCTTCCTTCCTTCCTTCCTTCCTTCCTTCTTTCCTTCCTTCCTCTTCTTCCTTCTCCTCCTTTTACTTCTCTTCCTTCTCCTTTGCCTCTTCCTCCTCCTTCCCTCCCCCCACTTCTCCTCCCCCTCCTTATTCTTCCCTCTGTCTCCTCCCCCACCACCACCCCCTCCAAGCAAAGCTCAGTTTTGGTTTATGTTGGTGCTGAAGCTTGAACAAGGGAGCTCAGGGCCTCAGGCATGAAAGTAATTTGCATAACTATTAAGCTGTCTCCCCACTCCTTGAAGCTAATTCTCAAAAGATGTTGTCTGATACCACATATTTTCTAAACTCATTTTCTTTTATTCCTAATTGTTCAACATTTGTTTGCCACCTATTTGTTAAACATTTACCATGTGCCTAGCCTAGTACAAGCATTAGTTATCTAAACTAATAACACAGATGGGTTCAGATTTTAGAATTCTGTCCCTTGGAGGAGGATGACAGTAGAGTTCTTTCCCTCTCTTTCTAGAGAGCAAGGGCGGAGTGGCCCAGAACAGAGTCTGTCCTGCAAACACCAAGCTCATGCATGCACATGTGCACACCTAACCTGTCCTGTAAAGTATGCTTGACCTTGGTCTTTGCGGAGGCAGTGGTCATGTCTGCTTTGTATTCCACACAGTGTGCCCCAGAGCAGGTGTTCAAGGACAGTATAATGATTTAGCAATTCCTTTTACCAATCTACTAGATCTTGAGATGGTGGTCTCATTGCTCTGTGCCTTCATTTCTTCATTTATAAACTGGGAATGACACTTTCTGCTCCCCATAAAGATCATTGGTCCATACTCCCAGAGGGATTAAAGAATAGGGACACTTCCAATGGAGGGGATGCGATATGGAACTCTGGAGATGGGAATTGTATGGAATTGTACCCCTCTTATCCCAGTCTTGTCAATAATTATTAAAGTACCAATAAAAAAAGTGGGGATGAAGAAAAGTACCTTTTTCACATGGCAATGACAGGTTCTCATCATACAGCAGCTCCTGTGTTATCTTTTGAGATAATACAAAGCACTTAGGGAGCACTCAGTACACTGCATGTGTAGACCGCCTTGTTAATACTAATGAGAAACATAAAAGGCACATCCTGTTATGGCAACAGTGACTTCCCATCTCTAATTACTTTATAACCTGGGTTCTTACCTTTTTCGTTATTATTATTTTAATAATGATCAGCAAAACCATAGGATGAGGGATACAATTCCACACAGTTCTCACCACCAGATTTCCACAACCCTCCCCCTCCATTGGAAGCTTTGCTATTCTTTACCCCTCTGGGAGTACAGAACCAGATCATTATGGGGTGCAGAAGGTCAAAGGTCTGGCTTCTGTAATGGCTTCTCCACTGAACATGGGCATTGGAGGGTCAGTTCATACCCCCAGCCTGCTTCTATCTTTGCCTAGTGGGATAGGGCTCTAAGGAGGTGGGATTCCAGGACACACTGGAGAGGTCATCTGCCCAAGGGAAGTCAGGTTGATGTCATAGTAGCATCTGCAACTTGGTGACTAAAAGGCATTAAGATATAAAGCAGAACAAATTGTTTGATAATTAGTAACCTAAAGGTAAAAATATAACAGATGAGATTTAGAGTCTCTATTTTAGAAAAAGCTAGCAAGTTTATTTTAGGTATATTCCAGTGGGCCCACAACTTTACTAATTTTTGCCCAAGTCTGACAGCTAACATGCAGGTAAGCTAAAAGTATTATCTGGGGAGATGGTGTCAGAGTTGGAAATAGGACTAAAAAACTGGATTAGGGAAGAGAGTAACTCCCAAATATGCAAAAAGTACATAAATACCATTAACTGTAAGCCCTATCGATTTGCTCTGGGGCCCACATTCAGTATAGGAACCTATATAACCTCTGTATCTCTATAGGTCTGAGCTTGCATTCTGTGGTCATAACAAGGAACATTCCAGGCTGCACTCATTTCAGGACCCATCTTCCTTGAGTGGCAGAGTATTTTAACCCAGTCTCCCTTCAGAGAGTGGGGCAGTCTCTACCACTGTTGTTCCACATTGAGGCCAAGGTCCTGTAAGGGTCTATAAGAGGGTCCATGATGCTGTTCCTGATGGATATGACCAGTGATGATGGAGAGAGGTAACTGTTAGAGGTCTAGGTCCATCATATCTATGTGGGAATCTCAGGGTTTCCACACTAGGGCCCCAAATGATGGGGTGGCCTAGTAGTGACCAAATGGGCCATCATTAAAGTGTGCTGGTCTCTTGCCTTTGTAGTCTTTACTTTATCTGACAGGGTTAGTTAGAGTGATTGAGGGAAGTGAAATAGGAAGTAGGGGAGGAGGGTATGTAGGTATAGGTATAAACTATTTGAGTAAATACTTTATGGTGTCTTTCTTAGATCTTCTCTCTTGCTTGTACTTTTTGAGTCACTGTAGACCATTGCACACTTTTATTTTAAGGTATATATTTTCCCCTAACTTATGGATACATGTGCACATGTGCCCTAGCCCATGAGTCCTGGTCTATATCTAGGTTCTGTAACTTTGTTGGGAAGTGCACCACTCAAAATGGAATTAAGAAATCCCATGAGCTAGGAAAGGTCTCATCAGAGTACTGGAGCTGAAGGGCTGACATCCCATGTCTGGTGTCTCTGGATACAATCTAAAGTGAAACATGTCGAGGTAATACTGGTTGCATTGATTTGGCTAAGATCAAAAGATGCAGTATCAAATGGTATGGATCAAGAGAAGCATAAAGGAAAACGAGCCAAGCCCGAGAGATTCCAGGACTGGGAGAAATATGGGTTTTATAGAGAGAAGGGAAGGTTCCTTGCTGTCTTAGTTTAAGTAGGCAATAGATAGTTATTGTTATAAGCATAGCTGAAGCCCAGATGGTCCAGTGACATAGAGTTCATTCTGATCTGTTAGAGTTTTCTTTTTCTTTCATCTTTTTCTTTCCTTTCTTTCTTCCCTTTTTTTAACCAGAGAACTGCTCAGCTCTAATTAATGGGGATACTGGAAATCTTGGAGCCTCAGGCATGAAAGCCATCTGCCTAACCATTATTCTATTTCCACAGCACTTCTGATCTCTTAGAAAACTCAGATCTGACCTAGAAGTTCAAGGATAAGACAGACCTAGTAACTTTGGGACATCCAAAGGTTTAGTAACATCCAAGGTCCCCACCAAGTACGTTTGGGTCAAAGGAATTGTGGAGAGTTGGCTTATGCTTGATAAAAGTCAAGTATTTGCTCTAAAAGCATAGCTCCAGAGCAACTCCACCTTGTTCCTCATCACGTCATCATCATCCATTAGCCTCTGAGCTGGCCATGTACACTCATGTGTGAATGTGTATACATGTGTGCAGAGATGACAGGCACAGTCCAGTCCCATCAAGGGAAATGCTGTCTTCAAATGGGCCCACCATGTCACTTTTAACCCCAAGAAATTACCTGGTACCGAGATAGCTAGTGGAGCTCAACCCTCAGATGCCAAGGGGTTAGGAGCAGGTAGAGGCTGACCTCCTACACAAAAGCCATGTGGCCAAAAGGACCTTTCTTCAAGCTGATAGTTGGTTTACTGGGCTTTAGTCCCATTATCCACATATACAAATTTCTCCATCAATCTCCTGTATCCTATTGTTGCTTTCCAAAACAACTTCTTAGGCACAGTGATTCTCCAAAGGAGGACCTGGCCTTAGCATCAACCACAGGTAGCCATGAGATCCAGCTGCCTTCCTTTCCTAGGTGTGAGAAGTCTCTAGAGGCAGATAACAGCCTAAGGCACTTGCCTATACCCTGCTTCTTTTGTGTTGCTTGATGTGGACAGGGCTTCTTGAGGCCCTCTTCTGGGAAGGACAGAGGCCCTAGAACCATGACTGTATCTCCTACATAGAAGAAATATGGGGAACTAGCCATCACATAATTTTTACCAGGGTTCTCCTCCTCCAAAGAGACCAGGCTCTACCCCTTCCAGAGTAGCTTCATGCATGTAATTGGAGCAATTACACTGTGCCCCATACTTGGTTTTAATGCTCTGTTGTTTCTACTGTTGACATCTTGACTAGAGCACTACTTCATGCCAGGGATCTAAGCCAGGACTTCGTCATGCAAGGTACGAGCTTAAGTACTTTTAATTAATGAGGATAAAAGATTTACCTTTTTTTTTTTTTAATGAGTCACCCTCCCTGCTACTTGAAATCCTTAATCATTTTTTGAACAAAAAGTAAGCAAAGAGGATCACCTGAGAATACAACAAGATAACACTAGGATCACTCTAGGAACCCATCAAGCCATGGGTGAGTGAAAATACGTGTGTATCATGAACAGAGAAGGGTTTAAGGAGAGATTCCTGGGGCTAAAAGTCTGTACCTACCCAGGAGCGGCTGGTACCAGTGTGACAGGCTGCCAGTTGAAGCACCACCTCTGGTCTGAGTTTTATCAACAAAAAGACTGCTGAGGGGAGGCGAACTTAAGCCTCACCAATTTACAACTGTGAGTCTCCACTGCTGTTGCCCCTCAGGGGCTGAAATATCAGCAAGGAAGCCCTATACTGACATAGGGGGTCAGAGATCTGGCCTGGTGCCTCAGGAGAAAAATCTACACTCATGGTGGTAAGGAGGTGTGGCTATATAGTAGGAAACTTTTCATATCATTCTCTTGGTAAATTAGGAAAAAGGGTGAATATCAGGGGAGGGGATGGGATATGGAGATCTGGTGGTGGGAATTGAGTGGAGTTGTACCCCTCTTATCCTATGTTTTTGTTAATTCTCCTTTTTTAAATAAATAAAAAAAGGGAAAAGGATGACTAATTCCCTCAGAAATCAGGATTTATTCAGAAACACAGGGCCACAGAGTGCTGCTTGGCTCAGTTCTAGCTAGGGATGGAACAGAGGTTGGGCTAGGGACTTTGGACCCTCAGAGTGTGGGAGTCTCTTTGCATAACCATTGTACTAACTACCCCCCACTCTGTTTTTTTTTTTTTGCCTCCAGGGTTATTGCTGGGGCTCAGTGCCTGCACTATGAATCCACTGCTCCTGGAGGATATTTTCCCCCCTTTTTGTTGCCCTTGTTGTTCATCATTGTTATTATTGTTATTGCTGTCACTGTTATTGGAGAGGACAGAGAAAAATGGAGAGAGGAGGGGAAGACAGAGAGAGGGAGAGAAAGATAGACACCTGCAGACCTGCCTCACCACCTGTGAAGTGACTTCCTTACAGGTGGGTATCAAACCAGGATCCTTACTCTGGTCCTTGTGCTTTGTGCCATGTGTGCTTAACCTACTGTGCTACTGCCCCCACCACTCTGTTTTATCCATTGGTTAGGAGTAAGTGAGTAAGCAAAAAAATCTGCTTATATTTAAAAAGCCTTAGGCTCCCATAGCCTACTGGGAAGATAGAGAACATAAGAGGGTTTAACAGACACTGTTACCTCAGGGAATGAGAGAACATTGAATCAACTGTTAATTTCTACAACTGTGAACTCTTTAAGTACTTTACTTAGACAAACAAGTCAATCTGGGCAAGTGTGATTAGTGAATTGAAAAGTACTGAAAGAGGGACCTCCTAACACACCATATACAATGGTTAAACCAAGAAGAAACATTGGAGAAATGAACCATGACAAAAGCCCAGATAATATCTTCCCAAAGGTAGAAGCACATAAGAATGAGGACAACATCCACACACTAATTTAAGCACAGGAGTGAGGAAAGCTTTTGAAAGTAATATCATTAGAAATGGGGAAACAACAAATGAGACTCTGAGTGAAAACACTATCTCAAGGTAATTAGAGAGCTGAAATTTGAAATAGCATTAAGAAAGCTGAAATAGCTGAGCTAAGAGCACAACTAGCTGAACAAGCTAATATATATTGGAACAGGGTAACAAAATAGTTGAGCTACAGAAAACAACAGAGGGGAGAAAGAACAGAATAAGTGAGGCAAGAAACAGAATTAGCAAGATTGAGGATTAACTAGAGGAAATTAAGAAAGGAGAAAGAGATCTCAATAAGAGATACTAAAAACAACAACAGAGACATATGGGATGACTTTGAAAGATGATATACACATATTATTGGCTTTCCAAAGAAAGAAAGAGAGGGACAGGATGAAAGCATTCTACAGGACATAGTAGCTGAGAACCTCCCTACTCTATACAACATTTTTGAATAAAGGGTTCTTCACTTTCAATTTTCACTGGCCCTGAAAATTAGGTAGCCAGGCCTGCAATTACCTTTACTTATTTGATAGCTGCCTTTGCATCTGAAACTCTCCTCTTTCCTGTTTATCTAGGAGTCCTATTTGTCCTCTCCTAAGGCAGGATAGATAATTTTACTCTACTGCAGATGGACTAGTGATGGTTGATAATGGATAAATTAATACTTCTATTAACCTTGAGGGTTTTGTTGCCTCTGTCCAAATCTAACAGCCGTGGTGGAGGCTTTTCTATCCCTAGTCTTGGTATCACATTCCTTGAAGAAGTTGAGGGGTTAGCATTTAATCATCTCGTTTGAGCTAGCATTTGGAATTCATGTTCAAAGCAGGGTATTGGTACAGGATTGAGTCCTGTGTCCCAAGATGACACCTAGTTACCCATTTACTTATTGTGCTTTCAGTCTCAGCATCTCAGTTTAATCTGTAAAATGTGTCACACTATACATCATCAGACTTTAGGGCCTCAGTGATGAATCTACACATTGGTGCAGATCCCAAGCATTTTTCTGACACTTTGATCAGTGATTTGGGGGAAGTGGGTAACTATTCATTCAGATGTATGTCCTGTCTACCTCTTCAGACTCATGAACTAGCAGGGCACATATACAATTTTAGAAAAATTGAGCCTTTTCCCCTGAAACCTATTCAGCAACCCCAGCTATAGCAACCCTACTCTTGCTTTTTACTCAGATTTACACTTGATCAGAGGAGGGAGGGTGACAGTATAGAGGCGAAGGGTTGAGAATCAGCTCCAAGCCCACATTGTTTTCCTTCAGAGCCCTGCTTGGGCATACAAGCTGTGGTCAGCACAGTGGACACTGTTAGAGGCAGCCTCATGAGTCTCACTATTGTTTCTAGGATGGGGGTGTTCTCAAGGATATTAACCTCAACATCACAGAGTAACTCCCTTGGGAGAGGAAATATACAGGAGATACTTCTTCTGGGTCTCTGTACTGAGCAAAATTGAGTTTCTGTAGGCTGAAAGCTGAGATTCTGGAATACTTAGAGCCAGAACCTCCCTGCAAAATTGCAGGACTTGGGCAGTATAGTCAGGTTCAGTCTTACCCCCTGACTTTTTTTTTTTTTTTTTGCAAGCCAGAGTTCCCTGTACTTTTTTTTTCCCCCAGAGTCAAGACCTCTCCTCTCACATGTGTGGTTTCACTACTCTGTTTTTTTTTTAACCAGCTCTTTTTAAAAAAATAGAGACAGAAAGAAATTGAGGAGGGAGATAAAGAGGGAGAAAGACAACTTCAGTCCTGCTTCACTACTAGTGAAGTTTAACCCAGTAGGTGGGGACCAGGAGCTTGAACCTAAGTCCTTGTGCTCTGTAATGTGAGTGCTTAACCAGGCCTGGCCCCCCACTAGCTTTTTTTTTCTTTATTTCTTTTTGAGGGGGGGGGCAGAAAAAGTGAAGGTGAAAGGGACCTCAGCACTGAAGCTTCCTGGGCCATGCACATGGCAAAGTAGCACACTACCCAAGTGAACTATTTTGCCGACCCAGGCCACTTTTTCATTCATATAAACAGAGAGGAAGAGAGACACCACAGCATGGGAGCTTCCTCTGATACTATAGTATGTCTGTTCTGTGCTAAAGCTGAAACCTGGGATGTCCATGTGGCAAGTCTGGCTACTCAATGAGCTGTATTTGGCTTAAACCTGTGTTATTTGCCCTGGTTCCTTTAGCTCTTTGTTTTACACTTTGTTTTTGGATGTATCCTTATACATACTGCTCTCTGTTGCAGAATGAATTGGAGCTGGGTGGTGACTTACCTGGTAGAGACATACGTTACCATTCGTAAGGATATGGGTTCAAACCCTTATCCTTATCTGTAAGGGTGAAGCTTCATGAGAAGTGGAGCAGTGCTGTAGATAGCTCTCCTTCTCCTCTTTCTCTCTTTCTCTCTCTGTCACTCACTATTAAAAAAAAGAAAAGGAGAAAAATGGCATTGGGAATGGTGAAACTATGTAGGTTCCAATGATAACCCTGGTGACAAAAAAAAAAAAATGAATGAATAAATAAATAAATAAAAAGGAACACTGTGGTGGGAATTATATGGAATTGTACCCCTCTTATCCCACAATCTTGTTGATCATATTAAATCACTGATAAAATAAAATAAAATTAAAAATAAATAAGAACTATATGAAGTCGTTTTAAAATCTATTTTAGATGTGAGCACTGAAAACTGGGCTGCTTTGTGAACATCACAGAAGCAGCAGCACTACTAAGGGAGCTGTTTTGGGTGACAGGCAAGGGGTCTTTCTTCCTAGCTCAATTGTCTTGCCACACAACGCAACACTCTGACCCAAAGCCACAAAATATTTGTCAGTACCAGCTTATATCTTAAATCAATGAAAGCTCATTGAGCAGACTGAAATTGTTGCAACCTCCCTTGAGATTCTATTGAATTTTCTGTTCTCAGCTCTCAACTGAAAATTTGGCTGGAGCCTGCCTTTTGGGGATCCACCAGTAGGAACCTGTTTAACATTAAAAGAACACATGGGCCCTGGGGGATGGGAGAGACCAGACTTGTGGCAAGGTGGGTGGAGGACTGTGGAAGAGAGATAAGGAATATTGGAGTGTGGTACCTGGGTTCCAGCTCACTGGGCCCCATGTCAGGCCTACAGTGTGTGTGTGAGTCAGGCTTCTCCATTCTCCAGAGGAGTCAGCTCAGAACATGTGAAGACCTCCCTCCTTCTCTGTCCCCCACCCCCAGCCATTTGATGTGTGTGTGTGTGTGTGTGTGTGTGTGTGTGTGTGTGTGTGTGTGTGTGTGTGTGTAAAATGTCTGTAGGAATTCACCACTTCCACCATGACTTTATTTTTTTTTTTCATTCAGAAAGAAAGACTCTACAACAGAGTTTACCACCACTCCATGACACTCCCATGTATCCCAGGTATCAGGGCTTAAACCTGGTCTCCACTCACGGCAGGGTTCATGCCCTATCCAGCGAGTATTCTGGCTCTCATTTGCACTTGCAACAAGGAAGCACATATTTTTATACTTGAACCATGTGGCTGTGCTTTATGCCTTGGGGCCTAGTCATTAATACCTTTCCTTCAAGCTGGAATGCTTTCTGAAACAGCAATGTAACCTATGTTTCATATTGCTTGCAGCTAAGGGGCCACCTATCACAGTTATGATTCCTCTCCTTTCTTCTGTGATGGGAGCAGAGTTGGAGGCATCACTCTTCCTTTCATAAAAGGAAAGTGCATCTTAGGGGTGGCAGTGATTTGCCTCAATGAATGGCAGGGTTAGCAGTCAACTCCAAGGCTTTGAGGTCTGTGGTCTTTGCAAAAAAGCAACTGTCTGGTTCAAGGAAGCAGAGCTGTTCAACTGTCATGCTAATCTTCTGTTGGGGCTGGACTAGGGCTGGGCCTGCTGGAAAGCTGGGTTCATATTTCCTGTTGTCTCTTTCCTGGCAGTGGAGTCTGGTGTGTCAGGATAACTGGAAGACGCCCCTCACCACCTCCCTGTTCTTCGTAGGTGTGCTCCTCGGCTCCTTCGTGTCTGGGCAACTGTCAGACAGGTAAATGCATGGGGAAGGAGGGCAGGTGGGATGGGGCCCCATGTCAAGTCACTGCCTGTGCTGGGATGGGTTAGATTTAGGGTTCCTCTCAGTGAAAGGAAGGCCCCTCAGCCCACTGAGTCAGACCAGAGAAGCCATGATGTTTTCTGTCCTCCTCACCTTCATGCTTCTGCCAGAACCTATTTTGTTCATCCTCTCAGCTTGGCACTTCCAGAGTTGTGGACAAAGGTGAGGAGAGGGCATTTCCTCCTACTGGAAAGTGGAGTTCTTACATCACCAGACCTCTGAAAGAAAGAAACTTTGGGGCCAAGAGGTGTATCACCAGGTAAACACACACTTTGCTGAGTGTGAGGACCAAAGCCCTAGTACCATGTAGGAGCACCCTGCACAGTGTCAAGGTGAATGCTGAAGCAGGGTGGTGATGTTTCGTGTTCTCTTTCTCCTTCTCTGTGTCTTTTTTCCTTGGGTTGAAAGAAAAATATATAGTTTGTTGGGAGCAGTGGGATCAGGTAGGCTGGAGGTAGGTTTCAGCAGCAATGAATAAATGAAAAACATATTGTGGTCATAACCACTGCCTCTTTTCCTGCCCCCTAGCTTTTGGGTCACCATGGTCTACCTATAAACAGTCACCAGTGAGAGTGAAGGGCAGACAGCAAGCCCCACTTATTAACTGTGCACCTGCTTCTGCTGCAGGTCAGGTCCCTGCCTGGGAACTGGGACCTTGGAACTCACCAAAGCTGGTTCTGGGCCTCCTGTAGCTCAGTCTGGAGGAAAAGTGCTCTACTGGTGGAGGCCAGGTGGTAGCACAGCAGGTTAAGTGCACATGGCATGAAGTGAGGCGTAAGGATTCTAGTTCGAGCCCCCGGCTCCCCACCTGCAGGTGGTCGCTTCACAAGCAGTGAAGCAGGTCTGCAGGTGCCTATCTTCCCCTCCCCCTCTCTGTCTTCCCCTCCTCTCTATATTTATCCCTGTCCTATCCAACAACAACAGTAATAACAGCAATAACAACAACAAAGGTGACAAAAATGGGGGGAAATGACCTCCAGGAGCAGTGGATTCATAGTGCAGGCACTGAGCCTCAGCAATAACACTGGAGGAAAAAAAAAAAAGAAAGAAAAAAAGAAAAAAGAAAAAGAGAGAAAGAAAGAAAAAAGGAAAGTGCTCCACTGGCTCCTGAATGCTGTATGGGAACAGAACAGGAAGATGGGAGTACTAAATGATGACTTAGGAAAGTTTTGCCAGAAAAGTGACTGTCCTCCCCCACTTAAAATGCCCAGTGGGACTCCAAGACCAGCTGCATGAGTTCGGAGAAAGGAGTGAGAAATTGTTTTCATACCTGTGCTCCATTCTACCCATTAGTCACAAGAGAATGTGAAATGAAGCCTTCAGCCAAATACAGTGTCACTAATTGGCGTTGCTAAAGGCTACACTTGCCATAGGTCAGCGGTTTGCCATTTTACTCGCACACTAGACTTGTCTGAGATGTATTTTTTTAAAGTCCCAATATCCAAATTACATCTCAGACAATATGAATCTCCAGAGGTGTGGCATTGGTACCCCCATTTAAAACAATTCTCTAGGGGATCCAGAGAGTAACACACTGGGTTAAGTGCACATAGTGCAAAGCACAAGGAGCTCCCACCAGCGAGGCAGGTGTGTGTGGGGGGTGTCACTTCATGATCTGTGAAGCAGGTCTACAGGTGTCTATCTTTCTTTCCCTCTCTCTATCTCCCCTCCCCTCTCAATTTCTTTCTGTCCTGTTGAATAAAATAGGAAAAATAAAAAAGGAAAATATGGCCACCAGAAGCAGTAGATTCATACTGCTGTCACTGAGCCTTAGTGATAACCCTGGAGGCAATAAATAAGTAAAAAAGCATAGTACAGGTCCTGGAAAAGGATGACAGAGGACCTAGTGGGGGTTGTATTGTTATATGGAAAACTGAGAAATGTTATACATGTACAAACTATTGTATTCACTGTCAAACGTAAAACATTAATCCCCCAATAAAGGAAGAAAGAAAAATAAATAAGCAAACAAACACCAAGTGATATCAAATGCAGCCAGGGTTGAAAACCCCTGAGAAACAGGGACTCAGTTCTGGATGGACAGGATTCCCATACTGCTGACATTAGCTGTTTCTACAATCTGCATAGTACTCACTTTCCACACACATAGTGGCAACTTCTGCCTCTGACTGGTGCTAAAAAGCAGATTTCCACATGGTTCTGGTTTAAGTTTAAGATCCCTAAGGAGGCTGAGGATCTCTAAAGGTACTTCCTAAACAGATGGGTGTCTGATGCATCACCAAGGAGGGCCTTTGGGAAATGTGATGAGGAGAAAAGTCCATAACATCCCTGAAGAAAACTAGTCTGCAGCAATGGCTGACTCAGGGTTTGCCGCAGGTCCTGAGTTAACACTGCAGAAGCTAGCTTGCATGGGTCATGTTTTGTGCTGTGTGACACTTCACAGGTTTGGCAGAAAGAAGATCCTATTTGCAACCATGGCTGTACAGACTGGCTTCAGCTTTCTGCAGATTTTCTCCACCAGCTGGGAAATGTTCACTGTGCTGTTTGTCATCGTTGGCATGGGTCAGATCTCCAACTACGTGGTGGCCTTCATACTAGGTAGGAGTGACTTCTGACCCCTAAGTTTCCTCATTGAAATCCTCTGAGAAACCTGGAAAGAGAGGGCCACTAGAAATATAGAAATATCTCCTAAGCAAGGAGGGAAACATCTTGGTCCATTGGCTGGATAAGTACATGCTGGGGAAGAGGGTGTAGACACAGTTCCTTTGATCTGGTTACAACCCAGCAGGCACTTACAGGGAGCCAACTCTGAAATGCAGTAAAAAGTCGCTAAGCTGCTAGGAGCCAGCCACACAAGTATAGGCACGTTTCAGGGACAATGGACTTGGGAGAAGCACCGAAGAGTTCCTAAGGGAGAGCTTAGTATGCCTTGACTTGGATTAGAAAGCTTTATGATTTCTGCCTGGACCAGGGCAGCAGGGTGTTCCTGGCTTATGAGGGGACTTAGGAGAGTTAAGATGACTGGTACAGCTGGGAAAGGCATCTGTCAGGAAAGAGTTCATTTCCAGTCAGCCATCCCTAGGTAGATCTGGTCTCACCCTGAGTCATAGCCTATGCCTGGAGCTGTCAGCTACATGCAGGACAAGACTCCCTGTACTGATAGTGGTCCTGTCTCCTAGCTGCAGCCCTGCTTCTGGAATACAAGCTGTACGTATGGAATTCACATGCTAAAAGTCATGAGGAATCAACACACATCACATCTTCCTCTAGCTGTTCCTATCAGGAAATGGGGTGAACTCCATACAATTCAATCAGGCTCTTACATGGGAGTGAGAGTTCCTGGCATACTCTCTTAGGAAGTAAGAGGTGGGAAGATGACAGTAGGCACCAATTCCCACAACTGAGTGCGATGATCAATCTTTGTTGGGCTCAATGTTGTCCCAGTTTGTCTATTGTCTATTGACTATTCATGTAATTAATAGTCTCTAATGTTAAGTCTAATGATTCCTCTTGTCTCAAAAGTCTGAATCTGGTAAGATAATTTGGATCACGGATGATTCACTGGCTGTGGAGATGCTTTGTTCTCTTTGTTGAGGATGGGTATAAACCCTGCCGATGCCAAAATGGAATTGTTTAAATTCCACTCCTGTAATCATCTGTGAACAGTCCCTTGCCATTGGGTCAGTCTTAATGTCTACAGAGAGGAGGAGGAGGGGAGAGCTTGCTGAAGCCACCTGGTCCTGGCAGATAGCACCCTCTTCAGCAGTTCCTGAGGTGGGGGTGAATAGGAGGAGAGCTAGACTTTCATTTAAGAAAAGGTCATATTGTTAGAGGAAATAGAGAGTTCCAGTTCAGTGGTGTTGGAAACTGGATGCTGGAGGAATACAAGACATGAATTTCCCCAAATTTCCACACCAGGCTTTCATGTATAGCAAAACCTATTGTTCATATCTCAGTTTTTAAAAAAATATTTATTGTACTTATTTCAAGAAAGGGCTCAGAACATCACTCTAACATATATGGCAAGTCTTGAGTTCTACCTGCTAACTGTGCTCTACTTTTTAACTTCTTTTTGTATATTAAATTAAATTTGATTTTTCCATTTTATTGCTTTAATGGATAGGACAGAGATAAATTGAGAGATGAGGGGAAGGAAGAGAAAGAGAGAGATATATAGACACCTGTATTCTTCACTACTGTGAAGCTTCCCCTTGCAGGGTGGGAGTGGGGCTCTAACCCAGGTCCTTGCACATGGTAATATGCGCACTCAACCAGGGGTCCCATCACCTGGCCCCCTCTAACTCCTTTTGTTCTGAATCTCCCCAGAGTCCCATTTTCTCCTGCATTTCTTCCTTTAGCTAAAAAGCCCAATGTGAGGCTCTGCTTAAGCCAGACATGCATCAGAGACTAAACAGAACTTATCTCAAATAGAAGACTCTGCCTGAGGCCACCAGACACTATTAGAAACTTCAGGGATCCTTGGAATGGAAAGACAGGGAGTCATGGTGAAGCAAGAAATGTCAAGTTATTGGGCCTGGCTGAGTGAGTTACATGCCTGTGTAGCCTCTGCCAAGTTCTGCTCAATGACCAGGGTTGGAACCCGCCTTTCCAGTGGCATGTGGTGCTACAGGAGGAACCTCATCCTCTTCTCCTGTGTGAGTGAATAAGGTTGGGAGAACCCACCCCCAGGTCTCCTGTTCCCCATTCTGAGAAGAGTGAGAGAGCTGAGGGAAAGTAAGATCAGTCAGAGGCTAAACCAGCAATTAGTGGGGAGGATACTGGATGCACTAGGCTCTCCCTCAGCCTATACTGGGCTTGTTGTAAGTACCTCCCTGACTGAGCTTTATTCCATTGTGCTCTGCAGAGATCTACTGACTTTTGTGTCCTGATAGGCAGTTCTGCATTGGATTCTCATGTCTGAACGTTTAAAGGTGTCACTAAAGACCAGCTTGCCCCCAAGCAGTGAGACTCCTTTGTTAGCACCTTAGGGGTGGAGGACTGTGTCAGAGCGTAACAGCTGCAGGTTTGGCCATAGCACAGCAGCGCTCTCTGGTGTTTTAAAATACAAACAGTCAATTTCGACTTTTATCTGACTAAGAGTTTAGGGTTTGAGTAGAGAGCTTTTTCCTAGGTCTTGACTTTTGCCATTTGGCTCTAGGCAGTGGTTGATAGGACCCCCTGTAATGATAATCTCTCCAGTTTTAAAAGTCTCTACATTAATCCAGGAAGCATAAGTACTCCTGCTCCCAAAACAATGCTGAAATGGCTCCTCTCCTTGTTCTGCTTTTTTAAAATTTATGAGGCCTGGCTGAGTCAATAATAAGAATACTGCCACCTACGGGAAAATAAAGTAGATACACCTAGAAGAGCTAGAATGTACAAGAATGATTCTGGTTCAGAAGGAAATGACCACTCAGAACCAAGGACACTATCCTTACCCATACTCACTGCCCCTTCACAATCTCTTGCTGTTATTAGAAATACTCCCTTTGGCCAATTTAACCAGATAGGTGAAATTCTAGCAATATTTGTCCTCCTTTATCCCTCATAACTTCCTACTAGAATTTATTTTAGACAGTCAACAGTCTCCTGTCTTGACCAATCCATTAACTCAGACATTCCCCAGAATTCCTGTCAACCTCCTCTGTAATTTGTTCCAGCATGCTCAACTATTCAAAGCTGTTTCCTTTTATGCCAAGATGTGTTTGTTTTGCTAAGTATGTGACTAACAGCATCCTTTGTATAACTTTGGCTACTAAGAAACTCAGGTGAAATTAAATTTTATCTATGTCAGTTATGCAGCCATCTATGTCAGTTATGCAGCCATTACCAACCAAATGTTTTTTAAGTGTTTCTAAATTGGAGTTAGAGTGCATGCCAGGATGCTTACTCTTTTAAGGCATATACTTTAGTGGTTACTGCTATAGTCGCAGCTATAATCACACCAACTCTAACTCTAGAACATTTTCATTGCTCCCAAGAGAAACTCTGTACCCATTATCACTTCCCATCCACCTCTCTCCTCCTTTTCTAACTGCTAGACATTGCTCATTCTTTCTGCCTACATGAATTTGTCTACTCTGGACATATCACATAAATGGACTCATAAAATATGTGTCCTTTGTGACTTCCTTCGCTTAATGATTTCAAGGTTGACTCAAGCTTAATGTTTTCCAAGTGGATCCAAGTAGATATCCTATGAAATATTTGTAACACTAATAAGCAATCTACATTTTGTTCATCAGCTGATGAACATTTGGGTTGTTTCCACTTAGGGGCTCTTATGAATGTTACTGTGAACATTCAAGTAAAAGTATTTTGCAGATACATGTTTTCAGTTCTCTTAGGTATACACTTAGGGACTGCCAGGTTATTTTTCCAAATGACCACCTGTATGTATATTTTTCTTTTCCTTTTATTTAAAATTTTATTTATTTATTTATTCCCTTTTGCTGCCCTTGTTGTTTTATTGTTGTAGTTATTATTGTTGTCATTGTTGTTGGATAGGAGAGAGAGAAATGGAGAGAAGAGGAGAATACAGAGAGGGGGAGAGAAAGATAGACACCTGATGACCTGCTTCACTGCTTGTGAAGTGACTCCCCTGCAAGTGGGGAGCTGAGGGCTGGGACCGGGATCCTTACGCCAGTCCTTGCATTTTGCACCATGTGCGCTTAAACCCTTGCACTATTGCCCGACTCCCTATATTTTTCTTTTCTTCAGTGAATAACTTTTTATTTTTCTTTACCTTTAATTTTTCCATTTCTGCACGTCACTTTATTCAAATTATAAGCTACCTACAAATTTTTCAGGGGTTAAAATTAGGTATACAAATATAGCAAAGATACAGATATTTGCTGGCATTCTTTGTTTGCCTCTCTGGTATAGATATTGGAGCTTCACTTTTAAGAAATACTCAGAGACCCAAAGGCCAACTACTCAGAGACCCAAAGACCAACTAGACTTTGCTCTAGGAGCAAAAACCTGGGGGGTGGGGTAAAGAAGATGTGGATAGAGGTCTCCAGTCTGCACAGCCATAAACCATCATTATCTGCTGCCATCAAAATAAGCACCTGTGTACTATTATCTGAACACATGGGAAAATTGTGGCAGCTGTAAGCTATGAAAGATTTGCAGGAATTAGTATTCCTTTCCTGGTGTTCCCTAGAGTGGGGCTGATTTGCCTCTACTTGATTCAGAGACAAGCCCAACAAAGGATAAACGCTCACATCTGGAAGGAGAGGAGTATGTGAAACCCTCACATTTCCCACACATATCTCAACTCAGATATCAGTTTTTCCTAGAAAGTATCCATAGATCAAACAGATCAGGCTTAAATCCTGGTTGTCTCACTTATAACATATGTGTGACTTTTACTTCAAATCTTTAAGTCAACTGATTGTGTATCAATAGGAGTGATATTTGTTCTTATGCCATTATTGTGAGAATTCAAAGAATTACTATAAACACTTAGCCTGGAATCTGGCTCAAAGTGCCTACTAAAATCAATGCTGGCTATAAAGATGAAGATAATGATTATACTATGACAGTGTTCAAGGGAAGTGACTGTCTGAAAGTCAGGGAATAGGGAATTGTACTAACAAGGAACTATTCACATTTGTGACATTCCTGTTGCTCCACCGGAAGGGACAGAAGTAGATTTGGGGAGTTACTGTCTGTCCCTGTCAGACCTTATTCATAGTTACAACCACTCTGCCTTTGTCTGAGACCTGAGCTCAGAGAAGGAGATTACAAAGGAAACCAGTGGTGTCACCTCTCTCTCTCCTATCAGAGTTATGGAAGTATAAGGCATTTCTCTTGGTTACCACCCTACAAAATTCTTATCTGGCCCTATGTACTACCTTTTCCACAATCAAATCCTCTGTTGCTTTGCTTCTAAATATCTCTAAAGGAATAATAATAATAATAATAATAAACCCTATACATTCCTAAACTTATGTTAATCAGTGCCAAAGTGTCTAGAACCCATAGCACAGTGTCTTCCTCTGGAGTGGTAGGAAGGTCACTAACGAGGTTAGAAAAGATATGGAAATAACACTCAGGCCCTAGCTTTGGAAATTAGTTTAAAAAATATGAAGTAGGTCTATTGTCTACAGTCTGGGATGCAGATGTATACAGTAGTCACTATTTCTATCAGCCTGGCTTTTATTATTCTTTTCATATTATTCTAAATTTGGGGGGGGGGAGAAGAAGAAGATGGAGTAGGAGGAGAAAGAGAAGAAGATGATGATGGTGGTGAAAAAGAAGACGGCGAAAAAGAAGGAGGAGGAGGAAGAGCCAAAGCACTGCTCCTCCATTCATATGTTGCCCAGGATCCAGTCTAGGACTTCACACATGGCATGCCTGCTCTAGAACTGTTGAGCTAGCTCCCAGGCTCATTCTAATTTTCAGAAGCAGCTGTTCAAGAGGAAATGACAGTCATATTCCTCATAAAGTTGAATGAGGAAATGAGGTAGGCAAGATCCTAGGTAGGCAAAGAGAATGGAAAGCCAACTAAAGCAGTAATTTTACAGTTTCTCAGAAATACACTTTTAACTCCTCAGTCTATGCTGTGAGGAAAATCTCTCTTGAATGTCAAGGTTTATCAACCCTTGAAGGATCTGTTTTGTATTCTCTAGCTTATTTCTCCATAAGGGTGAACAGATCTCAATGCAAAGGCAGAACCATTGCCAATGGCTAGATCACTGTCCCTGGGGCACAGAAGCAAGAGTAGACTCTTAAGGAAGGGCCTAAGCTCCCTGACAACAAAAGAAGCTTATTCTTAGACATTTTGCCCTAAAGCAAGAGATGATAGTCTCAGAAAGAACCAGTGCTGAATGGTTTGTTGTGAGACTGAGCATAGCAAGAACCAACAACTACCTACCTGTCCTTTCAGGAAAGAGCCCTTTGTGGTGCTCTGGAAAAACTGGAATTTTGGAGATGTGTGACCATATCAGAGGCTGATAACCAGCAGGGCAGCAGGGCAATTCATTTGCCTTATTGTTCCCGTGCACTATGTCTGCCTATGACTGACTTCTGGGTACAAGGTGGCTGAAGTGGTGGGGGGAGATTCAACCCTGTGTGCACCTCCCGACTCAGTTGGAGTCTGTATATCATTTTTCAAAGCTCAAGGGTGGCTACAGGTTATCTAACATGTCTTGACAGCTGTGTGCTCCTCATGGGCCATATCTGTTTATTTATAGTTAATAATTTTGGGTTATTTACAATTCTGCAGAACCCCATTTGTCTTGGAGGGGACACCCTGTGTGCTCCTTACCCTATGGTTCTCATTTTGGAAACGTGGACTTCTCCTAAAGAATTAAGTTTTGGGGTTGGGCATGATATTCTTGTGACATGAGATGACCATTATTAAAAATATTGATCTGTGATTCCTTTTAAAAATCTCATGAAGAAGATGACTTCATCATTTGTAACAACTAAGTTAGGGATGAGAGTTTTGCAGACACCTATTCCAGGGAGATGAGAAGTTGTACCTACATGTCAACAACTGCACTGTAAATCACTATGCCTCCAACAAATTGATAAAAAGAAAAGAAGTTCGTAAAGTTTCATCCTTTCATAAGATGGTGATAAATTTTACAACACATCTCATCTTCCTCCATCCTGACCACTCCTGCTCTGGACCATGAAGCAAATGCCTTTTCTCTTCTCTAAGTGGTTGAGTTTTTAACTCTAATGACCAGGTAATTATGTAAAAAGCAAATACTAAAGTGAGTGAAAATGCTAACACTCCTCCCTTGTTTTGAACAGGAACAGAAATTCTTGGCAAGTCAGTTCGTATTATATTCTCCACGTTAGGAGTGTGCACATTTTTTGCAGTTGGCTACATGCTGCTGCCACTGTTTGCTTACTTCATCAGAGACTGGCGGATGCTGCTGCTGGCGCTGACGGTGCCGGGGGTGCTGTGCGTCCCCCTGTGGTGGTGAGTGTGGCTCCATCCTAGACAGCCCCCTGCTGTGGGGCCAGCGCATCTGGAGCCCAGAGCTTGGTGCTGACCCTAGAGTGGGCGTGCATGATTTCACTGGAGCTGGCTGAGGTCTGGCCTTGAGAACTAGAAAGTGATTGCCACCTTGTGGGCCAGACACTGGGGTTTGATTCTCCACTGGCCCACAAAACATTGTTCTCGGAAATCAAATTCTCACTCTTGTCTGTTATTCGTTGTTGTTTGTGGAAATGGCCCGATTGGATTTTTTTTTTTTAACTTTTAACTCTGTTCCCTGTTCCTCTGACACTTTTCTCTCATTAGGACATTTTCTTTTTTATGGATTCAGCAAATATGATTTTCTGAAATGTAATAAGCATCAAAAATGTACTAATATCTGCTTTAACTGGGAAAGTTACTTTATTTAATGAATTCCTAAAGAAATGTTTTCTTCTCTCTTTCCATAACCTTCTACCCTAATTTTGACATGTCACTGTGGAAATAACAAATATTTGAGACACCAACTCCTATTTTACTTTATATGATTACCAGAAAATTGCAAGTTAAAAAACAAATTATACCCTCTTCTTTGTGTGTGTATGTGTGTGTGTGTGGGGGGCAGTTGTAGGCAAGGATTTTCCACATCTTTGACTTTTCATATTTATGCAAGGGGGAGAATGTTTCTTTCAGTGGTGAGTCTGGCTCTCTCCACACTCCTCTCTCTCACTAAGTCTTTTTGGTATGATTTCATCAGAGCAAAACCAAATCTCTACCTGCACATAATCAGAATTTCTTTAATTTGCTTGGAACTCACAGATTCTACTAGCCCTTATGGTTTCCCTGTCATTTAGCCAGTTTGCTTAAGAAGTTGCTTTGAAAGTACTTTATCTTGCTGCAACTATTAGATAGCTATGTGGTAGCAGCTAGTACATATTGAACTTTATGGACCTGATGGCTCAGGCTAGACCAATCTGAGTTTCTGCATTTTTATGACCTCTACTTCTGTTGTGGGTTATCTATGTAAATACTTGCCATGGGATGTGGTAGATAGAGGAAACAGTTTTTAAACTTTCTCAGATGGAGGTTGATAGCATAATGTTTATGCAAAAAAAAAAAAAAGTCTCATGCCTGAAGTTCTAAGGTCCCAGGTTCAATCCCCAGCACCACCATAAACCAGAGCTGATCAGTGCTCTGGTAAAAACAAAAACAAAAACAAAACACAGGGGGCAATGTAATCCTGTAGGCATAAAGCCTCAGTGAAAAAGCCTAATGGAAAAACCAGTCAGTCAATCAAGATGTTGGTAATCAGTGCAAACGCTAGAAGAAGAAGAAGTAATTCACTCAAGATACATTATTCAAAGATTATTTTTGCCTGTTTAGTTGAGTCATTTCTATAACCTATGTTCCCTTTCTCTGATTGACATTTTGGCCTAAGAGAAACTATAAAGCATGTTATATGTCATAAAAATATGTGTTTTGAATCATCCATACTACTGTGTGATTCTTCAGAAAACAGAGAAAAGATAAGGATAAAAAATAGAAAGGCTTTGACTGATTAGAAAAGAAAGAATAACTTGCAAGGCTTAGATCTTTGTCTCAGAGTCAAACATCATAGCAAGGAGCAGTTCTGAAAGGTCAGCATCCTGAGGGTTCAGCAGAGAAGGTCCATACCACAAAGAGTTAACTCATTCTTGCCCTTGAGAGATTATTTCTTTTGTTGGTCTCAGGCTGGTCCATGAGTGTTACTGGTTGTGAGTCTGTCATGGGCAGCACTGCCCAAGACAGACTGCCCAAGACAGACTGCAGCCCAGGGACAGCACTAAATAGCTAAGTTCTTGTCCTGAATGTTTAACAACAACCATCTTATCATTTTTCTATAAAAAACATTGTCACTTTCTTCTCACCATCTTGTCCTTCAGATGGGACTCCTGAAGCTATCCTCATCAATCCAGGTGGGCTGGGGTGGGGTGGGGAATTCTTTGGACCTGGTATTTCCCACTCAGAGTATAATGGAGATGCTCCAACAACACCCTTCCTCTGCTTAATTATAATAGACCCAATAGGACTAAAGTGTACAAGCCTGCTTGAAAATCAACTAAGTTTTGAAATGATTATCTAAAGTTGAGACTTTTGCGCGCATACACACACACACACACACACACACACACCTCAAACTATGGCAATTCAAAATTCTGTATTCCTGAGCACAATTGTCTAGAAAAGGGAAGAGAACCTACACTGAGCCACTGAACGTGGGTTGAGTGTTTTGCTTTATGTCCAAAGTTCCCTGTGAAAAGTTTGGCAGGTTGACCACAATTATGAATGGAGTATTGTATGTAGGAGGTGGGAAAGGAACCCACAAGTGAAACATAAAGAAAACTTAGCAGTTTCTGACTGACTAAATGTTAGGAACCTGAGACTAATGGTGACCTGTAGTGCTTGGGGTTTTTCTAAACACAGTCTGGGTGGAGAAAGATACCGCCCAAAAGTAGAGGTACACTTGAGTCCATGGTGATTATGTAGTAAGAAAACCAATGCTATACCAATATGGTTGCCACAAGTAACTATTTAAGTTAAAATTAAAAACTCAGGAGGCTAGGAGATGGCTTACTCAGTAGGGCACACTTTACCATATGCAAGGACCTGGTTTCAAGTCCCTGGCTACCACTTGACAGCACTTGTATGGGGAAGTTTTACAACTGGTGGAGCAGTGCTACAGTGTTGCTCCTTCTATGTCTGCCTTTCCTACTCTCTCTCCCTCCCTCTCTGTTTCTTACCCTCTATAAAAATAATCCACTGGCAGCATTAGAATTGTGCAGAGTGGAGCTCTAATGAGAATCCTGGTGGAACCAAATAAAAATTCATTTTATCAGTTACACTAGTCTCAGTAACTCATAGTCACATATGTTTGGTAGCTATTATATTAGACAATTAAACAGCACAGTTAGAGAACAAGGTAGAAAAAGAAAGTTCTTTGGTGATGGCAGCTATAATTACTGAAGTTTGGTGACCCAGCATCATCAGAGTAGTTTCAGGGACTAGTTAAGTGTATGCTCTAGAAAGTAAAACTAGGGGCCACATCTGGATGAGTGACACATTAGTGTTCAAGCCCTCAGTTCCTGGGGGTTGGGGGAGGAGCGTCACTAGTCATGAAGCAGTGCTCAGATGTCTCTTTTTCTCTCCCATATCCCCTTCCCCTCTCAAGTTCTCTGTCCTATCAAATGAATGTTTTAAAGGCTTTTACAAAAAAAAAGAAGGAAGATACAAACTAGTTTTATTTTTAACCTATATGGATGGGAGCTAAGGGCTGACTGCATTGAATGTTGTGCTTCATTCTGAGCTAATTCCTAATGAGATTTTGAAGAGTTCTGTTAATTATAGGAGTCCTCTGTATGTAGTCTGTTGTCTGTGATAAGTAAATACTAACAAGGAAAACAAGAGGTAGCAAAAGAATGACTAAGAGGTTCTGAGAAATAAAAAAAAAGTAGGAAAGAATAGAAAAGGTAAATAAATGTAATTGTGATGAGTATAAACAGAAAAATTAGTAAAGGGTAGATATCAACTATGTCTGAGCTTTGCTGTAAGTGTGCATAGATTGCTTAAATTTAAAAATTAAGTCTTAGACATTTAAAGAAAAGAAAGACAACATTGACTATTAAAAAAAAATACTGGTTTGGGTTCTCAACAAGATAGGAATCTGTTGAAGTCACAGGTGTCTGTTCACTCATCCTCTCCTTTGACTGAAAAAAATCCTGGGAACACAGATGTTTCTCCATCTTTTATCTGATATGCCTGTAAGCATCACCTTTTGGAGCACCAGTGATTCTCCTAGGGATGGATAAACTGAAAAGACATAGTGGGCTGTGTTTCTCTCTTTTTTGGAGGGATAGGGGTTGGATTTTTTTTTTTTTTATGAGTCACACTGACAATTAAGTTTTTGGTGGTCTTTTCTAGCTTTCCTGGCTCAAACACAGTTAATGTTACGCCTTATGGTCTGGTTCTGCTTTCATGTACAACTGAAATTGCTCTTGCAACTTGATCAGAACTTTGAGACTTAAAGATCTGGGTTTTTGTCTATAACTAAAAGTAAGTTATTCCTATTTGATAGAAATCTCAGGAGACTTCCATCCCAATTTTCTTAAAAATAAATACTAGAATTTGTCAAAGTCAAAGTTATTTAAGGACATCTTACAATTAATAGTACAAAACCCTACTGTTATGAAAAAAAAAACTATGAACGATTACAAATTAATCCTAGGTTTATCCCTGAATCTCCTCGGTGGTTGATATCCCAGAGGCGATTTCAAGAAGCTGAAGCTATCATCCAGAAAGCTGCGAAAATGAACAACATACCTGTCCCAGAGGTTATTTTTGATCCTTTGGAGGTAAGATCGTGTAGATATTGCCTTTTGAGATCGGCTATGTATTCTTGAATTTAATTCAGTATGTTATGAGCACCTACTGTGTGCCAGGCACTGTGTGAGGCTCAATGATGAATAACTCCCAAAAGAAAATCCACTTCAATGGACTATGTATAGTTAAGTGAATGATAGGTAAACTGCTTAGCATATAGCAAATGTTGATACAACATTAATTCCCTTGTCCTAATTTTTCTTCAACTCTTTATTGCTTTTGCTCTACAGTCTGTACATTGATTCAGCCACATACTGGTGATTGTTGAATGTCAAGATTATTTGGAAAACATGTGTGTGAGAGCTGTTCCGCTATGGGTTTCCCCCATGCCTTAATCTCACCAAAGCCTACTAAGGAACCCAAACATGACTGTAGTCTTGCTGCATTATGCCTAGACCTAGAAGGCTGGAGGGTCACTTCAGATGACCATGAGGTGACCGTGAAGAGAGGCTGGTGTTCCTGTGGAAGCAGACTCACTGCCTGACAGTAACAATGGGCAATATCTTCAGTCCTTCCCTGCAGTGGTTTCTAGAGAAAACAAGAGAAATCAGAAACTGTTCCTGTACTTAGGAATATGGAATATAACTAGGAGTATCAAGAGGATTTGATGAGAGATGAGTAGTGATGAGGAAGGAAATGGCAAGTACACAAGTGGAGTGGACTCTGTGTGGCAGCAGAGAAAGGAGCAGAGTGACTCAGGGCTACAGACATAGATCCAGATATTAATTAGACATGTGATCCTGTTTTAGAGGAACTTGCTAAGATCTGAAAGTTCTCACATAAGTAAAAGCAACCATAAAACATGGAAGAGATACATAATTATGCACAAATAAGAACAAAGTTGATGTCAAAACAAATGCCTCTGACAGGTCTTGCCATGAAGAAGTTCAGGCTCAGTGAGGCACAACTGAAGACAAGCCCAGCAAGAGGAAGAGAGCTATGCCTTCCAAATGCCTGGCCATCTGTGCTGCTTACCTACCAAGTAGGTCCTCTTTAGGAGGATATTCAGTAATCTGTGGCCAGAAAGTACAGCCTGATCAGAATAACGAGTCTGGCAGATACTGAGCACAGTGTGTGAATCATTTGCTGCTTGTGTTGACCATATGTAGCACTGCTGTAGTCTAGCTTTTCCAAAGAGGAAAGAGAAGCTGCAAAAGAGTTAAGTAATTTCCCAGGATCACACAACTAGAAGTTTTACTAGTTCTCTCCAGTGCTAACTTGCTAAACGACTGTGCTTTCCACCTCATGTTAGGGGCAGTGGCATTAACATGGTCAGGAGAAAATATTATAGAGTAGCATCACCGTAAAATGTCATCTTTGCCTACTCCAGTCTGCTTTCTGAGTACCTTCAACTTGCTCATACCATCTGACTCAAAGGCATTTTAGTGGCTCCCCACAGGTCATGGGCAACCACTAGAAAGAAGACATTGTTTTGTCCTGAGGTTTCCAGACCTGGAAACTTAACACGATCATCTATGGAGTTTATAAAAATATATTCCCAGGATTGGCAACCTGTGCTTCTGAAAGTACAGGTGGAAGCACCAAGCATATGCTTGATCCACTTGACCCACATGTTCCACCTGTGCATGGCAGCCCTCCTAGGACTCTCTCTTCCCATCAGTATGTAGGGGCTTTGTTTTGTTGAACTAACAGGATTAGACGGCCAAGGTATGTTCTAGAGCCTTACAATGCTGAACCACCTCCCCAGCCACTAGAGTTGTATACTTCACACAATGCAGGAGAAACAACAAGTGTGACTTCAAGCTGTGCAAGGAGGCTTTTAGTTATTGATGGAAAGAAGGATGCCTATATCTAGGAGTACCTGATCCAACAACAGGTCCTTCACCAAAGGTATCTTTCTTAGCCTCTCATTGTACATAAAGCAGATAGTCGCAAAGTCCTTACACTTTGCCCTGAAGAGATCCTCAGAATCTCATAATATCTTAGTTTCAATTCTAATAAACTTTGTTATCAAGATTCCTAACATGTGACAAACTAGCTTCAGTAAATTAAAAATAAAGGAGGGAAGTCCGTCAACAGCAATAAGAAATTGCCACTAGACACCAACAGCTTCTTTTCTTCAGCTGTACAGTAATAATAGCAATCGTTAAAATACAATGGGCATTGTCTGTGGTTCAAGGACTATTTTAGTAAACTTTATAAATATGACTTCATTGAATCTTCTCCGTTCCCAATTATTATGCACATTTACAGAGAAGTAAACAGAGGCTCAGGGAAAGCAAAGTGATTTTTCCCAAAGTCTCCCAGCTCACCCAAGTGTATTTTATTGATGAGTCGATAATAAGAAAAGTATAGGGGCCAAGAGATAGCTCACTCAGTGGAACCTGCAACTTACCATATCAAGACTTAAGTTCAAACCCCAGTACTACATGGGAACATCATAGTCAATACTGGGGCTGCTGCATGGATAGTGGAGGGGTGCTAAGGTGTTCTCCAACCCTTCCTCCCCAATTTTTCTCTCTAAGTAATAAGGAATGAAACAATTTAACTAAAGAGGCTGCTCAGTGGTAGCATTGCACATTTGTTCTGTGGTGTGTTCCTTAATACCACATGAACAATAAAATAAAGGATAAAATATTAAGAACAGAGATGGATCTCAAGGAAGTTTAGGGTATAAGGATTAACTTGTTTAACACATCCCAATGATCATATTTTGGTGTAATTAACACCACCCACTGTTATGGTGGTGATGAGTCAATAAAAGCTATTTTAGCTATCAGGTTTTACAAATTTAATGTCGGGTGTGTGTGTGTGTGTGTGTGTGTGTGTGTGTGTGTGTGTGTGTGTGTAAAATGCCTTCTTGATTCCTCTGCTCCCAACACTGTTTTGTTTTGTTTTTAAAGATAGAGGGTGAAAGACAGAGAAGGAAGAAAGATGAAGAGAGAGAGAGAAAGGGAGACACCAGCACAGGTCCACTGCTCACGAAGCCTCCCCCATGCGGATGTTCTCATGTGGTAGATGGGGCTCAAACCCAAGTCTTTCCATATGGTGAATGAAGTGTGCACTCTACCAGGTGAGCAACCTCCTGGCCCCATAGAGTTATACATTTAAAAGTCTTCTAAAGTGGACCATAAGCATTTTTTAAAAGTTTTATTTATTTATTCATGAGAAATGATAAAGAGAGAGCGAAAGAACCAGACATCACTCTGGTACATGTGCTTCCGGGGATCGAACTTGGGACCTCATGCTTGAGAGTCCAAAGCCTTATCCACTGCGCCACCTCCCAGACCACAACCACCAGCATTTTAAAGTGTCAGAATAAACATTATACAAATTATCTTATTCTCCACAAATTACAGACATTTAAGCACATTTCAGGATGAGGTAATATTTGCATGTGTAAGTTTTTTCCGGGACTCTCAGTTAAAGGCATATTGAGCTCTTACTTAATCCTTTTTTTCTTTCCTTTTTTTTTTTAACTAATCTTATGATCATTATTTATATTATTTTAGCTGCAAGAGCTAAAACCCCTGAAGCAGCAGAAAGTTTTCATCCTGGACCTATTCAAGACTGGGAATATTGCTACAATAACCATTATGTCTTTGATGCTATGGTAAGAATAAATTATTTGAAAATGTAGCATATAGGCCCAGGAGGTAGTGTAGTAAATGAAGACAACTCTCAGTCTTGAAGTCCTGACTTCAGTCTCTGATATCATATGCCAGAGTGATGCTCTAGTTCTCCCTTCTCCCTTCTTTCTCTCTCACTAATAAGTAAATAAATAAGTAAGTAAATATTTAAATATATATAGTTCATAGTTCTTATAACTGATTTGCTTTAATTTAAGAGAATATCAAGACAATGTCTGATTTTTCTTGAGTCAAAGTAAAAATGATAAATTATCCAGAAATACTTCCCCTAACTATTAGATATTTCATTCAGTTATTGGAGGCATTTTAAGATATTGGAAACACTTCTAGTAACTGAATATTGGTGGGGAAAAAAAAAACATCACAGGGATCAATACTTAAACCTCTAGTATGTTGGTTCAGTGAAAGAGTTTTCTACCTTCTTGTAATTATTTTAATTGGCACCAGGATTATGTCTGCGATTCAGTGCCTACAAGGCTACACTCTTCCTGGTGGCCATTTTTGTCCTCTCTTTTCTCTCTTAGACATCCTTTGGTAGAGAGTGAGAAATAAAGAGAGAGAGATGAAAACAGCAAAAACAAAGAAAGACACCTGCAGCATTACTCTATCACTTGTGAAGCTTCACCCCTGCAGGTGGAAGGAAGCCCAGGACTTGCCCATGGAAATATGTATGTTCTACCCGGGGGAGCCACCGACCAGCCCCTGGAAATGACTCTAATGACGTTTCTGGTATCTGAGACTAAGATGCTCAGTCAGCCTCTGCTTCCAGAAACTACTCACAATTGAACAGTGAAATCAGAATAAACTGAATCCCACTTCCCAGGTTAAAGTTTTGACAACTTTATACCTTTGTTAATAGCAAATGGAAAAATTATTTTAAGTCACAGAATAAGTTAACTCTACAGACTAGATTCAATGGTATATCTGCAAAGAGAGAGAGGGAGAGAGAGAGTATGGAAGAAAGGAATGAAAGAAGGAATGGAGGGAGAGAGGGAAGAAGACAGAAGGGGTAGGAAGGACACCATGCCTACCCTGATGGCAAAAATCAAAAGCACAAAAAAAAAAAAAAAGGTGATAATCAGAACTAACAGATTTAGATGAGTGCCTGTCTACTTTTAGGGCCATGCTATTATGTAATAAAAGAAATCAATGACAAAGTGTATGACTGTGTATTAGGTGAATGTGTTTTAGGCACATGGGTTTCCTCACTGTGAACCTCTTTAGCACAGACCATTGTTGGAAAAGTGCCATGAACATTGAACTACAGAGTCAATAATAGAGGAGTTACAGGTTTTATCTTAGTAAAAATCACTAAGGTTCCTAGAATACAGTTTAACTTATTGTTCTGTTTGAATTAGTGCTTGTGTTACCCAACCTAGTATTATATGTATTCTAAAATATCCTAGAGTGTTCCTTGAAACACTTTTCAGATTTTCTCAGTTTTTTCCAGTTACATTAATACTAAATTTCTGTTTATTTAGGAGACTTTGCATTACGTAGTCATTTTTCCAGAATTTTTTCTAGTTTTCCAGTTTCTATGTGGAGGTTAACTGTAATGATAAGATATGTGGTGCACTCTATAGTAGTTTGAAGCATTATAGTATGTTTAACATTTTCCCCAAAAGTGAGTTTTATTGAATCAGTTGGCATTGACTATAAGTGGGTTCTACAGTATAAGTGGATTCTACTTTTATACTGCATATTATTTGGTAAGAGTGGAATATAGATTTTTGTTCACTGATGTGACTGATATTCTTCAATGATAGCTCCAAGACAGTGAGGATGTGCAAACTGTTCAGGAAAAATGGAATCAAACCTGAACTTAACTAGAGTAGGATAGATATTGAATATTAGTAAATCTAGATCTGTACTGACCAATGGAACTTTCTGCAACAAAGAAAGTGTCTTATATCTACCTTGTTTAGTTTATTGCCACTAGCACAGATGGCTATTCAGGAAAGAAGTATGGTTAGTGTGACTGAGGAGCAGAATTTTTATATTTTGTTTCATTTTAATGTACTTACTTATTGTTTGCCACCAGGACTTTGTACCTGTGCCATTCCATTGCTCTCCATAAATGTTTTTCCTTCCCTCCAAGCAGGGGGTGAAAGACACAGACAGAGAGACACCACAGTACCACTCCACTGCTCAGGAAACTGACCAACTAGCATGGTGCTCCCATGCAGTGGCTGAGGGCTTGAGCCTGGGTCCTCACACATGGCAGAGACACTGAGCTGTCTCCTAATCCCAGGACCTGTTTACATTCTTGTATCCCAGAGTGGCTGGTGGCTACTTGTGGAAAATCAAGATCTTTACAGTTTCCTGATCATCATGAAATTTTAAATTCAGGATATTGTTTTGTCATTTTTTTTAACCTTTCCTTTTGTTTTTCAGGATGTTAACTTCAGTGGGTTACTTTGGTCTATCTCTCAACTCACCTAATTTACATGGAGATGCTTACCTGAACTGTTTCCTCTCAGCCTTGATTGAAATTCCAGCTTATTTTACAGCCTGGCTACTACTGAGAATCCTACCCAGGCGTTATATCATAGCCGGAGTCCTGGTTTTAGGAGGAGGTGTGCTTCTGTTAATTCAGTTGGTGCCTGAAGGTAAGAGATTAACCAATATTAACAGTTTGCCAGGAAAGGTGCACACTTTGACCAGGTCAACTATTAGTCATTGTTCCCTGTTTATGCAGTCTTTGCATACCAAGCCATTCAAATGTCAATTAGACAACTGGTAACTAATTTCCAGTTGTGCACAACTCCTCTCAAATAGAAGTCAACTTCTGCAAATGAGAAATAACTAACTACTATGGAAGAGTAGCTCTCTGTCACTTCATTCATAGAAACATTCACTTTTGCTTAAGCCTCTTTGGACCACAAATCCAATTCTCAATTTCTAAATATTTTCTGATCTTTTTTTTCCTTAAGTGTGTATCTAAGTGCTAGAGTTGGTAGTACATGTTAGTTACAGTATAAATTCAGTGATTTATATGACTTGTAATCCATAAGTAGTTACAGGGCACACAAAAAGATACGTTTCTCTTTTCCCCTCTTTTCATGTTTTTCAAATGGTAAGTCAATAGATTAATGTTTTTCATGTTTTTCAAATGGTAAGTCAATAGATTACTGATACATAGTATAGTACACATAAATACATACTTCTTAATAATAAGAAGATAGAAAGGATTAGTTCTTCTCTTTGCGAATTAAGCTCAGTTATAGTAATATGCTAGCCAGTTGCTATGAAACGGAGGTGACAAATGAAAATGAACAAAGGTCACTCAGTGCATAATGGTGCAGAATAAAGTATAGCAAAGCACAAAGCAGCCCTTCCCTTCCTATTTTTGTCCATGTTTACATATTAGTATGTTGAAGATAAAATGTTATTTTGAATATATTATTACAGTATATATAAAAAACAATTCCCTATAATAAACAAAAAGGAAAGCAGTTGATTAAACAAACAAACAAATAAGCACACCCTTTAAGTTTAAGGGGGGAAAAGTAGCCAACCTATTCTAAGACCTTGGAAGAACTATGGTGGTTACTCTTGGGGTTAGAAGGTAGAAAGATAAGGGCCACAGAACTTTGGTGATGGGAGTGATGTATAAGTATACTGCTATTTTTAAAAAATATTTATTTATTTATTCCCTTTAGTTGCCTTTATTGTTTTGTTGTTGTAGTTATTATTGATGTCGTTGTTGTTGGATAGGACAGAGAGAAATGGAGAGAGGCGGGGAAAATAGAGGGGGAAGAGAAAGATAGACACCTGCAGAGCTGTTTCACTGCTTGTGAAACTACTCCCCTGCAGATGGGGAGCCGGGGCTTGAACCAGTATCCTTACTCCAGTCCTTGCTTTGTGCCACCTACGCTTAACCCACTGTGCTACCACCCTGCTCCCACTGCTATTATTTTATAATATTGTAAATCACTAAAAAACAGCTTTAAATTATCATAAAAGATGAGACTAGCTTAGAGTAAGTAGACACTTCCATATATGCTCTTACCAAGTTTTGAAACTTTAGAACACCAAAATCTAAGTCTATAAAATGTACATTTTTCAGTAATTTAAAGTCACTGATCTAAAATGGTGAATATTATCTATTATTTGCAAGTTTGAGAGAACTCATTTAAAAAAAAAAACTTAAATTCTTATAGCAGTTATCTGGTTGGGGGCACAGAATTTCAGTGGTGGGTGCAGTGTGGAACTATATCCGTGTAATCTTACAATCGTGTAAGTCATTATTAAATCATAAGTAAAAAGAGAAAGTATAAGTTCTTAAAGCACTTCTGTTTACATTGGGTCTTTTTTCCAGATTACAACTTCTTGTCCATTGGTCTGGTGATGTTAGGGAAATTTGGGATCACCTCTGCTTTCTCTATGTTGTACGTCTTCACTGCAGAGCTCTACCCAACAGAAGTCAGGAACATGGCTGTGGGGATCACATCCATGGCCTCCAGAGTGGGCAGCATCATCGCTCCCTACTTTGTTTACCTTGGTGAGATATATCTTATAGTTTTTTGTTGTTGCTGTTGTTATACAAAAGTGATAGTTTTTTACTGTGAAAAGTCAAATAACATAGAGAGACAACAACAAAAAAAAGTGTATTTACCTCTTATCTCTCTGCTCCTCTCATCACAGACCTAAAAATAACAAACATTAAGAATTTTGTTAGGTTCATGCCCCCAGGTGGGGAGAAATGTTAGGGGAAGGTGACCAGAAGGCTCTGAACTCCAATTCCATTAGGATCCAGAGAGAAAAGAAGAAAAAGGAAGGACATTCAGAAACAGTGATAAGTACAGGTGTCACTTAGAAAGAGAGAGAAGGCAGGACCATAGGAAAAGTGGACAAATACATATATTCAGACAGTTACAGAAATAATAGTTGGGGGTCAGGCAGTAACGAGCACAGGAACCAGCCTAAGAATCTGGGTTTGAACCCCTGGCTCCCCACTTACAGGAAGGGTCACTTCATAAGCGGTGAAGCAGGTCTGCAGGTGTCTTTCTCTCTCCCTCCCTATCTTCCCCTCCTCTCTCAATTTCTCTCTGTCCTATCCAACAACAACAAAAGAAATAACAACAACAAAAAAGCTAAACAACAAAGGCAACTAAAGGGGAAAATATGGCCTCTAAGGAGCAGTGGATTCATAGTGCAGGCACTGAGCACCAGCAATAACTGTGGAGGCAAAAAAGAAAAGAGAAGAGAAGAGAAGAGAAGAGAAGAGAAGAGAAGAGAAGAGAAGAGAAGAGAAAAGAAATAATAGTCAACCCATATCTGTGACCTTGGGAGAACTAATTCCAATGAAGGGAATGTGGACACAGAACTCTGATGGTGGGAAAGGTGTGGAATTATACCCCTGTTATCTCATAATTTTGTAAATCAATGTTAAATAATAAAATTTAAAAAATAATCTGGTGAGTAGCCCTGATATGCATATATATATGTGTGTGTGTTGGGTAGTATGCCAGCTCCCCCTGGCTTCTGTCTCTAATCTTAACTAAGCACCGGTATGCCTGTATGGGATTGGTTTGATCCCATTCAAAGCTGCGGTCTATTTACATAAATCACTAACTGTACACCACCCTCCCTCCCTCCAGGGCATTGGTGGTTCAGTGGTAGAATTCTTGCCTGCTCCGCCCCCTCTCCTTGTCACACCCTGATTTTCACCAGTCACTTTTCTCTCCACCCTCTCTACCTCACATCCTGTTCACACCCTACTTGGAAAGTATATATAAGGACAGGATTGTTCGTTTTAGTTTAGTTTAGCTCGGCTTAGATCGTGCTGCATTCAGCATGAATAAAGAGATACTGCCTACAGCCCAGCCATGAGTCTCTGGTCATCTGACTCCTGCCCATGAAGCTCAGCCCGACATATATGCATATGATTTTACAACACTGAAAAAGCTTGATACATCAGCATAGTTTTCCATATATATGTATTTCCTTTATCTTTTTAATTATCACATAATCTTTTGATATATGTTTACATAAGTGATTTATTTGACTAGTCCTATTAAGTGAACATTTAGGCCATTTTCAGGTTTTTACTATTATTTTATTTATTTATTTATTTATTTAGTTAGTTATGAAAAAGATAGGAGGAGATCAAGAATCAAACATCATTCTGCCACATGTGCTGCCAGGGATTGAACTCGGGATCTCATGCTTAAGAGTACAGCACTTTACCCACCGAGCCACATCCTGGAGCACTCAGGTTTTTATTATTTCAAAGAACACTATAATGAAAATTTCTCTATACTTCTATGCCTTTTGCTTCATATGGTTAGACTCACAAGAGTGAAATTGCTGGAGTAATTCAAAATGTTTTATATATAGTTCTGGATTGACTTGGAAATATTATAATTTAGACTTTAACTAATAATGTGTCTGTTTCTTTATGCTCTCATCAACAGTGAAAATCATCAAAATTTCAGATCATTGATAATCTGTGAAAAATAGATACATTTGCATTCATTGCTTTCATTTCCATATCTTAACTGTGGATAAGATAAAGCATGTCTTCATAAATTTCAAAACATTTTAGTGAGTAGACTGTATGGCTTTTGCCCAGCCTTCTAATGTTTTATTCCTGTTTTCTTTTTTATTTGTGAGACTCCTTTATAATGGAAAGAAATTGACTATGTGTTGTAAATATTTCTCATAGCTTATAATTTGTATTTTGAACTTATAATATTTTTTACAATGCATAAGGTAGGTTCTAGTTAGTCTTTTTTTTTGTTTTTTGCAGAGTTGGGCTTCATGCACATGTAATCTTAGTGGCCCAGGCTGCTTTTTCATTCAGTTAGTCAGAGAGAAAAAGAGGAGGAGAAACACCCCAACATCCGAGTTTCCTGCAATACTATAGCACCTCCCATGTGAAGTCAGGTTCAAGCCTGGACTGCATGCAAGGCAAAGTATACATCCTACCCAATGAATTATCTCTCTGACTCAATTTTAGCATTTTTATAACTAAATTTCTTAATCTAGAATAACACTAAGTGGGGCTTTTGTGGAATGTTCATTAGATGTAGCCTCTGTCTCTCCACACCTAATCCATATTATGGACTCCTACTAGAAAGAAATGGGCATTTATTCCTTATTCTTTCAAGTCATCTATTGATTACTTACTAGTATACACACACACACACACACACACACACACTTCCAATGGTAAATCAACATATGAAATTTTAGAAAAGTAAAAATTCACAGGGGCCTGGTGGTGTAGCACCCCATATAGCACACATATTATTACATGCAAGGGCCTACGTTTAAGCCCCAGGTCTCCACCTGCAGGGGGGAATCTTTATGAGTGGTGAGTCAGTGCTGCAAGTGTCTCTCTTTTTTATCCCCCCTTCCCTCTCAATTCTCTCTGTCTCTATCAAAAGAAGGAAGACAGAGAGAGACTGAGGGAGAGGGAGAGAGAGAGAGATGAAAACAGGAAAGAAAAACGAAAGAAAAATGGGGAGGGATATGACTACCAGGAGGAGAAGAGTCCTCCTGAAGAAATTGAGTCCTAGCAATAACCCTGAAGACAGTAAAAATAAAGAAAATAGGGAGTCGGGAGGTAGCGCAGCAGGTTATGCACACGTGGCCCCCTCCGCTCCCCACCTTCAGGGAAGTCGCTTCACAGGTGGGGAAGCAAGTCTGCAGGTGTCTTTCTTTCCCCCTCTCTGTCTTCCCCTCCTCTCTCCGTTTCTCTGTCCTATCTAACAATGATGACATCAATAACAACAATAATAATAACTACAACAACAATTAAAAAAACAAGGGCAACAAAAGGGAAAATAAATAAATATAAAAAATTTAAAATAATAAATAAAATAAAAATAAATTACTCTAAGGCATTACAGAGGAGAATATTTTCCTACCTTAAAACATATTCTACACAGCTGCCATGAACATCACCTAGGAAAGCACTTTATACAAAGAATGGTGTCATTTCCTCTTTATTTGCCCCTGTACTTTGAAGCAGTGCTGGTGTTGTCCAATGGTGGGCCATTTGTACATGAGACATTGAGGCAACTGAGACAGAATTCTTTATGTTATCACAGTTTAATCCTGTTAGTGACATAGAGGCCTCAAAGAAACTCCAAGGTGATTATTATATTTTTTGGTCAAATAAAATACGTGCATGTACTATTTCTCTATAGTTTCTTCATGCAGGATGAGGATCTACTATCCTCCTATTTGAACTGGAAAGACTTGGAGTGGTTCTTCCAATTACATATAAAACCAAAACATGAATACTTAAAAAAGAAACCAGGGTCAGGAACATAGGTCAGTAGTAGAGTTTATACCTGGCCTGTGTGTGGCCTTGGGTTCAGTCCAACAGACCATATGATAGAACTGTGTTCTGGTCTTTCTCTCTTTCACTCGCCTTTTCTTGTTCTCTTAAAATTAAAAAATTTTAAGAAAAAGGACTCAGTGGCCAGGTGGTGGTGCACCTGGTTGAATGCACATGTTACAATGCATAAGAGAAGGTTTGGGTCCCTGGTCCCTACTTGCAGGGGGAAAGCTTTGTGTGTGGTGAAGCTGGGATGCAAGTGTCTTTCTGTCTCTCTCACTCTTTATCTCCCCCTACCCTCTTGATTTCTGTCTCTATCAAATAAATAAAAATAGTTAAAAATTTTTTTAAAAAAATTAAATTTTAAAAAAGGTTAAAAAAAAAAAAAAAGCAAGGGACTCTGGGGAAGGAGAGATAGGATGGGTCACTGAGATCCTGGTTTGTCTCCTAGACACCAACTGAAGAGAATGAGAGGCTGCACCTATGAGTTGAAGACTATACTATAAGCCATTAACCTCCAGTAATTTTTTTTTTTTAGTTTTAAAAGAAGAAAGAAACCAAATCCAGATGCTGTCACACTGACTGACATTTATTTATGTTTTATTTAAATTGAACATATTATCTAGATTAAAAAATTTTTTAATTTCATTTTTTAATTATCTTTATTGGATAGAGACAGCCAGAAATCAAGAGGGAAGGGGGAGATAGGGAGGGAGAGAGAGAGACAAAGAGACACCTGTAGCCCTGCTTCACTACTTGCAAAGATTTTCCCCTGCACATGGGGACTGGGGGCTCAAACCTGGGTCCTTGTGCATTGTAACATGTACATTCAATGAGGTGCGCCACCCCCCGGCCCCAAAAAATGATTTTCATCACTCTGTGGAACTCATTCCACTGTAGCCTGCTTGCTTGGACAAAAGCAAAGTTCACACCAATCACAACAACCAGAACCTGTCCCTGTAACATTTTGGCTACTCTCTTTCCCTTTATATTCTACCATCTCCTGTTTCCAATTACCTACACCAGAGGAGAACTTTGGTAAGCAAAGACTTTTATCAAAGGAATGTCCTTCCCACATGATTGGATAGTATATTAGAGGATCCCAGAAGACATGAAATACCTTGTGATAATCAACTCAATTAGGTAAATATGGAAATGCAAAGGCTATGGCAACTGCAAAAATATAATAAATATAATATAATATAATATAATAACAATGATATTTTGTATGCATTTTTTTCTGAAAATGTTCAGATGTAAATCTGCTTTCAAATACTGCTAGCTCTTATTTGAAAATTATAAAAATGTTTCACAAAAGCATTTGGAGATTTTCTGTAGCTCATTGATGTTCTTACCTGCCATATCTTACAGGTGAGCACAACAGAATTCTGCCCTACATTCTCATGGGCAGTCTGACTGTCTTGATTGGAATCATTACTCTTTTTTTCCCTGAAAGTTTTGGAATGCCTCTACCAGAGACCTTGGAGCAGATGCAGAGAGTAAAATGGTAAGTATAACTTTTAAAAATGATGCCAAAATTCCTCAGAAGAAAAAAATAAATATGCAAGAATATCTAGGAAAGTTCTGACAAAGAAGTAGAGAATGATTCTATCAGAGCTATAATAACAAAGCTTGTTATGAGATAGTGGTGATTAAAACAATGTGGTAGTAATATAAGAAGTCAGTGGATTACAGTGGGGTTCAGAATTGGGTCCAGGGAAGTATGAACATTTAGTGTATGATAAAAAATTGTAATTCAGTGTCTGTGAGGGAAAGTTAGAATCCTCAGTAAAAGGTAATAGAACATTCAGTTAGCATTTTGAATATATAAAATCTTAAATCTGACTTCAGATTACATCAGGATAAATAACAGAAAAATTAAAATATGGGTCTAGAAATGTAAAATCATAGATGTACCAGTAAAAACAAATATTTTTATAATTATAGATGAGAACATTCTGAGATTGATATAAATAAACAGTCATAAAGGAGGTTGATGTTTCTGATTATATAATTCAGATACTGTCTGCACAGCTAAAAAGGAATCATAAATAAATACAAAGGTTCACAGGTCAGAGGAGAATTTTTGCAACACAATATAGATAAAGAGTTCATATATACAATATACAGAAAGCTGTTAGCAACCAGCAGGAAAAAAGCAATTCAATAAGGAAGTAACAAAGGACATGACTAAGCAGTTTACAGATTTCAGTGGCAGGTATATACAGGAAAAATATGGTATCTGTCTTAGTAAAAAATGCAAAATAAAAATGATTCACTATTATTTGTGGGTCTATAAGATTATGTGAGTGATTTTCCTCCTGATACTGCTCAACTCTAATAACTAATTCAATTCTGCTATTAACTACCAGAGTTTGTATCAGGCACCACAGGTCGAAGGGTTCAGTCCCATGAAACTCTTCAGAAGCCAATTGCAAGTAGTAGACTCCTTCATTACCCATGGTTTTTTCCAACGAGGCAACAAAGTTGGGTATTTCTACAACTGTCCTCCTCAAAGTTAGTACTTGGCAAGATTGACTTGCAGAATTCAAGAAAGCACTACTTACTTATACCAATTTATGATACTAGTGATAAAGTGGTATCGGTGTGGAGATAGAGTGGTACACAGAGAGAGGTCCAAAAAGGGCCAGAACTCAGAAGTGCTGATGCTGTGAAGTTGGGCAGTGCCACGTGAATGTGCTTGTTGACCTGGAAGATCTCCAAACTCCATTGTCTAGGTGTTTGTGCTGAAGTTTTCTTCACATAATTCTGATCAATTATTAATTCAATCTCCAGGGCCCCCCAACCTCTCTCTCTCTCTCTCTGTCTCTCTCTCTCTCTGTCTCTCTCTCTCCCTCCCTCCCTCCTGGCAGTTAGGAGATGGGACTGGAAGTTCCAGGTGTCCACCAAGCCTTAGTCATTCTAGTGACCATCCCCATCCTGAAGCTAAGGGCCAGCTGAGAGTTGGAATCAAAGACCAGGGAGATAGACTGTGGCACACCAGGTTAAGTACACTTAGAAGGAAGCTCAAGGATTGGCGCAAGGATCCAGGTTTCAGGCCCCTCTCCCCACCTGCAGAGGTGGGTGGGTGGAGGGGGAGAATGCTTCACAAGTGGTGAAGCAAGTCTGCAGGTGTCTTTCTCTCTCCATCTCTATCATCCCCTCCTTTCTCAATTTCTCTCTGTCCTGTCCAATAAAATGGAAAAAATGGCCATCAGGAGCAGTGGATTCATAGTGCGGGTACCGAGCCCCAGTGATAACCCTGGAGGAAAAAAAAAAAAAGAGTCAAAGACAAGACATTCTAATTACCCCCAGTACTAGTATTCAAGAAATTACAAGGCGTTTAGGAACTATGCATCAGGAACCAAAGGAAGGAAAGACCAAATACCTGCTTTTTCTTTTTCTCCTTCTTCTCCTTCTCCTCTTTTCTTTTTCACCCTTTCTCTCTCTCTTCTTTATCTTTCTCTTTCTGAGCCAGGACCTCCTACAGATGTGATTTCACTGCTCCTGGACCAACTTCTTCAGAAAGAGAGACAATACAGCAGGCAGTGGCACACCTGGTTAAGCACACATAGTACAAAGTGCTAGGACCCACACAAGGGTTGGGGTTTGAACCCCTGGCCCCCACCTGTAGAGGGGAAGCTTACAAGGGGCAAAGGAGATTTGCTGGTGTCTGTCTTTCTTCTCTCTCCCCCTTCTCTGTCAATTTCTCTCTGTCCTATCAAACAAAAATAGGGGAGGGGTGTGGCCACCAGGAGCAATTGGATTCCTAGAGCAGGCACCCAGACTCAGAAATAACCCTGGGGGGGGGGGGGAGATACACAGTGCTGAAACTATCCCCCAGTGCTGTGAGACTTCCATGTGCCCATGACACAAATCTAGGGTGTGTGTATGAAGTTTTTGGCTAGTTAGTGTTGATATTGAAGTAGTTGGATGAATAAGAGTCAGCAACTTTCAAAAATGGATATTTGCTGTGCGTATTGTGCCATGGATCAAAATCCATTCACACATGGACTTACCTTTACCAAGTCCAGGGACTAAAAACACTTTATCTTATACAACAACACAATGGCTATATGTATAAATCCTATATAACAGATAGGAATAACAGATAGGTTCAGTCAAAACTAGGTAATCTGTCCAAAGTAGATTTGGGATTTAAAGCCAGGAGGTTTTACTCTAGAATCTAACATTTTTCTGACCATACCACTTATCTTGTAAATGTCTGCAGTCTGAGTTATAGAAACATGATTTGGTGTAGGGGCAGGAATTAGCTTACCAGATAGAGTGCAAAAGGGTTTAAAATGTGAGCTTTTTATGCTAATGAAGAAAAGGGCTCCAAACATCCAATATTATTAAACATTAGTTCTAGACTCATAAGGTTCTTATTAGAGTTAAAAATAACTACTTGGTCATTGGCTGGAGAAATGTTTTCCAATGTCAGTTTGGCATTTTGAGGAGGGGAGTTTGAATATTTAATTTTCCTTAGCACCTATCTTATTTTCAGGTTCAGAACCGGAAAGAAAACAAGAGACTCAATAAATAAAGATGAAAATCCTAAAGTTTTAATAACTTCATTCTGATAAAATTTCCACTCTACTTGGTTACCTAAAACAAACAGATACATAAGACTCTGAAGAAACCAAGTTCTTTCCTGATGAAATGGATTTATGGACTACAGTGACTGACACTAAAATCAACCTTGTTACTGAGAAATACATGTTATATTGCAAACTCTGGGCAACTGTTTCAAATAATCTTAATTTTTTTTTTAGAAACAGATCATTTTTAGAGAATTCTCCTTACTAAATAACTTGATGAAATGAATTTGTAAGGTTTTTGAAAATGTGTGTTTCTCAAGAACTGGTAAATTTCTATAAAAATTAATACTCATTTCCAAACATAAAGTACTATCCAAATAAAAACAATGCAGTTGTAGTAACACAAATTATGTGATGAGAGAAAGAGAGAATTCATTGGCTTCGATGAATTCAAAATTATAGTTGGTTTCTAAGGCAGACTCACATACTTCTGTGATGAAATTATTGTATACAATATTCCCATCCAGAATGTTTTATACACTTCTTTGAAAAGAATTCATGGCAAATTTTAATTAAATGTATATTAAAGTGAAATGCAGCAAAAGATCAAATAGTCTGTCTCATTTAGGCTATCCATATTTTATAGAGAACTAAAATGGACCAAGCAGGGCTCACCAAGTAGGACTTGTGACTTGCAGTGATGCAATGCATACAAACCAGGTTCAAATCCCTTATATGGGAATGCCAAAACACCAGGAAAAACTCTGGCCTCTCTCTGTGTGTATCTTTCTGTCTCTGCCTCTCTCCATGAAAAAGTTGGTCTGGGGAGGAGGGATGCGGCTGGTGAAATAGCTCACTTGAATAGTGTGCTGCTTTGCCATGTGGGTGACCCAAGTTGAGCCTGCCTTTGGTGTTGTTGCATATCTATCTATTATATCTATCTATCTATCTATCTATCTATCTATCTATCTATCTATCATCTATCTATTTCCCCTTCTCTCTCCTTTCTTTCCTCCCCACATCATAATAACAACAATAAAATGTTGACCTTGGAGCAGTGGAATCATGCATTTGAGATCTTGCCTCTGCAGAGGGGGTTAGGAGGGGGGGGTGGGGTAGGGGGATGGGACAAAAGCAGTTCTTAACTATGGTACCAGTGGTTTGCCTGACTCTTGGCAAATAACCCCACCATCACCACCCCCTTTTTTTTTTTCCAGATAGAAGGAGTAAGGCAGACAGAGGAGGAGAGATACTACAAAGTTCTACCACTTGGGAGACTTCCCCTTTGCATAATGTTCCCATGTGTTGGCAGGTATGAGGTAATGAACAAGTTCTACCAAGTGAGCCATCTCCAGGCTCCCGTTTGGCCCTTCTCAGAGGGCCAGCAAGTCACCTTCTGAAGAGTTGAGCTTTTGAGGTTCTAGCTTGGTCCCATCTCTCTGTGTGTCTCTGTCTCCGTTTCTATTAGAAAAAATCAGCCCAGAATGGTGAAGTCCCAGTGACAACTCTCACCCCCAAAGGAACTAATTTATGTGAGAGTAGCATGGTGACAAGTTATGGACATTTTAACAAATCCATAGCTAAGATACTCTTGTAGAAACAGAGAGTCCTAAGGTCATTGTTTTCAATTTTCTGTTTTTGAATTAGTGAATTAATAATGGTTTGCAAGATTATAAGATTATAGGGATATAGTTCCACACTGCACCCATCACCAAAGTTCTGTGCTTGCCCCCACCCCCATATACACACAGTAACTACCATAATTCTCACGAAGTCTTAGAGACAGTTTGGTTACTTTTTTTTTTTTTTGCCAGTTTGTGTGTTTCAACTCTATATTCCACATACAAGCTAAACCATCAGGTAGTTGTGTTTCACTTCCTTATTAATTTCACTAAGCATGATCACCTCCAGATCCACCCATTTTGTCCCAAAGGACACAATATCATCTTTTTTTTTTTTAACTGCAGAGTAGTATTCAGTTGAACATGTGTCTCATAACTTCTTTATCCAGTTGTCTGTCAATGGGCACTTAGATTGGTTCTACTCATTGGACATTGTGACTAAAGTTGCATATGTCCCTTTGAATTAGTGTTTTTATATCCTTTGATGTATGTCAATGAGAAACATTGCAGGATCATGAGCTATTTCCAGTTGTATTTGTTTAAGGACTCTCCATGGTGTGTTCCGAAGGTGCCTGCACCAGTTTGCATTCCCACCAACAGTGTAACAGAGTTCATTTTTCTCCAAATGCACACCAACATTTGTCATTTCCTGTTTCAATGATGTAAACCATTCTTACAATTATGAGACTGTGTATCTCATTGTGGTCATAACTTACATATCTCTAATGATAAATGGCATAGAGCATTTTTTCATATGTCTATAGGATATATATATATATATGTGGACATATATATATATATATATCTTAAGATAACTGCTTATTCATATCTTTTACCCAGTTTTGAATTGGGTTATTTGTTGTTGTTGAGCCATGTGATTTCTTTATAGTGGTTTGATATCAATATCTTGTCAGATGTGTAATATGCAAATAGCTTCTAATTTCTTTGTTGCCTTTTTATCCTCATGGATTTTTCTTCTGATGTGATGAAGCTTTTCAGCTTAATATAGTCTCATTTATTTAGTTTCAGTTATTATTATTATTTAGTTTTTTACTATTCAGTTATTATTATTATTTAGTTTCACTTGCTAATGGGCTTAAGTCTCCAAATACATCTTTGATGTTAAAGACCTGACGTGTGTCACTGGTGTTTTATTCTATGTATTTTATAGTTTCAAATCTAACATCCAGACCATTAATCCATTTGAGAGTATGGTGTTAAGTGATGGTCTCTTCACACCTTTCTACATATGACTGTCCAGTTTTCCCAGCACTGTTTATTAAAATGTCCTTCTCTGACCACTTTGTCATGTGTTAGATGTGTGAGTTTATTTCTTGGCTCTCTAATCTATTCCATTGACCTGAGCACCTGTTTCTTATTACAGTACTACACTGGTTTTTTTCTAAAAAAAAAATTAATTATCTTTATTTATTGGATAGAGACAGAAACTGATAGGGTAGGAGGAGATAGATAGATAGATAGATAGATAGATAGATAGATAGATAGATAGATGGATAGATAGATAGAGAGACCTGTAGCACTGCTTCACCACTCACAAAGATTTCCCTCTGCAGGCACAGAGATAGAGGCTTGAACCTGGATCCTTGAGTATTGTAACATGCGCTTAACCAGTTGCACCACTACCCAGACCCTGTTTTAATTACTATTGCTTTGCAATATAAACAGAAGTTAGGGAGCATGAAAAAATGTTAGCGTGGGAGCAGTTAAGTTATATATGCACTGATACCAACAAAATAAGTAAATAAATAAAGAAATGAATGAACATAGTACATTCACTATGAAGAACACACCACTTCCTCAAAAAGGTTGAACATGGAACTACTTACTATATGATGCAGCAATCCCAGTTCTGGGAATGTGCCCAAAACAATTTAAGGAAGGTTCTTAAAGGGATATTTGCATACCTATATTGGTCACAATATTATTCAAAATAGGCAGGATCTGTAAGCCAACCAGATGTACTTCAACTCATCAACTAATGAATGAATGGATAAAGAAAACGTGGTATATTTACATAGTGGAATATTATTCAGCATTTAAAAAGATCATCATATGCTATGATATACTAAGTCTCAAAGTATTAAGTGTAATAAGTCAGTCACAAAAGGAAAAATGCTGTATGATTCGCCCATATGAAATTTCTAAATTATTAGTAGTAAAAGCAACAGAAACAAAAAGTAGGAATACGGTTTTGGTGGGAGAGAGTGAGAGTTTAGTGACATCTAGTTTTGTCATATGTTCAAACTGACATATGTTTTGGAACCATACGCTTAAAATGGTAAAAACTGTAAATTCTAGAGCCTAAGAGTTGACTGGTAAAGCCCATGTCTTGCATGATTGAGGCCCTGAGTTTAGTCCCTAGCACTGCATTAAGTAGTATAGTGGTGCTCTGACCTCTCTCTATCTTTTAATTAAAATAATATTTAATAATATTTTTAAAATATCAGTATTTAATATGTCTTTTTAGCCACTGCCTCCCACAAAACTAAGTATGAAAATAGTTACATGAGTAATGATGTCCTGAAGAATAAATAGTATAGGGAGCCAGGCAGTGGTGCACCTGGTTAAGTGCATATACTACAGTGTGCAAGGACCCAGGTTCAAGTCCCTGGTCCCCACCTGCAAGGAGAAAGCTTCACAAGCAGTGAAACAGAGCTTCAGGTGTCTCTATCTCTCTCCCTCTCTATATTCCCCCTCCGCTCTCAATTTCTCCATCTCTATCCAATAATAAATAAATAAATAAATAAATTTTGTAAAAAGAATAAATAATGCACTGCCTTTAAAAGTAGACTTTAAAATTTCTGTTTATTTATTAATTTATCTGATAGGACAGAACGAAATTGAAAAGGAAAGGGAGCCAAGAGAGAGGCATGTTGTTAATCGCACAAGTTACCATGCACAAAGAACTAAATTGGAGCCCCGCCCCCATACACACACACCAGCCTTCAGGGGATGCTTCACAAATGGTGAAGTGGGTTTGTAGGTATTTCTCTTCCTCTCTTCCTCTCTCCCTCTCTGTCTTCCTCTCCCCTCTCAATTTCTCTGTCCTATCTAATAAAAATAGAAAATTAATAATAAAAGGAAAAATTGGCTGCTAGGAATGGTGAATTCATAGATTAGGCAATAAGACTCAGTGATAGCCCTGACTGCAGGAGAGAGAGAGACACACACACACAGAGATAGAGAGAGATAGAGAGAGAGAAAGAGAGACCTGCAGTACTACTTCACTGCTAGTGAAACCCTACCCCCTGCAGGTGGGGACTGAGGGGCTTGAACTCAGGCCCTTGTGCTTTGCAATATGTGCACTCAACCAGGGGTGTCACTGACTAGCTCCTAAAAGTAATTTCTAAGGATTATTTTAAATTTGAGATCTATTTATTATTACATTAACCAGGGGTGGTTAACGGATTACAGTAGAGTTTTTGTTTTATTGCCATTCAGGTTACCACTGGAGCTTGGCACCAGCGCTATGAATCCACCATTCCCAGAGGCTATTTTTTGTTGGTATGCTTCTATGACCCCTTCTGTTTCATTGGTTTAATCCCCCCTGCTTGACACTGTATTCTATTTACATAACCACTGTTAACTAAGCACTGCCCTGCCTGCAGGGCATTGGTTTAATCCCCATTGGTTCATGATGTCTTTTTGCTCCGCCCCCTCTCATAGTACACCCTGATTTGCACCAATCACTTTTCGCTCCACCCTCTCTACATCCCATCCTGTTTCCACCCTACTCGGCGAGTATATATATAAGGACAGGATTGTGATTAGAGATAGTTTAGATGGCTTAGATTGTGCTGCATTCCACATGAATAAAGAGATACAGCTCAGCCATGAGTCCCTGGTCGTCTGTCTCCCGCCCACGAAGCTAGCCCGGCATAATGGCGCCCGAACAGGGACTGGCAATTTTTTCCTTTTTCTTTCACCCCTTTCTATTTTATTTGTTAGGACAGAGGGAAATGGAGATGGGAGAAGAGATAGAGAGGAAGAGAAGAAGCAGACCTGCTTAACTGCTCTTGAGATAAGCCCCTTGCAGGTAAGGAGCAAGGGCTCAAACCTGGATCCTTGTACATGGTAGCATGTGTGCTCAACTAGTGCACCACCACCCGGTCCCCACAGTAGAATTGTTGACACAGGAGTACAATTTCTGATATCCTTAAGACAGGTGTCTTCAGAAATACTTTCACTCTCCAGCTTAGGTAATTTTCTTTTTATTTATTTATCTTTATTTATTGGATAGAGATAGCCAGAAATCAAGAGGGAAGGGGAAGATAAAGAGGGAGAGAGACAGAGAGACACCTGTGGCACAGCTTCACCACTCATGAAGCATTCCCTCTGCAGGTGTGGACTGAGAACTTGAGCCCTGGTCCTTGCTCACTGTAACATGTGTGCTCCACCAGGTACGCTACCACGTGGCCCCGCTTAGATAATTTTCCATCATCATACACCAGTACTGAGGGGTGGAGGGGCTTTGGGGTAGAATATTTATTTACTTATTTATTTTATGGGGGGAGAATCAGAGTACTACTCTGGCATATGCAGTGCAGAAGGTCAAAGCAGAGGCCTCATCTTTGTTAGTCTAATTCTCAACCATCAGTTCACCTCCTTGATCACCAAAATTTTAAGTTTTTTTTTTTAAAGATGAAAGCAGAGAAGACCTAGAGGCAAAGAAAGATGGAGAAAGACCACAGTACTGAAGCTTCCTTCAATGTAGTGGAAGCCTGGCTGGAACTTGGGTCACACATATGGCAAAGTAGCACACTACCCAAATTAGCTATTTTGCCAATCCCAGAATTCTTTCTTTTCTAAGATTTTTTTTAAACTTATATTTATTTATTTATTATTGGACAGAAATGAGAGGGGAGGGAGGATAGAGGGAAAGAGACAGAGAGACACCTGTAGTCCTGCTCTACCACTCATGAAGCTTTCTTCCTGCAGCTGGGGATCAGGGGATTAAGCTCAAGTCTTTGCACCCTGTAATTTGTGCACTTAACCAGGTGCTCTACCACTTGGCCCCAGAATTACTTCTGATAATATAATTTTAATATTTCCTCATCCATAAATGAATAAAGAAAATGTTGTGTGTTCACATAGTGAAATATTTTCACACTGCATATGCCAAAGTAGTGCTCTGGTTCTTCTCCATAAGTTAAGCTACTCTTCACCCTGAAGTCTCCCCCACCATCCCTACACACACTTATGACTGGTGTTAAGATACTCATGACATAAAGCAAGTAATAAATATAGTAGTTAATATTATTATAACATTAACCAAATAATGAATGAATGAATGATGCTTAATATGCATTGAGAACTAGCAGGAAATTATTGATTGCAGGAGAGAATTCTCACCCCCACTGGGTTATCCTCAGACTGGTTGACTAATCAAAACAGCATTGAACAGATTATCAAAGGAAATTTTAACTTAATAATGAGACCTTAATGAGGCAGCTACAATAATTACACAGATCCCATGTCCTGGGGAGCTAGAGGCTTACATTCTAAAGCAGAGAAGTTGTAAGGGAGCCTGTGTGTGCTGAGTGGCAAGCAGAGCGACTTCACATAGCAAGGAGGAAAGACTTATTCACTCTGAAAGTAAAGATGTGTATCTCAGCTAAAAAGGATACATTCAGGGGCCAGGCAGTAGATACCAGGTTAAGTACACATAGTGGGTAGCCTAAGGAACTGCACAAAGATCCAGGTTCGAACCACCACCCTCCCCACCTGCAGGATGGTCACTTCACAAGCAGTGAAGCAGGTCTGAAGGTGTCTATCTTTCTCTCTTCCTCTTTTTTCTCCCCCTCCTCTCTCAATTTCTCTCTGTCCTAGCTAATAAAATGGAAAAAAATGGCCTCCAGGAGCAGTGGATTCATAGTGCCAGCTCTGAGCCCCAGCGATAATCCTGGAGGTAATAATAGTAATAGTAATAATAATAATAAGTGTTCGCTAATAAGCCTACAATTACATGATACCCCCAGATTACATTCCAGATCATAAAAGGAGCTGTGATCACTACTTTGTTTATGAAAAGGAGTAAGTGACTAGAGAGGAGATAAAAGCTTATCTTTAGCTTCCATGGTCTTCATTATTCTCAATTCAAAATAATTTATATGCCAGAGTGGGAAATCTTGAGGAGACCAGCTTTGAGTACCTTGGGGCTGGGGACCTGTCCAACCATCAAGTGTCAGAGTATGAAAAAATATGCTTCAATGGTGGAATTATAGCTTGTTTATATGTTGGGAAAATTTTTTGTAGTTTCCCACACTTCAGAAATGTTCCACAAACAACAGTTATTACTTGTATAATCATAAATAAATTGAACAACAACAAAAATAAAATTCACTGAATTACTAAGTTCAAAGTCTTAGGAAGCAAAGATAAGGAATGTAGAATCCTTGCTCTCAGTGGACTCTGTCTAGACAGATCATAAACTCCTAATTGACTGACCTCAGCCTCCAGCCAAGTGCCCCTTCCTGGGGTTGAACTCTGTGCAGCTGAAAGCCAGGTCAAAGTCATTCTCTCCCACCAGACCTGGAGTCCATCCATTTCTCCTTTTCATTGCGCTTGAGCAGCAGTCACCTCTACCCTGATTTACACTCAGCCAAGATTGTTCTGTTGAGGGAAATTAGCTTATCACTAAGGTTATATTTAACAGACTGCTGAGTGGATTGTAAAAAAAAAAAAACGTAAATTATGAAGCTCTGAACTATCACCAAATACTTTTGTTGGCAAAGTCTAAAATGTGATTTCCAGAAGGTTTAAGACCATCTTTCTCCAACACTATAAATTTAAATCTGCTCCTCAAATAGTTAGATTCTACTGGGCTGTTGAAAAAGTCATGTTGTAGTTTTCTATGTCTTGCTATGTAAAAATGCATCATGAATGTTCCAACATTCTGTGCTCCCTGATTCCGCAAACCCCACCATTCTCACCCTCCCAATACTGCTTTCTTTGCTACCGTGTTCCCTGAAACCCCATTCCACTGTGGCCAGAAGACTTTTTTTTTTGCCTTCAGGGTTATTACTGGGGCTCAGTGCCTGCACCATGAACCCACTGCTCCTGGAGGGTATTTCTTCCCATTTTTGTTGCCCTTGTTACAGCCCTTGTTGTTGTCATTATGGTTATTGTTGCCATTGACAGAGAGAAATTGAGAGAGGAGGGGAGATGCGGGCTAGCTTCGAGGGCAGGAGACAGGTGACCAGGGACTCATGGCTGGGAACGCAGTTCAATCTTTATTGATGAGCAGGGATGCAGTGCAATCAATCAATCTCCCTTCATTAGAAAATCCTGTCCTTTATATATTTTCTGAAGCGGAAGTGTCAGGAAGAGGAAGTACATAGGATGGGGGTAAGGAGAAGGAAAAAGTGTGCGAACTAGTGGGTGGAAAACAGGATGTGACTAGGAGAGGGGGAGGAGTGGTAAAAGAGCACGAACCAGTGGAGGTTAAACCAGTGCAGGTCTCAAACAAAACAATGATTATGTAAATAGACCACAGCGTTAAGCAATGCAAGTGAACCTAATGTGATGATCAAAACAGAAGGGGTCTTAGAAGCAGAATTAGAATCAGACCAAAAGGGAGACAGAGAGGGAGAGAGAAAGATAGACACCTGCAGACCTTCTTCACCTCCTGTGAAGTGAACAACCACCCTGCAGGCAGGGAGCCTGGGGCTCGAACCTGGATCCTTACACCCATCCTTGCACTTTGCGCCATGTGTACTTAACCCGCTGCACTACCGCCCGACCTCTAGAAGACTCTTCTTTCTCTTTGAAGCATGTCATGGATTGCTGTCTCCACGTTCTCCCCACCTAGGACAGAAACCTGTCATAGATCATGGTCCTATTTTTCAAATGAAGGCTGTTCCTTTTCTACTTTCCATTAACCTCTGAGTCAACTAACTTCTCAGCACTTTCCTTGCTCCCCACTGATGTTTTCAAATCATGATTTCTCTCCTTCCCTCAGTAGAATAAATCCTTTGATCTTTGTGTTCTACCCTTCTTGTTGCTGCTACCAATAATCTTCCCAGTTGCTTATCCAGATGATGTGAACTCTCAGGAGCCCAAGATATTGATGACCTTTGTGCAATAGAAAATGAATAACCCTATATCTCAGTCTGAGATTATTTGACCTTTACCTGTACCACAATCTCTTCCTGCCATGGGCACACCCTGAACACCTTCATCAGTCACAGTAACCTCACCTCCTTGTAGGACTTCTTCTTTTCCTTTTAACCTTTCAGCTCTAACCTTGTCTTTCTCTTCCAGTTTATGCCTCAGTTCATACAAACTATATATATATGTGTGTGTGTGTGTGTGTGTGTGTATATACATTATTTATTTATGAAAGGAGACATTAACAAAACTGTAGGATAGGAGGGGTACAACTCCACACAATTCCCACCACCTGATCTCCATATTCCATCCCCTCCCCTGATAGCTTTCCCATTCTCTATCCCTCTGGGAGTACTGACCCAGGGTCATTGTGGGTTGCAGAAGGTGGAAGGTCTGGCTTCTATAATTGCTTCCCTGCTGAACATGGGCGTTGACTGGTCAATCCATACTCCCAGTCTGCGTCTCTCTTTCCCTAGTAGGGTGGGTCTCTGGGGAAGTGGGGCTCCAGGACACATTGGTGGGATGCCAGCATGATATATATAATTTTTTAATAGGCAAAGTCTATAGACAAATAACTCACTTTGACAGTGTGCTGCTTTGCTATGTATGAGACATAGGTCAAAGCCCAGTCCCCACTGCATTGGAGGAAGTTTTAGTGCTATGGTCTTTCACTCTCTTTCTCTCTGTCTCTTTGTCTCTATATGAAAAAAAGGGAGAGCAAGGCGGGCTGTAGCACAGATATGTTAGGTGTTCATGGCACGGAACACAAGGACCCATGTAAGGATCCCGATTGGAGCCCCCAGCTCCTCACCTGCATGGTGGACTCTTCACAAGTGGTGAAGTAGATCTGGAGGTGTCTTTCTCTCCCACTCTCTGTCTTCCCCGCCTCTCTCAATTTCTCTCTGCCCTATCCAACAACAACAACAGCTATGACAACAGTAACAATAACAACTACAACAAACGCAACAAACGGGGAAAAATAGTCTCCAGGAACAGTGGATTCATAGTGCAGGAACTGAGCCCCAGCAATCCTGGAGGAAAAAGAAAAAAGATGTAAGCAACCCAAGTATACATCAAAAGATAAATGGAAAGAAACTGCCACATATACATATAGAGGAATATTATTCAGCCTTAAAAAGGGAGAAATCCTGACACATGGAACCAGCACAGGTGAACCTTAAAGACATTATGCCAGGTGAAAAAATTCAGTCATAAAAGGACACTGTATGATTCCATTTTGATTAATTCCTAGAATGATCAAACTCATAGAAATAGAATGTAGAGGGAGTCGGGCGGTAGCGCAGCAGGTTAAGCGCAGGTGGCGCAAAATGCAAAAGAATCCCGGTTCGAGCCCCTGGCTCCCCACCTGCAGGGGAGTCGCTTCACAGGCGGTGAAGCAGGTCTGCAGGTGTCTGTCTTTCTCTCCCCCTCTCTGTCTTCCCCTCCTTTCTCCATTTCTCTCTGTCCTATCCAACATTGACGACATCAACAACAATAATAACTACAACAATAAAACAAATAGGGCAACAAAAGGGAATAAATAAATATTTTTTTAAAAAAGAAAGAAATAGAATGTAGATTGGTTGCTAGTAATTGAGGGAGGTTATTAAACAAATTTAATTTTGCAAGAAGAGTTCTAGAAATGAATGATGGTGGAGATTATACAACAATCTGAATATACTCCGTGTACATTTTAGCCAAATAAAAAAGCAAACAAATTTAAAATAAAGTAAAAATTTTATCTTCTCATTTCCACCACCCACCCACCCACCCACCACCCAAAAGCCACCATGTTACTTACGCCAGGATTCATCTTTAGTTTCTCTCCTTCATGTCTATATCTAATAGCAATAAGTCTTGATACTTTTTGCTTCCAAAATATATCCTGAATTCATCCATTTCTCTCTTTCACACATACTACTCCAGTTCAGGTCATCATAGGTTCTTGCCTGTAACGCTGTAGTAGTTTTCTAATCAGTTGACAGGTCTCCATTCTTATGCTCTATGATGTTCTCATTGCAACAAGAGAGTTCCTTATGTGAAAAAGAATTGGGGAAGGGGGGGTGGACGATAGTGCAGCAGGTTAAATGCACATGGCGCAAAGCCCAAGGACCGGCCTAAGGATCCCGGTTCGAGCCCCCTCCCCACCCCCACCTCCCACCTTCAGAGGGTCGATTCGCAGGCGGTAAAGCAGGTCTGCAAGTGTCTATCTTTCTCTCCCCCTCTCTGTCTTCCCGTCCTCTCTCGATTTCTCTCTGTTCTATCCGACAACAACAACAGCAATGAAAACAACAACGATGGGCAACAAAAGAGAAGAAATAACCTCCAGAACAGTGGATTAGTAGTGCAGGCACCGCCGCGTCCCAGCGATAACCCCGGAGGCAAAAAAAAAAAAATTCACATCTCCCATCCTTTCACTGCTTGTGTCAACGCCCATGTTCAGCAGGAAAGCAATTACAGAAGCCAGACCTTCAACCTTCTGCAACCCACAATGACCTTGGGTCCATACTCCCAGAGGGTTAAAGAGTAGGTAAGTTACTTAAGGGGAGAGGATGGGATACAGAGATCTGGTGGTGGGAATTGTGTGAAGCTGTACCCCTCTTATCCTATGGTTTTGTCAGTGCTTCCTTTTTTAAAATAAAAAATTTAAAAAAAAAAGAAATCTAAAAAAAAAATTCTCTGCTTGTTTCCTCATTGAACCTAGAATACATTCAAACTCCTTGCTACTGTCTACAAGACACTAATGGTTTGGTTTTTATATAAATTGGTCTCCTGCCAAAGTCTCTAACCTAATGTCCCATCTCTCTTTGATCATGATGTTCCAGTCACACTGGTCTTCTTTCTGTTGCTCTAACACCCTAAGTTCATGGCCTTACTCACAGCCTTTGCACTTGCTGCTCCTCCACTTAATACACTCTCTTCCCATATTTTCACATGATAGGTTCCATCTCATATCTTGTGTCTCAGCTCACAAATTACAGCTTTAGGAAAATATTTACTCACCAGTCAATTTAAAGTAACCACCCACTGGTGGGGGGGGGCACAAAACTTTGGTGGTGGGTATGATGTGAAGCTATTCTCCTATAATCCGATAACCCTACAAACCTTTATTAAATCACCAATAAAAATGTTAAAAAAAAAAAAAAGTAGCCACCCACTTAACTACCATTGTTCAGACCATCGCCCTCTTTTATCTCTTCTTGGCCCATGCCACTATTTGAAGTTCATATTTATTTTTACAAGTTGTCAGCTTCACCATCTCCCAAACAAAATATGAGCTCCATGAGAGCAGATATAATTTCCATTCTCAATTCCCAGAAACCAGAACAGCATTGGGACATAACATTCTCTTCCAATATTTACTGAACAAATGATGAATTAATGTTAGGGCCTCAACTTTCCTTGTCACATGTTTATAATAAAAATCTTTTGGGAAAATTAGCTTTTCTAGCATTGACTTCTACAAGTGTCTGTTCCAGCTACTCTAGAATGTAATAACCAGTCTTTAAAAGGCAAACATATTTCACATCTCATTTAATGTGGGTATACCCTAAAGGGAATGCGTTCATGTTTTTAATTTCCATTCACATTTGTGGCACTGTAAAATTATCTTTGTAGAATTTTTAAAACTTCCTATAACTTCTAAAGTCAAATTATGGGCTTTCCCACTGAAAATTATACTCCAAGAAAAGTTCTGGACATCCGAGTTCTTTAAAAGTTGCTGAAAATATTTTACTACATTATTTTTCTAGCTTGCAGGATACTCTAAAGCCCATTCTTTTTTAAATTTTTTTTAAAATTTATGTTATTGGATAGAGACGGAGAGAAACTGAAAGAGAAGGGGAGATAGAGAGGAAGAGAGACAGAGAGAGACACCTGCAGACCTGTTTCACCGCCTGTGAAGTGACTCCCCTGCAGGTGGGGAGCCAGGGGCTTGAACCAGGATCATAACCGGTCCTTGTGCTTTGCGCCATGTGCGCTTAACCTGCTGCACTACTGCCTGACTCCCTTAAAGTCCATTCTTCTCATGGTTAACAAATGGGTAACTACCTATCTGTCTGTGCCAAAATAAAATGTGATTTCTCTGGCTTTTTAATTTGGGCAACCCCAATCAATGCCCTTTAAAATCAAACATTCAATTATAGCTGAGGTCATGAATCATGAAAGTAGACTTCTCCATGACTTTTTTTTTTTGAGGGGGAGGGGGATGTATCTGCAGTGAACAACTGGAGAATGACACAAAAGTGTTACATCCCCACTGTCAAGTGAGGTTATGCTATGCTGAGCTCTACTGCAGTTCCTCCACCCTTAGATCATATTCTGATGTTTTCAGGCTAAGGAAAATAATGGCTCATAGATATCTTGGCAAAAATAGCTACTTCAGATTTTACTCAAGGTCCTCTTTCCATAAAACAATACATATGATGTGGGATCAATGATAGAGGCTGGGCAAACCCTCTGGTGCTGAAATTACATACTAGATTAAACCTGGACTCCTCAATATCTACCTAAAGGAGTTCTTTCTTAAGAGACTTCTCATTCCTCAGGCAAGTTATTGTTAACTGCTCCATCCCATATGATCTCCATACATGCCAAGTCTATGGAGAACACAGTCCTTAAGGTGCTTCTTTAGGATCAGTAACAAACATCTATTGTGGGGAGAGAAGAAATTGTTTGCATGTGTCAACAACTGTCCTGTAGACCATTATTTCCCCAGTAAAAATAAGAAACACTGGCAAGTATAGTGGGAGAGAGGAAAGAAGAGCAAACAGAGTTAGTATTTGTTTTGCACTTAATTTGTATTAGGGTCTAAGTGAGGCACTATCATCTGGGAAAATGAGAGTTGTAAAGATATAAAAATTGGGGCCAGGCAGTGGCATACCTGGTTAAGTGCACACACTATAGTAAGCAAGGACCCGGATTCAAGCCCCTGCAGGGGGAAAGCTTCAGGAGTGGAGAAGCAGGGCTGCAGGTATCTCTCTATCTCTCTCTCCCTCTCTATTCCCCCTCCCCTCTCAAATTCTCTCTGTTTTTATCCTATAATAAATAAATAAATATAAAATTTTAAATTAAAACACAATTTTTAAATGTTCATTTGAAGGGGTCAATAGCAGAGTACTGATTTTTCTATTAAATCTAGAAAGTATGTTCTTAGTTCATACACTATACTGTTATTTTTTATTTATTTTATTTATCATCACATTTTTTGTTTAATTTTTTATTTATAAAAAGGAAACATTGGCTAAACTATAGGATAAGAGGGGTACAACTTCACACAATTCCCACCACCAGAACTCTGTATCCCATCCCCTCATCATCACATTTTTCTGTGAAATTTTATACCACAGAAGAGAAGATAAAACAAATCAAGGAAGTATAGGTGTTTGGTCTTCTGTATCTTACTTCAACTTATTGCTGCAAAACAAATTTGGCAGCTAAAAACAACAAGCATAGGAGACTGGTCAGTAGTATAGTGTGTTAAGTGCATATGCAATGAAAGCACAAGGACTGATGTAAGGATCCCTGTTCAAGCCCCTGGCTCCCCGCCTGCAGGGGAGTCGCTTCACAGGTGGTTAAGCAGGTCTGCAGGTGTCTTCCTCTCCCCCTCTCTGTCTTCCACTCCTCTCTCTATTTCTCTCTGTCCTATCCAACAACTGTAGCAATAACAACAATAACAATAATAACAACAACAATGGCAGCAAAAAAGGGAAAAATGACATCCAGGAGCGGTGGATTTGTGGTGCAGGTACCAAGCCCCAGCAATAATCCTTGAGTAAAAAGAAAAAACAAACATTTATCACTCTCACAATTTTTTTCAAATGTGGTACCAGGAATATTAGCAATACTATCCCACTGCTTCCTGGCCTAATTTTTTACTCAATATTTTTAGAAACAGAGAAGCCAAAGAACCCTTCTCCCATGCATGGATTTAGTGCCTTTGATGCTGTCCTTGGTGTTCCCATGTGATGCCAGGAATGGAACCCCCAAGGTCTAACCAATAGTAAGGCATGTGCTCTACCTCCTGAGTTACTTTCCAGCCTCTATCTCACAATTTCTACGGGTCAGGAATCTGATGGACACCTCTCTGGGTGGTTCCGGCTAAGGATCTCTCATGAGGTTACAAGTTATTGCCTGGGGCTGCAGAAATCTGAAGACTCAAAGGACTCTGAAATTGCTGCTACCTCTGTCATTCACAAGGTCATTCACAGGGAATCTCTGTTTCTCATTCACTGGCCAATCCTTAACACCACCTTGCCCCCCCCCCCCACCCCCACCTCAAGGCTGCTTAGAGCTTGGCAGTTTGTTTCTAGCAAAGCAACAAATAGCATTCAAAATAATTTTTTTAATGTAATTACTGAAGAGATTTAACATCATTTCTTCTATATGTTATTGGTCAATTAGACTAATTTGGTACATATTAGAGGGGCCAATACAAGGGCATAAATACCAGGAGGCAAGGATTGGGTTGTGATTGGCTCTTGTTTTGAAAACCAAGCTAACACATCTGTTAGTGTTTGAATCCATTTGGTCTGGAGTTCTAATCCCAAATCTGCTATTAGCAATGTAAATCAGTTTTATCTTTCCTTATTTATAAAATAGGAACATCTTAATACAGAATCTTGAGCGTTAAAGGGTCTCAGGAAACTGATTCTCAGAGTCTGTGTTCAAAAAATTAAAAAATATATTCTACTTATTTTATTTTTAATGAGAGAGAGATATTGAAAGAAAGACAAAGACTGTTTAGTTCTTATTTATGGTGATGCTGGAGATTGAACCTAGGAGTTCATAAGAGCCTCAGGCATGAAAGTCTTGTTGCATAAACATTATGCTATCTCTCCAACCTCCTCTCCTCACCTCCAATTTTTAAAAACACAGGTAGAATAACAACACTGCCCCTACCTAAAACTGGAAAGCACTGTCTTAGGTTTCTCTTTATAATGTACAGATGGAAAAGCTATCAATGGTTTATTTTCTTCTTATAAACTGCAACCAGTTCTTCAGTAATCTATTGAATTGCTCTCAAACCCTTTCAAGGGTTATTTTCTGATGCTTAGCTGATTTTTATTAATCCAGTGCTGGGGAGCTAATGCAGGGCCCCGAACATACATATTGCAGCTGAGCCACTTCCCTGGCCTAGTATGTGCATGTGTGCGTGCGTGTGTTTTACAGAGCACTACTCAGTTCTGGGCTTGTAGTAGTTGGAAACTGGGACCTTCAGTGCCTAAAGCATGAAAGGGTTTTTACTATTATTATTTATTTAAAAGATTTCATTTATTTATGAGAGAGGAGAGGCAGAGAGAGAAAGAGAACCCAACATCATTCTGGTACTTGTGCTGACTGGGATCAAATTCAGGACTGAGAATGTAGCACTTTATTCACTGTGCCATCTCCAAGATCACTGAAAGTCTTTCTGTATCACCATTATGCTATTTATCTTATTTTATATTTTTGTAAGGGGGAGGGAAGGATAACAAAGCACTGCTACACAATTCATGGAATTCCATTTATCGCTATGCTTGGTGAGCTCATGTCAAGAACCAAACACAGTGCCTCACACAGGGAAGGCATGCATCCAACTTATGGAACCACCTCCCTCTCTTTGCCAGATGTGTTTCTCCCTCTCCCTCTCCCTCCCTCTCTCTCTCTCTCTCTCTCTCTCTCTCTCTCTCTCTCCCTCCCTCCCTAAGTGCACCAGGTCTTCAAGTCTGCACAATTCTATCACTCTTTGCAGACTCCTTTCCTTCTTTAATTTAAGAGTGAGATTGGGTAGAGAGACAGAAAGGAGAGCTACCACAGTACCTTTCATGCACTGTGTTTCTATATGGTGTTGCAAACTGGAACCTGAGTCTGCATGTGGCAAAGAGTGAGCTCTACTGAGTGAGCCATCTTCTGGCTCTCCAGGTGATATTATTTAAAATAAGACTTCTCCACCTTGCTTTGTCTGAACTAGTCAGCATTCTTTTCCTAGAAACTCTCCTTTTATTTTGAAACATTGAAATAATTTTGAGAATACAGGAAGCTGTTTACTTTTTAATAAATGTGACTTTCCTTTTCAGTTAGTTCCACTTGTCTCTGTTCTTGGTATTCTCATGTGATGTCAGGGACCAAACAGAAGGGACATTATGTAAGATAAGATGTTAGAAAGGAGTAAGAATATATTTTTGAAGGAATGATCATCCATATTCAGGAGAGAGGACTGAACAGTAAGTGTAGACAAAATGATACCTGTACTAGCATTGTTCTTAAATTTTTTTAATTTGAAAATAATTTTTTTAAGTTTATTGTGTCAAGGAAATGTTTATATTTTCTTTATAAAACATGCTACCAAGGTTAGTCTTCTTTACTCTACTTTTGTTTTCAATTTAGATTATAGCTTCTCTTGTACCTTCTCCTTTTATCCCAAAGTCATAGTTATTATGCTGCAATGACCTCTGCAGCCCCAGATATGCAAGTGGGTTCTCTACCTGGCTGAGCTATCTCTCCACCTAGTTTAATGACACCTCCCAGAACACACTTCTTCCATGCTCCTGGTGGATTCCCCTCACCCCACAGATAGAGAGAGGGTGATACCAAATGTGGGACTATGTGATAGCTTGGTAGAGCATAGGGGAGCTCTCCCATCCTTGGATGGAGGTCTGGATAGACACTCCACTTGTAAGTCTCTCTCATCATAGAGGTGAGCCAAGAGGGAAAAAGTCTCCCAGACTAAGCTTGCCTTGTTAGTCTTTCAAGCCCACAGAGACCTCAATACTTCCCTCCATTAACTGCAGGCCACATGGCCACCTACTCTAAGATTCACTTACTCAAAGTTCACAGAGATGAACACACCTTATCACACACTCCTAGCAGTGCCCTTTGATGTCCTTAATTTGCTTATCTTCTATCTTGCCTTAACTGGTTCAACCCCCTCCTCCCCTCAAACACCTTTGGGTAATTAAATGCCTGCATCAGGAGACTAATTATCTTGACCTTTATGTATCTGCATCAATTCTTGTCATACCAGCCCCCTACCATAGGGGCAAGCTGGCCTTTAAGAAGCCTGTAATTTCTGACATATTTGAATAATATTCTTTGCTTGGTTTTCTACTTAAACCTTGACCCCCTGCTAATAAACAAGACCTGAGATCTGAGATCTGAGCCTGCTGCAGGTCTCCCCGGTGTCTTTACTTCATGTAGTCCCTTGTGTGAGCGAGAAAGAACCGGTCTGTTACCTGTCTTCTGGAGATCACCCCACCAGAGACCCCGACAACCAAAGCACTGTTTCACTACTCCCGAAGCTTCCCCTTTGCATGATATTTCCATGAAGTGGTGGTGAGGGTTTGAACCCAGGCCCTTATGCATGGTAAAGTGTGCATTCTACTGGGAAAGTTATCTCCCAACATTGATACTTTCTATATTTATTATTTGATGATACATGATGAAATGATATTGTTCTGTATATACTGATTTAAATAAATATAAATAAAATCAACTTCATCCACTTTCTCATTTAGTATCCTTTTTCCTTTCCTTTTTTTCCTTTTGTTCCTCCTCTTTTTTTTTTTTTTTACTTGATAGGACAGAGAGAAACTGAAAGCAGAAAGGAGAGAGGGAGAGAGGGAGAGAAAGAGAAGAGAGAGAGAGACAGAGAGAGAGAGAGAGAGAGATCCCTGCTTTACTACTTGTGAGGTTTCCCCACTGCAGGTGCGGAGGTGGGGAGGCTTGTATTTGAGTGCTTGTTCATGATAACATGTGTGCTCAACCAGTTGCTGTACCACCCAGCCCCATATACTTATAATATGTAGTTTTACTGGATAAAATATAGAACTTTGGGTTACATTTGAATTTCATATGTCCCTGAATATATTGTAGTACTACAAAACTATTGTTTATTTAAAATTCAAATTTTAACTGGGTGTTCTATCTTTACATGCTAAATGTGGTAACTTACAGTACTAATATGCCTACTAGAAAAAAATTTAATTACAGATGTAGCTGCCTATAATGAAGTTTTAAAATCACCTAGTTGTCTTTTCTAGTTGCCTTTTGCTTTTAAAGATTTACTTTGTTTATGAGAGAAAAGAGGAGAAGGTATAATAGAAAACAAAAGCAGAGGGCTGGGCGGTGGTGCACCAGGTTATGTGCACATAGTACAATGCACAAGGACCCACACAAGGATACTGCTTTGAGCCCCCAGTTCCCCACCTGCAGGGGGGTTGCTTCACAAGCAGTGAAGCAGGTCCGTAAGATTCTATCTTTCTCTCTCCCTCTCTGTCTTCCCTCCCCTCTCAATTTCCTCTGTCCTATCCAATACAATGAAAAAATGGCCGCAGGGAGTAGTGGGTTCATACTCCAGGCACCCAGCCCCAGCGATAACTCTGGAGAAAAAAAAGGAGAGAAAAGAAAAGAAAACCTAAACATCACTCTGACATATGCAATGCCAGGGACTGAATCAAGACCAGCATTTTATTCACTATGCCATGTCCCAGCCCACTTGTTTTTTGTTATTTATTATTGCCGGTCAACTTTTGAGTTTAACTTCACAGAAATAACTAATCTAAGGGGAACATTTAATCCCAGTCTGGGATCATCAATCATCTTGAAGTTAAATTTTCACGCGTGTTGGAACAAGTTAAAGGGCAGCAAAGAGCTTGTCACAGACCAAAATATGGAAAGAGGGAATTTGGATTAGAGTTTATCCAGAATCAATTAAGTACATTAATTCACATGAATTAAAGGACATTTGATTAAAAGTTGTTGCTCCCAGCCTCGTTCTGGAGTACTTAAAGGCTCCAATTGCAAATGAACCCTGTTACTTTTGAAAAGATGAACAGTGTCAAAAGATGACAGGATGGTGAAAGTCCCCTGCACTATGCTAGAAAAAGTAGGGTGGAGGATGGCTTTTTTCCCCACTTTTTATTTGTCATTACAGGATTGTAAGATCACAGTTTATCACTACACCCACCACCGAAGTTCTGTTTCTCCACCCTCCCACCTCCCAAAGATAACCACCAAAGTTCTCGTAGTCTTAGAAACAGTTTGCTCGCTTGCTTCTGGTTGTTGTTTTGTTTGATTCACAGGTTCTTGTGTACCATCATTTCTCTAGATTCCACATGAGTGAAACCATCTTGTAGTTGTTCCACTTCTTTACTTATTTCACTGAACATAATCACCCACTTCCATCCATTTTGTTTCAAAGGACACAGTATCTTTTTCCACTGCTGAGTAGTATTCCATAGAATGTATCCTTCTTAACTTCTTTAGTCAGTCATCAGCAATAGGCATTTATATTGCTTCCTTCCATTCTTTGGTTATTGTGAATGATGCAGCTATGAATACAGGTGTGTATATAGCCCTTCAAATTAACATCTGCATGGTTTGCATGTCCTTTGCTTATTTATTTATAAAATAAAAAATATTGACAAGACCATAGGATAAGAGAGGTACAATTTCACATAATTCCCACTGCCAGAGTTCCATATCCCATCCCATCCCTTGAAAACTTTCCTATTCTTTATCCCTCTGGGAGCATGGACTCAGGATACAGAAGGTGGAAGGTCTAGCTTCTGTAATTGCTTCTCTGCTGGACATGGGTGTTGGCAGGTTGATCCATACCCCCAGCCTGTTTCTATCTTTGCCTAGTGGGGCAGAGGTCTGGGGAGGACTCATAGGTAAGGTCATCTGTCCAGGGAAGTTAGGTTGGCATCATGGTATCTTCTACAACTTTGTAGCTGAAAAACACACTAAAATAAAAAGCAGGACAAATTGTTAAATAATCAGGAATATAGAATAAAGGCAAGAATATAGCAGATGAGATTTATTTTTACCAGGAGTTCAGCTCTGGTTTATGGTGGTGCAGGGGACTAAGCCTGGGACTTTGGAGCCTCATATGATTTCGTCTTTTGTGTTTATACTATCTCCCCCACCCTGCCAGTCCTTTGGATAAATACCTAAGAGTATTATTGCTGGATCATAAAGTAATTCCATTTTTATTTAAAATAAGTCTTCCAAAGGGGGCTGTACAAGTTCCCATTCCCTCCAGCAGTGTAGCAAAGGTTTTTTGTTTTTGTATTTTTTCACAAGAGGAGGGATTTAAAATTTTTAAAAATATTTATTTATTCCCTTTTGTTGCCCTTGTTGTTTTATTGTTGTTACTGATATCCTTATTGTTGGATAGGACAGAGAGAAATGGAGAGGGGAGGGGGAGAGAGAAGGGGAGAGAAAGACAGACACCTGCAGACCTGCTTCACCACCTGTGAAAAGATTCCCCTGCAGGTGGGGAGCCAGGGGGACCGAACCGGGATCCTTCCGCCGCTCCTTGCGCTATCTGCGCTTAACCCGCTGCGCTACCGCTGGACTCCCGAAGAGGGATATTTTAAATATTTGAGCCCCGCAGTTCCTTCACCTAAGGGTCCCTTCCCTGTCTCCCTGCTGGGGTAGCCAGCGTCTCCAGGGCCTGAGGTCAACTCACTAGAGGCGGCGGAGCTCCAGGCACCGCCCAGGCCCGAGCCCACCCGCCTGCGTCACGTGCCTCCCCAGCCCCGCCCACTGCGCGCCGCGCAGCGGGCCGGCGGGGCGGGCCTTGCAGTCCAGGCCCAGAGCCCGCCCCGGCCTGGAACGCTATGTAAGGCCGGCTGCTGTGGCCCGGCGGCTGCGGCCGCCGCAGCTCAGAACCCGCTCAGTCGCTGGACCGTTCACAGGTTCAGTCTCTGGCTTGGAGGGACCCCGGCGCGCACGCGCAGACGTCTGCGGCGCCCCGCCTCCGCCGAGTCCCACGACCCCGGGCCTCGCGCCGCGGGCTGTGGAAAGCGGCATGCGGGACTACGACGAGGTGACCGCCTTCCTGGGCCAGTGGGGACCCTTTCAGCGCCTCATCTTCTTCCTCCTCAGCGCCAGCATCATCCCCAATGGCTTCAACGGCATGTCGATCGTGTTCCTGGCGGCCACCCCGGAGCACCACTGCCGGGTCCCCGACTCCGCCAACCTGAGCAGCGCGTGGCGCAACCACAGCGCCCCGCGGAGCCTGCAGGACGGCCGCGAGGTGCCGCACAGCTGCCGCCGCTACCGCCTCGCGGCCATCAGCAACTTCTCTGCGCTCGGGCTGGAGCCGGGGCGCGACGTAGACCTGCAGCAGCTGGAGCAGGAGGACTGCCTGGACGGCTGGGAGTTCAGCCGGGACATCTACCTGTCCACCATCGTCACCGAGGTGGGTGTCAGGGCCGCCTCGGTCCTGAGCACAGGGCAGTGCACTGCACACACACTCCACACACACACACACCCAGGAGTGCGCGCTGGGTACTGCCACCTCTTCCCCCTACACACATACACACTGGGCATCCTCTGTGCAGGTGTCTGGGGAACAGGTGTCTGACTTGCACTTAGTCTCTGTCTCTGTCAGCATGGGGCCGGCTGGCTGCCCATCCTGTTGGAAAGGGAGCCAGGAATGCCCCTGTGGTCTGGTGAGCATCTACTGTAAGGCCCTAGTAGTCAAAGACTTCCTTAGCGTGGAGTGGGAGTGGTGATGAGCAGAGCCATTGCTTGGTCTGAGGGCATCTCATCTCATTTTTTTTTTTTTTTTTTACCTCTGCACTTGGAGCATCCAAGTACTCTTCTTTCTTCCTGAACTTTATAAAGTCATAGTAAATTTGGATATTAAACTGTTTCTAAACCAATTACTCTTCCTCCACTCATTCTCATCCCAAAAGGGGATTTCAGCCCTGCCTTGTGAGGACTTGTTTACCTTTTGCTCATTGGTTTAGGGTCATTTGTTGACCTGGAATGTTTTAGGGTTTTGTTTAAACTATATAACCTTCCTCTCTCAGGAATGGAGAAGGGGGTGGAGGCAAACTGTCACATTTTTCAAACCCTTGAGAAATTCCTTTGGGATAGTGGGATGGCTTGGTCAGTCTCCTCGTGACCTCAAAGTCAACTGGGCTAAAGGTTTGGCATGATGTTAATGGATGTGCTTTGCTAAATTTTACTCAAGACATTGGCCCCCTAACACTCAGGACTCTCAGCAGCACTGGAAGAGCAGGGTAGTCAACAGTCCTCTTTGGTAGGTACTGGGGCACCCAGCTTCAATAAGTGTCCACTATGGAGATTAGCAGATGAGGAAAAACTTCCTGAAGGAGGATACCTCTCAGTGAATGTAGGATATTTATCTCAGCAGAATACTAAACTGAAGGTCCAGATGCAATGTCTAAACAGTTAAGAAGAATCAAGGTAGCAGGAGGGTAGAGTTCATAGGAATGGGAGCTAGAAAGAGGGCACACGATGCTTCCTGTTCTGGAGGCCCCTTGTGTTATTTCTGGGGGTTGTCAGATTTAAGGGAATCTGAGAGTTGCCTAAAGAAACCTGGGGAGTGGGGGTGTATTTTCTCTCTGGCCAATGAATGTCTCCAGCACTTGTGCCTAGTTACTTCGTATATTAGAGAGAAAGTGTGGTCTGAGCACTTTCTAGCTCCCATTCCTATGAACTCTGCCTTCCTGCTAATATCCTAAGGCAATTTGACTTGATAGAAGAGGCACTGAGTGGAGGTAGCTGACTGTACTTTGTAGAGAATCAGGACATTCAGTCCTTATAAATCCATGATTGTAGTTACACAAGTGAGTCTGTTACCTTCCTGGAAGCCTGTGATAGCTGTGAATGTAAAGGCTGACCCTCCCATTGCATGCAGAGACCACAGAAGGGAAGCCATACTCCTTGACCCAGAAGTTCTTGCTGCAAACTCAGCTTCTGGCTGCCCATGGCAGGAAGAAGCAGTGAAGTCGGAATGCACTCCTAGCATCTTTGGACACCCCAGGGTGTCCTCAGTTAACTTGTTCTTGCTGTGCTGCCTCAACCCTGCATTTCTCTTGACAGTTATGGTGGCACAGATGAGCTCCCAAAGGCTAGCTGTGTCAGACAGTTCTTTGAGCTACTTAGCTGCCAATGTTAGTATTTTTTATATTAACCTATTTATTTAGCTGTCTTAGCAGTTTCATAAGAGCCCTGTGCCCTTTCACCTACTTACAGGTTGTAAGTCTGCAGTAAGCAAGATTAATACATTACTTAGCCCTTTGGGAGATGTTGGCTTTGCTTGCTTCTCTTAGGTGAGCAGTCACTTTTGGAAGCTGTTACATCAACATTCTGATAGCTTCATTTTTCTAAGGCCCATTTTTTTTTCAACCCAGACTTGATCTGCTGACCACTCCAGCTAGTTCCGTGCCTGCTAAATGTCTCCAAGCCTGCCCTCTGCCCCAAATCATACATAGAAGTGTTGTTTGTAAGTACACTTGTATTGAATTTCTATTCATATTTTCAGCAGGAGATAGAAACCACAGGTCTCCTGTTTGATTTTTTTCTTTGTTAAAGTATGTACATGTTGTACTAATCTTTGTAGTAGATTAAGATTTTTACATCTCCCACAAGTTCTGACAGGATACTGAATATAGAAGGTAGGTACTCAGAAAGATTATTGTTGATAGAATTAATAATTTATGAACCCTTCTGAGAACTGGAGAGAAAAGTGATGGTTTTAATTAGCAGAAGGGAAACTTAGGGAAAAAAAACAAACTGAAATATTTTAAAGGAAATATAGTACCCCACTGGGGCTTGACCCTTTGTTGATCTGCAGCAAGATGTTGAAATTGGCAGGAAGAAGGGAACATGATTTATCTGGTGACAGGTGGTTTTCCAGTGGTTCTGGTTCAGAAATCATTTGATCATCTACATGCTTCTAGTTTGATTCCTCCTCTGACCCCTTAAACATCTCTGGGGTGCTGGGGTATCAGTTGACCCACTATGCAGTGTAACTCTTATTCCTAACCTGATTGTTTCTTGACCCAGAACTGCTTCCTCTTGTGGAAATATAGGGCTTTTATCTGTTTGTTTGCTTATGTTTCCTGAACTATTGACATTTGGTTTCTTTATAGCCCAGCTTAAAGTCAGTAAGGTTCCTTTTTGAACTTTTAGAACTTCTGGGTGAGTGGGTATGTCTTCAACTAAGACTTTACATTTCTGTCTGTCCCATTATGCCCTGCCTATCTCTGCCTTCCAGAAACCCTCTGCCCCAACCTTTGGAAACATTCTAATTCACTCTCTTGCCCTAGTAAGTCTCTTTCTATACATTAGCTTTTCTGTCATCCCTATCACATGCATAGGTACCCCTGGAAGATAGGAAAATCTCCACTATTACCCATAAACCCTTCTTAAGATAGCTTGTGAGGCTGAGACCAGGAACCCTAGAACTTATTGACTCACTGCTATGCTTTATGACCTTTCTCACTCAAGTCCAATGCAGACTCTCCTCCTTTCTTTGTAGCTTATGTCAAACCAAAAGCCACGTGATACACTTCTGAGGACCCCTGTTCCACCACAGCAGACCCATCTGGTCATCAATGGTCAAAATGAGAACCAACATCCTGGGTCAAAATTCTAATGTTAGACACAGAAATGAGAGTGAGAATGTGAAGAAAATACTCTAGAGATTGAAGTTCAGGGTTCTTTGGGGTTTTGGGCCCAAGGACCAAACCCTGAGGATATTATGGTATTGAAGGTTGAGAGCTTTTTTATTCATCTATTCTCTTTTGAACCAAACAGCTGCTGAGTCTCTTCTCTGTGCAGGGCCTTGTCAGGCACTATATGGATTGGTCATATGGTAGCAGATACTTTTTCTCATGCCCCTCACAGCCTTGGGGCAAGGATCTGATGTTAATTACAACAGGAGGCAGGATGAAATTTGTGTGGGAATATTTGGCATTCAGTAACAGATGGTGCTTACAAGTGTGTTTGACCATTGATGCGGTCAGACTGGGTACATTTTGGGAGAGCTTCTGCCCTGTGGGTACAGACCTTATCTCTTTTCCCTTCTAGCCAACTCACAGGTAAGAACAGTTAGTCCCACTGTATCATCCCTCCACTTCCCATAACTCTGAAGCTGCATCAATTACTAATTGCATATAAGAGACACAAATCCCACTTTTTGGAATTTTAGTAAGTTTATTGAGGTATAGATAACATAAAGTATACAGTTTGAAAAGCTTTGCTCTCCCCCCCTCCCCGTGTGTAAGTATTCATCTGTATATTTACATAGGTATATATCATGAAACCATTACCACTGTAGTGGAACATTTATGACCTCACTGAGCTAAAGGGTAGTAATGCTAGATTCATAGCCTACTTGTTGCACCCACTCTTAGTTCTGACACTGATACCTGTTATCATCAGTCAGTTATGTACATTCCACATACCAAGTGGAGACATTAATGAGATGATATATAGCTAGATTAGTTATACTGGGGAACAAGGAGCTCAGTATAAGAACACTAGATTCCTTTGTAAATGCAACAGACCTGGGCCTAATATCCTAGAGTTTCTGGTTTTCTCATCCTACTCCTCCAAAGGAAAATTCATCCCAATTTCTGAAGCCCAGTACAGTCCATTTGGTGGTTGACAGGTAAGTGGGTGGGTTGGCCTAGTGGAACTTTTGTGCCCATTTGTTCTTTATTTGAGACCTAATGCACCCACCTCCCTCCCCTTGAGTGTGGCCAGAAGGAATTGTTAGTACATGTTTGCTTTGATAGTATACCAAAAGCCATGCCTTGAGAATTGTCAAGAACTGTCAGTGAGATTGCCATGATGTCATAATTTGCTCCTTACTCTGCTCTCGGCGACAGTTGCCTGCTGTCAGTGAGCTGGTGCAAAAGGGTGACTAATGTTCTCACTGAGCAAGAAAGAAAAAGAAGAAAAGAAAAAAAGGAAGAGGCAAAAATAACCTGTCAATGAGAGAGTGCATTTGCACCAGGGAGTAGGCAGTCTGGCCCAGGTGACAGGTGAAGCTGTGGGAGCCAGGGAAATACTTTGGAAACCTGCCCCAGGAAGAGCATTACTGAAGAACCTGGATTGGTCTCAAATAGCACCTGTGTTTATCCATCTAGAATTCCTTAGAAACCTGGGAGAGCTGACATGGGGCTGGGTAGTATGGTACTAACACCACAGGACACACACTATAGAAATTCCTGTGGATTTCTAATATAGTCTATAGGTTTCCCCAATCCTTAAGAGAGACCTGTTGATAAACAACTATTAACTCTATTCACAGTAAAAAACAAAAACCTCTTGCAATAAAAGTAATGCATACTAGCTGGGGTTAGATTCCATCATATTCAATAGCAGCAATACCAGTAATCTGGCCCCTGAAGCTCTGCCTGACACCCAGAGGCCAGTACCCCATTATCAAGTCTTTTAGCTTTGTGTCTTGTACCACTCCCATTCTGGCTATAGTAGCTGGGCTGCTCTGGGAGGCCTCACCCGCCTCCTTCCAGAGAATTGTTGTCCGAGTGCTGGCACCACTGAAGCTGCAGAAGTAGGAGGACTGACAGAATCTGAACATGCAGACCCTGGTGCTTCATTACCATGATTCCTGCAAGCCTGAACTTCCTCTAGATTAGAGCCCCCCTCAGTTTTTCCCAGTAGGAATCAGCATCCCATCCAGGTTTTGCATGCTACTTCTAAGAGTGAAAAGCCAGTGGTGTGCCTGACTGAGCCTCATAGTCAGCTTCAGGAGCTCTTCATGCCTAGCTCAAGGGCCACCCTTCTACCCTAAGGTGTCTGGAGGCTCTGAGCACACACTGCTCAGTAGTACGAAAGAGCAGACTTTTTTTTTCCCCCCTCTCTCACTGGCCTGGGAAAGATGCTTTGTTCTGGGAAGTTGCATGCACCCTCTGTCTCTGTTGCTAGGGAGTTAGAAGGCTTCAGAGAAGGCTAGCCAACAACCTGGCGCCAGGCATGCAAGGGTCCAGATTCCTTGAAGGGTAGCTTTCTTGGTTACAACTGAGCAGCAGCTCTCTCTGTTTTGGGAAACATTTTTCTGTGAACCACCAAGCTTCCTGTTTTAGCCTCTTTTTTTTTTATTTTTTTATTTTGGATCCTTGTTATGCTGAAGCAGTCTAATATGTGAGTGTTCAGCTGCCTTCCCATGCCTGGAATACATCCTAGCATGGCTACTGTGGTTGGAACTACACTTTTAGAGCTGAGTAATCAGGCTGTACTGATTGTACCGTACCCCAGTGGGTCCAAATGAAGAAGTTAAGCAGATGAGGGGTGTGTGTGTGTGTGTGTGTGTGTGTGTGTGTGTGTATGTGTGTGTTGGGGGTGGGTCTGAGATTGAGTAACCAGTTAGCAGTAGAGGTTACTTCCTGTTTCTTGATTTCCAGGTCAGAATTCTTTAAAAAAAAATTTTTTTTATTATCTTAATTTGTTTATTGGATAGAGTCAGCCAGAAGTTGAGAGGGAATGGGGGAAAATAGAGGAGAGAGATAAAAAGACACCTGTAGCCCTGCTTAACCACTCATGAAGCTTCCCCTCTGCAGGTGGGGACTGGGGGCTCGAACCCGGGTCCTTGTGCATTGTAATGTGTGCCCAACCAGTTGTGCCATCACTTGGCCCCTCCAACTCAGAATTTTTAGCTATAAATTGGGCCTTATATTGTTGGCACAGCATCAGGGATCCCAGCTCCAGATGTCCCCCAGAGACCCAGGGGTCAGGGTGAAAGAGTTGCGCAGAGCTGAAGAAACAGATCCAGATGGAGCATCCTAGGTCCTGTGGCCTCAGTCCAGTGTTGATGGCCTTGTCCCTTAGGGCCCCAGAGCCCTGCTCCAGAACTATTTCTGTGACATTCTCGATAATGACTTGAACTTCACAGTGCATGGGTGTTCTGACCCTTCCACTCTGTCCTGGACTCTGCCCATTTTCTTAGAAGCAGCTACGAGGAACCATTGTTTTCTCCTGGGTTGGCACACTGGCAAAGTACTTGCTCTTTGCCTAGCTCCCCTCAAATTAGCAGTCAAACTGAGTATCCCAAAAACTATGAAAAACGATAAGAAGGAGTTAAGGATCGGTCCCTTTCTCTCAGTGAAGGGAACCTACTGTCTGCCTTGCAGTCCAGGGTTTAGATGAGGTCACATACCTACATGGTAATATAAAGTATTCGGGGACTTGTTAATGTTTTGACTTCATTTACCTAGAGCTTTAAACTGAAAATTTCTTTTTAAAAGAAGTGAGTGATACATCCCTTTGCTCCTCTTACAGTGGAACCTGGTATGTGAGGATGACTGGAAGGCCCCGTTCACGATCTCCTTGTTTTTCGGGGGTGTGCTGGTGGGCTCCTTCATATCAGGGCAGCTCTCAGACAGGTAAGGTGTGTGTCTTTCTCCTGCACTGAGCAGGGAATATGCATGTGCCTAGCCCTTAAGTTCAGATAGTAATGTGTTATTGTTGTTTTTTTTTTAAGGAAGTTTCATCTGTAATATAAGCTCCATATAAAACAAAAAACCAATAACCTCCACTCCCTTATTCTTGCAAAACAACCTGAGCCACATGTGTTCCAGTTGACTAGGAAATATGCCATGATTCATTTATACACCATCCTGGCTGACCTCTGGGTGAATGTGACTTCTTCATGTTCTTAAGTATGAAAAAGGCATACACTATGCACTGTATTATAGATCTTTAGACAGTGACAGGGATGGCTGCCTCTGTATTTTCCAAACCCTGACTCTCTGCCTGATGAGGAGATTTCACTAGCCAGTAACAGCATAATGGACAGAACACTTGGGGTCACAAAGCTGATGTCCCTTATCTGAGAGTCCTGTGGTTATGACACTCTCAGCATGCAAAGAGTTGTTTGCCACTAGGGTTTTGTGCCTGCACAATTCCACCATTCCTGGTAGACTCCTTGTTTTATTTTTTTATATTTATTTTTATTTTTACTAGAGCACTGCTCAGTTTTGGCTTGTGGTGATGCTGGGGATTGAACCCGGGACTTCAGAACCTCGGTCATGAAAAGCTCTATGCATGATCATTGTGCTGTCTCCCCAGCCCATGTTTATTTTGTAGGTAGAAGGTGAGAGACAGAGGAAGAGAAAGGAGTGATACCACAGCATGGCTGTGCTACTCATGAAGCTTCCCGTTGTATGGTTATCCCATGTAGTGGCTGGGAACTCAAACCTGAGTCCTGCTTCATGGTAAAGAATGCACTCTCCCAAGTAAACTATCCCAGTCCCAGAAGTTGAGCTTTTATCTCAAGGTTTATTTGTAGCTTCAACGGGCTATCTCCTATTAAAATTATATTCAAAACTTTATATATTGTTTGCGACCCTTTTTCTGGAGAAAAACGTGTAGTTTTCATGAAGTTTTCTGAGAGGCCAAATATGTATCAACTAGATCCGTAGCCATGCTGGCATGTGTGAGGATACCCACAGAATCCATGAGTTTGCCCAGGAGAGAGGAATCCCAGTATATGCCCAGCTTGCCAGGTTCTCTGATAGAAAAGTTAAGGATTACAAAGTTATTCTACCTTCAGAACAAAGTCCTGATAGTCTTTTTTTTTAAATGTTTATTTTATTTATTCCCTTTTGTTGCCCTTGTTGTTTTATTGTTGTAGTTATTATTGTTGTCATTATTGTTGTTGGATAGGACAGAGAGAAATGGAGAGAGGAGGGGAAGACAGAGTGGGGGAGAGAAAGATAGACACCTGCAGACCTGCTTCACCGCCTGTGAAGCAACTCCCCTGCAGGTGGGGAGCCAGGGCTTGAACCAGTGTCCTTACACTGGTCCTTGTGCTTTGCGCCACCTACGCTTAACCCGCTGCGCTACAGCCCGACTCCCCCTGATAGTCTTAATAAAAATTCAGCATGATGATTTAGCACGTTTATGCCTGTGGGGTTTCTACTTCACTTGACAAGTCTTTCCTTATGAGAAACACATGCATTTATTATTAGATTTGTCTAATAATATTATTAGAGTGTCATCTCACATTTTAAAAGGGAAACAAACTCCTACAGTTAGCAGTGAGCAACAGAGAGTCAAGTAGACCATGCCCTCTAATTAGTGAGTCTAGATGAGCCTGAGACACTCGCTTCTTTGGGGGAAAGGTTTTTGCTTCCCCATGTCCTTGATCTAGCAGCAAACATAAGTTAACTACTTACATTTATTTCACACACACACACACACACACACACACACACACACACACCCTAATATGTGCCAGACATTGTTATATGCATTGAACTACAAAAAAAAAAATTTAAGCAACTATTTAATCATTAGCCTATAAAGTTGTAAGTACTACAAATCTCATTTTATAGATGGAGAAAATAAAATCCAGAGCTGTTAAATGGCTTAACCAGAGTCTCACAGCCAGCACATGGCAAAGTTAGGATATGAGCTCAGAATCTTGATCCTCTGTTTTGTACAGACTGCTGTTCAGATTGGTTATTTCATACAATGGTGGAGCTAGATTTTAAACAAACAAACAAACAAAACGGATGCTTAATATGTTTGGTAATTGATTCAAAGTATATTAGTGCCTCTGTATCCTCATAGAGCCCTCTGACCTACTAGTGAAGACACAGATATGCTAGAAAAGGTAGGGACAGAGGTTTGTTTGTGGTCTTTGAGGTTATTTGGGCAAGAGGCTACAACAAAATGGACTGGTGATGTAAGCAGGCCTTGAATCTCTTGATACTTGCTTTTCAAATAACTTCTTTCTACCAGACAGACTCAATCAAATAACTAACTTAAGAAGTATTTGTCCTCTTTGGTGGTGGCAGGTGATATAGAATGCTCAGAGAGAGATGGCCTAAAGAAGCCAGGAGAGGCTTCCTAGAGACAAGAAAGCCTACTCTGGGCTGTGAGTAGAAGCTAACCAGTTAAAAGAGGAAAGAGAGGAAAAAGCCGGCATTCTGGGCAGAGAATAGCATGTCCTCAGGCTTAGACTCAGGAAGAAACATAGTGCACTTTAGGAACTAGGAAAAAGGCCCTGTAGTTGAGGTATAAAGAAACAGTATGGGGATTAAGTAGTGAGATAAGCTTACCGGGTCACAGTTGAGAGTCTGAACTTTAATCACAGATCCGTGGGGAGCTATTGAGACTCTTGTAATCTTTGTTAGAAGAAGGAGGAGGAGAAGGAGAAAAAAAGAAAGATTATTTGATAGCCTTGTGGAGAAATAGTTGAAGGGAATCAAGAGTCCAACCAAGAAGTTACCACACTGATTTATGCAGGAGATGATAGTGGCTTGGACCAGGCTGAGAGTAATAGAATTGAAAAGTAGTAGGAGGTAAAAAAAACAACAGAATTAAGCAATGAGTCGGATGCTGGACGTGAAGAGAGGTTGATTTCTGGCCTGCACAGTTGGGTAAATGGTAATATTCTTTTTTTAAAATTCTCTTTTTAATGTTTATTTCTTTTTTATTATGGGATAGAAACAGAGAAATTGAGAGGGGAAGGGGAGGTAGAGAGGGAAAGAGACAGACACCTGCAGCCCTGCTTCACCACTCGCAAAGCTTTCTCCCTGCAGGTGGGGGGGACCAAAGGCTTGAACCTTGGGCCCTTGTGCACTGTAATGTGTTTGCTTAACCAGGTGCACTAACCTAGTCAGTGACATTCTTTTCTAAGACTGAGAACTCTGGAAAATTACCAGGTTTGCGGGAGATGTCAAGTTCACTTTGAACGTACTGAATTTAGGATGTCTATAAGACTCTTTAAGTACAGAAATTAAGTATGCCATTGGATGTATTCCAGGAGAGGAGAAGAACATCATCTAGTTGGCAACGTAAAGAATGTTCATCAAAGCCCTGAATTCTAGCCCAGGTAATTTATCAGTAGTAGCACACAGGACTTGCCTGCGAACAGTCCCAGACTCCATTCCTCCCACCAACAGTGAGCATTTAGTAGTATTTTCTTGAAACATAAGACAGAGGGGACCAGGTGGTGGCACACCTGGTTGAGCGCACATGGTACAGTGTACAAAGACCAGGGTTTGACCCCTTCTCACCCCCACCTGTATGGGGAAAGCTTTGTGAGTGACGAAGCCACTGCTTTGCAGGTATCTCTCTGTCTCTCTCCCTTTCTGTCACCCCCTTCTCTCTTGATTTCTGGCTATCTCCAATCAATAAAAATAAATGTAAATGTAACAATGAAAAAAAGAATTTAAAAAGCAAAAGGAAGAGAGAGCCAGGCAATGATGCACATAATTCAGTGCACATAGTATAAGCTCACTCGAGAAAGAGGGGAGATAGTAAGGGGGACCTGCTTCACTGCTTGTGAAACATCCCTCATGCAGATGGGAAGCAGGGGCTTGAACACAGATCCTTGAGCAGGTCCTTGAGCAACACTGCTTCATCATTCTATAGAAAGAAAGAAAAAATGGCTGCTAGGAGCAGTGGATTTGTAATGCAGATACCGAGCCCCAGCGATAACCCTGGAGGGAAAAAAGAAAAATAAGAAGAGAAAAGGAGATGGAGGGAAATAAGGAAGAATGTGAATAAAACTTCCTGAGGGAGAGTGAGAAGAGACACAGCCTTGGGAAGATAGAGACATATATTGTGTGTGTGTGTGTGTGTGTGTGTGTGTGTGTGTGTGTGTGTGTGTGTGTGTGTGATGTTGACAGACTTTAGAAGTGAGCCCAACCCAGGATCACTAAGGACTGATGTTATATAAGGGTTCCCTAAGTCTTTCTTTTTCTTACCATCCCAGGAAGGCCTAGGGAAGAGAAAGTGAGGGAATACCTGTCCTTTCTGTAATTAGAGATAGGTTGGTATGTAGGTTGCTGATTTCTCAACCACAGTACTATTCACATTTTGAACCAGAGAATTCTCTGCTGTAGGGACTTATCCTGGAATTCTAGAATGTTTAGTAACATCTCCCTACTAGATGTGAACAGAACCAAAAAACAAACAAAACTTGTTGCAGCAATTGAATGAAAATAGGTATCAGCCAGTCATGACCAACCTCAAGCTGAATCTGATACTGCCCAGTAGTTAGACTTATTTTTCCTTGTTTGTAGCATGCCCTTAAAAGAAAGCAAACAAAACTACACACACACACACACACACACACACACACACACACACACGCGCACACACGTAAGCACTTCTTTAAATGCTAAATGAACACAGATACAAATACACAGCACAAATGGTAGGCTTAGTAAATTCTTCTAGGGACATAACTTATAACCAACACTAAGTTAAGAAATAAAACTTTAGGGGTCAGGCAGTGGCGCAGTGGGTTAAGCGAATTTGGTGCAAAGCGCAGGGACCGGCGTAAGGATCCTGGTTCGAGCCCCCCGGCTCCCCACCTGCAGGGGAGTCGCTTCACAGGCGGTGGAGCAGGTCATCAGGTGTCTATCTTTCTCTCCCCCTCTCTGTCTTCCCCTCCTCTCTCCATTTCTCTCTGTCCTATCCAACAATGAATGACATCAACAATGGCAATAATAATAACCACAACGAGGCTACAACAACAAGGGCAACAAAAGGGGGAAAAATGGCCTCCAGGAGCAGTGGATTCATGGTGCAGGCACCGAGCCCAGCTATAACCCTGGAGGGAAAGAAAAAGAAATAAAACTTTGGGCAGGAGCAGATAGCATAATGGTTATGCAAACATACTCTCATTCCTAAGGCTCCAAAGTCCCAGGTTCAGTCTCCTGAACCACCATAAGCCAGAGCTAAGCAGTGTTCTGGTATAAAAGAGAGAGAGAGGGAGTCGGACTGTAGCGCAGCGGGTTAAGCGCAGGTGGCGCAAAGCACAAGGACCGGCATAAGGATCCCGGTTCAAACCCCGGCTCCCCACCTGCAGGGGAGTCACTTCACAGGCGGTGAAGCAGGTCTGCAGGTGTCTATCTTTCTCTCCTCCTCTCTGTCTTCCCCTCCTCTCTCCATTTCTCTCTGTCCTATCCAACAACGACAACAACAATAATAACTACAACAATAAAACAACAAGGGCAACAAAAGGGAATAAATAAAATAAATATTAAAAAAAATTTTAAAAAAAAGAGAGAGAGAGAGAGAAATTGCTGCACCACCCTTCAATTGTATCCAATCTAAAGAACAACAGTCTTCTATAAATTATCTTAATCTGACTTTTATGACATTTTTTGAGATTTACTTATTTTATAGGGGGTGGGTAGAAAGGAGTCAAGAATTATGCTCTGGCATATATGATGACAGGACTGGCCTCATGGCTTCATGTGTTCACATCCTCTCCCTTCTGAGCCACCTCCCAAGCCATTAGTCTAACTTTTAGAATAATTACTACTTTCTCATTTTTTTAGACTTGTAATCCTATGTATATCTTTAAACACAAGTTCTATCTTACCTGATTAAAAAACTGTGATGTCTTTTCATCTAGTTTAATCCTGGGATTCTCCCTCCATCACTTTCTTTGCCTTACAGTTTCTGTTTTGAAGAAAACTTGGTTATTCTACATACAGAATCTCCCAGCTTGAATTTTGCTTATTGCATACTCATGATGAAGTTCAATATACTCCTCTTGCAAATTAGTAACTGAATTCAGATACTTGGTCACATTCACTCCCTTTGGCAAGACTATATGAAAAGCAATGTTCAGCTGTCTCTTTCTATACTATTAGAACAATCATTGATACCTAATGTCCATATCTATTAAATCATGAGGGTTATAATATGATGACATTCTAATTTTATCAGGCATTCTAATTTTATCACTTTTTTTTCATTCAAAAGTTTAAAAACTTTTTGTGGCCAAGGAGGTTGCTCAGTGGGTAGAACACAAGACTTGCTGACATGAGGCCCCAGGCTTGATCCTTAGCACTTCATGCCAGAATGGTGTTCTGCCCTTCTCCCCCCCCCATAAAGTAAATGAATAAATATCTTTTTTTAATTGAAGAACTTAAAAAAAAATGCTTCTTTTTGCAGGGGCCAGTCAGTAGCTCACCTAGTTGAATGCATATGTTACCATGCACAAGGACCTAGGTTCAAACCCTGGCCTCTATCAGCAGGGGGACAGCTCCATGAGTGGTGAAGTAGTGCTGTAGGTACCTCTTTTTCTTGCTCCTTTTCTGTCTCCCCTTTCCCTCTCAGTTTCTGTCTCTATCCAATAAAATAAAAATAGCATATATATATATATATATTTCAAAATATTTTTATTTTGGGGGCCAGGCAATAGCTCACCCAGCTGAGCACACATTAATTACCAAGTGCAAGGACCCGGGTTCAAACCTCTACTCCCTACCTGCATGGGGTCTGCTTCACGAGCAGTGAAGCAAATCTGCAAGTGTCTATCTTCCTCTCCCTCTCTCTCTCCATCCTCTCTCAATTTCTCCCCTCTCTAATAAAAAAAAAATTAGAAAGAAAGAAAAAAAAGAAAGAAAAACACAGCTTCAGGGAGTAGTAGACTCATAGTGCTGTCACCAAGCCCCAGCAATAACCCTGGTGGCAACAAAATAGTAATAAAGATGTGGTTGAGATGTAGCACAGCGGGTTAAGTGCACATGGCATAAGGATCCTGGTTCGAACCCCTGGCTCCCCATCTGCAGGGGGTGGGGGGGTCACTTCACAGGCGGTGAAGCAGGTCTGCAGGTGTCTGTCTTTCTCTCCCCCTCTGTCTCCCCTGTCTCAGTTTCTCTCTGTCTTGTGCAACAATAATAACAACAATAGCAATAACAACAACAATAATAACGACAACAACAAGGGCAACAGAATGGGGAAAATGGCCTCCAGGAGCAGTGGATTCATAGTGCAGGCACCAAGCCCCAGCAATAACCCTGGAGGCAAAGCAAATAAAATAAAATAAAAATAATAAATATTATTTCCCTCCTCTGTTACTGTTTACATAGAAACTTCACAACAAATGGTTTTCATTTATAATCAGTTATTTTATCCCTCAAAGCTAATCCACTTTGTAAAGATTGTGAGTACACACACACACACACACACACATATATGAGATTGACATTGATATGTTTTAATTGTTTGTGGTCTTTTTGATAGTGTTGCTGTCTTTTGGGCAACTCTGGTGACCAGGTTGCACATTGGCCCTTGGGAGTAGAGAGTGGGGAGTAGTAAAAACAAACTAGGGGATAATAGCATAGGCATTGGGAGACTGCACTGTCCCTGGGGCCAGACTGTGCCTGGTAGCACTATCCATACCCCCCACCCACATTCCCGCAACTTCTCCCAGCTAGTTCTCTGTCACTCTCCTTTCCTTTCCAGGTTTGGTCGGAAGAATGTGCTGTTTGTGACCATGGGCATGCAGACAGGCTTCAGCTTCCTGCAGGTCTTCTCAAAGAACTTTGAGATGTTTACTGTGCTGTTTTTCCTTGTGGGCATGGGACAGATCTCCAACTATGTGGCAGCATTTGTCCTGGGTATGGTCATCAAGTTGGAGTTGAGTACTTGATTCTGTGTTTCACCATCATCTCATCACCCACTTTCTGGAGACAGCTATGATTTCCCTTCAAGGGGAAAATGGTTCCTAACAGTGCTGACCAGGGCTTGTTGGTGAGCCAGTTTGTAGGTTTTGTAGACTCAGAGAAAACTGAGCCTTCCAGTGCCCAGCCTTGGGTCCCCAGCAACACCAGTGACCAAACACCGAGTTCAATTCTTATCTAGCTGCCTTGGTCTCTATAGCACTTAATGGCCATCCTGTGAGGCCCTGAGAAATAGAACTCCCTCAATATCATCCATTAGTGAAGGGTCTGCTACAGCCCAGGACTAAGCAGTTAAGAAAAGAAGGTGTGGCATGAGGTATGGCCATGATTAGCAGCTTCCGTGAGGAAGAACACTGCTTCCTCTGCAAAAATTAGAGCCAATGGCATTATTTAGGAAGAATGAATTGATAACAATGAACTGTAGCAACGTGGGTGTCAGGGTTTTAATTCAGACTTCACACTGCAGGACTTCAGCCTCTTCTTAGTGAAAATTTGTCAGTTTCACTGATCTTAACTTACTGGTTTTTGGTTTCCTTAAACTATTTTTGGAGGGATTTACTTTTTTAATGTTTTTTATTATTATCTTTATTTTTATTGGATAGAGACAGCCAGAAATTGAAAGGAATGGAGAGATAGGGAGAGAGACAGCCCTGCTTCACCACTCGTGAAGCTTTCCCTCTGCAGGTGGGGACTGAGGTCTCGAACCTGGGTCTTTGAGCACTATAACATGTGCGCTTAACCAGTGCACCACCACCCAGCCTTGAGGGATTTATTTTCTATTCACATTTAATAGACTATTTTTTTCCTTAATAACAGCATGAGTAGTCTTAGTGATGACTTCCTCTTTAATGAATTCTTCCTCATGTGAGAATTAAGTTTTGAGGTATAACAAAGCATGTTAACATATGGCTTCAGGAATTGATAAAGTTTTTGTTGTTGTTGTTTTTGTGATTGTCCACGTATTGTTTTTTATTTGTCATAAAAGAACTGGATTATTTTCTTTTTTCCTTTTTCTTTCCTTTTTTTTTAAATATTTATTCCCTTTTGTTGCCCTTGTTTTTAATTGTTGTAGCTATTATTGATGTCTTCATTGCTGGATAGGACAGAGAGAAATGGAGAGAGTAGGGGAAGACAGAGAATGGGAGAGAAAGATAGACACCTGCAGACCTGCTTCATCACCTGTGAGGCAGCTCCATTGCAGGTGGGGAGCTGGGGGCTTGAACCAGGATCCTTATGCCAATCCTTGAGTTTTGCGCCACATGCGCTTAACCCGCTGCTCTACCACCTGACTCCCCCTCCCCTTTTTTTTCTTTTTGCCTCCAAGGTTATTGCTGGGCCTCAGTGCCAGCACTACAAATGCACTGCTTTTCCTGGAGGCCATTTTTCCCCCATTTTTATTGGCTAGAACAGAGAGAAATTGAGAGAGGAAGGGGAGGTAGAAAGGAAGAGAGAGAGAGAGATACCTGCAGACCTACTTTACCACTTGTGAAGCATCCCCTGCGCAGGTGAGGAGTAGGGGCTCAAACCCAGACCCTTGCACTTAGTACAATGTGCACTTAACTGGATGTGCCACTGCCTGACCCCATAACTGAGTTCTTTTATGTGGATTGAGAGACCACAATGAGATACCTCCAGCAGCTGATTAGAATCCCATCCTTCCCTAAGGCTCAGAAATTTAGAGATATTCAGCTTCAAAACCTGTGCTTCCCAGAAGCTGGTGATTCACTGGGATGGGGGTGGGGGGAGAAATTTAGAGATAATTTGAACTGCTTTCTTGTCTGTAGACTGGAAATTATATAAGAATAACAAGGAAATACCCTCAGTTAAAATACTAACATGACTCCTCCCTTGTTTTGAATAGGAACAGAAATTCTTGGCAAGTCAATCCGCATTATATTCTCCACGTTAGGAGTGTGCATATTTTATGCCATTGGCTACATGATGCTGCCACTGTTTGCTTACTTCATCAGAGACTGGCGGATGTTGCTGTTGGCCCTGACGGTGCCAGGGGTGTTATGTGCGGCATTGTGGTGGTGAGTGTGACCTGGTACCCCAAGGTGCCCACCAACAGGATGTCTTCTATTTGGTCTTCACTAGGGGGCAGCAACAACCCACAAATCCACTTCTTCTTCTAGTGTTTGCCCTTCTTCCATAGCCAGTCAACTTTACATAAGGTTGAGCCTGATATAAAGTTTCGAGACCTCCTTTGAATCTGGAGAGGTGGCAGTCGTTGACTATGTGGGTCATAGTCTGTCTGTAGCCGCAGAGACGACCCGAACTGCCCCTGCAGCTACAGACAGACAAATCCACTGTGTTCACAGAAATGGGAATAGAGTGTATTTAAATTGGTTCAGAATGTTTTCTCCACACTCAGAAAAACCAGAAGCAAGACATCAACAGATTTGTTCTCAGCCCTGTGCTGGGTTGAACAGAGTGCAGGAAGAGGAAGAAGCTGTAGCTGTGAGATGATGGGGCCTCCAGGGTGACCTCCAGGAAGTTATCAGACCACAAAACAAGACAGCTAGCCCCTGAATAGGCTATTTGTTGCCTATTACTTATGCTACAGGCACTACAAGCAGAGGGAGAACTCTAGAAGGAAGAAAGAATTTGCAGGATAATTACACAGAGGAAAGCACCAAACTAGAGAAATTGGACAGACAGAGCAAGGTATTCCATACCAAGAGAGTGAACACAGCGTAGGAACTAAGGCAAGGCTCACCTCTTACAGGTGGGGAAGCTGAGAACACTGCAACACTGCCCTTCATGGAACTGAGAGGATTTCACTGATAAACAAGTCAATTGAATGAATCAGGGATAGGAGTGAAGAAAGCTAGAGGCTATAACATCAGTGTAGAAGACCCTTCTGTGGATGCCCAGCAAATGCAGGGGAGCATAGCGGGGAGTCTGGGCTGAGACTCAAAATAAAAGCAAGAATTCAGGAGTCTATTTTGCGCCTGTCTCCTTAGTGTCCAGAAGAGGGCACCACCACTCCAGAAATGGAGGCAGCCAGCCAGTAAAGGAATCCCACCTTACATATAGGCTCATTCGAATTCTTTTTTTTTTTTTAATTTTTTATTTAAGAAAGGATAAATTTTAAAAAACCATAGGATAGGAGGGGTACAACTCCACACAATTCCCACCACCTGATCTCCATATCGCATCCCCTCCCCTGATAGCTTTCCCATTCTCTATCCCTCTGGGAACATGGACCCAGGGTCGTTGTGGGTTGCAGAAGGTGGAAGGTCTGGCTTCTATAATTGCTTCCCCGCTGAATATGAGCATTGACTGGTAGGTCCATACTCCCAGTCTGCCTCTCTCTTTCCCTAGTAGGGTGGGTCTCTGGGGAAGCTGAGCTCCAGGACACATTGGTGGGGTCTTCAGTCCAGGAAAGCCTGGCCAGCATCCTGATGGCATCTGGAACCTGGTGGCTGAAAAGACAGTTAACATACAAAGCCAAACAAATTGTTGAGCAATCATGGACGCAAAGGTTGGATTAGTGGAGAGGAAGTGTTAGGGAGGTACTCACTGCAAACTCTAGTGTACTTCTGCTTTCAGGTATATATTTTGCACTAGCTTATGGATACGTGTGAACATATGCTCTCTCTCACAGAACCTGGTCTATATCTAGGTTTTGGGACTTTGTTAGAAAGTGAATCACCTGGGATGGAATTAGAGAATACTATGAAAGGAAAGGTCTCACCTGAGTAATGAAGCTGAAGGGTTGTCATTCCACATGTGAAGTCTCTGGACACAGTCTGAGCTGAAGCATGTTGAGGTGGCAGTTGTTGTGTTGATTAGGTTGTGATCGGCAGATGCAATATTATTTGATATGGATTGGGAGAGGCATACAGGAAAGTGGGCCCTATCCTAAGGTTCCAGGACTGGGGCAAATATAGGCTCTATAGTGGAGATGTGAGGTTCCTGCTGTCTTAGGGTTCAAAAAGACAATGGATAGTTACTATTATCATCACATTATTTGGTAATTGGGTTAACTTTGAAAAGTCCTTTTGTTAGGGTTTGCTGTATAGTACCCAGTATCTTGTATATAGCTGTGCCACGGGTTGCTTCTGATCTACTTGGTCTAGGCTTTTGAGAGAGTCCGCATATCAAATACACAGCCTATATATTAAAAAGACTCAGTCTGTGTTTTAAAAACACAGACATACAATTAATTTTCCCCCTGTCATATTAATTAACTAGTGATTTATATGACTACACTTTACTAGGAGTGTACATAAACACCATTCCCACCACCAAAAGACTGTGTCCCATCCCACCCACCCACCCCCACCCCCCACCGGCCCAGGAAGCCGCATGTCTACCCCTCACCACAGGGTTTTTACTTTGGTGCCCTAGACTCATTCGAATTCTTTGCTTTCAAGCAGTCTTGAAAGCTCACCCACCTGTCAGGTCATGGTTGTGGTGTGACTCTCACTTTGCTTCTGATTCAGAAACAACAAACATTCCACAAAACTAGCTCTGCTTCTGAACTCTCATTTCTCAACCTCACTTCCTCTGTACCTGGCCAGTTGGGCAGGAAGACCTCAGTGAAACTGATCCTTGTACTTCCAGGTTCATCCCTGAATCCCCCCGATGGCTCATCTCTCAGGGACGGTTTAAAGAGGCAGAAGTGATCATCCGCAAGGCTGCCAAGATCAATGGGATTATTGCACCCTCGACTATCTTTGACCCAAGTGAGGTAAGCAGTGTGTAGCAGCTAGTGGCCTTGTTTTCAGGTTAGCATCACATAAATCTGATGTCTTTCCTGCATACATAGATCAGCTGTCCCCAGCTGCCCTCAGGGTAGGCTTTGTTAAGATTCAGATGTTGTCAAGGTTTTAGCTACCTTTTTCTCTTCACCTTTCCTAGTGGAGTTTAGGTTTTCAACTTTATGTATTTCCTTTCTCAGCAATCATATTGCTTGACTATTACTTTGTTTTATTTAAGAAAGGAGACATTAACAAAACTGTAGGATAGGAGGGGTACAACTCCACACAATTCCCACCACCCGATCTCCATATCCCATCCCCTCCCCTGATAGCTTTCCCATTCTCTATCCCTCTGGGAGTATGGACCCAGGGTCATTGTGGGTTGTAGAAGGTGGAAGGTCTGGCTTCTGTAATTGCTTTCCCGCTGAACATGGGTATTGACTGGTGATCCATACTCCCAGCCTGCCTCTCTCTTTCCCTAGTAGGGTGGGTCTCTGGGGAATTGGGGCTCCAGGACACATTGGTGGGGTCGTCAGTCCAGGGAAGTCTGGTCGGCATCATGCTGGCATCTGGAACCTTGTGGCTGAAAAGAGAGTTAACATACAAAGCCAAACAAACTGTTGAACAATCATGGACCTAAAGACTGGAATAGTGCAGATGAAGTGTTGGGGGGTACTCACTGCAGACTTTTGTGTACTTCTGCTTTCAGGTATATGTTTTTCCCTGATTTATGGACACATGTGAACATGTGCTCTATCTCAGGGGACCTGGTCTATATCTAGGTTTGGGGACTTTATTGAGGAGTGGACCACCTGGAATGGAATTAGAGAATACTATGAAAGGAAAGGTCTCACCTGAGTGATGAAGCTGAAGGGTTGTCATTCCACACCTGAAGTCTCTGGACACAGTCTGAAGTGAAGCATACTGGGGTGGCACTCGTTGCGTTGATTAGGTTGCGATCTGCGGATGCGATATTATTTGATATGAATTGAGAGAAGCATGTAGGAAAGTGGCCCCACTCTAATGTTCCAGGACTGGGGGAATGTGAGGTTCCTGCTGTCTTAGAGTTCAAGAAGACAATGGATAGTTATTGTTATCAACACATTATTTGGTAATTGGGTTAACTTTGAAAAGTCCCTTTATTAGGGTTTGCTGTATAATATCCAGCATCTTGTATATAGCTGTGCCACTGGTTGCTTCTGTTCTACCTGGTCTGGACTTTTGAGAGAGTCAACATATCAAAGACTCAGCCTATGTATTAAAAAGACTCAGTCTGTGTTTTAAAAAGTTCGAGACATATGATCAATTTTCCCCTCTCATATTAATTAAATAGTGATTTATATGACTACACTTTAATAGGAGTGTTCATAAACACCATTCCCACCACCAAAAGACTGTGTCTCATCCCCCCATGACCCTCCCCCCCCCCGCTGCCCCGGGAAGCCATATGTCCACCCTCCCCCTCACCACAGGGTTTTTACTTTGGTGCCCTACTCTCAATTTAATCAGATCCTGCTTTTAGTTTTCCTTTATGTTCTTCTTTCTCAACTTCTTTTTATGAGTGGGATCATCCCATACTCATCTTTATCTTTCTGACTTAGCTCACTTAGCATAATTCCTTCTAGCTCCGTCCAAGATGGGTCACATAAGGTGGGTTCATTGTTCTTAATAGCTGCGTAATATTCCATTCTGTGAGGTATCTCTTTGTTTGTGTGATAGTTTCTTTGGCTGTGCAGAAGCTTTTCAATTATATGTGGTCCCATTGGTTTGTTTTTGCTTTAGTCTTCCTTGCAATTGGGTTTGTTTCATCAAAGATGTCCTTGAGGTTTAGGTGGGAAAGTGTTCCACCATTTTTTTCCTCTAAGTATTTAATAGTGTCAGGTGTCCAGGTCCTTGATCTATTTGGAGTTGATTTTTGTTTCTGGTGAGATAAGGTGGTTCAGTTTCATTATTCTGCATGTTACAACCCAGTTTTCCCAGCACCATTTATTGAAGAGAGCCTCCTTCCATTTAATACTTTGGGCCCCCTTATCAAAGATTAGATGTCCATAGGTGTGGGGGTTTAGTTCTGGGATTTCAATTCTGTTCCACTGGTCTTTGTGCCTGTTTTTGTTCCAGTACCAGGCTGTTTTGATGATGATGGCCTTATAATATAGTTTGAGATCTGGGAGTGTGATGCCTCCATTTCTGTTTCTTTTTCTCAAGATTGTTTTGGCAATTCCAGGTGTTTTCTGGTTCCAGATAAATGATTGTAGTTTTTGTTCTATTATCTTAAAGAAGTTTGGTGGAACTTTGATGGGTATCACATTAAATTTGTATATGGCTCTGGGGATAATATTCATTTTGATGATATTTATTCTTCTTATCCATGAGGATGGGATGTCTTTCCATTTCTTGGTATCAGTTTCTATTTCCTTGAATAGTGACTCATAGTTTTCAGTATACAGGTCTTTCACTTCTTTGGTCAGCTTTATTCCTAAGTATTTTATTGGTTTTGCTGAAACAGTAAATGGGAGTGATTTCTGGATGTTTTCTTCACTTTTAGTGTTTGCATAAAGAAATGCCACTGATTTTTTGTACATTGATTTTGTAGCCTGACACCTTGCTATATTGCCTAATAATTTCCATTAGTTTTCTGCTGGATTCTTTAGGTTTTTCTATGTATACTATCATATCATCTGCAAATAGTGAGAGCTTGACTTCTTCCCTTCCAATCTGTATTCCTTTGATTTCTTTCTCTTGCCTGATTGCTATGGCAATAACTTCCAATACTATGTAGAAGAGTAATGGTGATAGTGGATAGCCCTGTTTAGTCCCTGATCAGAGGGGGGATGCTTTCAGCTTCTGTCCATTAAGTATTATGTTGGCTGTAGGTTTGCTATATATGGATTCCACTATCTTGAGAAATTTCCCGTCTATTCCCATTTTTTGTAGAGTTTTGAGCATGAATGGGTGTTGGATTTTGTCAAAAGCTTTCTCTGCATCTATTGAGATAATCATGTGGTTTTTGGCTTTGCTTTTATTGATGTGGTGAATGACATTGATTGACTTATGGATGTTGAGCCAGTCTTGCATTCCTGGGATAAATCCCACTTGGTCATGATGAACAATCTTTTTGATATACTGTTGTATCCGGTTGGCCAAGATCTTGTTTAATATTTTGGCATCTATGTTCATTAGAGATATTGGTCTGTAGTTTTCCTTTTTTAATATGTCTCAATCTGCTTTTTGGTATCAGGGTGATGTTGGCTTCATAGAAGGTGGAAGGGAGTATTCTTGTTTCTTCGATCTTATGGAAAAGCTTTAGAAGTATGGGTATTAACTGTTTCCTGAAGGTTTTGTAGAATTTGTTTGTGAAGCCATCTGGTCCAGGACTTTTGTTGTTGGGGAGATTCTTAATAATGGTTTTGATTTCTTTGTCTGTGATTGGTGTATTTAGGTTTTGTAGTTCTTCTTGGTTCAGTTTTGGAAGGGCATATGTTTCTAGGAATTCTTCCATTCTTCCAGATTCTCTAACTTGGTGGCATATAGTTCTTCATAGAAGTTTCGCATGATTTTCTGGATTTCTGTGGTGTCAGTTGCGATGTCTCCTCTATCGTGTACAATTCTATTAATTTGAGTCTTCTCCCTTTTGTGTTTAGTGAGTCTGGCTAGGGGTTTGTCAATCTTGTTTAATTTTTCAAAGAACCAACATTTGGCTTCATTGATCTTCTGTATGGTTCTCTTATTTTCGATGTTGTTTATTTCTGCTCTAATTTTAGTGATTTCTGTCCTTCTGGTTGCTTTAGGGTTCCTTTGTTCCTCTTCCTCTAAGTCCTTGAGGTGTACAGTAAGGTCGTTTATTTGAGCTTTTTTTTTTTTTGTTGTTGTTGTTTAATATGAGATTGTATGGCTATGAGTTTCCCTCTCAATACTGCTTTAGCTATGTTTAAATATTTGATAGCTTGTGTCTTCATTTTCATTTGTTTCCAGGAACATTTGAATTTCTTGCTTGAGTGTCTCTCTGACCCAGTGGTTCTTAAGCAGTATGTTGTTTAGTTTCCAAATTATGTGTCTTTTAATAATTTCCTGTTTGTTGTTAATGTTAGTTTTACCTCCACTGTGGTCTGAGAAAATACCTGGGATGATTTCAATGCTCTTGAATTTGTTGGTGCTGTCTTTGTGGCCTAACATGTGGTCTATCCTTGACTATGTGCTGTGTGGATTTGAAAAGAATGTGCATTCCAGTTTTTTGGGGTGAAGACCTCTGAAAATGTCCAAGAGGTCTAGTCTGTCCATCTCTTCATTTAATTCTCTTGTTTCTTTGTTGATTCTCTGCTTTGTTGATCTAAGTGTGAAAGTGGGGTGTTAAAGCTCCCACTATTATTGTATTACTATTGATGTATTTTTTAAGTTCTTTCAGTAGGTGCTTGATGTATATAGATGGTCCCTCATTGGGTGCATAGATGTTAATAATTGTTAAGTCTTCTTGGCTAATTGATCCTCTAATCATTATGTAATGATCTTGCCTATCTTTCATTACTTTATTTAATTTAAAGTCTATGGTGTCAGAGATGAGAATGGCTGTTCCTGCTTTTTTTTGTGGTCCATTAGCCTGTATGATAGTTTTCTATCCTTTCACTTTAAGTCTGTGTTTATCTTGTTGGGTCAAGTGGGCTTCTTGCAGCAGCATATGGTTGGGTTATGTTTCTGATCCATCCTCCCACTCTGTGCCTTTTGATGGGTGAGTTTAAGCCATTGACATTTACTGATATTATGGATTTAATGTATTGTGGTTCCATTATTCAACAATTTTTTATTTGCTCTGATATATTGCAAGTATTATAGTGATGTTCTTGTTTATAAGAAGTCTTTTATAACCTCTTTCAGGGCAGGCTTGCCTCCTTTAACTGTTGTCTCTCTAAGAAGGTCTTGATCCTTCCATCTAGTTTGAATGAAAGTCTAGCAGGATATATTATCCTTGGTTGAAACCCTTTTTCATTCAGGGCTCGATAGATATCTTGCCATTCTCTTCTTGATTTTAGAGTTTGAGTGGAGAAGTCTGCTGATAGTCTTATGGGGTTTCCCCTCTATGTGACTTTTTGTTTCTCTCTTGCAGCCTTAAGGATCTTTTCTTTATCCTTACTTCTTTTCATTGTAACTATGATGTGTCTTGGTGTCTTCAGGTCTGGACTGATACTGTTTGGGACTCTCTGGGACTCTTGAATCTTAATGTCTTTTCTGTTGTTCAGGTCTGGGAAGTTTTCTTCTATAATTTCCTCTAGAATGTTTACTTCCCCTTCCTCTCTTTCTTCCTCTGGCAGGCCAATTATATGAATGTTACTCCGTTTGAGATCATCCCATATGTCTCTGTTGTTGTTTTCAGTGTCTCTCAATCTCTTTGAGCTCTTTTACCTCTTTCTTAGTTTTCTCTAGCTTATCCTCTGTCTGGCTAATTCTGTTTTCTGCTTCTGTTAGTCTGCTTTCCCTTCCCTTAGCTTTTTCTTCAGTTCAGCTATTTCAGCTTTAAGTTCTCTAACTGCCTCAAGGTAGTTAGTATTTTCCTTGAGGGTCTCAGCTGTTGTTTCCGTAATACTGTTAACCCTTTCCTCCAAAGTTGTTTTCCTTTCTGTGATTAATAAGTTTATTATTGCTTGCATGCTTTTCTTATCTGTGGTTATTTCTGGCTGATTTGTAGTTTCTTCTGGACTCTTGTCTTCATTCACTGTAGTAACAGTTTTATTTGCTCTTGATCTAACCATTTTTTAAATGTGTTTTTTATTTTTATGTTCTGTTGTTCCTCAGTTGTTGTGTTTTGAGTACAAGCCATGCTATACTAAATACCTTTATGACAAATGCAGTCACTACCCTCAGAAATCACAATAGTAACTGAAGCAAGGATTGAAGCAGTTTAACCAATACCAGCTACCCCAACAATGTCTCCAGTCCCAGAACAAATAGCAACCAAATCCAAATGAAAAATAAAAAGGAAAAAAGGGATAGCAGGAGTAGACAATTATGCAAATATACTGTCCACTGTAAATTCTAGGGATAGCAAGAGGAGAAAGGGAAGTAGAGCAGAGACACACACAAAGAGAGTCCACTCTGAGTCAGATTTCTACCCCCAAATAATTCACAAACGAGTATCAATGAATTCAGAAAGTAGAGGAAGGAAGAAAGGAAGATGTGGGGGGAGTGAGAAAAGAAAAAAACAGTTAAAAAAAAAAGCAGTGAAAGGAGAGGGTTTATTTATTTATTTATTTTAATTATCTATGAGGAGGGAGAAGGGGGAGAGTGGATAGAGGAGGTATGAAGAGTGAAACAAGTTCCTCTCACAATGGATAAGACATCCGGTTGCCTAGCAATGGAAAATATACTAAATTAATTTCAGTCAACCTGAGGGAGGGGCGGCAAAGGGATATGCATATATATAATAATAATAATAATAATAATAATAATAATAATAAAATAGAACAGAGTAAAAAGCCCCAACAGTGGGTCTGCAGCTTTGACAGCTCCCGGTTAGCTCAGGCACAGTGAGCCTAGACAACTGATTGAAAAAAAAAAAAAACTTCCAGGCAGTCTTTCCCAGGCAGGGTGAAGCTTTGCTTGGTCAGATATTTGTCACTCTAATTAGGCCTAAGTCATTTACTCAGAGAAAAAAAAAATAGCCAAGGGTTTCAGAAAGGAACAGGATTGGAATGGCATCCCTTAGTGAGCCAGGAATCTTGGTAAAGAAAAAAGGTCAGTGGGGAGCCTGCTCCCTACCCCTGGGGTCTGGTTATGGGGGGCGGGGAGAAATCATCAAAAAATTTCCTTTCTTTTTGCTCTATTTTCTAACCCAAATTGAGCTGTAGTCACCTCCTTGGTGTCACGCTTAGAACACCTTGTTCCCCGTCCTGCTGAAGGCCAGGATCTTACCCTTTCCAGCAGTTGTTGTCAGAGCTCACGCCAGCAGCTGCTTCCAAGTCGTCATCTTGGCTCCACCCCCCTCAACCATTACTTTTTTAAACAATAAACACCAAGTAATAGGCCTTTTACTAAGTTAGCATTTGGGACAATCATGTCTTATACCTTAGGTAGTTTGCCAGCTTAAAAGAAACTGACCCAGCACATAAAGTATGAAACACACATAAATTTAGATTTGGAAGTCAGTGTCTTTCCACCTACCGTCTAGTTGCATATCATTTTGGAGCCAAGTGATTTTTGATATGTGTCCCTTTCTCTTATTGCATTCTTCTATGAAAACCCCATTCTCTCATGCCTTGAGTAATTTTTTGGCTTTGCTTAGTTCCTGGGTCTTGCTTCTCCCTATCCCACTACACATTCTGAAGCAGGCAGTTTTCCACTGTCTTGTGACTGAGAGAAGAGGTTAAAAGTTGCTGGTTTGGGAGTTGGGCGATAGCGCAGCAGGTTAAGCGCAGGTGGTACAAAAACTCAAGGATCCCGGTTCGAGCCCCCGACTCCCCACCTGCAGAGGAGTCACTTCACAAGTGGTGAAGCAGGTCTGCAGGTGTCTTTCTCTCCCCTTCTGTCTTCTCCTCCTCTCTCCCTTTCTCTCTCTCCTATCCAACAACTACAATATCAATAATAACTATAACAATAAAAAACAACAAGGGCAACAAAAGGGAATAAATAAATAATTTTTTTTTAAAGTTGCTGGCTCATGGAGCTCTTCAGGGTATCTTTGCTCTGACAGAAAGATAAAGCTATAAGAACAAGCCATAAATAAATAAATAAATAAATAAATAAGAATAGCCACAGCAATTATGTTGAAGTATGTGCAGCAGACATGTTAGAGGTGCAGACCTAGGGCTTAGGGAAAAGATCAGTTATTATAGGCAGCAAAGAAGCCACAAAAGGCCACCAGCAGTCCTGCCAGCCTCTCAGTTAAGTGGTGGCCCAACAACAACTCCCATTTAGCACATACTTAGAAAGAACTCTGTGTGCGAAGGGAGGAGTAGGTGGCAGAGAAGGCTTTTATGGAAGGGAACAATCTCAATGAACCTAGAGCTACACTGGCATCTTTGAGGAAATGAGGCTATTTCTAGGGACCTATTAAGTCAAAAGTTGACCTTTGGTTGAACTGCTAACTTGGGAAAACAAGCTCGAAAGCTGGGTTGGCTTAAGAAAGCAACATCAGTGTGTTTAGACATGTGGTTTATTAATGTCCTTGACTGTACCAAATTTCATAGGAAGTTACTCTGGGTGAAGCTGAGGTCAATTTTCCTGTTTTTCCTATCTGAATTTTTTTCTTGGAAGTAGACCAGTAACTACATGGTATCAGGACTCAAAACATTAATTCTTTTAAAATATCAGATCAATAGACTACCCAGCCAGTTTTTCTCTCTGACCCAGAGGGGAGGGAGCCAGTCTTAGGAAGGGATGCTCAGTGGTGTCCCTGGAATGTGACCACTGAGGAAGGCTAGGGGTGGGAGATATAAGGGAGCTGTTAGCTTGGCTACATCCCCTAACAAACTGATCACCTACTTTTCTTCCTTGTTGACCAATTTTTTATCAGCATGTCTTGGGGAAGTCCCGCCATTCTGTCACTGCATTTATCTTCTTTTTCCTTCTTTTCTTTTTAAATGTGTTGCTGTGAGATGGACTCAGGATCTCACTTATGAACCATACTACCATTAAGTGGCCTCCAAGGCCCTTGGTTTTTTTTGTTGCTGGTTTTTCATTTCTTTGTTTTGTGAAACAGAGAAGACAGACAAGCAGAGAGTGAAAGAGATGACAGGACCAAAGTGGGGGCCAGGCTTGAACCTGAGTCACACATATGGCAAAGCACCACACTATCCAAGTAAGACTTCAAGTCCCTCCCTTTTTTTTAATTTAGAGAGAGAGGAGAGAGGAAAGATACTTCATCATCCATGGAGTTCCTGTGGTGCTGTCTGTGATGCTCTCATGTGGTGCTGGGACTTGAATCCAGGGCCTTACACATGGTAAAGCACGTGTTCTACTGGGTCAGCTATCTCCTAGCCCTGAACTCATCCTTCTTCTCAAGAAAATGACATAAAACACTCCCCATCCTGGAGACAGAGAAAACTAAGCTGCCAGAGCTGGGGGTATATTATTGGATCTGCGAGTCTCCAACCTTCTCTCCTCCCACATTCTTATATCGTTTCTGCAGCTACAAGACCTAAGTTCCAACAAGCCGCAGTCCCACAGCATTCTGGATCTGCTCCGAACCCGGAATATTCGAACAGTTACCATCATGTCCATAATTCTGTGGTGCGTAGTGAGACTTACCCAAGGCTTCCAGACAAAGCTTTTGCCAGTGTCCATCAGGCCTCGCATGAGCAGACATGCCTCAGACCTAAATTGAAAGTGTGTCACCAGAGAATGAATGGGATGTGCCTTGAGATGAAAAACATGGGCACATCACAAGTCTTACCTTATAGATTCTCAAACCAGGAGAATGAAATTCTTGTGGGAGATACAGGATCTTTGGGGAGCCCTGCAGGTCCCAGTGTATATCTTTGCTTACCATGTAGCCTAGCTTATTGTTTCTATTCCCGCTGTCTCTGACACTAAGGGATGACAAGTGAGACTTTTGAGAAGAATCTAAGCAAAGATACCATGTTCTTTAGGTGTCAGAGATGGTTCTTTCTAGAAATGTCAACATAAGACATCCTCTGGGATGTTTGGAGACTGTCCTGAAGGCAGAGTCTTGTCCTCTTCAGTTTCCTTTTAACAAGGCATTTCACCAAGTGTGTCAGGAAGGAATTTTTGAGTTGCCAGAGGGGGGGTGGGGGGGAAACACATCTGAGATCCTGCTTAGTGTTTGCTCAGTAACAAGAAACACTGGGATTAGTGACCATTATCTGAGCCTACAAAGTAAGCAGGGAGGTCTACACTTCCTAGTACTTATTAGGCACAGCCAGCCATGAGCTGCTGGCCATTTTGATCAGTTGAGAAGTGTCTGTGTATGTGTGTGTGTGTGCGTGTTGAGGAAGATGTGGGGTGGGGAAAGAGAGTAATTATGAATCACCTCGTTCCAGTGAATGACCCGGATCCTCAGGGCAGTATACCACTCCTGCATGCACTGGAAGACAGGGCCAGCATTCAGCCTGCACACTGGGTTACCTGCCAGCAATAAGTCACCTGTTCTATGGGGCTGGGGCGGGGGGCGGGGATACTCCTGTCCTGGATTTTCAGAAATTCCTGCTTAGGCTCATTTCTATAATTGTATCAGTTATGGTTTCATCCTGTAGATGATTTAATACCAGTTAAATCTGCAAAGAGCTGTTTTGCCAGTGTTGATCCTAAACAGAGAATGCCCACTGTGGACAGGACCCAGATCAGTACTACTGAGGAACATGCAGATGTGAAAGTACATGACCCCATCATTTGGGTTTTCTCCCCCTCTTTACAAGTCTTATGGATTTGGAGCCAGCTGTCTCTGATCAGCCTCTTCCTAGACCCACTACAGCGGGTCAGTTGAGGGTATGGGGGGAGGATCCTCCAGATATTTGATCTAATTATTATTTCTTTTTTGTCTTATCATTCCAATCTGAACACACCCCATTTTATATCTGCCTTTTATATCTTCCTAATTCCCTAGTTCCATCTGAAATTATTGGATTTACAAAGGTTCAGAGTAGGGAAATGAGTTTTGAGTGTGTCAGTTTAGAATTTTTTAGTGCCATGTTGATGTGTATGTGTGTGTGTGTTGTTTTTCTCAATCTGTCTAAATTATATAAGCCTTTTTGCTGAGACATTTTCTGTTTGTAATGCTCTTGAAAGTGCTTTGGTACAATGTTTACCATGGGCTTGGGGGTAGTTATCTTCTGTTCTAAGAAGTGAGATTCAGGGTTCAATTTACTGGCCTCCTGCTAAGGGTATTTTTGAATTTCCTGAAATAAATTATATATATTCCTGGTTGGGAGGTAAATAGGTGCTGCTTCACCAGCTTTCTTCTGCACTCTTTTCAGGATGACCATATCAGTTGGCTATTTCGGGCTTTCCCTTGATACTCCTAACTTACATGGGGACGTCTATGTGAACTCCCTCCTCTCGGCAGTGGTGGAAGTCCCAGCCTACGTGGTGGCTTGGCTGCTGCTGCGGCATCTGCCTCGGCGTTACTCCATGGCCACCGCCCTCTTCCTGGGCGGCAGCGTTCTTCTCTTTGTACAGCTGGTACCCTCAGGTAGGTTAATTGTTTGTGACCTTGGGTTCTTGAGTCATTCAGTCTCTACCAGGTTGTTTATTCTAATTAATAAATAGACTAGAACCATGACACATCATAGCTCACCTGCTTGTCAGCATTCTTAGCCAAAAAATGGAAAGCAAGCACCTCTGGGCCAAACCATCATCATGGCCTGGTCTTTGAAGGAATGGGAAAAGCAGCCATCTAGTGCTGGTGGTTGATTATACTCTCTACTCAATTTAGTGTGTGCATTTTTTTCTTAGAATAAAGAGGAAGAAAGATCCATCCCTATTACTTTTTAACCTGGCCCTTTCTTAGTTGTTTTTCCCATGGACACTGTGCTTGGGGCCAGTGATATAGAAATGAACAAATCAAGCATGACCCTATACATCTTCATGGAGTTCATGCTGTAGTTGAAGACAAGCAGCAAGAAAATAAAGAACCCACTCTAGTGTATACTGTACTGTGTTTTTCTTTTTTCTTCCCCCCCCCTATCAAGGTTATTGCTAAGGTCCAGCACCATCTACCACCTATATGATTCCTCCACTCCTGGTGGACTGTTTTGGGGTTTTGTTTGTTTTTGAGTGTTAGAGACAAAGAGAGGGAGAGAAAGACAAAAGGAGAGGCACTAAAGCACTGTCCCGCCACTTATGGAGCTTCCTCGGTGGAGGTGCTCCCATGTGATGATTGGGGACTTGAATCCAGCTCCTTGCACATGGTGAAGCTTGTGCCCCACCTTGTGTTTTATCAACAATGGACAATCATGAGCTCTTTTATATAGAGATGTCACCATCAGTGTCCCAAAGAAGATGCAGTTGAGTATAAACATAGTGAAGTGAGGAAACAAGCCATCAAAAGTCTACTCTTTCAGGCTAAAGAGATAGCAAAGTCAAAAATCCTAAGAAGGGAATAATTGTGTGTGAGAAGAAAGAGAGAGCTGACAGAGATGAAGACAGAGTGAAGGGATGGACCAAGTACCAAACATTGATAGGATTTTATTTTAAAAACTGTCTTGGTATTAGACCAATGAATAAGGAGGCAGTCCTTTTATTAGACAATTCATGGAATAGTCCATAGGCCTTTTTGTGCCCATCACATTTGGGAGATTGGGGGGGGGGGTATGATGCTATGGTGATAAAGGAAGCCCTGAGACTAGTAACACTGCAGTGGAACAGCACCTACTTCATCATGACAGAGGAGCCTACATAGAGGCTCACACAGAAGTCTGAGAGACACACATGATTCATACAGTGTCCCACTGGCACAGAAAGCAGGATAGATGGAAGAGTCATTCCTGAAAATCTGCCGGCCTGTCAATTGGAATCAGAGTAGACTGAAAGCAAGAAATACATCGAATTGAATTTTCCATTCATAAACCATGAATTCCCACTATAGTATCTACCCGTGAGATTCTGGAGTGACATCTAAGCCCTTGACAGACTTATCATTAATGACTTCTGGACTGGAAAGAAGGCCAACTTGGGCTCTTGAGGGGCTCATGCTCAAGATCATTAGGCTGAGGAGAAGAGTGTTTCCTCACACAGCTACTGATCCCAGTCTCCACTCAGTAATCTTAGAAAGAAGGCTTAGCTATAACATTTTACCTCACAATGTAAGTTATAGGTACTGTCCATCTCCAAAAGGTGGAAAAAGTATGTTTGTTTCAGATAAAACAACAGACAGAATTCTTGATAGATTCTATGTTAGGTTGGAGCCTACTTCTGCTTTCTTTCCTTTGCCTCTCCAGACTTATATTATTTGGCCACAGTTCTGGTGATGGTGGGCAAATTTGGAGTCACTGCTGCCTTTTCCATGGTCTACGTGTACACAGCTGAGCTGTACCCCACAGTGGTGAGAAACATGGGTGTTGGAGTCAGCTCCACAGCCTCCCGCCTGGGCAGCATTGTGTCACCCTACTTCATTTACCTTGGTAAGTTCCATAGGCTGTGAGCACTTGGGGTAGAAGCACAGGCTTTAATGGGAGGAAAAGATGATTTCTTAATAGGAAAACAAGCACACACAACAAATGAGGTCCATCCGATACTGGTCCTGTGTCTAGAGAAGCCTTTTGTGAGAGAGTATAGTTCTCTTATCCTAAGAACTGCAAAGTGGTTTTGGCAACAGGTGTGCTCAACTTTTTTTTATTGGACTGAGAGTTTAAAAGGAACATGAAGAGAAAGATTTCTTTCTACTCAAGAGGTCTTATGAACAGAGAAGTATTATGTCTTGGAGCAGCACTTTACACATGGCTTAATATTGTATAAATATATGCCACTGTACATAAGAGGGCACCTATTTTCTCTTCCTCAAAATTATATCCACACAGCAGCAGCTGTTACCCTTCATGTCCCTGGCCAGCATGTCTTTGGTGGCAGCAGTGGCATCCACCTTGAGGGTGCCCAGAATGCTTGATGAATATGCTGCATGGGTCTGACAAGCAGAAACACCTTCATGTCTAGCCGGAAGGCAAATTGAATGGGTTGTGACACATCTAGAAAGGTGATATAGGGGATTTTTTTCCCATCGTTGGACAAGTACCTCAAATTCCTTGGAAACCTACCATTGGGAAATAGCAGTAGCAATCATTGTGGCTTGGGCCCCTAATCTGCTAGGTCTACACCCTCCCCTATACTCCTTGCAGCACCTTTGGGCATGTCTGTGCTAATTCTTGAGTTCTAAGACCTATTTCGGTGCCAGAATCCAGTCTGACAGCTCAGATTCCCCTTTAGAGAATCCTTGGGGACACAACAGTTAGAAGGAGGACCAAGTTTAACTGCATCTCAGACAAGGCTTCATCTGCTTTGCCATAGGTGCCTATGACCGCTTCCTGCCCTACATTCTCATGGGAAGTCTGACCATCCTAACAGCCATCCTCACCTTGTTTCTCCCAGAAAGCTTTGGCACCCCCCTTCCAGACACCATCGACCAAATGCTCAGGGTCAAAGGGTAAGGAGGCCTCCTTCTTCACAGTGTTTATGCACAGGGTCTGGGCCCAGCCAGGTTTTAGGAGCCCACCCCCAGTAGAGTTTTCTACAAACTTGCCCTCATTGATGCCATGGCTCAGCTTTACCAGTGGGGTTAGACATAGCCATCCTGGAGCCAGGCGGTGGCACAACCAGTATAGCACACAAGTTACCATGCAGGAGGACCAGGGTTTGAGGACCCTGATCCCCTGCAGGAGGGAAACATCATGACTGTTGGAGCAGTCTTCAGGTATCTTTCTTGCTCCTTATCTCCCAACTCCCACAACACTATCTCTGTCTCTATAATAATAATAACTATAAAATAATAAAAGATAAAGTATTGGGCTGTGTTAAAAAAAAAAAAAGATAAAAGTATCTGCCAGGAGCAGTGGATTCATCGTGCAGGCACCAAGCCCTAGCAATAACCCTGGTGCCCCCCTCCCAAGAAGGGGGGGAGCAGGGGTCAAGCAGTGATGCACCCAACTGACCTAAATTCAGTTGACCTAAATTCAAACCCCTGGCCCCCACCCATAGGGTAAAAAATTCACACGAGGTGAAGCAATGTTGCAGGTGTCTTTTTCTCTGTAACTGCCCCCCCCCAATTTCTCTCTGTCACTATCTAATCAATAATAGTAAATAAATAAAATACTAAAAAAATAAATAAATAAAAGAAAGAAAGAAAAAGAAGGGAAATAGCCATCCTGTCGTCTGTGATCTGACCCAGACCACCACGTCTCTGTGTGGTTGCCTTCAGCAACAGCAACTCAAGACAGTGCAGAGACAAGGAGAAACCTTTCTAATTCTCATATATATTTTCTCTTTGAGTAAAATAGCCTAAGTTCTGGATTTGTTTGTTTTGATACTGGTAGACATCTTTCTTCTTGTTAAATTATTCTGAGAGGCCAGGAGAGACCTTACTCATTCGGGTACATACCTTACCTTGTTTGAAGCTCCAAGTTTGAATCCAGCACCACATAGTAGCACTGTGACATCTGGTGAATCTCCACAAATGCTGGAGCTGTGCCATGGTGTTTTCTCTCTCTCCCTATCTCTATATATATCTGAAATAAAAAGACTTTAAAAAATTACCTTGGGAGCTGTGGGATCATGCATGCATAAGGCCTGATATATATATATAGTGAAAGAGAGCGGAAAAATACCAAAACACCACTCTACTTTGTATAATGTTCTATTTATATTTGTCTCCCTTGTTTTTGGAATGTGGTCCCAGAGAGTGAATTCAGGGTCCCATCCACGTGTGTCATGAGCTCTTCACATCTCTGGCCCTAATAGGCATCTCTGCCAAAATTTGTTACTAACATTTATTTTGCTTTTTTTTTTTTTTATTCCAGAATAAAATACAGGCAAACTGCAAGCCACACCAAAATGTTAAAAGATGGTGAAGAAAGTCCCACAATCCTCAAAAGCACATCATTCTAACACAACCTCCAGTAAGCAAGAAAATGACAGGCAAAGGCTGAATCTTGCCAGAAACAGCTTGTGCAGACACAGTCCTGCAGTGGTGAAGGTCTTTGCTATTCATTCTGTCCACCTTGGATCTGACTTGTTGGTGAATGGACACCCAGACTTAGAGACTGTGTATGGTCCCAAAGCACTATTTTCCCTCTAGGGATAATATACTACCAAGAGACAACTTCAGATTAAGTCCTTACCATTATGGTGGTGAACCTGACACTTCCTAGGAAGCTGATTATTCACAAGAACCAATAGGATTTGGAAAAACATGATAAGCACCTGCTAAATTTCATTTTATTTTCAGACACAAAATTAATTGCTTGAGAAGGGAAGGCCCTTGATCAAATTGGTAATCTAATTTCTCCCCACCATCCCCTTCCAACCTTGCTCTTCCACCCCACCCCTCGAATGTTGCACTTTAGAGGAAAAGTAATAATTTCACAGGGAGATTGATTTCTCATGTTTTCCCTGAAAATAAACTAAAAATAAGTGGGATTGTTACTTTCCCAGGACAGAAAGCCACAGATTTGGGGGAAACCAAAGAGCAATCAATCCAGAGGGACCTGAGCAATTACAGAAGATGGGCAAATGCTCTTAGGTATTCAGTGTGACGACTGAGTAGACTTGTTTACATCTGATAAAGTCATTGGGCTAGTCTAAACCCATAATAGATGCATCACTGAATCCACTGTTCTTGGTTTCACTGCTACAGAAATTACACCTGCTTGCTACTACAGCTTCTTAGGTATGGTTTGGAGGAAGTGAGAGAAACAAAAAAATTAGTCTCTTCTCTCAAAACAACAATGTAGATTTTGTGTTTTGTTTGTTGTTTGTTGTTATGTCTTTTTCTCCTTAAGTTATTTGCCCTTCAGAATAGAGTTGGGAAAGGCTGGTTCCTTAGTCTCCTGGTTTGCATTTTTTTTTTTTTTAAAGTGGAATCACTCCAGCAATGGTGGTGGTCTGCATTTGCACTGGATAAGGTCTTACTAGCCTTAGCTGCTAGTACTTCTCTGAGTGCCAAAAATGAAGTTGTTGTGTTTATTCCTTTTGTAAAACCTAATCATGGGGAAGGGAGTTACAAAGGAGAAACTTTTAAATTGTGCTTGCAGTCTTTCAGAGTTGCTCACTGTAGTCATGTCACATTGAGGATATTTTTGTTCAGTATAATTGTCTTCCTTTTTTTGATCATGTTACCATGGTACTTCTAAAGCTTGTATTTCACCTGGCTGAAAAATAAAATCATATTTCTGTGAAAGATACTGAAGTGCCTTGGAAAATAAAAATGTTTTAGTAAATAAAATGATTTTTTTAATAATTGCCTATAGTCTTTCCACAATATCCATCATGTGATTTTTCTCTCAGTCAGATTGAGAGAATTCCAATAGTGTTTTTTTTTAATATATTTATTTATTTACAAAATGGAAACACTGACAAGACCGTAGGATAAGAGGGCTACAATTCCCACCACCAGAGCTCCATATCCCATCCCCTCCCCTGTTAGCTTTCCTGTTCTTTAACCCTCTGGGAATATGGACCCAGAGTCATTATGGGGTGCAGAAGGTGGGAGGTCTGGCATGGTTTTCTAAGGCTAACACTTAATAACTATGTGCTAGAAAAGTTCACTTTATTGATTAAGAATAGAACCAGTCTTCTTGCACAAATGTCTTAGTGTAGGTTCCTCTGAAACCATTACACATCTATGCAGTTAGGTTTTCTTTAAAAAAAAAAAAAACACTAAAGTTAAGAATGGGGAGGGTGGAATCAGGGACAGAGAAAGATCCAGTACAAGGAGCCAAGGGTACTGCACCCAGCTGGAATTTCTAAAGAATCTTATGTATCTCAAAACCATTTGCCCCATGGATTAGTGGAGGTCCCTATTCACCTAAGTGGGCCCCACATATAAGCTTTCTACATTTCATGCTATGTATGCCTTAGTCCCAAGAGGTTATGTCCTTTTGGTTGAAGTAGGGACCAGAAAATAATTCAGCTAGTAAAGTGCACTCTTTAACATGTGCAAGGACCTGGGTTGAGTCCCTGACACCATATGGGAGCACCATGCACAGGGGAATCTCTATAAGCTATGGAGTAGTGTTGAGGTCCATATCTGTCTGTCTGTCTGTCTCTGTCTATCCCTATCCCTACCCCTACCCCTATCCCTATCCCTACCCCTACCCCTATCCCTACCCCTATCTCTATCTCTATCTCTCTGTGATTAAGAGGTAGGTAGGGTCCTCTAGGAGTGGTGAAATTGCACCAGCTTATGAAGCCCTAATGACAAAGAAAAAGAAGGAGAAGGAAGAAGAAGGAGAAGTAATAGTCAATATATAATATACTACAGACCCAGGGAGAGGTCTATCAGGCTGCAACTCAATGAATCTGATCAAAGCCTGTATGACTGGTTCACACCAACAGTGACTGAAGTGGTGGCATTGGATGCATTGGGGTTATATATGGTATACAGAGAGAGAGAGAGAGAGGAGAGAATGAATCACAGGGCAGTTTAAGCAAGAATGTATAGATAAGACTTGGGTAAAAGTATATATATATCAGAGTGTTGACCAGATAACTTAAAAGGCACATTGCATAATAAAACAAGTAACATCAAACTCAAGTGGGAGCAGCTGGAAGATGGCACAAAAGATAAAATTTGGACTGTGAGGCATGAGGTCCTAAGTGCAATCCTTTATATTGTATATGCCAGAATGATACCCTGGTATTTTCTTTTTCTCTTTCTCTCATGGAAAAAATACATGTTTAAAAAAAAAAAGTGGGAAAGCAGGTTGCTCCTCTTTACAACCCTCACTGATTTCTCTGCTCTCAAGTCTGTTTTTGTACTGTATTTCTAATTAACTGACATCAAAGTGGCTCCAAGATAAGAATTACAGTCCTGCCTGCCTTTACTCCTGCTGCATAAGTAAACAGTTCCTGAGTTTTTTTTTTTTTTTCTCTTAATCACAGTGTCACTGATCACAATCATTTGTGGCTTTCTGAGGGTAGAAGTCACAGTTACCTGACTGCTTACTACTCTTACCTTGGTGAGGCAACATACCAAGTAATTGCACTGAGGCTTGAACCAGGTAACTGATACTCTAAGCCTTCTGTCTGAGTCTGCTGGACTTTTGTGTGATTTGGCTTTGGGAAGAATGACCAAGCTACCATAACCAGTGTTCTTCTCTCAGGAAAGGAGGCATGTGCAACATCTAGTCACACAACAGTTAGTGGTGCGATGCTCAGTTTCTGTTAGTTAGAATAAGAAATTGAGGTACTCACAGAAATAGGGAGGACAGAACAAAGATGTAAAACAGCAATTCAGATGAAAATAAAGCTTGTTACAGAACTAAGTGACATAAGCATTTGCCCTCATATTTTTTTCCTATTCTCAACTACTAATTCCTATCTTCATCCTTAACACACCTGAAGTCCAGAATGGTGGGTGCTTGCTAAAGAGAATTATTCTGTTTAACATTTGTTCTAAGTGATGGCGAATGAGTTGGTAGAGGGCCTTCTTGTCAGGTAGTAAGTAGTACAACACGTCTTTCGCCTCAGTGTTTATAATTCAACTGTTTCTCCTAGAGGACTTTGGAGATAATAGAGGCTTACCACAGCATATTTGTAATATCTTATTGCTATAAAAGCATTTTGGAAAACTGCACTTACTCTCTCATTTAATCCTCATGAAAATCCTATGGGACTGGTAGAGGGTATTCAGGATGAAAGAACCAGGTTTCTCATCAGAAATCATGTCTTTTTCTGTGGTCCAGGAGGTGGTGCAGTGATAAAGCTTTGGATTCTCAGACAGGAAGTCCTGTGTTCAATCCCCAGCATCACATGTGCCAGAGTGATGACTGGTTCTTTTTCCTCCTATCTTTCTCATTAATAAATAAATAAATAGAATCTTAAAAAAACATAAAAAGTTTAAAAAAAAGAAATCATGTCTTCTTGTAATTCTCAGGCAAACCCACCACAAAAGGTCTCACTTTGGGAAGAAGACACGTAATCTCAAGGACAGAATTGTATAAGAAATTGTCACAGACACTGGAACTTCATTTCTCTATTAGGTCAGCCAGAGGGCTGCAGCCAGATGCCCAGATGATTCTTTACCCCAGAAGTTTCACATGAGAAACTTCTCATGAATATATAGAGCAGGTGGGGAAATAAAGGAAGAAGTAAAGCTATATTAACTAAAACAGTGGTACTGGCAGAAAACAGACATATATACCTACAAAATAAACAAGAACATATAGAAATAAGCACCTATGTGGCTGGAAAGGCGTCTCTGGTAGAGTGCAGAATTTGTATGCAAAAGTAAACATTCACATGATTTAAAAAAAAAAGGTGCTAATAACACAGAAGAAGGGCGATTTTCAACAGCTGTGCTTAAAAACTGAATATCAGACAGGAGACAGCTCACCTAGAGAGCACTGTAAACAGTTTGAAGCCCTAGGGTTGAGCCGAGCACCACATAGGAATACCACTGATAGCACTGGTATCTCCCGTCAGAGGTAGAATGGTGCTGTGGGCTTCCTATTTATCTTTGTCCTCTTTCTTTTTACTGGACTAGAGAGGCCACATGCAAGTATTACATATTGCAAGGTCCTAGGTTCATTCCTTGTTACTGCATTAGGAATAATAGAAAAGAAAAACTGCTATCTACCTATAGAAGAATGGGGTTTGAGCCTTAATTTACATTGTATGTAAAAAAAATAATAGTAATAACACAAATCAAAGACCCAAACATAAGATCTACAACTTTTAAGGCTTTAAAAAGAAAACCCACTGGGAAAACATACTGACTTGAATTTAGCAGTAATTTCTTGAATAGGACACTGGGGGAAAAGTAACTTAGTCAAAATGTAAAACTTTCCTTAAATGTCAATTATGTCTCACTAGAACTAAGGAAAAAACTTAAAAGTGTATAAAAGGACTCTCCAGGGAGTCGGGTGGTAGCGCAGCAGGTTAAGCACAGGTGGTGCAAAGCACAAGAATGTGAACAGGCAGCCCAAGAGTTGATGAAAGTATGTTAAAATCATGTATTAAATAAGCTACTATCCAAATTATACGAACTCCTAGCACTCAAAATAAGTAAATAAATTACAATGGGCAAAAGAATTACAGAGAAAATTACAAGTGATTAATAGGTACATAAAAAGATACTTAACAGGAGTCGGAAGGTAGTGCAGCCGGTTAAGTGCACGTGGCGCAAAGCTCAAGGGCAGGTGTAAGGATCCTGGTTCAAGCCCCCACTCCCCACCTGCAGGGATGTCACTTCACAGGCGGTGAAGCAGGTCTGCAGGAGTCTCTCTTTCTCTCCCCCTCTCTGTCTTCCCCTCCTCTCTCCATTTCTCTCTGTCCTATCCAACGATGATGACATCAATAACAACAATAATAACTACAACAACTATGGAAAATAAGGGCAACAAAAGGGAAAATAAATTTAAAAAAAGATACTTAACATTGTTAATCACTAGGGAAATGAAAAGAAAACCACAATAAAGTCCACTTCAGGGCCATCATGATAGCTCACTTGGATAGTGCACCTGCTTTGTCATTCACATCTAGGTTCAATCTTGGTCTCTACCACACTAGAGGTGTCTCTTCCTGTCTCTGTATTTCTATCTGAAAAAGTCCTCCCAAAGCAGAGAAGTATCAGCAGCAACAACAAAAGGATACCACTTCAAATATTAAGATGATTATGATTAAAAACAAGCCCCTCCCCAAAAAACACAAAGAACAGGTAACAGAGGGAATGTGAGGAACTGAAACCCTTGTGCATGTTAGTGACTATGTACAATGGTGCTATAGAAAATAACATGGTTGCTACTCAAAAAATTAGACAGAAGTACCATATAATCTAGAAATGCCACTTCCGGGTTTAAACCCAAATGAACTGAAAGCAGGGGTTAGAGCATGTACTTGTGCACCTATGTTCATAATAGCATTATTTACATTTAAAAAAAGATGAAATGAAAACAACTGTTCACCAAAAGATAATTGGATAAACAAACTGCACATACAAATGTAATTCACCTTTAAAAAGGAATGACATCCTGATATATGCTACTACATGGAATGAGTCTTGAAAGTATCAAGTGAAATAAACCAGACACAAAAGGGCAAATATTGTGATTCCACTTAGATGAAATGCCTGACAGTCTCACTTTCATCAAGAACAATTAGGCTCTCTGTTTAGGAGTCGGACAGCCTTGATCTGAATTCCGACTATATCATTTGCATACACATTGTACAACTTTGAGAATATCTGCATCTTTTTTCTCAAGTGAAAATCACACATAGGATAAAGTCTAGCAAGTAGTTAATGAAATTAATAAATTGGCAATCTGATTTTTTACAATACTTATATTTAATCAATGCTAAAACACTGACAAGATTAAAATCTTGATTCTGCAAGATCAAGGAGTAAATCAAGATCTTAAAAAAATCACTAGGCGATAGATTCTAGACTACTCTAGAATATAAATTCTCTGCTCACATGTGTAAACAGAGGTCAAAGATAATGATTTGGTGTTATCTTCTTGTCTCTTTTTTTTTTACCCTACTTTTCTCTCATAGAGTAAAAAATTATTCTTTGTAACAAGGAATGTAATGAGGAATTGTTTTGCTTTGCTATTTTTTATTTATTCATACTACAGACCAACAGTATAATCTTTTGGAGGGGGAAATGTGGGCTGTGGTTTTTCTAAGGTCATGATTTGGCCTCTGATGCTTGTCTACCTGTCTTTTCTTTCTTTCTTTCTTTCTTTCTTTCTTATTAATGAGACAAACCAAAGCGCCACTCAGCTCTGGTATATGCAGAGCCAGGGACTGAACCAGGGACTTTATGCAAGCAAGTCCGTTGCTCTACTGCTAGATAAGCGCTCTCTGTGCTGAAGGTCAGCTTTACTGGGGCTTCATGCCTGCTGTGCTATTCCATCCACGATTCCTGGCAGACTTAATTTTTTCCAGGGAGAGAGGGCCGAAAAGGGGAAAGAAAGACACCATAGTATCTCTCCACTGCTGAGGAAGCTTCCATTTTGCATGGTGTACCCATATGGTGGCTAAGGACTCAAACCCAGATCCTTGCACATAACTAAGTGTGGTCATACTGGGTAAATTATCTCCCTCACCCCCGCCCCTGTCTCTGCTTTTTGTTAAAGAGCTAAAAAAAAAAAATTTATGGTTACATAATATTCATACTAACCTTGTACCAGTATTAAATAACTTTTTGGTAACACTTATATAGCCTCTCCAGCTGTTCTTAAAGTACTGCGAGGAAATATAGAAAGTAACATTCTTTGTCATAGATCAAGGCTTCCCTCCATCCTGCAGGAGAGGTGCCCATATTACAGTCAAGGAAACCCAGGTGACTTGGGCAGGTTAAGCGGCTGGTGGGATGCATTGGATCGACCTTCTCGTGGTGCATCCCGTGAGTACCCATTCATTGGGGAAACTGACGATCCTTCCTAGCCAACTGAATCCACATGGATCCCAGTCACTTTCAAAGCCAGCAACAAGCAGCTCCTGACAGCTTTCAACCTGACGCTGTTGACTAGCTACGGAAGAAGGGCAAACGCTAGAAGAAGAAGCGGCTGGTTTTGTTGTTTGGTGCAGTTATCAGATGGCTCTGTAACAACAAACAACATACAAACAAAACACGTGGCCAATCTCCCCGACATGACCTCCTTTTGATTTCTCTGGCTGGCCCAGGATGAAAAGCCTGGCACCTCGCGGTCTGGGTCAGGCTGTGAGAGGCGAGAATGCTGCGGACAGCTGCGCTGGGACCAGCGTGCGTGGCTGGGCGCGAGAGAGGCTGGCTAAGTCGGGCTCTGCAGACGCGCCCTGCCCAGCGCCCCCGCCTGGGGCCCCTCACCCTTCCTCCAGGCCCCCTAGGGCCAGCACCCTCTCCAAGGCCCAGGCTCGTCTCCAGCCAAGAGGTCCAAAGGGGCTCCGAGTAGGGCGCAGTGGACGAGGCGCTGCGGGCCAGAGTCCGGCTGGGGCGCACTGAGGGGCTCGCCAGTGGCTGCCGGGCTGCCTGCCCAGCCGTGCCCGGGTCTCGCCGAGGCAGGCCAGGCTGCGCGGCCGAGACGCGCGCGGGGCTGGTGAGCTGCTCCCGGGCGGAGCGCCCTCTTCCCCACCGGGCTGCGCGCAGACCCCCAGGCCGCAGCCCCCGCCTCTGGCCAGCGGCCCGCTGGCTCTCCTAGCTCCTCTCTCGCCTGGGCCCGCCTCTTGGCGGCTTTCGCTTTCGCTTTCCATCCGCGGTCGTTGAGGAAAATGAAAGTGGCGAAGACTCGGGCCCGGGCAGGGGCTGGGGCCGGGGCAGCTGCCGGGACTACCCGGGCGAGGGGCGCAGAGAGCGGCCACCGCCGGCCTGCAGCCTGGGAGCCGCGGCCGCCACGCAGGCTGAGGTAAGCGCACCTCTCGCGGCCGCCTCGCGGGCTCCTCCTTGCGGACCGACCGGGTGGCCGGGCGGGGCTCCTGTGGGAGCTGGGGGGGGGGGGGGGGCGGTGGCGGTGGCGGTGGGGACTGTCCCTCTGTCCGTCCCGGCTGGAATGGCTGGGAGGCTCCAGGCCCCGCAGAGCGCAGACTCAAGCGCCAGCTCGGGGGCGACGTGGCAAGCCAGGTCCCAGCTCCCTGCACAAGTTTCCTTTGTGTAACACACACACACACACACACACACACACACACACACACACACACACACACACACACACACACACACACACACACACACACACACACACACACACACACTCTACCAGGTTTAGGTCGAAATGAAATTTAAGGAGTATGTATGTCAAGTGCCTGCAGCGTTGCTCCTCAGCTCAGAGGGGAGAAGCTCAATCTTTTACCCCTTCTGACCTCTCAGGCTCCTCTTCTTCCCCTCTCGGTGGCATCCGTCCTGTAGATTTGAGCGAGCCTTCAGGTCCTCGGACCCCGTAATCTTGGAGTTCTATTTATTTATTTATTTATTTATTTCTCCCAAAAGCAAGGAGGAGAACTAGGCTGGGAAGCCACCTTCTTTCCAAAGCCTCGTCCTTGTGAAGGCAGAGAAAATCGACCCTCCACCCCCACTCCCGCCCAACCCCAGGCTGGCATATCTAGTCCAGAAAGGGTGTACTCTTCCTAGACCTGGAAACTTCTGTCCTCACCAGCAGAAGGGTGAAAAGATGACTGCCCACTCTCTATTTATTGCTTGTTGTGACGTATATACTGCTTGCTTCTGGTATTTGTGTATTGGATTGCACCTAAAGACTGTGGAGACAGCCCCTCTTACCCTTAGGGTTTTCACCATGCCCTCATAAGAAGAGAGAGAGCCAGCCGAGAGATGTAAATTGCCCACAATGGGACAAGAATTGGTGGGAGAAGGCACTAAGGGCTGAAAGTGAAGTGACTAACTCTGTAGCCACCTACATCTGAGTGGTGACTGTCTTTGTAGGCAACATGATACAAAAGAATCCCTTTCTACTCAGCTTTAACTCAATACAGCATTCAGTTGCGGGGGGGGGGGGGGGGGGATGTTAGAGCAAAACTTGGGTGAGGCCATGGGCCCCATCCCTGGCACTGCATCAAAACAAAAAAGAATTCAGCCTAATCACATGCATTTGATCTTAAATTTTTCTTAACTGTGAAAATAGCCATCTTAATTTGACAAAAGATTATTGAAGACCCTGTTAAGAAAAAAGGGAAAAAAAGAGTACTTCACCCTGCCCCAGGCTGTTCCTGCTTTTTGAAAATACTATCTTTTTCACGGGCCAGAAAATCAGATTTTGTGACTTACCTTCAATGAGAGTTCTTTCTTTCCTTCTGAATTCCTACTGCCCTTCTCTTTCCTGTAAACTAAATTTTAAACTGTAGTAGATGGTGCTTGGATGAGTACCCAATGATCTCACTCATAGACGAGATTTAAGAAACCAATGGTAATGCTGAATGAAATGACTCAGTGATACATGGTGAAACTTCAATAGACTGTGATCTGTGGCAGCAAATTCAAAGACTCAGAAGGAGAAGGGAGGAGTGGTAAGGGCAGGACTAGGATTTATGGCCCTATGGAAGCAGGGTTATAACAGTTTGGTGGTGGGTGACATGTACTGACATATCTCTTGGGGAAATGTGGAAATGCACCCTGTGGCAACAGCAATCCTGTAAATCAGCTTCTTCTTTTTTTTTTTTTTCCAATGAAGTAATACAGTCGTTGAAAAAAAAAGTAGAACAGAAAAAATGATTCTTGGGGGTCGGGAGGTAGTGCAGTGGGTTAAGCACAGGTGGCGCAAAGCACAAGGACCAGCGTAAGGATACTGGTTCAAGCTCCCAGCTCCCCACCTGCAGGGGAGTCACTTCACAGGTGGTGAAGCAGGTCTGTAAGTCTTTCTCTCCCCCTCTCTGTCTTCCTTTCCTCTCTCCATTTCTCCTGTCCTATCCAATAACAATGACAACAATAACAATAAGAGCAACAAGGGCAACAAAAATGGGGGGAAAATAGCCTCCAGGAGCAGTGGATTTGCAGTGCTGGCAATAACCAAGTCCCAGCAATAACCCTGGAGGCAAAAAAAAAAAAAAAAAAAGACGATTCTTTTCCTTTCCTATTTTCTTTTCTTTCTTTTTTTTTTTTTAGGTGGGGGGATGATGGTAGACACCACTTCATTTTAATCACTCCTAGTTCTTGTTTCCATTTTCCTGAGAACAAGAGACCAAGCATAAGCAAGCAAACTCTTCTTTTCTAAATGACTTTGTTATTCATTGGCTTAGCCTTTGTTATTACATTCTTTATTAGAAGGTAATATGTGGGGTTTTACTTACTTTTCTTAGAATATCAAGCTTACAGAATCGAATTGCTCATACCCTTCACTCATGGTATACTGTTACCTCTATCCATTAAGAGTTTATCTTTCCGGCCAAGTGTTGACTCACTGTTTATAGCGTTCATATTTTCATGGACCCACCCCTGCCTGCTGAGGAGACTCTTCACAAGTGAAGAAGCAGGTCTGCAAGTGTTTATCTTGCTCTGTCCCTCCGTCTCCCCTCTTTTCTCAATTTCTCTCTGTCCTACCCAATAAAATAGAAAGAAAAACAAATGAACACAAAGGACACCAGGAGCAGTGGATTTATATAGTACTGGCACTGAACCCCAGCAATAACTCTGGTGGCAGTAAAAAAAAAAGTTTCTCTTTCATTTATTTTTATATTGTTCTATTCCCCCTTTTATGCCCTGTTGGAATATTGTGCAGATGTGGTTGAACATTGGCAGGGCCCACAAACCACTATATTTCCATGCAAGTATTATTTACATATCCCCCACCACGTTAGCCCCTCAGGGTATTGCTAATTCCCACCAGCTAAACTACAGCAACTGCAACTAAGGAAGTTCCCAGAATGCCTTCTCTTTTCTCCACCTTCTTCTCTAGCCAATTCAGTCCTGACTTGCCATTCGTTTTTACCCTATAAAACCTGCTGCTGTTCCTGGTTTCACTCTCTCTTTCTCTCTTTCTCCTCCCCATCCCGACCTGGAGAAGGGCTGGTGTGCATAGCGGGAGGTGGCCATTTTGCTAGCTCCACGTTGCCTAAACCCAATGTGCTCACACCCGACTCTGGGGCTCCGCATCAATGAAGAATTGTATTACCAGGGGCCAGGTGGGCCTGGTTGAGCGCACATGTTACAATGCACAAGGACCTAGGTTCGAGCCCCCAGTCTCCACCTGCGGGGGAAAGCTTTGCAAGTGGTGAAGCAGTGTTGCAGGTGTCTCTCTGTCTCTCACCCTCTCTATCCTTCCCTTCCCTCTTGATTTCTGACTATCTCTATCTAATAAATAAATGAATAATTAAAAAAAAAGAATTATGTTACCACGCCACCACGAGTCCATGGATCCTCTCTCCTGCCCACAACATTAGCCCGGCAGTACCCCATTTTTTTTCTCTCAAGTCCTTCCTTTCTAGGCCCACACAAACTTAGGCATCCATGTGGCATATTTGCTGGGTCTTACAAACTAGCTTTCATTATATCTGCCTAGAAATGCATCTATCATTGAAAGATATGTCATGCTTTGCTCTTTTGTTGTACATAGGGATATTAAATGCCACTGTGCCATAACTCTCTTTCTGTACCTTCTAGTCCTCCTCTGCTATTATGTTTTCCAGTTAATTGAGATAGGTGTATGTAAATCCAGTTCATTACTTCTAGATTTTGCATATAGTAGTTTTCTATCAAAAGTGCATATACTACAAGTGCTTAATCAGTCTCCTGAGAGTAGATACTGATGGCCTTTCTTGCTTCTACAACAATGCTGCACAAACATCCTTTCAGGTTTCTACATGTGGCCTTATGTAAGAACTTCAGAGATACACATGAGCTTGCTGCTTCTTTGATATTTAGGCGCTGTCTTCTGCTTTGTACAGAATGACATGATGAGTTTCCTCCCACCAGGAAAACACAACAAATTCTTTTTCCAGGGGGCCAGTTGGTGGCACACCTGATAGAGTACACACTTTAGCATGTGCAAGCACCCAAGTTCAATCCTCTAGACTCCATTCACAGAGGGGAAGCTTGATGAGTGAGCAGTGATGCAATGCTGCTGGTGTCTCTCTTTCTGCCTCTCTATCTCCTTCTACCCTCTCAGTTTCTCTCTGTACTGTCAAATAAAAGCAAGAGGGAAAAAATTCTCTTTCCAATATCTGGTAACACTTACTATGTCTAATTTACGATTGTTTATCATTCTGGTTAAAGTGGTACTCCATATATCTGTCTAAATTAAATATTTCATCATATTGCTTTGCTGTTTTGAGTTGCTAAGCCAGCTTATTTATCCTTTTTCTATGGGTTAGTTAATTAATGGTTAGTAAATATTAAAGTCTCTGATATCCTTCTTTTAGAATTCTGATATTTTCCTATCTTTGGTTTATTTGCATTTTGTTCTTTATATGCTGATGTTCTTACACATTTAAATGTTAATCCTTTGTTAAATGTAGATTAGAATTCTTCTGGTTACAACTAATTTATTAACTTTATTTATGGCCTTCTTTATTATTATCAAGTTTTATCATGATATGATTTACATACCATAAAGTGCACCTGTTTAAAGTGTATAATTCAAAAGCTTGCAGTATTTTTAAAGAGGGTGTAACTATCACTATAACCTAAATTTAGTATATGTACATTTTTTATTTAGTATATTTTTATAACTCCCAAAACACACCCTGTACTCATTAGCAGTCATTTTCCAATGCCATATAATAATTTCCTTCCTACCCTTAGCCATGCAAATGACTCTCAGTCTCTATATTTGACTGTGTTTGGACTTTTCATATAAATGGGATCGTGTGTGTGTGTGTGTGTGTGTGTGTGTGTGTGTGTGTGTACTTTACTGTGACTGATTTCTTTCACTTTGAGTAATATTTTAGAAATTTATCCTTAGTATAGCACATATCAGTAATGTGTTCCTTTTTACTGACCAACAGTAGTCCTTTGTAAAACTGTACTGTGCTGGTGCTCATGTGGGTGGTCTCACAACAGAGGTAAGCAAGCCACTGGTGTCCCCATTGCCAATTCAAGGGCTTGCACAAAACAGAAAGGACCCACCAGGAGAAATTCATCTATGAACTTCCAATTTTATTCAGAAAAAGTCAAGGCTTATATAGCAAAGTGGAACAAAGAACATTTTTCACATATGTCAGTTATCATAGGTTTCCAAAAGGTCAGTACCCCTATGGTGGGGAGGGCTAAGGAATGACGGGAATTGATGAGATACCAAAAGGTCAGAGCAATTAGTTTCCATGAAGCAAGAGATGTTAATTATCTAAAGGTATTAAGAAAAACATGGTGGTTAAGCCAGCAGAGTGAGATAAAGCAGAGAAGGGCAGAGTATTGATGTAAGACATGATGATCAAAGAATGGAGGAATAGGCTGTGTGGGGGTCTCATTGTTAAGTAACTGGCAAGGCAGTGTGATGGAGTATACTTTGTATGTGATCAAAAAATGGTGAACTCATAGTGAACTTTAAGTGAACTTTCAAGCAGGCAACCATTTGGTTTGCGGCAGAGGAATGAGTTAAGTGTGAGAGGTTGGAGGCCTCTGTGAAGCCTGGGATACTGACAAGGGGGAACTGAGTCGGGAAAGCGTTTCCCTCCAAGCTCTATCCTCAAAAGGGAGAGACTGACAGGTGGGGTGTCTTTTCAGAACTCCATCTCAAGGATGGGGGAGTTCCCCTGTGCTCTACCATGCTTTCACATGATCCCACAGTGCTGCAGTTTATTTATTTCTCAGTTGGTCTATTAGTAATGCTTATATAATCATTAATATATAATTATTAGGAAGATGTATCTTCATTTATCCTGGATATAATCTAGATTGTCATTGGTGGGTCATATGATATCTTTCATTTAAATTTGAAGAACTTCCAGATTGTTTTTCAGGGCATCTGTACCATTTTATAGCTGTGTATAAGGGATCCAGTTGCCCCATATCCTCACCAACACTTGTCTATCCTTCTGATTATGACCTTTCTAGCTGGTGTGAAATTGTAGCTTATTGTGGATTTGCTTTACATCTCCCCAATGCTTAATGATATGTGGCTCCTTTTCATTTGCTTATTAGTCATTTGTACAGCTTTTTCAGAGAGCACCTAGTAAGATTTATTTATTTTTTAAAAAGAAATCACACCTTTTTTTCCTTTTTTAATATTTATTTATTTATTCCCTTTTGTTGCCTTTGTTGTAGTTATTGTTGTTGATGTCGTCTTGTTGGATAGGACAGAAAGAAATGTCAAGAGGAAGGGAAGACAGAGAGGGGGAGAGAAAGATAGACACCTGCAGACCTGCTTCTCCGCTTGTGAAGTGACCCCCGTGCAGGTGGGGAGCCGGGGGGTTGAACTGGGATCCTTATGCTGGTCCTTGTGCTTGGCGCCACCTGAAGATTTATTTTTATCACACATGCTGAAGCAATGGGTTCATCCCCAGAACAGCATAAATGAGTTGGTTTTTTTTTTCCCCCCCACTAGGGTTATCACTGGAGCTTGGTGCCAGCATTATGAATCTACTGCTCCCAGTGGCCATTTTCTATTTTTTAAATTCTCTAGTTCTGTTCTTTTCTTCTTCTCCTCCTCCTCCTCCTCCTTCTTAAGATAGAATAGAGAGAAATTGAGAGAGGACAGGGAGATAAAAAGAGGGGAAGAAAGATAAACTCCGGAAAACCACTAAACAGAACTTGGACTGGAGTTGATGTATTGCACCAAAATAAAAGACTTTGGAGTGGGGGTGGGGGTTCCGGTCCTGGACCATGATGGCAGAGAAGGACCTAGTGGAGGTTGAATTATGTGGAACACTGGGAAATGTTATGCATGTACAAACTATTTTATTTTACTGTCAACTGTAAATCATTAATCCTCCAATAAAGAGATTAGAAAAGAAAAAAAAAAGACACCTACAGATCTGGTTCACCATTCATGAAGCATTCCGCCTGCAGGTGGGAAGCTGGGGCCCTTACTCATGGTAACGTGTGCTTAACCAGCTGTGCCATTGCCTAAACCCCAGGATTTTTTTTATACTATTGATACATGCCTTTTATCATATATATGAATTTCAAATAGTTTCCCTCATTCTGTAGATTTATAGATTTTCTTTTCACTTTTTTTTCTTAACCAGAGCACTGATGAACTCTGGTTTATGGTGATGTGAGGATTGGACCTGGGACTTTGTAGCTTCAGGCATGAGAGTCTTTTTGCATAACCATTATGCTATCCCCACCCTCTTTTCACTTTCTTGATAGTATTTTTATGCATTTCTTCAATTTTGTTGAAGTCCAGTTGATCAGTATTTTATTTTGTGAGCTTGTAGTGTCATGTGAAAGAAACCCTTGTCTAGCCCAAGATCATGAAGAATTATTTCTGTTTTTATATAAATGGTTTATAGTTATAGCTCTTACCTTTAGATCTGTAGTCTACTTAGCAAAAAATCTTTCCGGGGGTCGGGTGGTAGCACAGTGGGTTAAGTGCATGAGGCGCGAAGTGCAGTGGCCGACGTTAAGGATCTGGGTTTGAGCCTCTGGCTCCTCACCTGCAGAGGAGCCGCTTCACATGTGGTGAAGCAGGTCTGCAGGTGTCTATCTTTCTCTCCCCCCTCTGTCTTCTCCTCCTCTTTCCATTTCTCTCTGTCCTATCCAACAGCAGCGACATTAATAACAACAACAATAATAACCACAACAATAAAACAACAAGGGCAACAAAAGGGGGGAAATCAAATTTTTTTAAAAAATCCTTCAGAAACAGGGAATAGCATAATGGTTATTAAAACAGGCTTTAATGCCCGAGGCTCCAAAGCCCCAGGTTCAATCCACCACATCACCATAAACCAAAGCTGAGCTGTGTTCTGGTAAAATTAATTAATTAATTAGATTTTTAAAAAATATTTCCCTTTATGTGGTCATATCCACCCTTTCCCCACTTCTAATTTGTTCTGTGTCTTATTTATGAGATACTTTCTCACCTGAAGATCTTTTTTTTCTCTCTCTTGTCTCTACCTGATTGTTTTCTCTTCCACATATTTATATTTAGCTTCATTGTGATTCTGGGGAATAAGCTCTGAACCTCACCCATATGTGATATTGAGAGAGAGAGAGAAAAAAAAAAAGAGAGAGAGATAGAGAGAATATCATCATCCATCCGCTATCCATGGAACTCCTCTGGTACTATCTAGGGTAATCCCATGTGGTACCAGGGTCTTGAATCCAAGACCTCATGTATTATGCCCTACCAGGCAGGTGAGCTATCTCCTGGTGTGTGTGTGTGTGTGTGTGTGTGTGTGTGTGTGTGATATGTGTATCTTTAATGCAACTGCATTTTTTTTATCAATACTATGACTGGAATATATCTTACTGTGCACCTTTTTCCCCTTTTCAAACTTGTCATGAAATTGTTCTTCTATGAACATTTTTAAATTTATCTGGAAATTAAACAAAAATAGTTTTCCTGAAATTTTGACTAGCATTTAAAACATCACAGGTTGATTTGAAAAGAAGCAATACCATTCCGGCTTTGTTATTTGTTTTCTCATCACTAGGACTTCACTATTCTGAGTCAACTTTTTTTTTTTTAATAGAATAAGAAAAACAACAATAGAAGGAAACATTTCAGAGCACTAAAGCTTCCTCCAGTGCAGGGGGCCAGGCTCAAAGTTGGATCATGCGCATGAAAATTAGTACCTTTTTTTTAAAAAAAAATTATATTTATTGATTCCCTTTTGTTGCCCTTGTTTTATTGCTGTAGTAATTATTATTGATGCCATTGTTGTTGGATAGGACAGAGAGAAATGGAGAGAGGAGGGGAAGACAGAGAGAGGCAAAGAAAGACACCTGCAGACCTGCTTCACCGCCTGTGAAGGGACTCCCTGCAGGTGGGGAGCGGGGGGGGGGGGGGGGGGGGGGGTATGGAACCAGGATCCTTGAGCCGGTCCTTGCGCTTTGTGCTTAACCCGCTGCGCTACCGCATGTGCTTAACCCGCTACCGCTGACTCCCTGAAAATCAGTACCTTTCAATGGAAAGACATCTTACTATGAATGTGGTCTTTTGCTTCACTTATTTATTCTTTACATACTTTGATAGGATCTTTTTTTACTGAGGCAGAAAGAAATTGAGATGGAGGGAGAGAGAAAAACACCTGTAGCACTGCATTACCACTTGTGAAGTTTCCGCGCTGCAGGTGGGAACCAGGGACTTGAACGCAGGTCTTTGTGGATGGTGACAAGGACACTAAATTCAGTGCACTGCTGCCTAGGGCCCACCTTGATAGAGTCTTAAGAGGGAGTCAGGCGGTAGCGCAACGGGTTAAGCGCAGGTGGCGCTAAGCACACGGACCCCGGGTTCGAGCCCCCACCTGCAGGGGGGTCGCTTCACAGGTGGTGAAGCAGGTCTGCAGGTGTCTGTCTTCCTCTCCCCCTTTCTGTCTCCCCCTCTCCATTTCTCTCTGTCCTATCCAACAACAACGACATCACTAACAACAACAATAATTTTAAAAACAAGTGAAACAACAGGGAAAATAAATAAATATAAATAAATTCCCGAGACAACACTATTACATATTTTATATACTGATAGTTTCTAGATTCAATAACATTACTATTATAAATTGTGTCTTATATTATCACATTATTGTCTGTTACATACTCACCCCTTTGAACTGTTCATTCTAATTTTTTCCCCCTGTGCATCTCTTGAGAGTTATGCTGGTTGTAAGCACTGACAAATTTGATCTCTTTCCTTCCAGCTTAAATATCTGCTTCACTGATTCTATTCTTATTATTTCATTTCATTTTGGTGCCAAGGATCAAACCTAGGGCTTCACACATGCAAACTTTACACTCTACAATGAATACCATCCCTGGTCTTTTTTGGTTTTTGTTTCCTTGGTTACATTCTGTTTGTAACAGATTGAAATAAAGTAGGCATCCATAAAATGAGTTAAGAACATCAATTTCTGTCTCCAACAATGGCACTCTTTATAGGCAACCAAAGTTACCAAATTGATATTTTTTTCTGAGCTATTTTGATTTGTTTGAATGAACATATTTCTAGAACTTTAAAATTTTAATTTAATTTACTTTTTAAAATAGTTTTATCTTTAATTGTTGTTTATTCATTTTTATAGAGACAGAAAGAAATTGAGGGGGGAGGAGAAAATAGAGGAGAGAAAAAGAAAGACATCTATAGCACTGCTTTACTACTTATAAAGTTGTCTTCCCAGGAGTCGGGCAGTAGCGCAGCCTGTTAAGCGCAGGTGGCGCAAAGCACAAGGATCGGCATAAGGATCCCGGTTCGAACCCCGGCTCCCCACCTGCAGAGGCGTGGCCTCACAGGCGGTGAAGCAGGTCTGCAGGTGTCTGTCTTTCTCTCCTCCTCTCTGTCTTCCCCTCCTCTCTCCATTTCTCTCTGTCCTATCCAACAACAACAACAACAATAATAACTACAACAATAAAACAACAAGGGCAACAAAAGGGAATAAATAAAATAAATATTAAAAAAAAAAAGTTGTCTTCCCTCGCCCCATGCAGGTGGGGACTATTTACTGAGCAAAGTGACAAATGCACTCTGTTGGGTACACACTGCGCAGCCCCTAGTTTTCTAAAACTCATAACTATTTAAATCATGGGTCTCTTTCTTTGATGTACATACACACATACCCATAAAAACAAAATATCTCAATTTATGTAACCATTTTTCCATTAATGAGTTTTCACACTGACAGTTTTCTCTCCCCCCCCCCCTACACACACACCCAAGACTCCAGGGGTGAGAATGGGGAGGAAGGGTGGAATCAACAGTTCTGCCTTTTTAATAGTGGAATTTATTTGATGTGACAAATGTGTCCTTCTTTCTTGTCTCCTGTTTTATTATATCGTTATTGTAGGTTGTTTTTTCTTTAATCCCGTCTCTTTTTCTGGATTAATCAAAGTGTTTTGTTGTTGTTGTTGTTGTTCTCCATTCCTTCTCTCTTTTGTTTAGAGACTGAGAATTCTGCTTTTTTAATATATATATGTTATTTTTTGGATAAAGACAGATAATTTGAAAGGTTGGGAAGAGACAGAGAGAACTGCAGCATTGTATCTCTACTCATAAAGCTTTCTCCTGTAGGTGGGGACCAAGGGCTTGAACCCAGGTTCTTGCGTATGGTAGGTAACATGTATGCTTAACAGGGTGTACCACTGCCTAGCCCCCCAGAATCCTGTTTCTTACTAAGGACTCTCATTAATTCATAAGCATAGACATATTTTCTTGTAAGTGCCAGAATTAATTAGATAATCAATTAGAATATCAAATTAGATATTCTAAACATCAGAAACTCTATAACATATTTAAAATTTTCTATTCCTCTCTCTTCCATATCCTACAGGCAACATATAGAGGAACTATTAAAAATTATCTGGAAGTTTCCTGTTGGTATTACTTATTCATGTTTTAATACACACTTTTCTTTTTCTTTTTTTTTTTTTAACTAGAGTGCTGATGAGCTCTGGTTTATGGTGGGTGCAGGGGATTGAACCTGGGACTTTAGAGCCTCAGGTATGATAATCTGTTTGCGTAACCATTATGCTATCTACCCCCTGTCTATTTTTCTAGTATAGAAAGTTTTTCTGAACAAGTGTATTAATCTATATAATCTATTTGTGCAATTACCTATTATACTAGGCTGCCTCAAGCATATTTTAGCGTTTTCATAGACTACACTAAAGTTTTATAGTGATTTGTGTCTCATGGGTAATGCTTACTTGGGTCTCTTATTTCTCAAAAATATATGGAATTCATGCTATTCTTATCCTCATTTGACCTTTGCTGGCACATTCTGAAATATTTGCAAATGCTAAAGTCACTTCCTCATATTTTACTGAGTTTACTTTAGCTTGGTAAGCCAAGTGCATATTACAGTTTGTGTAAACTTAACCACTAACTGAAGGTTCATATTATAGCCTTGCTTTGGGTCAGAGCTAGTGAAAGAAGTATGACAGTATCTCTGAAAATTCAGCTGTTGAATATGTTATACTGAATAGTTGAAGATTTAAATATTTTTATGATATTTAGTATGAAGAGTTAAGGAAAATGGACACTATCATAGTAAAACTATGTTTGCCAAAACATGTTTAAAGTGCCCATACCTCTTGTCTCAATCCTATTTCTATGAATATACCTTCAGACATGCTTCCCACAAAATCTTATTTCAGGTGGTACAGGGTAATTCTAGGTAGAACACATCTGTGGCAATGTCTAACATTAACTCACTGTGAGAAACTTACTCCCTGGCTCAACTACTTTTCAATCTTCAGATCAAGGGAAAGAGAGAAATCTCAACTTGGCACTAGTATTTTTTTTAATTATGTATTCATTTGTTTATGAGAAATATAAGAGGAAAGAAAGAAGGAACCAGACATCACTTTGGTACATGTGCTGCCGGGGATTGAACTCAGGCCTTCATGCTTGGGAGTCCACTGCTTTATCCACTGCGCCACCTCCTAGTATTTTTATGCTCTGTGTTTTCCTGTTCTCCCATTTGGTATAAAAGAATGAACAAAGAGATAGCAGTATCTTAACTATATTTTTAGTTCTTTTGTTTTCTTTGGTATTTACTTTTACAGTTGCCTTATTTATGGTCTATGATACTAGCTTTCCATTTACAAATAATATGTGACTTTAACACACAGTTATTTAAGAGCAGAGTAAGTTGATTTAAAGAGAAATGTTAAGTAGAGGGCACATGGTACTTAATTATGGCAAAATAGTAATAATGCTATATATATACATTGCATGTAAAACAAGGCCAGACAGAATAACCTGAGCTTCAGATACAGATTTTATTTATTTTTACTTTTTTGCCATAGGGTTTCAGCTGGGGTCCTGCATCTATACAATTTCTCCACTGCTGGTAGGTTCTTATTCCTTCCTTCCTCTCCTTCTCCTACACTTCCTTCTCTCTTTCTCCCTTCCTTTCCTTCTTTCTTTTTCTTCCCTTCTTTCTTTTTTTTAATATTTTTAATTATTTTTTAAACATTTATTTATTTTCCCTTTTGTTGCCCTTGTTTTTTTTAACTGTTGTTGTATTTGTTGTTATTGATGTTGTCGTTGTTGGATAGGACAGAGAGAAATGGAGAGAGAAGGGGAAGATAGAGAGGTGGAGAGAAAGATAGACACATGCAGACCTGCTTCATCACCTGTGAAGCGACTCCCCTGCAGGTGGGGGCTCCAACGGGGATCCTTACAGCGGGTCCTTGTGCTTGGTGCCACGTGCGCTTAACTGGCTGTGCTACCACCTGACTCCCCTTCCCTTCTTTCTTGCTCTCTCTTTTTCATTCTTTATTTCTTCTTTCATAGAAGGTGAGAGATAGAGAAGAAGAGGGGAGCAGAGGAAGAAGAGACACCCCAGCACCACTCCACTACTTATGAACTCCCCTTCCTCCAGAGTAATTCCCATATGGCATACAGGCACTTACTTGGTCCTGAGTCCTTGCACAGGGCCGGGCTGTTCCTCCAAGTAGCGCTTTCATTATCATGAAGTTAGAAACTACTCAGTTGTCCCATGATAAGGGTTTAAATTATTTTTATATTTTCCTATGATGGAATTTTGCCAACTATTAAGAAGTATCTTTGGTAACATTAAAAGTTTATATACTGTTAGATAAAGCTGGTCTTCATAGAAATAAATGATTTTAGAGTAAAATATGAAAAATAAATCTGAAATTATTTGAAAAAAATTGTATTTCATCCTCTTAGCAATATCCCTGTCAAGCAGGACTCCATTTTTCAATAGTTCTGGGCCATTATGAATGGAACCAATGCTAAAAGGTGGGGAGAGCTCGTGGTTCTCCTTTATTCTCTTTCTTTAGTTTGTATTATCTTACTGACCAGAACATTTCTAGGTATTGAATATAGTTATGATTCTATATCACCTGGATTAGAGATGTGTATGTATATTTGTTTGTTTCACATAAGATAGAGAGAGAAGCCAAAGTACCACTCTGGTATCTGCACTCAGGTATCACCAGGACCAAACTGGGAGCCTGAGACATACCAGTCTTACATTCTACCAGTTGAAATTTCTTTCTTTTCCTTTTTTTTTAACCAGAGTACTGCTCAACTCCAGCTTATGGTGTAGGGGATTTAACCTGGGACTTTGGAGCCTCAGGCACAAGAATCTCTTTGCATAACCATTATGCAAATACCCCCAAGCTATTTCATATATATATATATATATATATATGTCCTTTTGGGGGATTACAAAAGCTCTCTGTTAGGCCAAATATTTGGTAGAAACAATTGCCACCTTTTACCCAGTAGCAGTTCTCAGGATGTTACTTCTGAGAGCTTCTTCCTGGAAATCCTGAACTCCCTTATAGGAATGTGGTTGTAAGGGCCTTGTAGAATAAATAAATGTTGTCTTCATTTAAGAGTAGCCTTACAGTCTGAATTCCAACTATCTGCTTTGACAAAAGGTACCCTGTTCAGAGTGAGCTGGCCAGTTCTGAGCCTGAGAGAGACCTGCTGCAGACTCCAATAACATCTGCCAGGTTGATTCTTTATCCTGGTACCCTCCTTAATTCCTTATCACCCCACCACCACTGGAGTTCAGATGCTCACCTCTCTTACCTGGACCACTGACTTTTCCCTGCCTCACCTTACCCTTCCCTACTGTGTTTTTTTTTTTTTTTTTTTGCTCTTCCTCACAGAAAACAGTGTGCATTAGTTTCCCATTGCTGCTTTAATAAGCAGCACATACATAATAAACCACAACACCAATGGTTTGAGACAATAGAAATTTGTTGTCTTATAATTTTGAAAGTCGTAAATCCTCAAATCAAGGTTTCAATAGGATTATATTCCATCTGGATGTTTTAATCTTTAAAACTAACAAATCTGTCATTCTCAATCACTTTCTCTTCTCATTTATTTTTCTTTTATTTGATAGGACAAAGAGAAATTGAGAGAGAGGAGATAGAGAGGGAGAGAGATACCTGCTGTTTCACCATGCATGAAGCTTCCCCCCTGCAGGTTGAAGCTTGAACCTGGGTCCTTGCAGGCTGTAATGTATATATTCAACCAGGTGTGCCACCACACCACAGCCCCTCTGTGACTCTCTTCACAGTCAAATATCTCTCTACCCCCCCCTTCTAAGGACACTTGTGTTGACACTGGGCACAACTGTCTCCTGATATTTTTTTTAAAAATTTTTAATGAGGGATTAATGGTTTACAGTCAACAGTTCAGTTCTTCTGCACAGTATTTATCATCTCTTCTGTTCTCACCTACATCTACCAACATGGAAGCTACATGAGAACAGGCACTATCTTTGGGGCTTACATTTCTATTCCCAGGTCCTAGAACCATGTCTAACAGGCACTTAACAGTGTGAATCTGCCAGGTGTTCAAAATCTCTGATCCCTCTTTGAAACTGGGTACTGTCAGGTTTCTTGTTTAAATTATTCAGCCTAACTCAATAATCGTGTAAATTGGAAAGACCTAAAGTATTCACTCATATCTGGGAGGACTGAGTTAATAAAAATATCATTTAGAGTCTCATCCAGCATAAGGTGAGCTCTGTGTTAGTTTACTGCTACATGTGAAGAAACGCTAGATTCTTTGATAGTTTAGATTTTTTTTTCTTATCTTTGGAAACTCTGTGGTGGGATCCCAAATACAGAACAGAATGAACTCTCTTGGCTCGTGCTTGGGAACAGGGCCAGTCTTCCTGCTGCCTGAGAACAGAGCCAGGCTTCTGTTGGGCAAATCTGGTCCATAATCTGCACATTTTCTCGTTTTGCCTGAAGGTGGCAGCACTTCCTGTACTCTGTGCATAGGCAGTCCTGAAACTGGAAGGCAAAGAAGCCAGAAAATGAGTTCCTTCTCCTAGAGACATGAATTCCAGGCACCAGTCATGGTGAGTGAGAATTTGGTCCAGATTTATTTGTGTAGTCCTTTGGTTGATTTTCACAGTTAAAAAAAAAAAAAGGAAGACAATAAGAGAAAAGAAAAAAAGAGAAAAGGAGAAGAGAAGAGAAGAGAAGAAGGAAGAGGGGAGGGGTGGGGAGGGGGAGGGGAGAGACGAGAGGAGGGGAGAGGAGAAGGGAGGGGAGGGGAGGAGAGGCGAGGGGAAGGGAGGGGAGAGGGGAGGAGAGGGGAGGAGAGGACAGGACCTCACAGGAGAGGACAGGAGAGGACAGGGGAGGGGACAGGGGAGGGGACAGGGGGGAGGGGAGGGGAGGGGAGGGGAGGGGAGGGGAGGGGAGGGGAGGGGAGGGGAGGGGAGGGGAGGGGAGGGGAGGGGAGGGGAGGGGAGAGGAGAGGAGAGGAGAGGAGAGGAGAGGAGAGGAGAGGAGAGGAGAGGAGAGGAGAGGAGAGGAGAGGAGAGGAGAGGAGAGGAGAGGAGAGGAGAGGAGAGGAGAGGAGAGGAGAGGAGAGGAGAGGAGAGGAGAGGAGAGGGTTGTAGTGAAACCAGAAGCATTGCTGGGATGTTACAGAAGGGATTCAGGGATGAGACGTGGCCCCTGCTCTATATTTGATGTGCTTTTCCTTCTGCACCTTCACCTGTGTTCTTGGTTGTTTAGAGAGTTGGTACTCACCCAGAACCTTCCCCTTAAGTCAACAGGTGTGGGTAAGCCAGAAGCATTAGGTATTCTTTGTTGCAGAAGCCTTCTACTGCATCTTTTTTTTTTAAAGATCTTTCCAGGTGACCTCAGAGTGAACTGTCCATGTCCATTTCTGTCTACCTGATCAGAATTTGCAGCCTCATTCATGGGCTTGTCTCCTAGTCCTCCCTTCTTCTCAGACTTCTAACTTCATAGTTCTAGTTTCCTGATCCTAAGTCCTTGTTTGCACTGCAGTTTGAGCAGGTGAAAATGGAAATCGTTTCTGTTCTAGCTTGACTCTTATTTTCTATCTTACCCTCAGTGAGCAATATATCTAAATTTCATATTTGGGAATAATAATACATTCTTCCTTTAATGCCAGGGGCAACTACATTACTTCTTGGCTTTCTGATGAGTGTTCCAGCAAAGATCTTCCTGAACTTCTGCAGCTGCTATGTTTTGTGATATCTTACCCTTAGTTACAACCCCTTCAGGACTCTGGCTTACAAGGATTCTGTGATGTTTTCCTTGAGTATTTCTTTCTGTGCAGGGAACTTGGTTATTCCTTGTCCTTCACTCCAGCCTGTGCCTGCTCAGCTGCCAGCATCTCCCTGTCAGGGCACTATGTTGCACAGCTTAAATCTCCTTCAACTCCCACAGAAATCTGGTCAAATAGCTTATTATCCCCTTGCTAGAATGTGGAAACTAACACTTAGATATTAAATTACTTTGAACGAAAATGCAGTGACTCAGAATGGCTACCCAAGGTCTCTATAGCTTCTGCCTCTTACCAGAGAGTGAGGCAAGCCATCAGTAGGTAGAATATGAATCAGTTACATTTTAAAAAGGAACAAAGTGAAATAAATGGGAAGCAAAATTAGGCTCCCCAGACAACTTCCATCTCTGCATTTACCATCCTAATTTGGTATAGTGCTGTTTTTGCTCTCTCATTTCATTTAAACTCACTTTTTGGCACATAATGGTAACATTTGCATTTATTCATTTATTTTTCCCATCAGGATCAATGCTAGGGCTGAGTGCCTATGCAGCTCCATTTCTCATGACAGCTACTTTTGTTGTTGTTGTTGTTTTTAAGATAGAGAGGGGAAAAACAAGAGAAAGAGACAAAGAGAGGGACCCCACAGCACTGTTTTACCACTTTTGAAGCTTCCATGCTTCGGGCACTCTCATGTGACAGTCTGAGGCTCAAACCGAGGTCCATGCACATGGTAACATGTGCATTCTGCCAAAAAAGCCACCTGCTGAACTCAAGATTTGCCTTTCATACTATGTGTCTTTTGTGCATCAGCTGATTCAGAGTTGTCTCTTGTTCCTTTGAAGGACCTGCAACCTTCATTTTTCCATAAACTGGAAAATTTTAATTGAAAAATGTGAAAATATTTTGTCTTTGTCCAGTGGGTTCAGTGATCTATTTAAGAGCACACACATACTGACCAACTCTAAGCTTACTGAACCAACTCTGTCCATCAAGGTTCTGGAAACTGGTGCAAAAGAAAAATGTCCTTTTCTTAAGTATGAGTTGTTACCAAAATCAACTATGTTATAACCTAGGTCTTTCATGAGTGCCTGCTGGTATCTGAGTATTTAAAAATATTACAGTTAAGGGGCTGGGAGATAGACCGGTAGAGTTTAGACCTTGCTCATTGTGTGTGCAGCCCTGAGTTCAAGTCCTGACACCACATGGGAACCATCATGAATGGAACTGAGGGAGTTCCCTGGATGATAGAACAGTGCTGTGAAGTCTCTTCTCCCCCCCCTTCCCTCCTCTAATAAAAAAATAATAGAAAACTGAACCAGGGAGGTCACTTATGTGTTATTGTGCAAGTGTGAGACCCTAGGATCATCCTCCAATGTCACATTAAAAAACAAATATGGGACCAGGTGATGGCTCCCCAGTAGAACACAAACATTGCCATCTGGTCCCTGGCTCCACCTGCAGGAGGGAAGCAGTGTCTCTCCTGTCTCTCTCTCTCTCATATTCTCTGCCTCTCTCTGTCCCTGTCTCTGTGTGTGTGTGTGTGTGTGTGTGTGTCTACCTATCTACAAAAAATAGAAAGAAAAAGGGAAGAAACGACTGCTGGGAGATGATGAAGTCATTGCGCAGGCCTCAAACCCCAGCAATAACCCTAGAGGCACATAATATATATGTAATTAACAAATACAAATTAACTGAGTCCTATGAGTCCTTTTGTTATTGTTTATTTATTTTGCCTCCAGGGTTATCACTGCAGCTCAGTCCCTGCACTATGAATCCACTGCTCCTGGTGGCCATCTTTTTTTTCTTTCCCCCCATTGTTGTTGTTGTTGCTGTTATTATTGTTGTTGCCGCTGCTGTTGTTGTTGGATAAGATAGAAAGAAATTGAGAGAAGAGGAAAAGACAGAGAGGGGGAGAGAAAGATACCTGCAGACCTGCTTCACTACTTGTGGAAGAGACCCCCCCCACTGCAGGTGGGAAGCTGGGGACTTGAAACCGGATCCTTGTGCCAGTTCTTGCATTACCCCCAAATAAAACTCCATATGTCTAAATTTTCACCCATTTCTCCCAAACACAAGCTACCCTCTTTGACTATATATTTACCTGTTCTAGATAATATCAAAATAGAACCACATGATATTTCGTCTGTCATACCTGGATTCTTACTCTTAGCTTGACATTTTCCAAAGTTCTCCTATGCTATATATATATTTCTTTCCTTTACACTGACAAATAATATTTCACTGTATGAGTGTACTGTGTTCTGTTTATTCATTCTGTTTGTTTATATCCGCCATTGATGGGTATTGGGATTACTTCCATAAATTGGATATTGTCACAAGTGCCACTATGAACATTATTATGTACAGGCTCTTATGTGTGTACCAATTGTATTTTGTGACTGCTTTTCAGGCTGAAAAAGAAAATTAGGCTTATGTTTAAAACTTAAAGGTACAATTTCTGTCTTTATTTTTTTCCCATTTTTATTGGGAGGCTAATGGTTTACAACACAGCTGTTGACGCATAGGTACATCCTCTCATCCCCCATAATAGGTGTCTGCAAGGCAGTTTTCCCCAACCTAGGTACTTTCCCAACATCATACCCAGAACTCCAGAGCCCCTCTATCCCATCCTAAAGGGACAGTTTCTTTGTGTAGATGTAGAATTGCCCTCAAAAAGATTAACTCTCTACTATAAGCTTTAAAAAAAAATCAGAAGATAGGAGATCCAAATCACTTGTCATTTGAATTTCTTACTTTTATCTTTTGGTGTTCTTGTTTAAAAAAAAAAAGAAAGAAAAAAAGAGTGAAATTTTAAGTGTTGGTTCTGAGGCCTCACCTGAAGTGTTGTGGAATTAACTGGAGGGCTATACAAGGACTTTTTTCCAGGTGTAATCAGCAGGTGATCAGGAGAAGTGAAGGCAGGAGCAGAGAGAATAGGCAGAAAGAGTATCTGGGTGGCATGGAGCACCCATGTACCTACCAGGGGTTCAACTTCCTCTTGATCACACTTATACTCAAGGTGTGGCTATTGCCAGATCTCAGCTCATGTGCTTCACATACCTTTGGGTCCAGTTTCTCTGTTTCAGACTCATGAAACTCCAGAGTCAGGCTGCTGGTATTTGGCCAAAGCAGGTGCTCAGAAGTATGTGTTGAAGACTGAACCAGTCCCTAAGGGACTTTGATAGTCTTTAGGGCACCATCCTAAAAACATTTCCGGGCTATTTGTTGTGTTTTATTTTAAACACCAGTTAACGTTTTCAGTTTAACCGTGTTTTCCTTCCTAAAAATCTTTGAGTTAATCTTGATTTATTCTGTAAGTTGTTTTTAGGGAGTTCCTCTACTTGTCAAGTCTGGGTTGGAGATATGGTGGGTTTTATATTGCCATCCACACATAGACCAATTCTGCAGAAATAATGGTAATTTCAGTTCTACAGTTTCATTTATTTTTGTATTTTTATTTTTCTCCCCTTGTCTAATAGAGGGAATGTTAGGATGTTTTTTTAATGTGTGTGTGTGTGTTGTTGTTGTTTGCTACAGGGTTTTTGATGGAGCTCAATCCCTACTTTACTGCTCCCAGTGACCACTCCTCCTTCTCCTCCTCCTTCTTTTTTCTTTTTTGATAAACAGACAAAAATTGAGAGGGAAAGGAAAGGTAGATAAGGAGACAAAAAGGGAACCTGAAGTACTGCTCTTCTAGTCATGAAGCTTACCTCCTGAAGCTGGGGCCCGGGGACTTGAACCCAAGTCTGTGAATAGTAATGTGTGCACTCTACTAGGTGCACCAAGACCTGGCACCTTGTTTTGTTTTTTTTTAATTTGTTTATTTTAAGATAGAGACAGATATAGTGTGTTTGTGAAAGAGACCACAACACTGATGCTTCCTTCATGTGGTGGGTGTTGGGCTCAGAGTGCCTCACTGCCCACCCCATGTACGGGGCATTTTATTTCCATTCTTTTCTTTTTTTAAATTTCTTTATTGGAGAATTAATGTTTTACATTTGACAGTAAATACAGTAGTATGTACATGCATAACATTTCCCAGTTTTCCATATAACAATATGACCCCCACTAGGTCCTCTGTCATTCTTTTTGAACCTGTATTCCCTCCCCCCACCAACCACCCACCCCAGAGTCTTTTTCTTTGGTGCAATATGCCAATTCCAGTTCAGGTTCTATTTATGTTTTCTCGTCTGATCTTGTTTTTCAGCTTCTGCCTGAGAGTGAGATCATCTCATATTCATCCTTCTGTTTCTGACTTATTTCACTTAACATGAATTTTTCAAGGTCCATCCAAGATCAGCTGAAAACAGTGAAATCACTATTTTTAATAGCTGAGTAATATTCCATTGTGTATATAGACCACAACTTACTCAGCCACTCATCTGTTGTTGGACACCTGGGTTGCTTCCAGGTTTTGGCTATTACAAATTGTGCTGCTGAGAACATATGTGTACACAGATCATTTTGGATGGGTGTGTTGGGTTCCTTAGGACATATCTCCAGGAGCTCCAGTGGCACAATCGGTTAGCGCTCGGTACTTATACAGGATATATCCCCAGGAGAGAAATTGCAGGATCATAGGGTAGGTCCATTTCTAGTCTTCTGAGAGTTCTCCAGACTGTTCTCCACAGAGGTTAGGCCAATTTGCATTCCCACCAGCAGTGCAAGAGGGTTCCTTTGACCCCACACCCTCTCCAGCATTTGCTGCTGTTACCTTTTCTGATGTATGACATTCTCACAGGAGTGAAGTGGTATCTCATTGTTGTCTTTATTTGCATTTCTCTGACAATCAAAGACTTGAAGCATTTTTTCATGTGTTTCTCAGCCTTTTGGATCTCTTCTGTGGTGAATATTCTGTCCATGTCCTCTCCCCATTTTTGGATGGGGTTATTTGTTTTCCTGTTGTTGAGTTTGGCAAGCTCTTTATGTATTTTGGTTATTAGCTCTTGTCTGATGTATGGCATGTAAAGATCTTCTCCCATCTGTGAGGGGTCTCTTGGTTTGAGTATTGGTTTCTTTTCCTATGTGGACGTTTTTAATTTGATGTAGTCCCATAGGTTTATACTTGTCTTGGTTTTCTATGTAATTGGATTTGTTTCATTGAAGATATCTTTAAAATTTAGATGGAAAAGAGTTCTGCCAATATTCTCTTCTAAGTACTTATCTGATAGTTTCTGGTCTAACATCCAAGTCCTTGACCCATGTGGAATTTACTTTTGTCTCATTCTTCTGCATGTTTCAACCCATTTTTTCCATTTGTTGAAGATACCTGCTTTCCCCCATTTAATAGTTTGGGCACCTTTGACAGAGATTAGATGTCCATTAGGTGTGGGGCCTTACTTCTGGGCTTTCAGTTCTATTCCACTGGTCAATGTGTCTATTCATGTTCCAGTACCAAGCAGTTTTGATTACAATGGCCCTATAATACAATTTGAGATCTTGGGAGTGTGATGCCTCCAGTTCTGTTCTTTCTTCTTAAGATTGTTTTGGCAATCCTAAGTCTTTCCAGATAAACATTTGTAGCATTTGTTCTATTCTCCTAAAAAAAATGTGGTTGGGATCTTGATGGGGATAGCATTAAATTTGTATATGGCTCTGGGTAGTAGTTTCATTTTGATGATGTTAATTCTTCCAACCCATGAACGTGGAATATCTTTCCACTTCTTTGTGTCTTTTTCAGTTCCTTGAGGAATGACTCAAAATTTTCAGTATACGAGACTTTCACTTGTTTGGTTAGGTTTATTCCAAGATATTTTATTGTTTTTGTTGCTATAGTAAAAGGAATTGATTTCTGGATTTCATGCTCTTCTAACTTAGTGTTTGCATAGAGGAATGCCACTGACTTTTGAATGTTAATTTTATAGCCTGACACATTACTGTATTGCCTGATGATTTCCAAAAGCTTCTTGCTGAATTCTTTAGGTTTTTCTATGTATACTATCATGTCATCTGCAAATAGGGAGAGTTTCACTTCTTCTCTTCCAATCTGTATGCCTTTAATTCCTTGCTCCTGCCTGATTGCTATGGCAAGAACTTCCAACACCATATTGAATAGTAATGGTGACAGTGGGCAGCCCTGTGTAGTACCTGATCTGAGGGGAAATGCTCACCATTGAGTATGATGTTGGCTATAGGTTTGCTATATATAGACTCCACTATCTTGAGGAATTTTCCATCTCTTCCCATTTTTGTAGTGTTTTGACCTTAAAGGGATGTTGTATTTTCTCAAAGGCTTTCTCTGCTTCTATTGATATGACCATATGGTTTTTGGTCTTCCTTTTATTGATGTGGTGGATCATGTTGATTGATTTATGTTTATTAAATCAACCTTGCATCCCTGGGATAAACCCCACTTGGTCATGATGAACAGTCTTTTTAATATACTGCTGTATCTGGTTGGCTAGAATTTTGTTCAATATTTTAGCATCTATATTCATCAGAGATACTGGTCTCTAGTTCTCTTTTTTGGTTGTGTCCCTGTCTGCTTTTAGTATCAAAGTGATGCTGGCTTCACAGAAGCTGGGAGAGAGTATTCCAGTGTCTTCATTCTTCTGGAAGACTTTTAAAAGTAGAGATATTAGTTCTTCTTTGAAGGTTTTGTAGAATTCATTTGTAAAACCATCTGGTCCAGGACTTTTATTCTTGGGAAGGTTTTTGATAACTGTTTCAATTTCATTAGCTGTGATGGGCCTGTTCATATTATCTAGTTCCTCTTTATTTAATTTTGTAAGTTTGTAGTTATCTAGGAAATCGTCCATTTCTTCCAGGTTCTCTAGCTTGGTGGCATATAGTTGTTCATAGAAGCCTCACATGATATGTTGAATTTCTGTGGTGTCTGTTGTGGTATCTCCTTTTTCATTTACAATCTGGCTTATTTGGGTCTTCTCCCTTTTTTGTTTTGTGAGTCTGGCTAAAGGTTTGTTTATTTTGTTTACTCTTTCGAAGAACCAACATTTTTACCTTCGTTGATCTTTTGTATGGTTTTCTTATTTTCAATATTATGTGTTTCTTCCCTAACTTTAGTGATTTCTGTCCATCTGGTTGCCTTAGGGTTCCCTTGTTCTTCTTCTTCTACATCTTTAAGATGTGCAATCAGTTTGTTTATTTGTGCTTTTTTTTGTTTCCTAATGTGTGCTTATATGGCTATGAGCTTCCCTCTCAGTACTGCCTTATCTGTGTCCCAAATATTTTGATAGATGTATCTTCATTTTCATTGAACTCTGGAAAAATTTTGATTTCTTCCTTTATTTCCTCTTTGACCCAGTAGTTGTTAAGTAGTGTACTGTTGAGCTTCCACATTTTGGGACTATTACTAATCTTTTGTTGATTGCTAAGTGTTAGTTTATTTCCATTGTGATCTGAGAAGATGCTTAGGATGATTTCAATGCTTTTGAATTTTCTGATACTATCTTTGTGGCCTAACATACGGTCTATCCTTGAGAATGACCCATGTGGACTTGAGCAGAATGTGTATTCCAGTTTCTTGGGATGAATGACTCTGAAAATGTCCAATAGTTCTAGTTTATCTAGCTCCTCATTTAGCTCCCTCATGTCTTTATTGATTTTCTGCCTGGATGATCTGTTAAGTTGAGAGAGTAGGGTGTTGAAGTCCCCTACTATGACTGTGTTGTTGTTAATATATTGCTGTAGCTCTTTCAGTAGATATTTGATGTATTTAGATGGATTCTCATTGGGTGCATAGATGTTAATAATTGTTAAGTCCTCTTGATTGACTGATCCTCTGAGCATTAAGTAATGTTCACCCCTATCTTTTTTAATTTTATTTATTTTAAAGTCTATCATGTCAGATATGAGAATAGCTGTTCCTGACCTTTTTGTGGGCCATTGGCTTGTATGATAGTTTTCCATCCTTTCACTTTGAGTTTGTTTTTGTCTTGTTGAGCTAGATGGATTTCCTGTAATTATCATATTGTTGGGTTGTGTTTTCTGATTCATCTTCCTACTCTGTGCCTTTAATAGCTCAATTCAGGCCATTGACATTTATTGATATCAAAGATTGAAGCTTTTTTAATGCCATTCCTGTAGATTTTTAGAGTGTTCAGATATATGCATATTTATGGTGGTCTGACTATTTATAGGAGACCTTTCAGAACTGCTTTCAGGGCAGGCTTGGTGATAGTTGACACTTTAAACTGTTGCTTGTCTGAGAAGGTTTTTATGCCTCCACCTAGTCTGAATGACAGTCTAGCAGGATACAGTAGTCTTGGTTGAAAGCCTTTCTCATTGAGCACTTGATAGATATCTTGCCATTCTCTTCTGGCCTGTAGTGTGTGTATGGAGAAGTCTGCTGCTAATCTTATGGGTTTTCCTCTGTAGGTTACTCTTTGTTTTGCTTTTTCAGTCTTCAGGATCCTTACTTTATCCTTATTCCTTTACATTCTAAATATGATGTGTCTTGGTGTCTTTAAGTCTGGGTTAATTCTGTTTGGGACCCTCTAGGCTTCTTGAACCTTTAACTAGACTAGAGAAGTTCTCAGCTATTATTTCCTGTAGAATGCTTTATTCCCCTCCCTCTCTTTCTTCCTCTGGTAAGCCAATAATGTGTGTATTCTTTCTTTTGAAGTCATCCCATAGGTCTTGTTGTTGTTTTCAGAATCTCTTAATCTATTTTTGAGATATCTTACTTCTTTTTTAGTTGTCTCTAATTCATCCTCAATCTTGCTAATTCTGTCTTCAGCCTCATTTATTCTATTCTCTCTCCCCTCTACTGTTTTCTGGAGTACATCCATTTTGTTACCCTGTCTGATATTGCTTTAGCTTGTTCAACTAGTTGTGTTCTTAGCTCAGTAATTTCAGCTTTCAGCTCTCTAATAACCTTGATATAATTAATGTTTTCTTCCAGAGTCTCATTTGTTGTTTCTGCATTTCTGATGATAGTTCTTTCAAACTCTTTACTCACTCCTGTGATTATTTCTTTAACTAGTGTTTGGATGTTGACTCCATTATTCTGTGCTTCAACCTTTGGGGGGCTTTTATCTGGACTCTTGTCCTGGTTCATTTCTCTAATATTTCTTCTTGTTGGTTTAACCATTCTATATAGTATGTTATGACGTCCCTCTCTCAGTACTGTTCATATTCCTGATCACTCTTGCCTGGATTGACTTGTGTCTAAGTAAGGTAATTAAATGGTTCTCAGTTGTGGAAATTGTTGTGGAAATGGTTCTCAGTTGTGGAAATTGACTGTTGTTACAATATTATTTTATTCTCTGATTTGGAGCACAGTGGCTTAAAGTCTCTTTTGTTCTTTCTCTTCCCTGTAGGCTATTGGAGCCTGACGACTTTTAAAATATAAGTAGGATTCTTAGCTTAATACCTCGCTCCTGACCAAGCAATAAAGCAGGATGGGGCAGAGATAATCCATTGTTTATGCAAAGAGACTCACAGCCTCACTGCTAAGCCACTGAGGTATAGATCTTCTCCTGAGTTTTCTGGTTAGTTCTCTGTCCCCTAGTGTTAGCACAAGGCCTCCCCGCACTGCTCCAGCTTCTGAAGGCAGTAGCAATGGAGACTCACAGTTGCATTTGGTGAGTCTCAGGGGAATCCTGTCCTCCCTTCAATCGTCTTTTTGTTGGTGAAACAAACTGGAGTTTTTGTCTCAACTACTAAACTGCTGGACTGTTACCAGCCACTTAATCTCTCCCTAGGCTCCTCTCTGTCCATGAGCTACACGTATTTGCAGTCACTGGTGATTTGGTGGGTTCCTGAAGTCATTCTAGTCCTATCTTGTTGCAGTTCCAGGTGATCTCCTTTGGTATTCCTAGTTGACCCAGGAGAGGAAAGGAGAGGAGAGGAGAGGAGAGGAGAGGAGAGGAGAGGAGAGGAGAGGAGAGGAGAGGAGAGGAAAGGAGAGGAAAGGAGAGGAAAGGAGAGGAAAGGAGAGGAAAGGAGAGGAAAGGAGAGGAAAGGAGAGGAAAGGAGAGAAAGACAGCTGCTGCTGTTCTGTAGCCCTGCCTCTGGAAGCTGATATCAATAGTTTTCTTACATTTCCTCTCTCTTTTTCTTTTCTCCTCTTTGTGTGTGTGTGTTTGTATATGTAGCTAGTGCCTCATATATACTCAATTTCCCCACTCCCATGCAGCTTTTTTCATTCATATAGAGGAGAGATACCACAGTATCAGAGCTTTCCCAAGTGCCATACCATCCCCACATGTGATAGTGGGGCTCAAAGTTGGACCTCATACTTGACAAGGCAAGCCCAATGTCCAGTGAACTATTTCCCCCAGATCCTTAATTGTGTTCTGAGTCAGTTGGTAGGAGGAATTTTTGTACTATTTAATGTCTGGTGGGAAGATACATCACAAGAAACAGTTGCCTTCTTCTGGTTAGAGGGTCAGAACTTTGTTCTTATTTATTGATAATACTTGTATCACTGAGTGCCCAGATCTGAATACCCATAAAAGTCCAAGGGAAAGCTTGTGAGGGCTGTTCCTGAGACTTTAGTAAAACCCAGATGGGAGAAAAGAAGGGTAGTGCTTCCAGTCACACAGGTGTGAGGAGCAGGAACAACTGGAGGGGCCAAACCAGGTAGGTGGGGTTCACCAGACTTACATAGTAGTAGGATTTAGTACCTACCACAGAGATTAACTTTAATGTCATAAATAATTGGTTGTACACCTGAATGACTTTGTTCTTGTGAACAAAGTATAGATGAAGTATAGATGACTGAAACAAAGGAACTTGAAATAAAATGGTAACTAAACAGCTGTCTCTTGGACTTGGTGAGAACTGGGGTAATTATGAGGGTTGGGGGCACAGAACTTTGGTTTGGGATGTGGTAACATAAACCAACCATATGTGATTGTGATATTATAACCCTGAAATTTTACACTTTTGTAGAACACTGTTAAGTCACTAATAAAAAAAGAAAAGGAGGGGACAAAGAATAGAATGTAATGACTTTTGGACAAGTGGATAAGCTTACTGTCTAAAGACTTTGTTGTCACCAAGGCTTCACTTTTTCAGATAGATAGATAGGTAGGTAGGTAAGTAGGTAGACCACAGCACTGAAGCTTCCTCTAGTGTGATAGGGGCCAGACTCAAGATGAGGTGGTGCACATGACAAAGCAGGTACACTATCCAGGTGAGTTATCTTGCCAGTCCTAAACTAGGAACTTTTTACTTTCTTTTTTTTTAAAGGTTTTTTTTTAATATTCATTTTCCCTTTTGTTGTCCTTGTTTGTTTTTTTTATTGTTGTTGTAGTTATTACTGTTGTTATTGATGTCGTTCTTGTTGGATAGGACAGAGAGAAATGGAGAGAGAAGGGGAAGACAGAGAGGGGGAGAGAAAGACAGACACCTGTAGACCTGTTTCACCACATGTGAAGCGACTCCTCTGCAGGTGCGGAGCCGGGGGCTCAAACTGGGATCCTTATGCCGGTCTTTGCACTTTGTGCCATGTGTGCTCAACCTGCTGTGTTACCGCCAGGCTCCCACTTTTTACTTTCTATTTTAATTTTAGCAAGGGGTAGTGTTGAGGCCTAGTAGATAGCTCATCTGGTAGGAAGTGCGCATTACTATGCAGCAAGGACTAAGCTTTAAACCCTGGACCACCACATCTAGTGCCTATAGGGGAAGCACCATGAGCAGTGGAGCTGTGCTTCAGGGCTTCAGTGTTTTCTCTCTGTGTATCTCTCTCTAGCTCTCTGCCTCTCACCCTCTAGCTAGAGGAAAGAAGGAAGAGAAAAATAACTGCTCGGAGTGATGGAGTTGTTCAGGCTCAGAGCCCCAGTGCTAACCTAGGAGTGAGAATTGTCTTTTCATATATTTCTTCAAGGTCACACAGTTAGTAAAGGTTGTTTGCCAGACCCCAGAAAATAAACTCAATCACTCAGTCACTCACTCACTCACTCACTCACTCACCTGGCCCCTGTATCATCTGCGAAGCACAGATTGGTCTTCAGATCAACCAAGAATTCAACCAGTTCTGACTTTGTCTGTCTGACCATACATAACTGCATTTGTTTGTCAGCCTCACACTCTAGGCTGAGCCTGTGGCCCGGGTTACTTTGCATAAGTCACTTCCCAGCCTTAGGCCCTAGGAAAGCAGGGCCAGGAAGATAGCGGGGCCTCCATGATCTGCACAATAGTCCAGACAAGTTTCAAGCGCTGCAGACATTTTCAGGAAAGTTTCTGAGCTACAGTTCCCCAGAGAAGTCCTCTCTCCAAAGTGAGTCCTGCAGGGCTGATCGAGTGCCAGGAAAGGTGATAGCACAGCTATAGCCACAGCGCAAGTTGACATGAGTTGGTGCCCTAATCCTCTAGCACAAGCACAAGGAAAACTTGATTTGTACTGAAGTTTTTCCATTCATTCTTTGTTCATTTCCATCACAGAGTATTCAGCAAATAGCTGAGCACCTGAAACATGCTGCTTACCACCTCTGAACTATGTACTTCTAACCCTGAAGAAAATAATCCACATCCTTACCCTCAGTGAGTTTATGGTCCCATCCAGGAGACTGACAATGCTTAACTAATTGCCTAGCAAGGGGAAGGACAGTGTGGCCAAGCAGCACAGGAAAACTTCTCTAAGTGGAGAAACCTGGGTATTGCAGGGAATACCTGTGTTCCATGACAAGGGAACAAGCCATAACCCTGAAATGGGATTTTCTAGGGATCCAGGTGGAGAGTGGGAGCAGTGGAGGCAGCAGAAGGAAGAGGACTGGGCAGGCGGCCTTGTAGGCCAGGGTCAAAAGACTAGATTTTACTCTAAATCCCATGATAAATTGTTTTAGGTATTGCCCCTAGCTGATCACCTTATAAGTCTACCCTCACAGAGAGTCTTCTGTCTATATTAGCCACTACAGTACTGTTAACTACAACTATGAATCTTACCTGATACAAAGTTTTGCTGTCCCCTCCCTGAAGAGCAAGAAGTCCCAGTTCTTCTCACCTGCCAGCTTGGAATCTAAGTTGGTCATCCTTGATTGAATTTATTTCTGGTCTCATCCATAAAATATGGCTAGTCAAAGAATTCCAGTCCAGAGGAAAAAAGGAGGGGCGAAATGCTATACTTTTTACTTCTTTCCCCATCTGTCTGCCTGTCTCCTTTCCTTCCTTATTTCTTCCTTCCTCCTTTCTTTCCTTCCTCCCTCCCTTCCTTTTTTCTTTCTTCCTTTCTTTCTCCCTTTCTTTCTTTCTTTCCTTCTTCCTTCCTTCTTTCCTTTCTTTGTTTTTTTTCATTTTGTTTCATTTTGTCCTGTAAATCATTATTTGGGAAATAATGATTTACAGGACAGTTATTGACATAGGTAAACTCTCTTCTCTCATGATAAACATCTACACACCAACACCAACTCAACTCCCTTCGACCATCGTGCACTGGATACCCAATGCTCTCCCCATACATTTCCCTGTAGTCCAGAGCCCCTTGCTTTGCTGCAGTAGCCCCCACCCCATCCTGTCCATCCTCCACTCTGTTTTCCTTTTCTTCCCTTGCTTCTTAAGTACCACTATCAGTGAGATCATCTGATATACATTCTTCCTCTCATGGTGTTTCCTATCTTGGAAATCCCATCTGTGAAAGGATCCCACAGAATATTCTTAATGGAATCAGAAATCTCTTTAAAATTTTATTTTATTATCATTATTTATGTATTGGATAGAGGCAGCCATAAATAGAGAAGAAGGGGAAGGTAGAGAGGGAGAGGAACAGAGAGAGACACCTGCAGCATTGCTTCGCCACTCACAAAGCTTTCTCCCTGCAGTTGGGGACTGGGGGCTTGACCCAGGTCCTTATACACTGTAACATGTGCTGAACCATGTATGCCACAATTATCCAGCCCCAGAATATTTCTTTCTTATTATTTAGGGAAATAATGACTTACAAGGCAGTTGTTGTCACATGGGTACAATTTCTTTTCTTCCCACAATAGGTATCTGCACACTACTCCCCACCATCAATGCACATTCTCCTCCGCCTTCATGCACCAAGTCCCTAAGGCCCTCTCAATCCTCTCTCTTTACCCCATAGAATCTTTGACTCTGCTGCAACAGACTACACCTTGTTCTAAAGTCATGTCCAGAGTGGTGTTACTGGCATTTGCATTTATATTATGTTGTCCTTTGCCCCACCCCTGACACACGCAACTTTTAATTTTTTTCAAGACACCCTTACATCTATCTTGATTCATAAAGTAGCTCTGTGTCACAGAAGTTAAGACACTGGGGAAAAATAGACATGGTACTGAGAGTCAGGTCTACTTTTACTAACCTGGTGACTATGGACAGTCCTTGAACTTCCCTGTTCTGTCATGGTTTCTGAACATGAGAATAAAAACAGTACCTACCTTAAAAGGTACCCTGAGGACAAATGTGATAGTGTATTCAACACAGGGTCTGGCTCAGAGTAAAACCTCAGTGAATGTCAGTCACAGTGTCAATTACATATAATTAGTCACATTAACAGGAAGGAAGATGAGACCAGGGAGGCTACATGACTTAGTTAAGGTCATGTGGAGAGTATTTAGTGGCAAAGTGGAAATGGGCTCCCAGGCTCATAGAGTTCCAGGACTGTCCTCTCTCCCTAAGATTCATTTTGTTCTCAGAGAGAAAATGCTAGTATGCAGTTAGGTAGTTCTGTTAGAGTCTGACTTTTTTGCAGCTGGTGCTAGGTTTTTTAAAAATTTTATTAGTGATTTAATATTGATTTAAAAAATTGTAAAATAATGGGTATAATCCCACACCTTTCCCACCACCAGAGTTCTGTATCCCCATTCCCTCCATTGGAAATGGCATTAGTTCTCCTAAGATCACAGATATGGGTTAACTATTATTTCTATAACTATCTTTTAAAATTTTTATTATCTTTATTTATTGAATAGAGACAGCCAGAAATAAAAAGGGTAGGGGAAGGTAGGGAGGGAGAGAGACACCTGCAGCCCTGCTTCACCACTTGCAAAGCTTTCCCCTTGCAGCTGTGGACCGGGGACTCAAACCTGGGTCCTTATAAGTTGTGGCATGCACTCAACCAGGTGTGCACCAAATATATATATTTATCCTTTTTTCTATGGTCCTATCTTCTCTTCCTTTCTGAGTCACACTTTTTTTTTCCTTTTCTTCCTCTTCTCTCCTGGTGCTAGATTTTATAAGAATTTAGAGAATGAGACTTCCTCAATACATAGGAGCCTCAATCCTTGGGATTAAGAGCCCCTCTGGGAGGGGGTTCCATGAGAGCCGAGGACAAGAGGACAGGAAACATTTCTCTTTAGTTTCTGAGAAGTAGAGGGATGCTAGAATAGTATGCTTCCAGCACTCCTCCCCTCCACTCTTCTCCACCCCGATCTGGTGCTGGCCAGATCTTCAATCTCCTTCCGTGAGACATACTAAAGACCAAACCTAGATATATGGAAGGGCTGGGACAAGTGTGCAGGAACCAAGCAGGTATTCCAGAACACTCTATCCCAAAGCAAAAATGTGCCCGTGAGGCACATTTCTGTGGCAGGACTCAGTAGCTCAGGTCTTGACACTGGAGGAGTCTCTCAAGACCCTTTTGGAGAAGGAAAACTGACCTTGGCCCTGTGGGTCAGGGGTGACAAATTCCCTTTCCAATAGACTCAATTGCCGTATCTGATAACTAGTCCCACTGAGCTCCCAATGAGCTCCCAATGAGTGGTGGTGGCCCCTGTTCTTACAAAGGTGATTTAAGGACTTCCCAATGGGGTTTTCCTAAGAAATGGACAGCACTTAGGATCTTGCATCAGTCAATATAGCACATGGTCATTAGACCTGGGTGTGAATATCAGCTATGTGTTTGCATGTATGTGTGGGTGGGGAAATTATTCAGCCTCTTCAATCTCTTGGTTTCTACATCTATCAAATGGGAACAAGCATACCTACCTCACAGATTTGCAATATGAATTAAATTAAGTAACCTGCTTGAACTGGTTATCATGTGCAGAGCCTATGGTAGCTATTTTTATCATTCTTGTCAGTAGAATTAAGCATATCAGTGGGCTCCACCAGTCTGTGGGTGGAAACAGCTTTCACATGTGGCTCAGCCTTGTGTAGGCTTGCATCTACCATGACTCAGGAGCCTAGAATGACTGAGATGAAGAGCTCAAGCCTCTGTTTGTTTTGCTGATTAAACTCAATTCTGTTGTCCAGGGTGGGTATTAAGTTTCTGCTGAATAAATGTCAGGTCATTCATTTCCTTGTTCTTTTTCTGCTTTGTTCAGGGCTCTTGAAAGAAATAGATACATAGCTAAAATGTATTGAGGAAAAAAGTAATAGTATTGAGGGTTTACTATCTAAAATTTTATATGCATAACCTTTTTTTAAAAATTCATTTAACAACCAACCAAATACATGATGATTAAGATTGCCCTGCTCAGCTCCTGTACAGCCTCCAGGAGCAGGTTGATGTTGGTGGCTTTGAAAGGGTTAGTCTGCTCTGTCCCTCCCCGCTTCCTGGACTGAGCTGTGTGTTGTAGAAGGAAACCCTGTGTCAGTTTTAGAACTGAGAACACTGAATCTCCTCCTTTAGTAGCCATCTCAGGATCTGCAGGGAAAGTGGCTTTTTCCTCAGTCACCTTGAGGCCAACCAGTCATCTTCAAGAGTAGTAAGGGGCCCAGTTTGAGAATGTACTTGGGTTTTGAGTGGACATGTGGATGTCCAGAGTGAGTAGCAAGGTGTGTCTTCTTGCCCTTGAGGTGAGTCACCTGACCACCGCTGGCTCCTTCCTCACAGTTCTGCATCTGCCTAGCTCTGGGAGTAGAGGAAGCAGCCTGTGGGGTACTTTGAGGGTTTCAGCAATCCCCAGGGGGACTGGGGTAACAGGTGGGTGTGATCTGCTCCAGCCACAGTAATGACTGAAAAGTTATCTAAGGGCCTCCGAGACTAAAAGAAACACTAATATATTTGAGGTGGGGGAGTGGGGGGAGGGTCTTCATTCAACAAGCATTTATTGAGCATCTATGGGCCTTCGGGGACCAAGAAAAAGAGACCTCAGTTGCAAACTGGTGTGAGGCCACCTCCAGACTAGCTGGCAGGACCACCAGTGACCACCAGAGAGCTCCACTGCTCTCAGAAAGATCCTGGGCTGGCAGAGGGGTCCTGTTGACCTTGTTTCCATTTGTCAGAGCAGCTTCCATGACAACCAGGAGATAAATACCTGAGGTGGAGTAAAGCCTGAGGCAAGATTAGGTCTCTGGATCTAATGGGGCGTGTACTGCAATTTGGACCCTTAAGTGATCAGAATCCTTTGCTGAATTTCTGTGATCACCTCCAGGTCCCTTTGCAAAAAGGGCCCCCCTCAATCCTCCTTGCCACCTTATTCCTTGAGATAAATCATGTGACTTAAGAGAAGCAAATCTGACCTCAGTTACCAGGTGCAAACATCAGTCATTGGGAGTCACCAGGAGGCCAGTGTCCCTGGTCGTTTCAGCCAGGCGTTAAATATTAAGAGTGCATTCAGTCCATGGTGTGATAACGGCTGTCTTTCAGTTTATGATTTACAGTAAACCCCAGGCTTCAAGGAAGGACTAGGAGCAGGTGAGACCTGGCCCTTTGCTGAGCTGACAGAGCAATTTCTGCAAGAGTGGGAGAGGCAGAAGCAAGGCCACAGTTTTTCAAGGCTAATGCCATACTCCAAAAGAGCCAAAGAGTCACATGGCCCAGCCACATCAGGCAAGACAATATTTCTACTCCCAGGCAGGGTAGCAATATAGTAAAAGAGAGACATCTGTCCTCAGTGTGCTGGCCACTATGCCTTCTCCTACTGGCTACCAGGCTAGGAGTTGTGGGCACATTCCTCTGTCAGTATGGACCATGAACAGCTGGAGCTGCTGCCACAGAAAGCTAGAGGAGCATTTTCAGCATCTGGGTCTACAGGCACATGGGATGAGATGTCTGTGTCTGAATACAAGGAAGCTAGGTCTAGTCAGGCAGCATATACCACTTAGGCAGATGAAGGGAGCTGTGGCCCCCCTCCCACTATCCAGTGGCATGAAGTAAGCCTCTCTGAGTTTCTCTGGAGCACCTTACCCAGCAACAGGATTAGAGAGAATGTGTACATTAAATGAGATCAGAATGCAGTAACAGTGGCATGGAATCACTTACCATAGCTAATGAGCACTTCCCTGTGTGGCACCTCACTGTGCTAGATGCTGGGGACACACCTGTGGACACACAGGGTCCCCTCTCATATGGACTTTACAGTCTTAATAGTGGGGATAAAAAAAAAAGTAAACACACAGATAAAACGTTACCATGTGCAGTAAATGCTGTGAAGCAAACTAAAACACGTTGATGTGTAAAGCCAGTGACTGAGTAATTACTTTGAATTTGGGTGGTCATGGAGAGCCTCTGAGAAAATGGCATTTAAAGGGATACCTGAGGGGGCTGGGCAGTGGTGCACATGGTACTAAGCACAAGGATCCAGGTTTGAGCCCCCCAGCTCCCCACCTGCAGGGGAGACACTTCGCAAGTGGTGAAGCAGGTCTGCAGGTGTCTCTCTTTCTCTTTCCCTCCCTATCTCTTCTTCCCCTCTCAATTTCTCTCTGTCTTATCAAATAAAATGGGGAAAAGTGGCTGCAAGGAACAGTGGATTCATGATGCAGGCACCAAGTCCCAGTGATAAACCCGGAGGCAAAATAAATAAATAAAGTGATACTTGAAAAAGAAGATTGAGGACAGAGCAGTTGGACAATCCTAAGGGCACCTGTCCCAAGTGCTGATGGGGCAGGAGAGCCAGCATGACAAGGGGAGAGAAAGAATGTCCTAGAGCATATAGTTTGCTTAACTTGATGTTTTGAAGTTTGCAGCACTTTGGGGGATTCACTTCTCCAGGTTGATTCTTTCAGATAGAAAGTCAGAAACAGAAAGAACGACACCACAACACTGAAGTTTCCTTCAGTATAGTGGGTAACAGGTTCAAACCTGGGTCATGCCCATAAGCAAGCAAGCAAGTATACTCTCCAAGTAAGCTATCTTGACAGCCCAACACTTTTCTTATTTTCTCAATCATGCCATAAACATTCATTCACTAAATTTTTACTGAATGTCTTCAGTATGCCAGACTTTGTGCTGGATGGTGGTAAAACCAAGATGAAACATGTCAAGGTCCCATCTAAGAGGTCTATTGAGAGAATTAGACTAGGAAGCTTGGACGGTATAGTCAGATGGTATAATTAGTGCTGTGGGTGAGATCATCAAAGAGAGCTGAAGGGGTCTTCCCAACCCTTGTGGGCATTGAGGGGAAGAGATGACTCTCAAGGAGTTATGGAGGACACAGTGAAGTCAGCCAGGTGAAGAGAGTGTGTGTTCCAGGCAGAGACAGTGGCCTGTGCGAAGGCAGGAGGAGGGGAGTGTGAGCAGCAATGAGGATTCCAGAGCAGAGCAAAGGGCTGACAGTGGTCTGCTCTCCCTGTACCAGGCACTCGTGCATATCCTTTGGAGTTTTTTTATTTTATTTTATTTATTTATTTTCCCTTTTGTTGCCCTTGTTGGCTTTTTTTATTGTTGTTGTAGTTATTATTGTTGTTGTTATTGATGTGGTTGTTATTGGATAGGACAGAGAGAAATGGAGAGAGGAGGGGAAGACAGAGGGGGGAGAGAAAGATAGACACCTGCAGACCTGCTTCACCGCCTGTGAAGCGACTCCCCTGCAGGTGGAGAGCCGGGGGCTGGAACCCGGATCCTTACACTGGTCCTTGTGTTTTGAGCCACCTGCGCTTAACCCACTGCACTACCACCCGACTCCCTCCTTTGGAGTTTATAGAGTCCTGAGGGTCCATGTCAGAGGCAAGCAAAGCCTTAAAGAAAGGGCAGAAAGATCCATAGGCTTGGACGACTCCCTGTGCAAGTCATCCCATGGGAGAATGGTCTTAGGCCAAATAGCCATTTCTCAATCAAAATAAGAGGTTCAGTGAATCAGGCCCCCCAGATGGGAGCATACAAGTGTATGAACACATTTGACTACCTGTTTTTTGTTTTTATTTTTTAAAGAAAGGGGTCACTGAGACAACAACTCATTAATCTTGAGGTAAGAATAAGGTTTTGCATGTAGGGCAGGAAGGCCTTCTTTGTAAGTCTCATTGAGCTATAAAAATTGCAAAGGCACTACTATCACAGCCCAGTTAGTGCATAATTTGATCATACAGTAAGATAGTCCCATGTCCATTCCAGCATGAAAGAGAACACATGTCTTTCATCCTTGTCTCTTACCTTGTGCACTTCTTTTGATTTCCTTTCTCATCCCCAGCCCCCCAGGTCCTTTGGTTACCTTCTCTACACAGTCGTTACTCCCTTAAAACTCTCCAGTATGGGTAACAATACCTAATTTTTTGGAAACCACCCCAGCCTTTCATGACTTGATGAGAACTAGGAAGTAAGCAGTAAGGAAAAAAAAAAAAAAAAAAAAAAAAGCAACCAGTGAGAGAGGGAGGAAAAGTCCAAAGTCTAGAATTAATTAACTTTTATTGAGGACCTGTGGACTTACGATGCTCAAGATTATCACCTTCTCTGCTTTGTTTATTCTTCAAAGCTCCTCCTTTGCCCTCTTTAGAGACACCTTTTCCTCCATGTGTGTCCTAGGCAGCAGACCTGTAAGCGTTGCATCACCATTTACTTTGCCTCTGACTTCTAGCTAGTTTTAGTCAATCAGGAGCACTAGCAATCAGTGAACATTGGAATAGTAGGTGAAGAACTTACTCCTCTGAGTCCCCACTGGGTCACCACAAGCCAACTGCATCCTACTCTGGAGCCCACAGCTCCAGCCAGTCCCTCGCTCTGTAAGCCTCCTTCTCCAGGTTCCCTCACTTTCCCCTTTCTCTGACAGCTTCAGGCTTGAGGTGCTGACATTCTCTACTGTGACTAGTGTTTAAGCACTTCCCCATACCTTGTTCTCCTTAAATCCTTTGTTTAAATGTGCCACCTAATACCTAGAGAAATCTCACAGCCCTATAACCTTTGTGAAGTAAGCACTATACTATCCTCATTGTAAAACAAGGGACTTGAAACTCAGTTTATCAACCTACCCAAGAGCACACAGCAGGTAAAAGGTATAATTAGGAGTCAAGCCAGTTATTCCTGACACATTTAACAAAATTCATGTATGCTCAGTTACTGTGTCACATTGTTTTCCCTACACACACACACACACACACACACCACTTCCCCTGGATTCCAGTAAATGTCTCTTTGTTCTTTGCTCCTGTATATTGTTTCCCAAAACCATAATTAAAAAGAGAGAGACCAGAAATCAGATGGAGAGATAGCTCATTGGTTAGGGCATGTGCCTCACCATGCATGTGACCCAGACCTGAGCCCCCCAACATTACATGGGAATGTTACACTCCTGGTGCTGTGGTGTCTGTTTCTTTTTTTTTTAATTAAGATTTTAAATATTTATTTATTTCCTTTTTGTTGCCTTTGTTGTTTTTATTGTTGTTGTAGTTATTATTGTTGTTGATGTCATCGTTGTTGGATAGAACAGAGAGAAATGGAGAAAGGAGGGGAAGACAGAGAGGGGGAGAGAAAGATAGACACCTGCAGACCTGCTTCACCGCCTGTGAAGCGACTCCCCTGCAGGTGGGGAGCCGGGGGCTCAAACCTTGATCCTCATGCGGGTCCTTGTGCTTTGCGCCACGTGTGCTTAACCTGCTGCACTACCGCCAGACTCCTGGTGTCTATTTCTTTATCTCTCCCTCTCTCTGTACTTAAATTAAAAAAAAATTGGTCTGGGAGCATGAAATTGTACATGTATGAGTTCTAACTCTGAAAAAGGGGAGAAAGAAAGGAAGGGAGGGAAGGAGGAGGGTGGAGGGAAAGAAGGAAGGAAAGGAGAGAAGAGGAGAGGAAAGAAAGAAAGAGAGAGAAAGAAAGAAAGACAGACAGAAAGAAAAAAGAAGGGGAGAAAAGGGGAAGGCAGGAAGAAGGAAAGAGAGTGATTAAAAATCAGGAATGTTGGGAGTCAGGTGGTAGTACAGCGGCTTAAGCACAGGTGGTGCAAAGCACAGGGACTGACTTAAGGATTCTGGCTCAAGCCCCCAGCTACCCACCTGCAGAGGGGTCGTCTCACAGGCAGTGAAGCAGGTCTGCAGGTGTCTATCTTTCTCTCTCCCTCTTTGTCTTCCCCTCCTCTCTCCATTTCTCTCTGTCCTATCTAACAATGACGACATCAATAACAATAATAATTACAACAACAATGAAAAACAACAAGGGCAACAAAAGGGAAAATAAATAAATATTTTAAAAGATCAGGAATGTTAAAGGAAGACTTTCAAATAAATTATGAGAAGTAGCTGGTGACTATCTGAAATGAAGAAAAGGTTAGTAATAATAAAACCAGGCCTAGGAACTAAAGCTATCTATAGAACCCACACTTGGAATGTCTCCTGTCATTCTGGGAAGGGTATCATTCACATCACAAGCCTCTGGAGCCTAAGGGAGGGTGTTTGCCAAAAATGCTAACTTGACTTTCCTAATTATTCTCAACCTTGGTTCATATATAAGTGTCCAGTTTTCATGCTTAGTTTGTGACACCCCAAGCGTAGGACAGAGATTCTTTTTCAGTTCTGAAACTGCTGATTCAGTTTGCATGAGGATATTGCTTTTAAGGAACTTTCAGAAACATCTAAACTTTAATTGTAGCTGTAGTTAAAGAATCTCTGGGTACAGAATTTTTTTCCACTTACCAACATTTACAGAATCTGATGTCAGTTGAGGCTAAAGAGAGACTCTGGGGAGAAGGGCTGGTAGCCATTCAGCAGGTGAAAGGGCCTTTATCTTGAACTCTGTTTATGTGCAACTGAGTGACTGACCTCTTGATGGCTTGTCTGGCCAGCCCTTTGGGATCTTAGCTGGAAGAGACTATAATAGGACTGCTTTACATGCATTTGGTTATTGGTATAGTGATTCTTTAAAAAACTTTAACATTTGTGTTACTTTTGACAATTTCAGATATATTAGACTGCTAATTGCTTTTCCTTATTTATGCTCCTCTGATTTCCATCTAAACCCTCTGCTACCCAACACAACTTATAGACTGTTTCCAAGCACTCTTACAGATAGGAGTGTTCAGTACTAGTCAGCGAGATATAAGTGAGAATATCATACAAAACTTCTTAGAGGTCTCCTTTAAAGGATAGATGTGTATCCTTCTACCCACCAACCTTTCTCCAACCTTCGTCTTTAAATGAAACCCAAAGAACTGAAGCAGCCAATGTGGAATATGAGAACTGCGCCCTCAGGATGGAAATAGAATGAGATAAAAGAAACCTATGTCCCTTGTGACTCCAGGAACCACCATAGCCTCTTGAGCTTACAACCTCTGGACTTATTTTATGTGTGAAAGAGAATTAAACTTCCATCTTGTTTAAGCCACTGTTGTTTTCTATAATATACAACTGAACCAAGTTATTTTTTTAACACTTGTCTTTTGATATTTATTTATTCTTCTTTATTGGGGATTAATGGTTTATAGTTAACAGTAAAATACAGTAGTTGGTACAGGTGTAACATTTCTCAGTTTTCCACATAACAGTTCAACCTCCTCTACGTCCTCTGCCTTCATGCTGAACCAAATTCTGACCAATCCAAAATGCCATGATGTTCCTTTGAAATTTTATTTTCATTACTGATAAGTTGTGGTTTTTTCTGTTTGTTTAACATGTGATGGACATTTACCTCTATAAGTATACGTAAGATTACTCTAGTGTGTGGTTATACCATATTTTCATTTTCCTCCTCTAGATGAATATGCAATTTCTGTTGTCACACTAATATGTAAGGGATTTAAAATATCTTCATTTCTATACATTCATGTATCTGTACTAGTGATCCTATAAGATTTCTAAAAGTGGGCTCATTGAGTTACAGACTACATACATAGCAAATATATATACTACAGTTAACCATTTGTCAAAACTTTATTTCAATTAATTCAGTGACCTTTTATTTTTTGTTCGTTGGTTTGCTTTAATTAAAGTAACGTTGGTTTACAAGACTGTATGCGTCACAGGTACAGCCTCACACTTTATTTTGATGTATACTGCCCTACCGTGCCTGTGTTCTCCCCACTAGTTTATTCCTCAGTCTGTTTCTGGAATTAGTTTGATAAAACTCAGATGTGAGCATGATGTTCCTTTTATTCTTCTTATTTATTTATTGACTAGTTGTCATTTAACAGCTACAAGGTTCTAAGAGTGCGGGGTATAGTTTCACACTACACTCACCACTTAGGCTCTGTGCCCTTTCTCCTCCACCCCTACTACCTCCCTTGTTTTGCTTTATGTTTGTTTAGAGCTAGAGGCAGAGAGAGAGAGTGTGTGAGTGAAAAAGACCACAGCACTGAAGCTTCTTTCTGTGTGTTAGGGTCTAGCCTTGAGTGGGTCACACACATGGCAAAAAGCAGAATGTTATCCAAGTGAGTTATCTAATGACTGCCTTTATTATTATTATTATTATTCATTCATTCACTCATTCATTCATTTATTCCCTTTATTTGCCCTGACTGCCCTTGTTTTAAAGACTCAAAATCATGGACTTTCATCCAGGATATTTCTTTCTTCTGAGAGAAAAAAGTTAAGGTGAATTCAATAATATGTATACCTCCTGCACACATGAGAGATATCTAGATCATCTAAGTAATTTGCTATGTGACCCTAGACACCACCTTTTAAACCACCTAGTTAATGCAGAGGACCTTGTGAAAGGTTAAGGCATGTAGACCCACCTTTCACCTGCAACAGCTCCTCTGATTAGTTCTTCCCTGGGATATGGTCTTTCCTGAAGGTTATTTTCATTCTGTCTCCAAGACTCCTCCTATGAAATTAATTTTTTGCCAAGGGTATATTTTGGGGTGATGGTGGCATATTTTTACTCTCATATAGTACCATATTTGGAACTTATCAAGAAGTCTTATAATTCAGAAGTTAATAAGTTAAAGTATTTTGTCAAATCCTTCTCTCAGTCCTGAGAATAGACTGACTAGTCCAGCTAAGCCGTTGTGTTCACATCCAGCTCTCTCAGTCAGTTTGGGCCCTCTGGGAAGCAAGCACCAAGGTAGGATGAGAAATCCAAGAGATTTATTAGTGTGGGTAGCTTGTGGGAAAGGAAAAGTGGGGAGGAGGAAGAAGGCAGCCTTCAGACTGCAATCAAAGCCTGACTTCTGGGACTGGACAGGGGAAAGGAAGGAGGACTGGGTAGGAAGAGCCTCTACCCTAGTGCTGGTTTAACCAGCCTAGCAGGGATTCCAGCATGAAGATCATCCTTTAGAGGCATCTCATTTGGGGCAGAATTGAACAGGACCTAGGACCCGTGCCATAGTAATCCACTGGTTGGGAGAGGCTCAGAAAGCCATGTGGCCTTGACTGAATGGCAGAGTAGACCCTATAGCAGCAAGCTAGCAACTGCCTGCACTCCACTCAGAGGACTTTTTCTTTTCTTTTCTTTTCTTTTCTTTCTTTTCTTTCTTTCTTTTTTTGTTTGTTATTTATAAAATTGAAATACTGACAAGATAAGAGGGGTACAATTCTACACAGTTCCTACCACCACAACTCCATATCCCATCCTATCGCTTGATAGCTTTCCTAGTCTTTAACCCTCTGGGAGCATGGACCCAGGGTCATTATGGGGTGCAGAAGGTTTTTTCTAAATGCCTCTTGTCCAGGGAATGTCATAAACTGCAGCCTGCCTTTTAGTCTTATCTCCTCTTTTCCAGCTCCCACAACCCTGGCTCCAGTGCCACTGATCTGACTTTGTTTCATACCCCACAGAGCAGCTGTCCATGCCATCCCCACCCCCAACCCTGACCTTTGCTCCCTCAGTTCTTTCTACCTGGAACTCCAATCCTCCTGAACAGTGCACACTAAAACCCTACTGTGTTTCAAAAGTCAGACTTAAAATGTCACTTTCTCTGAATCATATTCTCTGATCCCATCATATACGATTTATTGTAACTTGTTCCTATGGTGGTATTTACAGATTGGCAGTTTCTATGTTGAAGTATTCCTCCCCACTTTGTTGTTGTTGTTTTGTTTTGTTTTGTTTTGTCTTCTCAACCTCAAAACCTATCACAATGGAGATGCACTGAATGAACTCTCTCACTGATCCTGTCTAAGTGGCTGGAGCACTGCAGAACATCAGCTCCTGGAATGGTTAGGAGAATGGCCAATACATAGTCAGTAGATGTTTGCTCAATTTCTGAGACCTCGTGTGGTCTGAGTAAAGTCAGCAGAGAGATGGCTGGCATTATTGTTGGGGTTCACCAAGTTTAGTACCAAGTTGGGCTTTTTAAGACTAGAGCAAATGTCTTTCTTTATATACGCCTTCATATTTTGGAGTGATCTCAATGTTTTTCTCTTAAGTTATTTTATTGCTTCTAGTCATTGACTGGGGACTTTTAAGGGATTTCCCTTTTCAACCACATTTTTTGTGAGTTGGGATTTTGCATTTCTTTAGCACTCATTCTCCTTATAGGCATAAGACAAGCCATCATGGTTCCTGGGATGAGAACTCCAAGTGGTTATTTATTTATTTATTTATTTTGACTAGGGATTTCTGAAGTGGAAAGAGTTGGCTAGATGGAAATACTTGTTTTCTTCTTTCTCATACTCAGAAGATAAAACAAAACAAACAGAAAACTTCCCTGAGGACATAAGGTGAAACTTGGACTGGTTGTGGTGTTTTGCACCAAAGCAAAAGACTCTGGGGAGGGAGGGAGAGGGAAAGGATGAAGGGACATTTCGGGTTCTGGTGTGTCTCCTAGACACCAACCGAGAAAATAAGAGGCTATGCCTATGTGTTAAAGACTATACTGTAAACCATTAACTTCCCAGTAAAAAATTTAAAAATAAAATAAAACCACAAAACTTCCCAGTAGGTATGGGCAGGTCGTGGTGCACCTGGAAGTGTGCCCATGTTGCCATGTGCTCAGACCTGGTTTTGAGGCCTGGGCCCCTACTCACAGGGGGCTGGGGGAGATGGAACTTTGAAGAATGAAGCAATGCTGCACGTCTCTCTCTCTCTCTCTCTTTCTCCCCCTCCCTCCTTCCTTCCCTCCCTCTCTCTCTTTTTTCTTCTCCCTCTCCCTCCCTCTCTTTCCCACTCTATATCTTTCTGTCTCAATAAGAAAAAGAAGGAAGAGGAGGAGAGAGAGGAAAGAGACCACTGGGAATGGTGGAGTTGTGCAGGCACTAAAATCCAGTGATAACCCTAGTGGCAAAAATAAGGTAAACTTCCCTGTGAGACGACTCCTGGGGTAGTCATAGCAAAGAGTGACATGAGACCTTGAAGAGGGGAAGAGGTAGGGTGGAAAGGAGAGGAAGAAATGCTGGCCTACTTTCTCATTCTCCTCTAGATAGTAGGATCTTCCTTAGCCACTGTCCCTCAGCTGAAGTAGGCTAAGACTGGGGTGGCCACACCCCTGTCTGTTTCCCTCAACCCCTCCAAGCTGTTAGGCCCTCAGGGGAAACCCTAGAGGTTTCCAGGGTGTGAAGGCCATGTGCCTCTTCCTTGCTGTAAAAGGTAGAGGCACTGGACTACTTTGGCCTTTGATGCTGGCTTGGCAGTGGTTGGGAATTCTTAAAGGCTTTGTAGTTAGGAAGCCTAAGTTACAGATCTTTATTCTCCCGCCAAGTGATCAAATTGTAAATGTGATCGAGCACAACTCTCGGCAGATTCATTTTTATCAGTAAGTCTGTGATCCAACTCACTGATTTCATCTAAAGAATAGGTTTTTTTATTATTCTTTCAATAAAGAGACTGTTTTCCTATAAAAGTTGGATTCTAGTTGGATTGCCAACTCATGGGTACCCCAAGATGTTTCTAGAAAGAAGCCCACCACCTTCACACTCCCAGGAACCTGGCATTCTCCTTGTAATCAGGGAGAATGAGATACTGCTCTGTGGACCATGTAGGTTCAGTTGGCACAGATATAGAGAGGTTTGAACCCTTGAGAGTTGGACCAAGTGGTTTGACACCAATGGAAACATCTCAAATAGAGAGCAAATCCAGATATCAGAGGGAAAAGTGCTGGGAGATCCTGAGGGTGATTCTTCCCGAGCAAGTGCTCTCTGGGTTGGAGAGGACTCAACTGGAGCCAATCTAGGCTGCTGTGTGGGAGAGGGATCAGGAACTCGTGCCGAGCTAGCATCGCAGGAGATAGACTCTGGAACTCTTGGAGCCGGAAGGCAATCCCAAGTGTGTTAAAACAGAAGAGCAGCTGTATATATACCCACCAAGTAGGGTGGAAACAGGATGTGATGTAGAGAGGGTGGAGTGAAAAGAGACTGGTGGAAATCAGGGTGACTGCGAGAGGGGGCAGAGCAAAAAGACATGGTGAACCAGTGGGATTAAGCCAGTGCCCTGCAGGCAGGGCAGTTCCTAGGTAACTGGTTATGTAAATAGACCACAGGGATAAGCAGGCGTACTGCCCAACAGAAAAGAAAGCCATGTTGACATCAGTAGGCATGGAACATCTAAGTCAAACTTTTAACTAAATTAATGAGCATATTCATTCATTTTTTAAAATTTGGTCCTCAGTCCTCATGCATATGTGATAACTAGGTTCATTATTTTTTTAAAAGAGAAGAATGGGAGAGGTACCACAGCACTGCCCCCTATCCATCAATCTCCCTTAGTGCTATTCCCATGTATTAATCTGTAGTATTCCCATGTGATGCTGAGGCTCAGACCCAGGACCTGATACATAGTAAGGTGTGTGCCTTACCAAGTGAGCTATCTTTCTGTCCCTCTGACACAGTATAAATTCTGGGCAGCTTCTCATCTCCTTTTCAGGTAGACAGTTCTAATGTTCCCAGAAACTGTCAGGAGTACACATGACACAATAATGGACAATGAAGTAAAAGAAGACCAGAAAAGGTAGAAATTGAATAAAAAAGAAACTTCTCAAAGTAAAGTAGGATATCAGACTTTGTTATGAAAGTATAGAACTTTACTGTGACAACCTCTCTGATTTTGACAGCCCCTCTACTTTTATTTATTTATTTATTTATAATATTTTATTTATATGTATTTTCCCTTTTGTTGCTCTTGTGTTTTTTTCATTGTTGTTGTTGTTATTGATGTCATCATTTTTGGATAGGACAGAGAGAAATGGAGAGAGGAGGGGAAGACAGAGAGAGGGAGAGAAAGATACCTGCAGACCTACTTCACCATTGTTAAGGTGAAGGTGGGGAGCCAGGGGGCTTGAACTGGGATCCTTAAGCGGGTCCTTGTGTTTTGCATCACGTGTGCTTAACCTGCTGTGCTACTGCCTGACTCCCTATTTATTTATTTTTTAAGTCGTACACACAATTATAAACAGGGACCCATAACTATTGAGACTTCCCAGAGGTTACATAAACAGTTTTTTTTTTTGGTGTGTGTGTGTGTGTGTTTAAACAACAGTTTCTGAAAACATTGAAAAAATACCACTTATTTAATAGTCTGCTGTCTGAGCCAGCCCTGAGAGTCTCTGGGAGGTCTTGCAGAATCACTTCCTCCTGACTGCCAGCAGGACAGGGCCCTAACTAGAGGAAGTCTGGGAGGCAGGAGGTTGGGAAGAGAGCTGAGGGGAGTGGAGTACAGATCAAGGAACAGCTGCATCTTATCACCAGCAGAGAGCAGAGACCCAGAATGCAGCAGGCACAGGCCTTCTGGGAGCTTGGCCCTTTCTGGAGCGTGTTGTGCTTCAGTCTTCCCATCTGAGATTCATTGTGATGATAGAAACAGACCTCTTGACCCCTAAGTCACTGCAGAAGTTGGAGAAAATTTTCCCTTAGCAGCCTGTGATCTTGATGGCATCTTAAACATGAGGAGCTGGTTTTCACCTGGAAGATGCTCTGTATCTTTTGATACATCTTAGTCACCAATTCCTGTCTCCACAGCAGTAACTTCTGGACATACATTAGACAGAAAAACTGGTGTAATGTGTCAGTGAGAATGACTAAAAAATTAGTAAGAGGGCTCACAGGAAAGCATAATGGTAATGCAAAAGATTTTCAAGCCTGAGACTGTTTGGTCCTGGTTCAGTCCCCAACACCACCATAAGCCAGAGCTGAGCAGTGCTCTGTTGTCTACCATCTGTCTGTTTTATCTGTCTGCCTGTTCTATCTATCTATCTATCTATCTATCTATCTATCTATCTATCTATATCTATTGTTTGTCTTTCTCTTTCTCATTAAAATAAATTATTTTTTAAATTTACCAAGAATGTTCTGGCTTTCAATTGTACATCAGCTTTACCACTCAAAACATTCTTTCAGGGGGGGGTAAGCGGTGGTGCTCCTGCTTAAGTGCACATAGTATGGAAGTGCAAGGACCTTTGCGAGGACCTAGGTTCAAGTCCCCGGCTCCCCACCTGCAGCGAGGACACTTCATGAGCAGTGAAGCAGGTCTTCAGGTGGCTTTCTTTCTCTCTATCTCCCCCTCCTCTCTCAACTTCTCTCTGATCTATCCAATAAAATAGAAAAAATGGCTGCCAGGAGCAGTGGATTTGTAGTGCTGGCACCAAGCCCCAGACATAACCCTGAAGGAAAAAAGAAAAAAAGGAAGCAAGAAACATTTTCAGGTGTTTATTCCCCAGGTTTCTGTGTGTTTGTTTTGGGGCAGGTGGTGACACACCCAGTTGAGCACTACACACAAGGACCTAGGTTCAAGCCCCCTTCCCCACCTGCAGGGGGGAAAACACTTCATGAGCAGTGAAGCAGGTCTGCAGGTGTCTATCTTTCTTTCGCCCTCTCTGCCCCCCCCCATTTGTCTCTGTCTTATCTAACAACAGAAAGGAAAGGAAAGGAAACAGGAAGAAATGGCTGCCAGGAATGGTGGGTTTGCAGTGCTGACCCCAAGCCACAGTGAAAATCCTGATGGCAAAAAAAAAAAAAAAAAAGGAAAAGAAAGAAAAGAGAAAAAGAAAAGGCATAGTTATTAATATAAATTAACTATCAGTGGAAAAATTTTACTTCATCAAACTGATAAACTATTTAAAGAGAATCTGATCCTGTGGGCCATTTTGAGGTCATAAACCCTTCCTAGGATCGAAAGAAAGATGGGCTCTTTCTCCAAGAACATACATAAACATCTAGAAATTTGCATATCTAAGAGATTTTCCTCTGACCCTTACTGTTGGGCTAGCTTCGTGGGCGGGAGAGAGAGATGACCAGGGACTCATGGCTGAGTGGTACACAGTTCAGTCTTTATTCATGTTTCGGAATGCAGCGCAATCTAAGCTATCTCTAATCACAATCCTGTCTTTATATATCCTGAGGTGGAAGTGTCAGGTTGGAAAAGGATGTACATAGGATAGGGGGTGGGGAGAAGGAAAAAGTGCAAACCAGTGAGGATTAAACCAATGCCCTGGAGGCAGGGCGGTGCTTAGTTAACAGTGTTATGTAAATAGACAGCAGTGTTAAGCCAGCAGGGCGGTGCTTAGTTAAGCAGGATTAGAGACAGAAGCTTTAAGCAGGGGGGAGCTGGCTTACTGCCCAACACCTGACCTTGGAGTTCTTTGTTCTTACAAGAAGATAGTAAATTGGGAGTTGGGCGGTAGCAGCAGGTTAAGCGCACATGGTGCGAAGCACAAGGACTGGTGTAATGATCCCAGTTGGAGCCCCCGGCTCCCCACCTGCAGGGGAGTTGCTTTACAAGCCATGAAGCAGGTCTGCAGGTGTCTGTCTTTCTCTTCCCACCTCTGTCTTCCCCTCCTCTCTCCATTTCTCTCTGTCCTATCCAACAATGATGACATCAATAACTACAGCAACAATAAAAAAAAAAAACAAGAGCAACAAAAGGGAAAATAAAGATGAAAAAAAAGAAGATAGTAAGTGTGGAAAACAGTGTGTGTGTGTGTGTGTGTGTGTGTGTGTGTGTGTTTGTGTGTGTGGTGGGGACAGGGGAAGAGTCTGGCTACTGCTAGAGGTCATCTTGTCGCTTTTCCCTGAGACTAGAAATGTGAACATATCAGAAATGAGTATCTGTCACCCTCAGTGGTCACTCCCCTGCATGCTTCTGTCAGCAGTGATTGTGGACTTGTAAGTCACATCTCTGCATAACCAGAACTATAGAGCTAGATGAGGAGAAAACCATCCCCAGGATGCTGGTTTTCTGGTGGAGATGACAGAGGGGATTGGTGTGTATCCATTTGGCAAGGTGACAGTGCCACAAACCTGCCCAACATCTCCTAGCAGAAGAGATAGAGGCTTAGTCTACTCCAGACTACAAACTCAGAACCTTGAATATGAGATCTCTTTTATTTTCTTTGGGGAAGTCAGTTTTACGAGGTAGCTTGTGATTCCCAGGGTTTTATTCTGTTCAAATTGGGGGAAACATGGGGAAAGTTTTTGGACCTAGACTTCATCCACAAACCTTACAGGGGATTTTGGAAATGATGCAGCATAGTGAAACAAAGCACAGCTATCATTTGTAGTCCCTGCTTGTTATGTGAAGCACCTCCTGTCCTTGTAGTGACTCAAGGAGAGGATAATTTCCCCCTTCTTGAGCCAGCTGGACAAGTGTCAACTCTGTTCTCTTTGCAGGCTCTGGCACAGGGGAGGAGGAATCTGCGTATTAATCTGAGACTGGACTCAGATTAATACACATGAACAGGGGAGGTCCATTTCTTAAGCCAGTCATCCAGGGTCCTGTTACCCCACAGACTCACCCCAGAACCTAGTACAGCACCCATCCAAACCAGGCACCAACACATGCTCCTTGGACTGACTGTAGACTCACCTCCCACCTACATTACATCATGGAACAAAGTTCATACTCCAGCAGGCACGCCATCACATCCCTTCTCACACACACCTTCAGATGGTTCTCCTTCACTGACTTATGTTTTTTCATATTAATAATTTCCATTACCATTCCTATTTTCAAAGTTTTGCTGGATAATAGAAGAAATGCTTCATAAGTGTGATACTGGAAACACTATTTGTAGATGAGAAGATAGATAAATTTATTTTATGAACATCTGTTTATCAAAAGTAACCATTAAAAGGATGAAAAGGCAAACCATAAACTGATAATTTCAGTAACATGTCTGACAGAGGACCTATATCCAGAAAGTCCAAAGAACTCCTATAAGTAAGACAACAACAGGTAAAATAAACAAATGTTTATAACAGAGGGGAGCCAGGAGGTGTTACACTGGCTTAACTGCACAAAGTACAAAACTCTAGGACCTGCTCAAGGATCCTGGTTCAAGCCTCTGGCTCCCCACCTGCAGGTGGTGGGGGTGCTTTACAAGCAGTGAAGCAGGTCTGCAAGTGTCTTTCTCTCTCCCTCTCTATCTTCCCCTCCTCTCTCAATTTCTCTCTGTCCTACCCAATTAAAAAAAATGGGAAAAAAATGACCACCAGAAGCAGTGGAATTGCAGTGTTGGCATCAAGCCCCAGAGATAGTGCTGGAGGCAAAAAAAAAAAAAGTCTGTAACAGAGACATCTTAAAAGTGGACATCTGACTAGCCAATAAGCAAATTAAAGTGTGTAAGATGCTACTGTTCACCTACCCAAAGGAGTGAAGCTTAAAAGACTGATAATATTGTAAGATTTGCAGACATTGGTAGAAGAGTATATTGGTATAATTACATTGGAAAACAGTTGAACAGTATCTCTAAGCCTAGATTAAATATCTCCTATAAACACTGAATGTAATAAGAGAAATGAGTGCACTTGTCCACCCATGTTTGTGTCATTTTTATTCACGCAAGCTCTAAACTGAACAGCAATAGTAGAGATAGTGTCACAGCCATACTTCTAGCGTTTGCCCTTCTTCTGTAGCCAGTCAACAGCGTCAGGTTGAAAGCTGTCAGGAGCTGCTTGTTGCTGGCTTTGAAAGTGACTGGGATCCATGTGGATTCAGTCGGCTAGGAAGGATCGTCAGTTTCCCCAATGAATGGGTACTCACGGGATGCACCACGAGAAGGTCGATCCAATGCATTCCATACAATGGAATACATCACAACAATTAAAGAAGAAAAAACAATAACAGCATAGATGAGTCATACAGACAGGTTGTATGAAAGAAGCCAGACCCTCCCAAACTACTGTGAGTCTGTGTTCCTGGAAGAACATCTCTTAATGCTGTACCCCAGTGCCCACCATGGTTCCTGTCATGTTTGTTGGCAGAGTGAGTGAAGTAAGACTTGGCCTTTACTCCTGAAGGTCTTTTTCTGACTAAGGTGTGTGTATGTGCTATGGTCAAATCAGTCTGAAACACAGATAACAAATGCTCATAACAGAAATAAAGCAGGAAATATGTAGTATAAAAAGGAGCTCTTTCACCAGCTGAAAGGAGAGATGGCAGAGGGCCTATGGGCTTGAGAAAAAGGCACTCACAGGTGCTCTGGGGGTCTAAAGAGGGCTTCCTGGGGCTGAACTTTAACAGATGATGACAGAAAAAAGATAGGGAGAGGGAAACCTATGTTTCAGGAATGACACACACTAGCTAGTTGTCAAGTTTCAGCATAGGTTGAATTACCTGTAAGATTTGAGAAAGGGTATTGAGGCAGCGGTTCTGAGGTAGAACCTGTTGATTTGCATTTCTAACACACACCGGGTGATGTTGCTGCTGATCTGGGAAGCACATGTTGAAAGCTGCTGGCTTAAACCAAAGTCAGCTGGTCTAGTTAACTGCACCATCAGTGAGCCACAATGCTATAATGGTGGAATAGAGCCTGCTTTTTTTTCCCCATAGCCTGCAGCCCTCCTAGATCTGCAAGGGCAAAAATATTAGGCCACATAACCAGACCATTTCTCTTACCAGGAAGACCTGATCCTTGGGGCTTTCTTCCAAGTGGTCTTTATCTAAGAAAGGAAGAGCTAGTGGCCTGGGTACAGTGTGGGGAGAAAAATCAGGCTCTGTGAAAGTCCCTGCCCTTCCTTGGGACCATCATGGTCAGCACACAATCAGCAGGACTGTTCCTTTCCTGAATACCCCAGGCACAAAGAGCAGATGCCACCTGTCATTCTGTATACTGGCTGTCATTTATGTCTCCTATAAACTGCTTTTACTAAATATTAACCTGAAAAGTATTCTACTGGAAATGGTACAGACACAGATGACCAGCCACAAACCTGCCCATCAGATACCTACAAGTTAGGAGGCTCAGGGAGACCATTTTGATTATTAGACCTCTCCACCCTGGTCTGACATTTCTTCCTTGTGTTGCTGGCTTAGGTATGACTGGTTCCACTATGCTCATTCCATTGTGCTGGTGGTTAGAGGCTCATTCAGCAAGATCCTGGATCACCGATGAGTAAATTAGGATGTCTGTGCTTTGATGGGGAGCCCGGGCTGCCCCATACCTAGAGACAGGCCTGTTCTGAGCAGGTACCCTGCAGCCTCCACCATTCACTGTGGACAGAAAAAAATCTGAGCCCCCAGGATGAGTGGGCTCTATGTTGATAAGAGGGAGCCTCAGGACCCACCCCCCACTTTTACATCAGCCTGGCTCAAACTGACCAAACCACATACTTCTGAAAGTTGAAGCTGTTGCACCATGAAGACCCACAGGAAGCTGCTTGGTGTGAGGGCCAGGTGGCTGCCAGGACCCCACAGACTCCCTTTCCTCTTGGAATTCTGCCTCTTTTCCCTCAGGGAGTTGGGGACTGGCCTTCCCCCTGCCTACCTCCACTCTCACAGGCAACAGAACTACCAAGAAAAGACTGTAGGCACAAGAATCAGTACCAGGCTGAGTTAGATCTTGCCCTACCACTGGTTGTATGTCTGGGGTGCATATCTAACCTTTCTGAGGGTCAGTGTTTGCATCTGTAGGACAGAATTAACAGCCTTGCCTACTGCACAGCATTGTTCAGAGACACCAAGGACTAAGAGGCAAAAGTCTTCATTGCCTGGAAACCTAAGGAGAGTGTTGGACAAGTATCCATACAATGTGATAAATACTATACCAGAGGTGTGTCTTGAGGTGCAGCTGTGAACAGCTGTGAACAGGGTAGAAGCAAATTATTATAATTCTATCTCAAGGGGAAATTGCAGAGCTCCATGTCCTTGCTATGGGGCCACAGAGGAAGCAGCCCTCCAGGACTTTGGACTCTAATGTTTGTTAAACACCAGACACTGTGCTAAGTATTGCCGGACTAGCTTCACGGGCGGGAGACAGACGACCAGGACTCATGGCTGAGTGGTACACAGATCAGTCTTTATTCATGAGGAACGCAGCACAATCTAAGCTATCTAAACTATCTCTAATCACAATCCTGTCCTTATATATATACTTGCCAAGTAGGGTGGAAACAGGATGTGACATAGAGAGGGTGGAGCAAAAAGTGACTGGTGCAAATCAGGGTGTACTACGAGAGGGGGTGGAGCAAAAAGACATCATGAACCAGTGGGGATTAAACCAATGCCCTGAAGGCAGGATAGTGCTTAGTTAAAAGTGGTTATGTAAATAGAATACAGTGTTAATCAGGGGGGATTAAACCAATGAAACAGAAGGGGTTTTAGAAGCAGAATTAGAAGCATACCAACAATTCCCCCTTTTCTTTTTAACTAATTGACCACAGTATCAGGAGTGTGGAGTGAACAGAAATCTATATCGTACATGGATTAAAAAAAAAAACTGGCACAAGACATGGAGGAACAAATAAGAGAGCAGCAAGAACAGTGTGATGCCAAGGGAAGGCCTGAGGGGGCGTTTCTTGCCTCTGTGGGCAAGGCTTATCAAGCTAAAGGACATTTCCTGCCTCTGTGGGCATCCCTTGCCTCTGGTGGCGCTTCATGCCTCAATGGGTGTATCCTGCCTCTGTGGGCATTACCTAGCAAGGAGGGGGGGGGTGCTTCCTGTAGAGTCCCAAGGCAGCTGGCTGCAGTCAGTCTTTGAGAAACCCAGCAGCGTAAAGGGAAGATGCTGTAGAGTTGTGTGAAGTGTCCAAGAGGTGTACCAGTGAGTCTGATAGAAGTGCCAGTCCAAAGTAGATGACCACAGAAGAAATGCCAGGGGGTGAGATGTTGCATGAGGAAGGTCAGCTGCTGGAATTCTGTATTTCTGTAGAGAACTTGACAGCTGCAATTCACTTACTTGTGAAACAAAACTTGTAGCAGGTTAGAAGTTTACCACAATTGATAACTCCATTATAATTGGAAGTCCTTTCTAGTATGATTTTAAGATTGTTTACACAGTTTAAACTCAATAAAATGTGGAAAGGTAAACAGAAGAACCATGGTTAAAAGCCTCAGGCATGAGAATCATTAGCATAACCATTGTGCAATTTGCCCCACCCATACAGTTTTCAGGATTAAACGTTTCTAAGACTTAAAAAATCAAAAGAGAAAAAAAAATAACTTTTTTAACTGTTTTTGGATGTCTCTAGAAATCATGGCTGCATCTAGCATTTTTTTTTAAAGTCAATGTCATACAAAAATTTAGTCATCTAAGTCACTCTTTTAGGAAATGCAACTGAAAGCAGACAGCAAACTTAAGATATTCAGAGAGAACAAGGGGGAAATCAAGAGAAAAGCCGTAGGCAGCTTTTGCTTCTTTCACCTTTATCCAGATCTCACCATGTAGCATCATGAGTCCCCGGAGGGCATCCTAGTCCAAAAAGCTCTTTGAAATTCCATTTAGGGTGCTTCTGGCGGTTTTTACTGGATTGCTGCAGGCACCCATTTTTAAAAACGTCTTCCCATAGAAGAAAGAATCAAATTAGGAGGGTAGAACTAGCCACGTGTCTCCATTCTTGGGGACTGCCAGGGTTCTGGAGAATGCTCCTCAAATTAGAGTAGTCCTTCTCCTCGGGAAACATGGGAGAGGGAATCCAGAAAGTCCAAGGACAAATCTCCATGCATCTTCCAAGCTCTATGATCACGGTCATAAGAAACCAAAGTTCCCGGTCAGGGAACCAAAGTGTGGCCCAGAGCAAAATGTTCCAGAGACAGAGAAACTGTCTCATGATGAAACAGTAGAGGCTTTGGCAAACCTCTTCATAAGTAGAAAGGCAACCCATGGCAGATGGGTAGCCAAGTTTACTTATCTGGGGGATGGGCAGGTTAGGTCCCACGCTGGTTGGGCGCCATATGCCAGTCCCTGTTCAGGGTGCCATTATGCCAGGCTAGCTTCTCGGGCAGGAGACAGACAACCAGGGACTCATGGTTGAGCTGGGAAGCAGTATCTCTTTATTCATGGGGAATGCAGCACAATCTAAGCCATCTAAATTATCTCTAATCACAATCCTGTCCTTATATATATACTTGCCAAGTAGGGTGTAAACAGGATGGGATGTAGAGAGGGTGGAGCGAAAAGTGACTGGTGCAAATCAGGGTGTACTATGAGAGGGGGCGGAGCAAAAAGACATCATGAACCAGTGGGGATTAAACCAATGCCCTGCAGGCGGGGCAGTGCTTAGTTAACAGTAGTTATGTAAATAGAATACAGTGTTAAGCAGGGGGTATTAAACCAGTGAAACAGAAGGGGTTTTTAGAAGCAGAATTAGAAGCATACCAACAAAGTATTTTACCCATGTTTTATTTAGTCCTTGCTACAGGCCTGTGAGATAGGTATTAACATTCACATTTTACACATAAGCAAACAGGGGCTCATAAATTGTCATGCATTGGCCTGACTCAGTATTTATTGAGTGCCTACTACATGCTAAGTGTTGCAGGTGTGACAATAAACAAAACAGACTCAAGTCGCAGCTTCCTAGGCGTTTGCATTGCATGAGTGATGTCATTTGTCCAAGGTGAGACTGGAAGATACCAGAGGTGGAAGTCAAGCCCAGGTTTGGAGGCTTCCAGGGCTTGTGCCTTCCCTTCTTACTCCAGAACTCACTACCCATCAGGACACTCCTCTCAAAGGAGGACATAGACTGCCCTTCCCAACCTCTCTACAGAATTCAAAGCTTTAAGAGCAAGGTTGGGTCAGGGACTGAAAGGGGCGACTATTTCTGTAGAACCCTCTGTGTCTTGAGTACATCTGGGCATCCCCGCTCCAGGGAAAGATTGAATGTGCCTGAGACTTGGAGCTCCTGCCTTCAGTTTTTAGCATCATCATGAACCAGAGATGAACAGTGGTCTGTAAGAAAGGGAGAGGGATGGAGGGAGGGAGGAAAGAAAGGGTGGGAGGATGAAGAGAGAAGAAGGAAGGAAGGTAAAGGAAAGGAAACAAGAGAGAGAAAAAGAGGAGAAGGAAAAGAAAAGGGATAAAGAGAAAGGGAAGAAAGAAAAGAGAGAAAGAAAGGAAATGAATAAAGAGAAAAGAGGAAAAAACAAAAGAAAGAAAGAAAAGAAAAGAAAAGAAAAAAAAAGAAGAGAAAAGAAAGGATGTTTTCTTCTTGATACAACAGAGTGAGTTGCTGCCCTAAGGGAATTTTAAGGAAGGATAGAGGTGCTTTCTGTGCTCAGGTCAAGAGTGATACTCTCTTCCTGGCTGAAACAGGGAATATGTTTTGACTCCACCAGGTTTATGGAAGGGGCCTATGGTTTTCTTACTGTTCAGACTGTTAATGGAAGAAAACTCAGGACTGGGATATGTCAGAAGATAAAATAATCCTCTGGCATCTGAGTGAATTCTAGGCTTCTTGGGTTCATGACACAGTTCTGTCCATCCACTGCTCAGCCTCAAGCTACCTCTCACTGCAATGAGAACAGTAGCACTCCCACAGGGCAGTGGCATCCCCTGTCAGTCTAAGGATACCAGTCAGAGACTCACAAACCTCCCCCACTCAGAAAAAAATAGAAAATTACTACTCTAGCATTTACTTATAATAGCAATCCCTTGGAGACAATCTATCAATAAATGGCTAATACTTGGAAATTAGATTAAATATGGTAAAACATACACTCTTTTTAAGTATGCATTCTTTGGAAATTCATAGCTCTTAAAAGAACATCATGTAGAAAAGACTAAATGGCATTAGAAGCATGGTTAAAATTCATGACTAAAACAGCATCTACACACCATAGAATATAACATGCTGGTTTTAAAAATATTGTCTTTGTCTAAAGGGTTGCATAACAATGTGAACCGTATAGTCGTGAATCACATAAAGACATGTCAGTCAATTACAACCACATAGAGCACAGTAGTAGCACATTCTATACCAACCTTGCAGGTGGTAGCCTACACCTTACAGGTTTTTGTAATTCTACTCTATGATGTTTACACAATGACGAAACCACCTAACAACATATTTCTTGAAATATGTTCCTATCATCAGGAAACATATGACTACAGTTACCACTAGGCAGTACAATTGTTTTCTGTTCTCAGAGTTTTCTATTTCTTTCAGTTAAAAAAAAAGTCTTTTGTGGCTGAAGGGGGTCCTTCTATATTTCTCTTTCACTGCATTTTATCATCTTCATTGCACTTGCCTGCTTCGCAACTGACTGCCTGCGCTTCTGAGTCCTTGGTGATTATCTCTCCCACTAGCAGGAGTGAGAGCTTCCTGAGAGCAGGGACCCACCTGTCTTGCTCCTCCTGAATTCCCATAAGAGAAGGAACCTGAGTGAGATCTTGGTTTGTAAACTTGTGAACATCTGCTCAGTAGTCCCAAGCTATAAGCTTGTATCCTGGTTCGAACCTCAGGCACCCTTGCGGCAATCCTTATGCTTCGCACTATGTGCACCTCTTTTCTTTTTCTTTCTTCTTTTCTTTTTTATTCCCCCAAAACACTGCTCATCTCTGGTTTATGGTGGTGCAGGGGATTTAACCTAGGATTTTGGAGCCTCAGGCAGAGAGTCTCTTTGCATAACCATTATGTTATCTGACCTGCCTTTTCCTCTCACTCTCTTGCTCCCTTCTCCCCCCAGCTCCCCCCCTCCTCCTTTTGCTCCTCCTTCCTCTTGTTCCACTTCTTTTTTGCTTTGGTTTCTTTTCTTCATCACTGGAGTTTCACCTCACCTGACTGACTTTTTCAGACAGAAAGCAACAGAGAGCTGGCAAAATGGCTCACTTGGATAGTGTGTTACTTTGACATGTACAAGACACAAGTTTGAGTGGAGCTCCCACTGCATTGAAGGAAGCTTTAGTGTTGTGGTCTCTTCTCTTCCCTTCCCTTCCCTTCCCTTCCCTTCCCTTCCCTTCCCTTCCCTTCCCTTCCCTTCCCTTCCCTTCCCTTCCCTTCCCTTCCCTTCCCTTCTTCCCTTCCCTTCCCTTCTTCCCTTCCCTTCCCTTCCCTTCTTCCCTTCCCTTCCCTTCTTCCCTTCCCTTCCCTTCCCTTCCCTTCCCTTCTTCCCTTCCCTTCCCTTCCCTTCCCTTCCCTTCTTCCCTTCCCTTCCCTTCCCTTCCCTTCCCTTCTTCCCTTCCCTTCCCTTCTTCCCTTCCCTTCCCTTCCCTTCTTCCCTTCCCTTCCCTTCTTCCCTTCCCTTCCCTTCCCTTCCCTTCCCTTCTTCCCTTCCCTTCCCTTCCCTTCCCTTCCCTTCCCTTCTTCCCTTCCCTTCCCTTCCCTTCCCTTCCCTTCCCTTCTTCCCTTCCCTTCCCTTCCCTTCCCTTCTTCCCTTCCCTTCCCTTCCCTTCCCTTCTTCCCTTCCCTTCCCTTCCCTTCTTCCCTTCCCTTCCCTTCCCTTCTTCCCTTCCCTTCCCTTCCCTTCCCTTCCCTTCTTCCCTTCCCTTCTTCCCTTCCCTTCCCTTCCCTTCCCTTCTTCCCTTCCCTTCCCTTCCCTTCCCTTCTTCCCTTCCCTTCCCTTCCCTTCTTCCCTTCCCTTCCCTTCCCTTCTTCCCTTCCCTTCTTCCCTTCCCTTCTCTTCTCTTCTCTTCCCTTCCCTTCCCTTCCTCCCTTCCCTTCCCTTCCCTTCCCTTCCCTTCCCTTCCCTTCCCTTCCCTTCTTCCCTTCCCTTCTCTTCTCTTCTGTAGAAGGTGGGAGGTCTGACTTCTGTAATTGCTTCTCCACTGGACATAGACATTGACAGGTCAATCTGTACCCCCAGACTGCCTCTACCTTTCCTTAGTGAGGAGGTAGGGTTCCAGGACACATTGATGAGGTTATCTTCCCAGGAAAGGCAAGCTTTGCCAGAATTTCTGTAGTGACTTCCTAACTAGCTCTACTTATGCTTTCCAGTTTATTCTCAACACAACATCCAAAATTAGCTTATTACAATATGAGTCACTTCATGTTGCCTCACTGTGTAAAACTCTGTAGTTGATTCCATATGAGTCAAAGCTCAATTCATACAATGCCCTTTCTTCAATGCTCTGCACACTCTGGACCTTCTTCCCACTTTTGTGATGCCCTTTCTCACTTCCTCTGCATTTCCCTTAATCTGGCCACAGTAGCCATCTTTACCCCCACTAGGACTTTACATATGCTGTTCCCTCCACCTGAAACACTTCTTCCCCATTAACTCGGTACCCATGTGTTCATTTCTTTCCACTTATTGTTCTTAATTTACTTTCTCATATTTCTGGGCATCCCTGGTCACACTACTTAGAATTTTGACATTACTTCCCTTCTCCTGCCTGAATTTATCCTCCCAACCCACCCCTGGCTTTGTGTTTCTTCTAGAGTACTCCCCCCTTCTGATTACAGTTCATTAATATTAGTATTATTATTAGTGTCTCCCCAAATTACAGGCTCCTTGAAGGGGAGTTTGTTTTTTATCTTATGATCTATCCCCAGATCCCACAGAAAACACCTGGTAGACAGCAAGTGCTCAATAAATACCTAGTAGAGGCCAGGTGGTGGTGCACCCAGAGAGTATGTACCTTACCATGTGCAAGGATCCAAGTTCAAGTCCCTGACTCCCACATGCAAGGAGGGAAGCTTCATGAGGGTTATTTCTCTGTGAGTTTCTCTCTTTCTCTTTCCCTCTCTATCTCTCTCTTCCCTCTCAACTTCTGTCTCCATCAAAAATAAATAAATATATTTGTATAAATAAATCTTTATACAAATACCTAGTGAATGAATATATGGAAAAATATATAAGAGGGCTACCTACTGTTTATACAAGGTCTTTCCACCTTGGGAAGAACAGTGGGGTTTCTGTCAATGTAAAGGTGAAAGGGAAGGGTCCCCAGTGGAGAACACCCCTCAGGGGAACTCAGGGCACCTGTCTTTGCTATAGACCAGCATGCAGCCAACCCGTACCTCAGCGGCATCTGAAAAACTTGCCAAAAATGAGCATTTGTCACTCAATGTCCACCCATCCTTGCTTTGTCCACAGGGCTTCCTCCAGTGCTCTGCCTCAAACATTTGCTTTCTTGTTGCTTTTTCCAGGTACCGGTTTGCAGAACTCTTCAAGGAAAGTGACATCAAGGTAAGAGAACAATACGACCATGTCTAGTTTGGGATTTCTTAACTTGAAAGGCCTTGGGAGGTATTTAAGGAAGGTCAGATTGCTGAAAGTTTTGCAACTGGATAAAGTGAAGGTCCAGGCCATTTTGTTGAATTTCTGGATAAAATATAGGCACTGGGAACAGAGAGAACAGCTGAGTGTCTGAGTGTATCATCATGCTTCCCTTCAGAAAACATGGCAACGAGACTCTCGCAAGTCAGTCAGCATGGGCCCAAGTCTTGGCCATTGTGCTTTGCCCCTAGTAAACATCTCTCTCAATCTCTCTCTCTCTCTCTCCCACCCTCTTTCTCTCTGTCTCTCCCTCTTTCCCTCCCTCTATCCTTCCCTCCATCCCTCCCTCCCTCCTTCTCTCCCACTTCTTCCCAGCCTTCTGACATCAAAGCAGGCTTTCATAGGGTGTCTAAGACCTTTTTTTTTAAAGATAGCATAGTTTGAATCTAGAGAAGTATACAAGGATCCTTCCAACATAGGGATTCTCTGATTCTGTGTTATATTATGGTCTAGATTTTTTTTCTATTTATTTATTGTCACCAGGCTTCCCTCTGGGGCTCAGTGACTGTAGGACTTCATTATTTTTGGTGGCCTTTTCTTTTTCTTTTTTCCTCTAAATAGAAGGTGAAAGATAGAGAAAATTTTGAAGATAGAGAGATAGAAAAGGAGAAACACAACAGCACCACTCCACTGCTGGTAAAGCTTCCCTCCTGCAGACACCACTTACTACTTCCACACAGTCCAGATCTTTTAAAAGGAAAATAGGTAATAATGGATTGGTGTGGGTAGGGAGATATGCACTGATGTGCAATGCTAATATGATTGGAAAGGAGGCATCTCCTTTCTTAAAAACGTCTGGACATTTACCAAGCCATTTAAGTTTCTGGGATTTAGCCTATGAAAATAGCCACATCTATGCAAATGTGTATGTACAAGTTTTGGATCTTTTTTTATATTTACTATTTTGTCCTTATTTTTTCATGGATTTAATAATGACTGACAAGACCATAGGATAAGAGGGATACAAGTCCACACAATTTCCACCACCAGAGTTCCATATCCCAACCTCTCCATTGGAAACTTTCTTATTCTTTATCCCTCTGAGAGTGTGGACGCAGCAGGATCTTTATGGGTTGCAGAAGGTGGAAGGTCTGGCTTCTGTAATTGCTTCTCTGCTGGACATGGGCGTTGGCAGGTCAGGTTGATCCATACTACCAGCCTGTTTCTATCTTTCCTTAGTGGGGCAGGGCTCTGGAGAGGTGGGGTGTTCCAGGGGACATTGATGACGTTGTCTGCCCAGGGAAGTCAGGTTGGTGTCATGGTACCATCTGCAACTTGGTGGCTGAAAAGCATTAAGGCATAAAATAGAACAAATCAGGAGTCTAAAAGTAAGAGTAGAGCAGATAAGATTTGGGGTCTCCATTTTATAACAAACTAGGAAGTCTATTTTAGGTATATTCCAAGGGGCTCATGACTTTACTAATTTTTGCCTGAGCCTGACAACGTGTTTTCAGGTGGACTAAAGGTATTATCTGGGGAGATGGTTTCAGAGTTGGAAATAGGACCAGAAAGCTGTATTGTTATATGGAAAACTGAGAAATATTATGCATGTACAAACTATTGCATTTACTGTTGAATGTAAAACATTAATTCCACAAAAAAAATCTGGATCAGAGAAGAGAGTAGCTCCCAAATATGGGAAAAGTATATACATACTTTTTTTTTACATACCATTAATTGTATATACATACTGTTTACTATTTTTTAATTCAGTAGAACAGAGGGAAATTGAGAGGAAAGGGAGACAGAGAGAGTGAGACACATGTACTGCTGCTTCATCACTTGTGAAGCTTCATCCCTCCAGGTAAGGGTCTGGGGCCTGAACCCAGGTTCTTGCACATGATAACATGTGCATTGACTGGGTACGTCACCACCCAGCCCACCGTGCAAGTTTTTTCCAACTGCATTTTTTTCTATTTAATCTCAGAGAGGAAGGAGAAAATTCATAACACTACTCCACTGCACATGGTGGCCCCATGTGGTACCAGGGGCTTGAATCCAGGTCCTTACAACTTCAGTTTTTATGATTGGAAAAATCTTGTAGTTAAAAGGAATCGATCTTTTAAAGTATGGCACATCCCCATGAGAGCATGGTATGCAGCAGAATGACATAAATGTATGTTCGTTGACAGGAAAGATGTTTGCTAAGGTTAAAAGAAAGGGAAAAGCTTACAAAACGTACAAGAAAAGTAACTCTGAATTCAACCTGGAGAGTTGAATTCAGTATTGGTCAGCCTTTTAGCCAGTGTAGGTATTCAGGCAAGTGCTGTGATTTCCTTGAGTCTCCGTTTCCTGCCTGTAAAGCAGGTGTAATAATACAAGCCTTGGGCCAGGTGGTGGCATGCCTATTTGAGTGCACACGCTCCCATTCATGCCCAAGAACCCGGGTTCAAGGTCCTGTAATGGTAGGGGGCGGGGGGAGCTTCATGAGCAGTGAAACAGGTCTCTAGTTGTCTCTCCTTTCTACTCCCCTTTCCCTCTCAATTTCTTTCTGTCCTATAAAATGAAAGAAAACAAATAAGTAAATATAACATAAGCCTCACAATGCTTGGTGGGATCAGCACATCGAAAGGCTGGGTGTATGAAGAATGGTAGACACTAAGACAAGACATGGAGCAGATGATACTCATCTATGTATCAACCTAGAAACATTCCAGAAATTCAGGGTCAAGTAGTGGCTTTATTTAGGCTTATAGAATTATGGGTGGTTTTCAATATTGTTTTCAATATTGTCTTATTGTTCTACAAGGAATGCATGCCACTTACATAATGATGATGTAATTTTAAAAAGGAAGGGACAGCAAGTGGGGAAATGATTCAGCTGGCTGGATACAGGACTTGCATGCCTGAGGTTCCGGGTTTAGCCTCTAGAGCTACATGTTCTAGGGTGGAGCTCTGGCTTCTCTTTTTTCTCTCTCTCATATCAAATAATTTTTTTTAAAATAAGTCTTTTTAAAAAGGAAGTGACCATTGAAAAGGTTGAAAGACAAACTGCAGTGCCTTTGGCAGGCAAACTAGCAGAGCAGCCCCCAGGGCAGAGCTCTGGAGAACCTAGCTAGTGGCAGAGCAGACTGGAAACAGTAGGGGTCCTGGGAAGGACACTTAGGTCCCAAGAGCTGGTTACAGGCCCAAGGATATATAGCTCACAGGTTAGACTCAAGTCCTCCACTCCCCTTGTCCAAGCCCCTAACAGGAGATACCAGTGACTCAGGCCCATCAGATTCCAAGGATGGTGTGCAGTCTCATTGGGCTGCTATGACAGCCTGACTCTGGCCCATCCAGGGTGTGGCCCTGCAGTTCCAACCTTACGCCAATTTTTCACCCATCTTCTTCTGTACACAGAGTGTCTTGTCCATGTCTAGAGTGGGGGAAACCAGGGAGTCTCAGTGAGTTCCCAGAGGTTTAGCTCCTCTTTTTGGCAGCCTGGTAGAATTCATACTCACAAACATCTTCCAAGCTAATACAACCAGCTGGGAAAGGGAACCAGTGTCAGCCAAGAGCCAACTCCCATCCCCACCCCAAACCAACAACTGATGTCACAAAGTCCTTTGCCACAATAAGAAAGTTTTTATGTCTGCCTATGCAAATGTATGGAGTTTTCTTGGGGCATGATTCTTGAACATAAGTGAACTGTTTTACTGATTAAATCTGATCCATGGTCTTCCTGTGTCTGGGGAGGAGTGGTTAGGGGCTTGTTCATGTTTCATACCATTGAGTAGCCTTCTGGGTCCTTTTTTTTTTTCCCTTTATTTAGGGAGGGAGGAGATGGAGCTCCTCCAGTGCCATCCGTGTGTTCCTATGTGGTGCCTGGACTTGATCCCAGGACCTGTTGTACTTCTTTGGGTGTGTGTATCTCTAATTGTATTATGGTATTTTCTGCCTTGTTAAAGCTCTGTTAAGTAGTATTGTGGCCATTGATAGTTTTACTGACATCTCAGAATCATTCTTATGAATGAACATATTTATCTTGGAATTATTAATCTGAGTAGACTTATTTATTCCTCTATAAATGGGGATTCAGATCACTGTGCTAGAATGCTTTAAGCTTATTCTTTTGGTCATCTCTCTCTGGTTTCCCCTTGTCCCATTTATTGGTAGTGAGAGGTACTGTATTACTGTAAATTACTCTTTTACTATAATTTTCTTATTTGTTTTTGTTTTGTTTTATTTAATATTTATTTATTTATTACCTTTTATTGCCCTTGTTTTATTGTTGTAGTTACTGTTGTTGCTATTGATGTCATTGTTGGATAGGACAGAGAGAAATAGAGAGAGGAAGGGAGGACAGAGAGGGGGAGAGAAAGACGCCTGCAGACCTGCTTCACCACCTGTGAAGCAACTCCCCTGCAGGTGGGCAGCCAGGGGCTCAAACTGGGATCTTTACACTGGTCCTTGCACTTTGTGCCACCTGTGCTTAACCCACTACATTTGTTTGTTTTCATATGGCATTGGAGAGTGAACTCAAGGCCCCATGCATGCAGAGCACTACTGAGAAGGTTGCCTGGCCCACTTTTCCTTTTCTTTTCTTTTCTTTTCTTTTCTTTTCTTTTCTTTTCTTTTCTTTTCTTTTCTCTTCTTTCTTTCTTTCTTTCTTTTCTCTTCTTTCTTTCTTTCTTTTTTTTTTTTTATGTTACCACCAGGGTTATTGCTGTGGCTCAGACCTGACACTAAAAATCTACTGCTCTGGCTATTTTTTTTTCATTTTTTTTTCTTACTGTTTTTTATTTGATAGGACTGAAAGAAACTGAGAGATGAGGAGGGGAGAGAGAGAGGGAGAGAGAAAGACAGACACCTGTAGACCTGCTTCACTGCTTTTGAAGTGTCTCTGCTACAGGCGGGAAGTAGGAGCTTGTACCTGAGTTTTTGCATGGTTCCTTGCACAGAGTACTATGTGCACTTAACCAGGAGCACCATCCCCAGCCCCTGCCTGGCTCGCTCTTCTATTTTTTATTTCTAGAGAGAGGGGAGAAAGACAGAGACAAAGAGAGATATATTACAGCACTGGTCTGCCATCTATGGCACTACTCTGATGCTATCCACAGTACTCTTGTGGGGTCCCAGGACCTTTCACATATAAAGGTGTGTGATCTACCAGGTGAGCTATCTCCCAGCCCATAATTTATTCCTTTTAAGTGACTGCGCCATATGTCTTTGCAGGGTATTCACACCCACTGCCCTATTGTGCCCTGCCCTTGTCCACTTCTGCTCCCCCGGCACCTTTTAGGAATTTGACCTTCGTGGACAGCAGCAGCCAAACCTAATTCTTCCTATTAGGTTTGGCAGCTGAAGACTGTGTAAGTATTAGAGAATGTGTTTTAGGGTTCCTAGTCTTCACACTCATCCTAGTCTTCTAGTTCCTAGTTCCTAGTCTTCACACTCATCATCCCCTTCTAAATAGAGCTTCTTAAGCTCTCCCCATGTACCTGTGAAACATGTCTCTGTTTCCTACAAGCCACAGGTCAGACTATGACCATATGGAAACTTTTTCCAATTTACATCTAAAGCAAGATTAAATAATCCCTGCATGAGTACTGTAAAATCCTCCTAAGTGCAAGCTTTGTGACATCTCTGGGCTACCCAGGGGCTTTTTAACATTCAGTTCCCAATTTTTTAACTCAAATATAGTAAGAGAAGGCACTGGATTAGTGACACAAAGGGAAATATTACTTACTGGATTATTTTGAGAAGGAAAATAAGGCATGTAAGTAGAAGGAAGCCAGGAGAGAGGGTTTATGATGACATTTCAGAAATGATATGGCAGATTGGAAAAAATAACAGTTTCCAAAAAGGATCCAGTGCTTTCCTGGATAACAGAACTCTGCTGGGTATTTAAGGTAAAGTGGACATTTTGGGGACATCCAGGCAGTGTCTGGGTGGTATTCCCCTAGGTCTGACATTTTAAGAATCCTTCAGGTGGGACCTGCCAGGCCTGTGCACTTCCATGTCACAAGATTTTATATATATATATTTTTTTTCTTTTTCTCTGAGAAGTATCATATACTTGTTTGTCCTCTGGAATGAGGATAAACTGGAGGCCAAGGAAGCCCCCATCATCCTCACACCTGTGGAGCTCCAGGAGACCAGCTGTCCTGCAGCTACTTCTCAACTTAGTTCCCCAACTGGAAGGCACCCTAAATTCTCTCACCCCTTCATCTTACCAGTTCAGTCAGCCTTTAGTTGTATTTAAATTGTATACCCCTTTGAAGCATATGTACCTCCAAGGGGAAAAGTGGAATGAAGAACAACTCGTCCTGGCCACCCATCTCCTGAGACGTGAAGTGGGAACATTTCATAAATTCATCTTAAAGAAGACAACAGGGAGGGGTATTGCCACTCTGGCTGGCAGGGGTTCCGTTGTGGTATTTTTTAGATAAGGGAAATGAGGTGGCATTTGGGCACTGAGTTCCCAGTCAGCAGCAGGACAGGCACAGCCCTCAGGACCCAGGCCTGACTCCCTGACCCATACCAGCAGAGCCATGACCTTTCAGTCCCTACAGGCAGAGGGAGAAAACTTGGAGGTGGGGGCATTGCCCCAGTTTTACAGACGAGACCCACACCAGGAAAAGAGAGTTACAGTTTTATGTGGAGAGACACTTTTGTACTGTGGCTACCTTACACATGCTTGTTTTACCTCGTGTGTGTGTGTGTGTGTGTGTGTGTGTGTGTGTGTGTGTGTGTGTGTGTGTGTGTAATTTGGGGAGTGGAAACTAAGAAGCTAGACAAAACTACCCTCATGAGAGGTCATTTTTATCGGTTTAGTTGTCCTCTTTTCATTTGTGCCATTCTGTGTGTCCCTTGACTACATTAACCCATCTGAGGCCCCAGCCCTCCCATGTTCTGCCCCCTGAGGAGTAAAAGATGCTCCAGACCCCTTCCTGTCCACTCCTGTTCTGTAGACACAATGCTTAAGTCAAGCATGCTGAGACATGACCTGAGGAGCTGGACTGGAGGCCTCTTGCAGCTCAGTGGTAGACAGCCCTGGAGGCTGAGGGGAAGCTTCTGATGCCTCTCTGCACAGCACCCCCCACAGCACAAACTTCATGGCCCATGCACTCTGGGAGGGTAGCTGGGACACAGATGGGCAGAATACCTGTGCATAAGCCCTTGTCCTGTCTTGTCCTTTCCAAGCTGCCTCTAGTTTGAGCTGAATATTCTGGAGGTCAGATGTTGCTAGGACAGCTGCCACTAAACACACTGAGTAGAAGGGGAATTCTAAACCCAGGCACATAACTGCACCCATTGTGGTCCTCAGCAAGATAATGTAAGTACCTAATCTGAACACAGAGGCCATGGGGGCTTGACCACCATTTAGAAGCTGAATTGTCTGTTGCCCATGAATACAGACACATTGAGTGGGACCTATATGCCCCTCCTCCTATGCCACAGGCCTTGATAGCTGTCCTTGGGGCCTCCCCTGCTCCCATTACACATCATTATAAACTGATGTAACCAGCTTTCAACAGACACTGCCAGAAAAGAAACGCATTGCAACAGCAATACTGCACTACTTCCTTTGGCTATATGTGAGGCTGACTCACACCAGTAAACATGGACTTCTTCCTGTCCTAGTATATCACTTCTCTGAGCTAGAAGTGGCTTTTGTCAGAACCACATGAGGCTGTTGAGTATAACAGATCTTCTTTTCTCAAGAAATAAAGCTAGTGGCATTTAATCCTGCCTACATATTTCAGCCATCCAAAATATTAAAAATATATATATATATATATACTGACACATGGTGGGGGAGATAGCATAATGGTTATGTAAAGAGAGTCATGTCTAAGGCTCCAAGGCCACATGTTCAATCCCTTGCATCACTATAAGCCAGAGTTGAACAGTGTTCTGATTAAAAAAAAAAAAAAGCATTTTTGAAGACTTTTTTTAAGTCTTTATTAAAGGATAGCATACATGTAAAATGGAAGCATGTATATGTATATGTATATGTATATGTATATGTATATGTATATGTATATGTATATGTATATGTATATGTATATGTATATGTATATGTATATGTATATGTATATGTATATGTATATGTATATGTATATGTATAACCCCAGTGAATGTTCACAAAGTGAAACTACCCTTAGTAGCCAACATCTATATCAGGAAACAATATCACCATGAACCCTTACCCCCTTCCATTCTGACTTTTCTTTTTGCCTCAGTGCCTGCACCATGAATCCACTGCTCCTGGAGGCCATCCCTTCCCCCTTTTGTTGCCCTTGTTGTTATAGCCCTGTTGTGGTTATTATTGTTATTGTTGATGTCATTCATTGTTGGATAGGACAGAGAGAAGTGGAGAGAGGAGGGGAAGACAGAGAGGGGGAGAGAAAAGACAGACACCTGTAGACCTGCTTCACCTCCTGTGAAGCAACTCCCCTGCAGGTGGGGATCCAGGGGCTCAAACCGGGATCCTTCTGCCAGTCCTTGCGCTTTGCACCACCTGCTCTTAACCTGCTGCACTACTGCCCGACCTCCCCATTCTGACTTTTATGGGAATAGGTTAGTTTTCCCAGATTGTGAACTTTTTATTATATAAATGGAATCATACATTATATATTCTTTTATGTCTAGCTTCTTCTATTCGACATTGTGTGAGGTTCTTTTAATCTATTGCTTATAGTTGTAGTTTGTTAATTTTCATTGCTATGGACCATTCCCCTAGAAAGTTATTTCACAATTTATCTATCCCCACCCTCCAGTTGATGGGCTTTGGATATCTAGATTGTTGTTTGGATTTACTATGACTCCATGGCTAAAGAAGATTCTAGTGGTGTCTTTCTGAGCACATTTGTATGCATTTCTCCTGTGTATATATTTACAAGTGATGTTGTTTGGCACATATGGAATTGACTGTGCTCATCCTTAATACTTTATGCCAACTAGTTTACCAAAGTGACTACCAATTCACCCTCCCTCCAGCAGTGCTTGAGAGTTCTGGTTGCTTCACATCTTTGTCGACAATTGGTTTTGTTTTCCATGTTAGCCATTCTGGTAGGTGAGTACTGGTGTCACTGCCATTTGCATTTCCTTGATGATTAATATAGTTGAACACCTTCGCAGATGTTTATTATCCTTTAGTCCCTCCCTTGACAAAGTGCTTGTTGAAGTATTTGGGCACAAGTATTTTTAAGAGGCTCCTTAGGTAACTCTAATGTGTAGCCAAGATTACAAACCACTGAACAAGACCACAAATTAGTATCAGCCACTCTGTTTCTAGATGTACTTCTGTTGAACTTAAGTATTGTCAGATCTGAGGGGGACACTTGGACCCAGAAAGAGATGAGCCTAGCAGAAAGAAGCAAGAAATTACAGCTGGAGTTTGGGCAGTTGAGAATCTTTGGGAATATGGCTTTCACTTCCAAAGGATTCAGAGAAGGCCTGCCATGTCCACAACTACCACAGACATTTCCTGACCACAAAAATGACCCCTTACTGGTCCCCCCCTTTCCAGAGCCCCAGGCAATCTTGTGGAGGAAGTGGAGAGGCCCCATGCCAGGTACTTCCCAGTTTCTAAGCTAGCAAGCATGGGACACAGTTTGTGATGGGCTTGTGGTCAGGCCAGGGACAGTGGTATATGTGTTCCAGGGCTGTGGGTGGGACTGAGGGTAGCTTGTTAGCTGTGGCTTTCTGGGTGAAAGAACACCCAGTGAGGAGGCTCTCCTGCATGGCCTAGACCTGGCCAGCTCTTGAGTTCTGTGGGTTTGTAGGTCCCAGTTTTTATTTCCTTTACCTATAATCTCCTCTGTCCCCTGTAGTAGACCTACCCTTCCTTGAGGGCTCTGCTCTAGGGCCTTTTCTGGCCAACTTATTTTTGCCTCTCACCCTTCCAAGCTCCTGGAACCCTTAGAGTGAGAGCTGCTGATCACATACTGCCTTATATTGAGTCCCCATTGCATCATCTGGGCTCATTTCATTCCCACCTCTAGACTGCAAGCTTATCCCCAGTCACTGCTGGGCACTTCTCTGTCTTCTCTCACGTTGAGCCAAGTAGCATGTGGTAATTCAGTGACAAGGTCCTCCAACTTGAAAAGGAAGGTGTAATGCAAATACAGACCACAGAGTCAGCATTTTCCTTCACTGGGACTAGAGCTCTGCAGATGCCAGACAGAGTCATCTCTGTGTCAACATGTGTGCTGCACATACTGTGGGCAAAGGCCTCTGTGCAGTGGGTCTGGAGCTGGACTACTGACAGGAAGTAAGGATGCTAGTGTCTGACTGGTTATGCACAGGGTCCCACAAGCAATAGGTGCTGAACGCTGGAGTTCACCAAATGCTGAGTGCCTTTCCTGTGTGCTGTGAAAAGAGCAGGGTCCACTCTGTGTTTACTGACACACTGCCAACTGTATGGCATCAGTTGAGGAGCAAAGACGCACATGAGCAAAGTCAGTGTTTTGGATGCTGGTGGGCACAAAGCCAGCTCTGGGCTCTCAGCTAAGCCATGACCAGTGGATTCAGACCCATTCCTGAAACTCCTCTGGTTCGAGAATATCTCCTGTCTGGTATTCTAAGTGTAGATGTTGGTGTCCCCTTGACTGACCTCAACGGTAGCTTGAACCATCCAATGAGAGCACTAAAGACTGGAATAATAACAGGAAGAGCACTTTCTGGTCATGTCTGAGAGTTCTAGTTGCTTCACATCCTTGCCAACAACCAACTTTTTTTTTTTGTCTTTATCAAGTTGGGCATCTGAATTATATAAAAGGTTTCCTCCCGTTCCACTAATCCTGCATCCTTGCTCATCCCTTTTATCAGTGCCCTTCACCCAGCCATCAAGCCCCCTATTCTCTCCCACCTGGATCTTCTGCTGTATGGTATTTGGCATGTTTCTGGCTTCATTGTCTATGTAATGCTTCCTTCCACCCCATTCTGCCAGGAGTACAGCCAGGCTGTCTGCTTTCATGACAGAAATACTGGAAAGAGCTCTTTCCTCCTCCTCTTCCACTCACTCATTCAGTAAACATTTTTTTGGGGGGGGGGCTCCAGGGTTATATCTGGGGCTTGGATACTGCAACTACAAACCTATTGCCCCTGGAGGCTATTTTTTCCTTTTTGTTGCCCTTGTTGTTTATTGTTATTGTTGTTATTATTGTTGTTGTTATTGCTGTCATTGTTGTTATATAGGACAGAGAGAAATCAAGAGATGAGGGAAAGACAGAGAGGAGGAGCGAAAGGCAGACACCTGCAGACTTGCTTCACTGCCTGTGAAGCGACCCTGTCCCCCGCACAGGTGGGGAGCCAGGGACTCGGTCGGAATCCTTAAGCTGGGCCTCGTGCTTTACACCATGTGTGCTTAACCTGCTGTGCTACTGCCCGCACCCTAGTAAACATTCATTTTATACCTCCTGGTGTTTGGTATGGTTGGATTTGACAGTGAAAAGCGTCAGTGAGCCCTGCTCTCTTGAAGTTTATATTCTAGGAAGGAAGACAGGCAGGCATTAATCATTAACAAATGTTCATGTAATGATGGTTGTGACAAATGCTGCCAGAGCCCAATAGAACAGGTCAGTTCTTTTCTTTCTGCACATGGCACTTAAAAAGTTTTGTTAGTGCTCTGACACATATGCTACCTCATTTGTGTTTCTGCATTCATGTTACATCCATGTGCCCCTCTAGACCCACAATAACCTTGGGTATAACTGGCCTCCACAGAGGCTAAGATCCAAGGGCAGAGCAGACATGCTTACTCTAGAGACACCTACCCAGCATAGAGGCCAACCATCAAATCTGCTCATTAATAAATGAAGTCTCTGCCAAGACATAGTCATAGTATGTGAACATCTCCAGAAGCTGAGAACCCAAGACTTGCTTTCTTCTTTAAAAAACAAATATAGCCCCTTTGTTTATTTTTCTCATTATAAAAGTAATTTGGGATTAGGTCACAATGATGTGAATTCACTTAGCAACACTGAACTGTGTATTTACAAATTGTTTTCATGATCAATATTGTGCTTGTTTTACCACAGATTTCAGAAAGCTTAATGCAGGGAGGGACCAGGAGGTAGCTCACCCAGTAGAGCAAACACTTAACCATGCTTAAGGACCGGGGACCAAACCCCTGGCACCATATAGAAGAATCATGTACAAGGGAAACTTCAGAATCTGTGGAGCAGTGCTGTATTGTCTTTCCTTCTCTCTTTGCTTCTCTGTCTGTCTCTATCTGATATTGAAGAGGGAAAAAAGTGAGTCCCCTGGAATAGTGGAATTGTTCAGATACAAAAAGCCTCACCAGGAAGAAAAAAAAAAGTCATAATACAAAGAATATTACAGTTAAAAGGAGAAAATAGAAGAAAGCTCCATATTAGTGAGAAATAAAAATCAAAAGGTTTAAATCAGATGAATTGGATTTTAAAAAATAGTTTGGTTAGAAAAAGGCAAATCAAAATCACTACTTCATACTCTATAGGATGACTATCATAAAACTGTTTTTTAAAGAACAACAGTAATAGGGCCAGGCACCTAGTTATGTGCACATATTACAGTGTGCAAGGACGCAGGTTCAAGCCCCCAGTCCTCACCTGCAGGAGGAAAGCTTCACAAGTGGTAAAGCAGTGCTGCAGGTGTCTCTCTGTCTCTCTTCCTCTCTACCTCCCTCTCCCTTCTCAATTTATTTGTCTCTATCCAATAATGAATAAATAAATAAATAATTTTTTAAAAGAAAATAAAAAACAATAATAAGTATTTGGTAAGGATGTATAAAAGTATAACCATTGTTATAGTCATTTAAAAATGATTTGGTCATTATGACAAATGGCTTTACAGATCCTCAAATTTTTGAGTATAGAATTACTGTGTGACCTGTTAATTCCGTTTGTGGATATCATATAAACAAAATAATTGAAAACAGATACTTGCAGAAAGATTTTGTTTTTGTTGTATCAAAGAGATATTTGAACAACATATTCATATCAGCTTTACTCACAATAACAAAGTGTGGAAACAACTCAAGTATCTATTGATCAGTGAATCAATACACAAAGTCTAGTATATATGCACAATAGGCTGTTACTCGGCCTTAAAAGAATAAAAGAATGCAAGTCTGGTATATATGACAAGATGGTTAAACCCTGCAGACATCACTCTTAGGAAATAAATCGGGCACAAAAGGACAAATATTTTGTGACTCCACTTAAATGGGGCACTTAGAGTCATCAAGTTCATAGAGACAGAAAGGAGGATAGTGGCTGCCAGAGAGTGAAGTAGAGCAAATGGGGAGTTAGTTTAGTGAGTTTTGAAGTTTGTATTGATAAAGATAAAAAAAAAAATTCTGGAGATGGTTGAGAGTGATGATACTATAACAATGTGAATATATTTTTATTTGTTTTGCTCAGCTCTGTTTTTTTAAAAAAAATTTTATTACCTTTATTTATTGTATAAGGACATCCAGAAATTGAGAGGGAAAGGAAGATAGGGAGAGAGACAGAGAATCTAAAAAAGAAAGGTAGGACAGTCAATAGCTCCCCTGGAATTGCACTGCTGTAATCACCTGCAGCCTCCTTCACCACTAGCAAAGCTTTCCCCCTTGCAGTTGGGGATTGGGGGCTCAAACTTGGGTTCCTGCACATTGGTAACATATGTGCTCAGCCAGATCCATCACCACCCAGCCCCTAGGAGTAATGATAACTGACCTAGTAGAGCACACACTTCATGCACAAGGACGCAGGTTCAAATCTCTAGCCACCATATGGGAACACCTACACAGAGGAGATTCACGAGAGGTAGAATAATGCTGTGGTGTCTCTGTTTCTCACTCCCTCTCTTTTTCCCCATATTTGTCTCTCATGCTCTATCTGTTTCTCTCTGTCCTATCCAACAAAAACAACAGCAACAATAACAGCAATAATAATAGCAACAACAACAATGGAAAAAATATGGCTGCCAGGAACAGTGGATTTGTAGTGCAGGCACCAAGCCCCAGCAATAACTCCGAAAGGAAAAAAAATTCAGCTTGTATCTTTCTGCTCCTTTCTTATTCTCTCTCGTTGGAACAAGGAACAAAGTGTGTGTGTGTGTGTGTGTGTGTTGTGTGTGTGTGTGTGTTCATCTGTCTTCAGAGTTCACATTAGATCTATAGGAAGAGTTTCTTCACATCTGTCTCTCAGCTGTTCCCATTAATGCTGCTCTCACCCTTGGAGTTATCCACAAGCCTGTTCCTTTTCTGAACATCAATCTCTCACACCTCACCTCACATCCCTATACATCCAGGGCGTCAGCTCTTCTGAAAAACGCTCATTTCTTCCATGTGTCTGAAATCATGACCCAGAAATGTGTCAGAAGATGATGACAAGAACATCGAATACCTCTAACTCCTAGAAGTCTGTGCATCTTAGGTTAGCAATGGCCACAGGAGTGTGTCAGCTCTGTTGTACATTATAGTCATGGTTGAAGTTCCTGCTATGTTTACTGACAATTAAACCCTGAAGTCTAGTTTTCCAGACACTTGGCCCAGGTCCTGATGCTCTACATTAGTGTCTTTGCTTCATGGGTCTCACATTCTCCCTGTTGATTTTAGCTCCTACATCTGGCTTCTGCAGTCAGGCAGGAGCTGGTGATCTTAAAGCCCCTAAGAACAGATCCGCCCTCTTCTCTTTGAGAGAGCCTGGAGAGAAGTGCCAGGCCCTCTGGCCTCTAAACCCTGCTGGGCCCTGGGGAGGAGCTGCAATTTCCTCTCTTCCTCCCACTAGAAATAGCTTCCTCCTTCTTGTCCCCCTGTCATCCCAGACCTCTCTGCCTTGAATAGCAGTGAGTCGACAATAATGAACTAAGTCTCTAGAGATTCCCCCTGTGCGCGCACACACACACACACACACACACACACACACACACACACACACACACACACACAGTGGGTTCGGTAGACCCTTGGGGCCCTCCTGCCTTCACTGCATCAGTCTTGGCCTCAGAGCAAGGCCATAGTTGTCACATCCTGTGAAGGTGCCCTACACTCCCCTACTACAATCTCCTTCCCCAGCTTTGCCACTTGGTGAAGGAGTCCACTTTGTCAGCAAAAGGCCACAGCCACTTCAGGTGACTGAAGTTCATGTCCATACCCACTGAGGAGAGAGGGAGAATGCCTTCATTTTGCCTCCAAATCCAGCCACGAACACAAGGCCATTCACTCTTAGCTGTGAGGCATCCACAGGTTTATTTAAGGTTGCATGCAGGTCTTTTACAGCCCAGTCCTAAGATTATCTTTTTTATTGCAATTTTGATTAATGATTGATCAAAGGCCGATACTGGAAACACTGGAGAACAAATTTGCCCTAGAGATTAGAAAAGGTTTACATCTGCCAGTCTTGGGGGCCTGCCCAAATGCTCCCTCCAAGGTCAAAACTGGGCAAGCAGCCTTGGGAGGCCCAATCCCACTCATCCACATATATGTGCAAAGAGAGAGAGAGAAACAAATATGGATGTTCTTAAAATCCTTTTGGAATTAGACAAGCTATAAATTACAAACTACAAGGAACAAGGGACAGATCCAAAGGACCTAGGAATTCTTAGTAGGATTTTTCTTTCATGTTCTGTTTCCCTTTAATACCTGTCATAGATTAGTAGCTTAAAGGAAATTTTGGAATATGTAGAAGAGAGGAGCTTGTGTGAAGGCTGTGGCCTGGGCTTTCTAAGAACTCAAGTAACAAACTGACATCTAAAATGCAACACCAGGTAGGGGTAAGGCAGGGGAAGCTGTACAGAATTCTGTGAGCACTGTTTGTGAGAAGAGCTGTGGAGAAGAGCTTAGAGAGTGTCCTCCCAGTCACTTTGAGAGCCCAGTTCCTCAGTTATGCCTTGGACTTCAGGGACTGGCCTCTAAATTGAAACTGGAAAATGAAACTGGAAATCATAGTCTGGCATTCCCAAGTCCTGCCCCCCCCACCTCACCCCCAGGTGATTCCCCAAGGGAAGAAGAAGCAGAGTAGGTATCATGCCAGGAGATGTCAATGGCACAGCACCAGCTTCCTGGTTTGCAAGGCCATGGTTTGCAGTCAACCTAAGATGACTTCCTTTAGGAAGAGCTACTTTCATGCTTTATGTTGAAAATTCTATGTGGTAGTTTAGGAAGGGCCCTGACTCTCAGTTAACCTGAAAATACTTGGTACTGAAAGTGTTTCTGAGAATTAAAGTTCCATACCAGCATTTTCTTGCCCCACCTGTTGCCTTCACTACCCTGACACGCTGAGCTCTTCCTGTGCATATGTGGGGCTTTGAAGAGAAATGGAGGTGCCTCAGTTTAGCTGAGATTAAAAATTCTAGTCCCCCTTTCCCATCCAGTCTCCACTCAACACACACACACACGTACTGCTTTGGGGTGCCTTTGCTGATAGACAAAGCAAAAAGTTTTATGGTAACTTTGATGATACCAGCAGAACAGCTTTCATGGAAGCAGATTTCCTGATATGACTAGCCAGCAGCAGGGAGGAGGTCAGTGGGGAGAGAGCCAAGAACTGTCTCCAGCTGTTAACTCCATACTATGCCTTCTGAGCTTTCTCTTTCTTAGAGAGTAACTATTTTACCCCCTGACCCAGCTTCTTTTCCCCTAGGCCCCTAAAGTGGCACCCTTCACAACCCCCTATATTCTTCAGGTAGCTGGGTGATGATCTGTCTAATGTCTGTCTCCCTCATTGGAACCACACTCTGATTCTTGGAGCCTGGTCTATTTTTCCCACTGTTTTGTCTCAGCACCTGACACAAAGTCAACACACAGAAGAGTATGCAGTCAGTAAGTAAAAGTGGCCTGATAAGCCTAATATGAGGACATGGCATTCCAGCAAGGGACCTGCTCTGATCCCTTCATGCCTAGACCCTCTGCCCAACCCCTAGGAGCACCTTCAGAGGAGGGTGCTGTGGACACATGCCTTTTTTGCTCCCTGTAGATCCCAGGCCACAGCTCATGGGGTGATTTGACTGGCCCAGTGTTTGCAGGTGGCTTCTAGGGGCTGCTAGCTTAGCAGGGAGAGGTGGGATTGTGTTTGGGGATCTAGTTTCCTGTGGCACACTCTCCATGGTCCTGATTTACCCTCCTTTCTAGCTCAGATGGATTCCATAACTCTTAAGGTAGGCAGGGCCACTTGGTTCCCCCAGGATGCCCAAGAAAATGGAGACCACTTTTAGGAGATACAGTTTGGGGAACTGGTAATGATCAAAGGGGGTGTGGAGAAAGGACATCCTCTGGTATGATGTGTGAACACAGGAAGCAGCCCTGACTCAAATCCCCCATCATCCTTAGTCTTCTCAACCTCACTTTCTCATCTGCCAGAGGGCTCTGCTCCTGTGTATATACCTTGAAAGGGCAGACTTTAGAATTAGGTTATCTGGGACTTTTTAACCCCAGCTTTCTCATTAATGAGCTATGTGACCTTGACCTAATGATTGAATCTTTGTCTTTTTTTTTCTTCTGTAAAATGGGAACAGTTGAGGGGATTCTATGAGTTAACCCATATCCCCGACATCTGGTGAAGCTATGATTCTTATCTGTTCTTACTACACTTGCTGGATTTCTGAGGATCAAACATGATGTCATATGCCCAGACTTGAAGGTACTGTGTGAATATGAGGCAAGAGTGTTATTTGGGAAATATTGAGATCACAGCTTCCCTCCACACTTGCCTGAGATGAGGCCATAGAGATGCCAAAATGAGGTGAAAAACTGAAACCACCGACCGTTTGAGCTGCAGGCCACACTGAAGCAGTGTGGCTGCTACAGATGGTGAGGGCCCCTGGGCAAGCCCACTTCCTCCTGCGTACCATGGGCCTTCTTCACACCAGCCAGCACTTCCCAAGGCTGCCGGAAGTGGGGCTAGGAACAGGCCTTCAGGGTGTCTTGTGGAGAGGCCTGGGGTAGGGGACAGAAGCCTTTAAGTTCCTTGCCAGGTCCTGGAAACACCTCTGCAGTAGCCCTGCCCTCTGCCTGCCCAGACCCCCCATTCAACAGCCCATTACCCCACAGGTTTGTAGTCAGTCCTCTGCCCTGACTCTTCTCTCTTGAGGCTACAAGCCATGGTACAAATGGCATCCAGACTAAGAGGCGAGCAGGAGAGGAAAGCCGAATCTTTTCTCAAAGGAAATGCAGTTGTGGTTTTGAGACGTTCATTTCACATCTGTGGTTGGCGTTTCCCAGGGTTCTCAGAGGTGAAGGCAGGGTCAGCTTAGTGTCTCCAAATAAGGCTCAGCAGTGACCTTAGCAACAGCTTTTGCTGCCCATTGGCTACCACAGCCACTGCCTGTCAATCCAGTCTCACTGCAGCCAGCACTGAAGCTGGATGAAAACTTCCGCCTGTGCAAGAATCTAGCTGCTCCCTGACAGAAATCACTGCCCTTTGAAGTGGCCTCAGATTGGCAGAAACTCTGAGCTAAGGTGCGGGGTAGAAGAGGTAGGCAGGATTTCACAGGTAACCACATTTCAGAGTCCATCTGGTAGCACTCCACCAAGTCTTCACGAAGCACCAGATACACTCCCTTGGTGAGGTGGCCTGATCCCAGGTCACTAGGATGACCTGTCCCCTCCCAACCATGCCCTGGCTTTCAACCTTGGAACTCCACCATTCCCATTTCATATCTCCTCTGTGCTGGGCACTCTGCTAAGGTTCTTCTCTACATTATCTCACTTAACTCTCAGTAACTCAGTTAGCTCCATTTTACAGATGAGGAAATTGAGGCTAAAAGAAGTCAAATAGCTGGTCCATGCTTGAACTTCCAGTAAGTGGAGAGGCCACAGTTTAAACCCAATTCAGATAGGTCTTGATCGCCACACTATCTACTGTGGTGCTACTGTCAGTCGCTCAGTGTCTCTATGCTTCTGTGTCTTCATCTGTGACATGGGGGTTACAGCACTGACCACACAGAGTTGAGGTGAGGAATCCATAGAGTGACTTGTATCTAGGAGTCTACTGCAATGTGGCAGTTTGTCCACAGCTTGGTATTAGTGGGGCTCCATGGGCACCTGCATGTCCCTCTCCCACAAAATGTGCTCCTAAAGCAGTGAGGTTTGTGGACCAGACTTTTCTGTGGCCCTTGTATTTGGTTTTTACTTCCTCATTTTCAGCCTTCTCCCCCACCCCCACCAAGTGCATCACTGAGGTAGCAAAACCAGAGAGGAGCCTGCTACCAAGGAAACCCAGCCTATGGGTGTAGGGGGTGGGGGTGGGAGAGGAGTGTGTGTAGAGGGAACAGAGCAGCTAGGCTGGAGCAGGAACAGAGTTCTGAGGTCAGAAGGAGGACCAGTCAAACTGCAAGAGCAGTTGTACCTCATTTCCTCCACCCCCAAACAGTGCTAGGTATTAAAGTTTCTCTGAGAAATATTTTCAGAATTGAAAAATATAAAAAGTGAAAAATATACAAGTGATTTTCATCTGAAAAAATACATGCCTTATAACTTATTATACCTATGTGTGCCAGTGGGTCTGCATAGTACCAGCTGGAGTCCAAGTCTCCATCAACAGTAGAAAGTACAGACAGGGGAGGGGCTGGGAGATATCTGGCCCCATACAATGCACACTTTAGCGTGGATGAGGACCTGAGTTCAAGCCCCCAGAACCATATGGGAGCACTGTGCACAGCACCACTGCATGAGCAGTGGAATGGTACTGTAGTGCCTCTCTGTCTTGCTCTCTGAAATTAAAAGAAAGGAGGGGGAAAAAACTCTGCCAGCAATGTCCAAATTACACATGTGACGTCTCAGTGCCAAAAATATAATCAAATAAATTGTGCAACATTACTCCAGGAAAATAAACTACAGAAATTTACAGTAACTATAGCATTGGCTGCTAATACTGTAATAATAGATGACTCCCACCAACATAATGCTGAGTGCAACACAAAAGAACATATACAGTATAATTCATTTCATGAAAAGTTTTATAACTAGCAAAACTGAATGGCACAATTTGAGGTGCATGCAAAGTCTATAAAATTATAAAATGCACAGAAATGACTGTCATGAGTCACTGTAATTGTGACTACAGGATTGGGTGATTGGGAGAGACATGGTGATCTTTGGTAAGGGAGGGTTTTTTTTTCCTTTTTTTTTTCCCTTTTGTTGCCCTTGTTTAAGGTTGTTGTGATTATTACTATTGTTGTTGTTATTGATGTCATTGTTACTGGATAGAACACAGAGAAATGGAGAGAGGAGAGGAAGACAGAGAGAGGGAGGGAAAGATAGACACCTGCAGACCTGCTTCACCGCCCGTGAAGTGACCCTCCTACAGGTGGGGAGCCGGGGACTCGAACTGGGATCCTTGTGCTTCGTGCCATGTGCACTTAACCTGCTGCACTACCGCTGGACCCCCAGGGAGGGGGTGTTTACATTGTTATAGCTCTTGACCTGGCAGTGGTTAAACAAATATGTGCTTTATTTATTTATTTATTTTGGATCTGTTAAATGCACCTTATGTCCTGTGCCTTTTTCTGTACAACTGTTGCTTTGCCGTGTGTGTGTGTGTGTGTGTGTGTTTGTGTGTGTGTGTGTGTGTGTGTGTGTGTGTGAGAGAGAGAGAGAGAGAATGTCAGCACTGAATAATGCAATGAAAGAATGGGACAGCGCTGAGAGCTCTACCTGACACGAGCCCCTTTCAGAGCAGTGGTTGAGATTGCACACTGCTGACTGAACCACAGATGCTACTGCAGACCAGGAACCTTGGAGGGAATGATGGGAAAGATCATTATGGAATTTAGGATTTGGAAGACATTCTTTGATGTTCCACTATAGTTTGGGAAGATCCACAAGTGGATTGTGGATACAGGGACTGAAAGAAACCAAGGCCAAGGCAGAGGGCAGGTGGTGGCACACCTAGTTGAGTGCACACATTACCATGTGCAAGGATACAAGTTCAAGTCCCATTTCTAACCTTTGGGGGTGGGCGTGGGAAGCGTCACAAACAATGAAGTAAAGCTGCAGGTTTCTCTCTCCTCCCTTTCTATCTGCCCACCCCTCTCAATTCCTCTCTGTCCTGTCAAATATATAGAAAAAAAGGAAAAAAGAATGATTGGTGGGAGCTATGGATTCACCACGAAGACACTGAGCTCTAGCAATAACCCTGGTTGAATTTAATACGATAGTAGGAGTAAGTGTTAATTATCTGTTGCAAAATGAAATTTAGAATCATAGTGTGAACTCTTAACAACACTTCCTAAGTTTTTTAAGAAATAAAATAAAATAAAATAAAATAAATATCAAGACCTGTCTGAACATCAGAAGATCTGAAAAGCAAAAGTACACATGCAAGTGACCAAGTCTAGGATCCAGCCCCCCTTGGCATGTATGGACACTGGATCCAGCACATTTTCCCTTCCCACGGTCCCTTCTTCATGGATGCCTATATTTGTTGATTATCTGCCTAATCCCATTGGAATGTAAGGAATCAAATGGCGTTTAGCAGTGGCAAAGATGGATTGTGGGGGGGGTCCAGTCTAATAGATGTTGGGAAGACGTGCTAAGTAGGACACACAATATGGAGTCTAGTACCACGGGATGTGGTCTTCCTGACAATCCCCTACTGGACTGGCATTTCTAAGAACATGGACCTTATTTCCCTAGCCTGGAATGAGTCATAGATGAGAGTTAATAGACATCTATCGTGGCCTGGGAGGTAGTGCTATGACTAAAGTGATGGACTTATAAACTAAGGTCCTGAGCTAGATTCTCAGTATCACATATACCAGAGTAACACTCTGGTTTCTCTCTCTCTCTCTCTCTCTCTCTCTCTCTCTCTAATAAATAAATATTTTTTAAAGTCATTTACTGTGTGAGAGTGTATATAGCATGTATGCTGTAGAGAGCAAGGTCTTACAGGTCCCAGAGAGACAGTCCACCAAGCTCCCTGATTCCCTGGGCTATCCCCACACAGCCTGTCCTGCACCAGTGGGCTTCCTTAGGGGATGCCCAGGGATGTGACCCACTGATAGCCCCTCAGGTATAAAAGACGACACTTCTTTTTCTTCTCCAAGCTAAATATCACCAGTTTTCATGATTTATCTTCCAACTCTTGGCCTATTGGTTGTCCTGTCTAGATAGGCAACAAAAATATATATAGATGTGGTCTGAACAGACAGAACTATGAATGCAGATGGAAAATTGGTGGTGGAGGGGTTGCTTTAAAAGTGGATGGTTCAGGCCTAAGCAGTAGTGCACCTGGTAGAGGGCATACATTACAATGCACAAGGACCTGGGTTCAAGCCTCCAGTTTCTATTTACTGGGGCAAAGGTTTCACAAGTGGTAAAACAGTGCAAGTGTCTCTCTCTCTCTCTTTCTATCACCTTCTTTCCTTTCAATATCTCTTTGTCTCTATTCAAAATAATGAAATAAAGAATGTAAATAATTTTTTAAAAAAGAAAGAAAGAAAAAAGTGGTGGTTTTAATTGTGGTGGTGACTAGCATAACCTCTTTTTTTCTTTAACATTCTCTCAGTTTTTTCGTTTTGTTTAGTTTTTTGATATTTATTTATTTTCCCTTTTGTTGCCCTTGCTTTTTTTAATTGTTATTGTAGTTATTATTGCTGTTATTGATGTTGTCGTTGTTAGATAGGACAGAGAGAAATGGAGAGAGGAGGGGAAAACAGAGAGGGGGAGAGAAAAATAAGACACCTGCAGACCTGCCTCACCTTGTGAAGCGACTCCCATTCTCTCAGTTTTTTACGTAATTTTTGTGTCAAACCCCATTCTGTAGCCCTTCCTTGTCTCCAAGGTTATTTCTCCTCAACTCTCCATAGACATTAGCGCGCCTAGTATTCACTTTACTGTTTGGATGGACAATTATAAATTCAGTGCCATATACTGAGTCTGTATAGACATCCTTTGTTTTATTGTGCTTTGCCTTACTGAACTTTGCAGATGTGTGTAGTGTTTTTTTGTTTCTGTTTGTTTTTCACAAGTTAAAAATGCTCTGTAGTAACTACACTAAGCTAGTCTGTTGGTACCATTTTTTCAACAGTGAGGGCTCAGTTCAGGTCTGCCATATTTAATTGATTTGTGCATTATTCTTTTAGATATAATGCTGTCACACCTACTTAGTAGGCTACAGTTGAGTATTAAATGTCTTTATATGCCTAGAAAGTTAAAGCAGTTGTGTGGGGCTGGTGAAATATCTCACTGGGTGCCCTCCATGTGTTCAGCTCAGAATACACCCTTCTTATCCACAGATGCTGGAATGTGGGAGTCATGGAGGAAGGCACTGCTGTGAGATTGAAGAAGCACTGGACTTGGAATGAAATGACCAAAACTGAGTCCTAGCTCTGCCATAAACCCATTATGTGACCATGGGAGAGTTAACCTGACTTCTCTAAACCAAGACATATCTCTAAACTCAGTTATCTTTTCATTAAAATAGGGATACCACTATGCCCCTCAGAGGCAAGAGAGGATCACTACAGAGGTTCAAACAAGGTCACTACACAACTCTAGGGAATACTATTCATATTTTAGTCTGTGAAGCTCCCAGGGGCCTCAGATTAAATGAGGGCACTTTGCAGTGTAACTTGAAGTCAACAGTCAGTAAATCATAACTATTGTTATACAGGGGTTAAGGGAAGCAGAGGTCACTACAGGCCATCAGGCTGCACAGGATTTGGCCAAGCTTTGTTCTTAAAGGAAGGGCAGGGCTCTGAGAAGTGCAGACTGTGATACAGGCCAACGCCAGGAGGGAGGGACTCCCAGGGCTGATCTGGAAGAAGAGAGGCTGGTGAACAACCTCAAGACCAGAATTGCCTAGACATAGAGAAGCTCCTGGAAGCTGTGCATGGAGTAGGGCTGTACGAGACTGAGCTGTAGCGAATCCTAGAAAGCATCTTGGTCAGTATCTTGTCTCACCAGGAAAACAGAAACCAGGGAGAAAAGGCAGTGAGTCTCCAAGTTTCCAAAGCAAAGGCCAGGCCAGGGCACTTTGCATACATACATGTATTCATCTATAATACCTGCAATTTTCTTCTGACTATAGAGGTAATAAATGATAGAACATTATGGAGCCTTTTTATGTTATAGGAATGTAAAGAATAAATATGGTCACCTATAAGCTCCCCACACTAAAGACAATCACCATTAGTAATCTGATGTGTTTCTTCCAGTGTGTCTTCCATGCCAAATTATGCATTATCTATTAACAGATTTAACTTATACTTAGTATGAGAAGGGAGAAGACTTTTTATGTGTTTTTATTTTGTTTATTTATTTATTTATTTATTGCCTCCAGGGTTATTGCTGGGGTTTGGTGCCTGCACCACGAATGCACTGCTCCTGGAGGCCATTTTTTTCCCTTTTGTTACCCTGGTTGTTTTTAATCGTTGTTGTGGTTATTATTATCATTGCTATTGATGTCATTGTTGTTGGATAGGACAGAGAGACATGGAGAGAGGAGGGGAAGACAGAGAAAGATAGACACCTGCAGACCTGCTTCACCGCCTGTGAACTGACTCCCCTGCAGGTGGGGTGCCAGGGGCTTGAACCAGGATCCTTACTTTGTGGTACTTTTTTACTTTTTTTTTACTTACAGGTCCTTGTGCTTTGTGCCACGTGTGCTTTACCCGCTGCGCCACCACCCGACCCCCATATGTTTTTATTAATGATTTAATAATTATTAACATGATTGTAAGATAACAGGGGTATAACTCCATACAATTCCCACCACCAGAGTTCTGTATCCCATCCTCTCCATTGGAAGCTTCCCTAATTCTCTATTCCTCTGGGAGTATGGACCAGCCTTGTTTATGTGTGCAGAAGGTGAATGGTCTGGCTTCTGTAAATTCATGGAGAAGACTGTTTTTAATACAAAAATGTTTTTCCTGGGGGGAGGTGGGGATATGGGAGGCCTCAGTTGGTGGTGGTTGAGAGGACATCCTGCAAACTGCAGGGTGGCTCCATCTCACATCCGGTGTGAGCTTGGAGGCAGCAGCTGGTGTTGGGGGGGGATGTGAAGACCAGAATCTTTTCTCTCCTAGCCAGGCTGCAGCCCTCTGCCTGTGGGCAACAGAGAGTTGATGAGTCTGCACTCACCCTTCCTTCCCCAGCACAGGATGTATGACATGCATTTCAGCCAGAAGCACTCAGAAGTGTGGTCCTTATTTATGGACAACAGTGCATCAGTCTGTGTGGCACAGTATCTTCCCACACGTTGTCTCAGGAGACACACACTCTGTGAGGCAAGTAAGACAAAAGCTGTTATGCCCATTGGAGACAGATGGAAAAACTGAAGCTACAAGTAGTATAGTAGCTTGAAGCCACCCAACTAGTTACTGGTAAAGCAGGTACTTGCTGCAGATCTGGCTGACATCCAACTTAGTGACTTTTCTTCTGAACCATTTTCCATCTAGTTCTAATTTTCTCTGTACTCAACTGGACCCTATTAGTGATGTCAAGGACTGAGAGTGCTGTGAGTACTCTAGGTATGTGGAAAAGATCAGGACTCCAAGCCCTGCAGGAGTGTCCCCCCGGGACACCCCCAGGGTGTCCTGGCCTCAGGACAGCTCCTCTAGCCCAAAGCTTATCCAGATTTGGCAGGTGGGTTCAAGGAAGCAGTTGTTTCCTGTATTGTTTAGCAAACACACTCCTTTTTGTGCATCCTCCTCATTCCCTCTCTTCTTCATCCCCTCCTTCCCCCAGCTATGGAGGTTCAGTTCCTGTCCAGGACATTAGAAACTCAAGAATCTTCTAGCACAGAGTATGATGTTTTTCACAGCCACACTAAGGAGTTCTGAGAGGCTGACTCTAACCAAGGGGCTTAGGATCAGCTGTATCCCCCAGATGGTTTCTCTGTGTTGCTTCTAACCTTAGAAAGACCCAACTGTGAGGGGTGGGAGTAGATAGCATAATGGTTATGCAGAGAGGCTCTTGTGCCTGAGGTGCTGAAGTCCCAGATTCAATCCCCTCACAACACCATAAGCCAGAGCTGATCAGTACTCTGGTAAATAGAGAGAGAGAGAGAGAGAGAGAGAGAGAGAAAATGAGTGAGAGAGAAATGAAGGCAGACAGGCAGCCAAGCCCAAATGTGTCATCTTACAGTTAACAAATCCAAAGTGTCAACAGAGCTGTGTTTTTTTTCTGGGAGGTTAGCGGAGAATCTGTTTCCTTGTCCATTCCAGCATTTAGAGGACACCTACATTTCTTGATTTGTGACCTGTTCCTCCATCTTTAAAACCAGCAATGGCTTCAATTCTTTCATAAAGTGCCACCTCTCAGGCTCTGACTCCTTATGAACCTCTACGATTATACTGGGGCCATACTGGTCATCTAAAATAATCTTTATTTTTAAGGTGAGATGATTTAACAATTTCAGTCCCCTACTTCGATGTAACACATCCATAGACTCCATGCCTTAGGATGTGGTTATCTTTAGTCTGCCACAGATCATTATTGGGCTCACATTTTTGCATCCTTTAAGGGTCTCGTTTTTAGACACATTGGCTGAGCTAGACCTCAGTCAGGATGTACCTATCACTGTCAGAGAAGTCCTTTCTGTCCAGGTTCCCTCCCACCTGCCTGCTCTTCACTCAAGCAACTCAACCTGTCCTGAGCTCCTCTCACCCTCTGCTGCCAGTCTCAAGTAGAAAGCTGGGCAGGAGCACCAGTGGAGCAGTAAGTCTGGATACAGAGTTGTGGGAGGTCCCTGCAGACTAAGAACTTCACACCCTGAGACCCTATACTTGCTGTGAACTGATTAGAGCCAAGCCCCTGAGGACTCAGATTCTGATTTCTGAGGATGTAGCTCTAGTTGCAGTATCTCCTCTTCTACATCCTTGATTTCCCTTGATGGCCATAGTTCCCTGGTCCCTTTTCTTAGGTGACAGCTGCCTTCTGCCTTTACTTATTCCCTTTCCCCTATCCTTTCTCAGGTCTAAGATTGAAACCTTGGAGGAACTGAAGACCCCAGAAGTCTCTGATCTTGAGCAAGTTAAGGACCTGGGAGACTTACTACACCAGCAGGAGAGCCTATGAGCCACTCAAGGAGATCTGGGGCTTGGCAAGGCCTTTGGCCCCTCCAGGTAGGGTGACCAATTCACCTTTTTGGTTTGCCAGAATTTCCTCCATTTTATTACTGAGCACTAACCCCCTCAGCCTTGTGCAAATTGGGACAGTTAGTCGCCGTACTTCCAATGTCCTTTGTACCCCCTAATCTACTCTAAATTGTTTCTGCAACCAACACAGTGGGTCCTTTGGACTCTTGGATGCCAGTCCTGTACAGTGCACCCTGTACAGGAGAGCTGGAAGCTGAAGCAAGGCCTGCAGCCTGTGCAGGGCTCCTGCTTATAGCCTTCCCAGCTGAAGTGTCACTCAGAAACCAGAGCCTGTGTCTGCATGGAGTAGAGCCTCTAGTATAAGTGGAGGTGAGGGAGAAGTGACAATTGTCCCTAAATACTTATCAATCTTATGACTTCTGGGTGGTGTATTGCAGGTGACTTTAATTAATGTTCCTACTTACTTATCTGTAATTCTTACAAGTAAACCATGTTTCTTTCACCTGTGCATATTGCTAATTAAAAAAAAGAAAAACTGTAATTACTGACTCAGTCTTCCATCTCCAGAAGCCCTGCTTCTTCTTCTAGCGTTTGCCAGAAGCCCTGCTGAGAGACATTAATGGGTTTTGCTGTATGACATGGGACACAGGGGTCCCTGTCTACGGTCTTTGTCCCTGACTATTGCTCTTCGCAGTCTGTTCTATCCTGCCTCTCAGCCTGCTCCCCTGCCCTCTAGCACCCAACCTGGCTTGCCTCTTCAAGAAGAAACCAGAGAAGTCATGTGAGCAGTGGGCATAGCAGATGAGCAGATGCTCATCACAGGGTTTGACAGGAAATGCTCTCAAGTGCCAGTCCTGTTTGATCGCTGTGAGATCATGGAACAGATGAGCTGCTTGCCCCTGAGGAGCTTCCAGTCTGGTAGAACCGTGTAAGAAGTGGAAGAAAGGAAGGGGACAGGTCCTGAGGAAGGTGAAGATTTTCTCTTATGGGCTGTCAGATAAGGAAGGACCCCACACAGTCTATGAAGGGGGGTGGGTAAGGGCCAAGACTGTTCCCCACATGATGACCTGACCTCAACACACAGTCCAGATCTTAGTATGGCCAGGGACTAAAAATCAGCTCCTTTGAAGTAAGTTGCAGCAGGTAGGCCTCAAATACAAGGACAGATGGTTTTCTGGGTTGAGAATTCTGCCTGCTTGCCAATTCATGACAGGTGGTGACTAGTGGTCACCATGCTATTCCAAGTCTTAGAAAGCCAACTCCCACTACTGACTAGCCCAGCCCTCATTTCAGCACTCAGAATCCTGATAGTGAACATCTTTGCCTCTCTTGGCAAGCCCAGAAGGAGCACTCAGAGAGGAATCTGGGTCCCCAGCAGAGGCAGCCACCCTTCAGCTCCCACAGGCAAAATAGCAGGCCCTCCCCTAACCCACCTTAATCCAGGACAGTTGACACAACAGGGCTTCTTGGCTTGTTCTTAACTTTAAGAAAATAGAATTTGGGGGCCAGATGGTGGCACACCTGGTTGAGCACACATGTTACAATGCACAAGGACCCAGGTTCGAGCCCAGGGTCCCTACCTGCAGGGCAAGAGCTTTGAAAGTGGTAAAGCAGTATTGCAGGTGTCTCTCTCTCTCTCCCTCTCTGTCACCCCCTTCCCTCTCAGTTTTTGGCTGTCTCTACCCAGTAAATAAATGAAAGATTAAAAAAATTTTTTTAATAAAATAGAACTTGTAATCTTACAATCTTGTCACCTACTGTTAATCACAAATGTTTAAATTATTACAAATTAGTTAATTAATTAATTAAAAGAAGATAGAACTATTTGGACCTGGGTGGTGAACCATCCAGTAGAGCACAGATATTACCATGTGAAAGGATGTGAGTTCAAGTTCCTCAACCCCATCTGCAGAGAGGAGCTTCACAAATGGTAAAGCTGTGCTGTGTCTCTCTCCTTTTCTATTTCTCCTTTCCTACTCTCAATTTCTCTGTCTCTAACAAAAGGAGGAGAAGGAGGAAGAGGAAGAGAAAGTGCTCTGACCTAATGACTCCCTCCTTGCCCACCTCAGATCCCCCAAAAGACCCCACATCCACAGAGCTCCCTTTTCACACTAAGTTAGCTTTCAGAGAGGAGCCCGGTATGCACCTCATCCCACCCCCACCCAGGACTCACATGGTCTGGTTCACTAAGACCCAGGGCATAGGCCTTCCCCTCTCTAAACAAGAGTTTGCTTGCTTACTAGCTAGCTAGATGGCTGCTGTTTCTTCCCTTTTTTGCTATTTGGCTTTGTTCCTACATGATTCCTCTACTCCCCCAACTAATCTTTTATTTTCTTTTTCCCCCCAGATAGAGGTTGTTAGATAAAGAGAGATAGAAAGAGGAGAGACTCCACAGTTTATGAAGCTTTTCTATACAAGTGTTTCCAGGTGATGGCCAGAGGTTCAAACCCAGGTCCTTGTACATGGTAAAGCATAGGCTCTACCAGGAGAGCTCTTACTAGACCCTAGCCAAGGGGTTTTGACTGCTGTGAAAAACTCACTGCTGCTGTCCTAATTCTTGGCAGATTCAAGATTTGACAGTGTAAGGGAGAAGAATGGACAACCTCACATCTACTTGGCTTTTAAGGAAGAAGGGAGGACAGAAACAGAGAAGTAGAGACAGGCCAATCCAAGACATTTGGCCAGCACCGCAAATGAGGGCCCACCCAGACTGGCTGCCTTAGCTAACTCTGAAGAGAGGAGGAAGACCTTCCCTGCAGGATGCCTGCCATTGAATCTGAGAGCCCACCTGGTGTAGTACAGCCAGCTGCCCAGGGGCACAGAGTTTCTCAGGGACTAAGAAGCCAGGAATAGACTCATGACAGTCATAGGGTGAATAGCTTCGTGACTGGGAATTAGGATGTACCCTTTAGTGGTCATGGCTCTTACAATCACCAAGAGTCCAGACCTCAGGGCTCCTCAAACACAGTGGAAGCTTGGTCTGGAGCAGTACAGGAGACATTCAACTGCCTTCCTCAGGCAGAATCTAGGCTAAAAAGTCCTCTTTGATCCCTAGAGTTGAGATAAGGCCTAGCAGGCCAGAGTCCCCTGGAGCTGGGAGAGTGTTCACAAACAGACTTGTGTGACTGAGCTGCCCCCTTGGACTTGTTGCCTATGGCCAAGATAGGGCCTTGTCTGTATTCTATTTCCCTGGGGCCTCGCCCCTCAAAACTGCAGGTGTATTGCCTCCAGGGCATAGGTGGGTCATTGCTTCCCTTGAGAACCAAGCCAAGTCCTACCCCCTTTGGGGCCCTAGTAGTGAAGTCAAGTCACCTGGGAAGGAGGGGGCAGGGGAATTGAAGGCATGATCAGTCCCAGTGTCTGGAGCAGCCACAGCTCTTGTCCTCCTTCCTTATCCCCAGATGTTTGTTGTTGCTATTGTTGTTGTTGCTTGGACATAAGGTCCTAGTGTCCTGCTCAGACCAGCTCTCTCAAACTTCCTTCCCAGGTCTCAGTTTCCTCCTCTGCAGGTAGCCCTGATAATTGTGGTTCAGCCTGGTCTCTGGGCACAGAGAGATGAGAACTAAAATTCAGTCTCCATGCAGACTAGCAGAGTCATCTCAGGAAAATGCCTTCTGGTTGAGCTTTGGCATCCTAGTCTGTGAATAAGGGGCTATGGTGGGGTGCCAGTGCCCTTGTACACATGGGGTACTTGGCACAGTGCCTGGAGCCCACTGAGCACTTCAGCTCTGATACTGAGGTCCTTTTCTTTTATTGAATTTTGTTTTGTTTTGTTTTTGCCTTCAGGGTTATTGCTGGGGCTTGGCCTATACTACACATCCATTGCTCCTGGAGGCTATTTTTTTCCCTTTTGATACCCTTGTTGTTTATCATTGTTGTTATTATTATTGTTGTGATTACTGTCATTGTTGTATAGGACAGAGAGAAGTCGAGAGAGGATGGGGAAGACAGAAAGGGGAGAGAAAGATAGGCACCTGCAGACCTGCTTCACCAGCCATGAAGCAATCCCCCTGCAGGTAGGGAGCCGGGGGTTTAAACTAGGATCCTTGTGCTTTATACCAATGAACTCTTAGCCCGCTGCACTACTGCCCGACCCCCGAAGTCCTTTTCTGAGCCATGGAGCTAGGTGAGTGATGTGAGCCAAGTCCTTACCTCACTTTCTCTGGTTTCTCCTCAAATGAAATTAAACTTTTATCATAGACTCTAGACCTGCCTCACCATTAAGCTTGCAGAAAACCAGCAGAAATGAGTCTCTTTGGAGCAGCTTGGAACTAAGAAAACCATATGGCCAGCCATCTCCACTCATGTGATACCTGAGATTTGGTATGGGACCAGTCCCACCTTGTTCAGGAGTTTCACTCCTGACACAGTTTCCCTGTGACAGCTGGCATGCATGGGGAAAGATCAGTGCAGAGTTCCAATAAATTTCATGCATCTTCACCACGGAGGGTTTGCTATGCCCAAGTTAAGAAAGGGCTTTATATCTGACAAAGACAGAAGCTTCCTAAGAGCTCCAAGAGGGCTGCCCCAGAAACCTGTACCCTTCTAATACAAAGGAGGATATTTGAACCCATACAGTGTGAAAGAAGACCAAATATTCTTTGAGAATGGCTGTGACTCAGCCTCACCAACCAGGGGGCATCACTAGAGGAAAAGACTCCACCTCCAATCTAGCCAGGACTTTTTTTCCTTCAGGATTTCAGGTCTGTCTATCCTATCCCAGAGGAATCTCTTACCTTGAGAGGTGTTAAAAACAGATATGTCAGCCACTTGTCTTCCCTAAAAGATCCACTGCAGCCATGAGCCTGTGCATGAGCATCTAACATATCAATCTCTAGCTTCCTTCCTATTGCTAAGTGAGATGTATGAACCAACTCAGTTAAAGTGACACCATTGAAGTAAGACACAGAAGCCCCTCTGGCTAGCCAGAAATGCCTTTGAACAGGTATAGATTTAGTGTTAGATCTAGCTGGTGTGGCTGAACCCTGCTTAGCCAGTTTTATCTCATTAGGAAGTAGTCCTTGATGACAGTGATGTCATCACAGTCCCAACATATCTCAGTGACTTCCTAGTTCCTTCAGCTAAGAGCTTCTACCATTTAGTCCTTAGACTAAAACTCTTTAGGAATGATCCTCCACAGTATTGGCCAGCCCTTAGAATGGCCAATGCCAAAATTTGACTCCAGTTATACTGACATTGATCCATTTCCGATGCTATTTAGCTAAAGATCTTAGTGTCTGCTGCCATTTCTCTTATGTGAGTGACAAGATCTTACTGCTTTCCCATAAGGTGCAAATTGAAGCCTTTGGTGCTTGGACAGTTCCTGTCCTCCAATGCCTGGCTCCACCTTTTACTTTCCCTCTAGGCCTAGTCTCTAGGTCAACTACTCTGTGATAAGAAGTGTGTAGTTTTTGAGTCCCTCCTTGAACATTCCAAAGGGTTGGACCCCCAACTGTTTAGGACTCCTAGAGTTAGAAGAACTGGAGATTCATCTTCACTCTAGAGATTGGGAGATCCGATTTTAGTGACATACAAGTGATGAACTTTGTGTATTAGAACTTGAAAGATTTCCACAGTTGTCTGGGGTTTCAACACACCCACTGCCAACTCTCCATCAGGGATCAAACTGAAGGTGAGAAGTGTTTGCTCTGGGTTGCCTTAGGAGGACAACTACCCTAATCTGATTTCACCAAGTTCTGGATGAATGGCTGAAGAGGCCATTCATCTGCCCCCAAGTCAGGTTACTCTTGATAAGTCCAGGTGCATCTCCTGATGAACAGAGCTTGAGGGTGTGGTACAGCATACAGCCAACCAGTTGTCAGGGACAATACATACAGAACTTGGCTGAAGACTTGTCACATTGATCTCTGCCCATTTCCCAGTTTTTTTCTTCACTTTCTCACTCAGATTTTCCTCCCCAACAAGGGCTCATCTCCCCTTCCAGAGGACTGGGATCAGTGAGGCAGTCCCAGTCCAACTCATTTCTTAGACTGAGAACATGAAGATGTATCGACAGAACTTGGTTTCCCTGAGCGCCAGCACACACTCACTCACTCATGCCTTCATTCCCTAGATGATAATGGTGATGCCAGCAGCTTCCCTTAGCCAGCCAGCCTACCACTAGCTACTGTTTATGCTTCACGGCCACATACCAGGAAGGGGGGTGAGAAAAGCAAAAAGCCCATATTTAACTCTCCCGCCATCCTCCCAGGCATCCCTGTGGATCTGAAGGAGCATTAGACTATGTTAGTGGTTCCCAAGCTGATTTTCAAACACCTTTCTGATCAAATATACCCCTTTACAGAGACTCTGTATTAACCTCGCCAGAACCCTGAAGATTTGGAAGGAAACCTGTTTCACGGAGGGTCATTCAAGGTTTTCCTAGCACATGTGTACTGGTCTTGCTTCTCAGTACACTGCAGGACTGGTATTCAGCGTCTGTACAGTTATTGCTGACTGTCAAAATACTTGAGCTTGCAAGGATACCACCCAGACCCATGTCCCCAGTATCTTTCAGCCACACCAGTTCCCACCTCTGACCTGCAATCCATTATCTACCTGCATTGCCCAAAAGGTACCCCCTGGCTATATGCAACTATTTAAGTTTAAAAAAAATGACCCTTTGCTATGACTATCTCCTCCTCCTGCCATCTTCTCTGGAATATAATTCAAAGGATTTTGCAACCAGAATTTGCTTACCCCAAATCAAGTTCAGGCAGGATGCCCAGAACAAGCCCAGCAGAAGATTTTCACCAAAAGTTAAATTATGTAGTTTCTTTTTAAATAAGAGACCACACCCCTTATAAACAATTAACTTTTTATAAAAAGACAAAATGTATATATTTACATACATATACATATGTGGTCATGTATGACTTCGTGGTGAGATGGAGTTTCCAATTTTAAAAGCCATACCAAAGCGCTCACACTACCCTCCCTGAGCCTGCTGAGGGCTTCTGGGGCCTGAGGGGGCCAGTGGATGGGAGGGGAGAGGGGGCAAGGCACTGTATAAATAAATGCAAAGGCCAAGAGCTTGGGGGAAAACATTAGTGTACACCTTTGATTAAAAATGTGCTAAGTCCACAAGAAAAAGTGCCATGGTTGTGTTTTTGTTCTTTTTTCTTTTTCCCAAGCTCCTCAGCCTGAGCAGGGAGTAAGACAGGCTCCTTTGAGGGAACACAGTCCTGTAGGACCCCATATTTCCTTCACATTTCACTGGCTTTGGAATAGTCCCCAGGGCTCAACTGGGAAGGGAGGCGATTCTTTGGGAACAAAATTCACTTAGTGCAATTGTCGGTTAGTGCTGAGCCAGCCCCAGGGCAGGTGTTATGCCTATCTGAGGTCACTGGCCCATTCCCTCAGGCCAGCTCAGTGACAATAAGACCATCTTCGGAGGCTGACCTCAGAGAAAAGCTGGTAGCTGGCTCTTGTCTGAGATGCCTATCCAACACATCAACCTCAGAACTCCATCTTCCAGGGAGACAGGACCAGCTTTACCTTCACAAGATGAGCCCAGGCTCTGGCCTGCCAAGTCCTGAGAGGCCACTGCCCCAAGGAGGGAGGCCCCATCCTCACTCGGCAGTGAGAGCACATTTTGCCCTGTTAAGGGGCCCACAGGAGTCCCATTTCTCTGCACCACAGCCACCATGATGCTAGGTCCTGTTTGCATACAGAGTGAAAGGGGGCCAGAGGCCCAGCTACGGCACACAAGGAATGGCATGGGTGGAAGACAGCCTGACGGGAGTCAACATATTTTCCAACCAGTTGGAGTCCATGTTCTTCAGATCTGCGAAGACACGTGGTATGTTCATTCCAAAATCTATAAAATATACAAGAGGTTGTATGAGGAATGTCTTTTTCCACCCTACCAAGTCCTACCCCTGAAAGTAAAGGACACAGATGCCTCTGCTGCTGACCTGGTAGCAAGCCCCACCTAGTCCCCAGGCAAACCTGAGGGAATGGGTATAGCTGATTTGTAAGCTGCCTGTGTCCCAGATGAGTTTTAACAGAGAGCTGTACCTCTGTCCCTGTCTCTGAGCCTTCCCCAGTCCTCCCATGCTTCTCCCATCTCTTAAGAAACCACAGGGATCCAAGGGCTTCTCACCTGCTGGGCTGTCGACTTCAGGCTCCTCCTTGCAGCTGAAGTCATAGACAGAGGTGGGCTGGATGCCGGGTTCATTAAGCAGGTACCCTTTCCCATCCACATTTGTTGGCTGCCAGTCAGATTGTTCCAAGATCTGAGGACAGAGGAACAAGACATCAGCTCACTTGCAGTGTACACTCACCCTGTGGCCCTGCCTTCAATAAGCCAAAGATTTCTAGCTAGGATCACACCCTCTGCCATTTCATTCTCAAGATGGTTGCAGATGTGGCGTGCCATTAGGACAGAGGCCTGGAAGAAGCAGGCAGAACAATGTTCACTGACACTAGCCTTCAACTCATCTCCATGAGGGTCTATACCGGGCACATACTCCTACTTCCACTCTCTGGCATATATCTATAAAATTTCCTTCACTACCAACTGAGACAAGATAGTAGCAGCTGGGAGTATGATTTAAAGCAATGGCTACTGTTAATAAGTCAAAAAAGGAGGGGGCAGGCTGTGGTTCATCCAGTTAAGAGCACATAGTACTATGGATAAGAATCTAGCCAAGGGCCTGGGTTTGAGCTTCTGCTCCCCACCTGCTGGGGGATGCTTCAAGAGTGGCGAAGCAGATCTGCAGCTCTCTCTCTCTCTCTCTCTTTCTCCCATTCCCCTCTTATTTTCTCTCTGACCTACTGAAAAAAGAAAAAGAAAGAAAGAAAAGAAAAATGGCTGACAGGAGTTGTGGATACATAGCACCGGCAATAATACCAAGCCCCAGTAATAATCCTGGAGGCAAAAATTAAAAAATAAAATAAATTATAATGTCAAAAATAAAAAAGACAACCAGAAACATTTGGAAGAGACAAAAACTATTCCCAAGTTTCAATTTTCTTGTTGCCCAAGCAAAGCAAGCTATAAATTCTGTAATAAGTTTTTAGATTTATTTTTAAATGTTATTTTGCTAAAAAAAATCATATAACAGATCCCAAAAGCTGATTATTGAAACCTGATGTGCACTTCCCAAACAAGCAGGGCTGGGGCATGTTGGGGCAAGGACACAAGTCAGGGACCCAGCACTGACAATAGCTGACTCAGAATGCTGTCTAAGCCCCTAAAGCCTGCTTCTGGACAGCCTGCAGAGGGGGCCAGGTCTCCCTCCCTCCTACTCTCACTTCCATAATGCCTTTCTCAGTAATCAAGGAGGACAGTAGTCTCTAGCAGCATGGATGTGGCACTTGTGGGACTATATAAGCAACCAGGTCACTATGCATCTACTCTCATCAGGTTACCACTCACCAAGAAGCAACCAGCTTGGAAGAATGCCCAAGGGCTAGGGAGATAAAATAACGGTTATACAAAAGGCTTTCATGCCTGAAGCTCTGAGGTCCTAGGTTTAATCCCCCATACCACCATAAGCCACAGATGAGCAGTGTTCTGGTTTCTCTCTGTATTTCTCCCCCTCATTAAAATAAAAATAAACTAAATATTAAAGAAAAAGAGAGAAAAAAAAGCTTGAGGGAAAAGGGGCTTTACCTTCATGATATCTTCAGGTATTTTCCCTTCCTCATCCTCATCTGTTGCTGCTATGGGGAAGAGCAGAGAAGGTGATTGGTATTTAGCCAGGGTCACAATCCCCCTGCACCACCATCACCACCACCACCACACACACACACACACACACACACACACACACACACACACACACACACACATATTCCCAGAGAACATCTGCTTGCCATGGAGATTCCAGAACAGGACACTGGCTGGTGACTCAGCCTCCCAAACTCTGAAAGCATGCCTGTCACCTCTCACTTCCTTCCACACTCTTAGCAACTGGGCAGCAGAAGAGCCAGGAACAACTTTAAACCTTAATGCAGCCTCTGGTTTCCTGTCTTCTCTCCAGCCCATCATGGCCACACAACCCATTCTCAACTGCCTTCCTGCTGTCCCAGAGATGTTCCTCATCCCAATTGGGCTAGTAATGGGCCAGGTAGAGTTCTGAGTATCTTTTCTATCAGCAGAGTCCTCCCCAGGACCCAAACAAGCAGGCAAGCAGGCAAGGCCTCAGGAGCACAAACCTTCAGAGGTGGAGGGCATGGGTGACACCTGGAAATTATACAGGTCACTGGTGCTGTCAGGCATAATGTCCATTGAGATGTGCCAATCAGGGAGAGTGCTACTGACACGCGGTGACAGTGCTTCAGGACAATGGAAACCACAGGTCAGGGCTGTGTACTTTCTTAGCTTGCAAGACCCCCAGCACCACCACCACCCCCCCCCCACCCACACACCCTGCAGTGTGGTGCAACAGGCTGTGGTACAACTATCCTCCAGCACAAGGACTTCTACACCCAAGAGAAAGAGCCCTCCCACTAAACATGGTGGCCCTCCTCATCCCAGCTAGACTCCACCCAGCTCACCTGGTGTGAGAGACCGCTCCAGGTCCAAGTCCTGCCCTATGTAGCCCTGCGCTGTGTAGCTGCTGTGGTCATCAGGCAGAGTGGAGCTGCTGAGTCCATCAGAGAAGGTATCAGGGCTGGAGTCCCCACATGACTGCAGGATGAGAAAGAAGCTTAGGTCCAGGCTTGCTGTGGTGCTTCTTCCTCAGCCCACCCTGATTCACAGATGACCAAAGGCCAGCTGCTAAGGAACACTCACCTTCCTCTTGGCCTTGTTCTTAGCATCTCGGCTAGACTTGGACTTTCTCTCTGTGGGGAGAAATAAGCTGTTAGCCTTAGGACAAGCACACCAGCTGCTCTTCTTCCTCCCTCACTCCTCCCCAACAGAGCCCTAGGGAGGCTACCCAATGGCCCTTGGATACCTTTCCTCTGGTTCTTGGTGAGAGGTGGGAGCATGCGATATACTCTCACCGCTGAGCTGCCCTTATTTCTGCTCTGATCCTTCACCTCCTCAATGTCTGGCAAGGAGTTCATGGCACAGCGAAAGTTGGCCTTCCATGTCTTGGGATCTGGCTCCTTTTCCCCAGCTTTGTATCGGCCTAAAGAACAGGACAGTGAAGATGATCATCAAGGCCATAGGTGGGGATCCTCTCTTACCCTCTGGGCTGCGAGGAAGGCAAGAGCACACCTGAGTCTTCATGCTTCCAGACTTCTACACTGCACACAAACCCAACAGCACATGGCAAACCCAGGCTCCTGGGAACTTCTCAAATGCCTTGTCTTAGCACAAATACACTCAGCAAGTTTCAGTAATGAGCCCCAAAAGAAGCACTAGAAGGTCCAAATGCCTGAAAGTATGCTTTGTTTATTCCAAGTCATATATAGTCTTCTTGCTTAGGCTGTCGAATGCCAGACGGTAGGGACTGAGCTTATCTGATATTTCCACACATGGGAGTAGGCACAGAGTAGGCATCACAGAACATAACTGCTAGGTGGCTGACTCATATGAGACGGGACAAGACCCTAACATTCAAAGATAAAAAGGGGCTGAAGGCCAAGGACCTTGGTCAAAATCTCCTGACTCACTGCTGCTTTTCACATCTACTTTTCCAGAGAGAACTTTAACCCAGTGACAAACTCCCTGATGTCACGGCATCTAAGATTTGGGCTTTACAAATTTCTTTGAGAACCCATTGACATGATGGATCCTTCCCCCAGAAATGCAGGCCTCAATGGCCCCCAAATGTTACACTATCTTAAGGAATTCCTAAGCTCCAGTGATGAGCCACTCTGTTAGCCAACATGGCTCCTCTTGTCTCCTCTCTGACAGATTCCCAGGGCACACACCTGTGTGAATGGCCCAGCTCCGGAACAGACAGGCATCCTTATTGATATCCCAGCCATGCTTGGCTGCATGCTTCCACGGAATCTGGAAAATCATCTCCTCCTGAACAGCACACATAAACACAGAAGACCATCAGCTCAAGAGACCTCAGGTTTTGAGCCCTTAGTTTTCCTAGCACCCCTGGGCTGGGAAAGGCTGACTTCCTCTTTTGACAGTGGCATCTGGCTTAGGCAGACCCATCCTAAGACTGGCTACTCTAACACTCTGCATCTCTTAGAAAGAACTCAAGCTTCTGATAAGCTGAGGTACCATTAACCCAGCGAAAGCCTGCTTCTGCCAGTTTCAGATATGGTGGTACCCATTTAGAGCACTCTTGATCTTCTCTGTGGCTTGTCAGCACCAACAGGAAGTGAGAAATCTGCCCAATGGCTGCAGCTGCTTAGGACACCTGGGCTTACTGATTCCTGCACAGGAGATACTAGGCAGACCCCTGAGGGACCCTGAGCCAGGCCTGCATGCTGACTACCTGTGCAGCCCTGCTGCTGTCATTGCACCTCTGTAACCTTTTATGTTTTCTCTTCTACAGAATGAAGACACTGTGATACTGTCCTCACTGTTCTCATTATGGGTGGCTAACGATGAATTTTTGAATCAGATTACTTAAGTTCAAACCTTAGCTTTGTCAATTTGTGTGTTATCTAGTTATCTATCTTTCCTGCCTCATTTTTCTCATCTGAAAAATGGAGTTGTTAATAAGGACAACAGTGAAGATTAGATGACAGTGTAAATAGCACAGACTTGTAGTGAGTGTACTGTCAGTATCAGTTATTGCAAATATTGTGATTACAATAAGTCTGTAGCATCTGTGCTGTCTACTGTGTTATGAGTAAGAAGCTTCCTGGGCCGGGACTGCTGGTACAAGGTTAATGCTCTGGGCCCCTGCTGAGCCAACCACCTTCCCACCAGCAGTGCCTACTTCTTGGTCTGACTAAAGCCCTGCATTGATAGGGGCCTCCCTCAGGAGACATAACAAGACCAGCTCTGTGGAAGATGGGAGAATTTGCTACTCAGCCTGTGCCCTCAAATGGGTGCCCTGTTTATACATGGAGAAGGGAGGAAGGCAAGTGTGAGGCAAGAGGAGTCCACAGTGAGGCCACTGAGAAACACTGCCTGACCCTGTTACTTCTCTCTTTGAGCTGCATCTGAAGCTTTGGTTCCCCCAGGAAGCATGGGTTAAAACAATGGAGAAAAATGCAAAGGGTGACACTCACTTTATTAATCCAGATCAGCCCTGGGATTTGATTGGAATTAATCTGCATCTCTAACCAGGGTCTCATGCGCATTCGAGTGATGGGCATGTTGGCTGTAAAGAGAAGAGAGAGTTCTTGTTTGGAGTCTGCAGAGCAGTCCCTGGCACTGCCCAACCACCCCATCACTTAATTACCATCCCCTGCCTTCAGCCAGGTAGCAGGTTTAACAATCATGGGAGAGGGGAGCTTCACTGGAATAAAACTGCCCTCCCAATCCTTTCAGCATCGTGACTGAAAACACCTCTGCCTTTCCCTCAATCCCTCCTGGACAGCGTTAGGAGGCAGGCCTGAGAGGGAGGCTTTCAGGGCTCAGGTGCAGAAAGAGACAAAATGCATACACATCTTCATACCAGAACTTTTCTTTCCTTGGGTGAAGGGAGGGACTTCTCTTGATACCAAGAAATGTCCGTACTTGAGTTGTTGCCACTAGCTGTGCACCTTGCCGACGGGGCCAGCTGTGGCCCTACACCCTGGATATCCTCTCCCCCACCCCCCTCTTCCATGCTTCCCCGACAGCCACAGCACAGAGGCCGGGAGTCCGCTCCCCTGTAGGCAAGGAACACCTGTGGCGCCTCCTCCTAGAAGAGCAGATCCTCCAACCACCCGCAGACACCTCGGAAACCGGGGGTCAGGACCCCGAAAGCCAGGCAAGGGCTCTGGCGAATGCGCGCAACAAACATCCGCGGCCGCTCCGCGGCCCCTGGCGACTCAGTGCGCCGGCGACCCCTGTCGGGGTGCAGAGGGGAGCCCACACCGCGGCCCCGCGCCCTCACCCAGCCCCTGCGGGGTGGAGGGTGGAGGCAAGCACAGCCGGGAGCCTAGGGCTCCGCGGGCTAGGATTTTCGGCCCCCACTTCCTGGTGCCCCGCGCGCCTTTGTTCGACGCCCGCTGGTCCCCCCCTGCGGCGAAGGCGGGCTCACCTCTGCACCCGGCACGAGCGGCAGCGGCACCCAAGGGTCCCGGCGTGGCGGGGGCTGCTAAGACAGCGCGGGGAGCGCGCTCCCGGGGGGGCAGCGGGCAGAGGATGCGCGGGCCGCGGGGCGGCTGGACTCGAACGCCGAGCTCTGGCGCGGCTCCCGCGGGCCTCCGCTCTGCTGCGCTCCGGCACACGTCCTGCCTCGACGAAGGAGTGGCGCGCACTGCCCGGGCCGCGGCGCCGCGGAGAATCTAAACACTTAGCGGGATTCCCCCAGCCCAGGCCCAGCCCCGCCTCCGGAGGAGCCGCGAGGGCGCCGATTGGCCGACGCCGCCTCATCATTTCGGGGAAATCAGGCTGTTGTAGAGCTAGCAACGAAGGGGAAGTACAGGGCGCCTGCTGCTCCCCACCCCCTCCGGCCCGGCGCCGCCGCCCCGGGGCGACCGCGGGCCCGCCCCGCCCGCTCCCACTCCACCCCCACACCAGCCCGCAGGGGAGAGAGAGAAAGAGAGAGGGAGAATGAGTCCTGGAAAGCTAGACGCCCCCGCTTCTCATGACTCCCATCACGCCCCTGATCTTCCAACCTGCCAGCTCCAGCGGTGGCGACCTCCTCGCCCTGGGCTCCTGGGGGTGGGGAGAGGTGTCTCCCAAGAGCAGGTGAGGGAGGGGGTCGCCAAGCACCTGCCAACCTCCTCAGAGGGGGCACCTGCACAGAATTGCCGGAAATCACCCTGCTTCAAACCCGCGAGGTGCCAAGAAAGGAAGGCGTGAGCCCTCACGTAGCCCTGTCCTGAGGGCTGACCCACCTCTGGGTCACTCACCTGCCCTGGAGAGGAAAAGGAAACCTTGCGCTGTCCAGAGGCGGCTGGAGAAGAGGAAACCCTGGGCTGGCGTCAGCGGGCGCTGCGGGCTGAGGAACTCCGGTCTGGACTACAGAATAACAACAGCCCCTACCTGACTGGTTTGCGGCAAGTCAATGAGGTGTTGTTTGCAAAGCACTTGGGTGGCAGGCACTATCTGATTTGCGAGTTCCCTCCCCAGGGTCTAATAGTGACCAGGGAGACACCTTTCTCTTCTTGGTCTGCGTCCTTAGGATTGCCCCAGGGCTGGTCTTTGGGAATGAGAGAAGGGATTCAGAGAGACTTAGGGCAGCCTTGGTCATTCCTAACCACCTCCACAGATCTTGGATGGGAGCCCTCACAAGGAAGGTCCTTGCACGGGCACGTCTCCGTAAAAGCATAGGTATTGTTGCTGTATCCTCAGGGCTTGACCTAGAGACTTTTTGGCAGCCTGGGGTAATTGTTGTAGCGAGGGCTATGGTTTTGGTCTAACCAAGAAGTTGAAGAGCCTAGGCCCTAAGACTGGTGTTCACTACTAAACCTACTAGTGTTTCTAGAGACTGGGAGCAGTGTTCATTTTCCATCCAGAACTCTAGCTCCTTTCTTCACCTCCCCAAAACTGCTGACTCAGAAATAAAACACTCCTCCAGGCGAGGCTAGTGAGCTTGTATCAACCCCCTCACCCCAGCTCTCCCTCCACAGCAGCACCCACTAGCAATCATGGACGCTATAAATAGACACATTGATGCAGCATTCCACCTGTCAGTCACTCTGCTGCCTTTCTCCCACTGAGGAAATGGATGAGTTAATCAATTCTCGTACCCTCCAATCTCATGCTGTTACTAGCACCAAGCTTGCCTCCCAGGAATGGCTCTGAGCTATCCCCCCAATAATGGTGGGTGCAGGAACTGAGTGGCCATAGACTAAAGGGCCTGGGAAGTATGACCCTAGTTGGATGTTGAGGTCCTGAAAGGAGAGGAGAACTAGATTGCTTTCAGTAATGAATGGAAATGGAAACCTGCTACAGAGATCAAGACCTTCTGGGCAAGAGTATAGAAGCCAAGTGACTTCTGAATTGTGATTATGTTCTCCAAGCAGCCAATAGATGTTGACTTGCCTCCAAGAACCTGACATAGCCACTGGAAAATTCAGAATGAGATTAGAGAGAGGAAGTTTGCATCTCCTGTGGTCTGAGAAATGACCCTGAGAAGAAAACAACAATGTTAAGAAAAAGAAAAAAGTGTTTTAAAACAAGCATCTTAATTCATTGCTAATCATCTGTGTGTATATATGTACATATAAAGACCATCTTTCTTTGTTATTAAATATACTTCTAAAATGTCATTTGCAGTGGGTGTGTATTATTCCACCATAAGTATAAATAAAAATTTACCTAATCCATCCCCAATTGTAGGACATCTAAGTTATTTCCATAATACAAAGTTATTTGGGGCCAGATAGTGGTACACCTGGCTAAGCATACACATCAAACTGCACAAGAATGTAGGTTCAAGCACCTGGTCCCCATCTGCAGGGGGAAAGCTTTGCTAGTGAAAGAGGGCTGCAGGTGTCTGTCTGTCTCTCTCCCTCTCTACTTCCCCTTCCCCTCTCAATTTCTGTCTCTATCCAATAAAATATTAAAATAAAAATATTAAAAAAGCAAATAGTATCATATAGCTAGAAATTTGTTCATATCAATAATTTCTTGCTTAAGAAAAAATTCCCCAATGTTAAGGTTTACCAACCATATTTTTGCAGGTTTCTTTGGCTTTATGTAACTTTTAACTGGGGGGGTACTTGTTTTTTGTTACTTATTTAGCCTAGGAGGCCTGAAAGATGGCACAGTGAATAGGGTGCTGGACTTAAAAAAATGGAGTCCTGAATTCAGTCCTAGTGTCTCACCCAACCCAATCCTGTTGTCTCATCCAATTCATATGGCAGAGATGCTCTGTTTTTCTCGCTCACCCTCTTTTTGTGTTTATAAATTAATGGGGAAAAAATGGGAGGCATGCTTAAAAAAAAAAAAGATTTACTTATCCATTTGAGCAAGATAAACCAGAGCACTACTCAACTTTTCCATAAGATAGATTTGGGAATTGAACCTGGACCCCTGGGGCTCCAAGCATGAAATTCCAGTGTTCTAGCAGATTGAGCTCTTTCCCTGGTCCTAAATCTTCTTCTTCTTTGAGGGAGTGACCAGAACAATGCTTCCTTACGTGCAGTGTCCAAGGAATGTATTTCACCTGCTGAGCAACATCTCTTGCCCCTGTCAAAAGAATTGGCTTATCATAATTAGGGTGCTATACGACAAATCATTGCAATAAAACCAACTCCTATGTAAGTTCCAAAAAAATTAATCATAAATGTTCTTGATGAATTTCATCCTAAAATGGAGAATATTCCCTAGGTTCTTTGTAATATGATAGGTCCTCTCCCCATCCCACTCAAATACTCATCCTCCCCTCTGGGCAGGTGGCTGCTGAACACTGCCCTGCAAACCTATTTACAGATTCACACACACAAGCAAAACTCCTTCCCCCTGCCCCCACCCCACAGACCTCCTTTCCTCATAGCACCCCCCCAAAAAAAAAAACTTTCTCTCTTCCAAGTCCTTGCTCCATCCCTGCTATCTTTCCCAGCCTTCTCCCCTTCTGTGCCCTTGCCTCAGGCTCTGAGTCTTCCCTCCCCTCAGTAAATCATGTTTCACATTCCAGGACCAGGCTGTTGTTGCCACAGCCTCCCCATGGGCTGCTCTCCCCATCAGGCCAGTCCCCCTAGGCACCTCTACAATAGAATGATCTGCCTAACATTCAGGTCCAACCTATAGCTTTCTAAGTCCACTTACATATTTCAGCCCCAAATTTAAATAGTTACTTACGGGTGTATGTGTGTGTGGGGGGGGGGGAGTATGTTTCCCATTCCCTACACTTGGCAGAAACTAGAGAGTAACAGAAAAGTAACAGGACCTGAGTATGAAAGCTTGGGTTCTTATGTTTTTGCCACTTGGTGTAGCCTCAGTTTTCTTAACTGTAAAATATAGCTATACTGCTAAGCTCTTCTAATTGTAATGAAGATTAAGTCAGATTATCAAAATCTTCTAAACTATAAAATATTAGTCAGATAACATGTATTAACAGTAGTGCATGAACCTTTCACTGCAATTTCATTCTTAGAAACACTGTATTTTCTCCTTTATTTCTTTGCTTTTGCTTGTTCCTATCCCAGTCTTCCTGAGATACTTAGCAATACCCATCTCTCTCTCTCTCCCATCCCCCCATCCTTTCCTCCCCCAATCCACACTTCAATTTCTAAGTGCCTAGCCTTCTATGTCCCAAGTAGCCAACCAGAAGTCTTCCCCCTCCTCAGAACCTCCCTTAATTTTCATGTGTTGCCTTTTCTCTGCTTATCACATTCTGGGTGGCGACCTTCTGGTAAGCAAAGTCTGCATTTTCCTGCAAGAGACATAAGTGGACGCCTCACAACTGCAGCTGGAGTGAGCTGTGGGCTAGCTCTGGAGCAGATGCTCCCTCACAGGATGCCTCATATCTGTACTGTCCCTCACTGAGTTTCAATGTGTAGTGCAGCTTCTCTAAATAAGGTCCTGGAGTTTTTCTAAGCTGGCAGGAGGGACTAATAGGGTCTCCTTTTGAGGATGTTTGGGGCAAGACCACCCACTGTGGACACTCCTCCCCAGTGAACCAAATCCTATCCCTCTCTTCCTCCTTCAGGTTCACAACACTCTGTTCACCCCAGGTGGGTTTCAGTTAACCCTAAATTGCAGGGCCCAGCAAAACTTGAACTAGGTTTTTTAAATATGGGCATGGGGTGGGAGGGGTGGGAGAGAGATACAGGCCACAGTCCTCCTCCTACCACTCATTTTATGTGCTGGTATCAACCCAGCAATGCCTGTTGTACTCTACCACCAAACCACCACCTGGTTCCTTTAACTGGGTTTCTGACAGAAGGAAAGCCCTTGCCCCGTGGGACCAGCTGAGAGGAGGCCACAGTTTCTAAAGCAGGTGAACCTCCCAACTTGCCTTGCAACCTTCCAGCCCCAGATGCAAAGTTCTCTGAGATGTTCAAAGACCCTCACAGCCACGATATAGTTTCACAGCAAACCTGAGAGACAGGTATCCCTCAACTGAAATGTAGAGAACAAGTTAGGCACAAAAATCATCTCAACACTTAAAGATAAGATCCAAGTAATGGGGGTTGTATTGTTATGTGGAAATGTTACTCATGTACAAACTATTGTATTTTACTGTTGACTGTAAACCATTAATGCCCAATAAAGAATATTTTTAAAATATAGAACATAAATAAATTTTTTGAAAAGAACTGGATTTTTAAAAAAGGAAAACTATGTTAGTTTAGCAAGTTCATTTGAATTAAATGTTGGATCACTAGGCTGTTGAATTATTGTCAGAGGTTTACTTTACCTACCTTGTGACAATTTATTCAATTTCTATGACCCTACCATTTTGCTACTTGATTTGTAATAAGTGAATTAACATACTTCATTATTCAAAATGCTCTTTTTAATGTTTTTTTAAAATAAACTTTGTGTTTTGTTAAAAAAAATCCAAGTGTCAACCTGTCTAAATGGAATCTCACACTGGAGGGAAAGAAAGTAGTTTCTTAGTTCATTCAACAAATATGGAAGTATTCCTGCTTCGGGTCAATTCCAGGTTTGACCCCAGGGAATATGTTGGGGGTATCATCTCTCACAACTCTGGAGAGGAAGAAAAAAAAAAAGCTGTATGACACAGCAGAATAAACGTTGTAATGTTAAAAAAAAAAAATCCCAAGTGCAGAGTGGGAGGCTGCTGCTGGCTGGGAAAGCACGGGGTGGAAGGCGGAGGAGCTGAGGGGAAGGGGGGGGGGGTCCTGCCATGTGAGAGAGTGGGCCGAGGAATTGCTCCAGCGCTGTGGGCTGTTCCGGAACCCCAGAGGGGGAGCCGGGTGTCGATGTGGGCTGCCGCTGATGCCTTGTGCAGTTTCATTTCTTATAAACACTGCATTAGGAGGAAAGAGGCCTCAGCTCCTCCACTAGCCCCGTGGGGCCCCGGGAAGGGGGTGGGACTTTGGGGGCCGGGCGAGGCTGTCGCGACCCACGACCGGAGCAGCGACCTCCTCCGCAGCGCCCCCAGCTGTTTGCTCATCGCTTCTCCCCCTTTATAGAGAGAGAGTGAGAGAGATTGGGGGGAGGGGGTGCACAACAAGCCATGCAGGCCAACTTCCACATTCCTGCTTGGCCCCCCCGGCTGAGGGGAGTCGGGGTGAGCGGCCAGCTTAGGGTTGGCCTGCTTCCTGGAAAGGGAGGGATGGCGGGAGAAAAGCAGAGCCTCCGTCGCCCGGGAGGCGGCCTGGGAACGCCCCTCCTCTCCCCAACCCTCACCTCCCAGCTGGCTACTACCCCGCCAGTGCCAGGCCCAGGGCACTTCCTCCTCCTGTTCCTGCTGCAGGCCTAGGCTTTGCAGCCGGCTCGGCTGCGACAGGCTGTGTGACCTCGGGCAAGTTGCGAAACTACTTAGTACCCATTATAAAATCCCCACCCCCACCCCCACCCCGCGAGTCAAAGCTAGCAACACCGGAGGTGCAGAGAAAGCTCTCCGTGCGCGCCCCCGGTCCTCGCTCCCCGGGTTTGGCGGGCACACAGTAGGTGCACAGGGATGGCACAGCCTCTGTGTGGCCGCAGGGGGAGGCTGTGTGGCGTCCCCCGCTGGCGCAACCCCAGCCCCCCACCCCCAACCAGAGCCACTCGAGTTAGACTTGCAGCCACCCCTCTGGGGGCGCGCAGGGCCGAACGGGCGGCTCCTCAGTGACCCGGGCCCTGCGGGGCGGGGCCCAGTCCGGCAGCTCAGCTGGACCCGGCTTCCTCCGCCAGGCCGCCGCGGAATCCTCCACGCGGATTCCGCGGGGCCGCGCCGCAGGGTCAGGTCAGGGTTTCGGTTTCTCGCAAAGGCTGCGGCGACAGGGAAATCAAGGAGTTTCCGGGAACCGCGCCGGGAGCGTTGAGCTTAGCTCAACAACTGGGTGCGGAGTGGCTGTGGCGGGTGCAGGCGCGCGTCCAGTGTCCTGGGCCAATGGCCAGGCTGGAAATTCCACTGGGAGCAGGGGGAAAACCTGGCCCGGAAAAGCCTCCACCTAAATGCACCTGACCCCAGCCCCTCCCGACTGGTATTCACGCAAAGGGGTTGGGGGGGGAGGGGTGCGTTGTTGGCTGACTGGGGAGCCTGGGTTCTGTGCAGCAGGTGGAGTCTGAGGAATGGGGAGGTCCCGATCCATTTTTATTGTCTTTATAATTCTTAATCAACACTGAAATCATCCTCTTGGTTTCCTTTTTGTTTATTGCAGAAGTTTTTCTACACTACTTGGAACCCTTTAAGGGTGCAGCCCTAGCTCCCAGTCCAGCCTGCCGGATCCCTGGGTCACAGAATGAGGGCTAGCCTCTGGGGGAGGAGGGGTCATAGTGCATGCTTACTGAATGAGTGGGGAAATGGAATGAATGGCTTAGCGGCATTTGGAGTGGACCCTGGGCCTTCTGACCTCCCCCCCCCCCCACCCAGAGCTTTAGGCCTTCGGGCTCTCATGGGTTTCAGTCCAGCCAGGTCCTGCTGATGTCCCCAGCAGAAGGCTCCGCTCATGTAGAAAAGACTGGGGAGTCTGTCCCTTTTGCGGGGGAGTCCCCTATGACTTCTTGAAAACTGCCCTCCAGATGGGTGGTTGGACAGCAATCAGACTGCAATCGTCAGAGAGGAGTACTGGCCTGGGGGTCAGCCACTTCCTTTCCTCCCCAGGGCCTGCAGATCAGGCCTGGGATGGTTGTGGGTTGGACCTGGATCTGAGCCAGAGATGCTGAAAGTTTGGAATGGTAAGGCAGAGTCCAAGTCCCTCCCTGGCCTTTTCAGCTTAGAGCAATCCCTGGCCTCCAGTGGGTAATATCACCTGCAAGCCCATGGCTCCTAGATTTTTGCTTTGAAGATTCCCACGTTTATGGTAGGGATCTCATCCCATATAATCCAGAGACCATGACTTTCAGAAAGACAAAATTAAAGTAAGTAGAAACCCCTCGGTCCAGAAGAGCTGGATATAGGGCAGGTAGCAGTGGTGACCACTCTAAAGACAGCCAGGTGGACAGTGGAGGGGCCATGCCACAGAACCTCTAGCATCCTTTGTCCAGACCAGTATTGACTTCCTCTAGGCCAGGCTCAGGATAAGGGTGGCTGACTTGGGAGAGGGCCAGGGAAACTCCAAATGCTGTAAGAGGGGAGCTTGTGCTATGAGCACAGCCCCTAGTGACCCTGGTGACTCAGCCTGGGAATCCCAATCCAGAGACTCCTGGGAATGAGGTGCAGGGCTTTAAGGGGGTGTCCCCTGACGGACCCAGAGACCATGGTAGCAGGTTGGTGAAGCCCCACACCAAAGAGATTTCTTTCCTATTCTCCTGTGATGTCTGAGGAATGAGGAGGTTCCGTTCCATTCCAGTAGGTCCAGAGTTGTACCTCCTGATGCTTGTCCTTTAGCTAGTCCAACTAATATCTTTGAGATAGGGCAACCCTTATCTAACCCAGAAAGTTGACTTGTGAGAGATATTTAGAGTAACTGCATTGGACTCCATTTGTAGAAGAAAGCAGGGTGGGAGGGCAGAAAATACAGTGACCCTGGGTGTTCTATACTTTCCAATGTTGTAGTCCTAGGATCAAGCCTTTGTTGAGTACAACAGGTGCCCTATGAACCAGTGTGGCATGAATGAGTGGATTTAAATAGTCTTAGCAGCATGCATATTTTCATAGAGATAGTCTAGGAAAGAAAAATTTCACAGAAATTTTTGGATGCCCCAAAGGGAGAGAGGGAAAGAAGGAAAACCATGGATTCCATATGCAATACTTCTGTTCAAGCCTTCCAAGAGGACTCTGTTCTCTTTATCATCACCTTATTCACATAAATGGCCTAAGACTTGCAGTGAGTCAGAGAGTATAGAGGGAAGAACCACTCACCCATAAAGCAAGGGGAAGTGAATGATAACACCAACTAGATGTTCTCTTCTCCTGAAAGGTAGAGGCACAAAGGGGCTCAACATAGAGAGTACCTCAGCCAGGTGTGAGAGGTTCCAGTCCTGTCTCTGCCTGAGTAAATCCTCAGGAAAGCATCTGTTGACTGACTAACCAACTGACTGGCAGGAATGAAGGGTTAGCAGACACCCAGCTGCAAGGATGCTCTGTGGATGGTTCTTGGCTCTCCAGCTTCATGGGTGACCACTGACAGTGTGTTATGTGTCATATAGCTCTGAAAGAACTTCTGAGATGGAGCCACATTGGGGAGTAAGGTAGACCAGCATGGCTGGAAGAAAGGGCTCTGAGCCAGATGATCTTGGTGTCTCTTCTCCAAGACACAAAAACCATTCTCCTTTCTTTGAAAATCCTTGTGAATGTTGACAAAGGTTTCTTGCAGCCTCATGGGCTGAAGCAAGCATGCAACACTTTACTTTTCAGAGAGTATTAACTTCAGAAGGCTAAAGATGTTAGGTCATCTAAAATGTTCCTCAGCCCAGTGCCTGCTCCACATGGGACTTAGAAGTGAGTAGTTGGGGGTCAGGCGGTAGCACAGTGGGTTGAGCGCACGTGGCGCAAAGTGCAGGAACTGGCATGAGGATCCCAGTTCGAGCCCCCAGATCCCCACCTACAGGGGGGGCTTCACAGGCGGTGAAGCAGGTCTGCAGGTATCTAGCTTTCTCTCCCCCTCTCTGTCTCCCCTCCTCTCTCGATTGCTCTCTGTCCTATCCAACAACAACAACAACAGCAATGACAACAGTAATAATAATGACAACAACAAGGGCAACAAAAATGGGAAAAATAGCCTCCAGGAGCAGTGGATTTGTAGTGCAGACACCGAGCCCCAATAATAACACTGGAGGCAAAAAAAAAAGTGAGCAGTCACAGTCCCATCACTGACTTGCAGGTAAACTCTCCAAGGACAGAGATCAGGGTGCTATACTCATGACCACCTGCCCAGAAGTGGACACACTTCTGGCAAAAATTAGGTACTTACATGTGTGCCCTGATTGCAGAATGGCTGGTAGATATCATACCTAGAATATGAGGCAAAGAGGCAGAGATACTAGGGAGGAGGGGTGGATCCATTTATCTGAGCCAGTGCTAATTAATCTGAGCAGGTGACATACACCTGGATCTTGAAGGATCAGTCAAAGTTTAATGGGCCAGCAGGAGGAGAGGGCATTTCAGGATGCAAGAACAGCACAAGGCTGTGCTAGAGGTCAGAACAGTCAACCTGTAGACAGAAAATTCCAGGACAAATCCTGCATGTAGTGTAGCCTGGTGTGGCCATCCAGAAACTGAAGCTGGGCCAATCCTTGGGGGCCACACTATGAAGAAACTGGAATGTTGTGCTCAGGAGTCTGGGCTTTATCCTCACAGATAAACCCGTGGTTCCTCCTCTTCTGGAGAAATAGGGTTCATAACTGGAAATTTCTTGAAATGAATTCTAGGGTAGATCCTGTGAGGGTAGCTGCGAGTCTGACTTGTGCTCTTTCTTGTTCTTTCTTTCTCTTTTTGTTGTGTGGGGGAACCACCTCAAGATCTATGCATGTGTAATATCACTGAATGACATTCAAGCCACAATCTCTAATTTTTGTTAGAGAAAAGAATAGAGGAGAAGGAGTGAAAGAGAAGAGAAGAGAAGAGAGGAGAGGGAGGAGAGGAGAGGAGAATAGAGGTGAGGAGAGGAGAGGAGAATAGAGGAGAGGAGAGGAGAATAGAGGTGAGGAGAGGAGAATAGAGGAGATGAGAGGTGAATAGAGGTGAGGAGAGGAGAATAGAGGTGAGGAGAGGAGAATAGAGGAGAGGAGGGAAGAATAGAGGTGAGGAGAGGAGAATAGAGGTGAGGAGAGGTGAGGAGAGGAGAATAGAGGTGAGGAGAGGAGAGGAGAGAAGAATAGAGTTGAGGAGAGGAGAGGACAATAGAGGAGAGGATAATAGAGGAGAGGAGAGGAGAGGAGAAGAGAATAGAGGAGAGGAGAGGAGAAGAGAATAGAGGAGAGGAGAGGAGAAGAGAATAGAGGAGAGGAGAATAGAGGAGAGGAGAGGAGAATAGAGGAGAGGAGAGGAGAATAGAGGAGAGGAGAATAGAGGAGACGAGAGAAGAGGAGAATAGAGGAGAGGAGAGGAGAATAGAGGAGAGGAGAGGAGAATAGAGGAGAGGAGAGGAGAATAGAGGAGAGGAGAGGAGAATAGAGGAGAGGAGAGGAGAATAGAGGAGAGGAGAGGAGAATAGAGGAGAATAGAGGAGAATAGAGGAGAGGAGAATAGAGGAGAGGAGAGGAGAATAGAGGAGAGGAGAGGAGAGGAGAATAGAGGAGAGGAGAATAGAGGAGAGGAGAGGAGAGGAGAGGAGAATAGAGGAGAGGAGAGGAGAGGAGAGGAGAATAGAGGAGAGGAGAGGAGAGGAGAGGAGAATAGAGGAGAGGAGAGGAGAGGAGAATAGAGGAGAGGAGAGGAGAATAGAGGAGAATAGAGGAGAGGAGAGGAGAATAGAGGAGAGGAGAGGAGAATAGAGGAGAGGAGAGGAGAGGAAAATAGAGGAGAGGAGAGGAGAATAGAGGAGAGGAGAGGAGAGGAGAATAGAGGAGAGGAGAGGAGAGGAGAATAGAGGAGAGGAGAGGAGAATAGAGGAGAGGAGAGGAGAATAGAGTAGAGGAGAGGAGAGGAGAAGAGAATAGAGGAGAGGAGAAGAGAATAGAGGAGAGGAGAGGAGAATAGAGGAGAGGAGAATAGAGGAGAGGAGAGGAGAATAGAGGAGAGGAGAGGAGAGAAGAGGAGAGGAGAATAGAGGAGAGGAGAGGAGAGGAGAATAGAGGAGAGGAGAGGAGAGGAGAATAGAGGAGAGGAGAGGAGAGGAGAGGAGAGGAGAGGAGAGGAGAGGAGAGGAGAGGAGAGGAAAGGAGAGGAGAAGAGAAGAGAATAGAGGAGAGGAGAGGAGAGGAGAATAGAGGAGAGGAGAGGAGAATAGAGGAGAGGAGAGGAGAGGAGAGGAGAGGAGAGGAGAGGAGAGGAGAGGAGAGGAGAGGAGAGGAGAGGAGAGGAGAGGAGAGATACCACAAAACCAATACCACAAAACCACTCCACCATCCCATGGAGCTTTCCTAGTATCATCTCTATGTGGGCTCCTTTGCGGTACTGAGATTCAAATGCAAGGCATGTGTTCTAGTGGATGAACTATCTCCAGGCCCTGTCAATGTTTTTTAACAAACTTTCTGTAGCACCATTAAGAATGTAGCCTGTGACACATAAGGGCGGGACTAGACTGAGGCCATCCTAGGCCACACTACTTAAAGAGACTCTCATTCTCAGGACTAGCTCTGTACTTGTGAGCCCCGAAAGGAAGTGCCTCCTTAAATCTCATGTCTGAGGCCTCCTCTTTTCTTGTCCTAGTCCAGGATCCTGCTGCATCCTGGAAGCAGGTAGCACAAGCAGTCCAAGTGGATTCCAGCTCTGGCAGTAGAGGGGGATGGAGAGAAGCAGGCCTACTTGAAAGCAGGATTAGGAAGTGGTAAAGCAGTGCTCTGTCTTCCCTTTCCATCTTGATTTCTGTCTGTATCAAATAAAATAAAATAAAATAAAATAAAATAAAAAAGAAAAGAAAAGAAAGCAGAATCAGAGGACAGGATTTGGGAATGACCAGATAGGAGATAGAAGGGAGTAGGGCTCCCTCTAAGATCTTCCTTAGGTTCCCCATTCTGTGAGAAGAGTAGGGAAACCCATATTCTACTCAAGAGAAATGTAAGCCCATAGCCAGAGCCATGGCAAGACTCTAGACCTTGGCTTCTATCCTAAGTTATAAGTCTGAAAAACAAAGGGAATAGAGCTGAAAAGTAAGGCAGGAGTTGAAAAGGTCATGGCTTCTCCCAGGAATGTACAGGTCACTGGTGACCACAGCTAGAATATGGACCCTTGCACCAAGAATACCCAGCCCTGACCTTTGGACACTGGGTAGGTTAGCACAACAGGCAGGGAAGAGTGGATAAGGGTGACCCTACTGGCAGGTGGGGCTTGTTCATCAGCACTTCACCTCTCTTTTGTCCATAAGAACCAGAGATTACTCCCCAGGTCTGTGTCCCTGAGGGTTCTCCCGAGCCCACCCTCTCCCCCCACCCCCAGAAGCTCTGACCCTGTGGTGGAAGCTCCCTCTGCTGGCTAACAAAGAAACTTCCCCCTTCTCTTGAGGGAAGGAATTTGCCATCAGTAGAGAAGGGAGAGTGCAGTGGCAATGCTGGCTCCAAAGGGCAGACAGGAATCGAGGGTGGACTTTGATTAAGGCTGATAGGCAGGTACCATCTGGTAAACAGGGCTCCTGTTTCCTGGTCTGTAGTCTGAGCAGGCACAGAGAGCATGAACCTCGACAAAGGTAGATCGGAGTTTTCTCAGGTGACTGCTGAAAACCTGCTCTGTCCCCAGGGGTCCCCAGGAAGGCTTGTATCTTAGGTTAAGCACTGTCCTCCTCAGTTGTCCCTTCCAATGCCTCTGGAGTAAGCCTTCTGGGGTTCATGGAGGACTCAGTCTGGAATTGAGGACCAAGGGGTAAGCCTGTGAGGGACAGTGTTCCCAGACATGGTAAAGAGAGGGACATCACACCTAGACTGAATATCTGTGCCAGTAATTCCACTGGGATTGAGAACTGAGTTAAGGGTGTGGCCCAGAACAAAAGCAGGGAGAATCTATTAGCACCTGTCTGGCTTCTGGGATTCAAGCCTTATCCTCCCCACTCCTCTCTTCATTCCAAGCCAGCACCATGGGATACAGAAGCCAATCTGGAGCACTGGATGAGATACCCCAATGCACAGAGGAGAGAGAGGATACTGTGTACTTTCTCAGTCCTCTCTCCCCTGAGCCAGATATTCACACCATCACAACTGCAAACAGGGCCATCACCTGAGAAGTCACTTCCTCAGAAGTTTCTACCACAAACAAAAGAGAGAGACCTTCCTTGATGAGCCCTGCCCACCCATGACCCTGGTATCTGGAGTCCCAGCCTCAGACAAGAGCTCCTGAAAGTCTGTTTAAATACTGGCATTTAGTTACAGTCAAGGCTGAGGTATTACCTGAATCCTGGGAATTCAGGCAGGGATGTTAATGCCTAAGAAACATTTCTCCCAGGCCACGATACTGTGGGCAGCCACCATTATCTCCTTTAAAAAAATTTTTTTTTATTGCCATCAGGGTTACTGCTAAGGGGTTGTGCCTGCACAATGACTTTACCACTGGTTATTAATCCCCAGACACACCCTACACTTATTTTTTTTTCTTTTTAAATAAAGATAGGAAGAAATTGAGAGGAAAAGGGGAGATATAGAGGGATAGAAAAAGAGATGTATCTAGCACTGCTTCACCATTCATGAAGCTTCTCCCCCGCAGGTGGGGACTGGGGGCTTGAACCTGGGTCCTTGTGCAAATGTTTAAGTGTGTGCTCAACTGGATATGCCACCAACTGGCCTCCACCGTCCTCTTTTAAGACTTGGAGAGGGCATAATGCTCAGGAAATCAGCTTCTTGTCAGGAACAGGTGTGGCCTTAGCAGCCATCTTGGATTACCAGGACAACATAGGCTCTTCACAGACCCTCAAACAGCTCAGCTACTGGGTTTCCAAAGAGATGAGGCCCACAGCAAAGTTCATAAAGAAGAGAAACTGCTGCTATGTATTAAAACTGCCTACATACTATACTCTAGGTACCATTCTCAGCCAGCTGGTCTAGTGCCATCAGGCCTGAGAGAGGGAGAGAGCCAGGGGGAGCAACAAGCTGTCACCATTTGTGGGAGGGACAACCTGCTGTGCTCAGGACTGTGGGATGAGGGAACACTCAACGACATGAAGAAGTACAGCAGCAAAATAAATAGCAGATGAGGCCAAAAGTGTCTAAAGTTCTACAGCCAGGATTCTGAAGGCCTTTGGCTGCCATTGGTCAACTGTACCATTGCCTTGTTTTCACCCTCTGTGAGCCTAACAACTCCAGCTACCAAGGTAGTGTTTTTCCTTGGTTGTCAGCCCACACCAGAGCCAGGGACAAAGCAAAAATTACAAAGTCCATAAAAGCCATTCTGGAGGAATGGATCTTCTCTGCAAATTTTCTCCTGTCATTTTCTTGTATGTATATCTTCTCTCTCCCTCTTTGTAGCCCTGGGGTGGGGAACTATATGACTTCAGGCAGCAGTCATTGACTCTGCAGCCAGGTGTCAGGCACAGAGGTATGTTTTGTGGATATGGACATGGACATTCATCAGTGATCTCCTGAGCCTGCACTATGTGCCAGCCATGAGTCTGGACAGGATAAAGTTCCTGTTCTCATGAAGCTCTTATTCTGGTGGAGGCAAGCAATAAACAACAGGGAAAGTGTCATACTGTGATAAGCTATTCTACAGATGAATAAAATAGCATGATGTCAGAGAATGGTAATATTCTAGCTTTCTAAATCACAGAAGGAGCAACAATATGTGGGGATGGGATCAAGTACATTCCAGGCAAAGGGAAAAGCTAAATGCAAAAGCTTGTATTCAGAGTAAGCTCAGTGAATATGAGAAAAAGGAACATAGCTTTAGTGTGGAGGGCAAGGGGAGAATGGACAAAAGATGGAGCCAATCACCTAGGCAAGGGTCAGGTAATGTGGGGCACTTTGGACCCATGGCCAGGGCAGTGAAGAGTGCTAACAAGGAGGTGAAATGATCCCGTGAACATTATTAAGTGCTTACTGCTTGCTGTTTGAAGACTGAATTATAGTCAATCCAAGTCTTTCTGCTGAAATGGAAGCAAGAAAACTACTGAGGAAGCCAGCTTAGGGGGTGAGCAATTATTAACATCTATGTATCCAATGAGGGCCCATCTAAATATATCAAACACTTACTAAAAGAGCTAAAAATATACATCAATACTAATACAGTACTAGTAAGAGACTTCAACACCCCACTCTCACACTTAGATCAACTAAGTGGAGAATCAACAAAGAAACAATTAATTGAAGAGATGGATAGACTAGAACTCCTGGACATCTTCATAGTTCTTCACCTCAAGAAACTGAAACACACATTCTTTTATTTACTTTTTTAATTTATTTTTTTCTGGTCTCATTGTTTTTATTTATTTTACTTTATTTTATACATATATATATTAATTTCCTTATTGAGGGATTAATGTTTTACATTCAACAGTAAATAACAATAGTTTATACATGCATAACATTTCTTAGTTTTCCACATAATAATGCAACACCCACTAGGTCCTATGTCATCCTTTTCCAAGACCTGTATAATCCCACCCACCCCAGAGTATTTTACTCTGATGCAGTACTCAACGCCAGCTCAGGTTTTACTTGTGTTTTCTCTTCTGATTTTGTTTTTCAACTTCTGCCTAAGAGTGAGATCATCTCACATTAATCCTTCTGTTTCTGACTTATTTCACTTAACATGATTTCTTCAAGCTCCATCCAAGATCAGCTGAAAATGGGGAAGTCACCATTTTTTATAGCTGAGTAGTATTCCATTGTGTATATAGACCACAACTTGCTCAGCCACTCATCTGTTGTTGGACACCTGGGTTGCTTCCAGGGTTTGGCTATTACAAATTATGCTGCTAAGAACATATGTGTACACAGATCTTTTTGGATGGGTGTGTTTGGTTCCTTAGGATATGTCCCCAGGAGAGAAATTGCAGGATCATAGGGTAGGTCCATTTATAGTCTTCTGAGAGTTCTCCAGACTGTTCTCCACAGAGGTTGAGCCAATTTACATTCCCACCAGCAGTGCAGGAGGGTTCCCTTGACTCCACAACCTCTCCAGCATTTTCTGCTGTTACCTTTTCTGATGTATGACATTCTCACAGGAGTGAAGTGGTATCTCACTGTTGTCTTTATTTGCATTTCCTGTGGTTTTTTTTAAATTTATTTATTTATTTTCCCTTCTGTTGCCTTTGTTGTTTTTTATTGTTATTGTTATTGATGTCATCATTGTTAGATAGGACAGAGAGAAATGGAGAGAGGAGGGGAAGACAGGAGGAGAGAAAGATAGACACCTGTACACCTGATGCACCACCTGTGAAGTGACTCCCCTGCAGGTGGGGAGCCGGGGCTTAAACCAGGATCCTTACAACACCAGTCCTTGCACTTCGTGCCACATGTACCACCTGACTGCGCTACCACCTGACTCCCTGGATTGTGTTTTCTGATCCATCTTCCAACTCTGTGCCTTTTAATAGGTGAATTCAGGCCATTGACATTTATTGACATCAAAGATTGAAGCTATTTTAATGCCATTCTTGTAGATTTTTTAGTGTTCTGATATATGGCATATTTATGGTGGTCTAACTGTTTATAGGAGACCTTTCAGAACTTCTTTCAGAGCAGGCTTGGTAATAGTTGACACTTTCAACTGTTGCTTGTCTGAGAAGGTTTTTATGCCTCCATCTAGTTTGAATGACAGTCTAGCAGGGTACAGTAGTCTTGATTGAAAGCCTTTCTCATTGAGCACTTGATAGATATCTTGCCATTCTCTTCTGGCCTGTAGTGTTTGTGTGGAGAAGTCTGCTGCTAATCTTATGGGTTTTCCTTTGTAAGTGACTCTTTATTTTTCTCTTGCAGCCTTCAGGATCCTTTCTTTATCCTTAATCCTTTCCATTCTAAACATGATGTGTCTTGGTGTATTTAAGTCTGGGTTAATTCTGTTTTGTACCCTCTAGGCTTCTTGAACCTTTATGTCTTTGATGTTGTCTAAACTAAAGAAGTTCTCAACTATTCTGTCCTGAAGAATGCTTTCTTCCCCTCTCTTCCTTTGGTAAGTCAATAGTGTGTATATTTTTTTCTTTTGAAGTCATCCCATACGTCTCTGTTGTTGTTTTCAATATCTCTTAATCTCTTTTTGAGATCTCTTACTTCTTTTTTAGTTGTCTCTAATTCATCCTCAATCTTGCTAATTCTGTTTTTCAACCTCATTTATTCTATTCTCTCTCCCCTGTGCTGTTTTCTGGAGTTCATCTATTTTGTTACCCAGTTCTGATACTGTTTTAGATTGTTCAGCTAGTTGTGTTCTTAGCTCAGTTATTTCAGCTTTCACCTCTCTAATATTCCTGCTTTGAGCTCTCTAATAACCTTGAGATAATTAGTGTTTTCTTCCAGAGTCTCATTTGTTGCATTTCTGATGACAATTCTTTCAAACTCTTTACTCACTCCTGTGATTATTTCCTTACCTAGCATTTAGATGTTGACCTCATTATTCTGTGCTTCAACCTTTGGGGGGCTTTTAGCTGGAATGTTATCCTTGTTCATTTCTCCAATATTTCTTCTTTTTGATTTAACCACTCTGTATAGTATGTTATGAGGTCCCTCTCAGTACTGTTCAAATTACTGATCACATTTGCCTAAATTTACTTAAAGAGTCCACAGTTGTGGAAATTAACAATTTTTTCAATATTATTTTAATCCCTGAGTTGGAGCACAGTGGCTGTTAAAACCTCTTTTACTCTTTTTCTTCCCTGTAGGCTATGGGAAGCTGAGGGCTTTTAAACTATAAGTAGGCTTCTTAGCTTAATCACTCACTCCTCACCAAGAGACAAAGCAACTGTGGGGGAGAGATAATACAATGGTTATGAAAAGAGACTCTCAAACCCCAAGGATCCAAAGCTCCGGGCTCAATTCAGCTTCTGTGCCAAGCCAGGCAGCACTGCTGAGCCCTGTGAGTTTCTAAACAAGTCTCGTTTATAGTCTGTGGTTTCTGAGGCAATTATTCACCATGTTGTCATCAGGATAACAATGTGGAAAGGCTCCCATCACACAGCCCCACTGCTAGGCACCAAGCTGTATATCTTCTCCTGAGTTTCCTGGTCAGTTCTCTGTCCCCCAGTGTTAACATAGGGCTTCCCCCCTGGTGCTCCAGCCTCTGATGGCAGTAGCAATATAGACTCACAGTTGCATTTGGTGAATCTTAGGGGAGTCCTCTCCTCCCTTCAGCAGTCTTTTTGTTGGTAAAACAGACTGGAGGTGGTGCCTCAACTGGTAAACTGCTGGACTATTACCAGGCACTCAGTCTCTCCTTAGGCTCCTCTCTGTCCATGAGCCATATGTGTTTGCACTCACCGGTGACTTGGTGGGTTCCTGAAATCATTCTAGTCCTGTCTTGTTTTGGTCCTAGCTGGTCTCCTTTGGTATTCCTAGTTGATCCAGGAGAAGAGAGGAGAGGAGAGGAAAGGAGAGGAGAGAAGCACAGCTGCTCCTGCTCCATAGCCCCAGAATACACATTCTTTTCAAATCCACACAGCACATCCCCAAGGATAGACCACATATTAGGCCACAAAGACAGTATCAATAAATTCAAGAACATTGAAATCATCCCAAGCATCTTCTCAGATCACAGTGGAGTATAGCTAAAATTTAACAACAAACAAAAAAATACTAAAAGTCACAAAACTTGGAAACTCAGCAACATAATGCTTAATAACATCTGGGTCAAGAGGCACTCAAGCAAGAAATTCAAATGTTTCTTGAAAGAAATGAAAATGAAGATATGAGCTATCAGAATACATGGGACACAGCTAAAGCAGTACTTGGAGGGAAACTCATAACCATACAAGCACACATTAGAGAATAAGAAAAAGCTCAAGTAAAAAACCTTATTGCATGCCTTAAAGACTTAGAGAAGAATAACAAAGGAACCCTAAAGCATCCAGAAGGACTGAAATCACCATAATTAGAGCAGAATTAAACAACGTAAAAAACAAGAGAGCCATACAAAAGATCAATGAAGCCAAATGTTGGTTCTTTGAGAAATTAAACAAAATTTACAAACCCTTAGCCAAACTTACTAAAAAAAAAAAAAAGGAAAGAAGACTCAGATCAATAGAATTGTAAACAATAAAGGGGATATCACCACAGATACCACAGAAATAAAAAAAATCATGCAAAACTTCTTCAAACAACTTTATGACACCAAGTTAGAGAATCTGGAAGAAATAGAAGAATTCCTAAACAAAACAAAACAAACAAAAAAACTATCCATACAATGAATTGTCACTTGGCAATAGAAAGACACAAACTAGTTAACACCGAGTACGACTACCCTGTTTCTCCTACTCCATGCTTGGAAGACTCAGAAAAGTCATTAGCAGGTGAGTTGGGAAAGAAAATAAAAATGTGGAAATATTGTTGAACTGAGGATAAGCTAAGCTCAAGGCAACTTGAAACCTGAAAGTGGACAACAGGACACTCAACCTACTTCTGGTGAAAACTCTAGGGGAAGCCTTCTAGTTCTGATGTAAAGAATGAGAAAGGAACTCCTAGTACTCATGAGAGTGGGGAAATACCCCTTTAAAATTTTTCTCTGTTCTTTCATGGTCCATCTCCTTAGAATTTCTGCTGCAGTGCTTTTCAGGCATTTATAACTCTAAGGAAAGGTAAGCTTTTCTCTGATTAGAGTTCCAGGAGAAAGGGACAAGCCCCATTATTCTTTTGCTCTTTCCATACTTTTGCTAGTCAGTTACAGAAAGTACTCATCAAAGTAACCACAATCCAGCTCCCTACCTAGAGCACCAAAAAGAGGAGCCCTAGGAAACCCAGAAAGACCAGAGAGATTGCTGAAGAGGAAGAACCCAGGAAGCTGACCTTGTATATATGGTTTTGAGCTACTGGGCTCCCCTCCAAGCAGAGCATGTGTAGGTCTGATTCTAAGGAGCCTACCAGAAACTTGAGAACTAAACTAAAGGATTACCACTACCTGTTTTCAGACTGACTGCTGGAAGATATACATACAAATTTAGTCAGTCCCACAAAGGCTTTAAAAGTGGAATAAGAATGTAAACTAAATGAGTTTCAAAGAAATGTATATATATGCATAATCTATGTAAAAAATGGAACGTAGAAACCACAATGTATAGAGGGCTGGCCTTAAATCATATCTAGTGTCCTCTCCAATCACAAAATTTTGATACTAAGAGGGAAAAAAATCCACAAGGAAGGGACTGGGAGATAGAATCATTCAGTAGAGTATATTCCTTACAAGAGTAAAGTTCTGGGTTCAGGATTGAGCCCTGATACCACATAGGAGTACCACAGCACAGGGCAAGATCCATAAATGGTGGAGTGGTGCTGTGATATCACTTTCTTTTTCTTTGAAAAAAAATTTTTTTAATTAACCCAGGAAAGTATGACTGCACATATACAAAACTCCAAGTTCTGAAAGAAAAAGAAAAGAAAAGAAAAGAAGAAAACTGGGAAATCTACAAAAATCTGGAAACAAAACAAGACACTCCTGAACAAATAGTGGTTCAAAGGAGAATTCAAATAATAATTGAAATAGGTTGGGAGAGAGGATAGCATAATGGTATGCAAAGAGAGCCTCATGCCTGAAGCTCTAAAGGCCCAGGTTCAAACCCTTGCACTATCAAAAACCAGAGCTGAGCAGTGCACTGGTAAAAATTAAATTAAATTAAGATGGGGTGGGGGTAGAAAGTATAATGGTTATACAAAGAGACTCAAAGTTTCAGGTTCAATCCCCCACACCACCAGAAGCCAGAACTGATAAGTGCTCTGGTGAAAGAAAGAAAGAAAGAAAGAAAGAAAGAAAGAAAGAAAGAAGGAAATAGAATTAAATAAAAGTGAGTTAAAATAGAAATTAAACTTACTAAAACCTTTGGGATGTTGTAAAATCAGTTCTGCGAGGAAAATTTAAATCTACAAAATATATAATAGGAAAATAAACCACAATTTAAAAAAAATCTAGCTTTACATGTCAGGAGACTAGAAAAGGATAGCAAATTAAGTTCAAAATTATTAAAGAAAATAAATAACAAACATCATAATGGAAATAAATAAAATAGACATGAGAAAAATAATAGCGACTAATGAAGTTCAGAGCTAGTATCATTATTATTTTTGCCAGCAGGTTTATCATAAGAGCTGGTTCAACTTCTAATGTTGCATGTACTAGAAAAGTACGCTGGCCTATCTCTTTCTCTCTCTCTCTCTCTCTTTCTCTCTCTCAATATACACACACATAAAAGGGAGGCTGGACAACATACTCTATGTTCCACCTGAGGAAGATGGGTCCTGATATTGGGGCAGCTTGGAACATTCCTATTCATGACCACAGAATGTGAGCTCAGGTCTACAGGGATGCAGAAGCTGAATATAGGGCCCAGATCAGATCAAATTGATGGGATTTACAGTCAGCAATATTTACACACCTTTCCCATATTTGGGAGCTACTCTCTTCCCAGATCCAACTTTCTGGTCCTTTATCCAGCCATGACATCATCTCCCCAGACAATAACTTGGGTCCACCTGCATATCAGATATCAGGCTCAGAGAAAAAAAAAAAACCTAGTATATACATGGGCCTTTTGGACTATAACTAAAATAGGCGTAGTAACTATCTACAAAATGGAGACCCCCCCCCCCAACTCTTCGTCTAAACAATTCCAGCCTTTAGGTTCATGATTAGTCAATAATTTGTTTGACTTTCTATTTTCAGCCACCAGGTTCCAGGTGCTAACATGATGCCAACGGGCCTTCCCTGGGTAGAGGACCCCACCAATGTGTCCTGGAGCCCCACTTCCCCAGAGCCTTGCCCCACTAGGGAAAGAGAGAGACAGGCTGGGAGTATGGATTGACCCTCCAATGCCCATGTTCAGCGATGAAGCAATTACAGAAGCTAGACCTTCCACCTTCTGCACCTTAAAGAATAGGAAAGCTATTGGGGAGGGGATGGGATACAGAGTTCTGGTGGTGGGAACTGTGTGGAGTTGTACCCCTCTTATCCTATGTTTTTTGTCAGTGTTTCCTTTTTATAAATAAAAATTAAAATAATAATAATTTGAAACTATGTCATGTGAAATAAATAAAATAGATTTTTAATAAAAAACAATAAAGCAAAGTAAAATGGTATATTGGAAACTTGGGAGACTTGGTGGTTGAGAAAAGGTAGAATTCCTGTCTAAGGATACAGATTTGTGACTACTAGGTAAATAAGTCTTGGGCAATTAATATACAAAACAGTAACAATAGACAATTAACCCATATTATAAGCAAATATTGATAGATATGTTAGCTAATACTATTATGTCAACCATATTTCAATATAAAAGTATCTAACCAGGGAGTCGGGTGGTAGCGCAGCCGGGTAAGCGTACGTGGCGCAAAGTGCAAGGACCGCGTAAGGATCCGGTTCGAGGCCCGGCTCCCCACCAGCAGGGGAGTCGCTTCACAGTTGGTGAAGCAGGTCTGCAGGTGTCTTTCTCTCCCCCCTCTCTGTCTTCCCCTCCTCTCCCCATTTCTCTCTGTCCTATCTAACAATGACAACAACAATAATAGCTATAATAATAAAAACCAACAAGGGCAACAAAAGGGAAAATAAATAAATAAATAAATAAATATTTTAAAAAATTTTAAATTATCTAACCAATATGTTGTACACCTTCAACTTACACAACATGGCATGTCAAATATAACTCAGTAAAAATAAAGATATACTATAATGTTGTAGTAATGAAAACAGTGTGATAAAGAAGTGTTGCAGGGAGTCAGGCCTTAGTGCAGTGGATTAAACTCACGTGGCGCAAAGCACAAGGACCGGCAGGATCCCGGTTTGAGCTCCAGGCTCCCCACCTGCAGGGGAATCACTTCACAAGCTGTGAAGAAGGTCTGCAGTTGTCTATCTTTCTCTCCCACTCTGTCTTCCCCTCCTTTCCCCATTTCTCTTTGTCCTATCTAACAATGATGGCATAAATAACAACAACAATAATAACTACAACAATAAAAAAAACAAGGGCAACAAAAGGCAAAATAAATAAAATTACTTTAAAAAAAAAGAAGTGTTGCAGGAGTCTCTCTCTGTCTCCCTCTCTATCTCTCCCCTTCTCCATTTCTGGTTGTCTCTATGAAATAAATAAAGATAATAAAATTATTTTTTTAAAGGAGAAAAGATGGGTCAGGAAGTATCACATACGCATAAGGTCCTCTCTTCATTCACTAACACTGCGTTGAAAGTAATAACAAAGAATTAATAGTACCAAAATGGAAGAAGGAAGGAAGGAAAGGAGGAGAAGGAATTAAGAGAACCAAAATAACCATTTATAGTCAATTGATATTTATTCATTTATTTTATTATTGGATAGAGACAGAGAGAGATTGAGAGGGGAAAACAGAGACAGAGAGACACTTGTAGTCCTGTTTCACCACTTGTGAAGCTTCCCCCCCACCTGCAAGTGTGACCAGCAGCTTGAACCCAGGTCCTTGCACACTATAATGTAAGTACTTAACACATTGAGCTAGGTCTAAGGTGAACTTAGAATCTCATGTATGTGAACCCCCAGCCTTTTCACTTTTTTATGTAGCAAACACACAGCATCACTCCACCATCCATGGAGTTTCCCTTGGTGCCATGTAAGATACTCCCATATAGTGCTGGGGCTTAAACCCAGTGCCTTGTGAATGGTAAGGCACATATTTTCCCAAATAAGCTATCTCCTGGATCATCAGTTTACTTTTAATAAAGCTGTCAAGGTCATTTCAGCTATATTTTCGAAAACTGGTGATGGGAAAATTGAACATTCACATGCATAAAGAAGAATTATAAATTTACCCCCACTCACATCACATACAAATTAGCTCTCTCTGATCAACTAGGAAAAGCAATGATAATCTGACCAATTATCCTTTCATGATCAAAATATGAATAGATGGAAAATTCCTCAAGATAGTAGAGTCCATATATACAGCCAACATCATAGTCAGGGGTGATAACCTGGACGCATTTCCCCTCAGATCAGATACTGGACAGGGCTGACCACTATCACCATTACTATTCAACATAGTGTTGGAAGTTCTTGCCATAGCAGTCAGGCAGGAGCAAGGAATTAAAGGGATACAGATTGGAAGAGAAGAAGTCAAACTCTCCCTATTTGCAGATGACATTATAGTATACATAGAAAAACCTAAAGAATCCAGCAAGAAGCTTTTGGAAATCATCAGGCAATACAGTAAGGTGTCAGGCTACAAAATCATCATACAAAATTCAGTGGCATTCCTTTATACAAACACCAATATTTAGGGTATGAAACAAGAACTTGTGAGACATAGAGTTGTCAAAAGAAGAACAAGAGGCCAAAGATGAATGATTTCTAGAACCTCTACACTGACCAAGCTCAATGTCCCTTTGCTCACTTCTCTTTTCGACAGCACTCAGGCCACTACTAAAAGACAATTGGGTTGACTCCAAGAAACTAATGGTTTCTGTGCACAGGGAAGATCTGTCCAGGAACTGGGCTCAGTCCATATTTGTTAGGTGGATAATGGAGAAGATTAATAGAGAAAAATAGCTTCTATACTTCTGAGGTGGGTACTGCGAAGTCTAGAATTAATGCTTGAAAAACACGAGAGGGCAGTGTTGGATCATGTCAAAGTAACTGAGACCTGCTGCTAGGGGCTGAGCTTGGTTCCCTCAGCCCCGGCACTATCAAAGAAGCTTCCTTTTGTTGCTACTGTTGTTTTGATATGTCTTAAACACCATAAAATCTTCTCTTAATTTATTTTTAATAATAGTTTACAATATTGTAAGATTATAGGGTACAGTTCCACACCACACCCACCACCAGTTCTGTGCCCTCATCCTCTCAGCGATAACCACCATAGTTCTCACAGTCTTAAAGACCATTTGTTTGCTTCTGTTTTTGTTTTTGTTTTTTTCAAGTTCATGTGTTTTCTCTCTCTTTATCTATCTTTGTTTTGTTTATTTATCTATTCTACTTGATAGGAGAGAGAAATTGAGAGGGAAGGAGGAGATAGTGACAGAGAGACACCTGGGGGTTGGGAGGTGGCACACCTGGTTGAATGCATATTTTACAATGAACAAGGACCGGGGTTCAAGCCCGTGGTCCCCACCTGCAGAAGGAAAACTCTGAGAATGGCGAAGCAGTGATGCAGTTCTCTCTCTCTCTCTCTCTCTTTCTCTCTTACCTGGCTATCTCTAACCAATAAATAAAGATAACATTTGGATTTTTTTTAAAAAAAAAAAGAGAGAGAGAGAGAGAGACCTATAAACCTGCTTCACCACTAGTGAAGCTTCCCCCCTACAGGTAGGGGACCAGGGACTTGAACCCATGTCCTCACGCATTGTAACATGTGCACTCAACCTGGTGCACCACCACCCAGCCCCCTCATGTGTTTTAGTTTTCTAGATTCCACATATGAGTAAAACTACCCAGTAGCTGTCTTTCACCTCTTTACTTAATTTGCTAAGTATAATCATCTCCAGTTCCATCCATTTTGTCCCAAGGTACAAAATTATCTTTTTGGTTGCAGAGTAGTATTCCATGGGATGGATATATATATATATATATATATATATATATATATATCCCATAATTTCTTTATCCTGTAAACTGTGAATGGTCATTTAGGCCTCTTCTCAATGATGATTGTGAATAATGCAGCTATGAACATAAGGGTGCAGAAACCCCTTCAAATTAGTATTTTCATGTCCTTTGGTATTTCTGGGTCATAACACAATTCCATTTTTTTTTTTTGTATATAGCTGTGTTTTTTTTTCATTTTTTAAATTTATTTAAGAAAGGAGACATTAACAAAATCATAGGATGGGGGGTACAGCTCCACACAATTCCCCTCACCCAATCTCCATATCCCATCCCCTCCCCAATAGCTTTCCCATTCTCTATCCCTCTGGAAGCATGGACCCAGGGTCATTGTGGGTTGCAGAAGGTGGAAGGTCTGGCTTCTGTAATTGCTTCCCTGCTGAACATGGGCGTTGACTAGTCGATCCATACTCCCAGTCTGCCTCTCTCTTTCCCTAGTAAGGTGAGTCTCTGGGGAAGCGGAGCTCTAGGACGCATTGGTGGGGTCTTAGTCCAGGGAAACCTGGCCGGCATCTTGATGGTATCTGGAACCTGGTGGCTGAAAAGAGAGTTAACATACAAAGCCAAACAAACACTTTCCCACCTAAACCTAAATCTTTGATGAAACAAAGCCAATTGCAAGGAAGACTAAAGCAGAAACAAACAAATGGGACTATATCAAATTGAAAAGCTTCTGCACAACCAAAGAAACTATTAAACAAACAAAGAGACCCCTCACAGAATGGGAGAAGATCTTCACATGCCATACATCAAACAAGAGACTAATCACCAAAATATACAAAGAGCTCAGCAAACTTAGCACCAAAAAAGCAAATGACCCCACCCATAAGTGGGCAGAGGATATGAACAGAATATTCACTCCAGAGGAGATCCAAAAGGTTAACAAACATATGAAAAACTGCTCCAGGTCACTGATTGTCAGAGAAATGCAAATAAAGACAACATTGAGATACCACCTCACTCCTGTAAGAATGGCATACATCAAAAAGGACAGCAGCAACAAGAGCCTGTGGGGACAAAGGAACCCTTTTGCACTGCTGGTGGGAATGTAAACTGGTCCAGCCTCTGTGGAGAGCAGTCTGGAGAACTCTCACAAGGCTAGATAATTCCATTTTTATTTGTTTAAGGACTCTTCAAACAGTCTTCCAAAGGGGCTACACCAGTTTGCATTCCCACCAGCAGTGGAGCAGAGTTCCTTTCCCTCCACAACCTTGTCAACATCTGTCATTTCCTATTTTGTCGATGTAGGACATAAAAATCGTGTAGCCTCCTTGTGCAGGGGGTTTCAGTAGTGCTTTTTATCTCATCTCAGAATCTCTCTTTAGTAAGAGATCTCTTTAGTGAGATCTTGGGTGAACAATGAGTTGGAATTTCAAAAAGGGCTGCAGATCAGTCTTAGAAATCTTCTAGCGTTTGCCCTTCTTCCGTAGCTAGTCAACAGCGTCAGGTTGAAAGCTGTCAGGAGCTGCTTGTTGCTGGCTTTGAAAGTGACTGGGATCCATGTGGATTCAGTTGGCTAGGAAGGATCGTCAGTTTCCCCAATGAATGGGTACTCACAGGATGCACCACGAGAAGGTCGATCCAATGCATCCTAGTCTTAGAAACGAACTGCAGTGAGTGAGGAGGGAGGGAGGGCTGGCAAGATGCACAAGGTGAGAGACAAGGGAAATGGGAAAGGGCCAGAAAAGAGGAAACTCCACCATAATGGAGTAGACACAGGAGTGCTGGGATTATTCCCAGAGATTTAGGTCTCTCTCCATATCTGTACCTATATGTACATGTCCTGATTCAGCTTTGTTTATGAGTGGAATTCAGTGGAAGTGGTTACTGGTTGTCAGAGATGAATCTCACAGAGAGCAGGAGCAGGGACCAGGTGTCCATGCAAATGCAAACCTCTGGGGGATTTGTAGCCACTCTGGCAAAGGATTTGGACTTCCATGTGAATAAATGGGAGTTTGAACCTGCTCATTCAGGTCTCAGGAGCCTAGGAGAGCCCGGCACACTCCTGAATTACACCAGACAGCAGGGAGGGGAAAGGAGACAAAACACGAGGTCTAGGGAGCCCCCGCCACCTACAGAAAGAATAGAATGGGAAGGAGGTGTTGGTTTTCCTGCAGAATGTGGAATTCAGATTTGGATTCTGAGGGAGATAGAAGAGGCTGGAGAAGATGGGAAATGATAGAGATAGAGATCAGGTGCCTGCAACAAGCATGGTGGGGTCCAGCTGTCTCCTCCAACCCACTTCATACCATTAATGAACTTTGTAGCATACACAGCCCCAGCTCAAACCAGAGCAATAATCTCTGATCCTATTTCCCTGATTAAACATTAACACCTCCATCTCTTTCCACACATATGTGAGATATTTTAAGACTGTGAGTCAGAAGGCAAGAAAGGTGATTCAGGGGTGAAGTGCGTGCCTACCATGAGTAAAGTCCTGAGTTTGAATGCCAGCACCACATGATTCTCTCCATCTCTCTCTCTCTCTCTCCCCCAGGATACCAGCCTGGATTAATCACTGGCACTGCATTTAAAAAAAGAGTGTAGGGAGTCGGGTGGTGGCACAGTGGGTTAAGCGTGCATGGCACAAAGCGCAAGGACCAGCTTAAGGATCCGGTTCATGTCCTGGCTCCCCAACTGCAGGAGAGTCACTTCACAGGTGGTGAAGCAGGTCTGCAGGTGTCTGTCTTTCTCTCCCCCTCTCTGTCTTCCCCTCCTCTCTCTATTTTTCTCTGTCCTATCCAACAACAATGACGTCAGTAACAACAATAATAACCACAACAATGTTAAACAACAAGGGCAACAAAAGGGAAAATAAATAAATAAATATTAAAAAAATAAAATAAATAAAATAAAAAGAGTGTAAATCCTATAGCATCTCCACCTTGAATCTTCAATGACTTCTAATTTCTAGAAGAAAATGCAGTGTCTGCTCTTTGGGCCTTCCCTTCCTATCTTTACCTCACTGATGTATTCCAGTCACTTCTGTCTGCCTACAGCTCCTCAACCACACCAACTTCACTCCCACTCAGGACTTGTACACTAGCTTGATAGATCGCCCCCCCCAGACTTTCCCATAGCTGACTCATTTCAGCCATCAAGCTCTCAAATGCTACTTGCTCAGAGAGGCCTTCCCTAACATAAATGCTCCCCAGAGCTACACCAATATTCCACCTTTACATCCCGCTCCAGCCCTTGGCACTATCTGAAATAGCCTTGTTTACCCAGTGACTCTTCCTCCACTACTATGCAGACACATTGAGGACAAGATCTTGCCCAGCACCTTTATTTTGTTCATGCTTTAGCATGGTGTGTGGCAGAGGTGCTCAATAAATGTTTGTTTTTAAAGAATAAATCATGAGTTAGTTGGTGATGCACCCAGTTAAGCACACGTGTCACAATACACAAGGACCCAAATTCAAGCCACTGACTGGCCCCTGGACCTGCTGGGGGAAAGTTTCTCAAGTAGTGAATTAATGCTGTAGGTGTCTCTAGCTCCCTGTCTCCCCTTTCCCTCTAAATTTCTCTCTGTCTAGCTGGGAGTATGGATCAACCTGCTAACGCCCATGTTCAGCAGGGAAGCAGTTACAGAAGCCAGACCTTCTGCCTTCTGCACCACATAGTGACCCTGGGTCCATGCTCTCAGAGGGATAAAGAATAGGAAAGCTATCAGGGGAGTGGACGATTCGGAGTTCTGGTGGTGGGAATTGTGTGGAGTTGTACCCCTCTTATCCTATGGCTTTTGCCAGTGTTGCCTTTTTATAAATAAAAATAAAAAAATAAATTTCTCTCTGTCTCTGTCCAAAAAAAAAAAAAAAGAATAAATCAACTCCATTTAGTAGACTTAATTATCATCTCTGCTTTATACTTTTTTGGGAGATAGTCTCAGAGAGGCAGAGAGAGAGAAAGAAGGAAGGTGACCACAGCAACAATGCTTCTTTCAATGTGATGGGGGGGCTGCACTTGAACCTGGGTCACACACATGACAAGGCAGCTCACTGTCCAAGTGAGATGTTTATGCATCTCTCACCTCCAACTTATACAACAAGAAAATGAGACCAATCAAGTTTCATTAACTTTACCCCCAAGTGGCCAGGGAAGTGGTTCAGGATACATTGTTGAAAGACTGGATGTGTGAGGTCCATCCCCTACACCACCCCCTACACCACCACCAGTCAAAGATGAGCAGTAATTTGGTTGATATCTCAATAAATAAATAAATAAATAAACAAATATTAAAAGAAAACAAAGTGTAGGTGATGAAGGCAGAACTTGAACTCAAGTAGCCTAAGATTAATGCTTATACCTTGACATTGCGTTATTTTACCCGTTTTAGCCTTTCTTTCCTGATTGCACTTGCCACAGTTTATAGCCTGTCTGTATATTGTCTTACCACTTTACTAGTCCAGTATTTCCAGAGCCAGGCTGCTTCCTACTGTCATGTTGCCAATTTAAAAAAAAGTGTTTTATTGCCACCAGGGTTATTGCTGGGGCTCGGAGCCTGCAGGATGAATCCATTGCTCCCAGCAGTCTTTTTTTTTTTCTTCCCTTTCTTTCTCCCCCCATCCCCCTGTCCTTCCCCCTTCCCCTCTCTTCTCTTCCCCTTTCCTTTCCTAGGTCAAACAGAAATTGAAAGAGGAGGAGGAGATAGGGAGAGAAAAAGAGAGATACCTAAAGCACCGCTTCATTGTTGGTGAAGCTTCCCTCCTGCAGGTGAGGGCTGGGGGCTTGAATCTGGGTCTTTGCATATGCAAGCATGTGCACTCAACTGTGCATACCACCACCTGGCTTCTATGTTGCCAATGTCTGAATAGTACCTGACATGCCCTAGGTGCTCAGTATTTGCTGTGTGAATAAATAAGCACACGAACAGACCGGTGATGGGTGGACATGTAGGAATGCAAGAGCACCAGTGAATAGCAGACTCTCCTAGGCTCCAGATGGACACCATTACCCAGAGTCCAGGCAAAGAGACCTGCTATAAAAGTCTACTCACACTATTTAAGAGGGCATCTTTGGGGGGTTGAATGACAGTGGCCTCACTTGCTCTTACATAGAGAGTCACTTGCTCCCAGAATCTTTAAGCTTGGAGTTATTCCTCAGCTTGGAGCTTGAGTCTGCCCTGATCCATTGGGGTGATGGCTAGGGTTCTGGGTGGATCTGTGCAAACAGCCTCACTTCCACTCACTACATTATGTCAGCACCTTTTCAACTTCTGAGAAACAGGAAGCACCATGATGTGTGATGGGGTTTGAAGGGATGATAAGAGACATAATCACATTTCTTTGGTCTGGGCATAGAGGGCCAGGGTTCCTGTTTTCTCTTGCTCTAATGCATCAGTTTTTCCCTTAAGCTAAAATTCCGGAAATGAGGACTGTGTGGGAAAAAAAATGCATGTTAGGGAAAAGAAGGAACAATGGGATAAGAGATGCATTCATTGTTATATACATAGTATGCATACACAAGGAAATATAACCTTCGCGTTCAGTTTAAGGAATAACAAAGCAAAAACCCATGTGCCTATCATTCTCATCTTTGTGAAAGTGTCTCTTCCCTAACCTCTCCCTCCCTCCCCACCAGAGGTAACCACTATCTTTTTTTTTTCTTTTTTTGTGCTTAATCATTTCCTTGCTGTTTTCTTTTATTTGTTAAAATATGGTGCTGGGGAGATGAACCCATGGCCTCACATATGCATGACACTGCTGAGCCACCTCCCGATTTTTATTCTATATTTTGAGAGAGAAAGAGATATGTCAAAGTACTTCTCCACCATCCAAAGAATTCCTGTCCTTAGTGTTCCCATGTGGGGCCAGGGAGAAAATCTGGGGGCTCATACACAGCAGCATATGCCTTCCTCACTGAGTATCACCCATCTTTGGCTGCGTCTTTGCTATTGTTTCTAGTTTTATCACACACCTAAAGATACTCAGTTCTTTTGTGGTTTTATTTTATATAGGTTTACCTTCTCATAAATAGGATCATATAGGATATGATTTTTTGTTTTTTTCCAAATCATTTCATTGGGGGAATACTAATTTACAGTACAGTTGTTGACACCTGGGTACAGTTTCTGTAATAAGTGTCGACAAAACATGTCTGCAAAACACTCTTACCTCCAACTTTGGCCCTTTTCCATCATCATGAACCAGATGCCCAAGTACTCTCTCCAACCAATGTTTTATTCTATGTATTTGATGGTTTTTAATCTAATGCTCATATATTTGATCTACTTGGAGTTGACTTTTGTGCATGGTGGCACATGTGGAGGGTTATAAACTGTCAAATTCCTGTGGAAAGCAATGTGGAAAACTCTGAGAGTACTAGAAATGGATTTACCCTATAATACAGTAACTCCTTTGTATTCTAAAGATATAATTCCTTTGTATCCTAAGGAAACAAACACACCCTTCCAAAGACATCTATATAAACCTATGTTCATAGCAACACTTTTTTAAAGTAAATCTTTCATTTTTTATTAATTTTTTTTCCTCCAGGGTTATTGCTGGGCTTGGTGCCTGTACCATGAATCCACTGCTCCTGGAGGCCATTTTTTCCCCTTTTGTTGCCCTTGCTGTAGTCTTGTGGTTAATGTTATTGTTGATGTCATTTGTTGTTGGATAGGACAGAGAGAAATGGAGAGGAAGGGAAGACAGAGAGGCGGAGAGAAATATAAGACACCTGCAGACCTGCTTCACTGCTTGTGAAGCGACTCCCCTGCAGGTGGGGAGCCGGGGGCTCAAACTGGGATCCTTATGCCAGTCCTTGCACTTTGCACCACATGCTCTTAACCCACTGCGCCACAGCCAGACCCCCAATCTTTTATTTTTATTATTGGATAGAGACAGAGAAATTGAGAGTGGAGGAGGAGATAGAGAGGAAGACAGACAAGAGAAATACCTGCAGCCCTGCTTCACCGTTTGTGAAGCTTTCCACCTGCAGGTGAAGATCACGGGGATGAACCTGAGTCCTTGTGCACTATAATGTGCTTAATGAGGTGCACCACCACCTGCTCCCTTCCTTTTTCTTTCTTTCTTTCTTTTTTTAACCAGAGCACTGCTCAGGTATTTTTATTGTGGTGGTGGTGGTGGGATTGAACTGGAACCTTGGAGCTTCTAGGAGTGTCTTTTTGCATAACCATTATGGTTTCTCCCCCACCCAGCAGCACAATTTGTAATAGCCCAAACTTGGAAGCAACCTAGATGTTCAATAACAGATGAGTGGCTAAGCAAGTTGTGGTATATACACACAGTGGAATAATATTCAGCTATTAATAATGATGAAGTTGAGGGTTGGGCGGTAGCACAGCAGGTTAAGCACACATGGCACAAAGCACAGGGACCAGCATAAGGATCCTGGTTCAAGCCCCTGGCTCCCCACCTGCAGGAGAGTCACTTCACAAGCGGTGAAGCAGGTCTGCAGGTATCTATCTTTTACTCCCCCTCTCTGTCTTCCCCTCCTCACTCCATTTCTCTCTGTCCTATCCAACAATAGCATCAACAACAACAACAACAATAATAACCACAACAATGGCAACAAAAAGGGAAAAAAATAGTCTACAGGAGCAGTGGATTCGTGGTACAGGCACCAAGCCCCAGCAATAACCCTGGAGGCAAATAACAATAATAATGATGATGATGAAGTCACCTTCCTCATTTCATCTTGGGCAGAGGAATTGTGTTAAGAGAGACAAACCAGAAAGAGAAGGATGAGTGTAGGATGCTGTCACTCTTAGGTGGTACAAACAAAAGCAGAAAGAGGAAACACAATTTTTTAAAAGATTTTATTTATTCATTAAAGAGAAAGATAAGAGGAGAAAAAATCCAGACATCAGTCTTGTACATGGGCTGCCAGGGGCCAAACTCAGAACTTCTTGCTTGAGAGTCCCATGCCCCATCCACTGTACCACCTCCTGGACCACAATTTTTTAATTTGTATTATTGATGTACACTGTTTCTTAACCTATACAGGTTTCAGTATACAGATCTATCTGAATATACTATGCTATACTGGTCACCAAAAATAGTTTTCATCAGTCACCATATAACTGACACCTTTTGTCCTATTTACCTAATCTTCATTCCCCTCCCCTTCTAGTAGCCACTATTTAGTTCTTCTAGTCAAAGAGGGTTTGTTATTGTTTATTCATTTTTCCTTTATCTTCCAGGTGGGAGTGAATTTATACATCTTTCCTCATCCAATTTATCTCACTTAACATAATACCTTCTAGGTACAATCATATTGCAAATGTCAAGATTTCATTTGACTTATAGCTGAATACTATATCTATATATTCATATCTTTAGTCAATCATCTACCTATCAGTGGATACTTACATTGCTTCCAGTTCCCTGCTGTTGTGAATGGTATTGCAATCCATGTGAAAGTACATATGTTTGTTCCGATTAGTGTCTTTTTTTTTTTTTTTTTGCTTCTAAGTTACTGCTGGGGCTCAGTGTGAGCACTATAAATCCACTGCTTCTGGCAAACATTTTTTTCCATTTAATTGCACAGGACAGAGAGAAATTGAGAGAGGAAGGGGAGATAGAGAGGGAAAGAGATAGACACCTGCAGACCTGCTTCACTGCTTGTGAAGCTCTCCCTCTTCAGATGGGGAGCCGGGGGCTCAAACCCAGTTCCTTTTGCTTAGTACTATGTGTGTTTAACCAGGTGCACTACTGCCCATCCTCATGTTTGTATTTTTAGGATAAATATTAAGAAAAGAAATAACTGGGTAACATGGTATTTCCACTCTTTATTTATCTCCATACTGTTTTCTTTACCAGCTGCACTGATTTACATAACTATCTGTAGTGTACAAGCATTACCTTTTCACCACAACTTCACCAACACATTTATTGTTTTTTGTTTGTTTGTTTGTTTTAATAATGGTGATACAGCTTTAAAGTGCTATCTCATTGTTTGGGTTTATACCTTCATAATTATAAGAGTATTAGACATCTTTTATGTGTCTTCTGGCTGTCTATCTGTCTTCTTTAATGAAGCATCTCTTTTCAAAAGACCTTCTGCTATGTTGGATGTGGGCCCAGCAGATGACTCACTGGTAGAGTGCACACAACATCATAGGCAAGGACCCCTGCTCAAGCCCTGGGCCACCACATGGGAGCACCCGCACAGGAGGAAGCACCACATGAAGAGGAAGCTGCAGTATCTCTCCTTCTCTCTGTCTCTCTCTTATCTCTGTCTGCCTCTTAGCCTCTGTCAAAAAAAGAAAAAAAATGGCCACCAAGAATGGTGCCAGGTACCAAGTTTCAGAAATAACTCTAATGACAAAAAGATAAAAATGAATTAAATTAAATTTTAAAAAGACAGACTCACTCAGGGAAAAATGTCTTGAGACTCATTCATGTTGAACATTCATTTACTCTGCTGTAATTTTAGTACTGTAATCCAGTGAATGAATAAATCCTATCTTTTTATCTGCTTTGTTCTGATAGACACTTATTTTTTTTTCCAGTTTCATCTATTGAAAAAAATACTCCAAAAAAAAAAAAAAGAGAAGGGAGCATTAGGTAATACCAAGAAAATCTGAGTGACAGAGTTTCATCACAGTCTATCAGTATTAGTTCATTAATGAGATAAAAATAGCATATTTACGGTGTTACTCTGAGGAACATTGGAGATGGAGGACACAATAACTCTACGTCTTCACACTTTTTGTAAATCTAAAATTAAAAGTATTTAAAAGTTCTTATGTGAACATACCTCTTCATCTCTCCTGATACACACACATAAGCATTTCTTTAGAATATACAGCAGTTTGAAATTTTGGGTGATAGAGTAGATGCTTTTTGTTTTTACTCTCCAGCACACAACACTTGTAAGAATTCCTTTTATTCCATATCCTGGGCAAGTTTTGTAATATCTGAGTTTTAAATTTCTGCTAGTCTAGTGGGTGTGAAATGTTATCTCATTGTGGTTTAAGCTTGCATTTCCCTGACTACTAACAAGTTTGAGCATCTCTTTATATGTTTAATGACCATCAGTGTTTCCTGTTCTGAGAAATGCTTATTCATGACATTTTTTTCCCTTATTGGGTCTTGTTTATCTTTTTCTTATTAAGAGGAATTTGTCGCACATCTAGAAACTAATCCTTTGTCATTTATACTACAAATATTTGTCCTAGTTTGTGGCTTGTTTTTTTTTTTTTTTCATTTTCCTTAAGGTAAATTTGATCAACAGTAATTTGGAAGGTTAACATGAAATCTGCCCATTTGTGCGGGAGACTCCTTCAGATCCACTTTCTACCCTTCTTTAATCTTTCCTACGTTCTGGGAGGCAGGTTTACATTAATTACTTCTTTGCTTGTGGACTCGACTAGCTGTTGAGTTTGGGCCTGAGGAGCACTGACTGACAGATGATGAGGGGGTGGGGGAGGGGTGGTGGGAAGGAGGTTAGTGAAGACAAGCTATTTGTCCTCTAGCTCTGTCCTTGTAAGATTACTGCAAACTAGCCTTGACTGAAGGTCCCAGTACCTGCCAAAAGGCATCTCTTCATGGAGTCTTCAAATCTCTGAGTTGCAATAATTATTCCCTTTCCTATCACACTACCTGTTGTTAGCCCCCGAGGACTGAATTTTCCCTTACAGTCTGTTCTCACTTTCATAGTCATCCTTTTATTATATAAACTCTTTAAGCTATCTAATATAGATGTTCTAGCCTATCGTGCTAGATATACCCACCTCAAGGTCATATTTTCTTCTCTGGTGTTTATTACTGGCCCGTTTCTCTACCCCAATATTAATCTTGGCACTACAGACATTCTAGATGGAATAAGTCTTTGTTTCAAGGCTGAATTGTGTAATGTAAGATGTTTAATAGCAAGCCGGGGTGGGGCTGGGCGGTGGCACATCCGGTTAAGCGCACATGATGCAAAGCGCAAGTACCAGCGCAAGGATCAGGGTTGGAAACCATGACTCTCCACCTTCGGTGGCAGGGGTCGCTTCACAGGCGGTGAAGCAGTTGTGCAGGTGTCTGTCTTTCTCTTCCCCTCCTCTTTCGAATTCTCTCTGTCCTACCCAACATCAATGACAACAATAACAACAATAGCAGCAACAAGGACAACAAAAGGGAAAAAATAGCTTCCAGGAGCAGTGGATCTGTAGTGCAGGCACTGAGTCCCAGCGATAACCCTGGAGACAACAACAACAACAACAAAATAGCAAACCTAGCCTCTACCCACTCAATTCCAGTAATATTCCCTAACTCCTATCTAGTTGTGACAACTAAAATACTGCCTAGTCCTTTGGTGGGAAAATGTTCTCTGTTAAGAGCCAGTATTCTACCACCACATCAATACCACACTGACCTATTTATTAAAGCTAAATCTTTAACATTGCAATATTTTTTTCACTTTAATCTCCCTTATGATTGTCTTGGCTAATCTTAGACCCTTGTTCTTTCCTATACCTTTTAGCATAATAAGTATCACAGGAATATATCTATTAGAATTTTGATGGGAGTCTCATTGAATTTATAGGTTACATTCCAAATCATGGCATCCAGTTTTCATATCCATGAACACAAGTTTATGTTAAAATTCCTTTTTTTAATTGTCACTGGAGCTCCATGCTAACAGTAAGAGTCCCCTATTCCTAGCCACTACCCCCCCCCCACTTTCTATTTTAGTGGATATGACTAAGAGAAATTCAGAGAGGAGGTGATAGGTAGAGAGAAAGATAGATAACTGCAGACCTGCTTCATTGATCATGAGTGATAGACTGTAGGAAGGGCTGGGGACAAACTGACACTCAGTTTTGTCCCCAGTTTAGGTATGGGAGTCCTAAACTCTCAGTTGAAGGGATTTCCCTGGTCACAACTACTAAGGCTGCTTTTACTATCTGCTATAAGATACATAGATATGTGTATGGCCAACTTATTGCTATGGGTACATATTTAAATAGAAATACATGTCTTCATTGTAAAGTATTTTTAAACCCTGGTATTTTTCACAACAGTATTTTCAGATAGTCAATAAAAGTAACCAAGCCTTATGAACAAGTGAATTTTTATTCCCTACCTGTTCAGAAAATACTTCAAACTTTTTAATCATCATTTACTAGCTTTCAGTTATCTGCTGTATATGCAAGGATATGGGCTGGAGCCCTGTGCCCCCACCTACAAGAGGAATGCTTCACTTGCAATAAAGTAGGTTTGCAGGTGTTTCTTTTTTTTCTGTCCCTATCTCTCCCTCTCCTCTCAATTTCTCTCTGTCTTATCTAATAATAAAAATAAAATAAAATAAAATAAATAAAAATGTCCACTGGAAGTGATGGATTTGTAGTGCCGTCACTGGCATGTAGTCCCTGAAGTAATTCCTGCAAGTTAAAAAAAGACGTATCATGGAAATTGGGGGAAGCAGCTACCAGCCTACTTCTGGGGGTCAGAGGAAAGAGCTTAGAATTAGTTCAAGTTAGAAACTTGGAGAAAGGGACCTTCTGTAGAGGGAACATTGCTCTGCTACCAGTAGTGTTTCTGAGCTCAGAAAAGAGATCCTATGAGTATGAGATGCAAATCTCTGGGTGTGTGTGTATGGAGGGGGTGGCAGTGTACTGTTTGACGGGTAAGGCCATCTTTGAGGGGAATGAAGTTTGCTGAAACTGGTTCTGTGAAAACTGGATAAGCTGCAGGCTCTAGTGAACTGCTGCTTCTAGAACCAACTATTGATATCAGGGTTAACACTAAGGGTAGGAATAGGAATATAAAAAGAAAATAAGACTAGACAACAAGAACAAAGAATATGAAACAAACAGGAGGGAACAATTCCTTCTTCCTCTATCTTCCTGGTCTGGCAGCCTTGGTTGGTAGATCTTAGCAAAGAACCAATGGGTAGAAGATGAATTGATTTTCAGAATCCTAGTTTCTGCACAGTATAGAATTCCACAATTTTGGTGTTTTATTTTGTTTATTGCCACCAGGATTATCTCTGGGGTTCAGTGCCTGCACAATAAATCCACCACTTCCAATGACCATCTTCCCTCCCTTTTCTTTCTATTTATTTAATGAGGCAGAGAAAAATCAAGAAGGGTGAGGGAGACAGGGTGGGGAGAAGCAGACCGAAAGCATTGCTTCCCTCCCCACCCCCAATACATACACACAGATGGGGACCTGGGGCATGAACCCACATTCATGCCCAGTCCCTGAAGGTGGCTTTGGAGCCAAGAGGCATTCATTTCACAAAAGACATACAGTCTTGGAAGGGAAGTGTAAGGCCTGAAGCAGTTCTAATTTGTGCTCTCATCATCTAGGACAGAGTGAATCCCAGAAGAATATAGACTTTGGTGGCACTGACTTCATTGCTATGGAAACTGCTTTCTTTGATTCAGAATTTCATGATTTGCCAAGAAGTCCTCATGCTAATGCTAGCAATTTAGAAATAGCTCTTTTTTTAAAAAAAATTTTTATTAATGATTCAATATTGATTTTACCACCAGCAGAGTTCTGTATCCTCATTCTTTCCATTGGGATCTACAGCAGTTCTCCCAAGATTGCAGGTATGGGCTAACTATTATTTCTACAACTATTTGTCTATTTGTCTATATGTATTTGCCCTCCCCTCCCCCACCTATGGTTCCATCTTCTCATCCTTTTCAAGTCACACCTACAGCTATTACTACTTTTGAATGTCCTTCCTTTTTCCCTCTTCTCTTTCCAGGACCTGATAGAACTGGAGTTCAGAGCCCTCTGGTCATCTTCCCCCTATCACACCTCTCCTCCTGGGAGCATGGATCAAAATTCTTTTGGGGGTGCACAAGGTGGGAGTTCTGGCTTCTGCAATTGCTTCTCTGCTGGACATGGGCATTGGCAGATTGAACCACAGCCCCCAGTCTGTTTCTATCTTCCCCTAATGGGGTATGACTGTGGAGCAGTGAGGTTCCAGGACAGATTGGTGAGGTCATCTTCTAGAGGAGTGAGAATGGAATCATGAAAGTGTCTGCAACTTGGTGGTTGATGTTGCAGTGCTTCTGTGGATGTCTCAACTGTAGTTGGTGAGTTTAAGTTCGATAGTTGTAGATATTTGTTGTTTTGGGGGGAAATCAGTTCTGTTCCCTATTACATGGCCATGCTTTCCAGCTCTTTGAAGCCTAACCCCGATGATAGCCATTTATCCTATGAAACTGATGCCATAAATTCCTTTTTATCATGTTATAGGAGAGAATGTATAGTTCAGGGAAGTAGGAATACTAGATGGATTTAGTGTGTGTGGTCAGAGAACCTATACCCTGTTCCCTGGAAGGCATATAGAATATCCCTTTCATGGGGAGTTGGGCGGTGGTGCAGTGGGTTAAGCACACATGGCGCAAAATGCAAGGACCGGTGTAAGGATCCCAGTTCAAGCCCCGGGCTCCCCACCTACAAGGGAGTTGCTTCACAAGCAGTGAAGCAGATCTGCAGGTGTCTGTCTTTCTCTCCCCCTCTCTGTCTTCCCCTCCTCTCTCCATTTCTCTCTGTCTTATCCACCAACAACGACATCAATAACCACACCAATGTTAAACAACAAGGGCAACAAAAGGGAAAATAAATTTTAAAAATTAAAAAAAAGAATATCTCTTTCAGGAGCATAAAGAAGAAAGCACTACTGAGGAGAAACAGTTGCCAGTGGAAAGCTTGGTAGTGGTGGTGTTCTTTAAGCAGAGGTGAAGGGGCGGTTTTGTCACTGACATGGATTCCCTAATATCAGTGGGAAAGATGAGATCCCTAGAAAACAGAAACCAGATTAGGATCACTTGACCATTTTAGAGGCAAAGTGAGCAAAATTGTCATATGAACAGCAAGACAATAGTGGCACTAGGGTGTCTTGATCTTTGACCCTCAGGAATCCCAGGTGATGATTAAGACATTAAAGTGTTCCTAGAGGTAAGAGATGTGGATGATCAATCAACTTCCTACTCAGCAACCATGTAGTCAGATAAAATCAAGAGTTTGTGGGTAGAGGTCTGACATCAGTTATCATAATGGAAAATTGGGTCCTTGGTCAATTTCCCTAAGATAGTTCACACACTCAGTGCTCACTTATTCAATGGGAGGACTCTACAATCCACTTCATGCACATACAGTAAACTTTTTTTTTTTTTAATCAAAGGACTGGAAAGCCATACCAACATTTACAAAGGACGATTTTATTTATTTATTTATTTATTTATTTATCTTTCTTATCACATGGTGCCGGGATAGAGCCTCACATATACAAGACATTAATTCTCTGCTGAGTCACCTCCCTGGTTAAGTGCACATAGTACTATGAGCAAGGACCTGCATGAGGATCCAGGTTCGAGCCCCCAGCTCCCCACCTGTATGGAGGACATGGCCACTGAAAAACAGGTCTACAGGTATCTCTCTTTCTTTCTCCCTCTCTATCTTCCACTCATCTCTCAGTTTCTCCCTGTCCTAGCCAATAAAATAGAAACAGTGGCTGCCAGAAGCAGTGGATTCATAGTGCCAGCACTGATCCCCAGAAATAACCCTTTAGGAGAAAAAAAAAGTTTTATTCAAATAATTTTTTTTCAAATAATTTTTAAATCTATTTAAAACATTGCCCTAGACAGTAAGAGATAATGTTCTAGAGAGGAGGGAAACTCAGAAGCAAGACTGACTTTTGGCACAGCTTTCAGCATTGAGACATTTACTGATTAGTAATCAGTGGTCTAAAGGCCAAGATGCTGAGCAGCAGAGAAGTGAAGAGAAACACTGTGACTGAGGTGTTGTAGATAAGCAGTTTGAGGTAGTCTCATGGGTGTGGAGGAACACAAACTGGAGTTTAGGATTAACTCAGTAGGAGGAGTTCTTTTGGATACTCCCAGGTTTTCATTCGGGACCCCTGGAAACTAATATTCCAAGAATAAGAACATACTTAAATTAGACCAATCATTTTAATAAGCATCTTATCTTTCTTTTTAGGCCCATCTTTTAAAACCAAAACCCAATCGGCTACATCATCTGTCTTTACTCTAATTGCTAGAAGTAAAGTAATGCATTTCTAGAGGAAGATAACAGCATCCTGTATATAGCATTAACTGTGTAATCCCATATTGCATTTCAGACCTTATTGCCGAGACAATTTTGCTCTTTGCAGAAGTACAATCAACCAATTTTTTTAGTAAGTTTATTGATAATAAGCTCTCTGTTTTTATTTCTCTTAAAATTTTCTTAGGTGATTAAAACATAGGCAAAAGATATGAACAGGCATTTCAGCAAAGAGATAAACAGGTGGAAAATTGTTGGTCACCATTTCTTCTTTGGCTAGTTCTGCTTCTGTTTCTATCTGTGTCATGCCAGGTTCCCCTACATTGCTTAGTGCTGTGGTCTATTTACATAATCATTGTTTTGTTTGAAACCTGCACTGGCTTAATCACCACTGGTTGGCACTCTTTGTCCACTCCACCCCCTCTCCTTGTCACATTCTGTTTTCCACCTTTTAATCCCCACTGGTTTGCGGGCTTTTTCCTTCTCCCCACCCCCTATCCTACATACCTCCTCTTCTGACCTGACACCTCTGCCTCAGGAGATATTAAGGACAGGATTTTCTAATGAAGAGAGATTAGACTGATTGCACTGCATTCTCTCTCACCAATAAAGATTGGATTGCATTCCCGCTCAGCCATGAGTTCCTGGTCGTCTCTCTCCTGCCCTCAAAGCTAGCCCGGCAGAAAATCAGTATATAAAAAGTTGTTCAACATCAAATGTCACTACGGATTATATACTAGAACAATGTGTACACCTTCTAAAATGGCCAAAATTCAAAACATGAACAACACCAAATGCTGGCAGAAATTAAGAGTTCTCACTATTTGCTGATCAGGACATAGCTCACTCAGTAAAGCAAACACTTCACATTGCATGAGGATGTGGGTTTGAGCACCTGGCTGCCACATAGGAGCACCATGCAAAAGGGAAACTTCAAAAATGATGTAGTGATGCTATCTATGATATCTCTCTCTTTCTCTCTCTCTCTCTCTCTCTCTCTGTCTCCCTCCCTCCCTTCATCCCTCCTCCTCTCTCTCTCTCTCTCCCTCCCTCCCTCCCTTCATCCCTCCTCCTCTTTCTCTCTCTCCCTCTCTCTGTGGAAGAAAAGAAAGAAAACAAAGAAATAAAGAGAATATAAATCTAAAAAGGATAGGGAATTTTGTATGTTTTATTCACTGGCAAATCCTAGTCCCTAGAATAGTCCCAGCCCACATCAGAGATCAATAGATTTACTGAACTGAATTAAACCAATGTTCAATTTCTTTGCACATTGAGTCTCCTGCTTTCTGTCAATTCCTATAGCAGCAAGCAGGAAGATGTACTAATACTTCTTCGTCCTTCATCAGCTCAGCTCTTGGACATGTTCAAAGTACATGTTGGAGACTTAAGCAGAATCCTGATTATTATGCCTGTGTTTATGCGGGAAGGGAAAAAATGCATCTTCTTAAACACAAGCACTTATATTCTCCAACCTGACTGCTCTGAACCCTCTCCCATGCTCAGAGGGGTCATTAGCTTTACACAAGTAGTAGAACCTTTCAGATGGTATCCAAAGTAATGGCCTCGTCTCTTAGGACTTTCTGTGTAGACCTACATTTGCACCACAAATCACAGCATAGAACCTACTACTAGTAAACTATTGTTGAAAGGAGAAACCATTGATATATCTGAATAATGTTTCCGGTTCTCTCCTCCAGGTCTACCTCATTTTAAAAGTATATTTTAAAGAATACATTTTATGAGTCATTGACAAATTTCAAGGGATACATTCATGAAGGAGAGAAATTTCCATTTTCTTGATAGTCAAAATCAGGCACATATGTGTTATTCTGCTGATGCTACTCTGCCCCTAGGAAAACAATATGGAAGGCCTCTCTACAATCCAGCCTTCTACTAAATTCTTCTTCTAGGCTTGGAAGGGATTTAAGTAGAGTTTCTTACACTGCTGCCCTCCCAGGAAGCCTTAAAACTTACTTTAACAATGCTGCCAGTCCATAGTAGCAGAAGGCCTATCCATTCATTCATGTATCTGTTACCTACCCCTCCATCTCCAACATCCTAAATTCTAGATATGTCATGGATGTCATGGGGAGGAAGCCGGCCATAGCCTCTGCCCATATCCCTGTCGCCACATCTGCACTAGGTCCTCTTGAATCACTTCCATTCATAGAAATCCATCAAATCTGCAACTTCCACCTCCAGGAAGATGGAGATGTTCTGCTCACACATGTGCAAACCCCTCCCTCCAAACTCACACGGACTATGCTTATGTTAAGAGTAAGACAAAGGTGGCAAGGTAGCTTAGTGAGTAGAGAACAAGTATTACCCACTGAAGCCCTAGGTTCCATCCAGTGCCACATTAAAGAGAGAAAGTGCGCCGCCCCGTCACGAATGTCAGGGAGCCTGACATGGTCATCTCCTCTGGACCTGCATTCAGACTTCAAAAAAGCTGGGCAGAAAAGATGAGAGTGAGACGACGCATTCTCCCCCCGTTATTGTTACAAATAATTATACTGTCACAATTGATTAATAACACTTTGGCAGTGCCTGGTTAGAATAGAGAATCAAAAACACCCCCTCTCCCTTACACAGGGGCATATTTGAAAGTTACATTATAAAGTGGAAAAGGTTGGTCAACATAGATGGACAAAAGAAGTCATGTTATGACCTGCCCCTCAAAATAAAATACAGAGATTGAGGCCTCCCAGGTACAAGTTGACGTATTGAAACAAAGACAGATTAATAGTTAATCTGTACCAGACCTAGATGAACAGTGGTCCACGACTAGACAAAGATCTGTATGCCCCCCATAAAAGATTAATGATAGAAATAGCCTTCCGCAAAAGTCAAAAACAATTCTGGGTATGACCTCCCCTGAGAACAGGGTGATACTAAGCATTGTACCATTCTTTACAGAAATAGAAGAGTAACATGTAGCCTGCCAAAGCCACAAGACTAAGCTGGTTGTTTAGGCAACCTGAATGTAACCTGAAAAAAGTATAAAAGCTAATGCAGTTTCACTATTAAAATGAGTCCAGATTCACCCTCCAATAGAATGTGGTGTCTATCTGTTCTCCCTCACGCCGACTCCTGACCCACCGGGGAGGTTGCCTTCAAGACCCCTGACCCTCCTGCTGCTCATCCACTGTGGTGGTCCGTGGCAAGAAAGAGAGAAGCAACAAATTTCACTGGAGTTATTTTTATTTTATTGGAATATATGAAATAAATATTAATACATCAAATCCGAATCATTTCATAAATAATATTAAGTTAAAAACATTTTATAGAGTTCCATTAAATAAATAATATAGTTATACATATATATAGCCTGAATATGAAAATACTATAGTGATTATGATATCTGAAATACAACTCAAATATTCTATGTTTTCTGTCTACTTGTGGTTATAAAATAGCAGTATGTTAGAAATATTTACTTCACCACTGAAGTTTAATTATTCTGAACATGCATGAAGATTCTATCCTTGGCTCGCCCTCATTCTCATTACAATAAATTGTCTTTCTCCTCCAAAATCTTGTGCTGCAGTAGGCAGTCTCAACTTTCCATTGTCCACTCGGTGTTTATTACACCAAGAAACTCTTGCAGGTAGTCTAGGAATTGGTTTACTCTCCATCTTTCTCCTCCACACTTTTTCTGTGAAAAAAATAAACAATAAATATTGTGTAAAACTGTCAATTCCTGTAAAAATAGAGATCACTAGAAAAACATACATAGGTTTCTACTAAATGTTACTTACTTTTTCGTCATCTATGTATCCTTTTATTAAAGACAAGTTTTGGAATAGTTTTTCCACTGAATCTCCTGGTGCAGTTTGATTTTTCAATGTGTCTATACCTTGAAAGACTTCTTCAATGCAAAGCTGATGCTAAATGAGGAAGGTTTAAGAAAATAAGTAACTAAGTTATAAAAGTTTGATCCAAAAAATCCAACATTGTTTCATGGTGTTTGCATGAGTTCCTTCTCCTAAGAACTTTTTTATCTTTAAAAATATATAGTATATCATATCATGCTTATATATATTTTTTAAAAGATGAAGATTATTTAGTTACTGATGAGTTTTACAAATGATATCAATTAATTATTAGCCCAAAACAAAATGTTTAGGAAGCAGAATACGACTACACTACTGAATGACTTAATACAAGTGTTTTATTTTTAATAAAAATTATAGTTCACTCTATTTAGACTAACAAAATGACATATTTAAATTTAAGATCACTATGATATGTTCCAGTTGTATATAATTCAATTACATAGACATAATCATGTAAATATGTGGAAATGACTATTAGTATCGGCTACTCTTGTATATTTCAATGTCTAGTGACCATGATTCTATAAATATAACCCTAAATTGCTAATAGTTTCAGAAGGACATTAAAATGAGAGAGACTATAGACAGAGTTGAATAGAGACTAAATTTCTTCTTAAAAGAATGTCTGACTTGAGGCTCTTAGAGTTGGAGAACTGATAGTACCAAGAAAGAATCTGCTTCACTTGTTTAATGGATTCTACTTGTTAAAAGTCACTTCTAGCATCCATAAATACATAACTCATATCTATAAATATAAAAACAGAATAGAAAAAAGTAAAGTTTAAATGACCAATGTTTTATTATTTAAAGTGCAAAATTTATATTTGCAGTTTTTTTTTCTTGAGTCAAAATTTAACTTACATTCTTATGTTCAGGAGTAGGAATCCTCAGGGTCTAAGTAAAGAAAGAAAATAAGCAACAGCATTCACTTAAAAGCACCATAACATTCGTAACTTTTACTGTGACACTTGCTAGTGATATGGCTATCATTCACATAATGCTAATGCTTTCATAATTTCATTACTAATAGTACATTTTTAAGAATAACTACACAAATGACTTTCTATGCATATCTTAAAAACTGCAGAAATCAAAAAGGAAATTACCCCATCGCCTATGAGCAGAGTGCGATGTGTGGAGAGCAGTGTCAAGGTCTCTGCCACCAGTTTATTCATAGGACTTTCTATGGCAATGACACAGACGTAGGCCACTTCAAGAGTGAGCAAACTCAACTGCAGAAGCTTTCTCATGGCTCCAGAATCTTCAGCGTTTGTCTTGGGCAAAGAAAGTGCATTGTACAAAACTGCATCCTCAACCAATTTATTCTCTCTTTGAGGAAATGAATAATTTCTAACAATCAGATAGAGAATGCACAATAATGGCATGTCATGAAACTAACTGTTTCCAATGTCTTATATCTTAAGAAATGATTTTTTATTTTATCTTTAATAATAATAAAAATCCCTGCTTCTCCCCCTTTGAAAACTTTGACTACTATAAAAGAAAATCTTCAGGCTGACATAGCATTGCCCCACATTTGCATTTCTTAAAATCAGAAGATCAAATTTCCTCTTAAAACATGTGTGAAATGGAAAAGTATAATGTAAACCACTGAGAAAAACCATCTGCTAAAGTATACAAATACTGGGAATGTTTTTCAGGTTAACTGAATTCTATTATAATTCTATCTAGTTTAGTTTGTCCCAAAAGGAATTGAAAATACTAGTGCCCCCTGTGTCAACAACTGCCCTTCAAACCATTAATTCCCTAATAAAATGGTTTGAAAAAGAAATACTGGTGGGAAGATGGTGATTAGAGTTGAGACCATCCGTACTAAGAATGTGAATTAGGATCCTTTCTGCTGCCATGATGATAACCCTAATTTGAACTGGCTGATGCCAGACAAGGAATTTATTAGCTCATCTAACCATACAAGCCAGGGAGAAACTCATTCGTATCTCACTTACCTCAGTGACTCTTCGTTGTCTACCTTCTCAGGCAGCTTTCCCATGATGGTCCCAAGATGATGTGAAAATTCCTGGATATATATGTATTCTATATATGAATAATAAGAAAAAGGCATATTGTGCTTATCTGATTGTTTAATTAAAAGTTCTAAAATTCAGCCTCCTTGTGACAAGGGATCACACATTTACTCTTGAATTATACCAGGAGTTTGGGATCTACTGATTGACTAAATCTGGAATTCTTGGTAGGCTTCATCTGATCCAAATGGCAGGGCTGAAGAATTAGGGGTATTAGAGAGTAGTGGGGGGGGGGCACTTAGAGCCAAGAAAACAACCAATAAACAGTCATCACATGAACAGAATATACAGACATTGCCTCTCCTCTACCTATCATGGGATTGGGAGCATTCTTTTGTACCATAAATGGACCATATGTGAATATATGCGATTAGAAGAGTCTAATTTATTTATTTGCCATCAGGGTTATGGCTGGGGCTCTGTGCTTGTATAGATCTACTGCTCCTACTAGTCATTTTTCCCATTTTCTCTTTTTTAAATTTTGTATTATCTTTACTTATTTACTGGATAGAGTCAGAAATCTAGAGGGAAAGGGAGATAGAGAGGAAGAGACTTCTGCAACAGTGCTTCAGCACTCCAAGGTTTTCCCCCTGCAGGTGTGGGGTGGGGGCTCAAATCAGGGTCGGTGTGCACTATAACATGTGAGCTCAACCAGGTGCGCCATCACTGAGCACCATTTTTTTTTCTGTTTTTGTGTTTAATTAATTAATTATTTATTTTATTTTATTTTTTATTTAAGAAAGGATTAATTAACAAAACCATAGGGTAGGAGGGGTACAACTCCACACAATTCCCACCACCCAATCTCCATATCCCACCCCCTCCCCCGATAGCTTTCCCATTCTCTATCCCTCTGGGAGCATGGACCCAGGGTCATTGTGGGTTGCAGAAGGTAGAAGGTCTGGCTTCTGTAATTGCTTCCCTGCTGAACATGGGTGTTGACTGGTCGGTCCATACTCCCAGTCTGCCTCTCTCTTTCCCTAGTAGGGTGGGTCTCTGGGGAAGCTGAGCTCCAGGACACATTGGTGGGGTCTTCAATCCAGGGAAGTCTGGCCGGCATCCTGATGACACCTGGAACCTGGTGACTGAAAAGAGAGTTAACATACAAAGCCAAACAAATTGTTGAGCAATCATGGACCCAAAGCTTGGAAAAGTGGAGAGGAAGTATTAGGGATAATTAATTTATTTTTTACCAGAGCACTGCTCAGCTCTGGCTTATGGTGACATGGGGGCTTGAACCTGGGACTTTGGAGCCTCGGCAGGAAAGTCTCTTTGCATAATCATTATACTGTCTCCCCCACCCCCTTTTTCTCTCGAGAGAGAGTGAGAGAGAGATAGAGAGAGGGGGCAGGGAAAGAAGAGATACTGCAGCACTACTTCCCCACTCATGTAGTTTCACCCCTGCAGGTACTCCCATGTGGTAGCCCAGAACTTGAATGTGGATTCTTGCACATGGTGGTGTGTGCACTCTCACTCAGCTCAGAACTTTGATTCCCAAGTGGAAGCAAATGGGGTTCTTTTCTTGGATAAACACATACCTCCTTCCTTGGCTTAAGCACACAAAATGAGGTGTAAGCCATTGTTTGTAAGTGTAAGGTGTAAGCCATTGTTGTAAGCCAATGAAGTTTCAAAGGGGGTTTTTGTTGTTGTTGTTTTGGTGGCCTGGAAGCCTGCCTCAAGGAATATCTTGAGCATCCAGGGCAGATGGTACCAACACAAATGCTACCTATAATCCTTTTATAAACATAGATAGAGTTCTATATGAGATGCAGAGGCAAGGGACCAGGTGGTCCTTTGCTACACCCGTGGAGCATACACATTACCATATGTAAGGGCTAGGGTTCAAGCCCCTTCTCCCTACCTATATAGAGAGGAAGCTTCATGAGCAGTGAAGCAGTGCTTCTCTCCCTCTCCACCTTTCCCTTCACACTCAATCTCTCACTGTCAACAAAGGAAAGAAAAAAAAAGTCACTGGGTGGGGGTATAGCATAATGGTTATGCAAAAAGACTTTCATGCCTGAGACTCTCAAGTCCCAGGTTCAATCCCTCACACAGCCATAAACCAGAGCTGAGCAGTGCTCTGGTAAAAAAAAAAAAAAAAAAAAAAAAAAAAGTCACTGAGAAAGTTGCAGTCAGTGTGCAGTGGCCAAGCCTCAGCAATAATCCTGGTAGTAGGGGGGAGGTGGTACAGAGGAAGGTGGGGAAATAGATCCATTTGTTTTCATGTATCAAGTAGAACACACACTTTACCATGATTAAGGGTTTATGTTCAAGCCTTTGATCACCACATGGGAGTAACATGCACAAAGGGGATGTTCCAATATCTGTACTGTGGTGTCTCTTTTTCTCTGTGTATCTCATCCTCTATCTTGCAGGGGGGGAAAATGTTAACCCAGGCACAAAGCCCCACTGAAGCCCAGCGGGTCCTGGGGGGAGATCCTCTCAGAACTTTATGAACGTCTGACAACAGCCTTGTCTCCCTAGATGACTTTATATGTCTAGTTTGCTCTGGCTTCCCATTGACTTCTTCAGGCAACACTGAGATACTATGGACTTAAATGAAGGTTTCAAGGAACTGACTTGCTACTTCAGTGCCTTAAATAAACAAATCTTTAAATTTGAAACCTCTCTGTGTGTATCCTCTAGGAGGCTACCCAAGCCATCTGGATGGTGGAGGATTCAGAAAACACTTTACTAGCTGTCCCTCAACAGGAAAAACTCACCAACCACTCACTAATTTTAGAGAAATTGTTACAGGCTAGCTGTGGAGATGAATGAATGGGGCAAGGTACAGTGCAGCAGAGGTGAGGCTCTAGCAACTACCGTGAGCACTACCTGCAGGTGCTGCTCTGCTCAGCTCTTCCTTATCCTGTAATACTATTTGTTTGGCTTATGCTGCCAGATGAGTGAGTTTTTCAAAGAAGGCAGAATTCTCACTATGTAGTATAGTCTTCTAATTTCTTTTTAATGCTGATAGTTCATTATTATTATTTTTCATATAGTTGTTTTCATTTTAGTGGAGGGTTAAGGCTTTAAAGTACAATTGTTGACACATGGGTTCAATTTCTCATCTCCCTATGAGAGGTATTTAAAAAACACTTTTATTCCCAACCCAGGTGTCCCCTCCACCATCTATCACCTGTGGAGAGCAGGTTGGAAAGTCCATTATATATATATATATATATTTTAACTTTATAGTGTGCCATTTTGCAGCCTCTTATTAGCGGTGTAACTGTGGGTCTCCAATGGAGAACTAGTCATATAATCAGCCTAATATTCTGTTTGTTTGTTGCAGAGCCACAGTTTTGTGCATGCACTATTTCATAGTCTCTGGGATGACTCATTTAGAGAGAGAAGTTGAGTTAGCACAGCTTCTCTGGTGTCTATGGTAATCCCATGTGGTTCCAGGGAGTTGTGTGACTGACAAGGCACATGCCATAGCCTATAAACTCTCTCGCCAACTCTCAAAGTTCTGATTTTAAAAAAAGTAGTAAAACACACAAACAAAACTTAGCACCTCAGTCATTTGGTAAGTGGAGACATTATATTATCCATCTCTAGAACTCTTTTCATCTTCAAAATCAAAATTCTACCTATTGATCAACAAATTCCCTCTAGTCCTTGGCAACTATGCTCATTTTTCTTTCTTTCTTTCTTTCTTTCTTTCTTTCTTTCTTTCTTCCTTTCTTCCTTCCTTCCTTTCTTTCCTTCCTTCCTTCCTTCCCTCCTTCCTTCCTTCCTCTCTTCTGTCCTTCCTTTTTTTTTGCAACCAGGGTTATCACTGGGCTTGGTGCCAGCACCAACACTAAATCCACTGCTGTCAGCAACTATTCCCCCCTCTTTTTTTTTTTTTTTCTATTTTATTGATTAGACAGAGAGAAATTCAGAGAGAGAAGGGGTGATAGGGAGAGAGAAAGATAGACACTTGCAGACCTACGTAACTGCTTGTGAGGTGTCCCCCACCCCCCTGCAGGTGGGGAGTTACTTTATTCACTCTACCAAATGAGCTGTCTCCCTTCCCTGAACTTATATTTATTTTAAAAAGTATATCATTTATTTATTTATTGGATAGAGATAGAAAGAAATGGAGAGGGAGAGAGAGGAGAGGGGGAGAGGGAGAGGGAGAGAGAACTGAAGCACTGCTTCACAGCTTGTGAAACTTTCCCCCTGCAGGTAGGTACCAGAGGCTTGAACCTGGGTCTTTCTTTATACATGGTAACACATGAACTCAACCAAGTGTGTCACCACCTGGCCCCTGAATCATATTTCTTATAAAGTCATTAACTTTTCCTCTGCAGGTATGAGTTTACCAATCTGAATGAAAAGCTTCTCTCTATATATGAATTTAAAAAATGAAAAAGTCATCCTGGGAATGATGAAATTTCACATGTGCAATGCCCCAGCCACACAAAAAACAGTAACATTGAATGTTGAGATAGTGATTACTCTTATTAAAAGAGACCTGGTATTCTACAAATGCTATGCACTTGAGACTTTTTTACTTCACCACTCGACTGTGACCTTCCTGAGAATCTTATTTAACTGACCTCTTTATCCTCAGGGATGGGCCTATTGTAAGTGCTCAGTTAGTGTTTGTTAATACATAACTGGATGGCATTTGTTGCATTAGCTGAACAAATTAATGTGAATACTGTGGAAATTCAAAAAATCTATCAGTTATGTGAGGCTGGGAGCTTGAGGAGATAGAAATAATTTTGGCAAGACTAGTGTTAAAAAAAAGAGAATAGAGTCTAAAGGTTTAGAGATCATGAACTATCATGACATTTAAAAATTCACCTATTTTAGGAGACTAGAAAGAAATTAGCAGTTAGTACTCCAAAGTTTTAAGAAGTATGAGTAATTACATAGTTTCAAAAATGAATTTTGAATAATGAGAAGTTCTGTTCATGGGTAAAGTTAATCCTTTTTGTCTTAAAATCTATATCTGAAGTAGTGGCTTCCAAATTGGCAACATGTTTTTAAAAACCCATAACTGTAGTTTTTACTAACCATGTAGTCATCTAAATTCAAATGACTTTCCTATGAACTGATTCTAATCAATCAACTGGGCATAATGGTACAGTTTTTTTTTTGTAGGTGACTAAAGTGATAGCATCTTTTTCTTTACTTGACCGTATTCTGACCTCCATCCTTTCAACTTCCAAGCATCTTTATAGTAATTTTTATTGATAAATAAGATTATAGGAAAATATATACAAATTTTTTCTCCTTGACATGGTAACTAACAGCTTTTTAATTATGTATTCCAGCTTTACCAACACAGAGACCATTTTTCAGAATTGCAATCAATGAATATCTACAACTTGTATTTATCTTTATTATTAACACTTCCTTTCATGTATCTATTTATTATTTAAAAGATTACATGCCACAGTTCACCATTTTTCTACTCTACAATATTATTAGAAGCCTCTTATGTAACAAAATTAATACTTCCTTGGTCATTTTTGTAGCATCTGTGACATTTTTATCAGATTATCTAATATATTTAATTCACAAAAATAAATCATATTTTACAGTGTTTTATATCTCATAAAGTATTTCATAGAGTAACACTGCTTAATTCTGACATCATCACATAGATTTTTTTCCCCCTGAAGATTCTTTCACAGTAGGTTGAATAGTTTTGCTGGTGTAATGAATAAAATGAAGCCTGAAGGAAGGTGTAATGCATGAAGCATTCATAATAAGAGATTGATAAATATATTGATAAAACTATATAAAAGAATGTACAAAGGGGCACAGAGATATGTCACTGGGTAGGGCATGTTCCATGCCATGTGTGTGGCCCAGATTCAGGCCTGAGCACTGTAAGGTCAGTGCTATGGCACCAGAGGAAGCCCCAGTGGTATGGTGGCTCTCCTCTCTGTGTGTCTCTATAGCTAAACAAACAAACAAACAAACAAAAAAACAGGCTAGAGGGGTGAAATCATACATGTTCAAAGTCCTGACTATATATACACACATATATATGTACACACACACACACACACACACACACACACACACACACACATATATATATATATATATATATATATATATATATATATATATATATATATATATTTTTTTTTTTAAGGAAAATAAAAGAACTTATTGGGGCCAGGAGGTGGCGCACCTAGTTAAGCATACACATTACAGTGCACAAGGGCCCTGGTTCAAGCCCCTGGTCCCTACCTGTAGAGGGACTTCACAAGTGGTAAAGCAGGGGTGTAGGTGTCTCTCTGTCTCTTTCCCTCTCTCTAACTCCTCCCTCTCAATTTCTCTGCTTCTACTCAACACTTAATAAAAAGTAAAAGATGGGAGTCTGGCCTTAGGGCAGCGGGTTAAACACATGAGGCACGAATCGCAAGGACAGGGCGTAAGGATCCCGGCTCCAGCCTTCTGCTCCCCACCTGCAGGGGAGACATGCAGTGAAGCAGGTCTGCAGGTGTCTATCTTCCTCTCCCCGTCTCTGTCTTCCCCTCCTCTCTCTATTTCTCTCTGTCCTATGCAACAACGAACAACATCATCAACAATAATAACCACAACAAGGCTACAACAACAAGGGCAACAAAAGGGGAAAAAGTGGCTTCCAGGAGCAGTGGATTCGTGGTGTAGGCACTGAGCCCCAGCAATAACCCTGGAGGCAAAAAAAAAAAAAAAAAAGAAAAGTAAAGAGTCAGTTACTATAAAATTAATATTTATCAGTTATTTTCAAGAGATACACTTCATGTAAAATGACATTTAAAGGTTAAAAAAAACCCAAGAAAAGCAAGATATCATTGGACAAATATGAATTGGATAAGATATCATTGGACAAGAGATAGTTCACCCAGAAGGGTGCACTGCTTACCATTAGTGAAATCCTGGATTTGGGCGCTGGGACTGTATAGAAACAACATGATACTAGAAAAGCTCTGTGGATGGTGGATGGTGGAACAGTATTGTAGCTCCCCTTACCTCTCTTTGCCTCTTTTTCTTCTTCCCCAACTATCTCTCTATAATTGAAATTTAAACAATTAAAAAACTGTTCAGGAGCAGCAGAATTGCACGTGTGACACCCTAGTGCTAAAAAAAAAAAGAGAAAAAGAAAGTAAAAAGGAAGATGATGTACCAATATCAACATCATAAAAAAGAGAATTTAGGGACTTGGAGGTGGCTCATGCAGGAGAGCACACACATCACCAGGCATGAGGACATGTGCTCAAGCCCATGTCACCACATGGGATCACTTGCAGGGGAGAAGCTTCACAAATGGTTCTATAATGTCTCTTCTTTCTCTTTCTCTTTTCCTCTCCCTCTTTGTTTCTCACCCTATCATTAAGAACAAAAAAGATGAAGCTGAAGAAATAGTTCACTTGAATACTGTGCTACTTTGCCATATGTATGACCCAGGTTTAAGACTAACAGTTAGGGAAGCTTCCATGCTCTGGTGTCTTTTACTCTTATTCTCGCTACCTCTATCTGAAGAGGAGGAGGAGGAGGACAATGATGAAGAGGAGGAAAAGGAGATAATAAAAAGATAGTCACTGAGAGTTGTGGAGTTGTGCAGAGGCTTGGTAACTGGTGGAAAAAAAAAACAGAATTTATGTCAGTTTTAGAAGGGCAAAGAGATTCAGTTTAAGTGAATTTAAGATAGTATCTCATAATCATTTTATTTTCCTAACTTTCTTTTTCTTTTAGGAATTTAACATTTTTATTGTAAATCTTTTCCACGAAGCTCCTAGAGCTGATGACTTAGTTTTTAGTTACCTACAAGTTGAAATTTTTGTAGTGGAACCTGGCTACCTTGTAATGTCTTTCTTTTTTTTTTTTTTTTAATATGGAACGCTTCATGAATTTGCGTGTCATCCTTGCGCAGGGGCCGTGCTAATCTTCTCTGTATCGTTCCAATTTTAGTATATGTGCTGCCGAAGCGAGCACTGTAATATCTGTCTTTCCCCCTTCAACTTGCTGCTTCTTTTTGTGAAATATTTTTGTATGATCATTAATTAATTAATTAATTAATTAATTTGCTTCCAGAGTTATCTCTGGGGCTCGGTTTCTGCCCTACAAATCCACTGCTCCTAGAAGCTACTTTTTCCCCTTTTGTTGCCTTTGTTGTTTATCATTGTTGTTATATTATTGTTGCTGTTACTGCTGTTGTTGTTGTTGTTGGACAGGCCAAAGAGAGGAGGGGAAGACAGAGAGGGGGAGAGAAAGATAGACACCTGCAGACGTGCTTCACCTCCTGTGAAGTGACCATCCTGCAGGTGGGGAGCCGGGGACTTGAGCCAGGATCCTTACGCCAGTCCTTGTGCTTCTCATCATGTGCGCTTAACCCACTGCTCTACTGCCCAGCTTATTTATTTATTTATTATCTTTACTTATTCATTGGATAGAAACAACCAGAAATTGAGAGGAATGGGGGAGATAGAGAGGGAGAGAGACACCTGAAGCCTAGTTTCACCACTTGTGAAACTTTCCCCCTCCAGGTGGGGACTAAGGGCTTGAACCGGTGTCCTTACACATTGTAACACATGAGTTCAACCAGGTACGCCACCACCCAGGCCCTATTTATTTATTTTTTACCAGAGCATTGCAAAAGCTCTGGTTTATGGTGGTACTGGGGAGTGACTATGGGACCTTTGGTGCCTTGGGCATGAATGGCTCTTTGCATAACCATTGCGCTGTCTCCCCAGCCCCCTTTCTTTCTTTCTTTCTTTCTTTCTTTCTTTCTTTCTTTCTTTCAATACAATTCTTTTTTTAATATTTATTTATTTGCCCTTTTGTTGCCCTTGTTTTATTGCAGTTATTATTGTTGTTGTTATTGATGTTGTAGTTGTTGGATAAGATAGAGAAAAATGGAAAGAGGAGGGGAAGACAAAGAGGGGGAGAGAAAGATAGACACCTGTAGACCTGTTGGCTCACTGCATGTGAAGCAACTCCCCTGCACGTGTGGGAGCTGGAGGCTCAAACTGGGATCCTTACTCTGGTTGGGGGGCTCGAGCTGGGATCCTTACTCTGGTCCTTGTGCTTTGCATCAGGTACACTTAACCCGCTGCGTTACCAATCGACCCCCCCCCAAGCCCTTTTCTAGAAGTATTTTACAGTAAATTACAGAAAGCTTGATACTCTATCATTAACATCTCCACATGCATCACTAAAAATGGATCATTTTCTTATCAAGCAAAATCTTGATATCACATTAGATGTGATGAAGTTAACAATAATTCTCATTTAGCACTTGACTTCCAGTCAATATTCAAATTTCCCCTTGTGTTCCCATCTTTATGTCTAAACAAGGATCCAATGCAAATCTTGCATTGCATCTGAGTGACATAAAATACAAATTTCTTTTAATTTGTAACAATCCTTTAAAAAGAATCTTAATCTACAAGTCTTTGTTTCTATTGCAGGTCCTAAAAAGTTTGGCTAAAGTCTTTATTAACACAAACAAAACACCTTCAATGATTTGCCTTCTCCAAGCTTGTGGGATTATTAGCTTATTCCTTCATTCCTGTGAACTGGAAGTTAAATGTGTGTAAAATTAGCTTCTAGTTAAAAAAATTTAAAAAAAAAATTAGTAAGAGCTGATGGTATTTCATGCTAAGATTATAGCAGGAGGGGACCAGGCGGCAGCACAGCAGGTTAAGTGCACATGGTGAGAAGCATAAAGACCTGCAGAAGGCTCTGGGTTAGAGCTCCCGGGGGGGCCCCCACCTGCAGGGGGGTCACTTCACAAGGGTGAAGCAGGTTGGCAGGTGTCTGTCTTCCCCATCTCTCTTGATTTTTCTCTGTTCTATCCAACAACAGCAATGCTAATAACAACAACAAGGGTAACAAAATGGGGAAAATGGCCTCCAGGAGCAGTGGATTCATAGTGCAGGCACCGAGCCCATTAATGAGCCTGGAGGGAAAAAAAAAAAGATTATAGCAGGAGACAATCTCTGTTCCAGTCATAGATAATTTCTCTGTTACTCTGAGTCATAGCTTTCTCCCTTAAAAGTGAGGGTAACGACATTTCTAGATTTTTTTTTTTATTGTTGTAGTTATTATTGATGTCATTGTTGTTGGATAGGACAGAGAGAAATGGAGAGAGGAGGGGAAGACAGAGAGGGGGAGAGAAAGACAGACACCTGCAGAGCAGCTTCACTGCCTCTGAAGCGACTCCCCTGCAGGTGGGGAGCCAGGGGCTCGAACCGGGATCCTTCCGCTGGTCCTTGTGCTTAGCGCCACCTGCGCTTAACCCGCTGCGCTACGGCCCGACACCCATTTCTAGATTTTTTTTTTTTTTTGCCTCCAGGGTTATTGCTTGGGCTCAGTGCCTGCACTACAAATCCACTGCTCCTGGAGGCCATTTTTCCCATTTTTGTTGCCATTGTTGTTGGATAGGACAGAGAAACATTGAGAGAGGAGGGGAAGACAGAGGGGGAGAGAAAGATACCTGCAAACCTGTTTCACACCTGCAAACCTGTTTCACCTCTGCATGGGCTGGAACCCATATCCTTAGGATCCTTAGGCGGGTCCTTGCGCTTCACACCAGGTGCGCTTAGCCTGCTGTGCTACCATCCAGCCCCCTTGGACTGTCTTCTTAACTGCTTTCAGAAGTATTTAGATTCCCATGGACCGTGAAATTAAGATTGTTAAGTAAAATAAAACACAATCCTCCCCCAAATCCACAGATATCCAAATTGCCAAACACTTATTTAAATGGTAGTGGTGGAATAAACGGTTTTGATAATTACACAATGGTTACATTTGTCAAAAGTCTAGGAACTGTACTCTGGAAAATGATGAATTTTACTGTATTAAATTATAACTAAATAAGTCTGACTTAAAAAATGAGTTGTTTTTTTTTTTTACATATTTTTCCTTTATTGGGGGATTAATGGTTTACAGTTGGCGATAAAATACAGTAGTTTGTACATATGTAACATTTCTCAGTTTTCCACATAATCTAACCCCTCACCTAGGTCCTCCTTAACTCTCATGTTTCAGGACCTGAACACCCAGAGTCCTGCACATTGGTGCAATACACCAAAAAAGATGAGCTTTATCTTTCCCCATTTTTATTACATTTGTTTGTTGTATTTGTATTATTGTATAATTTCTGTTTTGTTCCACTGGTGCTTTGAAATATGTATTGTAGTAATTGATACTTAAATATATTATTTTGTATAGCAAGAGACTACATTGGCCTCCATTTGTATATTTTGTGGGTTTTGTTGTTGTTGCTTCTGTAAATGATTACCTTGGGATTGTATGACTGGAGAATATTATCTAAAATTTTCTTTTTTCAATCTTTCTTTCTTTCAATTGCCACCAGGGTCATTGCTTGGTGCCTGCTTGACCCCAGGGGATTGGTGCCTGCTTGACAAATCCACTGCTTCTTATAGCCATTTCTTTTCTTTTTAATTAGATTGAACAGAGAGAGACTGGGAGGGGAGGGAAAGGTAAAGAGGGAGAGAGAAGATAGACACCTACAATATCTGCTTCACTGCTTGGTTTATGAAGCTTCCTTCCTGCAAGCAGGGAGCAGGGCCTTGAGTCCAGGTCCTCAGCATGGAATGTGTGTTCTTAACCAGGTGTGCCACTGCCTGGCCCCCATCTACATTTTTCTACATCAGCAATCCTAAAGTTTTGCTTTTGATATCTTTCACTACTGCTTCGTAATTTTCCCTTGCATGTGATATTTCTTCAGATTATGAGACAGATGTGCTGCCCACTACACAAAAGGGCTCTTCATGTACTATTTCTTAATTCAGTTGGTTAAAAAGCAAATTTTTAGGAAGATGATTTCTTTTCCCTGTATTGAATTTTTTTAAATAAATAAAAAGCTGTACATACTTCATTTACACAAGTTGATGACTTTGGAAATAAGTATACAGCAGTGAAGCCATCACCACAATCAATATCATTAGCATATTCGTCAACTTCTAAGTTTCCCTCAGTCCCATTTTGTAACTTTTTGCTTCAATGTGTTATATACATTTCATGTTACTACCTTTACTTATGTGTAGAATTATTTTAACTTTTGGTTGAAATAATATTGCATCATAACATTGTATGTTTCTGGTGTGCACCACTAAAAACCTGTTTGTATGTATACTATATTTAATTTACCACTTAAAATCCAATTCTATCTTTCACTATACAATTGACCTCTTTCTCTTTTAGTAACCACAAACTAGTCTTATAGTCCTTGAAGGAAAGGAATTGATTTTGTGGCATCCTACATATAAGTATGCACATTACCACTGTGAGCTAAACCTCTGTCCCCTTTAGAGTTTATTTTTGCTTTATTTAATTCATTTTATAGTGTTTGTCTCTCACCTGACTTATTCACAAAACATACTACTCTAGGCTGATCCATTTTGTTGTAAATGGCAGGATCTCATTTTCTTTTTAAGAGCCAAGTAATATGCCATTGTGTGTTTTATCTTTTGTAATAACACGGAACCCGAGACCTATCCTCTTAGATTAAAATGCAAAATATATCGTATGGTAAACTATGGGCAGTACTACTGTGTACAGTAAACATCTAGGGCTTACTTAGCTTGCATAAATCTATCTTTCTTTTATTTAAAAGGTGTCTATTCCTTCTTGAAGCAGTACCTACAGTAGTGGAATCCCCTCATTTCAACTTGCATAACATTTTTGTTGTTGCTGCTTATGTAAATTATTGTATTTTCCAGCAGCATTTATCTTTGGATCTACAAATTGTACCTCCCAAACTTATGTTGTTTTTTTTTAAGTTATTTATTTATTTTGATATAGATGGAGAGAGAGAAAGATACAGCAGAGCACTGCTCAGCTCTGGCTTATGGTTGTACGGGGGGACTGAACCTGGGACTTTGGAGTCTCAGGCTTGCATAACCATTATGCTATCTAGCCCCGCCATATGTTCGCCGTATGGTCTTAAACAACTGTCTACATGCTTAAACCTTTCTTTGTCCCCCCCCCACTCCCCCACGAAACCTTTATATGCATTAAAAATAGCTATTAATTTAAACTAAAATTTAGGTTTTTTTTTTAAGATTTCTTTTTTTTCTGTATCATTTAAAAAAATTTATTTATAAAAAGGAAACACTGACAAAACCATAGGATAAGAGGGGTACAACTCCACACAATTCCCACCACCAGAACTCTGTATCCCACCCTGCTCCCTTGATAGCTTTCCTATTCTTTAACCCTCTGGGAGTATAAACCCAAGGTCATTGTGGGATGCAGAAGGTTGAAGGTCTGGCTTCCGTAATTCCTTTCCGCTGAACATGGGCTTTGACAGGTCGATCCATACTCTCAGCCTGTCTCTCTCTTTCCCGGGGGGGGGGGGGGGCAGGGTTCTGGGGAGTTGGAGCTCCAGGACACATTGGTAGGGTTGTCTGTCCAGGAAAGTCTGGTTGGCATCTGGAACCTGGTGGCTGAAAAGAGAGTTAACATATAAAGTCAAACAAATTGTTGACCAATCATAAACCTAAAAGCTGGAACAGTGCAGATGAAGAGTTGGGGGGGGTCTCCGTTTTGTGGATAGCCAGTAGGCATATTTTAGTTATATTCCAAAGGGCCTGTGGCTATACTAGTTTTTTAAAAATATTTATTTATTTATTCATTCCCTTTTGTTGCCCTTGCTGTTTTGTTATTGTTATTGTTGTTGGATAGGACAGAGAGAAATAGAGAGAGGAGGGGAAGACAGAGAGGGGGAGAGAAAGACAGACACCTGCAGACCTCCTTCATTGCCTGTTAAGCAACTTCCCTGCAGGTGTTGAGCCTGGGGCTTGAACCTGGATCCTTATGCCGGTCCTTATGCTTTGTGCCACCTGCACTTAACCCGCTATGCTACCGCCTGACTCCCCCCCCCCCTTTTTTTATTCTGTTTTCTTCCCCCACTGAGCCTGAAATCTGATATGCAGGTGGACCCAAGTTATTGCCTGGGGAGATGATATCATGGCTGGAAAAAGGCCCAGAAAGCTGGATCAGGGAAGAGAGTAGCTCCCAAATATGGGAAAGGGGTATAAATATTGTTGACTGTAGCTCCCAAATATGGGAAAGGGGTATAAATATTGTTGACTGTAACTCCCAAATATGGGAAAGGGGTATAAATATTGTTGACTGTAATCTCCATTGATTTGATCTGATCTGGAGCCCATATTCAGCTTAGGAGCCTATGTGACTTCTGCATCCCTGTAGATCTGAACTCACATTCTGTGGTCATGAGTAGGAATGTTCCAAGCTGCCCCAATTTCAGGACCCATCTTCCTCAGGTGTAACATAGAGTATATTGTCCATCCTCCCATTGGAGGATGGAACATTCTCTGCCTTTGTTGCTCCAAGTTGAGGGCAAGGTCCTAAGGGGTCTATTGTGTTGTTCCTGACAGAGATGACTGGTAATAATGGAGAGAGGGATTTATTCGAGGTCTAGGTCTATCATGTCTGTTTGGGAATTAAGATTTGTTTCTAGAAGCAACCAATAGCACAGCTATATACAAGATACTGGGTACTGTACAGCAAACCATAACAAAAGGACTTTTCAAAGTTAACCCAATTACCAAATAATGTGATGATAACATTAACTATCGATTGTCTTTTGGAACCCTAAGACATCAGGAACCTCAAATCTCCACTATAGAGCCTCTACTTCCCTGAGTCCTGGAACCCTTGGATAGGGCCCACTTTCCCATATGCCTCTCCCAATCCATATCAAATAATATTGCATCTGCCGATCACAACCTAATCAACACAACGATTGCCACCTCAGCATGCTTCACTTCAGACTGTGTCCAGAGACTTCACGTGTGGAATGACAACCCTTCAGCTTCATTACTCGGGTGAGACCTTTCCTTTCATAGTATACTCTAATTCCATCCCAGGTGGTTCACTTTCTAACAAAGTCCCAAAACCTAGATATAGACCAGGTCCCGTGAGATAGAGCATATGTTCACACGCATCCATAAACTACTGCAAAATATATACCTGAAAGCAGAAGTACACTAGAGTATGCAGTGAGTATCCCTCTAACACTTCCTCTCCACTATTCCAAGTTTTGGGTCCATGATTGCTCAACAATTTGTTTGGCTTTGTATGTTAACTCTCTTTTCAGTCACCAGGTTCCAGATGTCATCAGGATGCCGGCCAGGCTTCCCTGGACTGAAGACCCCACCAATGTGTCCTGGAGCTCTGCTTCCCCAGAGACCCACCCTATTAGGGAAAGAGAGAGGCAGACTGGGAGTATGGACCGACCAGTCAATGCCCATGTTCAGCGGGGAAGCAATTACAGAAGCCAGACCTTCCACCTTCTGCAACCCACAATGACCCTGGGTCCATGCTCCCAGAGGGATAGAGAGTGGGAAAGCTATCAGGGGAGGGGGTGGGATATGGAGATTGGGTGGTGGGAATTGTGTGGAGTGGTACCCCTCCTACCCTATGGTTTTGTTAATTAATCCTTTCTTAAATAAAAGAAAAAAAAAGATTTGTTTCTTATGAGAAAGGAGAGAGGAAGAGAGACATCAGCCACTGTTCAGCTTTGGTAGTGCCAGGGATTGAACTGCAGACTTTGGGACCTGGTGCATGCAAACTGGTATTCTAACAAGCTGAGCTATCTCCAGGGCTCTAGGTTATCTATGTATGTATTTATTTTTTCTAATCGTTTATTGTGAAAATAATAGTTTGTTGATACATTGGTACACTTTCTTATTTCCCAGAGATAGGTGTCTGCACACCACCAACTTAAGTCCTCCTTCACCACCATGCCCCTAGGTTAAATTTAAGTACAAGAAATTTAAACACATTCCATCACCCATCACTGATATGGGGATCAATGGGAAAAGAAAATTAATTGCATTGGGAAGTGCAGTGGGGGCTGGGGAGGTAGCATAGTGATTATGCAAAAAAGATTTTAATACCAAGGTCCCAAGTTCAATCCCCAGTACCATCATATGCCACAGCTGATTAGTACCCTGGCTTTTCAAAAACCGCGCAACCCAGGTTTGAATGAGGCTGCTTCAGTGCTGTGGTGTCTTTCACAGATTCTTGAGCACTCCCGTCCCAACCCTCCTCCCCCCAAAAAATGGGAGGAGGAAGAGGATGGCAGTGAGAGTAAATTTAAAAGACAAATAACATTTTATTGGGTGTAGAAAAAATACTTTTGACATTAGTGGACACCGGCCCCACCCGCTCCACCCCTTCATTCCAAAAGTCATGGAGGGCCCAGCAGGTCAGTTCCTCTGAACGCAGCCGGGCCCCGCCCCGCCTACCAACCCCCCCAAAAGGAGCCCTTAATTAGCATCCAGCCTGCGGGGAACTTGGCCTGCGCGACTTTAGTTCGCTCCGCGGCTCCCGGAAGCCAGCGCTGCGCGCGCAACCCTCACCCCGACTTCCCGGCGTGCCCCGGGCCCGCAGCGTGAGCGCCCACAATACGTAGTGACTCACGTGAGCTGCGCGGCCGTGGAGGCGCGAATTCGTGAGTTTGCGGGGTCGTGGCGCTCCGTGTGCAGCCCTGGGCCGGCCCCCGCCCCCGCGCTCTCCCCGCAGCCTGGAAGGAAGCGGGTTGTGGGAGTTAGGGTCCCAGCCCGACCTCTGGCTCCCACTTAGATCGGCCCCCGACCCCGAGACTCGCTGCTCCTCGCGGCCCGGGCTTGCCCTGCGCGGCTTCATCCCCCAGCTCTGGTGGGTCCCGCGGGCTCCAGTGTCAGATAAGACATATTTGCAAACATGTCCCGGATTGAAAAGATGAGCATCCTGGGCGTGCGGAGTTTTGGAATAGAGGACAAAGATAAGCAAATTATTTCTTTCTTCAGCCCCCTCACAATTTTGGTTGGACCCAATGGGGCGGGGAAGACGGTAAGTCTTAGGAGCGAGTAGCCGCCTGCGCTTCGCGGGGCTGCACCGGGGCGTCCTCGCGACCCCGCTCGTTGGGACCCCAGGGTGAGCCGGGGCTTCTCGGGCTCGGCATAGCCAGCGCCCCCATCTTGGCGACTTACTTACATGTTATAGGCAGTATAATCAGTGTGACCGAGGAAAGTGTCTTAAGCATCACAAGCGGGAACTAGCTTGATCAATAGGAAACACAAAGCGGGACTGAAATTGGAAGCCTCTTCTTTGTTAATTAAACCAGTTACCGACCTCGACATAAAGCCCTAGGGACTATTTAGGAATATGAATTAGACTCCTAGGAAAGCAAGTCATTATGAAAAGATCAGTAGCCCAGAGAGGAGTCTTAAGGATTTGAGAAAAGCACGTAGAACGAGCTCAGTGTAAAATGCCTGTTATCTTCTGCTGTTTGTGTAAAAAATGTTATTTAAGAACCTTGCATGGTATACTGGAAGAGGGGCCATTTACTAGATGTGTTACTGTGAACAAGAGTAACTCTAATACTCAGCGTCTCAGTTTCTCATCTGTAAAATGGAGATAAAAATGTTTTCTACAGTTTAGGATTAATGTGAGGATTAAATGATTAACATATGTAAAGGTGGCTAGTAAAGTGCCTGGCACTTGGTAAAATCTATGTAAATATAACTATGCCGCTCCCCTAATTTTTTTTTTCCACCAAGTTTATTATCCTTGGGGCTCAGTGCTCAAATCCATCGCTCCTGGTGGCCATTTTTTCTTTTTTTCTTTCTTTCTTTCTTTCTTTCTTTCTTTCTTTCTTTCATTTTTTTATGTTGGATAGGACAGAGAAACTGAGAGGGGAAGGGAAGACTGAGAATGATGGACATTTGCAGCCCAGCTTAACCATTCCTAAAGCATTCCTTCTGCAGGTGGTCCTCTTTGCATGCCACTCAGTGCACCACCACCTGCTCTCCCCTTTTTGATTTCAGTTTTATTGAGATTGGAATTTATTATGAAAAGATACAGTGTATGTCATGGAAATTTGATACTACTTGTGAAAGTATTCCCTCATGTTAATTAATATAAGTAGCTCACGTTTTATTTATCTTTTTGTGTATGAGAACAATTAAGTTGTACTCTCAGCAGATTTCAATTTTATAATAAAATTCTACCAGCTTTCAATTTTACAATAAAATTCTACCAGCTGTGGAAACCATTTCTTACATCAGCCATTGTTATTTTTCTAACTTCTGATTTGATATATATTTAGAGGATTTAATTAGTTTAGAGAATTTGGGCTGTAAATAGATTTTTCCCAAATAATAACTCTTTTTTTAGTTTTGTATTCCTCCTCTTCCTTTATGCTGCACAGGAAAATGAACCTAGGGCCTCATGCTTGTATGATACCACTGAGCAGCTTCCCTGGCCTGCCTGATTTTTTAATCCTGTATTATTTTTATGAAGAAGGAAGCAAAATGACAGGAGAGACACCACACTGTGGTTCCATCATCCATGGAATTCCCTGATGCCATCCGTGATACTTCATATGGTGCCACGGCTATAATTCATGACCTTATTCATGGAAGACTTGTGCTCTACAAGATTAGCTGTTTCCGTGCTCCATGAATTCCTTCTTAATAATTTGTCTCTCCTATGGACTTAAAGCAGTTATTCTTTAACAGTTACTATATTACAGATTTTCTAATGTCAAATTTTATCTGACTCTTGTCATTTGTAGTCTCTGGTATAGTAGTGTTTTTATAGTTAATTTACATTTTGTGGTAAACTTTTGCAGTTGTTTTATAATCAATGTAATTTTCTCTTCAGACCATCATTGAATGTCTAAAATATATTTGTACTGGAGATTTCCCTCCTGGAACCAAAGGAAACACATTTGTTCATGATCCCAAGGTAATGGCACTAGTAAAATTTTTTAATTTTATAATTATAAAAATGGCTAGGGGATAGGAGAGATAGCATAATGGTTATGCAAACAGACTCTCATGCCTGAGGCTCCAAAGTCCCAGGTTCAATCCCCTTTACCACAGTAAACCAGAGCTGAGCAGTGCTCTGGTGTTTCTCTGTGTATGTGTGTCTCTCTCTGCATCTCTCTCTAAAATAAAATAAAAAATAAATAATAAAAAGTTTTCATTAAAATAAACAAACAAATAAAAAAAATGATTAGGACCAGGGAGCAAACTCAGTGTTTGAGTATATGATTTGCATGTCCAAGGCCCTAAAGCCCTCAGGTTTAGTCTCTGACACCTCCATATGCTAGAGTTGAGTAGTACTCTGGCCTCTCTCATTGTCTATCCATAGAAACAAAGAAATTCTTTAAATATAAATATTTGTTATGTATGAGTGAGGTTTGTGTTTCTCATGATATGGACAGAGAAGCCATAGCACCGCTCTAATACAGGTGCTGGGGTTTGAGTAGGGAACCTCAAACATACAAGTTGAGTTACTTTCCCCAACCACAATTCATTTTAAAAATGGCAGTAGTTTATGCAGAAGACCTAGCAATGAATAAGTAAAAGAAGTCTAAAAGTCACAATCTAACCGTCCAGTGATAATCATTGTTGACATTTTTACGTATTTTTGCTACCTGCTTTTTTGCATAGCTCTAGTCTAGTCATACTTTTTTTTTATTCCAAGGTGTTTATTTTTCCACTTAATATTATTAAAAAGCCCCATGTCATTAAAAAAAAATCCATATATATGTATGTGTATAATATTTTAAGTCAAGGGCCTTCGTCAACCTAGCCCCTTCCATGTTTCAGGATGGTTGTATATATTTAAAATATATTCACATGTTTTTAACACATCAGTAGAATTTTACTAGTCTACTTATAAATCACATTTAGTGATAAATATGTTAATAGAGATGTACTTGTACTTTGTTATTTTTAATTGCTAAATAGTATTCCATTGAGTTTACAGTCTGGCTTATTTAACTTTTACTGATGCTATTTATGTTTTCTTGTTTTATATGATTTAAGATAAGTTTAGTTATGAATATGTTTTAATTTTTCTCTTGGAAACAGTCATATTCAGTATATCTACTAAGTTCTTTCTGTAATGACATTTTACTTCTGTTCTGTCACACTCCTGTTGGTAACCTTACTGTATACTTAATTGAGAAAGTAAGAAAAATAAGATGAAAAGTCACTCATATTCCCACCAGAAAGCCCAACCATTACCTTGCATAACTGTTTTCTCTCTTTTATTCAGGGTAAATTGTTTTGCCTAAAGGCCAGTGAACTCTTTTGAAATTGGATCTGATCAATTTTGTTTGTCATTTCAAGCATTTTCCCATTTTTGCACTTGAACCATACTTAGCTCTAACTATTGGTGGTGCCAGAGATTGAGCTGGGGACCTCTTGTGTGTTATATCTCCCTGGCCCAAGCATTTTCCTTTCACTTGTTCCTTTTCTCTCTTTATCAGATCATTCTCATTAGCTTATAAACTGAACAAAACTTCTCCCTTTGCTCCAAATTATCCTTTGGCTACTATGTCTTTTCTGTTACAGTTTGCAGCAAAATCCACAAGATTTGTATATACTCATTGTATTCATTTCATCACTTTACATATCCCCCCTCCCAATTAAAATTGCCCTTATAAGGTACAGCAATCTCCATGTTGGTAATTTTCTTTTTATTTGCCAGTAGTTATATAGTTTATTATTGTGTGCAAAGCAGAGTTTTCATGTTTATTTCCTATAGAAAGCAGAATACAAGATCAATAGAGAATAGTTAATGTACAATGATTATAACATTGCTAATTAAAATCACATATTTTTGGTGATGATGTACTTTTTTAAAAAATACAGATTTTTAGATATAAATCTTTCAAAGACTATCTTTGAATATTGAAGTGCCTATGCTATTTCAGATTTGAAGGACAATTTGTTAGTGACCTCAAAAACCAAGCCAGGCAGCCCTTTTGGAAGACTGTATGGACAGTCTTTAAACAAATAAAAATGGAATTATCTTATGGCCCAGCAGTACCAATCTTAGGCATTTATCCAGTGGACACGCAAAACACTAATTCAAAAAGACATGTTCATCCCTGTGTTCATAGCTGCATTATTTACAATAGCTAAAGAGTGGAAGCAGCCTAAATATTCACCAACAGATGACTGGCCAAAGAAGTCTTGGGACATTTACTCAATAGAATACTATTCTGCAATAAAAAAAAAAAAGTGATAATATGCTCTCTGGGACAAATTGGATGGTACTGGAAGTTTTTTTAGTTTTTAATTTTTATTTATAAAAAGGAAACAATGACAGAAAACATAGTATAAGGGGGATACAACTCCACACAATTCCGACCACTAGAACTCCTTATCCCATCCCTTCCTCTGATAGCTTTCCTATTCTTTAACCCTCTGGGAACTGGAAGTTTTTATGCTTAGTGAAATAAGTGAATAGGTGAAAGACAGCTAACAGATGGAATCTACTGAAACACATGAATAGGAAACAGAAGCAAACACGTTCTAAAACTTTGAGAGAAACTGGTGGTTAACTTTGGAAGGTGGGAAGATGAAGACAGACCTCTGGTGGTAGGTGTGGTTTGGAATTATACACTGTAACCTTACAATATTATAAGCCAGTGGAAATACTGTGGAAGGAAATCCATGTGTTTCCTCTTGAATTGTGCAGTTTTGGCAAGAGTTATAATTTTAGTCTCCTGTAATTCACTAATATCTTTAGATAGAATCTCTAATCTGGTCTGATGGTTATGTGACTTTGAACTTCCTGTCTCCAAAACAGTTCTCTAAAACTAACTCACCATTCGCTCAGGAATTAACTTTACAGAATTATGGTTATCCACATTGACTTATTCCCAGATAATTGGATCAAAATCAGCAGGAAGTTTCTGTAAAAGTTGTTTGATCTGTGCAAAGTTCTGTTCTGGTCATAGAAAGGGTAACATCAAGTTGCTGCAACTGTGTTTTTATACTGTTTCGTTCAAAATGGGCATATAGTGTTGTAGTTGGAACTCTTCTTGAAGTACCATTTGGAGAATAAAACATAAATTACATTTTGATCATTTGAAAATATTTTAGTATCTTTTACATTTACAGTGAGGGTCTGGTTTGTGATTTTTTTTTTTTTTTCCAACTGCTGTTGATGGCTTCAATTATCTGTTTGGTTTTTGTTGTTGAAAACTAAAGCCATAAGCCCGTCTTCATCTTTATTATTGGCCATACAACTATAATCTCTTGCTAGTTTGTTGCTATTGCTGCTGTATATTAAATGCTCCAAATCGCACTCCAGTTTCCAAACCAACACTTAAAACAGTAGTAGTTCAAAAAACCTTTGTGCTGAGTAGCACTGTAGAGTCCCTTGGTGCCCATGCTAGTTGGAGCAGAAAAGCACTATGCTGTCATAGATATGCCAAATCCCCCAGACCCAGGATTACTGTGGTGCCTGGTATTTCAGAGGAGGGATCCCAAAAGTTTTAACTGCATGTCACAGGACCGTGGGTGGCACTCCTGCAATGCTCAGTGTGCTCCATTGAATGACCAATGTTAAGAACTTCTCAGAAGATTTGATATAGTAAGTTAATCATCTGTCTTTCTCTCTCTTTTTTTTTTTTTAATTTCTTTAGTGGAGAATTAATGTTTTACATTCAACAGTAAATACAATAGTTTGTACATTCATAACATTTCTCAGTTTTCCATATAACAATACAACCCCCACTAGGTCCTCTGTCATCCTTCTTGGACCAGTATTGTTCGCTGCCCCCCCCCCCCCCGAGTCTTTTACTTTGGTGCAATACGCCAATTCCAGTTCAGGTTCTACTTGTGTTTTCTCTTCTGATCTTGTTTTTCAACTTCGGCCTGAGAGTGAGATCATCCCATATTCATCCTTCTGTTTCTAACTTATTTCACTTAACATGAATTTTTCAAGGTCCATCCAAGATCGGCTGAAAACGGTGAAGTCACCATTTTTTACAGCCGAGTAGTATTCCATTGTGTGTATATATACCACAACTTGCTCAGCCACTCATCTGTTGTTGGACACCTGGGCTGCTTCCAGGTTTTGACTATTACAAATTGTGCTGCTAAGAACATATGTGTACACAGATCATTTTGCATGGGTATGTTGAGTTTCTTAGGATATATCCCCAGGAGAGGAATTGCAGGATCATAGGGTAGGTCCATTTCTAGCCTTCTGAGAGTTTTCCAGACTGTTCTCCACAGAAGTTGGACCAATTTACATTCCCACCAGCAGTGCAGGAAGATTCCTTTGACCCCACAACGTCTCCAGCATTTGCTACTTTTACCTTTTCTGTTGTATGACAGTCTCACAGGAGTGAAGTGGTATCTCATTGCTGTCTTTATTTGCATTTCTCTGACAATCAAAGACTTGGAGCATTTTTTTTTTTATGTGTTTCTTGGCCTTTTGGATCTCTTCTGTAGTGAATATTATGTCCATGTTCTCCCTCCAATTTTAGGTGGGGTTGTTTTCTTGTTGAGATTGGCACGCTCTTTTTATAATCTGGCCTCTTGTCTGATGTATGGCATGTAAAGATCTTCTCCCATTCTTTGAGGGGTCTCTTGGTTTAGGAAGTGTTTTTTTTTGTTAACTGTACAGAAGTTTTTTCATTTTATGTAGTCCCATAGGTTTATGCTTGACTTAGTCTTCTTTGTAATTGGATTCGTTTCATTAAAGGTGTCTTTAAAATTTATGCGGAAAAGAGTTCTGCCAATATTTTCCTCTAAGTATCTGATAGTTTCTGTCCAAGTCCTTGACCCATGTGGAATTTACTTTTGTATTTGGTGAAATATAGTGGTTCAGTTTCATTCTTCTGCATGTTTCAACCCATTGTTTGCAACACCATTTGTTGAAGAGACTCTGCTTTCCCTATTTAATAGTCTGGGCATCTTTGTCAAAGATTAGATGTCCATATATGTGGGGGCTTACTTCCGGGGTCTCAGTTCTGTTCACTGGTCAGTGTGTCTATTCATGTTCCAGTACCAAGCAGTTTTGATGACACGGCCCTATAATACAATTTGAGATCTGGGAGTGTGATGCCTCTAGTTCTGTTCTGTCTTAAGATTGTTTTGGCAATTCTAGATCTTTTCTGGTGCCAGACAAACATTTGTAACATTTGTTCTATTCTAAAAAATGTGGTTCGGATGGGGATAGCATTAAATTTGTATATGGCTCTGGGTAGTAGTTTCATTTTGATGATGTTAATTCTTCCAACCCATGAACATGGACTATCTTTCCACTTCTTTGTGTCTTTTTCAATTTCCTTGAGTAGTGACTCATAATTTTCATTATACAAGTCTTTCACTTGTTTGGTTAGGTTTATTCCTAGATATTTTGTTGTTTTTGTTTCTATAGTAAAAGAAATTGATTTCTCAATTTCATGCTCTTCTAACTTTTGTTTGCATAGAGGAATGCCACTGACTTTTGAATGTTAGTTTTGTAGCCTGACACCTTAATGTATTGCCTGATGATTTCCAAAAGCTTCTTGCTGGATTCCTTAGGCTGTTCTATGTATACTATCATGTCATCTGCAAATAGGAAGAGTTTGACTTCTTCTCTTCCAATCTGTATCCCTTTAATTCCTTGCTCCTGCCTGATTGCTATGACAAGAACTTCAACACTATGTTGAATACTAATGGTGATAATAGGCAGCCCTGTCTAGTACCTGACCTGAGGGGAAATGCTTCCAGTTTTTTACCATTGAGTATGATGTTGGCTGTAGGTTTGCTATATATAGACTCCACTATCTTGAGGAATTTTACATCTATTCCCATTTTTTGTAGTGTTTTAATGATGAAGGGATGTTGTATTTTGTCAAAGGCTTTCTCTGCATCTATTGATATGACCGTCTGTTTTTGGTCTTCTTTTATTGATGTGGTGTATCATGTTGATTGATTTATGTATATTAAACCAACCTTGCATGCCTGGGATAAACCCCACTTGGTCATGATGAACAGTCTTTTTAATATACTGCTATATCCAGTTGGCTAAACTTCTGTTCAGTATTTTAGTATCTATATTCATGAGAGATATAGGTCTGTAGTTTTCTTTTTTGGTTTTGTCCTTGTCTGTTTTTGGTATTAAAGTGATGTTGGCTTCGTAGAAGCTGGAAGGGAGTATTCTAGTGTCTTCAATCTTCTGGAAGACTTAAAAGTAGAGGCATTAGTTCTTCTTTGAAGGTTATGTAGAATTCATTTGTAAAACCATCTGGTCCTAGACTTTTATTCTTGGGAAGGTTTTTGGTAACTGTTTCAATTTCATTAGCTGTGGTGGGCCTGTTCATGTTATCTAGTTCCTCTTTATTTAATTTTGTAAGTTTGTAGGTATCTAGGCAATCGTCCATTTCTTCCAGGTTCTCTAGCTTGGTGGCATATAGTTGTTCATAGAAGCCTCATATGTTATGTTGAATTTCTGCTGTGTCTGTTGTGATATCTCCTCCTTCATTTATGATCCAATTTATTTGGGTCTTCTCCCTTTTTTTTTTGTCAGTTTGTCGAAAGGCTTTTCGATTTTATTCACTCTTTCGAAGAACCAACATTTACTTTCGTTGATCTTTTGTATGGTTTTCTTATTTTCAATGTTATGTGTTTCTTCCCTAACTTTAGTGATTTCTGTCCTTCTGGTTTCTTTAGCGTTCCTTTGTTCTTCTTTTTCTAGGTCTTTAAGATGTGCAATCAGGTTGTTTATTTATGCTTTTTCTTGTTTCTTAATGTGTGCTTGTATGACTATGAACTTCCCTCTCAGTACTGCCTTAGCTGTGTCCCAAATATTTTGTGATTTCTGTCCTTCTGGTTTCTTTAGCGTTCCTTTGTTCTTCTTTTTCTAGGTCTTTAAGATGTGCAATCAGGTTGTTTATTTATGCTTTTTCTTGTTTCTTAATGTGTGCTTGTATGACTATGAACTTCCCTCTCAGTACTGCCTTAGCTGTGTCCCAAATATTTTGATAGCTTGTGTCTTCATTTTCGTTGGACTCTGGCAACATTTTGATTTCTTCCTTTATTTCCTCTTTGACCCAGTAGTTGTTAAGTTGTGTACTGTTGAGCTTCCACATTTTGGGACTGTTATTAATCTTTTATTGATTGTTAAGTGTTGGTTTAATTCCATTGTGGTCTGAGAAGATGTTTGGGATGATTTCAATGCTCTTGAATTTCCTGATGCTGTCTTTTTGGTCTAACATATGGTCTATCCTTGAGAATGCCCCATGGGGACTTGAGCAGAATGTGTATTCCAGTTTCTTGGGGTGAATGACTCTGAAAATGTCCAATAGTTCTATTTTATCTATCTCCTCATTTAGCTCCCTCAAATCTTTATTGATTTTCTGTCTGGAGGATCTGTCAAGTTGAGAGAGTAGGGTGTTGAAGTCCCCTCCTGTGACTGTGTTGCTGTTAATATATTGCTGTAGCTCTTTCAGTAGATATTTGATGTATTTAGATGGCTTCTCATTGAGTGCATAGATGTTAATACTTGTTAAGTCCTCTTGATTGACTGATCCACTGAGCATTAAGTAATGTCCATTCCTATCTTTTTAAATTTTATTTCTTTTAAAGTCTGTTATGTCAGATTTGAGAATAGCAGTACTGCCCTTTTTTGTGGGTCATTGGCTTGTATGGTTGTTTTCCATCCTTTCACTTTGAGTCTGTGTTTGTCTTGTTGAATTAGGTGGGTTTCCTGTAGACAGCATATTGTTTGGTTGTGTTTTTCCTACTCTGCTCATTTTAATAGGTGAATTCAGGCCATTGACATTTATTGATCTCAAAGATTGAAGCTTTTTTAATGAGATTCTTGTAGAGTTTTAGAGTGTTCTGATATATGGCCTATTTATGGTGGTCTGACTGTTTATAATAGGAGACCTTTCAGAACTTCTTTCAAGGCAGGCTTGGTGATAGTTGATTCTTTCAACTGTTGCTGTCTGAGAAGGTTTTGATGCCTCTATCTAGTCTGAACGACTGTGTAGCAGGACATAGTAGTCTTGGTTGAAAGCCTTTCTCGTTGAGCACTTGATAGATATCAGGCCATTCTCTTCTGGCCTGTTGTGTTTTTGTGGAGAAGTCTGCTACTAATGTTTTTTTTTATATTGTTATTGGTGTACATTTCTTTTTTTATTTATTTAAAAAAGGAGACATTAACAATACCGTAGGATAAGAGGGGTGTTGGTATGCTTCTAATTCTTCTAAAACCCCTTCTGTTTTATTGGTTTAATCCCCGCTGCTTAACACTGTATTCTATTTACATAACCACTGTTACCTAAGCACTGCCCTGCCTACAGGGCATTGGTTTAATCCCCACTGGTTCTATTTTGTTACCCTGTTCTGATACTGTTTTAGCTTGTTCAGCTAGTTGTGTTCTTAGCTCAGTTATTTCAGCTTTCAGCTCTCTTAATAACCTTGAGATAATTAGTGCTTTCTTCCAGGGTCTCATTTTTTGTTTCTGCATTTCTGATGAAAATTCTTTTAAACTCTTTACTCACTCCTGTGATTATTTCATTAACTAGTGTTTGGATGTTGACTTCATTATTTTGTGCTTCAACCTTTGGGGGGCTTTTAGCTGGACTCTTGTCCTGGTTAGTTTCTCCAATATTTCTTCTTGTTGGTTTAACCATTTTATCTAGTATGTTTTGAGGTCCCTCTCTCAGTACTTTTCAAATTGCTGATCCCTCTTGCCTGGATTGACTTGTGCCTAAGTAAGGTAATTAAAGAGTTCATAGTTGTGGGAATTGACAGTTGTTTCAATATTATTTTAATCCCTATGATGGAACTCACTGGCTTAAAAGCCTCTTTTCTTTTTCTTCCCTGTAGGTTATGGAAGCCTGAGGGCTTTTAAACTATAAGTAGGCTTTTTAGCTTAATGATTGACTCAGGTGATTTGGTGGTTTCCTGAAGTCATTTTAGTCCTGTCTTGTTGTGGTCCCAGGTGGTCTCCTTTGGTATTCTTAGTTGACCAGGTAGAAGAAAGGAGAGAAACACAGCTGCTGCTCCGTAGCCCTGCCTACTGTAGTCTCTTCTATTACTGTTTTCTAAGCAGCTATTTGTATGCCAGAGGTCACAGGTTCAAATTCTTTGCACCACCTGATGCTGGAGCTGAGCAGAGTGCTCTGATCATCTCTCTTCTCTCTCAATGAATAAAGAAATCCAAAAAAATCATTATAAAACTCTTTAGTATATTACGCCTTTAATGCAGTATTTTGGACTTCAGCTTTTTATGTTGTAGCTCCTGATAATAAAAGCGTCAACGAGGTGCCTGGCATCTTAAATGACCTTGTACAAAGCCCTGTTGGAGGTGCGAACCTCCACCTTCATGTTTTGTTTTTTTTTCTTTTTCTTTACTTTTACATACTCTCTTAACTTCCATGATACAATAATTGTATGGACTACTTTTTTCTTTCTTTTTTATTTTATTTTATTTATTTTATTTTATTTTATTTATTTATTCCCTTTTGTTGCCCTTGTTGTTTTATTGTTGTAGTTATTATTGTTGTTGTCGTCGTTGTTGGATAGGACAGAGAGAAATGGAGAGAGGAGGGGAAACAGAGAGGAGGAGAGAAAGATAGACACCTGCAGACCTGCTTCACTGCCTGTGAAGTGACTCCCCTGCAGGTGGGGAGCCGGGGGCTCGAACCAGGATCCTTCTGCCGGTCCTTGTGCTTTGCGCCACCTGTGCTTAACGCTGCGCTACAGCGTGACTCCCTTCTTTCTTTTTTTAATATTCATTTATTTATTTTCCTTTTTGTTGCTCTTGTTTTTATTGCTGTTGGAGTTATTATTGTTGATCTCATCATTGTTGGATAGGACAGAGAGAAATGGAGAGAGGAGGGGAAGACAGATGGGGGAGAAAGACAACTGCAGACCTGATTCACTGCTTGTGAAGTGACTCCCCTGAAGGTGGGGAGCTGGGGGCTTGAACCGGGATCTTTACGCCGGACCCTGCACTTTGCGCCACCTGCGCTTAAACCACTGTGCTACCGCCCAACTACTTTTTTCTTTTTAAACTGGTCATACATCTTCTCCTTTAATGAATCTATCTACTGTTGCTGGACTCTTGCCATTATTTTTCATGACTTTATGTACTAGTTAATTGTTGATGGCCTAAGTTTGTATATATAGTTCCAACTTCTTTGTTAAGCTCTTGACATGTTCAAAACAAAACTCTTAGCTCCCTGTCTCTTCCAGCACCCTCACATTCACAAACCTGTTAGTACCACAATTCTTCAGTTTAATAAATGATGTCATCCACAACTGGCATGTACTAAAACCTATATATCATTTTGATTTCTTCATCTGCCCTGTTTTCATAAGCAATTCTTAGCTACTTTTCTAAACTGTGCCCCTAATTTGTCCATTCCATTTCACTTCCTTCCTAATCCAAGCTGCTATCTTCTTCTCTTTATTGTTGTAATCTCCAGACTTGTTATCTTGCCCTGATTTTTGAAGTTCTTGTTTTTCACCAGAGCTATTCCCTTCCCAATAAACTATCTCACAGACCCAGAGCTATCTTTTACTCATTTAATCAAAAGTGTGTCATTCAGTATCTGGAAGAAGTACTTTCCTGTCAGTTAAGGATATAGGAACATGCTCAGTGTATTCAAGAAATTAAAGGAAGAACAAAATGGCAAGAAGAATGGTAGAAAATTCTTCACAGAATTAGAAAAAAGTAGATTCTGCTGGAGTCTATTCTCGATTCTATCCTTGCATTTTATTCTTTTTTTAAAAATTTTAATTCTTTATGTCTGTAGACCATGGTATCTCTTTTTAGAAAACTGTATTTAGTTCTTTGGCCCATATTGGCAGTTTTTAACGAGGTCAGAATGGTAGAAAAGGTAAGAGAAATATTTTGATTGATGCTGTATTTTGAAGAAAGAAAGGAGAACCAACATATCAGTTAATAATGTGGATAGTGGTGTGTGAGAGAAGTGGAGACATCCAACATAACTTGGGTTTTTTACTTTAGCAACTAGATTAAAATCTTTTAAATTATTATTTATTTTCTCTTTTGTTGCCTTGTTTTATTGTTGTTGTAGTTATTGTTGTTGTTGTTGGATAGGACAGAGAGAAATGGAGAGAGGGGGAGAGAAAAAGAGACACCTGTAGACCTGCTTCCACCTGTGAAGTGACTCCTATGTAGGTGGGGAGCCAGGGCTTGAACCGGGATCCTTATGCAGGTCCTTGTGTTTCATTCCATGTGTTCTTAACCCACTGTGCTACTCACCGACCCCCGATAAAAATGGTTTGTCATTGTAATGGAGAAACTCTGGGAAAGGAGATGAGATTCTGGTTTAAATATATAAAATTGGGCTGTCCAAAGAATTGTTTAGAGAGCAAGTAGTCCTATCCAGCAGATAGCTAGAAAAAAAATCATTGAGATATACAATTAGTCATAATTAGTTTTGAAACCTGATGAGATTACATAGACAGTGAATATAGAACAGACATCCAAAAGCTGAATCTAAAGCACATTAAAATTTAGAAATGTGAACAGGGAGCAGTGGCCAGCAAAAGACAGTAAAAGAACAGTAAAGTAAAGGAAATTAGGGGAATGGTGATTTCTTGAAAGACGGGAATACAGGAGTTACAAGGAAGGAGTTGGGGGCGGGGTGTAGATAGCATAATGGTTATGGGAAAAGATTCAGTGCCTGAGGCTCCAAAGTCCCAGGTTCAATTCCCCCCCCCCCCAAATCGCCACCGTAAGCCAGAGCTGAGCAATACTCTGGTCAAAAGAAAGTTGTTACCATCTTTGTCAGTTTGTATTGGTAGCTCATGCAAATGGAAGATTTGGGCATGTGTAGACTGTTGTTGATCTTGACAAAACCAATTTCAGTAATATTAGAAAAACAAGATGTAAGAGTGCCAGGCTATTGTGGGGGTTTCTCTTCCCGGGAGAGTACTCTGGGTTGGAGAGATCGCAACCGGAGTTAACCTGGGCTGCTACTCACTCAGTGACACGAGAGAGACAACCCAAGGACAGAGTTGGTGGTGGGAAGGCGATTCAATTCTTTATTGATCAGAAAGCCAAGGCTTTTAAGAGTTGGACCTGGAAGCAGCAAGTCAGAAACGGAAATGGCTTGACATGGTTTGGAAAGGGGTGGAGAAAGGCAAAAGAGTTGGGAAAGGTAGGAACTTCCTTAGCAACTGTTGCGAGGGTTTTAACTGGTAGGATTAATAATACCCTGCAGGCAGGGAGGGTCTTGAGGGTAGAAAGAAGATAGACCAAAGGAATGGAATGGGTGGGGATCTTTCAGGCAAAACAATGATTATGTAGATAATAAGGAAGCAGGCCATAGTATCAGGAATGCAGGGTGCTTTGTGAGGCAGGGCGTCTGATAAGACCAGGCAAACCTTGAGGGGTTTTGTTCCTCCTTGTTCAACCTCTCAGTAGAGAGAGAGAGACTGACAGGATAGATGGAACTGGGATCCTTATGCCTGTCCTTGCACTTTGCACCATGTGCACTCAACCCACTGTGCTACCGCCCAACTCCCAAATTATAATTTCTTATAATTTTCTAGGACCCACACTGACTGTTGTCAAGATAGCATCATTTTTCTGTATTTACCTTCAAAGGTTGCTCAAGAAACAGATGTTAGAGCCCAAATTCGTCTGCAATTTCGTGATGTTAATGGAGAACTTGTGGCTGTGCAGAGATCTATGGTGTGTACTCAGAAAAGCAAAAAGACAGAATTTAAAACCCTGGAAGGAGTCATTACTAGAACAAAGTAAGTACTTATTTTATTTTTTACATTCATTCATTTTCTCTTTTTTTTTTTTTTTTTCCATTTTCCCTTTTTGTTGCCCTTATTATTTTATTGTTGTCATCATTGTTGGATGGGACAGAGAGAATGGAGAGATGGGGAGAGAAAGACAGACACCTGCAGACCTGCTTCACCACTTGTGAAGCGACTCCCTTTCAAGTGGGGAGCCAGGGACTTGAACTGGTATCCTTACGCTGGTCCTTGTGCTTTGCGCCACTCCTGCCTGACTCCCTCATTTTCTCTCTTAATAGTGATTTACAAAATTATGATAGGGGAATAATTCCACACCATTCCTACCACCAGAGTTCTGTGTCCCCATCTGCCTCCAGCAGAAACTGCAGTGGTTCTCTCAAAGTCACAGATATGGGTTGACTTCATATCTACAGCTACCTTTCTCTCTCTCTCTCTGTCTCTCTCTCTCTCACTCTCACTCTCACTCTTACTCTCTTTGTGTATGTATATATACACTTTTTATTTTTTACCAGACCACTGATCAGCTCTGGCTTATGGTGGTGTGGGGGATTGAACCTGTGACTCTGGAGCCTCAGCATGATAGTCTGTTTGCATAACCATTATGCTATCTATCCCCACCCCATATACTTTTTTTTTTGCCCATTTTTTCTACAGCCCTGCCTTCACTTGCTTTCTAAGTCATACCTATACCTACCTATTACTACTTTCAAGTGTGCTTCCTTTTCCTCCTTCTCTCTTAGATTAGTGAAACCACGCCTGACTTCCTCAGGTGTTTTCCAGATTTGCATCCCTTTCAGTGATGGTATAAAAAACAAAGATTCTTGGTGACAAACACCAGGAATTGAGGTCCAGAGCCCTTTGGTCATTTTCCCCTATCATTTCCCCCCTCTTGGGGTATGGGAGAAATTCTTCTTAGGGTGCAGAACGGAGTTCTGGCTTATGTAATTGTTTCTCTGTAGGGAAATTGTGAGGATGTGGTTGAGCTTGGCAAGGTTTGACTTGAGGGGACATCCATCCTGTCAGTCTCTCTCTCTACTGAGAGGTCGAGCGAGGAGGGACAAGAGCCCCCCAAGGTTTGCCTGGTCTTATCAGACGCCCTGCCTCACAAAGCACCCTGCATTCCTGATACTATGGCCTGCTTCCTTATTATCTACATAATCATTGTTTTGCCTGAAAGATCCCCACCCATTCCATTCCTTTGGTCTATCTTCTTTCTACCCTCAAGACCCTCCCTGCCTGCAGGGTATTATTAATCCTACCAGTTAAAACCCTCGCAACAGTTGCTAAGGAAGTTCCTACCTTTCCCAACTCTTTTGCCTTTCTCCACCTCTTTCCAAACCATGTCAAGCCATTTCCGTTTCTGACTTGCTGCTTCCAGGTCCAACTCTTAAAAGCCTTGGCTTTCTGATCAATAAAGAATTGAATCGCCTTCCCACCACCAACTCTGTCCTTGGGTTGTCTCTCTCGTGTCACTGAGTGAGTAGCAGCCCAGGCTAGCTCCGGTTGCGATCTCTCCAACCCAGAGAGTATGCACCCAAGAAGAGGTACCTCCACGCTAGCCCGGCATTTCTCATCTGGACATGGATGTTGGCAGGTTGATCCATACCCCCAATTTCTATCTTTATTTAGTAAAATAGAGCTCTGGAGAAGTGAAGAACTGGGACTTGTTGGCTAGGTCATCTGGCCAGGGAGGTTAGGATAGAATCATAGTAGCATCTGCAACTTGCTGGCTGAAAGGTATTAAGTGGGGCAAAATGTTTACTAATCAGGAACCAAAGTGTAGGAATAGAGCAGGTGAAAATAGGGACTCAAAGGTGGAAAAAAGCCAGCATGTCTATTTTAGAGGCCCATGATATTCCCTACTTTTACACATACAACCTCATTCACTATCAAGATTTTATTTATTTTTTATATAAAAGTAACATGGTATGTAACACTGTAAGTTTCAGGTACATGGCTTCACACTGACAACTGTATATTGGGATATGGTTTATTCTTTGGTGAGAGCATATATTTCTTTCTCATCTATCCATCTACATGCTACCTTTTTTTATAATTATAGATATTTATTTATTTATGAGAGAGACTGATGGAAAGAGATAGTATAAGATAAGCCAAAGCACTACTGTGCTGTCACATATACTGTGTGAACCAGGTGTCGGGAGCCATAATGACACTGCACATCACGCCCCTAAGATGGCACCGGCCACGTGGTGGCTAAACCAGTAAAGTGGTAAACAACTTTGCGGAAGTTGGACGATCCAACTTCACAGACTGCGTGCTGTACACGTGAACTGTTTTATGATTGGTAGAAGGCTGCATGATCTATGAATGCTGTATGCTTGCTTAATGCCCATTGGCTGACTATGTAACAGTGAAAGGTACTTAAGGTGGCCATAAGAAGGAAATAAAGGGAATTAAGGAAGAAGACTCTGGTGTCCGTGTCATTGTTGCGGGCCGACAGCGACACCAGGAGTTTCACATCTGAAAGTCTTTTGCTGTCCTCACTTAGCCATCTCCCTGGCTGCTGTGCTTTTTTAACCCTCACAGTAGAAACAGTATTTGTCCAGATTTTAATTCTGCTTCTGAATAGATTAATCCAGTTGTAGATTTGTTCTTTCTGTTGGAGCAGGTGAATATAGGTTCTTTCTACATTCTCCTTCTGAAGCCCTCAACCCCTCAGCATTTAATTATTTTTTTACTGAGTCATAAGTGACACATAAGAGAAAGAACCAGAGCATCACTCTTGTACATGCAATGTCAGAAATTGGACATGGATTTACTTTCTTAAGAGTTGGGTAAACTCAATCGTAGACACATACTTTGCCTCTGTGAAACCCTTTGCTCTGTCCCTGGCATTTAACTTAAAAAGGAGCCGGGAACGGGTTTAAACAATACAAGGTTTATTAGGGTGAAACAGGTAAAAGGCAAAGTAAGCATTTACCATTAAGGGTTGAGAGTATGCTAGGTCTATAAAGTCTGAGTATAGTTATCAAAAGTCTAAAAGTTTACCAGCTAGCAGAGTCATATGTGTTCAGTTCCCAGGAGAAGTAGCCATTGCGGATACCTGGGGCTCCTCTGCCTAGATGCCTCTGATCAGGGGAAGAAGCAGCAGCCAAAAGAGTGACCTGCTCAAAGTCCTTTACTTTATACCTTCCCTTTTCTGTGTGTCCTGCCTCAGGCTGACATCATTTATATGCTAATAGTCCCAAACTCCTTTTGGGTTCACAACAAAGACAAAACAAGTAAGAGTTCCATGGAGGGCAGAGCAGTGTTCAGTCTTTCCCATTCCCTCTCTCTCACTCCTAAATAAATAAAATAAAAATTTTATGCTGGGAGATGCTGAGCAGTATTGTGTACTGTACATGCATAAAACCTTAGGCTAAGTCCCATTCTGCATTAAAAATTGTTTTACCATCTGCATCTTTGAAGTACATGATATAGTTTTATTAACTATAGTCACCACAGTGTACCTCACATCCCCATTACTTATTTTATAACTGGAAGTTTGTACCTTTTGATTATTTTAGTCCATTTTACACACTTATTGCTATTTGCCCTGCCCTTAGTCTGAATTTAGATGGCTTTGTTTGTTCTATCAGATTCTACATATTAGTGAAATTATCCAAGATGTCTTTCTCTGTCTTGTTTCACTTAGTTTGATGATCTCAAAGTCTATTCTTATGATTGCAAATGGCAATATTTGCTTTTTATGGCTAAATTATACTGTGTGTATGTACAATTTTTTTTCTTTTTTTTAATTTAATTTATTTATTTTCTCTTTATTGCTGTTATTGATGTCATCATTGTTGGATAGGACAGAGAGAAATGGAGAGAGGAGGGGAAGACAGGGGGAGAGAAAGATAGACTTGCAGACCTGCTTCACCTCCTGTGAAGCGACTTCCCTGCAGGTGGGGAGCCAGGAGCTCGGAACTGAGATCCTTATGCTGGTCCTTGCGCTTTGTGCCATGTGTGCTTTACCTGCTGCACTACTGCCAGACTCCCCAAACAATTTTTTAAAACAATTTTCTTTATTGTATTTGGTAGGATAGAGAAATTGACGGGGGAAGAGGACACCTGCAACATTGCTTTACTGCTTATGAAATATCCTCCCTGCAGGTGGAGACTGGGGGCTTGAACCCTGTCCTTAATACATGCTAACATATGTGTTCAACTGAGGGCACCATTGCCTGGCCCCCTTCAACATTTTCTTGATCCATTCATTGATGAACACTTAGGTTGCTGCAGTGTACATTCTTTAAATGTGAACATTTTTAAAATGTCCATTTTGTACATTAAAAATTTTTTTTCCTTTATTGGGGGATTAATGTTTTACATTTGACAGTGAATACAATAGTTGGTACATGAATAACATTTCTCAGTTTTCCACATAACAATACAACCCCCACTAGGTCCTCTCATCCTTTTCCAGGACCTGTACTTCTTCCTCCCCCACCCCCAAGTCTTTTACTTTGGTGCAGTACACCAACTCCAGTTCAGGTTCTACCTCTGTTTTCTCTTCTGATCTTGCTTTTCAACTTCTGCCTGTGAGTGAGATCATCCTATATTCATCCTTCTGTTTCTGATTTATTTCACTTAACATGATTTCTTCAAGCTCCATTCAAGATGGACTGAAAATGGCCACTCATCTGTTGTTGGACACCATGTTGCTTCCATGTTTTGGCTATTATAAATTGTGCTGTTATGAGCATAAATATACACAAATCTTTTTGGATGGGTGTGTTGGGTTCCTTAGGATATATCCCCAAGAGAGGAATTGCAGGATCAGGGGTAGGTCCATTTCTAGCCTTCTGAGAGTTTTCCAGACTGCTTTCCACAGGGGTTGGTTGACATACCCACCAGCAGTGCAGGAGAGTTCATTTGTCCCCACAACCTCTCTCGCATTTGTTGCTGCTACCTTTTCTGATATATAACATTCTCACAGGAGTGAAGTGGTATCTCATTGTTAATCTTTATTTGCATTTCTCTGACAAACAAAGACTTAGAACATGTGTTTCTTGGCCTTTTGGATCTCTTCTATAGTGAATATTTTGTCCATTTCCTCTCCCCATTTTTGGATGGGGTCATTTGTTCTCTTGTTGATTTTGGCAAGCTCTTTATATAATTTGGTTATTAAATTCTTGTCTGATGTATGGCATGTAAAGATCTTCTCCCATTCTGTGAGGGATCTCTTTGTTTGGGTATTGGTTTCATTTTTGCTGTGCAGAAGCTTTTTTTTTTTTTCTTTTTGTCTCCAGGGTTATTGCTGGGTCTCAGTGCCTGCACCATGAATCCACTGCTCCTGGAGGCCATTTCCCCCCCTTTTGTTGCCCTTGTTGTTATAGCCTTGTTGTGATTATTATTGTTAATGTCATTCCTTGTTGGGTAGGACAGAGAGAAATGGAGAAAGGAGGGAATGACAGAGAGGGGGAGAGAAAGACAGACAACTACAGACCTGCTTCACTGCCTGTGAAGTGACTCCCCTGCAGGTGGGGAGCCAGGGGCTCGAACTGGGATCCTTCCGCTGGTTCTTGCGCTTTGCGCCATGTGCTCTTAACCTACTGTGCAACTGCCCGACCCCCGTGCAGATTTTTAATTAGATGTAGTCCCATAGGTTTATACTTACCTTAGTCTCCCTTGTAATTGGATTTGTTTCATTGAAGAAGTCCTTAAAATTTATGTGGGAAAGAGTTCTGTCAATATTTTTCTCTGGGTATCTCATAGTTTCTGGTCTAACATCCAGGTCCTTGATCCACTTGGAATTTACTTTAGTGTTTGGTGAAATATAGTGGTTTAAGTTTCATTCTACTTTTTAAATTTTATTTATTTTAAAGTTTATCGTGTCAGATATGAGAGTAGCTGTTCCTGCCCTTTTTTTGTGGGTCATTGGTTTGTATGATACTTTTCCATCCTTTCACCTTTAATCTGTTTTTATCTTGTTAATTTAGGTGGGTTTCCTGCAGACAACATATTGTAGGGTTGTGTTTTCTGATCCATCTTCCTACTCTGTGCCTTTTAATAGGTGAATTCAGGCCACTGACATTTATTGATAACAGAGATTTAAGATTTTTTAATGCCATTATTGTAGGTTTTTAGAGTGTTCTGATATATGGCATGTTTATGGTGGTCTGGCTGTTGATAGAATTCCTTTCAGAACTTCTTTCAGGGCCTGCTTGGTGATAGTTGATTCTTTTAATTGTTGCTTGTCTGAGAAGGTTTTGATGCCCCCATCTAGTCTGAATGACAGTCTAGCAGGATACAGTATTAGTCTTGGTTGAAAGCCTTTTTCATTGAGCATCTGCCTGGATCTTTTGTTAGTATGACCTTAGAAGGTGAAGTTAGTTGGTTATGTGCCGGGATAGCCTGAGGGTACTTCTTCCCGAGCTAGTGCTCTCTGGCTTGGAGAGAACTCAACTGGAGCCGATCTAGACTGCTGCGTGGGAGAGGGATCAGGAACTTGTGCCGCACTAACTTCCGCAGGAGATACACTCTGGAACTCTCGGAGCCGGAAAGCAATTTCCAGGTGTCTTTAATCAGAAGAGCAACTGTTTTTATACTCTCCAAGTAGGGTGGAAACAGGATGTGATATAGAGAGGGTGGAGAGAAAAGTGACTGGTGAAAATCAGAGTGTGACAAGGAGGGGGCGGAACAGGCGAGAATCCTATCACTGAACCACCAATGCCCTGGAGTGCTTTATGTAAAAGTGATTTATGTAAATAGACCAAAGCTTTGGATCAGTAAATCCCTATATAGGCATATGGTTAAGCAGAAGCCAGGGGGAGGTGGCATACTACCCAACAGTTATGAATCATTCCAGGACTTCCCAGGGCAGATCTAGCCAGTGTGTCCCGGAGCCCCACCTCCCCAGAGCCCCACCTCACTAGGGAAAAAGAGAGACAGTCTGGGAGTATGGATGGATCTGTCAATGCCCACTTTCAGCGGGGAAGCAATTACAGAAGCCAGACCTTCCACCTTCTGCACCCCGTAGTGACCATGGGTCCATACTCTCAGAGAGATAAAGAATAGGAAAGCTATCAGGGGAAGGGATGGGATACAGAGTTCTGGTGGTGGGAATTATGTGGAGTTGTACCCCTCTTATCCTATGGTTTGTCAGTGTTTCCTTTCTATAAATAAAAATTAAGGGGAAAAAAAGAATCATTCCTGAATTTACTTTGATGGGCACCACTAAGTTTTACCTTTACATTTCTTTGATGCAAATCTGTTACTGAGCAATCTTTTCTCTAAACTATAATATTTTGGAGTCTTTTATAAAGATTAATAAAAGAGAGGAGGAACCAGAGCATCAATTCTGATACAGCAAATCAGGGATTGAACCACTGTGCCACTTTCTGGACTGCTTTAGAAGTTTTTTTTTTTTTTTTTAACAACTTACTTAATTATGAGAAAGACAAAGGGTAAAGGAACCAGAACATTTATCTGGCACATGTGTTGCCAGGAATTAAACTCAGGATCTCATGCATGAGGGCTTATTAATTCTTTCCATTGTACCATCTCCCAGGTACAAAGACACCTTTTTGTACCTGTCTTTGTGAATCATCATATTTTATTTTTTCTTTTTCTTTTTTTTAAAATTTATTTCTTTATTGGGGAATTAATGTTTTACATTCAACAGTAAATACAATAGTTTGTAAGTGCATAACGTTCCCCAGTTTCCCATTTAACAATACAACCCCCACTATGTCATTTATCATCCTTCATGGACCTGTATTCTTCCCACCCACCCACCTCAGAGTCTTTTACTTTGGTGCAATACGCCAATTCCATTTCAGGTTCTACTTGTGTTTTCTTTTCTGGTCTTGTTTTTCAACTTCTGCCTGAGAGTGAGATCATCCCATATTCATCCTTCTGTTTCTGACTTATTTCACTCAACATGATTTTTTCAAGGTCCATCAAGATCGGCTGAAAATGGTGAAGTCACCATTTTTACAGCTGAGTAGTATTCCATTGTGTATATATACCACAACTTGCTCAGCCACTCATCTGTTGTTGGACACCTGGGTTGTTTCCAGGTTTTGGCTATTACAAATTGTGCTGCCAAAAACATATGTGTACACAGATCTTTTTGGATGGATGTGTTGGATTCGTTAGGATATATCCCCAGGAGAGGAATTGCAGGATCATAGGGTAGGTCCATTTCTAGCCTTCTGAGAGTTCTCCAGACTGTTCTACACAGAGGTTGGACCAATTTGCATTCCCACCAACAGTGTAGGAGGGTTCCTTTGACCCCACACCCTCTCCAGCATTTGCTGCTGTTACCTTTTCTGATGTATGACATTCTCACAGGAGTGAAGTGGTATCTCATTGTTGTCTTGATTTGCATTTCTCTGACAATCAGAGACTTGGAGCATTTTTTCATGTGTTTCTTGGCCTTTTGGATCTCTTCTGTGGTGAATATTGTGTCCAAGTCCTCCCCCCATTTTTGGATGGGGTTATTTGTTGTCTTGTTGTTGAGTCTGGCAAGCTCTTTATATATGTTGCTTATTAAACTCTTATCTGATGTATGGCATGTAAAGATCTTCTCCCATTCTGTGAGGGATCTCTTGGTTTGGGTAGTGGTTTCTTTTGCTGTGAAGAAGCTTTTTAATTTGATGTAGTCCCATAGGTTTATACTTGCCTTAGTCTTCTTTGTAATTGGATTCGTTTCATTGAAAATGTCTTCAAAATTTATGTGGAAAAGAGTTCTGCCAATATTTTCTTCTAAGTATCTGATAGTTTGTGGTCTAACATCCAAGTCCTTGATTCACTTGGAATTTACTTTTGTATTTGGTGAAATACAGTGATTCAGTTTCATTCTTCTGCATGTTTCAACCCATTGTTTCCAACACCATTTGTTGAAGAGACTCGCTTTCCCCATTTAATAGTCTGGGCCCCTTTGTCAAAGATTAGATGTCCATAGGTGTGGGGCATCATTTCTGGGCTCTCAATTCTATTCCACTGGTCAGTGTGTCTATTCATGTTCCAGTACCAAGCAGTTTTGATGACAGCAGCCCTAAATATAGTTTGAGATCTGGGAGTGTGATGCCTCTGGTTCTGTTCTTTTTTCTCAAGATTATTTTGGCAATTCTAGGTCTTTTCTGGTTCCAGATAAACATTTGTAGCATTTTTTCTATTCTCCTAAAAAATGTGCTTGGGATCTTGATGGGGATAGCATTAAATTTGTAGATGGCTCTGGGTAATATATTCATTTTGATGATGTTAATTCTTCCAACCCATGAACATGGAATATCTTTCCACTTCTTTGTGTCTTTTTCAATTTCTTTGAGTAGTGACTCATAATTTTCAGTATACAAGTCTTTCACTTCCTTGGTTATTTTTTTAAATTCTGGGAGTAGAAGATAGTTTATTTTCCTCTACATGGTACCTCTCTATATTTTTTAATTATTATAGGTAAAAGCCCAAATATGTTTTTTAATACTCTTAGCATCTTTCCTATTGTACTTTCATTTTCATCAGGTAGCTACTATCATTTAAGAGTTGTCATTTTTGGGGTCAAGAATGTTTTACAGATACCTGTCATGGGGAATGAGGACTGGTACCCACTTATCAATAATTGTACTGTAAACCATTAACCAGGGGCCAGGCAGTGGCACATACAGTTGAGCACAGAGTTTATTAGAGTACACGGACCCTGGTTCAAGCCCCTGGTCCCTACCTCAGGGGGGAAGCTTCATGAGTGGTGAAGTAGTGCTACAGGTCTCTCTCTCTTTATCATTCCCTTTCCTCTCAACTTTTCTGTATTTTTTTTTCTTCTACCTCCAGGGTTATTGCTGGGGCTCGGTGCCCGCACGATGAATCCACCGCTCCTGCAGAACACTTTTTCCCCTATTACCCTGGTTGTTTTACCTTTGTTGTGGTTATTATTATCGTTGCTATTGATATTGTTGTTGTTGGATAGGACAGAGAGAAATGGAGAGGAGGGGAAGAGGGGGAGAGAAAGATAGACACCTGCAGACCTGCTTCACCACCTGTAAAGCGACTCCCTTGCAGGTGGGGTGCCGGGGGCTCGAACCGGGATCCTTGTGCCGGTCCTTGCGCTTTGCACCACGTGTGCTTAACCCGCTGCACTACCGCCCGACCCCCAACTTTTCTGTATTCTAAATAAATAAAATATATATTTAAAGGGTTAGAAAATGAGTAAACCATTAAGTGCCTTTTCTAATAAAAGCTAAGAAAAAAAATCCTTTTTAGCATAAGGAAACTATTATAATGAGATAGATATGGGGAGATTTGTTTTTTGAGTTTGTTTTTACACAACGTGAAGGTTTCTTAAGTAATAGAATACATACAACTTGAAATTATTTTACATAAATTCTTGATTCCTTATTTTCTATAGGCATGGTGAAAGGGTCAGTCTCAGCTCCAAGTGTGCAGAAATTGACCGAGAAATGATAAGTTCTCTTGGGGTTTCCAAGTCTGTGTTAAATAATGTCATTTTCTGTCACCAAGAAGAGTCTAACTGGCCTTTAAGTGAAGGAAAGGCTTTGAAGCAAAAATTTGATGAAATTTTTTCAGCAACAAGGTTTGTAATCTTCAATTAGACTTTGTAGTCTATGAAATCATTGAGTCATAATTGCAGTTTGGATACTTCCTTCTTTAAATAGGAAATATCTGCCCTTTTTTAAAGTTAAGAATTATTACCTTTTATCAGTGGCAGTCACTGGGTGTTCTTCCTTTCTGTGATGAATATATTGATGTGATTAATAGTATATAAGTGTAATTTTAAAAAAATTACCATGATTACATCTTAAGTGTTTTCTTTTGATTGTTAGAAAAGTCATGACATATGTAATATATTTTCCTATACAAAAATATGTCATGATTTTTCTAACACCCAATAAGTTACTAAAAGCTTTTTGTAATTTTAATCTGCACAATATAGCATTGTATGATTATAGTATAATTTACTTAGAAATTTGATTGTTATTCAATATCTTCAAAGGTACATTAAAGCCTTGGAAACACTTCGGCAGGTACGTCAGACACAAGGTCAGAAAGTAAAAGAATGTCAAACAGAACTGAAATATCTAAAGCAAAACAAGGAGAAAGCTTGTGAGATTCGTGATCAGATTACTAGTAAGGAAGCTCAGTTAACATCTTCAAAGGAAATTGTCAAGTCCTATGAGAATGAACTTGATCCATTGAAGGTAATTTATTTATTTATTTTTTAAAATTTTTTAACCAGAGCACTGGTCAGCTCTGGCTTATGGTGATGTGGGGATTATACCTGGGACCTAGGAACCTCAGTTTTTTGTTTTGTTTTGTTTTGTTTGCTGTGTGCTTGACCCTGGCACATCATTTCTTTTTATACAATTTCAGATGTAAAATTCACAAGTTAGTTTTATTTATATAAAGTGTTTTGTTTATTTTCAGAACCGTCTAAAAGAAATAGAGCAAAATCTCACTAAAATAATGAGACTAGACAATGAAATTAAAGCTTTGGATAGCCGAAAGAAGCAAATGGAGAAAGATAATAGTGAATTGGAACAGAAAATGGAAAAGGTTTGTGCTGACAGAATATTGTCCTTCAAAATTTCACCTCATTTGAGCTCACTTTCTTATTTATTTTTGAGGGGAAAACAAATGTTTGTGTTATTTCTGTGTCTCTGTTAAAAGGAAAGTGTGGGGAATCAACTCAGCCTGTTAGAGCATTACATTGCGTGCCTGAGACCATAGGCACTGCCTTATGTCAGAACTGAGCAGTGCTTTCCTCTCCTCATTTTCCTCTCATAAGCAAATTGTAGAATAGTTTTAATGAAAGATTTCAGATAATCTTTGATTCCCCCCCCCTTTTTTTTTTAAATTCAATGCCAAGGAGTGAACCAAAAGCCTTATACATGTGCAACACCACTAAGAAACTTCCCTGGGATGGCCAGGTGGTGGTGTACCTGATTAGGCACACATTACCATATGCAGGGATCCAGATTCATGCCCCCAGTCTCCACCTGTACAGTGGGAAGCTTCTCTCTTGATGAAACAGTGCTGCAGGTGTCTTTCTCTTTTCCTCTCTTACTCCCTCTTCCTTTTTATTTTCTCTTTATCAAATAAGAGAAAAGAAAAGATGGGGGGGGGGAGAGAAGGCTGCCAAATTGGTAGATTTGTTCTGCAGGCTCAGTAGCCCCAGCAGTGACCCTGGTGGCCATAAAAATAAAGTAATAATAAACCTCCCTTTTCCAGTTTTTTTTTAAATTCTGTATTCTTAGGGGAGAGACACCAAAGCACTCCTTCATTATCTATGGATACACCTCCCCCCAGTTGTCAGTGGTGCCTCCCGTCTGATGCGAGGAATCAAACCCAGAGCCCCATGCGTAGTAAGGCATGTGCTTGCTCTACTTGCTGAGCTATCTCCTGACTCCTCTGTTTATATTTTGTACTTGAGACTGATACCTTCTTTCTTATTCATCCACCTTCTGCATCCCACAATGACCTTGGGTCCATACTCCCAGAGGGTTAAAGAAGAGAAAAGTTATCAAGGGAGGGGAAGGGATATGGAGTTCTGGTGGTGGGAACTGTGTAGCGTTGTACCCCTCTTATCCTATGGTTTTGTCAGTGTTTCCTTTTTATAAATAAATTTTAAAAATTCCTTAAAAATGTTTAATTTTTTTCTTTTACACAGGTCTTTCAAGGGACTGACGAGCAACTAAATGATTTATATCACAATCATCAAAGAACAGTAAGGGAAAAAGAAAGAAAACTGGTAGACTGTCAACGAGAGCTAGAAAAGTTAAGTAAAGAATCTAGACTTCTCAATCAAGAAAAATCAGAATTACTTGTTGAGCAAGGTAAACCAAAGAACTTTTCCCCTTTTTGCCAATGATTTAACATTGTTTTTCAAAGTTTAAGATTTCAGGGGTAGAATTTCACACCCACATATAGTGTATGTAAATTAATAGATTCACCACCAAAGTCTCATGTCTCCCACCCCATCTATAATAACCACCACACTCTCTTAAAGTCTGAAAGATACTTCAGTTATTTATTTTTGCAATTTGTTTTAGTTATCTATATTTCACATATGAGTAAAACCACTTGGTAGTTAGAATAAGTATTTACTTGATCTTTTTTCCTACTATAGCATCCATTTTGTGCATGAATGATGCATCTCTAGAGAATTATTATGAGTGAAAAATATTAAGTCTTAAAAGATCAGATACAGGGAGTCAGGCGGTAGCACAGAGGGTTAAGCACACGTGGCGCAAAGCGCAAGGACCAGCATAAGGATCCCCCTGGTTCAAGCCCCTGGTTCCCCACCTGCAACAGGGGTCACTTCACAGGTGATGAAGCAGGTCTGCAGGTGTCTATCTTTCTCTCCCCCTCTCTGTCTTCCCCTCCTCTCTCCATTTCTCTCTGTTCTAACCAACAACGACAACATCAATAACAACAAAAATAATAACTACAACAATAAATAAAACAAGGGCAACAAAAAAGAGAAATTAAAAAAAGATCAGATACAATTTGTTTTTCTTTATTTTAAAATATTTTAATTTTTGAAATACCAGAAATACCACATTAGCCTTTGTTCAGTCCTTCTTTCTGTGTGGTAACCCTGGTTAGCCACTGGCTTGTCGTCCATTCCTAAAACTTTGGTATTTCTAAAATTATACAGTAAGATCACTTAATCCTTTGTTCAGCTTCATTCAATAGAAACTTGTTGTATAATTTTATTTTTAATGTGGCACTAGGGAATGAAGCTAGGGCTTGGCTCATTCACTACATCACTGAGCAGCTTCTCAGGCTTTTTTTTTTTTTTTTTTAAGTGTGAGAAATTGCGACCCCATGTGTCAACAACCACTAAGCACCCAATAAAATAATTTCAGTTTTTTGTGTTTTGGGGGGAAGATAGCACAATGGTTATGCAAATAGACTATATATCTGAGACTCTAAGGTCCCAGGTTTAATTCCCCTCACCACCAGAAGTCAGAGCTAAGCAAAATTCTGGTTTAAGATAGTAAAAAAAATTTTCTTTAAAGGTCGTCTACAGCTGCAAGCAGATCGCCACCTAGAACATATTCGAGCTAGAGACTCATTGATTCAGTCTTTAGCAACACAGCTAGAGTTGGACGGCTTTGAACGTGGACCATTCAATGAAAGGCAGATTAAAAATTTTCATAAACTTGTAAGAGAGAGGCAAGAAAAGGAAGCAGAAACTGCCAGCCATATGTTGGTAAATATTGTTACTTTCTTTTGTTTTTGTCAGATTCTCTAGATGAATAGATGGGGCTTTTTATTTGATTTATATTTGGCAGTGAACTCTTATAGTTTTGTTTCTGTGTGAAGATAGAATCTACTATGAGGTAGAAAAACCTTATAGAGGCAGGTATCTTTAAGTTTATGTTGATAAAATTGTAAAGAATATACAGGCCTGCATTTTTATTTGATGAGCTAACTATAAAGAAAATTTTGTTCAAACTTAGTGACTATCATGATGGTCATTACATTTTAAAAAATACTTTTCTCAGTATTGCATGTATTACAGTTTTTTTAAAAATTTATTTCTTTATTGGGGAATTAATGTTTTACATTCAACAGTAAATACAATAGTTTGTACATGCATAACATTCCCCAGTTTCCCATTTAACAATACAACCCCCACTATGTCATTTATCATCCTTCATGGACCTGTATTCTCCCCACGTTTTGCAGTTTTTCAATGAAGAAATTTTTCTTAATTATCCAGTGTAAAAGTTGTTGATGCTTTTTCTATATGTGTATATTTAGAGTGATTTTACAGAAAAAGAAACTCTGAAGCAAAAACAGATAGATGAAATAAGAGATAAGAAAATCGGACTGGGAAGAATAATTGAGCTAAAATCAGAAATCTTAAGTAAGAAGCAGAATGAGCTGAAAAATGTGAAGTATGAATTACAGCAATTGGAAGGATCTTCAGACAGGATTCATGAACTGGACCAGGAACTCACAAAAGCTGTAAGATATAATTTGAGTAATGTAGTAATTTTCACATTTGGAATCTTATACCCGGAAGTGTTTTACTAGTGTTAAAAAATAACATTTAACAAAAAGATCTACCCCATCTATCTAATGAAATATGAATTCATCTGAGGTTAGGAAGGAAATTTTGTCACCTGGTTTTATAATTAAAAAATTAGAATCACATGTACATTTTGGAGTATCTGTTACTTGTTTTTGCAGAATTGGGACTTTACGCATGTGTGGTTCCACCACTCTGGGTCACTTTTCCATTCATACACAGGGGAGGGGGAGACCACAGCTCTAAAGCTTGCTCCATTATCATAGTACTTCTTCCCATATGTTTCTAGAGCTCAGAGCTAGGTCACATGCAGGCATCAGGCCGGTAAGCTATCTTTCCAGCCCTAAGTTTGTATGTTTTTTAAAAAAATACTTAATGCTTAGACCTCACGTCAAACTTTCTAAGTGAAAAATCTGTAAGAGTGAGGCATGGAAAAACTGTTCACAATGAGATGATTTTAGGATTACCTTGAATAAGAACCACTTTCCTAAACAAAAGGCATTTTCCCTTCTGGGAAATCTTAGGATTTTGTATGATTACTGTCATGCTGTTCTTTTTTTCTGCAATAAAAATTTTCTTAGCCCATCTGATTTTCATGAATTTCCAAATTTCAACCATGTTTTTTTACATGCCCCCCTTCCTTCACATCACACCATTAAATAAGCATCCTCAAGCTTGGGAAATCCTTTCTCAGTCCTATCTTCATAGTTTAAATAAATGTTTATTTTTGATCCCTTACTGACCATCTAGGATTAATTTTTGTCGCTTCAGTACTTCATCATAATATTGCCTAGCTGGGATAGGGAGGGATTGTTGAGGGACCCACCAGTTAAAGAAAAAAAAAAGGAAAAGAAATTATTTTCATGAGAGACTAGAACACTGCTCAGCTGTCATGTATGGTGGTGGTAGAGATTTAATTTATGACTTTTAGTGCCTCGGGCATGAAAGTCTGGTCTCTCTGGTCCTATTTTCATAATTTCTACATAAAATGTAATATTTGGATACTTAACAGTTGATCTAAAGATTCACTAACCTGTATACTTAAGATGTATTGTTCTTAATTTTGTACCGATTTTCATTTATCCCTTAGGGTTGACTCTTCCAAATCTACTTATTCAATATCATTATACCATTAAAATTTAACTCTTTACTATTAAGGTAACTTTGTAATATTTTCCTTAGAAGTTTTAGGTCTTTTTTTTTCTCTTGGTAGATAAAAGCAGTGATATTTTGATTATTTTAAGAAATAGAATAATTGCTAGTAAATTTTGATATTTTAACTCAAAATGTATAAACCTGTGCACTTGTTTGCGTAATTGATAAGGAGCGTGAGCTAAGCAAGGCTGAGAAAAACAGCAATGTAGAAACACTAAGAACAGAAGTTATGAGCCTTCAGAATGAAAAAGCAGACCTTGACAGGACCCTGCGTAAACTGGACCAGGAGATGGAGCAGCTCAACCATCATACAACAACTCGTACCCAGATGGAGATGCTGACCAAAGACAAAGTATGCCTCTGTTTTGTTCTCATTATACTTTTTTTTTTTAAAAAAAATTATTTATTAATGAGGAAGATAGGAGGAGAGAGAGAAAGAACCAGACATCACTCTGGTGGATGTGCTGCCAGGGATTGAACTCAGAACCTCATGCTTGAGAGTCCAGTGCTTTGTCCACTGCGCCACCTCCCAGACCACTCTCATTATACTTTCTAATATTTAAAATAGTATCATTCATATACTGTGAAGAATTTACCTAATAATGGTTTATATTTCAGTAGCTAAACTCCTTAGACTTTGTAGCCTAAAAACTTTTCTAAGTACAAAGAGTACTAGTACAAAAAGCACTACTAGTACAAAAAGTAATAAAAGTATGTATACATAAATACATACATACACATTTCTCATTTTTATAACTTAGCCACATAGAAAATTTTAAATCTTGTCATTTTTCTCACTTGTGGCTTTGAAAGACCTTAAACTTTTTTATATTTTCTGTGATCCGGGAGGTATCTTGAGAAACTAAAGGTTAGATTATTCTGAGTTTGATTCTTGGCATCACATGAGCCATAGTGGTGCTCTGGTTCTCTCCCTCCTTCACCCCTCATTATTAAGTATATATTTTTGTCAGTGTTTCCTTTTTATAAATAAAAATTTTTTAAAGTAAGTATATAGATATTTAAAAAGAAAACCTTGTAATATTTTCTTTTTCTATTTCTTTTAAGATTTTTTTATTAATAAAATGGAAATATTGATAAGACCATAGGATAAGAGGGGTACAGTTCCACACAATTCCCACCACCAGAACTCCATATGTTATCCTCCCCACCTCCTTGATAGCTTTCCTATTCTTTATCCCTCTGGGAGCATGGACCCAGGGTCTTTAATGGGGTGCAGAAGGTGGGAGTCTGGCATCTGTAATTGCTTCTTCACTGAAGATGGGCATTGACAGGTTGATCCATACTCCCAGCCTGTCTTTCTCTTTCCCTAGTGGGCAGGGATCTGGGGAAGTGGGGCTCCAGGACATCTTGGTGGGGTCATCTGCTCAGGGAAGTCAGGTTGGCATCCTGATAGCATCTGGAACGTGGTGTGGCAGGGTAATGAAGCTAAAGAGTTGAGATTCCACGCCTGCCATCTCTGGACATAGTCTGAAGTGAAACATGCCGAGGTGGTAGTGGTTGCATTGATTGGGTTTTCAGCAAGTACAGTATCAGTTGGTATGCATTGGGAGAAGCATGCAGGAAAGTGAGCTCCACCCTAGAAGTTTCAGGACTGGGAGAAATATGGGCTTTATAGAGAAAGGGAAAGGGTCTGGTTCTCTTTGTTATAGCTATACCCAAATTATTTGGCAATTGGGTTCATTTTGCAAATCCCATTGTTAGGATTTGCTGTGGCATATAAGACCTCACCATAATTTATGTCCTTTTATGCTGTTTACATATTTTTGTATCTTATAAAGAAACACCACCAGTTGCTTCTGTTCTCCCTGGTCTGAGCTTTTAGGAGACTTAAGAACCAGTCATTATTAGAAATATATTAACAATATGAGCCCACTGTTAAAATTCAATCTGATTGCCAATTTAAAGTCTTAAGTGCTTAGATTAAAGGAACATATACTCAGAGTTATGGTCTATATAGCAAAAAGTTTGTGACATTAAAACCATTTTTTCCCTCATGTAAATTGAATAGTGATTTATGAGACTGTAAGTTAATAGGAGTGTTTATTAACACCATTCCCACCACCAAAGGTCTGTGCCCCAACCCCCCTATCCACTACCCCCCCCCCCAATGAAGCTGAACATCCACCCTCACCCTCCACCCAGAGATTTCTTACTTTGGTGCCATATTCCAAACTCAGTCAGATTCTGCTTTGAGCTTCTTTTTCTATTCTTTTTCTCAACTTCTGTTTATGAGTGGGATCATCCCATACTCATCTTTGTCTTTCTGACATACCCATTTAACATAACATAATTCCTTCTAGCTTCCTCTAAGATGGGTCAGAGAAGGTGGGTTCATTGTTAATAGCTGCATATTATTCCATTCTGTAAATATACCACAGCCATTCATCTGTTGTTTGGCACTTGGTTTGCTTCCAGGTTTTAGCTATTACGAGTTGTGCTGCTGTGAATATCAATGTACTCTAGTTTTATTTCTTAAGTGTATAACTTTAGATTTTTTTTTTTTTTGGTAAAATGTGAACATTTGACACTTTCTTTCTTTCTTTTTTTTTTTTTCCCCTGTACAGACTGACAAAGATGAACAAATCAGAAAAATAAAGTCTAGACACACTGATGAGTTGACATCATTGTTAGGGTATTTTCCTAACAAAAGACAGCTCGAAGATTGGCTTCATAGTAAAGCAAAAGAAATTAATCAAACCAGAGATAGACTTACCAAATTAAAGTAAGTAGTTGTAACATTAGGAAATTTAATGGAATTTTTATTTGTTTTAATATGATTCATTCTCACAAAACAGTATATCTTAATTGTTCTATATTTTACAAATTAAGTAAAATAGCAATATGAGCCATTTGTTCTTTGAATATTTGTATAATTAAAGAATAAAGATTCTTTTTCATTAAAAAATGAGACCTAGAACTGTAAAACCGCTAGAAGAAAACTTAGGGGGAAAGCCAACTCAGCAGCAAAAAACAATGGATAAAACAAAATGGGCAAGAGAGTTTAATAAGACACTCACTTCTCCAAAGACAACACGCAAAGGGACAATAGCTGTTATGCAAAAGATGCTCAACTTACTGATCATCTTAGAAAAGCAAATCTAAATCTTAGAAATGCAAATCTAAGTGTCAGTGAGATAGCACTTCACATTGGGTAGGATGTCCACTATCAAAATACAGAAGTGGCTTCCGTCCTACTTGACCTTTCCTGTCATGTGCTGTCACGGGTGATCCTTGAAGACATGGCACTAGGTGATAGGTATGTAATAGGCACAAAAAAAGACAAATTACTGCATGATTCTATTTATATGAGATATACCTAAAGTAGTTAGAAGTAGGACAGAAAAAGAAAGTGGAATTATTCATTGGGCATATAGTTCCACATTTGCGGAATGATAAAAGTTTTTAAAGATATTTTGCCCAACAACATACATCTAGTTAATTCTTGTTTAAGTACAAATATACTTATTAAGTACAATTAAATAGAGTAAATGCTTATGGTGGTATTTTCTGTTATCTTTTTTAACTACAATAAAAGAAGGGGACAAATGTTTCATCCTCCATAGTTGTGTTATTGGATGAAAAGACTAAAATTTCACACATATCATTGAGGGAAACAATAGGTTTGGCTTTGTCTATGTTAGATATATGTTTTCTGTAGAAATGTCTGCTAGAGACTATTATAGTGTGACTTATTGGAAATTAATGGCTTGTCAGTGATGATTCGAGTCATTGGTATAGGCCATATGACATCATCATCATAATTTAATCAGAATACTGCTCAGCTCTGGTTTAAGTAAGGGGGAATGAACCTGAACCAGGAAAAAACCAACATTTGAAATATTGGTAGATTAAGAAAGCAACAGAAGGTAAGTGGGGCATCTCCTAGTACTATTCATAGAATAAGAGCTAGAAAGGAATGGTGTCTGGAATATTTGAGAAAGTAGCCCTTCAGGTGGGAGTCAATAGTTTTGGGAACTGCTAAGAGGTAAAGTTGTTGGTAACTTTGATGAGCAGTGCTCAGTAGGGGGTTAGAATGGTAAAAGTGTCATCTATATTCATTTTGGGTTTGGCTTTTTTTTTTCCTCTCCCAAGTTTTACTGCAACACTGTCATACTGACAAGAATCAAGATGAAGTAGACATGTGCTCACACACATTTATGTAAAATATATACCTCTAAAGACTTGTCCTAACTATCCACTAGAAAATTGTTACATTTTTTAAATAGGTTGAATATAATACTAACTAAATAGATTACATGACTTGCCTAGTGTACCATAACCTGCAAATTGAAAAAATACTAGTCTTTGTATGAGATTTACTAGAATAAAAGGTTGAAGTAGAGTTGTTATACTAGAGAGCAAAAGTCTTTGATAAATGAGAAGATATGAATGATCAGAACATATGTAGGTGACAACAGTAGAGGAAAGGTTTTACAGAAGAGAAGTAATATTGTGAAAGGGTTCAGGGAATTAAGAGAATGTTCCTCTTTATTCTCTCCTTTTAGTAGGTCTAGCAAGTATGAGGCTGAGGCTTTATACCTGAGATCTAAGACCGTCAACATTCAGAAACTAGGCAAAACTTTCTAATACAGTTTTTATGAGATCATTTATAACTTGGTTTGGTGGGTGTGCCAGTGACCTTGGGAGACAATAATGGAATATTACTACTTAAAAAATTCCTCACAGTAAACCTTTGGTAATACTTACTGGCCAAATTTGTCTTCTGTCTACTTGAACTTTTAAGACCCATTTCCTATGTTTTAAGATTATAACTCTTATCTTTATTCTAGCAAGGAACTAGCTTCAGCTGAGCAAAATAAAAATCATACAAATAATGAACTAAAAAGAAAAGAAGAACAATTGTCAAGTTATGAAGACAAGTTGTTTGATATTTGTGGTAGCCAGGATTTTGAAAGTGATTTGGACAGGCTTAAAGATGAGATTGAAAAATCGTCAAAACAACGAGGTAAGTTATCTACTTAATATTTTTAAGGCATTTGACACGGGAAATTTTAGTTACAAGAAACTGTTAAGAATGGGAGATTTAAAAACTTAGTTTAAAATGTTGACTAAAAAGCAGAACTTGGACTAGAGTTGGTGTATTGCACCAAAGTAAAAGACTCTGGGGTGAGAGAGAGGGTTCAGGTCCTGGACCATGATGGCAGAAGAGGGCGGGTTAGATTGTTATGAGGAAAACTGAGAAATGTTACACATATACAAACCACTGTATTTTACTGTTCACTGTAAACCATTAATCCCCCCAGTAAAGAAAAAAATAATTTAAAAATGTTGACTAGACATATTGTTATGATAATTTTGCAGTATGTATAAATATAAAATTGTGTCACATCTGAGCTAATTTAATGTTATGCACCAATTATACCTTAATAAGTATAGTAATTATTTTTTTTTAAATAAAATTAAGTTTGCTCATCAGTCTAGTGACTGAATTTTCAGTTCTGATCCACAACTTACTTGCTGTGGGATTTAGGGTAAATTATTAAAACTTACCTGTGCATCAGAGGCATTTTCTGAGGAAATAATTACCTACCACCTAGTATATGAGAGAAGGAGCAAACAAAATTACAGGTATAAATTTCTTAGGATAGTCTCTGGTACTTAGTAAGCTCTAAAATTTTGTTACACTTTTTGTGTTACAATAAGAAGAAGAAGAATTTGGTGATAGGTGGTACAGTACTGTTGGATCTTGAAGTATAAGGTCCAGTGTTTGATCCCTAGTATCATATGCCAGTATTTGCTCTCCCTCTCTTATAATCTTTAAAAATACAATTGTACAGATCTGACTATATTGTACCCTTTAGGAGATTTAAATATAGGATTTTTTTATTCCTTTCATACTGTAGTTACAGAGGAAGGGTCATTATATAGTAGATTGTTGGAAAAAACATAACATTTTTCTATGCAAAAATGTGTCATGATTTTTCCCATAACCCAATATTTATAGAAAAAAAGTATAACCTTCTTGGCAAAACTGTTATTTTAGTCTTCTCACTGGGAATATATTTTCTTAAAATAGCCATGCTGGCTGGAGCCACAGCAGTTTACTCCCAGTTCATCACTCAGCTCACAGATGAAAACCAGTCATGTTGTCCTGTCTGTCAGAGAGTTTTTCAGACAGAAACTGAATTACAAGAAGTCATCAGTGATTTACAGTCCAAATTGCGGCTTGCTCCAGATAAACTCAAATCAACAGAATCAGAGCTAAAGAAAAAAGAAAAGCGGCGTGATGAAATGCTGGGACTTGTACCAATGAGGTGAGAATAGGCATTGATCCCTACTTCTCAGGATTAGACATTAAGAAAGTTTTGCTTAATAAACTGTTCATAAAGAATGAGAGTAGGGCGGTCGGGAGGTAGCACAGCGGGCTAAGCACACATGGCACAAAGCGAAAGGACCACCATAAGGATCCTGGTTCGAGCTCCCGGCTCCCCACCTGCAGGGGAGTCGCTTCACAGGTGGTGATGCAAGTCTGCAGATGTTCTGTCTTTCTCTCTCCCTCTCTTATCTTCCCCTCTCTCCATTTCTCTGTCCTATCCAACAACGAATGACATCAACAATAACAGTAATAACCACAACAAGATTACAATAACAAGGGCAACAAAAGGGGGGAAAATGGCCTCCAGGAGCAGTGGATTCATGGTGCAGGCACTGAGCCTCAGCAACAACCCTGGAGGCAAAAAAAAAAAAAGAGAGAGAGAGAGTAGGTGGCATGAAGCACAAAGACCAGCATAAGGATTCCTGTTTGAGCCCCTGGCTCCCCACCTGCAGGGGGGTTGCTTCACAGGTGGTGAAGCAGATCTGCAGGTGTCTATATCTTTCTTTCCTCCTCTGTTATTTCCTCTTGATTTCTCTCTGTCCAACAATAGCAGTGTCAACAATAACAATAATGACAACAAGGGCAACAAAAAGTGGGGAAAATAGCCTCCAGGAGCAGTAGATTCGCAGTGCAGGCACCAAGCCCCAGAGATAACTCGAGGCAAAAAGAGAGAGAGAGAAAGAAAGAAAGAAAGAATAGGATTGTCAGAGCAAGGCAGGAGAGAAAATGTAAAGCCTAGAGAAATTGGTTTTCCTCAATGAAGAGAAAGAAAGGAGAAGGAAATTAGACTACAGGTGTAAAAGCGAATAGTCTGACCTATGTTGCAATAGAAATGGTTTTCTAGAGTTCGGTGAATTAAAGGAAAACTCTTAAGGTAGAAGAACTACGAGAGTATGATGTCCTGGAAAATCAAGGAGATTCAACAAAAGAAATGTCTAAAAACACATGCTTTAAAGTAGCCAGTTTTCAAGTTATAATTTCAGCTTCCTGGTAGTTTACACTCATACATAGTCTTTCCTCGTGTTCTAGGATTAGTTTGTGTAAAAAGTAAAAATAATAATAATAATAATTAAAAAAGGAATGGTAGTGTATCACTTTCAGGAGTAAGTTTTATAAAGTTCTACAACTTTCTGTTCTCCTTTCCTCTTTTGGATCTGGGGAAAGCTGGCAGGTATTTTATAAGCAGTGTTATATGGTATCCAATGGTAAAAGCCTGGGATCTGACACATCAGTCATCACATCATCTGAGTGACTGTACCAGCCTTTTCCAGTAGTCCAGCCTAGAGATGACTGCAGCCCTGGAAATAAATAGTGCCTCTAAAATTTCAATGAGACATCTGAGTCAGAAGTGCCCAGATAGTATTCTTGACTGTAAAAATAAATGATGTTGTCTTCCCTGCTAGATTTTAGCTTATTATGTTATTCAATAATAAATACAATTGTCTAGGGTGAAAAAACCAAAATATTGGGAGTTACAGAGAAAATCTAATAAGACAGAAGCAATATCTTGAGAATGAAAGGAAAGAAATAAGGCAGTATATTTTTTTTAAAAAATCATTAGTGATTTAGTATTGATTTACAAAATTATAAGATAATAGAGGCATAATTACACACCATTCCTGCCACCAGAGTTCTGTGTCCCCATCCCCCTTCAGCAGAAACTGCAGTAGGTCTCCCAGGGTCACAGATACGGGTTGACTATCTAAATCTGCATATCTGTACATCTATATATTTCCCATTTTTACTCACTTCTGTGGCCCTGCCTTCATTTCCTAAGTCACACCTACACCTGTTACTACTTCCAAATGTCCTTCCTTCCGAGATCAGACAAGATTGGGCGTGTTCATGGTAGTATAGCTGTAGACCCAAGTGCCCTTCCTTTTTCATTTTCCCTCTCAGATAAGCAAAAACAGTGTCTGATTCCTTTGTTGTTTTCCAGAATCTCTTCCCTTTCAGTGGTGATCCTATAATTAGTGCAGCCTAGAAACAAGAGTTCCCAGTGACAAACATTTGTGTCTCAGTTGAATTGGGATTCAGAGCCCTCTGTTCATCTTCCTTTAATATTTACAGCCTCTGGGAGTATGGACCAGAATTCCTTTTGGAGTGCAGAAAGAAGGAGTTCTGGCTTCTGTAATTTCTTCTCTGCTGGATTTTGTCCAGTTGAACCATGTGCCCAGCCTCTTTCTATCTTTCCATTGTAGGGTAGGGTTCTGCAAAGGTGAGGTTCCTGAGCACATTGGTGAGGTCATCTAAGGCAGCATTTTGGAAAGAAAAAGACTCAGTAAAATAATTTGAAATTGGTAGAAAGTATATGTAGAGGAAATATGTCTTTGTCATACTGATATTATATAGACAGTTACCAGTGTATTTCCTTTCAGGATCCTTGCGATCTTAGCTTTCCTTACAGAGAATGAGAGATTCATCAAAGTATCAAGATCATGAAACAGAAAGGCCAGTGAACTAACAATATATTAGGGACTGCAGAAGACTAAAGAGAAGTAACAGATGAAATGTAGAAAACTTGTTTGATGGGGGGAGGGGCTGGGTGGTGGCACACCTGGTTGAGCACATATGTTACAATGCAGTGCAGTTCAAGCCCCAGGTCTCCACCTGCAGGGGAAATACTTTGCAAGTGGTGAAGCTTTGCTGCAGGTGTCTCTCCCTCTGTCTCCCCATACCCTCCCGATTTCTGGCTGTCTCTATCCAATAAATAAATTTTGAAAATAATAGTATCCTGCTTAAAAAAAACTTGTTTAGATCCATAATTAGGAAAAACTCTTAACGTCAGTTGGGATAAATCTGACTTCCTCATTCTCTCTCTCTCTCTCTCTCTCTCTCTGATTTAATAATGATCAACAAGATTGTGGGATAAGAGGGCCATAATTCCATACATTTCCCACCACCAGATTCTATATCCCATCCCCTCCATTGGGAGGTTCCCTATTCTTTATCCCTTTATATTTATATAGGAGTATGAACCAAAATTCTTAGTGGGGTACAGAAGGTGGAAGGTCAGGTTTCTGTAATTGCTTCTCCACTGGACATGAGCATTGACAGGTTGATCCATACTCCCAGCCTGTTTCTGTCTTTCCCAAATGGAGTAAGACTTTGGGGAGGTGAGGTTCCAGGATACACTGATGAGGTCATCTTCCCAAGGAAGTCAGGTTGACATCATGGTAGCTACTGCAGCTTGGTGGCTGAAAAACATTAAGATATAAAGCAGAACAAATTGTTTAATAATTGGGAGCCTAAAGGTAAGAATAGAGCAGATGAAATTTGGGATCTTTCTGTTGGAAGAAGCTAGGAAGTCTATTTTAGGTATATTCCAATAGGCCCATGTCTTTAGTAATTTTTGCCTGAGCCTGACAGCTAACATGCAGGTGGGCTAAAAGTATGATCTGGGAATAAAGAGTTTGGAATAGGACCGGAAAACTGGATGAGGGCAAAGAGTAGTTCCCAAATACGGGAAAGGTATATAAATACCGTTAACTGTAAACCCCATTGATCTGACCTAGGGCCCATGTCTATTCATATTTAGCACAGGAGCCTGTGTAACCTATGCATCCCTGTCAGTCTGAGCTCACATCCCATGGTGAATTACATCTGAAGTAGTAACACATGCTGACATATATCCACTAATACTTTACCCCAGAAAGATAAATTACTTTCATGCTTGAGGTTCGAAGTTACCAGGTTCAATCCCCAGCACCACTGTAAGTCAGAGCTGAGTAGTGCTCTGGTATTTTTCTGTCTCTTTCATCAAAATAAATACAAAAAAAGAAAAAGGATATGTCACTTCTTTGTTATTCTTGCCAAAAATTGACAAACTCAATCTTGTGATAAAATAGCAGATAACTCTCATTCTAAATTGTGTTTTCTGCTAAGGCAAAGCATAATTGATCTGAAGGAGAAAGAAATTCCAGAATTAAGAAATAAACTGCAGAATGTCAACAGAGACATACAGCGCCTAAAGAATGATATAGAAGAGCAGGAAACACTGTTAGGTACTATAATGCCTGAGGAAGAAAGTGCTAAAACGTGTCTGACAGACATAACAATTATGGAGAGATTTCAGGTAGGTTTATTATATATATATTTTTAATATTTTGTTTATTAATGAGAGGAATAGGAGAAGAGAAAGAACCAGACATCACTGGTACATGTGCTGCCAGGGGTTGAACTCAGGACCTCATGTTTGAGAGTCCAACACTATATCCACTGTGCTACCGACCTGGACCACAGTTTATTGTAGTTTAAGAATGAAATTTCTTTCATAAAGATTTAAATGTAAAATATGAGAATGTTAAAGCCTGCTTAGTAGGTAGTATAGATTATGTTGAGAGTTCATCATACGGACTTTCAGATAGTTTCAGGGAGCAACTGCTTAGTTTATACTTCTGTTTAAATTTCTTACTTATAGCATGAAAATTAGTGCTAATAAATGATTTGTTTAATTTTGTTGTAACTTAAAGGGGTGGCTTAGAGGCTGTGTTGTAACTTGAGACTAAAAAGAGGCTTAGAACTGGCACTTAAGGATTCACAGCAGGGAGATAAGAACAGGTTTAAACAATAGAAGGTTTATTAAGGTAGAAGGCAAAATAAGCAATTATCATCAGGGGTTAAGAGTACACTAGGTCCATAAACTCTGTGTAAAGTTATCAAAAGTTTAGCCCCATAAGATAAAACAATTACCAGCAGAGGTATAGGTTGCTCATGGCTGGAGGAGTCTTACAGAGTCTACCAGCTAGCAGAGTCACATGTGTTCAGTTCCCAGGAGAAGTAGCCATGGCAGATGCCTGGAGTACCTCCACCACGATGAAGCAGCAGCCAAAAAGAGACAGCTGCTCCAAGTCTTTGATTTAAACATTCCCTTCTGTGTCCTAGCCTCAGGCTGACATCACTCATATGCTAATAGCCCCAAACTCCTGTTGGGGTCACATCATTTAAATTATTAAAAATTCATTTCAGTTTTATCTTATTAAATACTTTAAAATTGCACCTAAGCAGCTGATGAAATAGATCAGCTAGTAGAGCGCAAGACTTGTGCCAGAGGACCCTGGTTTGATCACTGGTGTTGCACATATCAGACTGGTATTCTGACTTCTGTCTTATGTGAAACACTACCTCACATGAGATAGTTTTTTAAAATTATAACTGGAAGCAGTTTTATAAATCTAAGTTTTGAAAAGCAAATGAGGACTGGAAGATAGTGTGTGTAGTGGAGCAAATACTTCTTGCCTTGCACAGAATCCTAGCACCTCATGAAAGCACCAGAGCACTGAGGGAAGCTCCATAGATGGCAAAACAGCACTGTGATTTCTCTCCCTTTCTATTTTTCTTCTCTGTCTATGAGGGAAGCTCCATAGATGGCAAAACAGCACTGTGATTTCTCTCCCTTTCTATTTTTCTTCTCTGTCTAAAATAAAGAGAGTAAAAATTGGGGCTGAGCAGTGGCCACCTGGTTAAGCGCATGTGTTGCCATGCACAAGGGCCAGGGTTCAAGCCCCCACTCCCCACCTGCAGGGGAGAAGCTTCACAGGCAGAGAAGCAAGTACTGCAAGTCTCTGTCTCTCTCCCCCTCTATCTTCCCACCCCTCTCAGTTTCTCTCTGTCCTATCAAAATAAAGAAGAACAAATAGCCATCAAGAGCAGTAGATTCTACATGCAGGCACCAAGTTCCAGCAATAACTCGGCTGCCAATAAAAAATAAGCAAATAAGTGAATAAATGTAAAAATCTAGCTTAGAAATAGGAGATATCATGCTTAAGTTGCTGATACCATATTAAAAAATAAGCATTAGGGAGCCAGGAAGGAGCTCACCTGGTAGAGTGCATACTTGTCATGGACAAGGACCTGAGTTCCAGTCCCCGCCTAACAGGTGGGAGTACTTGGGCGGGAGAAATCTTAGAAGTGGTGAGTTGCTTCTGCAGTGTTTCTTTTCTGTGTGTCTCTCCCTTTCTATTAAAAAAAAAAAGTCTACCAGGAACAGAGGAATCATGTAGATACAACACCTCAGTAATAATTCTGGTGGCAGAAAAGAGGAAATTGACAATTGCAGTTAATTTGTAAGGATTCTGGATAATGACAGTACAGTACATTTCTTAAATAATGTAACTGTTTTGTTCTTAAGATGGAACTTAAAGATATTGAAAGAAAAATTGCACAACAAGCAGCTAAACTACAAGGAATTGATTTGGATAGAACTGTTCAACAAGTCAACCAGGAAAAACAAGAAAAACAACACAAATTAGATACAGGTAACAATCTTTTTTTTCATATTTACCTATAAAGACATTCCCAAAATAAGCTTTTTACTAGAAATTTTATACCTATTATGTAGATAAAAACTATCTTCCTGGAACTGTCCAGTCCATAACATATTAGGTTGTTGGAAAAGTCATGAGACATTTTTGCGTAGAAATACATAAAAAAATGCATCACGACTTTTCTGACAACCCACATTTACAATTATTTCAGAAGCTTCCCTTCACTTTTTCCTTGCTTTGTGCAAGAGATTTTGAATGATGGTTATCAGCTGAACTATTGGTATGTTCTTTATGAGTCATACCTGCCCTGTTAGCTTCACCTATCATTGGCGAGGTGGGGATAGCAAGCAGGTTGTTGGGCTGGAGAAATTCTTGTAGCACTTTAGTTAGTAGGAATGGAACCCCAAGAAACTTACCCTTGTGAATTCCATAGACCTATAAAACTGGAGGACTATTGGGAATGGGCGGTAGCACAGCGGGTTAAGTGCAGATGGCACAAAGCGCAAGGACAGGTAAAAGGATCCCGGTTCAAGTCCCTGGCTCCCCACCTGCAAGGGAGTTGCTTTACAGGCGGTGAAGCAGGTCAGCAGGTGTCTTATCTTTCTCTCCCCCTCTCTGTCTTCCCCTCCTTTCTCCATTTCTGTCCTATCCAACAACAATGACAACAATAATAACTACAATAATAAAACAAGGGCAACAAAAGGGAATAAATAAAATAAATATTTAAAAAATGTGAAAAAAACTGGAGGACTATTTATACTACTTTTTGCACCTGTACACTGATTACTATATCAACATACTTTCTTACAGTTTCCAGTAAGATTGAATTGAATCGTAAGCTAATACAGGACCAGCAGGAACAGATTCAACACTTTAAAAGTACAGTAAATGAACTTAAATCAGAGAAACTTCAAATATCTACTAACTTACAGCGACGTCAGCAACTAGAGGAGCAAACTGTAGAATTATCCACTGAAGTTCAGTCCTTACACAGAGAGATAAAGGTGAGAGCATTCACATTATGTTTCTTTTAAAAAGTAGTTCTAATATTCAATACATTAAATGTCCTATTGACATAGTGGCTTAAACTATAGCTACTATGAAAAATGGTATAACCTTTATGTGGTTTCTAGATTATAGAACTTATACTAATAGGTAAAGATTTCCCAGAATGTGGTTTTGGCTATAATAAGAAAGAGTTCAAAGTAGGTAAGGGGTAAGGTAGTGAATTTCTTGATACTGAAAGTGGTCTGGTGGTAACAACTAAGATTGTCTTGGGGGCAAGAGGAATTGTTTTGTCTTCACATACAGTATCCACAGCAGTTAATGCCTTTCAGTCCTAAAAACACATTTCCTTGTTTGATTCCAGAAAATAGTTTTGAATCCCCACTGTAGTGAGCAGGTACTGAGTTGCCATTTAAAACAGAACCAGTTTGTTATCCTCCATATCGATTAATCAGATTAAAACCCAGCCATTAAATTTATGAACAGTTTTAGAAACAACAGTCTTATCTAAGTTTTAACAATTACATAGATTCAGTAAGTACTAAATGTATTAGTATAACATTAATTACTGCATGTAATTCATAAGTTTTATTTTTTTAATTTTTTAAAATTTATTTGTTATTGGATAGAGACAGAGAAATTGAGAGAGAAGGGGGGGATATAAAGGAAGAGAGACAGAGAGACACCTGCAGACCTGCTTCACTGCCTGTGAAGCGACTTCCCTCCAGGTGGGGAGCCTGGGGCTTAAACTGAGATCCTAACCGGTCCTTGCGCTTTGCGTCACGTGCACTTAACCTGCTGTGCTCTCGCCCGATTCCCCATTCATAAGTGTTTATAAATTATCAGAAGCTTAGAATGTAATTTGAAATAGTTCTCTTTGGCTGGAAAATAGAATAATTGTTATGTAAATGATCTTCATGCCTAAGACTTTGGTCCCAAGTTCAATCCCCAGCATCACCATAAACTAGAGCTGAGCAGTGCTCTGGTATATATTTATATTTATATTTATATTTATATTTATATTTATATTTATATTTCTCCCCATAGCTCTGTTTCATTAGAAAAAAAAAATTGGGAGTTGGGCAGTAGCTCAGTGGGTAAAGCACATGTGGCGAGAAGCATAAGAACCGGTGTAAGGATCCTGGTTTGAGCCCCCAGCTCCCCACCTACAGGGGAGTCACTTTACAGGCTGTGAAACAGGTCTGCAGGTGTCTGCCTTTCTCTTCCCCTCACTGTCTTCCCCTCCTCTCTCCATTTCTCTCTGTCCTATCCAATAGCGACATCAATAACAACAACAATAATAACTCAACAACAATAAAACAACAAGTGCAACAAAAGGGAAAATAAATAAATATAAAAAAATTTTTAAAAATTAATTAGTAGGTGGGGGAGATAGTGTAATGCTAAGGGACTCTTATGTCTGAGACTCTGAAGTCCCAGATTCCATCTCCCAGAGCTGAGCAGTGTTCTGGTAAAAAATAAATAATAATAACTCTTTAAAAATAGTTCTATCTTGTGTTTGTATATATACAATCCCACATTTGTATATTTTTAAATTTTATTCGTATTTACACCAGAACACTGCACAGCTCCAACTTATAAGTGGTGTGGGTGATAGAACCTGGGACTTTAGAGCCTCAGGCATGAGTATTGTTTGCATAACCACTATGTTATCTCCCCCACTACATTTGTTCTTTATTGTTTATAAGACATTTAACTATATATGAGTAATCTTGCTGAGATAGATAATTAGACTTTCTTTTTATAGAAAAAGAAATTTAGACTTTCCCTTAAGTTCATGCAGCTAATGGAGATGAGGTTAATATTCAGGTAGATCTGGTTTTTGTTCTCATCCATTTAAATATGTCTCCCTTGCACCAGGAAATTTCCCTGACAGAAGCCAAGAACTTTATGAAACTGTTCTTGCTTTAGAGACAAGGTTGTTCTCCCATTTAGCATTACTCTACTGTCTGAATAAAGAACCCTATTTTGTACTATGTAAAAAATGGGTTTGTTCCTTGAGACAAGAAAATTAGAATGTAGGCCAAGGGTAGATAGCATAATGGTTATGCAAAGAGACCCTAAGACCTGAGGCTCTAGAGTCCTAGGTTCAATCCCCCATACCACCATAAGCCAGAGCTGGGCAATACTCTGGTTAGAAAAAAAAGGAATGTTATATATTGTAAGGTACTTTTTTTCTTGTTTAATATTTCTAGGATGCAAAAGAGCAAGTAAACCCTTTGGAAATGACATTGGAAAAGCTCCAGCAGGAAAAAGAGGAATTAATCAACAGGAAAAATACAAGCAACAAAACAGCACAGGATAAAGTAAGATTTTATTTATGTATTACCTATTATTATTAGTAGTAGAAGAGGTGAAAACAGAGAAATTGCGCAGAAAGTGGGTAATGGAGAGAGGAAAGAGAGACAGCTGCAACACTGCTTTACCATTTGTGAAGTTTTCATGCAGGGATTTGAAATTGGATTCTTACACATTGTACCATGTCTGCTGTACTGAATGCACCACTTGGCCACCTATTTATCTATTATCAAATATGTATTATTAATATGTTTATTATATTCAAAGCACTATGTTGGACATTATTTGGGTTGTTGGAAAAGTCATGACATTTTTCTATGCAAAAATAGATTATGACTTTTCTGACAAACGAATATTTCATATTAATATGATAAATAGAAATTTCAGATTTTTGACATCAAGGTTGCCAAAATAAAAACTTAAATTATTTTATTTCTTAATCTAAAGTAGAAGTTGAAGATTTAGACATTTTCTTTAATATACTTTTATTTTTTTTAAGCATTTAAATTTAACAAGATCAAATGACATTAGTGAACTTTTGAATTATTTTCCTTTTTCTCCTATTTTTTTTTTGGGGGGGCTGAAGATTTAAACGTTTTTTTTAAACATTAACTTATTTTCCCTTTTGTTGCCCTTGTTGTTTTTTATTGTAGTAGTTATTATTGTTGTAGTTATTGATGTCATTGTTGATAGATAAGACGGAGATGTCGTCATTGTTGGATAGAACAGAGAGAAATGGAGAGAGGAGGGGAAGACAGAGAGGAGTTGTTATAATTTCGGCGGCTCCAGCCGGGCGGGGCTAGCTTCACGGTGGGTAACAGAGAGGCGGAGACAATGGCTGGGCAGGGAAGCTGTATTTCTTTATTCAGGAACAATGATTCATAAACTAAAACAAACTAGTCTCTTTGTGGCGGCGCAAGCACTCTCTCTTACTCTGGAACTCTACAACTCTGGAACTCAGGAACTCTCGAACTCAGGAACCCTCTCTCGGGGTTCCTTGGGGCGGGGCCAAGCGGGCCTGCGAAATTAACTGGACTGATCCAATTCTCTTGGCGGGGGAGGGCTAGAACAAACCAATGTAAAGCATACGACAGAGAGGGGGAAAGAAAGTTAGACACCTGCAGACATGCTCCACTGCCTGGCCTGTGAAGGGACTCCCCTGTGGGTGGGGAGCCGGGGGCTCAAACCGGGATCTTTAGGCTGGTCCTTGCGCTTGGCGCCACGAGCGCTTACCGCCTAACTCCCGATTTAGACCTTTTAATCCAACGTATAGATTATAAATGGAAATTGTGAGAGACTATCAAATTTGCAAATGCTGGAATCTGAAACCCAAGACTCAAGTTTCAAGCAAAACTTCTGTGCTGTCAAGTTTTTGTTAAGTATTTTAATGTAAGTAAAAATTAAATGCTATGTTCCAGACAAATATTTAATAAGTATTTTTCTACAGATGAATGATGTCAAAGAGAAGATTAAAAATATCCATGGCTATGTAAAAGACATTGAGAATTACATTCAAGAGGGGAAAGATGACTATAAGAAGGTAATTTTTAGAGCTTGGAGTTAGTTATTTACACTTTTATTTCTTGTGCTTAAAGAGTTTCTTTTTTTATAGCAAAAGGAAACTGAACTTAATAAAGTAATAGCTCAACTAAGTGAATGTGAGAAACATAAAGAAATGATAAATAAAGACATGGGAACTATGAGACAAGATATTGATACACAGAAGGTAAGCCTTTTTTTTGTTAATGCTTTATGTGACTTATGGGGTTGCTTATAACAATAATGCTTTTATTTTTAGTAGGAAACTCATTCAGTAGAAATTCAAATGGTAGGAAAAAAACAATTCCAATAACATTCATATTTCCTTTTTTCATCTTGTTTCAATAATCAGCTCGCTTGGTAAAAGTCAAAAGATACACTGTCAAATGTTTCTTCTCTGCTAATTTTCTCCTCTTGCTTCCTCCCCTCCTTATTTATTCAGAGCCAAGGCCTCACCCATGTGCAATTTCTCTGTTTCTGGGCTGCTTTTTCATTCTTATAGAGAAAAAAAATAGGAGAGAGAGGATAGCACTGGCTCTCCACCAGTGTCAGTACTTCCATGTGGGTGTCAGGACTCGATTCAGGCCACACTTGAAGCAAAGCACTAGGTGTTTGGTCAATTCTCTTTTGCCCCTCCTCTGCTATTTCTCAGTCTAATCTCTCTCTTAAATATAATTATTATTAATGGTTTTGTTGTTGTTGTTCATATAAGTTTACTATTCATATAACAAGAGATACAGTGTATGTGTATTGTACAGATGGAATCATATTCTGTACCCTGCTTTATTTAGTGAGTACAATTTGATCTGACATATCACTCAGAGATCATCACATTTTATTTTCTGTGTAGTGCCAGAGATTGACATTAGGGCCTCATACATTACTACTGAGCCACCACCTCAGCTGGTTTTTTTTTTTTTTTTTGGTTTTTTTTTTAACTGATAAGAGACTATGCTTACAAAGTACTGGTCCACCTTCTGTGTTGTTCCACTGCCTTTGGTACTCTCCTCTGGTGCCAGAGATCCAAATTAAAGCCTCATACATATGCAAGGCAGGCACTATACCACATCCTGAGCCCCTTATTCTTATGATAGTCTATTTTGTGTATGTATCATGACTTATGACTGACCTAGTTTTGATGAGTTAGTGTCTTACACATGCACAGTTTCATTACTTCCAGGTGCTCGCTCACCACCCCCCCCCCCCCCGCACCCCTTTTAGAAATCAGAGGGAGAGATTCCTCAGTAACAAAGCTTCTCCCACCGCTGTGGCATTTCCACTTAATGTTGGAACTACTATCTGAGCTGTGCCACACACCCTACTCACTAACCTATTTTCCAACCTTTTATTCTCCATGTTTATTTTGCTGCTAGGGCTTAATGTCTCTATGACTCCATCACTCCTAAGAGACTTTTTTTTTTTTTAATATAGGTGAGAAAGAAAGAGAAGGAAAGAGACCAAAGTACCACTTTGCCACTTTTGAAGCTTCCTCTTTGCATGAACTATCTTTTGGCCTTCCTTACTTTAGTTCTTACTGCAAATGTGGCAGCGCTGGCTATCATATATATGTATATGATAGTCTGTATTTTTCCTACTTATTCAGATATAACTATGTAGAAAATATTCATACAAAACTGATGTCTAATAAGTCTTAAAAATCTACAAACAAGATATACCAAGTCATTTTCCGCTATTAAATATGTCCTTAATTGATATTAAATGTCATTCTATTAAAAGATTGAATTTACATGGCTAGTTGGAGAGTATGAGACAGTCCTGGGGTTCCCTGTTCAAGCCCCAGCACTGCATATACCAGAAGGATAATTCTGGACTTTTTTTTTTCTCTCTCCCCCTCATGTGAAACTCTTTAAGCTTTAATTTCCATAATATAGTAAAAATCACATTGAAAACTATCTCCAACATGCCTTATGCAAGCATGATAGAGTTTCCCCCCCCCCATTTTCTAAAAAATATTTATTTTAATGAGAGAGATACAGAGAGAAAGAAACCAGAGCACTGCCTAGTTCTGGCTGATGGTGGTGCCTGGGGCTAAACCTGAGATGTCAGAACCTCAGGTATGAAATCCCTTTGCAGAACCACTGTGCTTTCTCCCCATCCTTATAGCACATATTCTTTTAAAAGTGATTTAAAATTGATTTACAAAATCATAAGATTACAGGGGTATAATTCCACACCTTTCCCACCACCAGAGTTCTGTGTCCCCATTCCCTTCATTGGAAACTGCATTAGTTCTCCCAAGATCACAGATATGAGTAGACTATTATTTCTGTAACTATATTTTTATATATTTTCCCATTTTTTCCTATGGTCCTGCCTCCTCTTCCTTTCTAAGTTATACCTACTACTTCTGAGTGTTCTTCCTTTCCCCCCCCCCCCTCTGGCTTTGATAGAATTGGAGTTCAGAGCCATCTGGTCATCTTCCCCTAACATTTTTCCCTCTCTGGGGTATAGACCAAAATTCTTTATGGGGTGCAGAAAGTGGAAGGTCTGGCTTCTATAATTGCTTCTCTGCTGGACATGGGCATTTGGCCTGGCAGTGACCAAAAAGGCCATCTTTAAATCTCTTGCCCTTTTTCAGCTTTTGTAGTCTCTTTTTCACCTGAAAAGCTTTGGATTTCTCCCAGTTGTTAGTGTTGAGTGTTATTTGTTCTAGTAAGAAATCATACCATTACTGGGGCTGGGTGGTGGCATAAGGACCCGGGTTTGAGCCCCCAGTTCCCACCTGTGGGGGGGGAGTTTTGCGAGTGGTGAAGCAGTGCTACAGGTGTCTGTCTCTCTCCCTTTCTATCACCCTCTTCCTCTTGATTTCTGGCTGTCTCTATCCAATAAATACATTTTTTTTCTATCCAATAAGAAAGATTTTAAAAAAAAAAAAAAAAAAGAAAAATCATACCATTACTCTGTTGTTGATATTCTTATTTATTTAGCCTGTTGCTTTTTGTTTGTTTGTTTTGTCATCATTAGGGATTCACTGCTTCAGGCCAAAATTTTCAGATAGATGGGAAGTTACAGTAGCACTGAATATTCTGTTAGTACTATGGGAGCTGTGCTCAGATCTGGGTTGTATGCATGATGACGAAAAAGCAATCTAAGTTAGCTGTCTTGCCTTCCAATTTGCTTTGGCAAAAATGCTACAGCTTTACCACTCTGAGCCACTTTTTTTTAGTGCCAGAGAGATAGCAGGTGAGGAAAGAGACACCACAACACTAGAGCTCCCCCAGTGCAACAGGACTCCCACATAATGATTCTCTTTAACTTATTTCACTTAACATAATCACCTCAAATTCCATCCATGTTGTATGTAGCAAAAGGTAGGACTACTTTTTTTTTTTTTGCCTCCAGGATTATTGCTTGGGCTCGGTGCTTGCGCTATGAGTCAGCTGTTCCTAGAGACCATTTTTCCCATTTTGTTGCCCCTGTTGTTATTATTATTTTTGTTGTTTTTGCCAGATAGGACAGAGAGGAATCAGGAGAGGAGAGGAAGACAGAGGGGGAAAGACACTTACAGACCTGTATTACCACCTGTGAAGCGACGCCCCTGCAGGTGGGGACCTGGGGCTCAAACCAGGATCCTTGCTCTGGTCTTTGCACTTTGCACCAAGTGCACTTAACCAGCTACACCACCGTCTGGCTCCCAGGACTACCTTTTTAAATAACTGGATAGTATTACATAGCATATATACACACCACAGTATTACTATTCATCATTGTGCATTTAGGTTGATTCCATGTTTTGACTATCGTGACGAATGCTTTGAAGAGCATAGGAATGGGACTGAGAGATGGCTTACGTGATGCAGCCCACACTTTACCATGTGCAAGGTCTTGGGCTCAAGCCCCCAGCCACTACCACTTGGGAACACTTGTACTGGGAAGCTTCACAGGTGGTGGAGCAATATTGTGGTATTTTTCCTCTCTCTCTCTCTCTCTTTGTCCTACCTTCCCTTTCACACACTGTCTAAACTGGGGGGTGGGGGGGATGAGCAAAGCATTCACTGCGAACAGAGGAATCGTGCAGATGCAGAACCTCCATAATGTTTTTTTTCTCTCTCTCTCTCTCTTTTAAATTTTTACCTACAAAAAGGAAACACTGACAAAAACCATAGGATAAAAGGGGTACAACTCCACACAGTTCCCACCACCAGAACTCTGTATCCCACCCCCTCCCCTGAAAGCTTTCCTATTCTTTATCCCTCTGGGAATATGGACCCAGGGTCATTGTGGGTTGCAGAAGGTGGAAGGTCTGGCTTACACTGTAATTGCTTCCCCGCTGACCATGGGCGTTGACAGGTCGATCCATACTCCCAGCCTGCCTCTCTCTTTCCCTAGTGGGGCAGGGCTCTGGGGAAGCGGTGCTCCAGGACACATCATACTGTTTTCCATAGCACCAATTTACATTCCCACCAACAGTATATAAGAATTCTTCCTTTCCCCACCTCTACAGTATTTGTTTCCATTCTTTGATACAAATCATTCTCACAATGTCAGCTGACATCTCATTGTGGTTTTGATTTGCATTCCTTAATGCTTAGTCATTTTTTATTTTTTTCATATGTCTTTGAGAAATCTGTATTTCTTTGGGGGAAGTATATCTATTAAGGTCTTTTGCCCTTTCTTCATTGAGTTTTTTTGTTTGTTTGTTTCTGATATATATAATTAATGGTTTGTTGGATCTATAATGTGCAGTTGAGGGTGAAGTTCAAAAAGATATGTTTTCATCTAAGCATTTTAGAAGTTCAGGTCATTAAGCCAAGTCAGTCTGTCTCTCCCCCCCACCCCCACCGGGGCTATGCTTGCTGTTCTGGTGGCCATTTTTTCTTATTTTTTCATAGAGGGTGGGAGAGGAGGAGAGATACCTGTAGCACAGCCCCATTGTTTGTGAAGCTTCCCTCAAAGACAATTCCATGTGATGGCCCAAAGCTCAAACTTGGGTCCAGGCAAGTGATCACCTGGTAGACCTGCAACAAGTCTTTAGTCCATCTTAAGTGAATGTTTGTGTAGATGTCAAATATTGGTCTGATTTCTGGCAAATATTTTCTGCCAATTATTAGTCTGGTTTTTGTTGTTCATTATGGTTAGTTGATTGAATGAGACCCACTTACATTAGGGAGGTAGCCTGCTTTACTCAGTCTACTAATTTAAATATTAATTTCATCTAGAAACATCCTCAAAGACTTAACTCAAAATGTTTGACCATATAGCTAGCTAGTCAATGGACTTACATATAAAATTATCACACCATACAGTGGAATATCTAATCATAAATGAAATGTTGACATACACTATAATATGGACAAACCTTGATAACATTATATTAAATCAAAGAAGCCAATCACAAGACACATTTTTATAATTCTTTGTAAATGAAATATACAGAATAGGAATTTGCAGACATACAATGCAAATTAGTGTTGCCAAGAGCTGGAGGCAGGGGAAAAGGGAATAGAAAGTGATTGTTAACAGATACAGAATTTCTTTGAGGGATGATAAAATGTTCTGGAATTAGTGATGATGACTGTACAGCTTTGTGAATGTGTAAATCACTGGATTATTCCCTTTAAAATGGTTAGTTTATAGTTGAGGGCATAACTTGGTGGATAGAATGCATACTTTACATATGTAAGGTCCTGCATTCTGGTACTGTATGTGACCGAATAGTGCTCTGGTTTCTTGTCTCTCACATTAAAAACAAAATTTAATAGTAAATTTGAAGATGGGAGCTAGGCCAAAGAGTAGTGCACAGGCCTTAGCGTTTGTGTTTTGATCTCTACCAACTGAGTGAGCAATCTCCTGGTTCCCATTATAGAACTTTTTAACTGATGAATTTTATGATATATGACTTATGCTTAATTTGTTTCTTAATTGTGGTAGCATTGGTTTATAGCAGCATGTCCATTTTGGGTATACTGCTTTGTTATTTGACATCTGTACATATTACATATGACATCATGCTAACCAATCACCAAGTCTAGTTTCCAAAATAAGGATATATATAAAATACTTTATAAATTTGTCTCTCCTCCTTGCATTAGAGCCACAGTAATCTTTTCTGTATCATTCCAGTTGTGGTATAAGTACTGCCAAAACAAGTGCTATAATGTTTTATTTTTCAGATTTCCCAGATTATAAAATTGCATGTCTGTGTCTCAGTCTAGAACAGTAGGTAAAATCTAGGGGACTGGGCAAAGGCATATGCGTGTTGTTAAAGATGTCCAGAGGAAATAATTGATAGTAGTTATCAAACTAATATAAACTTTTAAGTTACTGAGCCACACCAGTGTATAGTTTTCAGGCAATCCTCTATAAACAGCATTTTTCCAACCACAAAGTGCACACATTGACTGGACTGTGCTCTAGACATTGTACTACTCGACCAAAGGTACCTGGGATGCAGCTAGTTTTGTTTATTTTAGGTGACCAGTTGTATGTATTAACTATGATCTAAACTGGATAACTAATTGGAGTAAACATTCTAATAGCGAGGGGATCCTAATACTAGATTATTCACATGCTTTTATAAGCCCAACTAAATTTCGTTCACATAATTTAAAATTTTCAGATGAAGGAAATGGGAAAGTGACCTGACTTACCTAAGGTTAACAAAACTAGTGGGAAATGGAGATAGAATTTGATCTTACACTATTAAATAAGTAGTATTATAGAAAAAACAGTTCTGGTGTAACATACCCCCATCCAATTTTCTTCCCTTTTCTGACACTTTGAAGTTTGTAGATTATAGTTGGAATTCTCACTACCAGTGGGAAAGGTACAGTCATCATCAGAATGTGAATGTATGTATGTATGCATATAATTATTATTTCCAGGGAAACTGAAAATAGCCTGATTTAAAATAAAATAAAAAACTTAAAATAGGTAAAAGATAAACAGTAAGCAAGCATATTAAAGAAGTCCTTTGTTCCCTTTCCTCCTACCTTACATATTCTTACCTTGCAACTCTGACATACTGATTCTGAAATTGGATTTTTTTTTAGTTGATTTAACATTGGTTTACAATAGTATAAGATGTTACGAATATAGTTCTACGTGTCTGTGTGCACAACTCACAGCATGTATCACCAGTTTTCTTGTCATCACAGGAAATGAAACCCTCCACCTACCTTCCTGCCCTCCTTTCCTTACCCTCCTCTCATTCTCCTTGATAACCATCATAGATTTCACAAGTCTGAGTTTGATTACTATTTTTGTTTTATTTATTTTATTTTCATTACCTAGATTCCACATGTGTGAAGCCATTAAGTAGTTGTCTTTCATTTCTTTTCTACTTCATGTAGCATAATCATGTCCAATTTCAGCCATTTTGTGCCAAATAATGCAATATCATCTTTTTTAATGACTGAGTAGTATTCCATTGAGTATATATCCCAAAACTTCTTTATCCAGAGAAGTGTTTTTAAATTCATATTTTAGTAGGGTAAACCAACTTCTGCAAGAAACATAAAATTTTAAAGCATTAACATACATTATCTCCTGACAACATAGTCTGTTATAAATTAACAGGAAAATTACTGAAATAATTTACTTGGTTGATGCTGCAGCTATTACTAAGTGATGGATCTCTTTTTTCTGCCACCAGGGTTATCACTGGTTCTCAGTGCCAGCACTATGAATCTACCACTCCTGTCAGCCATTCTCTCCTCCCCTTTTTCTTTTGTTTTGTTTTTTCTATTTATTTGACAGGATAAAAGAAATTGAAAGGGGAGCGAGAGAAAGACACCTACAAACATGTTTCACCACTTATGAAGTGTTCCCCCTTCAGGTCAGGAGCAGGTACTTGAGCCGGGTCCTTGCACATGGTGATATGTGCACTTAACCAGGTGCACCACCACCCAGACCCCAATGGATTTTGTTTTTTTTTTTTTGCCTCCAGGGTTATCATTGGGGTTTGGTGCCTGCAACCATGAATCCACTGCTTCTGAAGGCCACCTTCTCTATTTTGTTGTTTGCTGTAGACCTACTTCACCACCCATGAAGCAACCCCCCTTGCAGGTGGGGAGCCTGGGGCTAAACCTGGATCCTTAGGCAGGTCCTTGTGCTTCACATCTTGTGCACTAACCCAGTGCGCTACTACTGCACCCCCCCACCCACACACACAGATCTCTTTTTAAGGTCAGAACTACTCAATAAGAATAGCCAACTTGGGGAGCAGGCACTGGTGCATCCGCTTGAATGCACACATTATCATGCATGAGGACCCAGATTCAAGCTCCCCACTACCTACCTACAGGGGGAACACCTCCTGAGTGGGGAATCAGGTCTGCAGGTGTCTCCCCTCCCCTTGAAATGTATCTGTCCTGTCAAATAGAAGAGAGAAAGAAGGGAAAAAAAAAAAAAGCCACCAGGAAAAAAGCCAACCTAGAGAGATAGCTCACCTGGTAGAATACACACTTAGCCATGTGCAGGGAACCCTGGATTCAAATCCCAGGCACCACAGGAAAGTACCTGCACCAGGGGAAGCTCCATGGATGGTAGGGACATTGTAGCACCGCTTTCCCTTTCTGTGTATATCTGAAATCAAAAGAAAAAGAATCTTCCAGGAGCAAGAGTCAACCTGTGTGAAGCATGGCAGGCAAAACAAAGCAAACAGCCAACTTTTTTCCATTCAATTAACTGACCAGGAAAGTGTTAAAGTGCTTAGATATATACTCTTGTTAAGGTACTTCTTACAGATTAAAGATTTGGTCTGACACGCTGAATTGTCTTACTATATTAAGAGATAAATATTAATAAGAAAAGGAGAGAGAGGTATTTTAATTATAGTATAGTCTGTCATTTTTCAGATCACTAGGCTCCATTTTGGAGGTTCCTGTGTAATATGACCCTAATGGTGGTTTGTAATAAAATATTAAGTGGTATAGCTATATTTTTTATTTCCTTAAGGCCCTAGTGGGTGTTACAGATTAGTGCAAACCAAGAGATGGTGGTTTGTAATAAAATATTAGGTGGTATAGCTATATTATTTATTTCCTTAAGGCTCTGGTGTGTGTTACAGATTAGTACAAACCAAGAGATGGTGGTTTGTAATAAAATATTAAGTGGTATAGCTATATTTTTTATTTCCTTAAGGCGCTGTGTGTTACAGATTAGTGCAGACCAAGAGATTCCTTCACAGTGTCATCTGTTGAGTTTAACATAGTACTTACTGTCAGCAGTCACTTGCTATGAACCACATGTTGATGACTTGATTGTTTTTATTGACTGATTTAATATTTATATTAGATACAAGAAAGATGGCTACAGGATAATCTTACTTTAAGAAAAAGGAATGAGGAACTAAAGGAAGTCGAAGAAGAAAGAAAGCAGCATTTGAAGGAAATGGGTCAAATGCAGGTTTTGCAAATGAAAAAGTATGTATTTTGGAAGTCTTTAATTTAAACTTTTTTTTAACCAGGGTACTGCTCAGCTCTGGCTTATGGTGTAGGTTGGGGGGCCAGGAATTGAACCTGGGACTTTGGAGCCTCAGGCATGAGAGTCTCTTTGCATAACCATTATGCTATCTATTGCCCCCCCCCCCAATAAAAGTCTTTATCATTGAAATATGAGTATTCCCCCCAAGGCTACTGTAGTGTTCCTATACTATTTATGGCTTCCTCACAAAGTGAACTTTGGGGAAAATGCATGACTTTGTTGTAATTTCTCTAATAAAAAATGATATTATTGTATGTAGGAAAATGTGAATATTCTACCTCTTCTTATTTTTTAAGAATTTAAGTGTTTAGCCTCAGTGACTCTGAAAGCCTAGGGGAAAATAGAATCCCCCCCCACCCCTGGAAGATAGAATTTTTATTCAAATATAGTTAATGACCATAGGAGGTGAATTACTTGGAAAAAAATGATGCAGAATTTATAATCAGTGAAATAATGGTCAGGATTACAATGCCTAGTCCCCAGAGTTTTGCTTGATTGCGTCATCAAATGCTGATACCTGCCAAACACAAAGAAAACATGACCTGAGACTCTGCTTGGATCAAAGCTTGTACATTCGATATTAGTTATGTTAGTAGAGCTGTTGCCAAAGTGATTTGTGATTGGAGGCCCAGTCTAGATAGATAATCTTGATTATAATTGCTCACCAGAGCAATTTTTTATTTTATTTATTATTTTTGGAAAGGGAGAAACTGAATGAGGACAGACAGAATGAGGCACCTGCAACACTCCTTCACCGCTCATGAAGCTCCCCCCACAGGTGGGGGCTGGGAGCTTGAACCCAGGTCCTTGTATATTGTACAAGGTGCACCACCACCTGGCCCTGCTGATACTGCTTTATTAAAGATTAGCCCGATTCACTATTGTGGCTTGATAGAATTGGTAATTTTCAGCTAGAACAGTAAAGATCTTGTTCTTACCTTCAAATTTTCTTTTAAGAACCTGGCTGATGCTAAAGCACTAAACTGGATGAAATTGTGTGTTCAGTAGTTAGTGCTGTCATTGCTATAGTGATTGGAGTCCCACACTGGATGGCCTCAATTATACTTGCTCACCAGAGCTGGTAATTTTTTTTATAAAAATGGTGGCATAATTCAATTACTTAGATTTTTTAATCATTTCAACTTAATTAAATGTACATGTTTCTTTCAGCCATTCCTTAAAGATTTTTCATTTATCTTAAATTTACAAAGAAATCTGAATCAAGTATAATTGGGTTTTTATAAAAGGTAAAGCAAATTGATGTTTTTTTATTAATATGATCTAAGACATATAGTCCTGTATTATAAATACTCTTGGTTTAACTGATTAAAAGCTTTTTCTGGGGCTAGAGAGACAGCATAATGGTTATGTAAAAAGCCTTTCATGCCTGAAACACCAGATGTCTCAGGTTCAGTCCTCAAAATCGTCTTAAGCCAGAGCTAAATAGTGCTCTGATAACACACACAAAATCTTTTTCAGTCAAGAAAAGTAGCTCAGTAGGTAGAGTATGGGGCTTGAATGTGTGAGACACCTTGTTTGATCCCCAGCACTGCATATGCCAGAGTAAAGTGGTACTCTGTCCTTTCTATCTACTTCTCTAGAAAGTAATAATAATAATAAAAGAATTGTTCAGACCAGAATATTGCTCACCTTGTAAATTTTTGGATGTAGGAAGCCGCTCAGCAATGTTGTACAAGTATAAGGCTCTGAATTTCTTCATTCTCTGGTACTGCATTAAAAAATAATAAATAAAAATAAGCTCTTTCATATATGAAAGAAATCAGACTATCGTTTTTAAATAATGTTTTGTTTATTTTAGATAGAGAGAGGGAAGGGGGAGATAGAGAGGGAGAAATACCTGCAACATTGCTTCACTACTTATAAAGTTTCTCCCCTGCAGGTGGGGCCTGGGGGTTTTGAATCCGGGTCCTTACACATTTTAATGTGTGTGCTCAACCAGGTGCACCACTATCTAGCCCCGAAGAATATGATGAAGAACTCTTCATCTTCAGCCTCTACAATTTTTATACACTAGTACAGTGGGAACCACCACTCAAAAACAAAATTACAGGGAATGATGATGAAAGCCAGCAATGTCACCTCTTTAACCCTGGAATGTTAGTATCCGTGGCAATGAATTAGAAAAGTAAAATATATTTTTTAATCTTTATTTATTGGGTAGAGACAGCCAGAAATAGAGAGGGTAGGGGGTGACAGATAGGAAGAGAGACACCTGCAGCACTGCTGCTTCACCACTTGCAAAGCTTTCTCCTGCAGGTGGGGGTCGGGGGCTTAAACCCAGGTCTTTGCACATTGTAACATGTGCAGTAATCCAGGTGTGCCACCACTAAGCCCTGAAAAGTAAAGTTTTTAAAGGATTTTTGATTTGTGTTTTTTACTGCAGCGCTAATAGTAATCAAGGGTTTTGCACATACCATTGAGCTGTCTCCCTTGCTCAATTTTAGCCTATATTATTAAAGAGTAAGGACTGCTTTGCCCTCCATGGAACTCTCACCCATGTAGAACCCAGGTTTGAACCTAGAGCCTCACACCTGAAAGACATGCAGTCTACTGTTGAGCCACATTCTGGGTCACTGGAAGAAACTTTTAAATTGAAGACATTCATTCTTTGTTGCTGATGACCAGAACCTGATATTTTTATACTCTAAATGATGTTTGTTTTTGTTTTTAACTGGGGAATTAATGGTTTATAGTAAATACAGTAGTTGTGGTACATGTGTAAAATTTCTGTTTTCTGCAAGATATTTTAACCCCTACCTAGGTCCTCCACCATCATGCACCAGGACCTGGAAGCCACTCTGCCCCAAGTCCTTTACTTTGGTGCAGTACACCAAACCCAGTCCAATTTCTGCTTTGTGTTTCCCCTTCTGTTCTTATTTCTCAGCTTCTATGAGATCATTCTGTATTCATCCTTCTCTTAATGGTTTTTACATTCATTATACTACTAAGTACAACTGCGCTTTTCCAAGTTTCTTTCCTCTCTTTTAGGTAGAGTACACAGGACTTGGAAGTTGCATGTGAGTGATCCCAGGTTCAGTAGCCAGAATTATCTGTATCTATCTATCCACCCTTCCCTCTACCCTCCCCACACCACTTACTCAACAAAACAGAGTAAGCCAGGCCAATTCTATAAGAATGTCCTAATTGTTGGTATGCTTCTAATTCTGCTTTTAAAAACCCCTTCTGTTTCATTTGGTTTAATCCCCCCTGCATTCTGTTCACATAACACAGTATTCTATTTACATAACCTCTGTTAACAAGCACCACCCTCCCTCCAGGGCATTGGTGGTTCAGTGGTAGAATTCTTGCCTGCTCCGCCCCCTCTCCTTGTCATACCCTGATTTTCACCAGTCACTTTTCTCTCCACCCTCTCTGCATCACATCCTGTTCCCACCCTACTGGGCTAGTATATTTATAAGGACAAGATTGTTTGTAGTTTTTAGTTTAGCTTAGCTTGGTATAGATTGCGCTGCGTCCTGCATGAATAAAGAGATACTGCGTACAACCCAGCTATGAGTCCCAGGTCGTCTGTTACCCGCCCGTGAAGCCAGCCCGGCGAAAACAACATGCCTATACTTAGGTGGTTGCTTAATAAGTAATTGTTGAATGAGTACAGATAAAATCTGAACAGGGGAAGATGGAGCTTGCATTTTGTCAAATGTGAGGACCCAGTTTCAAATTCTGGTAACTACATGGGAGCACCACAGCAAAAGAGAAGCTTTGTGAATGATAAAGCGGTGCTGTAGTGTCTCTTCTCCCTGCACCTGATATTGAAGGGGGAAAAAAAAGTCCACCAGGATCAGTGGAATCATATAGGGCTACGAAGACCCAATGGCAATAATAATAATAATTTCTTTGTCTATGAAGTGATCAGAAATTTTTATTATTTCTGTTTAGTCAATATATAGCCTTTTATACTTCTTCTAGAAAAATCATGTTTTCATAGATGAATACAAACCTTTATTAAGTATTACTGCAGAAATTCATAGTTTGGGGTTATACCTTGTCTTTGACATGTTGCAAACAAAATGATGGACACCTATCACTCAGTAACATCATAATGTTGGAAATATGCATTCTTAGTTCACAAACAGAAATTTGAATTTTTGGATGCTTTACTTATATTTAGTTTATGTCTAAAAGTCAAAGCTATGTCCACATTATGAAGTTTTTTATTTAGCACACAAAAATCAACTGCTTGGGAACCTAGATGCTTCAGAAAATTTAAAGGAAAAGAAAATATCTTTAGTAGTGAGTGAAATCTTAAATAAAAAGCGAGAAGAGACTATTGCATGGTAATAGCTAAAGAGAATAAGAGACATTAATCTATCTAAAGAGGCATCTAGTTTTCCACTTCAGGCTGTTCAAAGCTAAAAATATTCTCATTTGTCTTTCATTCCTTTTATAGTGAGCATCAGAAATTGGAAGACAAAATAGATAACATAAAAAGAAATCACAGTTTGGCAATAGGGCGGCAAAAAGGATATGAGGAAGAGATCATTCATTTTAAGAAGGAGCTTCGTGAGCCTCAATTTCGGGATGCTGAGGAGAAGTACAGAGAAATGATGATTGTTATGAGAACAACAGAGCTTGTGAACAAAGATCTGGACATTTATTATAAGACCCTCGACCAGTAAGTATTGAACTGGGGGTTTGTTCCCATTGCAGTACATATCAACCAGTGAGTTTCCCCACATTTTTACTTTTTAAATACTGTTCAAAATAAGAATGAAAAAATATTATATGTCTTTCTATATCCACATTCTTAAGTTAGTAAACTGTACAACATAAATATTAACTATTAAGGATTATATAAATATTGAGGAGTGCTCGTGATGTTTCATCGTGATGAGGGTTCTACCATCATCACCTAACTGTTGTCTACTTAACAGGTAAGAAGGAGCTGTTCTCCTCATCACAGCCTTCTCTCTTCCCCATTTCCTAATTCAAATTCTGATTCTAAATTCTGACACAATTCTAATTCCAAAATCGGACACAGATTTTGCTTTCTCTGCATTGAAATTGTAGTAATTTATCATGTTCATGTTGGCCTTTGAGGTTTTTGTAGATACACTGTAGGGTTTTCTTTTATTTGTAATCATGTTACTTATAGCTATAGTTCATTCCTTTTCACTGACATGCAGAATTCTATTATGGGAATTACAATGTATTGATTCTTCCATAGGCTGACATTTAAGGTGTTTCCTGATCTATACTAATGTAACACATTGCTGCTAGGAACCTTCTTGTCATGTTTTCTGGAGCAAACATGCAAAATAAAGATCTTCAAGAGTATATATTATGAGTAAAATTTCTGGAGTTTAGGGTATGGTAAATTTTACAAAAGAATGTTAAATTGTCTTCCAAAGTAATTTCACTTAATGTACCACTAGCCAAACAGAAAAATTTTCTTTGATGTATCCTCCTTCACTGTCAATTTCTTATCTTTATCATATTCATGGATTTTAAACATTAAGTCACTGTGGTCTTCTGGTTCTGTGATTTCTAATAGCACTGAACATTTTTCATATTTGATCATACTTTCTCTGAAATTGTTATCTTTTACTGATTTTTTAATACTACTAGCCTTTGTATTGATTTGAGGGTATTCTTTCTCTTCAGTTATTTTTTTTTTTCATTTATATGTTCTATGTAGAGAAGTAATTTTGGTTTGTTTTTTACCAGAGCATTGCTCAGCTCTGATTTATGGTGGTACAGAGGATTGAACCTGGGACTTTGGAGCCTCAGGCATGAGAATCTCTTTGCATAACCACTATGCTATCTACCCGTGCCCCGTTTATATGTTTTATAAGTATCTCAAGCTTAAAAAAAAAATTATCTGGCCTGGGAAGTGACTAGAACATGAGTGAAAGCATGTGCCAAAATGAGGCTCTGGTTCTCTCTCGACCACTGACTCATAAATAAATAAAAAGATTTATATAGTAACATGAGTGGGAGGGAACAAAACTTGAATCTGGCACATGCCATGCCTAGAATGGAACCTTGGACTTTATGCTGCAACTCCAGTGGTCAAATCATTGTGCCACTTTTCAGAGCCAAGCATCTTAAGCGTTTTATGTTTATCTTTTCACATATAGGTATTTTTAAAATTCACTTTGCCACCAAATCATTGCTAAGACTTGGTGTGTATACAACTATAGCCAGTGGGTTGTTTGTGTTTTTCTTTTTCTTTCTTTTTGACAGAAAGTGAGAGACAGAAGGAAAAATAGCTGCAGCGCTATTAGTGAATTCCCCCACCCCCACCCCGTGCAGGTTGGTGCCAGACGAGCCATCACCAAGTATTTGGCCTTTGTTTGTTTGTTTTTTAACCAGAGCACTGCTCAGCTTTGGCTTATGATATATGAGGGACTGAAGCTGGCATCCAGCAGAGCTTCAAGCATGAGAGTCTGTTTGCATAACCATTATGCTGTCTACCCTCAATGACCTATTGTCTTTTAATATCAGGTTTTATTTTTCAATTGAACCAGTTTTTTCTTTGCTGCATAGTTTTTGTACCTTATTTAGAAATTTTTCCCTGATCTTCTAAAACTTAAATTTCTCTCATATTTAAGTACATAAATTTATATGTATAGTGTAGGGCAGAAATCTAACTTCATTTTTTTCTATTAATGAAATATCAGCTTATAATGCTGTGCTTTAGAAATAACTGATTTATGCTTCTTCAAATATTTGTTGCTGTATCACCAAAGTATTAGCCCCCTGATACTTCAGTTCTGCCATTAGAGTCCAAGAGGTATGCTTTTTGGTCTCTGTGTTGCTTTGTTCCTTTATAGTTCATATAAGAGTAAAATTATATGATGATAGTGTCTTTCCTTCTGACTTAAATTTCACTTAGTACAGGGGGTGGGGCTACAGTGCATATCTTACCATGTTCAAAGACCAAGACCAGGGTTCAAGCCATCTTACCCCACCTTCAGGGGTAAATTTCACAAGCTATGAAGCAGTTGCTGCAGGTGTTATTCTTTCTCTCTCCCTCTTCACCCTCCCCGATTCTTCTCTGTCTCTTAAAGATTCTTCTCTGTCTCTTCTCTGTCTTTTAAAAGAAAAAAAGTGAGGGTGGGGGAATGGCCCCCAGGAGTAGTGGATTCATTCTGCAGGCACAGAGAACCAACAATAAAAAAATAAAAATAGGAAAGTTAACATTTTTGGGAATCACCAGCATATATGTAGTATTTTAAATCATAGGATAAAATTATATATGTGTGTGTGTGTGTGTGTGTGTGTGTGTGTGTGTGTGTGTGTATTTTTGTTTTTTTTAACCAGAGCACTGATCAGCTCTGGCTGATAGTGGTACAGGGCATTGAACCTGGGACTTTGGAGTCTCAGGCATGAGAGTCTCTTTATATAACCATTATACTCTCTATCCCCGCCTGGGATAAGATTATATATGGAGTAATTATAAAGAGGGAAGTGTCTCACCTGAACTGGAGTTGGTGTATTGCACCAAAGTAGACTGTGGGCTGGATAGGGGGGAGAATACAGGTCCTGGAAAAGGAAGACAGAGGACCTAGTGGGGGTTATATTGTTATGTGGAAAACTGAGAAATGTTATGCATGAACAAACTATTGTATTTACTGTTGAATGTAGAACATTAATCCCCCAGTAAAGGAAAAGTAATAATACTTGATATTGGACCCTCTTATCAAAAATCAGATGCCCATAGGTGTGGAGGCTTATTTTTGGGCTGTCAGTTCTGTTGTGGAATTCACTGTGGAAAATATTCTTAATTATTTTCAGTGCTTTTTTCCACGTTTTTTAGTTACGTATTTTTCCTTTTTTTTTTTTTTTTTGTAGTTAATGTCATCGTTGTTGGATAGGACAGAGAAATGGAGAAAGGATGGGAAGACGGGGAGAGAAAGATAGACACCTGCAGACTTACTTCACCACTTGTGAAGAAACTCCCCTGCAGGTGGGGAGCCAGGGGCTCAAACCGGGATCCTTAGGCTGGTCCTTGTACTTTGTGTCACGTGCACTTAACCCTCTGCTCTACCGCCCGACCCCCTCATAATTATTCCCTTTGTTGCTCTTGTTTTATTGTTGTAGCTATTGTTGTTATTGATGTCGTTGTTGTTGTTAGATAGGACAGAGAGAAATGGAGAGGGGGGAGAGAAAGACACCTGCAGATCTGCTTCCTGCAAGTGGGGAGCCAGGGGCTCAAACCAGGATCCTTACTCCAGTCCTTGTGCTTTGCACCACCTGCACTTAATCTGCTGCGCTACCACCCGACTCCCATAATTATTAGTCAAACATCTTTGCATTTCCTTAGTGATAATAAATGTATATTCTCAAATGTTTGTATACCTTAAAAAAAAAAGAGTCTCAAGACTAATAATGTTTACAAATCCAGTGAAGTAGCTGATCAAGTGAGAGAGAAAATTTAAGAGTATGCTGTCTTGAAAACCAAGTGAAGGACTTTAAAGAACCTGATGTTATTGAGAGGTGAAATAAAGTAAGAACTAAGACAGCAATCCTTGAATTTGGTGAAAGTTGTCAATGACTTTGTGGAGCAATTGTAGTGGCTTGTTTGGAACTGAAGTCTTAACATTACATGAGGCAGATGAGATGGTATGAAAGGAAGGCAGTGAATATAAGTAATCCCTATGTGGCCATTCCAAAACTCCTATTCTGTGCTCTCTTGTTAGTATCTCTAGCCTGCAAAATGCTAAAAGGCCACTGAGGGAGATCTTGCTAGGTATTCCATATTCTATATTTGATCTGGGCCTTAAACAATGAAGGAAGGGTATTTCGGTAGAGAAAAGTACCTCTGTCACAGATGCGTCCTTCTGAGCAGAATGAAGGCATGTGAGGGTCTTGATGGGGCCAGTCAGGGGATTGTGGAGGTGGGGAGCACAAAGGTGCTTTCCAGCAATTTAGGTTTTCTTAAGGAACAAAGCCAATCTGTTTACTGAGTTCTGTTATCTGATAATCAAATGGATTCTTCTAAATGAGAAGAAAATAAGTGGTATTGGTTTCCCCAAAATTGAGTCTTTGTGGCATATAGCTTAAGGTTGTTAATTGTGAGCCTTAAATTTGCCTTCTCACCTAGGAGAAAGGTCCAAAATTTCCCTCATTGTTTCCTCTTAGAATGAAGCATGCAGACAGTGTAATTGTTGCATTCAACTGTCTATTTAAGGTAACACAGGAAATTAGCAGTGCATTTTCAAGAAAAGCTGATTACCATCTGGCATTAGTAATCATCTAAAAGCATCACTGATTATAAGCGTTGCCACCGGTTAAAGACACACTAAACTGAGAAGGCAGAACCAAATCCACTATTTAGAAGGTTTTACTTCTTACTCCCTTCATTAGTCGAATGCATTAATTATTAAGTGATTTTGGTACATGGTACAATGCTATGCCCAAATTGTTCCACTGTCATTTTTTCCCCAAATGTGGAATGTTTGCACTTCAGGGTTTTCTGGGGTATGGGGTTTATCTGCCAAGCAATACTGTATCATCATGGATATAGATCAGCAGCCCCTGGAGCATAAAGGAGATAGGCCACCAAGTTAAAAGATATCCAGTAACATTTTATGCTTATGTTTTTCTTGATATAATGGCCGAATTATTATCTGAACATTGAAAGTTGATATTCTAGAGTCTGACGAAAGGAAATTTGTTTTAAGAAAATAATCTTAAGGATTTTATCTAGAAAAAAATTTTTCTTTTAAGTGTGCAACTTTAGGAAATTAGGAATTCTGATAATAAAAAAAAATCACTGTTTTGTAAAGTGACTTAATAGAGCATGACACCATTTCTTTTATATGAGAGAGCCTCCACTGAGCTAAATGTAGGTAGTGAGTTTTCAGTGATAAATACTAGGGCAGTAAGGAAGAACAACCAAAGTAATAATGGTTGGCAGTTTGGTCATAGCAATAATGGTCATAGCAAGTTTTTTTAGTTTTTTTAAATTTATTGGGGGTTAATGGTTTACAGTTGACAGTAAAATACAATAGTTTGTACATGCTAGTTCTTTTTGTATAAGTGATTTAGTATTGATTTACAAAATTAGAAGGCTACAGGAGTATAGCGCCACACCATTCCCACCACTAGAGTTTCGAATCCCCAGTCCCTCCACTGTAAGCTACAGCAGTTTTCCTAAGCTTGCAGATATGGGTTAACTATTTCTACAACTGTCTATAGTTGTATGTAATTACCCCACACACACATACACACACATACTTTTTTTTTAAGGTCCCTTCTTCTCTTCCATTTCACATCACACATAAACCTATTACTACATCCAAATATCCCTCTCTTTTTCCTCTTCTCTGTCTGGGTCTGGATGGAGTTGAACCCTCTGGTCATCTTCCCCCTATCACTTTCCCCCCAGTGGGAGTTTGGATCAAAATTATTTTAGGGGTGAAGGAGGAGGAAGGTCTGGCTAATTGCTTCTCCGATGGACATGGGTGTTAGTAGGTCAATTCACTCCCCCAATCGGTTTCTATCTTTCCCTAGTAGGATAGAGCTCTGGAGAAGTAACGTTTCAGGACATGTTGTGAGGTCATCTGCCCAGAGAAGTCAGAATGGAATCATGACAGCATCTCCAAGTATTTTATTAAACTATGTATCTCAAAGTTTGGTACAGATTTCCATACAACCTCTCATCTCCCCATAATAGGTGTCTATGAGACACTCTTTTCCCCAATCTGTGTCCTTTTTCCACTGTCATACACCAGGACCCTTCCATCCCATCCCCTCCTTTCCTAGAGTCCTTTGCTTTGGTGCAATATACTGTATCCAGTCTTAAGTTTCACCTTATGTTGTCCCTTAACTATCCTTGCTTCTGAAATCTCACCTATGAGTGAGATCATTTGGTATTTGTCCTAATATTTCTGGCTCATCTCATTCAACATAGAACCTTGAAGTTCCAGTATACCATTTTTAATAATAGCAGTTTTAGGAGATTTCACAGCAAAATTAAGTCGAAAGGAGACATTTCTCATATGCTAGCCTCTCCCACTGTCAACATTCCTTATCAAAGCATTTCATTTGGTGGACTTACCTTGAGCATTACCACCTCAAATTCACAGCTTGTTTTAGGTTGGCTTTGGACAAATACATAATGTCCTTGCTTTAACTTTCATTTCTATGTTTACTAGTGAGTTTAGTTGTTTATTCATTGTATTTTTTCTCTTAAAAATTGCCTGTTTATATTTTTCAGAATTTTTTTTTAGTTGGTTGTCTCTTTCCTGGTGATATGTACCACTTTCATAGATTCTAGATATTAATTTGTGCATGTTTGTTGCAAGTGGCTCCTAGTGTGCCTTTTGTTCAACTTTTCTATAGTATTATTTATGACTTAATTTTTAGGTAGTAAAATCTTTCTCTTCTAACTTCAGTATCGCTGTATTGAGGGGATGTTGTTTTACAGAATCGTTGGCATCACAGGGGTACATTTTTCCTAAGATAGTTATCAGTACATGTCACCCTTGACCATAGGGTCTTAGATGCCCAGTCTCCTCTTAGTATACCTTTCTTTCCTCTCAGTCCTTAACTCTGCTGTGGTACACCAAGCCCATTGAGGTTCCGCCCTGTATTGTCCTCTGCTTTTTTCCTTAGGTCTCATCTACAAGTGAGATTATTGGCATTCTTCTTTCTCCTGGCTTTTTTTGCTCAACAGGACTCCCTCCAGTTCATCCATGTTGTAGCAAAAAAGAAAATGTTGTTTCTTACAGCTGAGTAGTATTCCACAACTTCTTTGACCACTCATCTGTTGTTGAACACTTTGTTGCTTTCCAAATTATAGCTATTACAAATAGAGTTGCTATGATCCTAGGCATGCATAGATCTCTTTGGATAAATGTTTTTGTGTTCTTTGATAGATCTTAAGGAGAGGAATTGCCAGGGCATATAGTAGGTCCATTTTTTAACATTTTGAGGAATTTACATTCCTACCAACAGTGTAAAGGGTTCCTTTTTCTCCACATCCTCACCAACGCTTGTTTGTCCTTTTTCATGTAGGCCATTCTCAGAGACATGATGATAGATCATTGTCTTGATTTGAATTTTTCTGATCAGTGGCTTTAAGCATTTTTCATGTTTATTGTATATCTGAATGTTTGGTGAAGAGTATGTCCAGTTCTTTCCCTGCTTTTTAAAAAAATGGAGCTGTTTTATGAGTTTTTCATAGGTTTTGATAATTAGCTCTTTGATGTATGGTATGTAAAGATTTTTCCCATTCTGTGCTGTATCTCTTTGGGTAATGGTTCATTTTGCTGTGCAGAAGCTTTTCACATTGGTATTCCTGACTCATCCTACCCAACACTTTTCCTTCAAGTTCCAACCAAGGTGAGGCGAAGATTGAGATTTTAGAGTTTCTGGTCTAGTATTTAGCCTTTTGATTGTAATGATGATTCTTCTAGTCCAAGGTCTTGAGCTTTTTTTTTACCAGAGCACTGCTCAGCTCTGGCTTGTGGTGGTATGGGGATCAAACATGGAATCTCAGAGTCTCAGACATGAGTCGTTTTGCATAAATAACATTTATGCCATCCCCCCCAATTCCATTTCCTTTTGCTGTTTGCTTTCATAGTCTTCAATATACAAGTCTTATCACCTTTATTATTTATTCCTATATATCTGATGTTTTTTTATGCTGTTGTAAGTGGAATTGTTTTTATTATTGTTATTTCTTCCAGTGTACTTACTATATGCATAAAGGACTGCCTCTGGTTTTTTTGTATCTTAACCTTGTAGGCTGATTAATATATTTCCTAAGGAGTTCTTTCCTTTTTTTTTTTTTTTTTTTTTTTTGATAGAGAGACACCTGCAGCACTACTTCTACTCATGAAGCTTTTGCTGCAGGTGAAGAATGTGGCTTGAACCTGCCTAATTCATTGTGCACTATAATGTGTGTGTTCTACCAGACGTGCCACTAACTAAGGATTTCTAAAAGTTTTCTACATACACTGTCCGGTCATCTGCAAATTGTGATTTCACTTCTCTTTCAATTTGGATCTCTTAATTTTTGTTCTTGCCTAATTGCTTTAAAGACTATGTTAATCGGAGTCCAGCGGTAGCGCAACGGGTTAAGCGCACGTGGCACCAAGTGCAAGGACCAGAGTAAGGATCCCGGTTCAAGCCCCTGGCTCCCCACCCGCAAGAGAGTCGATTCACAGGCAGTGAAGCAGATCTGTAGGTATCTGCCTTTCTCCCCCCCTGTCTTCCCCTCCTCTCTTCATTTCTCTCTGTCCTATCTAAAAACAACATTAATAAAACAATTAATAATAACTACAACAATAAAAACAAGGGCAACAAAAGGGACAATAAAAAAAAAAAGACTGTTAATCATTACAGAAATAGCAGACAGCCTTGATGTAAGAGGGAAGGCTTTCAGTTTCTCATTAAGTATGATATTGGCTATGAGTTTGTTGTGTACAGCTTTTACTAAATTGAAGAATGTTCCCTCTCTTTAAAGGTTTCATCATAAAAGAATGTTGATTATCAAAATTTTCTCAGCATGTAGCAAAATCCTAGTCTATTTATAACTTATCAATTACAACTTCCTAATTCTAAAACTACAGAAATATTTTTCTTCTGATAGCATTTGAAGGAAAAAAGTTAAAACTATCAGTTAGTGTTTACCATTTAACCCTTTACATTTGAAATGTCACATTTTACCTTTTTTTTACCAGAGCACTGCTCAGCTCTAGTTTATGGTGTGGGGGATTGAACCTGGGACTTTGGAGCCTCAGGCATGAGGGTCTGTTTGCATAACTATTATGCTATCTACTCTATCTGTCCCAACTACAAGCTTACTGAAAATCTTTAATGTAATGAATTTCATTAAAAATCCTTTAATCTTACTAGGAATTTTGTCTATATTGACTTGTAGATTACTTGGGGATAATAGAAAATTTATAATGTCAAATATAATATTGGACTTTTATAGCTTTTTTTCCTCGAGATTTTGTGCCTCTTTTGTTAATCTGTTTATTTGTACTGTGAGTAGGTTTTTTTCCCTCTATTATATTTCCTGTTTTATTTTGCTATGAGATAATAAAATTTTTTTCTGTGACACCATATTAGAAGCTTAATTTTTTTAGTTGATTTCTTAAAGATTGTTCAGAATCTCTAGGATGTTTTAGAGTGACTAAAGAGAGGCATCTTGTTTAGGTTTAAAAGGGGCACTTCTGGATATTTTAATATTAAAGTTGATCTTATTCCCTTGTACTCATTTTGTTAAAGTTTTTCACTTACTGAGGATTTATGTCAAACTCAGTGCTATAGCAGGTACTTTGTATATTTATTCGGATAATCAATATTAACTCACTGAATTAACTTTTTTTTTTTTTGCTTTTGAACTCTTGCACACTCTGTGAATATACTTATTTGGTCATGATATATTCCTTTTAATAACCTAATTTACCAATATTGTTTTAAAAGATTGAATGAGATCATATGTGATTGTTTTACAAACTGTGCCTCAAGTAAATGCTTGACTTTAGTACTCACTGTTATTACTAATTCCATCAAGTGCATTAATGTACCTAATCATTCTTCACATTGAAAGTAAAACAAAGATAAGCCATGTGCAATAGACATTGCACTAGGTAGGTCTCTTCTGACCTACCCACAGTTCAGGGTGCACCGTCTCTTGTATAAGCCCACTCCACCCTCCCTCTGGAGATTATCACCACGGTAGGAATATTTGTCATGTTTTTTTTTTTTTTTTTTTTTTTTAACCAGAGCACTGCTCAGCTCTGGTTTATGGTAGATTGAACCTGGGACTATGTAGTCTTGGGCATGAGAGTCTCTCTGCATAACCATTAAGTTATCTACCCCCACCCTTGTCCTGATTTTTAACTTGAATGAAAAGATGATGTTTTTAAAATCTCATCTGAGAAATTATGATCATAAAATATAAACCTGTGGATTACATGATTGGTGCATAAACATTCTGTTTGGATATATATATATATATATATATATATATATATATATATATAGTCAGTCAATTACTTAAAAGTTTGGTCTCCATCTTTTGAAAAGAGCTTGAAGTGTTAATCTGAGGCAGACATATAAAGTAGAAAATGGAGACCTGTTGCATTCTCATCAACAAGCAGATTATGGGGTTTTTTTTCCTGTCTATTCAGAATCCTTCATCTGATATTTAAAATGTATTTATGTTGAGTCATTTCTTTCTTTTGGCTGGTGAACCAAAAGATCATGAAATGATTCTGTAGAGGCTACTAGTAGCATTACACTCAGTTTATCTATCAGATAAGAGGCCTGCAAATGGAAGTCGCCTCACGTCCTACGTCTGGTAATAACACTGATGCTGGGCCTTTTGTAACTGGTGCACCATTGATTAGCTCATGAGCCCACTTCCAGAGAACCTAATGATGAAAGGCAACTATATCTCAGAAGAGTATTAGATTTTGATGGGCTTTGTTTTTAAAGCATTTTTTTTCTTTCCTTTTTAAATGTTTAAATACTCCTGTGCTTTCTGTGGGGATAGGAAGAAGGTGACCAAATGGAAGTTAATGCACATACTTGGAATTGCATTTCCTAGGAAATTGGAAAGGCAGATGTTTTGAGGTTCAGTACAACTTACACCTTCAAATTACCCACATTGAACCAAAACTTCTGGCTGGGGGGGGAAATAATAGGCTGAATCTTACAGCTGTTTTGCTTTATTTCTAACTTTTAGTGAAACAGTTCCAATGATTAACCTGTTTCTGAAGAGACCTTATACACCTCTATCCTTCCCCCCTCTAACTTATTATCTTCCTATAACCTCTGGGCATCAGTGACAGTTTAAGGAAAAAAATACTGTAAATTTCAGAGAATAACTTTTTAAAGTATTCTTTAAGGGAAAGTTTATCATACCATAGAGAAAAGTAATAAGTTCCCTGGATCACTAGAAATATACCTTAGCTGTCTTCACTACTGGCCAAGCACAACAAGGTCCTAGTGTGTATAGTTTTATGACTGAGATCCCAGGGAAGTTATTTCATGTATTTCACTGACTCTTTTCCCAGAGCAATAATGAAATTTCACAGTATGAAAATGGAAGAAATCAATAAAATTATCCGTGATCTTTGGAGAAGTACCTATCGTGGACAAGGTAATTAACACGTGTCACAACTATTCCAAACCCCCTCTCCCCACCCATTGCTCAGTATGAGCTCTCACTATGCCACTGTCACTTCTTGGACCTCTTTATGAAGATCTCCTTGAGATTTTATTTACTGGTTGATACTTATTTGGCTAGGGGAGAGAGAGGGAGAGAGACACCTGCAGCACTGCTTCACCACTCATAAAGCCTTTCCCTGTGGATGGGGGCGGGGGGGGGGGGGGGGGTCAGCTAGAAACTTGATACTTGTGCATGATAGCATGTGCTCAACCAGGTGTGCCACCACCCAGCCCCCTCCTTGAGATTTTCTAAGAATTCTTATCTTGACAGAATCTCATAGCAAGAAAAAAAGTACAACGCTTTCTGTTTCAAAGTCTGACCGGACATCCATATTTGACTATGATGCACATTATATTTAACTGATGACATAATAGGTTCTGTTGAAGTGTAGATAGGGATAAGCTGAAAGATAAGAAGAAAATCATTAAGAGGAAACTCTTAACACAGGCACTAAGAAAAGCAGGAGTAGTAAGCCTGAGGGTTGAGACATTTGGGTTTTCTCTGACCAGGAATTCTCTTGAACCCTCTCAGCTACAGAAAAAGATTTCAAACCACTATTTCCCCAAGATAAGGTCACTCTCATACATTGTTCCAGGGGTTCACTTGATAATGGTGGTAAATGACAAATGGCTACAGAATATAAGTTCCTCTGAAATTGTCTTCTTCTTGAGTCAGATATTGAATACATAGAAATTCGATCTGATGCCGATGAAAATGTATCAGCTTCTGATAAAAGGCGGAATTACAACTACCGAGTGGTGATGCTAAAAGGCGATACGGCCTTGGATATGCGAGGACGATGCAGTGCTGGGCAAAAGGCAGGTATCTCAAGAATCTTTGGAACCACCTTTACACGGAGCTGACAGAAATGATGCCAGTTTGGTACATATTCCTACAAGTGCCCTTGAATGGCGGAGGACTCCCTGCTGCTCTGTGAGAGGAATCAGTATCAACCACACTCTCCAGTCCTGCTCAGCTCCTCCTGCAGCATCACTATATAAAGTCGGCTTTTAGGAAAGGAGCCAAAAACATTTTCATAGCAAGATTTAGAATAAGGAACTAAAGTTAGTTTATTGTTTCAGAGTATAGGTTACAATGTTACCAGTTAGAAGACACTACTATTTTGCCAGCCATCAAAAGAGAAAAAAATGCAGTTGTAATTGTAAAATGCATCCTGATTTCAATAGGAAGAGGGATGTTTTAGATTTACTGATAACTAGATCATAGGTTGAGATAAATGAGATGTTACATTATAAATCTTACTGAGAATACCATCACTACTCCCAGTCCTGCATTTGACCGGGGGACCATTTAAAAAGAAAATGGAGGGGCTCCATGGTTCAAGCCCCTGGTCTCACCTGAAGCGGGCAGCTTGTTGAGCTGTAAGGCAGTGCTGCAGGTGGCCCCTCTCACGTTCTCTGTCCTATCAAATAAAGAAGGGGGGAAGCAATAAATTTGTTGTGCAGCCACTGAGCCCCAGCAATAACCCCAGTAGCAATAGACCCACCAGTGCCACCCCTACTACCCTCACCACATGCATAGAGACTGGCTATAAGGCCAGGTTACATAGCACCTCAGGAAGCCGTCTAGACTACATCTGGAGTACTGAGCAAATCAAGAAAGGAGGAATGAAATGTTAGAGTCAGGTAAGTGGGACTTGCTTCCTTTGGAATGTTTGAGTCCTCTTAGTCACAGCTTCCTCCTTTCAGACTAGAAACAGGAGGCTGTACCAGACCTGCTTTTTTTTTTTTTTTAACAAAAATTCTAGAAGTGAATGTTCATGTTATCTCAGTTATTTCATAAACAATTTTCAGTTTTCGCTCAACTCCATGCATGCAATTTTGGTCTCAACCCAGACAGCTGATACCAATTCAGGGCACTGGCAGATTATTATCTTAATCATAGTCTGCAAGAATGACAAGTTTGTGATCTATAATCAGTATCCCCTACACTTTGATGATTTGCAGTGGTAGTTAAGGATGAGAAAATACAGAATTTGAAACATGTCTTTGGATTTAAAAAATACTTCCTGTATAAAAGTAGATTTAGCAGAGCAAGGGCCCAGGTCCAGGTCCCCAATCACTACATTATGCACAGGGATGAGCAGTGCTGTGTGTCTCCTCTGGCTCTCACTGTATTGCCTATCTTTAAAAAAAAAAAAAAAAAAAAATTAGAAGCCCTCTGGGAGTAGCTGAACCAATAATTCCAGGGCTAAACCCCAGTAATAATCTTGGCTGGGGAAAAAAGGAGGGAGAGAGGCTAAATTCTAAAAGCTTTTCATTAACAATAATTACTTTGTTTTAATACTTTATTTCTTTACTGAATGGAGAGACACACAGAGAGAGACCTACAGGACTGCTCCATCATTTGTGAAGATTTCCCCCTGTAGTTGGGGACCAGGGCTTAAATCTGGGTCCTTGAGCATTTTAACATGTGTTTAACCGAGTGTTTCACTGCCCAGCCCCACAATAATCCCTTTGTATTAAGGGAGAAAAACAACACAAATAGTTTGGTAGAAACAGCCTAGAATTTCCATTCAGACTCCATACTAAGTGGGTGGTAGTGATAGCAGCACTAGGATTCAGACCCGGGCTGTGCCTGCCCCCCGAGGCCTAAATCAGGACCCTGGTTTGTGTGATATGCCAGCCTCCCCTGTGTCCAAGAACTTAAAATCTACAGCCTGATTCACTCACTGATACCTGCTCAACCAGTGCCGGGGGGGAAGTGATTTATAGTTATACAAAATTAGTTCACACATCTGGAATAGTCCTACATGTGGGCCAGTGAAACAGCTCACTTGGATTTTGTCACACATGACCCAGATTCAAGCTGACACCCCACTGCTTTGAAGGAAACTTTAGTGCTGTGATCTCTTTCATTCTCTGTCTCAAAAAAAAAATACTGCCATGTTTTTAATTCTTTATACATCAGTGATTTCAGTTATCTGGAATTCACGGGATTGGGTTTCTGTTAACCAGGAGAGAGCCTCAGTTTCAGTTGTTCACATTTCCTGCAGCCGGACATAAATAAATCATCTTTCTGGGGACCAGAGAAGAGCTCAGCCAGAGTTCAACTAAGAGCATAGGACTTGCATTGTCCCCTACCTTCTCTTTCCCATCCCACCCACCAAGTTTTTTTTTTTAATTTCTAATTTTTTATTTTATTAGAATAGAGAGAGGGAGAGAAAGATTCCTGCAGACCTGACTTACTGCTAGACCAACCCCCTGCAGGTAGGGAGCAGGAGCTCAAACCCAGATTGTAATATGTGCACTTAACTGGGTGAACCATCACCAAATTTTTAATGCAAATTAGAATAGGATATCTAGTGCCCCTTTTTGGACCACAGGAGAGAGATTTAGGAATGACTAAGAAGAAAAATCTCAAATCTCTGCAAAGTACATAGTGTCCAGGTTTTCTAACAAGTCTCATCAAGGGAATAGCATAGCAGGTCATGACTTTAAAGTTGTTAATCTTATACCTACACTAACATTCTTAGTTACAAATAAATGGTCATTTATGAGATGGTCTTCATTAGTTCACAGCTCCCATTCTAGTCCCATAGAGAACTTTTGTGTATCAGAAGTAACAATGGCAGTGTCAGATGCTAAAATAAATCTTTCTTATATAAAATATAATTTCATTAGCGGATACCACCAGGGACAGGGGAAGGTGGGAAGGCTGATGAATGGACATAAATCAGAACAAAATGCTGATTTTCAATGGTGTATATCTAAAAATTATAATGATATAATGCTATGATAGTTCAATAAAAAGATGTATATATAATTTTTTTCAAAAATAAATAAATGGTAATGTATTTTTAATTTATGCTTATGGTATCCGTAGTTCAGGTTGTAGCTGATAAAAATTTCCAGGTATGGAGTCAACATCATAATGCTACAGTATTTTCTCTTTTTTCCTTCAAGGTTATCCGAGGGGCTCGGTACCTGCACTACAAATCTATTGCTCCTGGAGAGCATTTTTTTCCACTTTGTTGCCCTTGTTATTGCTATTATTTATAGCTGTTTGTTGGATAGAACAGAGAGGAGGGGGAGAGACAGACACCTGCTTCATTGCTTGTGAAGCGACCCCCCCTGCAGATGGGTAGCTGGGGGGCTTGAACTGGGATCCTTGCGCTTTGTGCTATGTGTGCTTAACCTGCGGGGCCACTTTGTTTCTGCCGGGGCTTTGTGCCTGCATTGACTACCACTTCTCCTTGTGGCCTTCCCCACTCTGTTCAGATGCACTGCTCTTCTCTGCTCTTCCTGGGGTATCCCTGTGGTGTCAGGAGCTCAACGCTGAGTCCTCATATATAGCTAAGTGCTTTCTACCCAGTGAGCTGCTATCTGCTGACTACTGGGTCACCTTCTCAACTGACCCTGTGGTAGATGAAGAAAAGGTCTGTGCGTGCTCTCAGCTTTGCTATTTTCCAGGTGTTGGCCTCACTCATCATTCGCCTGGCCCTGGCCGAAACATTCTGCTTAAACTGTGGCATCCTTGCCTTAGATGAGCCAACAACAAATCTTGACCGAGAGAACATTGAATCTCTTGCACATGCTTTGGTTGAGTAAGTATCTCAAATTTGGGATCAGGTTGTGGTACATTTTTAAGATTAAAGATCCTCTAGATATGTCTTCCTTAGGGAAACTAGCTTATACCAAACCTTCAGCATATTTTTTTTCCTCAAGGAGAAACACCACAGCACCGATTGGTATTCCCATGTGCCAGTGTCTCGCAAACAGTAACTGACCTGCTGAATGAACTATTTATTGCCCAGCCCCATTGACTTTACCTTTCAGTAGTCAAGAGCTTGTGAAGAGCAGCCCAAAACATCCTGTATCTCCCCACTGGAAAGTTCATGGTGAGGGTTTTCCTGTAAACCTACCAAAAGTACCCACATGTCACACACAGCTTTTTGCATGTGAAAACAAAGTTGTGGGGACTAGTAGTGCTAAATTAAGTCAAAGCCAAGAAGGTAAAATCGCAGGTACATTCATCTGTAGTTGGGTACGAACTTCAGGGATGGGTAGTATTGATTTAAGGACTATACTGGCAGAGGAAGGACACTTTCCTTGAGGGAGAAAAGCTATCTGGTACACTGATTCCAAGTAGGTTCTTTCTGGCAGAATGGAGACATCCTGCATTACCAGCAAGAAAGAGCTAGTGACTTAAAAACCTACGTGTATTCCACTCCAGGCAGTGGGGAAGTGGATAGTTAGAAGGAAAAGTTTCAGGTCTCAGCAACATAGCTAGTCACCTCAGCATATAGATAATGAGCAAAATGTTCTCAGTACACCCACTCAGGCTCCTTGTGTGTCATAGTAATGATGCATTTAGTGACTAGTGGTGGCAGGATTCTAAGTAGGCACAGCCAGCCCTAAGCAGGTAGCAAGGTTTGCACGTTATTCCCCTGGCCTAGCTGGTCTGTTTTTTGTTTTTTTTTTCCCTTTCCAGAAAGAGAAACTAGTACTAGTAAGAGGCAAGAAAGAAAGGAAAGAAAGAAAGAAAGAAAGAAAGAAAGAAAGAAAGAAAGAAAGAAAGAAAGAAGACCAAGGCAAAGGAGTCAAGTCAGACTTAAAAGTTGAGCAGCATAAATACTAAGGAAAGTTACTAAAACATATATCTACTTTAGTGAAACTTTTGTGTTCTTACCAGTGGTGGAGTCGGGACATGCCCCCACTGTCTGGAAAGTCTGAGCTAAAGGTCTGGGTCCACCACCACCACCCCCTTGTCCCTTACTTCCTGCAGGGCTGTCAGAGACCTGACGCACTTCATAGGAAAAACCTGGTTGTCACACACAGCATGCATCCCTGTGTTTGATGAGATTCTCAGTGACTTTCTCAAAGGAAGGGGTCACTATGTTTTCTAGTAATAAAATGTTCTAAATATATTGTTTCAGGATAATAAAAAGCCGCTCACAACAACGTAACTTCCAGCTTCTGATAATCACACATGATGAAGATTTTGTGGAACTCTTAGGGCGTTCAGAATATGTGGAGAAATTCTACAGGATTAAGAAGAACATTGATCAGTGCTCAGAGATTGTGAAATGCAGTGTCAGCTCCCTGGGGTCTTACGTTCATTGAAAATATTTCTGGTGTCAACTGTGCCATTAAGAAAATTTATTATTTGTGTCTAAGATTCTGAATTGGTAAGTTCTAGAAATCTTGTTTGTGAAATTTAGACTGATGCTCTAAACTTCAGCGTCCTCTAAGTGGCCTTGACAGCTGAACTCAGTTTTTCTCCTCCCCTCAGGCCTGAAACTACCAACTCACCTTTCATCACCAAGGCACTCACTGTTCAGAAGTAGGTTCTTACTGCATTGACAACAAATGGTTTGGGCATTAAAAAATAAAAAATATATATATATGGTGTTAAGTGTGACCTGAATTCATTTCCTTGGATGTGATTTTTTTTTAAAGCTCATTAAGTAAGCATTAATAATTTGAAGACTATCAGGAATGACATTTTCATATTTACCTATTCTGTTAACTGACTTTGAGCCTCAGTTTCCCCAACTAAAGTTTAAAGTAGTTGAGTGGGCATTTAGGGGGGTCACAAGAGTCTTCAGTAATCAGCTGTAATATTGCCCTCCTTAACCGTAAGGGAATACATTCGTGTACATTTCAGTGAGTGTCTGAAACTGACAGAGCTGAAACCTACATCTGAGCATCTATGATAAAGTTTACTTTGTAAGTTTAGTGCAATAAAAATTAGCAACATAGTAAAATAAAAATTATAATGCACCATATTAAGAATTAGGAGAATATGCTCCCACCCTACAAGTATCATTTACCATCTTCAAACCGCAGTTGACTGCAGGTAACTAAGACCAAGGAAAGTGAAACTCCGTATGAGAGACTACTGTAATTCTGTGCCCGTCATCGCTCATCTCCACATGTCTCCGCCATAGGTAGGCAGACTGGATGGTCTCCAGAGGAACTGCCTCACTGTGTACACCCCCCCTTTGGAAAGCTCTGACCAAGAACCAACTTTCCTTCACTTGGGGCCTCATTTGTTGCCCTAAAGAAGTCTAGTACGTTCCTGTTTGTCTAGCTTGTGTATCATCTCAGCCTTCCCCCGAGTCCTGATTACTCTCCAATTAGACAATCCAGTGTGAAATGCAAAGTGGAGGCTTTTGTGGTCCAGACAGTGTTTCTGAAAGAATGTGTGGTAGTGGGGGGAGCCTTAAACTGTAGTAGACTAATCATGGCCTTCAAAGATTGCATGGGCTTAATCCCTAGCACCTGTGATGTTAATCTTATATGGCAAATGAGACTTTGCAGAAATAATTAAGGCTAAGGACTTTAAAAGGAGGAAATTACCCTAGTGAGCCCTAAGTATAATTAAGCATATCATAAGGAGGAGAGAAGACAGTGTACTAGCAGACGTAAAGGTTGAGTGAAGAGCTTAGAAGGTGGAGGAAGCTCTCCAAGCCAAGGAATATCAGAGATGACTAAATGAAAATGCAAGGAAATACTTGCTTTTTGCTATGCCCAGAGAGCCCTGGTAAAGAGCCAGCACTGCTGACACCATAACTTTTAGCCCAGTAAACTGATTTCTGACCTCGTAACTATAATAGAATAAATTGTGGTTTGAAGCTGCTGACTGTGGTAATTTTTAAAGCAGCAATGGAAAACTATTACAGTATTCACTGTGTTATCAGCTGTCTTTCATGCATCTAAAGTGATACTCTTTTTTCTTCAAATTTCTCAGTTACTCAAATTGTTTTCAGTGTTGTGTGGTTCACGTGATGAATCCTGGTTGAGGAAGGCTGGTCCAGGCTCTCACCCAGCCTCTAGATTAATGGGCTAAACAGGATAGCCAGCATGACAGCCACCTGCCTTCCGTCTACTTCAAGGTCCCTTGTGACTTTGTTCAATCATCCTAAGTAGCTTTGCAAAACTATAGTTACCTATATTTTCTAAGCTTATATGATCTCAGATGCTAAGATAAAAAAAAAAATCTCGGAACAAAAATCTAGGAATTCTTAAATTAAGGGCAAATTTAGTCATACTAAAATATATAAAATAGCCCATGTGTTTTGCCCTAGGAACAAATAGGTTTGTGAATCATTGCCAAGGAAGTCACGGAGGGGGGATTCTGACAGGCCCCCCAACACTAACTACTATCTGATAAAATTAAACCCTCTAACGTCAAATTCATAACTTCACAAAGACCAAAAGTACTTTCTTAATTACTTGTTATTAAATCTATTCTTACAATCACCTTAATAGCAAAGTATCCCACTAAGTTATAATTCCAGGTACCTTCTATCAACATTGTTTGCAATACCCATTATTAAAAAAAGGCAATACAAGATACATACAGGTAATGAAATGAAGTTACTAACAAATTAGAATAGACTTCCCAGTTTCTTGTCTGGTTCCCCTGAAGCTATGGCTTCCCTTTCCCCCTTTTCGGAGTGTTTTCTCTCCCATGACCCATCATACTATTACTGTGTTGCCCCCTCCTCTTCCTCAGATTTGCCTGAAAGTCCCATCCCTGCCTAAATACATCTGCCTTCTGCCTCAGTCTCCACTTGTGCTGATGCCTGGCCTTTTCATGTTCTACCATGCTCCTGTGCACTCTCGGTCTGAATCTCCCTTCTCCTTTGCTATTTGATGATCTCACCCCTCTCAGCTTTAAAGCGATTCTGGAAAAGGAAAGCAGTGTGTGTAAATAAAATATTCTTAGTTTGGGTTCACCCAGAAGTGGAACCTGAGACAGTGACTCAAGTGAGAGTTTATTGTAGAAGACGGGGGATTATACAGAGAAGAGAGTAGCCAATGAAAAGTATATCTTTCAACCAGCCCTGTCGGCAGCTAAAGCTTAATCTCACAAGAATATTGGCTAAATCTGTACTCAGAATTGTTTTACCTGCAGGGCAAGAGAGCTGGGGTCATGTCAAGCCCTGAGATTTATCGCTGAGGTCTGTGCCAAAGCATTTGATTGGCTGTATGCCATGGTGGAGCTGCCTCTCAGGGTTTGGTTTGGTTTGGTTTGGCTTTTTAAGTGTATGTAGCACTTTTTTTTTTTTTAGTTTTCAGACAACTTATTTTAATCTTATCAATGCATATGATGGGGTGGGGGGAATAAAAACAGGCTACGTGGCAGTGAACCCAGTAGAGCACATGTTATAAAGTGAAGGACCCAGGTTCATGCCTCCATTTCTCCCTGCAGGTGGGGATGGGAAGCTTTACAAATGCTGAAGAAGCCCTGTACGTGTTTGCTCCCAGGGTTATCACTGGAACTCAGTGCCAGTACTATGAATCCATGGCTCCTGGAGTCCATTTTTCTTTTTTTAAGGAGTATTTATTTACTTATAAAAATGAAACACTGACAAAAACCATAGGATAAGAGGGGTACAACTTCACACAACTCCCACCACCAGAACTCCGTATCCCATCCCCTCCCCTGATAGCTTCCCTATTCTTTATACCTCTGGGTGTATGGACCCAGGGTCACTATGGGGTACAGAAGGTGGAAGGTCTGGCTTCTGTAATTGCTTCCCTGCTGAGCCCAGCTTTTGAATGCCATGCTTTTAGAAAGTGGGAAAAGCAGAGAACAGGAGACACCAAAGCACTGCTCCACCGCCTGCCTGTTGAGTTCCTGCTGTCCCATGTGGTGCTGAAGATCTAAACCAGGGTCTGTGCATGTGAAGGATTACACTCTACCTGCTGAGCAACCCACTGGATCCTCACAGTGCCCAGCTTCTAAATACATAGAGACTTTTCTTTTGCCTCCACAGTTATTGCTGGGGTTCAGTGCCTGCACTACAAATCCACTGCTCCTGGTGGCCTTTTTTTTTTTTTTCTGTTTTGTTGTTATTGTTGCCATTATTGCTGCTGTTGTTGGATAGGACAGAGAAATCAAGAGAGGAGGAAAAGACAGAGGAGAGAGAAAGCTAGACACCTGCAGACCTGCTTCACCGCTTGTGAAGTGACCACCCTGTAGGTGGGGAGCCCGGGGCTTGAACCAGGGTCCTTATGCTGGTCCTTGCACTTTGCACCATGTGCATTTAACCCGGTTAACTACTGCCCAGACCCCCCCCCCACATACTTTTTTAAGTGTGATTAACAGTGTGCAGTAAATATAGCATTTGATACATGTGTAAAATTCATCAATTTTCCACAAAACCTCCAGCCTAAGTCCTCCACCATCATGCACCAGGATCTGAAAGCTCTCCCACTTAAACCCCTGCCCACCCCTAGAGTCCTTTACTTCTCAACTTCTGCCCATGAGTGAGGTCATTCATTACTCATCTTTCTCTTTCTAGCTTATCTTACTTAACGTGGTTACACACACACTTTTTTTCCCTTTTTGTTGCCATTGTTGTAGCCTTGTGATTATTATTGTTGATGCCATTCATTGTTGGATAGGCCAGAGAGAAATGGAGAGAGGAGGGGAAAACAGAGGGGGAGAGAAAGACACCTGTAGACCTGCTTCACCGCCTGTGAAGCGACTCCCCTGCAGGTGGGGAGCTGGGGACTCGAACCAGGATCCTTACGCTGGTCCTTGCACTTTGCTCCATGTGCATTTAACCCACTGCACTACCACCGACCCCCCCCCACACACACACACACACTTGTAAAGTAGAAAGTAAGGAAGGTTCAAGATGTTAGTATAGGAAGTAGGAAGCTCCTGAGCTCACCTCGCACAGATACACTAAGCATACGGTTGTATGTACTAATCCGTGAAAAGTGCCTGAGGATGAGCTGAACGCCAGCTCCACACGAGACAAAAGAATGGTAGCCTGAATGGGTAGAAGAGGCAGAGGTGCAGAATTCAAGAAACTGTAGCACTGACATAGACTCAAAACCAAGAGGGCTACCCCATATCAGGCCCCTAGCCTGTAAGCCTGCATTAGAAATAGAAGCTCCCCCCAAAACATGTAGCTTTGAAAACCTGTGGGGCTTGAGAACATGATGTCCATGGAGTGGTGGGGAAAGAAAAGCCAGGCAGAGTCGTCCCAGAGCTTGACACAAAAGTATTAATTTGACCAGATAGGTGACTCTGGATAGAGTGAGGCTGCAGGCTCTAGTCCCAGTACTGGGTATGCTGGAGTAGTGCTCTAGTTTCTCTCATAAAAAATTATATTTTTTTTTCTTTGTCTCTTCCACAAAATGAATCTTAAATAAAAACAGCACATAAGGATCCCAGTTCTAGCCCCCGGCTCCCCACCTGCCCAGGAGTCGCTTCACAAGTGGTGAAGCAGGTCTTCAGGTGTCTTTCACTCCACCTCTCTGTCTTCCCCTCCCCTCTCCATTTCTCTCTGTCCTATCCAACAACAACAGCATCAATAACAACAATAAAAATAAATATATTTTTTAAAAAATAGTAGCTTTAACCACATCTAAATAATGCATAAGGGCTCACTAGCTAATAAAAAGCATCCTTGGATGTGTGTGTGCGTGTGCACATGTGTGTACAAACACAAAGGTCTGTTGGCACTCCCTCTAGTGACGAGGGCAGGGGTGGGCACTTTTCACTTATCCTCCACCTGACAAGAGTTGCAGTGGCAGACACCATTTTAGCCACCTACTAACTCGAGAGGACAGACTTGCCAAACATCCTGGCCTTGTGCAGGGTCAACTGGCCCTGTCATGTCTCCCCTTAAAGCCAGCCTACTGTCCTCCTGCTGAAGCCAGAGGAGCTCTTAAGGGATACAAGCCAAGGCATGCCATCTGCACCTGTCCTTGGCCTCACTACAGCTTGCTGGTGCCATCAAGTAAGGGAATTAGACACTCACTCATCTAGAATCTTGACTCTTACAGCTAACCCCGCCCTCAAGGGGACACCCCTAGCTCACTGGATTTGGAAGTCAGTGTTGTGTGACTATGGCTCTAAGGTCCACACACAGCTGCAAGGTCATTAGGGTCTGACCTCCAATCAGTGTTTAAAAAAAAAAAAAATTAAGTAACAGAAAAGATGCCCCTCTTTGGAACAGAGAAGGTTGAGGGAACCCATCATGCTGCCCAGACAACCACAAAGGTTTGAGAGACAGCCAAAGTAGGGCCAAGTAGAAATGATCAACACCTACAAAAGACGAAGAAAGGCAGTTGTTTCATCTAATACATAGAACCAGTTAAGCAAAATAAACAGGTTTCAAACAAAGGAACAAAACAAAAATGCCTTAGTAAAACAATGGGAAGCAATCTACCAGATAAAGAATTCAAAAACCGACAATATACAAAAGTGAGCCAAAGAGCTAACTAAGTAGAATATGTTACCCTGTATGTGGCCCAGGTTATATATGGCCCTGGTACCATATGGGAATATTATAGCAACTGGAAAGCTCAGATGTGTCTCTTTATCTGAATTTTAAAAAGCTGACCCAAGAGCAATGAAATCAGCATGTATATGGCACAAGCCCTACCACAAATTCAGTATTACAGAAAAGTACCTATCAGCAGCCCAGGAGGTGGCAAAGTGAATAAAATAAAAGCATTGGACTCTTAAGTATGAGGTCCTTAGTCCAAGCCCCAATACTGCATGTGCCAGAGGAATGCTCTGGTTCTCCCTGTCTCTCCTCATTAATAAATAATTTTTTATTTTTAAAAATACAAATCAAAAGTCAGAGTTGAAAAACACAGCAGCTAAATTTAGGGATCCAGTTGCAAACTTAAAAAAAAAAAAAAAAAGAACAGTAAATGAGCTTGAGGAGCCAGGTGGTGGTGCATCTGGTAGAGTGCAAACATCACAGTGCACAAGGATGGAGGTTCAAGCCCCCAGTCCCTCTACAGGGGGGGAAGCTTCATGAGTGGTGAAACATTGTTACAGCTGTCTTTCTCTTCCCCTTTTTATCACCCTATTTCCTCTTAATTTTCTGTCTTTATCCTAAATAAATAAAATATTTTTTAAAAGACAAAGTATGTAGGGTTTACATACAGTCTTATCCACATTTAAAAAAGAAAACATTTAGACCAGGTAGGCTTGATAGCTATGCAGACACAGTCATTCATTAAAAAGCAGCAGAATACACTTTTCTCATGTGCTCATGGAACATTTCAGGATAGATCATGTGTTCACCACACAAGCTTCAAACTTAAGGAAACTAAAATTATATCAAGCAATTTTTGGTTCACAGTTGTATGAAAGTAGAAATCATTCACAAAGATAAAGCTGAGGGTGAAAGAACAAAGGTGTAGAGATTAAGCAATACGCTACTGAATTAGCTACAGATAACGAAGAAAGGCGTATCCTGAAACAAATGAAAATGAAAATCCACATATCAAGTTTTACAGCGTGCAACTAAAGTGGATCTCAGAAAGACACAGGGACATGGGCTTAAACAATAAATTATTAAAACTAAGGTATTGAGAAAAAGAACAAGTGAAATACAACATCAACAGAAGAAAAAACACAAAGATCAAAGCATAAATAAAAGAGACTAGATAGAGAATGGAAGAAATCAATGAAACTAAAAGCTGGTTCTTTGAAAAGAAAGTTCACCTTTAGCTAGACTCACCAAGTAGATAATAGAAGAGGCAAAAATAAAATTAAGAAGAAGTTACCCCTTTTGTGGGCCAACAGAATATCACAGAAATACAAAGAATAATGAGAGAATGCTATAAAAAATTGTATTCTAACATTTTCACAACCCAGAAGAAATGGATGAGTTTCTAGAATCATGCACATTGAGTCAGGAAGAAACAGCAAATCTGAGTAGACTACTTATCAATAAATAAATTGAGCCAGTAGTCAAAAATTTAAAAATAAAAGTCCAGGGGCAGATGGCTTCATGGGGGAATTCTACTAATCAAAAAGTAGTACTTTTTGAATTCTTCCAAAAAGTCATAGAATACTTCCAAGCTCATTTCATAAATCCAGAATTGCCCAATACACAAAGCACCGACATATAAATAAATCCAACATCCCCAATGAACATGGATAAAATCTCAACAAAGTTTTATTAAAACAGATCAGTAACACACTGAAAGGATTGTACATTATGATTCAATAGGAGGCATTCCAGGGATGCATGGGTTTAACATACCCAAAATGGCCTACGTGATACATCCCATCACATCAACAAGTTGAAGGCTGAAGTCACACCATCACAGCTGGTGAAGTGGCACAGTGGTAGAGCATTGGTCTTATACATGTGTGGTGCTGTGTTTGGGTTCTCCTCTTCCTGCCCAACACACACACAAAATCTTTCAAAGCAGCAAATAATAATAATGGGGGGGGGGCTAGGCAGTAGCTCAGTGGCTTAAGTGCTCATAGCACAAAGCACAAGGACCAGCCTAAGGATCCTAGTTCCAGCCCCTGGCTCCCCCCTGCAGCAGGGAGGGGCAGGGCGGGGCAGGGCAGTGAAGCAGGTCTGCGGGTGTCTTTCCCGGCTCTATCTTCCCCTCCTCTCAATTTCTTTCTGTCCTGTCCAACAATAGTAACAACAACAAGGACAACAAAAATGAGAAAAATGGCCACCAGGAACAGTGGATTCATAGTGCAGGCACAGAGCCCCAGCAATAACCCAGGAGGCAGACACACACACACACACACACACACACACACACACACACAAATCATGATCATCAGTAAAGGTAGAAAAAAAGTATTTGACAAAATTCAACATCCATTTATGACCGAAGTTCTCAAGGTGGATGTAGAGAAAACATAGCTCAGCATAACAGATGTCATTTAGAGCAAGAAGAGCTTTTCTCTAAGATGGGCAACAGGACAAGGATGCCTCCTATACCACTTTTTGTTTTCCCAAAGCACTTCTCAGCTCTGACTTAAGGTGGTGCTGAGGATTGAACCTGGGAGCTCAGAGCCTCAAGCCTGAAAGTCATTTGTATAACCATTATGCTATCTCCCCCCCAGCCCTTCCCTATCTATTTTTATTTGGCATACTAATGAAAGAACAATCAGGCAAATGATGAAAAAAAAAAAGAGTCATCAAAATCAGAGAAAGGAAGAAGAAAAACTTTCACTATTTGCAGGTGACAATTTTCCCACCAGGTTTATTGCTGGTGCTCTATACACAACAATTATACCACTCCCAGCAGACATCTTCCTCTAGAGAGAAGGGGACACACACACACACACACACACACACACACACACACACACACACACACACACACACAGAATGAGAATGAATATGACCATAGCCCTACTTTGCAGATCAAAGCCCTACTTTGATGCTGTTTGCTTTCAGAGGGAAAGTAAAAGACAGGGAAAGAGGGTGGATGTGGATAGCATAGTGGTTATGCAAAGAGACTCTCATACCTGAGGCTCCAAAGTCCCAGGTTCAATCCTTAGCACCACCATAAACCAGAGCTGAGCAATGCTCTGGTAAAGAAAACAAAACAAACAAACAACAAAAAAATGGGGAGAGGCAGACAGAGCTACCATGCCTCTATTTCACCATTTACCATCTGCAAAGCTTTCCCTTTTGGTCATGCACACATGTAGTGTCTGGGACACAAACCCAGGTCCCAGCACAAGGCAAAATGTGCACTCTCCTGGGTGAGCCACCTGCCAGCCTCCAGCAAATGGTGCTTTGTATATAGAAAACAGAAAACCTCAAGATACCACCCCCAAGCCATCAGAATAAATGAATTAAGAGATGCAGGATACAAAGTCAAGATACAGAAATTGGTTGCATTTCTTTGAAACAATGATGATGATAATAAGAGAAATCACCAACTCTAGGACTGGAGAGGTAGCTCATCAGCTAGAGTGCATACTTTGCCATGCTAGACCCAGGTTTGAAGCCTGCTACCACATGGAAAGTGCTATGGCACTGGAGAAAGTTCCAGTACTGCGATGTCTCTCCCTCTTGCTTGTATTCTCTCTCACTTAGTGTGCCTGCTATATTGTGTGCACAACCCAGGCTTGAACTTGACCCCCATCACATTGGGAAGCTTTGATGCTGTGGTGTCTGTCTCTATATACAAAAAAAAATCCATTGTGGGAGTATGTATGTTCCCTCTCCCCCCTCTTTCTCTCCCTCCCTCCCTCTGACTTAGCAAATCAAATATTTTTTTAAAAAATACTTGACCACCTGCACTAGAGAAGCATCACCAGCAGTGGAGCACTGATGGATTATTCTCTACCTCCCCCCTCCCTGATTTCTGTCTTTATCCAATAAATAAAATATATTTTTATTATCTTTATTTATTGGATAGAGACATCCAGAAATCAAAAGAGGGTGATGGAGAAGGAGAGAGACAGAGACACCTGCAGCCCTGCTTCACCATTCACAAAACTTTCCCTTTGCACGTGGGGACTGGGGGGCTTGAACCTGGGTCCGTGAGCATTGTAATGTGTGCTCAACCAGGTGTGCCACCATCCAGCCCCAATAAAATATTTTAAAATACTTGAATCCATAAAGTTCCTAGAAGAAAATATAGTTATTAAACTCCTTGACATTAGTCCCAGTGATAGTTTCCTGATTTGATCCAAGAAACAAGTGGGAAAAAAAGTGAAGCTAAAAATAAAAATACTACACAGCAATGGCAACTATCCAAACAATGAATAGAAAACATACTGATGTGAGTATATACAAATCACACACACATCCAAGATACATAAAGAACTCATAAAAAATCTTTTTTACACTGAAAAAGAAAGTTCCTCAACATAAGAGCATATATGACAAACCCACAGCTAGCGTCAGGCTAAGTGGGGTAAAACTAAAAGCATTTTCCCTAAGATCTGAAACTAGGTAAGGATGTCCACTCTCACACTATCACTCAGCCTAGGCCTGGAAGGAAGGCATTGCTAGAGCAATCAGCCAAGAAAAAGAAAATAATATAAGTTGGAAAATATGAAGATACCATCTTTTGTAAAAAAAAAAAAAAAAAGTAATATAGAGAATGCACACACATACACAAACACACAACTGCTAGAAGTTAGGAAAGTATTAGGATACAAAATGAATGTACTTAAATCTGTCATTTCTATAAACAATGAGAGAGAAGGAAATAAAGAAAGCAATCCCATTTTGCAAGCTCAGACCTACAGGGTTGCAGAGGTTACACAGGCTCCTGTGCTGAATATGGGCCCCAGATCAGATCAATAGGGTTTACAGTTAATGGTATATATATACTTTGGGGAGCTACTCTCTATCCTGATCCAGCTTTCAATTCCTATTTCCAACTCTGGCACCATCTCCCCAGACAATACCTTTAACCCATCTGCATGTTAGCTGTCAGGCTCAGGCAAAAATTAGTAAAGTCATGGGCCCCTTGGAATATACCTAAAATAGACTTCCTAGCTTTTTCCAAAATTGAGACCCCAAGTCTCATCTGCTATATTCCTACCCTTAGGTTCTAATTATTAAACAACTTGTTCTGATTTATAGCTTTTCCAGCCACCAAGTTGCAGATACTACCAAGGTGACTTCCCTGGGCAGACAACCTCACCAGTGTGTCCTAGAACCCCACCTCTCCAGAGCCCTGCCCCACTAGGGAAAGAGAAAGGCAGGCTGGGAGTATGGATCAACCTGCCAATGCCCATGTTCAGCGGGGAAGCAATTACAGAAGCCAGACCTTCCACTTTCTGCACCCCATAATGACCCTGGGTTCATACTTCCAGAGGGTTAAAGAATAGGAAAGTTATCAATGGAGGGGATGGGATGCTGAACTCTGGTGGTGGGAATTCTGTGGAATTGTATCCCTCTTACCCCACAGTCTTGTTGATCATTATTAAGTAAGTAAATAAATGATGAGGACAGGAAAAAAAAATCTTTACAATGATCACTATAGGACATTATTAAAAGAAAGGGAAACTGAAGGAAATGGAAGGATAGCCTGTGCTAGTGAATGAGAAGAATAAGTATCATTAAAATTGTCATCTTACTTAAAGCAGTTTATAGACTCAGTATAATCCCTATCAAAGTGAAATTTAAGAAAATCAAACAATCCTAAAATTTGTGTAGAACTACAAAAGACCGTAGTCAAATTCTGAGAGAAAGAAAAACATGCTCTCAACTTCCAATAATACTACAAAGCAGCAAGAATTAAAACAGTATAGTACTGGGAACAAAAGGCCACTGAAACAAAGTTCCATTGAAGGAACAAAAGGCCACTGAAACAAAGTTTCAAAAAGGCCACTGAAACAAAGTTCCATTGGCACTCAGGCCAATGGAACATAATAGATACCCCATAAATAAATCAATATATAAATAAATTGCTAATATATTACAAACCCGTATAAAGGGAAAGGGAGTTTAGGCAAATGGTATTGGGGAAATTGGACAGTCACATGCCCCAAAATGAAACTAGACCTTCTCACCCTCATACACCAAATTGAACTCAAAGTGGATTAAAAACTTGCCTATTAGACCTGAAGCTATAATAAGTACCTTAAATACTTTAAGACCTTAATGTGAGAGACATATATTTGAAGATTTACACCCACTGGCAACAGAAACAAGAAAAAACCGACATGGTCCTGGAGGACTTGCCAGTGCTGTGCTCTTATACACATTCATATGCTTCTTAAATAAAACGAAAAGTCAGCTCGGGAGCAGTGAAATCACACATATGTGAGGTCCCGGAACAGCAAACAACAACAACAAATTAAATGATCATACGATCCAGAAGTTCTACCTCTGTCTATTTAGCCAAAGAAAATTTTTTTAAAAAAAAAGTATTGGTATGCTTCTAAGACCCCTTCTATTTCATTGGTTTAATCCCCCTGCTTAACACTGTATTCTATTTACATAACCATTGTTAACTAAGCACTACCCTGTCTGCAGGGCATTGGTTTAATCCCCACTGGTTCATGTCTTTTTGCTCTGCCCCCTCTCGTACTACACCCTGATTTGCACCAGTCTCTTTTCGCTCCACCCTCTCTATGTCACATCCTGTTTCCACCCTACTTGGCGAGTATATATATAAGGACAGGATTGTGATTATATATAGTTTAGATGGCTTAGATTGTGCTGCGTTCCACATGAGTAAAGAGATAATGCTTCCCAGCTCAACCATGAGTCCCTGGTCGTCTGTCTCCCGCCTGCGAAGCTAGCCCGGCAAGAAGAAGAAGGATGATGAAACCTGTATCACTGCAGCCTTCTGTACAAAAGCCAAGATAAGGTAACAACCTAAATGTCCATAAGTAATGAAGGGTGGTCCAGGAGATGGTGCAGTAGATAAAGCATTAGACTGTCAAGCATGAGGTCCTACATTCAATCCCCAGCATCACATGTACCAGAGTGATGTCTGGTTCTTTCTCTTTCTCTTTCTTCTTATTTTTCTCATTAATAAATAAACAAAATCATTAAAAATCTTACATAAAATAAGTCATGAAAGTGTGATGCACACACACACACATGAATACAAATACTGTCCAGTCACAATAATGAAATCCTGTCATTTTTTGGCAATGTGGATGAATCTTGGAGGTATCATGCTAAGTGAAATTATTGAGAGAGATAAATTCCAGGGAGGAAATTCAGTAGGAGAGCACATACCTTACATTCATAAAGCCCTGGGTTTGATTCTCAGCTATTCATAAAAAGATGGTGGAGCAATGCTGTAAGGTCTCTCAAGGGACCAGCAGATAGGTTACCCAAAAAAGCACAAAAGTTATCGTGGGCAAGAGGCTAGGTTCAAGCCACAGGTCACAACATAGAAGCAAAGGAACAAGCAAAAGCAGATGAAGACAAAATTTTGGTCTTGGAAATCAGCACTTTGATGAGGGGTGAGGTAAAGCAAAACATCTTGAAGAGATAGAAAACTGTACTTCTGAAACAGTCTTGTAAATCAAGAATACTTCAAAACCAAAATAGTTCCTTAAAAATAATAGAAGAGCAACAACAATGGAAAAAGATGGGTAACAGGAGAGGATTCATAGTGCAGGTACCAAACCCCAGTGATAACCATGGAGACAATAAACAGGAATAAAAGCAGAAAATATGGCACATAGACTTGTTGTGATGATCTTTTTATAATGCTTGTAAAAGGAGTATCTTTGGGCAAATATATAGATAGATGGCAGCAAAATGTCCCCAAAGCCCTCTGGAAGTTCTTGGGATAGACACCTCCTTTAACTCTCATCTAATCATTACATGTTAGGCACCTATCAGTAATTTTCACATACGTATTCAGTCCAGATCTCTCCTACACTATTGACTCATTCTCCTCCCTACTGAATACCTACTTGTATTTGAGTACTTAAGACATTTGAAAAAAAAAAAAAACCAGTCTTTGGTGCCCGACTCCAAACTCAATCAAATCCTGTTTTGAGTTTCCCTTTCTGTTCTTTCTCAACTTCTATTTATGAGTGGGATCATCCCATACTCGTCTTTGTCTTTTAGGAGACCCCCAAATGTTCATCAGCAATATTCTAGCCTTTAGGTTCATGATTAGTCAATAATTTTTTGGCTTCAGATGTTAACTCTTCTTTCAGCCACCAGGTTCCAGGTGCTAGCATGATGCCAAACAGACTTCCCTGGGCAGACGACCCCACCAATATGTCCTGGAGCCCTGCTTCCCCAGAGACCTGCCTCACTAGGAAAAGAGAGAGGCAGGCTGGGAGTATAGATCGACCTGTCAATGCCCATGTTCAGCGGGGAAGCAATTACAGTAGCACCGAGGGTTAAGCGCAGGTGGTGCAAAGCACAAGGATTGGTGTAAGGATGCTGGTTTGAGCCCCAGTCTCCCCACTTGTAAGGGAGTCACTTCACAAGTGGTGAAGCAGGTCTGCAAGTGACTGTCTTTCTCTCCCTCTCTGTCTCCCCTCCTCTCTTCATTTCTCTCTGCCCTACCCAACAATGATTACATCAATAACTACAACAATAAAACAACAAGGGCAACAGAAGGGAATAAAAAATAAGTATTTAAAAAAAAAGAATAGGAAAGCTTTTAGGGGAGGGGTTGGGATACGGAGTTCTGGTGGTGGGAATTGTGTGGAGTTGTACCCCTCTTACCCTATGGTTTTTGTCAGTGTTTCCTTTTTATAAACAAAAATAAAACAATCCTCATCACAACCCCCCCATCGTGAATTTCTGTTAATAGCAACTTTGTTTTTCCAATTATTCAGTCTAAAATCTTAACATTATTATTATTATTATTTATCTTAATCCCATCTCCAGTCCATTAATTTAATACGATGGGTTCAACTTTCTGAATATATCCAGAATCTGACCATGTGTTATCTATCATCTAAACCACCATTGTTTTGAGCCAAGCCACCATCATCTTTAACTGGAATAATCTGTGTAGCTGTCTAACCACTGTTTTGTTGCTGCCCTCACCCCAGTTTAACATTTTACTGGAGGATTAATGGTTTATAGTTCAGTTGTTGACACACAGGTACAATTTCTCATTGTATCATCATAGGTTTCTGCAAAACACTCTTACCCCTAACTCAGGTCACTTTTCAACACCATCTATCAGGACCCTAGCCCCTCCCCACTTCTTACTTTCCTTCTCCTGTTTGTTCTTACCACAAAAGAGTCATATTTTTTAAAGTAAATCTTTAATGTTTCTCACAAGCAACTGTGAGACCACTTTACAAATTAAAAGCAAGCACACAAGCCTGTAGATAATAAGAATTGAATTTCTCCACATGAACTCACATAAAAATAAATTTTTAAAAAAACATTGGGAACGGGGGTCGGGCGGTATTGCAATGGGTTGAGTGCACATGGCACCAAGTGCAAGGACCAGCATAAGGATCCCGGTTTGAGGCCCCAGCTCCCCACCTGCAGAGGAGTCACTTCACAGGCGGAGAAGCAGGTCTGCAAGTATCTATCTTTCTCTCCCCGTCTTCCCTTCCTTTCTCTATTTCTTTCTGTCCTATCCAACAACAATGACATCAATAACAACAACAATAATAACCACAACAATAAAACAACAAGAGCAACAAAAGGGAAAAAATAGTCTCCAGTAGCAATGGATTCCTGGTGCAGGCACCAAGCCCCAGCAATAACCCTAGAGGCAAAAGGATAAAAAAAAATTAGAAACAAGCAAATAGTCTCTAGGACTTTATGACAACTATAGTGGTTATCATTGGGAAGGTGGGGGCACAGAACCTTGGTGGTGGGTGTGGTGTGTAAATATATATATATGTATATATATATATATATATATATATTACTTTTATAATCTTGTATAACCATTATTAACCACAAATAGAAAAAAGTGGAAAAATAAACATATATATATATATATTAAGCCTAAAAAAGCTGAGTTTCTCACTGATGGGAAATTACGTTGTTTTTTTTTTTTTTTAGTTATTTATTATTGGGTAGAGAAAGAGAAATGAGAGGGGAAAGGGAGATAGAGAAGATAAGAGACAGAGAGACACCTGCAGCCCTGCTTAACCACTCGTGAAGCTTTCCCCCTGCAGGTGAGGACCAGAGGCTTGAACCTGGGTCCTTGTGCACTGTAATATGAGCACTTAACCAGGTATGCCACCGACTGGCCCCGGAAATTATGTTTTCTTAACAGGAAAGGGGTGGGTCTGTAATAAAAATCCTGCAGTGCTGGAATGGATCTAAAGTATCAGTATAACATTATAGTTCTGGAATATAAAGGATTTCTACTTCTCTAATAGGAAGGACTGCCAAGTCTACTTGTCCATAAACATAATGATGAAAACACAAACAAAAAAACTTGTCAAAATAAACTTTCTCAGAACTTTTAGAACTTTGGAGACTAAAGACTCGTAACACTCCAATGAACATTTATACAGCAAAAGAACCCCCGAGAGAAAAGCAGTAGCATTTTAAACTCCCCTGAACTCATGTCCATTCTCCTCATCTCTGCAATACATTTGAAAACCAACAACCCCACAGCCAAAGTACCTGTGAAAACTGGCATCCTCTGACAGGAGAAGAATGGATTAGGAGTTCCCAGGAACTGTCGGCCTTGGAGAGCCTGCCACTATTTGACCGTCTGAAAGCTCACAGCCTCCCTCCTCGGACCTGTCTTTATCTGACCAGGCTCCAGTGCAGTCATCAGCCTATCTGCTGCAAGCAATCAGTGGTGATTGGCTACAACTGCAGCTGCCTGAATCGCCAGGCTTAGCTGGAGCCAACAAGAGTGTAACTAAAAATATTAAAAGCAAAAATTGCAGGAGGAAATGTGCAGGGGAGTTTTGACAAGTTTGAACATATTGGCAATTTGAAGTGTGGGGTGTGTGTGTGTGTGTGTGTGTGTGAGAGAGAGAGAGAGAGAGAGAAAAAGAGAGAGAGAGAGCTAGTTTTGTATACATTCAGGAAAGACCTGAGAAGGTCCTAAGTGCTCACATCTGACTGAAATTGAAAACCTACACAAGCAAACAATGGAGGCTAAAGCATAGTTTTAATTGCCTGCTAGAAATTAAAACATAAACGAGCAGGGGGTGGGGCAGTAGTACATCCGGTTAAGTGCACATGGTACAAAGCTCAAGGACTGGCTTATGCATCCCGGTTCGAGGCTCCGGTTCCTCACCAGCATGGGGGTCGCTTCACAAGCAGTGAAGCAGGTATGCAAGGCGTCTTTCTCTCCCCCTCTGCCTTCCCCTTCTCTCTCTCTCTGTCCTGTCCAACAACAACACCAACAATGCAAAAAGATGGGCGGCAGGAGCAATGATTTCATAGTGTAGGCACTGAGCCCCAGCAATAACAAATAAATGGAGGCAAATAAATGAGTAAATAAATAAAGCAGTAATGTAAGCTGTCTCTGAGGAACCCCAGAGAGCTGGTTATATGCTCAGGAACTGGGGAAAACATTGAATGAAAACTCATCAATCAGAGACTATCTCATTAAACAGGTAGAATTATTTCTAGATAACCAGAATGAGTTGAAAAATACAAAAACAAATATTTACTAAAGGAATTTAACAGCCATATCTGGCCAAGAAGAAAAATCATTGAAGTTGACAACAGTCTGCTGAAATTAACCAGTCTGAGGAATAGAAAAAAGTGTACAGATGCTAATAGACCTGTGAAACACTGCCAAGAATATCAACGTTTCTGGAATAATGGGGGCCTCAGAAGGAACAAAAAGGCAGTAGACTGTCTGAATAGCTGATAGTATTCTATAATGATGAAAAGCTCACAAGGAAGAAATGACAATTGTAAACACACACTTAATGGGGCCAGGGTGGCACACTTGGTTAAGTGCATATATTATCAAGCACAAGGACCCAAGTTGGAGCCCCCACTCCTTACCTAAGCAGGTCTGCAGGTGTTTATCTTTCTCTCCCTCTACCTCTCTGTCCTCTCTCAATTTCTCTTTGTCCTATCTAATTAAAATAGGAGGGGGAAAAAGGGGGAAATGGCTGCCAGGAGTGGTGGATTTATAGTGCCGACACCAAGACCCAATGATAACCCTGATGGCAAATAAATAAATGAACAAATAAATTAAATTAACACACACACTTACCAATAGATGTATGCTTTTGAGTTTCAAGGGGAAACCTTACATAAAGGGTGAAATAAATCATTTCAAAAGTATAATCCTTACTTATTATGCAGTAATAATAGCATTGCAGACTTCAATACCCCCCTTTCAATAATGGATGGAACAAAGTAGGAAACCAAAAAGGAAACAGAAAACTTGAGTGATAGTATAAACCTGTTAGACCTATCAGACATCTGTAGAACATTCCACATAACATAAGCAAGATTCTTCTCAAGTGGTCATGGAGCCCAGCAGACCATGTTATGCCATGAAAACATGTCAAGTACAAAAAACAGTAACTTTGCAGTGGAGAAACTCGGTAGAAGGCACTTTAACTAAGTGGCCAAGTGTAATATCATCATTAGAAGTAAATACCTGGTCGGGCTGTGGCACACCAGGTTGAGTTCACATGTTACAGTGCACAAGGATCCTGGTTCAGTCCTTCAGGCCTTACTTCCAGTGAGGTAAACTTCATGAGTGGTGAAGCAGTGCTGCAGGTGCCTCTCTCTTGCATACGCACTCTGTCTTTCTCTCTTGTGCTCTCTCTCTCCCGCTTTCCTCTCAATTTCTGTCTCTATCAAAAACCAGTACAATTTTTTAATTTTTAAAAAGAAGAGAATGGGGCAGGAGGGGGGAAGAGTCAAGACAGCAGCTTGAGGACAACACCTGGCCTATTTGCAAAAAAAAAAAAAAAAAAAAAAAAAGCCACTCTAAATCCAGGAATTCCAAGTGACAGCAGGCTAATAGGAGAGAAACTATAGAGAAAGGGACAAAGAGGAATCATGATGAAATATTATAACACACCTTTAAGCTGGCAAAACGCTGTTAAAAAGGACAAAGGGAGGGAGTCAGTCACTAGCGCAGCAGGTTAAGCACACATGGTGCAAAGCTCAGGACCAGCCACGGTTCGAGCCCCAGCTCCCCACCTGCAGGGGAGTCGCTTCACAAGCGGTGAAGCGGGTCTGCAGGTGTCTATCTTTCTCACCCTCTCTCTGTTTTCCCCTCCTCTCTCCATTTTTCTCTGTCCTATCTAACAACGACTACATCAACAACAACAACAATAATAACTACAACAACAATGAAAAACAAGGGAAACAAAAAGAAAAAAAAAATATATATATATATATATATATATATGACAAAGTGTAATGGAGCAGGCACCGCCAAGTTGCAGATGCTGCCTGACACCAACCTGACTTCCCTGGGCAGATGACCCCACCAATGTGTCCTGGAGCCCCACCTCACCAGAGCACTGCCCCACTTGGGAAACAGAGAGACAGGCTGGGAGTATGGATCGACCTGGCAACGACCATGTCCTGTGGAGAAGCAATTACAGAAGCCAGATCTTCCACCTTCTGTACCCCAAATAAATCTTTAGTTCATACTCCCAAAGGGAGAAAGAATAGGGAGTCTTCCAATGGAGAGGTTATAACACTCTGGTGGGAAATGTATGGAATTGTAGCCCTCTTATCCCACAATCTTGTTGGTTATTATTAAATAACTAATAAAAAAGACTGAAAAAGTAAAATAAAATAAATAAATATTAAAAAGAAAAAATAAGTTAACAAGCTACACACACACTCAAGGGTTCCAATCTGCTGTTAGTTCCCAACTCTTGAAAAAAAGACTGGGAATCCAAAACCAACCGACTTTCAAGAAAGCCAATTACATAAAAGGAAAATGTCATTAATGTTCGGGGCTCCAGCAGGCCGGGCTAGCTTCGCGGTGGTAGACAGAGACGACCAGAGACACACGGCTGAGCTGAGAACGCAGTTTAATCTTTATTCACGAGCGGGCAAACGTGCTCTCCTGTCTTTCTCCTCTGGCAGCAGAGAGAGACCCTTAAACTAATCACCACACAGATCTGTCCTGCATCCTTCTTCTCCCGCAGCCGCGCCAAGAACTCTCGAACTATGTAGCATAGGGGGCGCGAAACTAGCAAGGGCCAAACCAAATCTCTCAGAGGCGGGGTTGGGGGGGAGACCAAACCAATGTGAAGCATACAACAGGAAAAGATCAAATAAAAACTTAGAGGAAATAAAGACATCATGTTGAAAAGGAAAACAACAACAACAACAACAAAAAAAAAAAAACGTTATGGACCTGGAGACAGCTCACTCAGTATAACAGGCACCTTTATATACATTAGGCCTTGGGTTCAAGACACAGCACCACATGGCAGCACTACAACTTCAAGGAAACTTCACAGATGGTGGAACAGTGCTGTGGTGTCTCTTCCTCTCTTGCTGTCTCTCTCCTTTCACTTCTTTTTTTTTTTTTTTTTTTTGCTTCCAGGGTTATTGCTGGGGCTTGGTGCCAGCACTATGAATCCACTGCTCCTGACTGCCATTTTTCATTTTTATTTGATAAGACAGAGAAATTTAAGAGGAGGGGAGGTAGAGAGGGGAAAAGAAAAACAGACAACTGCAGAACTGCTTCACCACTTATAAAGTGACCCCCCCCAACTGGTGGGGAGCAGGGGTTGAACTGGGATCCTTGTCTGGGTCCTTGCTTCATACTATGTGCATTTAACTAGGTGTGCCACTGCCTGGACTGCTCTCCTTCTCTCTATATACTTGAAATCAAAAGAATGAAAAAGCCCAGGAGCAGTAGAAATTACACGTCAGGCCCCAGTATAATAAATAAATAAATAATAAAACAGCTATCAATAAATTATCAGATTGCTTAGAAAAGGTATCCCACTAATAGCATGAAATAATAGGAATAAAGTGCTATTACACACACATCAGAGAAGAATACAGAGCAATTGGGATAGAAGAAAATGTAATTGAGGACTGGTAGTGATGCAAAAAAAAGAGGGCACATGTTATCATATGCAAGGACCCAGGTTCAAGCCCTTAGTCCTCACCCACGGGGAAGCCTCACTAGCAGTGTAGGATATTTCAGGTGTCTCTCTCTCACCCTCCTTTTCGTCCCTTTCCCTCTCAATTTCTCTGTGTCTCTATAAAAATTAGTAGGGGGAAAAAGCCACCAGGAGCAATGAATTCATCATGCAAGCACTGAGCTCCAGCAATAACTCTGGTGGCAAGAAAAAATTTATCGTGTTGTTCCTGATAGAGATTGCTGGCCCCTATTCAGGCGCCAGATGCCGGGCTAGCTTCACAGGTGGGAGAGAGACGACCAGTGACTCATGGCTGAGCTGGGATGCAATGCAATGCAATGTTGGCTTTATTCATCTGCATTTATGCTCTCCAGGAAAGAAGTGGTAGGGTGTAAAACGGTGTGACGTAGAGAGGGTGGAGTGAAAAGAGAGTGCAAACCAATGGGGATTAAACGGTGGAAAACAAGGTGTGACTAGGAGAGGGGGCGGAGAGGAAAAAGAGCATGAACCAGTGGGGATTAAAACAATTAAAACAATGATTATGTAAATAGACCATAGCATTATGCCATACAAGCGAACCTAACGTGATGATCAAAACAGAAGGTCTTAGAAGCAGAATTAGAAGCATACCAACAAGAGATGACCAGTAACAATGGAGAGAGGGATTTATTTGAGATCTAGGCCCATCATGTCTGTTCGGGAGTCTCAGGACACCCTGACTAGGACCCCATCTAATGGGGTGGCCTGATAGTGACTAAAGAGTCACTGTTAAAGTATGCCAGTCTCTTGTCTTTATTCAGCTTTTGTAGTCCTTACTTTGATAAGGTTAGCTTTGAGTGAGGGAAGTGTAATAGGAAGTAGGTGAGGAGGATATCTAAGTCTAAGTAGACACTATTTCATTATGAACTTTATGGTGTCTTTTTTAAGTCTTTCTACTTGCTTGCTGCATATACTAACTCACTGCAAACTAGTGTGCATTTTTGCTGTCAGGTACATATTTTGCCCTAATTCATGGATACATGTGAACATATGCCCTATCTCATGGGACCTGGTCTATATCTAGGTTTTGGGACTTTGTTAGGATGTGAATCACCTGAAATGGAATTAGAGAATCCTATGAAAGGAAAGGTCTCACCTGAGTAATGAGGGTGAAGGGTTGACATTCCATGCCTAATGTCTCTGGACACACTCTGAAGTGAAGCATGCTGAGGTGGTACTTGTTGCGTTGATTGGGTTGGGATCGGCGGATGCAGTATCAGTTGGTATGACTTGAGAGAAGCATGCAGGAAAGTGAGCCCCACCCTAGAGGTTCCAGGACTGGGGGAAATATAGGCTCTATAGAGGAAGCGGGAGGTTCCTGCTATCTTAGGGTTTAAGAAGGCAATAGATAGTTATTGCTGTAATCAGCTCTCTTCCCTGATCCAGCTTTCTGGTTCTTTTTCCAGCCATGACATCATCTCCCTAGACAATAACTTAGATCCACTTGCATATCAGATGTCAGTCTCAAAATAGAACTACTAACTATCTACAAAACAGAGACACCCCCCCAACTCCTCATATGAACTGTGAACTTTTCCAGCCATTAGATTCATGATTAGTCAACATTTTTTTTTTTTGGCTCTATATGTTAACTTTTTGCAGCCACCAGGTTCCAGATGCTAGCATGATGCCAACTGGACTTCCCTGGACAGATGACCCCACCAATGTGTCCTGGAGCCCTGCTTCCCCAGAACCCTGCCCAACTAGAGAAAGAAAGAGACAGGCTGGGAGTATGGATCAACCTGCCAATGCCCATGTTCATCGTGGAAGAAATTACAGAAGCCAGACCTTCCACCTTCTGCACCACATAGTGACCCTGGGTCCATACTCCCAGAGGGATACAGAATAGGAAAACTTTCAGGGGAGGGGATGGGATATGGAGTTTTCGTGGTGGGAATTGTGTGGAGTTGAACTTCTCTTATCCTATGGTTTTTGTCAGTGTTTCCTTTTTATAAATAAAAATTTTAAAAATATATCAAAATATCCCAGAGAAATATTTTTAACAAAAAAATAAAGACCCGAAACTATAAAATATAGAGAAGAACACAATGGTCAGACATTTCAGGACCTTAACATTAAAGACATATTTGGAGACTCTACACCATGGGCAAGGAAACAAAACCAAAAATGAGCAAATGAGACTATATCATATTAAAAAGCTTCTATACAGCAAAAGAAATTTCCATAAGGATAAATAGGAAACCCAGCAGATGGTTAAAGATATTTTCACATTATACTTCAGACAAGTGGTTGATATAAAACATCTATAAAGAATTCATCTAATTTTTAATATTTTTTTGTTATTGGATAGGGACAGAGAGAAATTGAGAGATAAGGGGTAGGTAGAGAGGAAGAGAGACAGAGAGATGCCTGCAGACCTGCTTCACTGCCTGTGAAGCGACTCCCCTGCAGGTGGGGAGCCGGGAGCTAGAACCAGGATCTTAACCGGTCCTTGCGTTTTGTACCATGTGCACTTAATCCACTGCACTACCACCTGACTCCCAATTTTTAATATTTTTATTATCTTTATTTATTGGATAGAGACAGCCAGATATCAAGAGAGAAGAGGATGACAGAGAAGGAAAAAGACAGAGAGGCATCTGCAATACTGCTTCATCAATTGCAAAGATTTCCCCCTGCAAGTGGAGAGTTGGGGGCTTGAACCCAGGTCCTTGTTCATTGTAACATAGGCACTTAACCAGATGTACCGCCACTTGTCCTCCTAAAGAACTCATCTATAAAGAACTCAACTGGGGGACAAGGAGATAGCATAATGGTTATGCAAAAAGCCTTTCATGCTTGAGGCTCCAAAGTCTCAGGCTTAATCCTCACTCCATAAGCCAGAGCTGAGCAGTGCTTTGGGGGGGGGGGGGGAGGGAAAGAAGAAGATATGAATAGACAGTTCTCTAAATAAGAGATACATATGGCCCACAGACATGCAGAAATGTTCTAATTCACTCATCATTAGAGAAATGCAAATTAACCACATTGAGATTCCACCTCACACCTCTGACAATGGGATCCATCAATAAAACAAGAGAAGGTAAGTGTTGAGGAGGATAGTGAGAGAGAGGAACTCTACTACACTGCTGGCAGGAGAGCAAATTGGTGCAGTCACTATGGAGAACACTATGGAGAATCCTTAAACAAATGCAAATAGAAACACCTTATGATCCAGTAGTTCCATTCCTAGGCATATACCCAAAAGATATAATTAGACTAATTCAAAGGGATATATGCATCCCATGTTTATAACAGCTTTATTCACTATAGAAACAAAAGTGCCCTTCAACAGATGACTGGATAAAAAAAGTTATGGGAGGGGGTCGGGAGGTGGCGCAGTGGGTTAAGCGCCCGTGGCGCAAAGCACAAGGACCTGTGTAAGGATCCCGGTTTCTGCCCCCGGCTCCTCACCTTCAGGGGAGTCACTTCACAGGCGGTGAAGCAGCTCTGCAGGTGTCTATCTTTCTCTCCCCCTCTCTGTCTTCCCCTCCTCTCTCCATTTCTCTCTGTCCTATCCAACAACGAACAACATCAACAATGGTAATAATAATAACGACAATGAGGCTACAACAGCAAGGGCAACAAAAGGGAGAAAAAATGGCCTCCAGGAGCGGTGGATTCATGGTGCAGGCACTGAGCCCAGCAATAACCCTGGAGGAAAATAAAAGTTATGGGATATATATATATATTCAATGGACTATTATTCAGCGATAAAAAAATGATATTGTGTCCTTTTGGATAAAGTGAATGGAATTGGAGAAGATTATGCTTAGTGAAGCAAGTAAGGTGAAAAAGAACTACAGAATGGTTTCACTCATATGCAGAATATAGAGAATTGAGCATACAAATGTGAAAAAACATGTCAACCTCTGTCTAAGACTGGGAGAACTATAGTGGTTATCTATGGTGATGGAGATAGGGACACAGACCTCTGGTGATGGAAATGGTGAGAAAAAAGGCTATACTATAAACCATTACCTTATAAAGCTCTAAAATTAAGAGAGAGAAAAAAGAAAAGAGAAAATTACAGGACCAGTTCAGGAAGTTTATAATAAAAATGATAATTATGATAAAAGAGAGAAACTCACAAAATAATTCAAGAAAATGTCTCAAGCTACAAAAATTTATTATTATTATTACTATTAGTATTATTTATTGACATCAATAACATTGGTTGGGTTGTTGCTGAGGTTTGGTGGCTATATAATGAATCCACTGCTCCTAGAGGTCATTTTTTTCCTTTTTTTAAAAAATTGGCTAGGACAGAGAGAAATTGAGAGAGGAGAGGAAGACAGAGACAGGGAGAGAAAGACACCTGCGCTTCGTACTGTGTGTACCTATCTTGGTGTGCTACTGCCTGGCCCCTTTTTTCTCTTTTTAAAACTTCAATAGGCCAGAGGGAAATTGAGAGGGGAGGAGGAATAGAGAAAAAGAGAGACACCTGCAACACTGTTTCATCACTTATGAAGCTTCTCCCCTGTAAGTAGGGAGCAGAGGTTCGAACCTGGGTCTTTGTGTATGGTAATATGTGTGTGATAGTCACTAGCCCGCCTCACCGCTTCAAAAAAAAATCTTATAAAAGGTGGGGGGGGGCAAGCGGTGGCACACTGGGTCAAGTGCAAGGACCCGTGCAAGGATTCCGGTTCCAGTCCCTGGCTCCCCGCCTGCAGGAGTGTTGCCTCACAAGGTGAAACAGGTCTGCAAGTGTCTATCATTCTCTCTATATATTATATATACACACACACACACACACACACACACACATATATATATATATATATATATCCTTCCCTCCACTATCAATTTCTCTCTGTATTATTAAAAAAATAAAATTTAAAAAAAGGCCACAGGAGCAGTGGATTCCTAGGTATAGGCACCTAGCCCCAGCAATAACCCTGGAGACAAAAAAAAAAAATCTTATAAAAGTAAATGTGTAAAGTTGTATCTCATACATAGAAATAAATGTAAAACCACATATTCACATTTGCTTATATTTACTTAAATACAAATAGAACAAAATTGATACAATTGCTATTTGTAAGGGGTTAAGACAAAATATTCTACTGAATATTTTCGTATTAACAGTTTCCATTTTTAAATCATGTGAATGAAAGGCCTATTCAAAAATAGAGGTAAAAATAACATTAGTCTTCAGGAACTAGTGTTGAGGAAAGAAAACTTGAACTATAACTGATGAAATGCTAGAGGCTCAGCATGGACAAGCTGGAGAGAAAAACTCCAGGGGGCTGTTACCAAGGGAACCTACACAGTTGTGTGAGTTTTGCTTTTGGAAATTCACCAGGACTTCACAGTGAAAATCAGAGAGATATCCCTTTGCACATCTGTCAGGGTGAAGGAAAATGAGACATCCTGAAATATGCCAGTGCATTTTGTTCTTAACAAGGTCTGCCTCAGGAGAAATTATTTAACTAACGCTTAAAACCTGCACCACAAATCCACTCCTCCTGGAGGCCATTTTTCCCATTTTGTTGCCCTTGTTCTTGTTATACTATTGGATAAAACAGACAGAAATTGAGAAAGGAGGGGAAGACAGAGAGGGGGAGAGAAAGACACCTGCTGACCTGCTTCACCACTTGTGCAGCGACCCCCACCCCTGCAGGTGGGGAGCTGGGGACTCGAACCAGGATTCTTACTCTGGTGCTTGCGCTTCATGCATGTGCGCTTAACCTGCTGCTGTACCACCCAGCCCCAACTTGCTCGGGTTTTAACCTACCTGGGAGAGGAGAAATACCCAGTTCCCGTGAGTTCTAGCCTTCCAAGTGGAGGAAGGGAAGCCCGAAGCTCCAGCTACTCTGTCCCTCTTCCAAATGGAAGGGAAACATATAACTTAGACCCACTCTATCCATTTTGTGTTACAGACGTGTCGGAGACTGAGAAGCACATGTGAATTTCATGATGCAGTTACAAGCTAACCAAAAAGCCAAGATTTATTCACAGAACTATTAGAACACAGTCCCTCTCCCACCTAATAACTGCATTAGTACAAACCTATTAACAGCAGTTCCTTTCATCCAGCACATCATGTCTGCATACCAAGGGAAAATTGTAAGACACACTAAAAAGCTAACTAAATAAAGATGAAGAGATAGATCAAGCTTGAGAACCAGATTCATACATAGCAGAAATATTGGGGTTCTCAGGTTAGGAATTTAAGGCAACTCTGGCTAAGATGATAGGGCATTTAAAGTTTAAAAGTAGATAGTATTCAAGAGCAGATGGGGCCTTGGAAATAGCTCACCCTGTGGAACGCACACTTTATCATTCACGGGGACCTGAGTTCAAGTCCCCAGCAACACAGAGGAACACTTTGCACAGGTGAAGCTCCATAAGTGGTGAACTGGTGCTGTGGTATCTCTCCTTCTTCTCTCTCTTAGACTCTGTCTTTCTCTGTTTCTATTAAAATAAAGATTGTGTGTAGGTGGGGTGGGGAGAGTCACCAGAGTGATGTAGCATTAAAAAAAAAACAGAACAGATAGGTAATGCCAGTGTAAAGATGGAAATTATATATATATATATGCCAGGAGTCAGGCAGTATCGCAGCGGGTTAAGCGCATGTGGCACAAAGCTCAAGGACCGGCGTAAAGATCCTGAGCCCCTGGCTCCCCACCTGCAGGAGAGTCTCTTCAAAAGTGGTGAAGCAGGTCTGCAGGTGTCTGTCTTTCTCTCCCCCTCTCTGTCTTCTCCTCCTCTCTCCATTTCTCTCTGTCCTATCCAACAGCAACGACATCAGTAACAGCAATAATAACTACAACAATGAAACAAGGGCAACAAAAGGGAATAAATAAATAAATAAATATTTTTTAAAAAATCCAAAAAGAAATGTTGGAGATCAAAACTTCTGTAATAGAGATAAAGTATACCTTGTTGGGCCTATTGGTAGAACTGAAAGAGTTAAGGGGGCCACAAAAATCTCTGACCTTGAGGATCTCTCAACAGAGATCAGCAAAACTGAAAAGCAAAGAGAAATAAAAAGGAGTTGGGTGGTAGCGCAGCAGGTTAAGCACACGTGGCACAATGCGCAAGGACCTGCATGAGGATCCTGGTTCGAGCCCCCTGGCTCCCCACCTGCAGGGGAGTCACTTCACAGGCGGTAAAGCAGGTCTGCAGGTGTCTGTCTTTCTCTCTCTCTCTCTGTCTCCCCCTCTTCTCTCTATTTCTCTCTGTCCTATGCAACAACGACAACATCAACAACAATAATAACTACAACAACAATAAAAACAAGGGGAACAAAAAGGAAAATAAATAAATAAATATTTTAAAAAGACCAAAAAAAAAAAGAGATACAATTACATAGAATTCCCCAACACCAGAACTCTATATCCCATTACCTCCCCTCTGGGATTCCCTTTGGGAGTATGGACCCAGGGTCATTATGGGGTGCAGAATGTGGAAGATCTGGCTTCTGTAATTGCTTCCCTGCTGAACATGGGCATTGACAGGTCAATCTATACTCCCAGCCTGTCTCTCTCTTTCCCTAGGGATCTGGGGAGGTGGGGCTCCAGGACACATTGGTGAGGTTGTCTGCCCAGGGAAGTCAGGTTGGCATCATGAGAACGTCTGGAATCTGGTGGCTGAAAATAGAGTTCAGTTACAAAGCAGAATAAGTTGTTGACTAATCATGAACCTAAAGGCAAGAATATTGCAGATGAAGATTTGGGGTCTCCATTTTGGAAAAAGCTAGTAGGTATGGGAGTCAGGCAGTAGCGCAGTGGGTTAAGTGTAGGTGGCGCAAAGCACAAGAATTGGCGTAAGGATCCCAGTTTGAGCCCCAGGCTCCCCACCTGCAGAGGAGTCACTTCACAGGCGGTGAAGCAGGTCTGCAGATGTCTATCTTTCTCTTCCCCTCTGTCTTTCCCTCCTCTGTCCATTTCTCTGTCCTACCCAACAATGACAACATCAATAACAACAGCAATAACTACAACAATAAAACAAGTGCAACAACAGGGAATAAATAATTAAAAAAAAAAAAAACTAGTAGGTCTATTTTAGGTATATTCCAAGGGGCACATGACCTTACTAGCTTTTGTCTGAGCTTGACATCTAACAGCAGGTGACCTAAGTTATTGTCTGGGGGGGGATGATGTCATAGTTGGAAAAAAGGACAAGAAAGCTGGAACAGGGAAGAAAGTAGCTCCCAATTATGGGAAAAGAATATAAATATTGTTAACTATAAACCTCATAGATTTGATCTGAGGCTCATAGTCAGCACAGGAGCCTATGTAACCTCTGCATCCCTGTAGGTGTGATCTGGCATTCTGTGGTCATGGCTAGGAACATTCCAGGCTGCACTAACTTCAGGACCCATCATCTCTGGATGATAGGTAGAGTATGTTATCCAACCTCCCTTAGGAGGATGGGACATTCCCTACCCTTGTTGATCCACATTGAGGGTAAGATCCTATAGGGGCCCACAAAGGGGTCCATTGTGTTGTTCCTGATGGAGATGACCCAATGACAGTGTTGAGACAGATACACTAGAGGTCTAAGCCCCACCATGTCTGTGTGGGAATTCCAGGATTCTCTGACCAGGGCCCCAGGTCATGGGGTGGCCTGATAGACTAAAGAATCATCATTAAAATATGCCAGTGTTTTGCCCTTATTCCATTTTTTTAGTCCTTACTTTGTCTGACAAGGTTAACTTTGGAGTGATTGAGGAGGTAGGTGAGGAGGATATCTAGGTCTAAGAAACTATTTAATTAGGTACTCTATGGTGTCTTTTTAGGTCTTTCTGCTTGCTTTCTACATTTATTGACTCTGCAAACTACTGTGCACTTTTGTTTTAAGGTATATGTTTTCCCCTAACATATGGATATATGTACATATGCCCTATCTCATGGGCCGTAGTCTTCATCTAAGTTTTGAGGTTTGTTAAGAAGTGTACCACCTGAACTGGAATTAAGGAATCATGTGAGCTAGGGAAGGTCTCACCAGAATAATGAAGCTGAAGGGTTGACATTCCATGCCTGACGTCTCTGGACAGTCTAAAGTGAAACATGCCGATGTGGCACTCATTGCATTGGTTGGGTTAGGATCAACAGGTGCAGTATCAGTTGGTATGTATTGGAAGAAGCATGCAGGAAAGTGAGCCCCACCCTAGAGATTTCAGGACTGGGAGAAATATGGGCTTTATAGAGAAAGGGGAAGAGTCTGGCTGTCTTGGGGTTTAAGAAGGCAATGGTTAGTTATAGCTATACTCAAATTACTTGGCAATTGGGTTCATTTTGCAAATCCCATTGTTAGGATTTGCTGTGGCATATAAGACCTCACAATAATTTATGTCTTTTTATGATATATATATATATATATGTGTGTGTGTGTGTGTGTGTGGGTATCTTATAAAGAAACACCACCAGTTGCTTCTGTTCTCCCTGATCTAAGCTTTTAGGAGACTTAATATTTCAAAGAACCAGTCATTATTAGAAATATATTAACAATTTGAGCCCACTGTTAAAATTCAATCTAATTGCCAATTTGAAGTCTTATAGTGCTTAGATTGAGGGAACATATACTCATATATGTATACCTGGTATACCTCATATACATAGCTATGGTCTCTGCAGCAAAAAGTTTGCAACATTCAATCCATTTTCTCCCTCTCATATAAACTGAATAGTGGTTTGTGAGACTATAAGTTAATAGGAGTGTATATTAACCCCATTCCCTTCACCGAAGGTCTGTGTCTCACTCCCCCTCTCTCCCAGGAATCTCAATATCCACCCTCACCCTCCACCCAGAGATTCTTACTTTGGTGCCATACTCCAAACTCAGTCAGATTCTGTTTTGAGCTTTTCTTTCTGTTCTTCTTTCTCAACTTCCATTTATGAGTGGGATCAACCCATACTCCTTTTTGTCTTTCTGATTATCTCACTTAACATAATTCCTTCTAGCTCCCTTCAAGATGTGTCAGAGAAGGTGGGTTCATTGTTCTTAATAGCTGTGTAGTATTCCATTGTGTAAATATACCACAGCTTTCTCAGCCACTCATCTGTTGTTGGGCACCTGGTTTGCTTCCAGGTTTTAGCTATTATGAATTGTGCTACTGTTAACATAGGTGTACACATATCTTTTCGGTTGGGTATTATAGAGTCCTTAGGCTATATCCTTAGGAGAGAAATTACTGGGTCATATGGGAGGTCTATTTCAAACCTTGTGAGAGTTCCCTAGACTGCTCTCCACAGAGGTTGGACCAATTTACATCCCCACCAGCAGTGTAGGAGGGTCCCTTTGTCCCCACAACCTCCTCTCCATCATTTATGACTGCTGTCAGTTTTAATGTGCGACATTCTGAGAGGGGTGAGGTGGTATCTCAATGTTGTCTTTATTTGCATTTCTCTGACAATTAGTGACTTGCAGCAATTTTTCATATGCTTGTTAGCCTTTTGAATTTTTTTTTCCTCCAGGGTTATTGCTGGGACTCAGTGCCTGCACTAGAATCCACTGCTCCTGGATGCCATTTTTCCCATTTGTTACCCTTGTTGTTTATTTTTGTTGTTGCTGTCATCATTGTTGGATAGGACAGAGAGAAATGGAGAGAGGAGGGGAAGACAGAGAGGGGGAGAGAAAGATAGACACCTGCAGACCTGCTTCACCGCCTGTTAAGCGACTCCCCTGCAGGTGGGGAGCCGGGGGCTCCAACCAGAATCCTCATGTCGGCCTGCTGCACTACCGCCCAACCTCCCTTTTGGATCTCTTTTATGGTGAATATTCTGTTCAAGTCCTCTGTCCATTTTTGCATGGTATCATTTGCTTTTTTTGGTTGCTAAGTTGGTGAGTTCTTTATATATTTTGGTTAATAGCCTCTTGTTTGATGTGTGGCATGTAAAGATCTTCCATTCTATAAGGGGTCTCTTTGTTTGGGTGATGGTTTCTTTTGCTGTGCAGAATTTGATGTAGTCCCACTGATTTGTTTTTGTTTTAGTCTTCCTTGCAACTGGGTTTGTATCTAAGGTGTATGTGGAAAAGTGTTCCACCAATGTTTTCCTCTAAGTATTTGATAGTTTCTGGTCTAATATCCAGGTCCTTGATCCATTTGGAGTTGATTTTTGTTTCTGGTGAGATAAAGTAGTTCAATTTCATTCTTCTGCATGTTTCAACCCAGTTTTCCCAGCACCATTTATTGAAGAGAGCCTCCTTCCTCCATTTAATACTTTGGTCCCCCTTATCAAAAATTAGATGTCCATAGGTGTGGGATATATTCATTCATCATTTTTAAAGAGACAGAGAGGAAAGGAGAAGCATCAGATCTCCAATCTGCCATCCCCAGAGCTTCTACTGGTACAGTTCATAGTGTTCCCATGTAGTGCTGGGGCTCAAACCTGGCCCTTACACATGGAAAGACACATGTTCTAGTCAGTTAATTCTCTCTCAATCCCCCTCCTCAATTATTTAGAGAGATGGAAATCAATAAAACTTACATGCACATAAACACATACCTCCTTAAACTGATGGCTCCTCTTGAGAAGAGGCAAAGACGGTAGCTGGATCCTACCAATACAGACAAACACATGTGTCTTGCCTATAAGGCTGCACTTTCTGAATTTTCTTCTTTGCTATCGTTTCCAAATAAACATACTATGCTGAGGACTGCTTTTTGTTTGTCACCAAGAGCAAGATGCTACTACTTTTTATTTACCTTTTGCTATACTACCATCCTTTATTTTATGTTTTAAAGTTTCTTTTCCTTTACTATTATTTATTGGATAGAGAGAGAGAAATCAAGAGGGAAGGCAGAGAGAGAGAGAGAGAGAGACCAACAACATCGTTTTGCTGCTCTTGAAGCTTTCCTCTTGCAGGTGGGCACTGGGGGCTTGAACTAGGGTCCCTGAGCATTGTAAAGTGTGCTCTCCTAGGTGCGTCACCACCAGAATCCTCCATCCTTTAAATAGAATAGGGAACAAAGTAGAGCTACTTCCCAGAATGGCCATTTTCCATAATCAACTTCTTGAAAAATATTTGATTTCTTAAAAGTACATGCACATGCAACTTTCACAACAAAAATCTGAGGAGAGGTTTTTAATTATTTAAACTTGTCTTGACTTTACTCCTACTAACTGGGCATCTTTCCTTGCCAATGGAGACCCAGGGAAGTTTTCTGAAATTCTAGCACAAGGAGGGCAGGTTCACACCCCAGTGTTTTCTAGTTCTTTGGGGAACAAGACAGTGAGACCACGGCCCACCTGCCCTTCCCCTCCCCCCATCCTCCTTGCAGCTCTGAGCACACAGGTGCACTCACACTACCTGGACCTGGAGACCCACACCACCTGTTTTAGGAGAGTTGCAAGTCACCTAGTGTCAAGGGTCAGAACAACCCTTCTGTAACTAGTGTCCAAGACAAAAATTCTCTAATAGAGTCGTAAATGGAGCTCTGCTGAATATCAAGGAGACAGCACAAGGCTTATGCAAAGACCCTTTAGTGCCTAAGGCAGTAGGGTCCCAGGCTCAATCCCCAGTCACCATAAACCAGAGCTGAACAGTACTCTGGAAAAATAAATATTATAAAAAGAAATAAAAGAAATAGCAACACCATCCAGTTGACAGTCAGGGGAGGTGTCCCTGAGGTGCACAGGACAGCAGGCCTCATGCAAATACACCACAGGCAACGCAGGGGTCCAGCCCACCCCCGCTAGGTATTCAGACCAATCACTTTCCAGAGCTGTTGTACCCTCACCCCACTTTCCATCAGCGGCAGAGGCGGGCAGATTAGCCCTCACCCCTCCCTCCTCCACGCTGGCCACCCACAAGCAGGCGAGGAGGGCTGAGGGCTGAGGAGGGCAGCACTGCTCTGGCTTATCGACCACATCTCCCGTTACATAAAGCAGCACGCCTATCTCTACCAGGCATCGCCCCCAGCGCCTGCCCCCACAAGCGGGGGCGCGCCTGCCCACCACGGCCCGGGTCTAGCTGGCCCTGGGGGTGGAAGGAGGACTGAGGGGTTTTGACTCATCTTGGCATATGGCTCTGGGGTTTTGCACAGCCATGGTGTCCCCTCCCCCAACCATTGTGCCATCACAGATGCCACGGGAGGGTGAGGCCCATTGACTCTAATTTACAAATGAGGAAACTGAGGCCCACAGAGAGGTCACAAATCAGGAGGCCAGACCCCAGACACTGGGTGGATGAGTAGCCTCTAGAGGAAGGGGGCTGGCTTCCCAGCTACAAGATGCGCAATCGCAACTGGAACTGGGAAGCTTGGGGTTTGGGTAAAACAGCATGGGAACCACGTTTCCATTGGCAGGAGAGGCTGGACGAGGCTGGGAGGCTTCTGGAAGCAGTGACAGCTCCTGTAACCAAGAGAAAACTCCTGTGAGGTGACAGAACCGTGCTGGGGGAGGTAGAGGGGACTGAACAGAGAAGGGGGGCCTGCAGAGGAGAGGCACTGATGTAGGAGAGGAAGTGGGTGAGAGAGAAAGCTTGATATCAGCACCCATAGGCAAATGTTGTGGTCTCTGATGCAGGGGTTTCCTGGAGGGCTTCCAGAGAAATGAGTGGAAAATGGGTGAAAAAATTAGTTATTCACAGGGAAGTCGTGAGTGGCAGTCAACAGAGGGGTCACCAACCACACTTTTCATTCTGCAGGAAGGCTGGGGCTGGGTGGTGGTGCACTTGGTTGAGCACACGTTACAATGTGCAAGGACCTGGGTTCAAGCCCTCCGTCCCCACCTGCAGGGGAAAAGCTTTGTAAATGGTGAAGCAGTGTTGCAAGTCTCTCTCCGTCTCTCTCCCTCTCTGTCACTCCCTTCCCTCTCAATTTTGGGCTGTCTCTATCCAATAAATAAATAAAGATAATTTAAAAATTTTAAATATTTAAAAAAAAAAGAAATAAAGAAAGGCTACAGGGAACAGGAGTCAAGGCTGCAGAGACTAGTGGGCCAAGGTGTTCACCCTAGGTTTCAGGGCAGTGGGAACACTTACACTCTCCAGCCTGAGCCTACTGGTACAGAAACAGTTCCTTAGAAGGCTGACTCACACTGGAGGCCTGGGTGAGGTGCCCAATGACCAGGCTGCCCATGCTGCAGGTTACCATCCCTGCAACACTGACAAGGAAAGATCCCAGGTGGATCCCTGAATCTGACTGACCAGTCAATGAACACCTGGGAATAAGAACCTTGGTGACCCTTCTCAAAGCAAGACCACAGAAGAGAAAACATGAGTAGAACCTGAACTGGAGTTGGTGTATTGCACCAAAGTAAAAGACTCTGGAGTGCATGGAAGGGAAGAGTACAGGTCCTGGAAAAGGATGACAGAGGACCTAGTGGGGTTTGTATTATTATGTGGAAAACTGAGAAATTTTATACATGTACAAACTATTGTATTCACTGTCAAATGTAAAACATTAATCTGCCAATAAAGAAATTAAAAAAAAAAAGCAGGACCAATGGGGAATCCGTGAATCAAAAGAAATTAACCAACTGTCCTCCTTTTATCCTGTCTGCATTGTGTATGCAACCTTGTAATATATAATAAGAAACAGTTCATGGGGAGATGGGATGGGCCAGAGAAATAGCTCACTTAGGTAGTGTGCTGCTATGCCATGTGCACGACCCTGGTTAGATCCTGGCCCCCACTGCTTTGAAGGAAGCTCGGGCACTTTCACTCTCTTTCTCTCTGCTTCTGTTTTTTATCTTTAAAAAGAAGGAAGGAAAAAAGTTGGTTGGCTGGTTGGTTGGTCTCTCAAGCCCCCGCATCTGGTAGTCTGCCCACTATTTTTGGTGACAGCACCAAAACAAAACTGTCCAAAACTTAGGACAGACACCAAACAAAACTGCCAGAGCTCCATCTGGCATGGCTGCCCCTTAGGTTGCCCTCAGGGTCCTCTCAGCTACCCCTGGAATAAGCTCATCCAAATCTTGGAAAATGCCATGATCCTTCTCAATAATGTCCATTTAAATGCAAACCACGCTCTATATGACACTGGATTTTCCACCAAAAAAAAATCAAGATGAGTAAAGATGTGGTTTTCAGATAGTGCAGTGTGAAGCATCACAACGAGGGCCTATAAAAGCTGCCACAGGCGGCCAAGGCCACAGTCACTTAGCTCTGACCAGCTTTTGCATCTGCTTCCTGCTCTTTCTGTGTTGGCTCGGGCTCCATGGCACTCTGGTTGACCGTGATCATTGCTCTCACCTGCCTTGGTGGCCTCACTTCCCCAAGCTATGTGCCTACCTGCGAAGCCTACAAGGAGTTCATTAGAGAGCTGAGCAACATCACCCAGAACCATAAGGTGAGTGTCCACTGGCCAGGGTTCTGGCACTGAGGGGGCTGGAGTGGGTGACTCTTGGCAGAATATCTGTCTGGGTCATGAAGGCTGGCCCTGAGATTCCTGTGGGTCTGTAAGAAGCCCTGTGGACCACAGGGAGTAAGGCCAGCCATGAGGGACAAAGTGGTGAGGGTGAGGTTACAGCAGCATGGATGAGCCCATGAAGGGGTCTGGCAGAACCCCCAGAAACTATCTGCTCCCTGAGCTGACCCTGCCAGCCACAGCCAGCTTATACTCAGTCATTCCACCACAAGGAATAGCAGAGCAGGGACAGAATGCTCCTCGAATCACTTGATATGTGCCACCTGAATTTGAATGCAGCAATGGGGCACCTTAGTTAAGCCCATTCTTGTGGATGGTTCATTAGCAGAGCCAACTACTTGCCTCACTGGTGAGTACCCACACTTCCTGGGCACTAGATATATGAGCTAGGCCTTTATTTACTATATCTCATTTCATTGCTGCAACCAGCTCAAGAGAGAGATATGATGACCCCATTTTATGGCCTAAACTTCAGTGAGATTAACAAACAGAAACCAGGTTCAAACAAGCCATGGTTCAAACCAAAATGGTACCATTCCTAACTGCAGCATCCTCCAATTCAGAAGAGAGAGTATATATTAGACCCTCACAGCCTGGCATGGGACTGGCCTGGCCACACATTCCCCCCAGCTCCCCACACCGCCTCTCCTGGTCCTTCCTTGCCTCTTATTGACAGGCCTGCTATCTCCTGTCCTCTTGACCTAGTTACAGACAGCTTCAGCATCCACTGGTTGTCACTCAGTTATTCTCTCTCAGACCCAAGACCCTGTACAGTGGGTCTCCCCCAATGGGCAGAGCAGGAAATATAACTTCAGAGGGTCCCAGGCCTGCCTCTGGGCTTCACTCAGGAAGCTTAAGAGGTCTGACACTGTAGAGAGCTGGCCTGGGCTGGCTAGGGAGATCGGCTAATAGCACCTATAGTAATTTAAAAAAAATAAAGACTTCTGCCGGCTTTGTCTGGGGTTTAACAAGAGGTTTATGACATCGCAGGTTATTTAGGTACCTAAAAATGTGGTAGCAGAATAAGAAAAGGGAGAAAAGGCAGCTAGCCATGCAGCATGGAGCCATGAGTCCTGAAGCTAACTATCAGCATTCAACTATATGGCAGGTCCTTGGGGAAATGGCAGGGCATGGGTTCCAACATCAGTGGAAAAGCAGCAAGAATATCCAAAAGGGCAAGCAGGAAAAAAGGTGATTTCCACCAGACATTTGTTTAAATAATTTCCTATACACCCACAATCCCTTGTGGGTTTGCATAAGACTTGCCGTACGCTCTTGACTTGATGTTAAGTTGACATCAGCCATTTCCAGATTATGTTCATATTCCAGCGTGCCCCCACACCATTCACTGTCTTTTTGCTCCTGTAGGCAAACCTCTGCAATGGGAGCATGGTGTGGAGCATCAACCTGACAGCTGGCGTGGTAAGGAACAGCTGGATACTGGGAGGGAAAAGGCGGAGACCAAAGGCCTTAGTATTTCTTCTCTGAGTGCTGCTCAGACAGAGGGGTTCAAGCAAGCTTCAAAAGCCAGCCTCTCCCTTCATAATCTGGGTCCCTCCCACCTCTGCCAGACCTCTAAACTCCCTCCCCCTCCCTGTAAACTCACTGAAGGCGCTGCCTAGGTCATATGACCAGGCTGCCTGGAAGGACCTTACACCCCATGGTTTCCCTCCAGCAATACTGTGCAGCCCTGGAATCCTTGATGAAGGTCTCCAACTGCAGTGCCATCCGGAGGACCCAGAGAATGCTGCTTACATTCTGCCCACACAAGCACATAACCAGGGTGAGTCCCCACACCACACACCCCATGGCAGCCCTGGGTTACTCTGAGAACTCCACAGCAATCTAGCTGAGCGTCTGAGGGGGGCTTCTACCTAGGGTAGGGCCACTGCAACAGCAGAGACATAGCCTCTGGAAGTTCTAGGACCTAATCTTGAGGATTCCTGACTCCTAGCTGAGAGCTTCAGTCTCCCATTTATAAAATGTGGCTAGCGACAGTCCATACCTCACAGGGGCTTTCCCCCCAGTACCAGTTATCCTTACTCTGGTGTCAAACATCTGGCATCTTTGTCCTGCAGCAGGTTTCCAGTGCGATTATCCAAGACACCAAAATTGAAGTGTTCCAGTTTGCTAAAGACCTGCTCAATCACTTAAGGAAAATGTATCGCCAGAAAACAGAAAAAACGGACACTGTCTGCATAGAATAATCACCTTGACTTCAGTAGAGATTCATCTTCTTTCAGATGTCAGCGATTTCTTGGGGATGGGGGAAGGAGGGGTGGAGGGAGGGGGAAGATTTTCTTAGCTTAGACCTCAGCCTATACTGTCTGTCTTCACCCTAGATGAGTCCAGCTGCCTGTTGCCTTGGTGCTGGGGGCTTGGCTTGCTGGGCCTCTTCCATCTGGGGCTTGATGCACAAGAATGAAAACAAAGCCCCACATGCCACCTCCTCCTCAGAACAAACTGTAGCATTACAGTAGGTGCCACCCCAGCCAGACACATGGTGGGACAGGGACCTGCCTTTTACAGGGACCACTGAGGCAGGGAGCAGCTGAGCACATTTTTTCTTTTGGCCTTATTTATTATTGTGTGTTATTTAAACAAAGTGTTTGTCTATATTGAGTATAGGGAGGTACTGTTGCTGTCAGAACTTGGGAGTGAGGGCCTAGAAACTTGGGGTTCCAGCACTAAAGCAGTGGGCATTCCAAGTCCCTGAGAATAAGTACTGTATGTAAATTTCTGCTACCTCACTGGACCCTGAGGCTGTGGACCTCAATCAAGGTAGAGGATGGGAGAGAGGCTTGAAACAATGGCTCCTGTCTGCCAGCCAGCAGTTAGCCCTCAAACAACTAATTTATTGCTTTTTTCTTATATTTAAAGTATTAAAATATGTTGTTAAAGAGTTAATAATATATACTCAAGCAGCCTAGAATACTGCCTGTTGTGTGTTCAGATTGGAGGGAGGGCATCACTGAGTGAATTGTTTCGATGACTTTGTCAAGTTGAACGTCAGAAATAAAAATGGTGAGAAGAAAGCTGATGTTTGTCTTTTGATTTGGTCTTCGGGGAATCTTTTTTTTTTTATTTGTGTATTTTGTGGGAAAAAAGAGAGAAACCAAAATAATTCTTGGTCATATGTGGTTCTGGGGGTCAAAGTCAGGGCCCCATTTATGCAACATGTATGCTCTACCACTGAGCTACGTCCTTGACTGCAGAGGGTAGGCTCACTGGAGAAAGTAGCTAGGATGAAGTGAAGGGAAATGAGGAATGAGGCCCGGACTGAGAGAATTTAGTCAGTGCTTGGGGGTGGGGGGAGGTGGTGGGGAGAGGTGGTGTAGAGAAAGTCCCCTCACCTAACACCCACAGGAAGGGGAAGGAAACTCAAGACAGGAAGCAAGGGTTCAAGGAGGATGTCTGGAGCAGGCAAACACATTGTAGTTCTTCTCATGGTATTGGTTCTTGATGAGTGGTCAGTCTGTCTGGTATCACCCACACTCATCACCTCTCTGAAGCTGAGAGAGGGTAGGTGGTTAGACTGAAGTCACACAGCTGGTAAGACATAAAAGCCATGATCTGAACCCAAAACTTACTCCAGTTCTAAAGTCTACACTGCTTGCCTCCCTCAGCCCAAATACCATCTGGCTGGCATATACAGCTTTTATAATGTCCTCATCAACCTATCTGGCACCTCTCTTGACAGGAGATTCATCACCGGCTTTTGGGAACAGCACAGTTTCTAGCTCTCATCACTGAAGAGTCTATACCCTCAGGGCCAGATGATGGCGAACCTGGTTGAATGCACATGTTACAGTGTTCAAGGACTGGTGTTCGAGCCCCCAGTCTCCACTTGCAGAGGAAAAGCTTTGCAAGTGGTGAAGCAGTATGGCAGGTATCTTTCTGTCTCCCTCCCTCTCAATTTCTGGCTGTCTATATCCAGTAAATAGATAAACATAATAATTTAAAAAAGAGAGACTATACTCCTGACTTCGGTGATCAGAAGTGCAGTGAATGACCTGTGGCCACTGGGCAGTGAAGGCACTAGAGGAGAGGATCAAGGCTGCAGGGTCCTGCAGACTGTTTCTTGGGGCAAACTTCTGCTCTAGGAGGACACTGGGTCATTAGAGGCCAGTCTCAAATGCCACGTGGCAGGCAGGTACCCTTTCTATGGAGCCCAGAGTCCTGTGGGAATGCTTAAAGTGATGCTATAAACCAGGTGGGGGGCAGTCACAGAGGAGTAGTGAGAACTCAACATGTGCATGTTTCAGGCCACAGAGGGCAGGATCTGTCCAGGGGTGGATGGGTGACTATGGGGAACTTCTCCAGGAACCACCCAGATAGAGGATCTCTTACTTGCATCCAGGCAGAAGTGAGGGAAGAAGCATGACTGGCACAGTACAGGGGGCTGGGCCTGCTCAGGCTGGAGGGGGAAAATGTGGGAGAAAGCAGGGAATCTAAAGTGTCCTATGACTGTCCAGAGCAGGGATAGGGCTATCTCTGTGGTCACTACCCATGCTGAGGCCCACTGGAGATTGTACTGCACTAGTCTTCTGGAGTAACAGTGACCTACACAGCACATTCATTCAAGACTTAGCACCAGAAAGGCTGGAGATAGCTTGCCTGGTAGAGCATACATGTTACCGTGCATGAAGACCTGAGTTCCAGTCTCTCCACCACCACATGGGAATTACCTGCACAGGAGACGCTTCACACGTAGTGGAGCAGTGCTATGGTGTCTTCTCTGTCTGTCTCTCCCTACTTCTTTCACCTCTGTCTGTCTCTCATCCTTTATCTCAAAAGCAGGGGTGGAGATGAATTCATGAGTAGGTGCATAGTGCAGGCATGGAGTCCCTACAAGAACCCTGGTGGCATAAATTAATTAATTTAGGGATTTATCACTAGAAAGAATTGTTTAAATGATGGATAGCCTGGAAAAGGATTTTTTTGCACCAATGTAAAGGATTATGTGGGGCAGGAGGCTTTTAGGTCCTGGTACACAATGGTGGAGAAAAGACCTAGGCTGGAGGTGAGAGAGTTCTGCAGAAAACTGAGAAATTTTACACACGTACCGACAACTGTATCATTAACCTCCCCCCAGTAGAAATAAAAAAGAAAAGCATGCTCTTCTTTTTTTAAAATTTTTTATTTATAAAAAGGAAACATTGACTAAACCACAGTATAAGAAGGGTACAACTCCACACATTTCCCACCACCAGAACTCTGTATCCCATCCCCTCCCCTGATAGCTTTCCTATTCTTTAACCCTCTGGGAGTGTGGACCCAGGTCATTGTGGGATGCAGAAGGTGGAAGGTCTGGCTTCTGTAATTGCTTCCCCACTGAACATGGGCGTTGACAAGTCGATCCATACTCCCAGCCTGTCTCTCTCTTTCCCTAATGGGGAAGGGCTCTGGGGAATCAGAGCTCCAGGACACATTAGTGGGGTTGTCTGTCCAGGGAAGTCTAGTTGGCATCATGCTAGCATCTGGAACCTAGTGGTTGGCAAGAGAGTTAACATAAAAAGCCAAACAAATTGTTGATCAATCATGGACCTAAGGGCTGGAATAGTGCAAATCAAGAGTTGGGGGGTCCTCCATTTTGTAGATAGATAGTAGGCATATTTTAGTTAAATTCCAAAGGGAGGGCCTGTGGCTATACTAGTCTTTTTTCCCCTGAGCCTGAAATCTGAATCTTATGGACCTGGTCTATATCTAGGTTTTGAGATTTTGTTAGGAAGTGAACCACCTGGAATGGAATTAGAGAATACCATGAAAAGAAAGGTCTCACCCAAGTAATGAGGCTGAAGGGTTGACATTCCATGCCTGACGTCTCTGGACACAGTCTGAAATGAAGCATGCTGAGGTGGTACTCGTTGCATTGATTAGGTCGGGATAGAAGGATGCAATATCATTTGGTATGACTTGAGAGAAGCATGCAGGAAAGTAAGGTGAATCCAGAGGTTTCAGGATTGGGGGAACTATAAGCTCTATAGAGGAAGCAGGAGGCTCCTGCTGTCTTAGGGTTTAAGAAGACAATAGATAGTTATTGCAATAATCAAATTGTTTGGCAATTGGGTTAACTTTGAAAAATCTCTTTGTTAGGATTTACTGTATCATATAAACCATCACCATATTTTATGTCCTTTGACATTATTTGTAAAGGCTGCTCTTCTGTGGGTAGACCCCACACACAGGGAGAGGCAGAGGTGGTAGAGGTCTCCTGTTCAGCCTCCAGCCAGAGTTGAGGAATCCAGGGCTTATGCATAGAAGACATCTTTCCTTTTTCTTTTCACTCTTGCTTTCTTCTTCCCTTCCTTCTTTTCCCTTTCTTTCCTTTTTAAAAAAATATTTATTTATTCCCTTTTGTTGCCCTTGTTGTTTTATTGTTGTAGTTATTATTGTTGTTGTTATTGGTGTCATTGTTGTTGGATAGGACAGAGAGAAATGGAGAGAGGAGGGGAAGACAGAGAGGGGGAGAGAAAGATAGACACCTGCAGACCTGCTTCACCGCCTGTGAAGTGACTCCCCTGCAGGTGGGGAGCCAGGGGCTTGAATCGGGATACTTGAGCTTTGCACCACCAACACTTAATCTGCTGTCTTTCCTTCTTTTAAAATTATTTTTATTTATTTGATAGAGAGCCAGATACAGAGATGAAAGGGGAAGACAGAGAGGAAGAGAGACACCTACAGACCTACTTCACCTACTCATGAGGCTTCCCCCTTGCAGATAGGGACCTGGGACTTGAGCCCAGGTCCTCATGCATTATAACATGTGCATTCATTCAGATGTGTCACCATCCAGCCCTTCTTTTTCTCTTTTCTTTCTTTCTTTTTTTCCAATTTACATGGTTTATTTTTCTTTTGCGTTTCTTTTACTTCTTTCTTTCTTTCTAAAAAGGAAACACTGACAAAACCATAGGATAAGAGGGGTACAACTCCACACAGTTCCCACCACCAGAGCTCCGTATCCCATCCCCTCTCCTGATAGCTTTCCTAGTCTTAACCCTCTGGGATTATGGACTCAAGGTCATTGTGGGATGCAGAAGGTGGAAGGTCTGGCTTCTATAATTGTTTCCCCTCTGAAGATGGGCATTGACAGGTTTATCCATACTCCCAGACTGTCTCTCTCTTTCCAGGGAAAACAGAACCAACTGGTGACACAGCTATATACAAATATCAAAGGACATAAATTTTGGTGATGTTGTGTATGATACAGCAAATCCTAACAAAGGGATTTTTCTTTCTTTTTTATTTATTATTATTATTGCATCCAGGGTTATTGTTGGGGCTCAGTGCCTATACTACAAATCCACTGCTCCTGGAGGCCATTTTTTCCATTTTTAATGTTGTTGTTATTGTTGTTGTTAAATAGGACAGAGAGAAATTGAGAAAGGAGGAGAAAATAGAGAGAGGGAGAAAGACAACTACAGACCTGCTTCACCCCATTTTAAGCAATCTCCTTGCAGGTGGGGAGCCAGGATCTTTGCTCTGGTCCTTGCACTTCATACTATGTGCAGTTGACCTGGTCCCCTCTTTTTCTCTTTCTATGAAGAATAGAACCCTCCATTTTCTGGTAGCATTACCTTTGACTCAAGTCCTCTTTTGTCCAGTCATGCCAAAAGGAAGGCAGAAAGATATCTGAGTGAAATTCTATGTGTCTCTCCTAAGAACAAAGACTGGGACTAAGGCTGCCACTGGGGAGTGTCCTTTAGGAATTCCCCAGCAAGTATCACAAGTATTACAAAAGCCAGACATTTGGGAGTTCACTGCAGCTGGGGCCAAAAAGATCCCAAGAGAACCCAGAAATCTGTCCCAACACCACCACTAGAGGTCCACCATGCACTACAACTCCACAGAGTCAGCCACCAACAGCTCTGTGCCCTGTCTTTGAAACTCCCAGGGCTGGGGACCTGTGATTACCAAGAGTGTGTAGTAAGCCAGAGAGAGAGAGAGAGAGAGAGAGAGAGAGAGAGACCCAAGGCTTCCAGGGATGAGGGAGCCTTGGAGAACCACAGACCAGGTCACCAGTAGTAGAAACTGAGAAACAGGCCAAGCTAGGAATGATAGAGAAAGAAAAAAAAGGGGGGGGGGAAGGTATGTTAGCTATTGTGGTTGAGAGCTTCACAACCTAGGGACCTAGCCCAGGGGTATTTGCTGGGGGTTTTCACTAACCATTCACCATGTGGCTTCACCTCTTTCATGCATGAGGCAAACCCTGAGCAGGGGCCAGAGATAAGGGGGATTGGGAAAAGGTAGAGTGCTCAGTGAGTGGGAGGAAGATGCAGCTCATGGGGCCCAGGGTGGGGGGCCCCTTGGCACCCTGGGAACCCCAGGTCCAGGATGATTCACTGGAAGAGGGGCTGGGGCTCAGTGAGAAGTGAGACATACTTGTGAGTTTCCGATGAACTCTTCACCAAACACCTTCTGTTTGCTGTTCAGATGAGGTGTCACTCATCTGAACACACTGAAACACTCCAACTCACTTAGGGGCTTTTTCCTAGTTCAGCCTCCTGTGCTGCTCTGAACTAGCAGCAGCAGGACCCAGAACAAGGACCTGTATCTTGTTTCCCTGTGGCTAAGCAGCATAAAGGCTGGAGGTCATCAAGTCCAGCAGTTTATCACTTTATCATGATGAACAAGAGGGAAGTGCCTTCTATGTATTATCTTCTTTTAGCTGGTCAATTTGAACAAACTTATAACAGCATTCCTTCCTCAGTTAACTCCCTTCTAAGAAGGCCTGCCTGGCCCTGTCGGGCTGGCAGTGTTATCAATGGGGCAGCCTGGACAGGAGACATGCAGGCCAGAGGTCCAGATTGGTGTCAGAAGCTGTATCCACAGTCATTCCTCCTAAATATGCTGCCCACTCCTGCTTTCAAGGAAAAAAAATTCATAAGCCCTTATTTTCTTCATTCATTTCTCGGCTCCACTCAAAAACAACAGAACAAATGGTTTGTAACGAACTTTCTCAGATCAACTGATTTCTCGGCAGCAAGGGAGGGCCCCATGACAAAGCCATTTGAAATCCCAGAAGCGATTTTCTACTTACAACCTTACTTTCTGTTGTGCTGTCTACCTTCCCCTTAACAATGCCTTCTTGTGGAAAGTGACTCTGAGAATGTCATTCAGAAACACCCCTACCCTGGGCAGCACTTGGGCAGATGCTGTGCTGAGGTCATCAATGACGCAGGCACTAAAATTAAATTTAACAACCCTGTTAGTTGGACAAGTGTGAGGCTCTTCCTGAAACCCCAGGCGGCAAGAAGGTCCCAGCCAGCAGTGGCATCCCCTCTAGACCCATCGCCTGGCATTCTGCTGCCCTCACTGGCCAGAGGGTCCATGCTCCTGCTAAGCCCAGTTCCCTCTACAGCAGAGACAGCTTGAGACAGCAGGAGAAAAACAGCTTCTCCTTTCTCTTTTCTTTCTTCTCATCAGCTGATTTTCCTATGTATTCTATAATGAGCATACATTCATTCTCCACTGGAAAACAAAAACAAATATAATTAAAATTTTTTTTTTTTATTTAGGAAACATTGACTAAACCATAGGATAAGAGTGGTACAACTTCACACAATTCCCACCATCAGAACTCCGTATCCCATCCCCTCCCCTGATAGCTTTCTTATTCTTTAACCTTCTGGGAGTATGGACCCAAGGTCATTGTGGAATGCAGAAGGTGGAAGGTCTGGCTTCTGTAATTGCTTCCCCACTGAACATGGGCATTGACTGGTCAATCCATACTCCCAACCTCCAAGTCTCTCTCTTTCCCTAGTGAGGAAGGGCTCTGGGGAATCGGAGCTCCAGGACATATTGGTGGGGTTGTCTGTCCAGGGAAGTCTGGTTGGCATCATGCTAGCATTTGGTACCTGGTGGTTGACAAGAGTTAACAAAGCCAAATTGTTGACCAATCATGGACCTAAGGGCTGCAACAGTGCAGATGAAGTGTTGGGGGGGGGGTCCTCCATTTTGTAGATAGCTAGTAGACATATTTTAGTTATATTCCAAAGGGCCTGTGGCGACACTAGTTTTTTTTTGTTTTGTTTTTTCTTTTTCTTTTTTCCCCTGATCCTGAAATCTGATATGCTGGTAGATCCACGTTATTGTCTGGGGAGATGATATTATGGTTGGAAAAAGGACCAGAAAGCAGGATCAGGGAAGAGAGTAGCTCCCTGATATGGGAAAGGGGTATAAATATTGTTGACTGTAAACTGACAAATTTAAAGAAAGCAGGAGCCAGGTGGTGGTGCACCCAGTTAAGTGTGTGTAGTACCATGTGTAAGGACCTGGGTTCGAGCTCCCACTCCCCACCTGTAGTGGGGATGCTACATGAGCGGTGAAGCAGGTCTTCCAGGAGTCTCTCCTCCTCTCTCCCTTTCTATCTGCCCCCCATTTCTCTCTGTCCTATAAAATAAAATAGAAAAGGGGGAGGAAAAATGGCCACTGCGAGCACTGGATTCATAGTGCAGGCACCAAGCCCCAGCCATAACCCTGAAGGCAAAAAAAAAAAAAAAAAAAAAAAGCAAACAAAAAAGAGGGTCAGCAAGAGTCATCTGGCAGGGTGCCTGCTTTGCCATCCTAGACACCCAGGTTTGAGCATGGTCCCCATGGTACTAGGGGAAGCTTCTATGCCATGGTGTCTTTCCCTTTCTTCCTCTCTTTGCCTGTTTCTTTCATTCCATCTAAAAAGGCTGGCCCAGAGTGGTGAAGCCCCAGGGACAATGACCAAAGGGGCTGACAAGATAGCTTACCTAGATAGTGCCCTTTGTCTCATATATGATCCAGGTTTGGGTTTAGCCCCTCTGCATTGGAGGCTCCCGTGCTGGGATAGCTTTCCCTCTCTCCCTAGTTCTCTCTATATGAAAAAAGTCAGATTGGAGCAGTTAAGCCCTAATGACTAAAAAACAAATGATTGAAAAAAACTTTGTTGTTGTTGGAGAATGTGGTGACACAAACACCATGTGTAAGTATGAAGTTATACTCCTGAAGTCTTACACTTTGTACCATTAAATCACTAATAAAAAAGTGAAAAAAACATGAAATTGATGTCTGACCCAGGAGGGAGCTAACCAAAGATGGGGAAGGGGTGTAAGAGAGGGCAAAGTAGAGAGAAAAAGAGGTAGAGAGCAATAAGACATATCTACATGTGTTTATATTACATATATAATAAGAATCAGGAAGGCAGAAGGAGCTAAGAGGATGTTGGGAACCCAGTGCAGGATGGTAGAGGAATATTTGAGTTGATGAGACTGATACACAGGCACCCATCATGGGAAGATAAGAAACTTGAGGGCTGGGCGATAGTGCACTGGATTAAGCACACATAGTGCAAAGTGTAGACCTGTGCAAGGATCCCAGTTTGAGCCCCAGCTCCCCATCTGCAAAGAGGTTGTTTCACAAGTGGTGAAGCAGGTCTGCAGGTGTCTTTCTCTCCTCCTCTCTATCTTCCCCTGCTCTCTCAAGTTCCTTCTCTCTTAGTTTCTCTCTGTCCTATCCAACAATAGCAGCAGCAACAACAACGGAAAATGGAAAAAGATGGCCGCCAGAAGCAGTGGATTCGTAGCGCAGGCATTGAGCCCACTGACAACCCTGGAGACAAAAAAAAAAAAAAAAAAAAAGGAAGATAAATAAGAAACTGTACAGGCCTCAACAAATGCAGTTGAGTGCAATCACCACCACACACAATGACCAAGGTTTAAGCCCCCAGCTCTCACTTATAGGGAGGGGGACTGCACAAGCAGTAAAGCAGTGATGTAGGTGTCTCTCTCTCTCCCTCTCTGTGCCCCATGTATATGGAATAAACACACACACAGAATATAGTGCTATGTGTAGATAGCAAGCCCCATGGATAACCATGGGGGCAATTTAAAATAACAAGAATAGGGTACCAGGCAGTGGTACACCTGGTTAAGCACACACATTACAGTGCACAAGGGCTCAGGTTCAAGTCCCTGGTCCCTACCTGCAGGGGAAAAAACTTCACAAGTGGTAAAGCAGGTCTGTAGGTATCTATCTCTTTTCCTGTCTATCTCCCCTCTTATCTCAATTTATCTGTCTCTACCCAATAATAAATAAAAATATTGAAAAAACATTAACAATGATGAGAACAAACTTGTATTCATGTGTCTACAAGTAATTTTCCCCAATAATGATTTGAAGGAAAATAATTAAAGTAACAAAAATAGAAAAATAAATTTTTTAAAAATACAAATAATGGGACCAATCCCTTCATATGCACAAGATTCTGGTACCCCAGGGAGAACAAAAGCAACCGGTGGCATAGCTATATGCAAACAGTATCAAAGGACATAAAATATGGTGAGGGTGTGTATGATATATCAAATCCTAACAAAGGGATCTTTCAAAGTTAACTCAACTGCCAAACAATGTGATTGTTGCAATAACTATCTATTGTCTTCTTAAACCCTAAGACAACAGGAATCTCCTGCTTCCTCTATAGAGCCTATATTTCTCCCAATCCTGGAACCTCTGGGGTGGGGCTCACTTCCCTGCATGATTTTCTCAAGTCAGGCCAAATGATATTGTATCCGCCGATCCCAACCTAATCAATGCAACGAGTACCATTTCAGCATGCTTCATTTCAGACTGTGTACAGAGACATCAGGCATGGATTGTCAACCCTTCACCCTCATCACTCGGGTGAGACCTTTCCTTTCACAGTATTCTCTAATTCCATTCCAGGTGGTTCACGTCCTAACAAAGTCCCAAAACCTAGATATAGACCAGGTCCCGTAAGATAGAGCATATGTTCACATGTATCATAAATTAGGGCAAAATATATACCTGAAAGCAAAAATACACAATAGTCTGTAGTGAGTCAGGATCAAGTTCAGAATGAAATAGTGTCCACTTAGACTTAGATACTCTCCTCACCTACTTCCTATTACAGTTCTCTCACTCACTCCAAAGCTAACCTCATCAAAGCAAGGACTGCAAAAGCTGAATAAGGACAAGAGACTGGCATACTTTAATGATGACTCTTTAGTCACTATCAGGCCATTCCATCAGCTGGGGCCCTATGGGAGTCCTGAGACTCCCAAACAGACTTGATAGGCCTAGAACTCAAATAAATCCCTCTCTCCATTGTTACCGGTCATTTCTAACAGGAACAACAAAATAGACCCCTTTGTGGGCCCCCATAGGACCTTGCCCTCAACCTGGATCAACAATGGTAGAGAATATTTTGTTCCATCCTCTGAAGGGAGGATGGACAACATACTTTATGCTACACCTGAGGAAAATGGGTCGATACTGGGGCAGCATGGAATGTTCCTACTCATGACGACAGAATGTGAGCTCAGATCTAGAGGGATGTAGAGGTCACACAGGCTCCTAAGCTAATGATAGGTCCCAGATCACATCAAATCGATATGGTTTACAGTAATATTTATACCCCTTTTCCATATTAGGGAGCTGCTTTCTTCCCTGATTCAGCTTTCTGTTCCTTTTCCCAGCCATGACATCATCTTCCCAGACAATAATTAGGATTCACCTGCATATCAGATTTCAGGCTCAGGCAAAAAACAAAAAACAAAACAAAACAAAAAAACACTAGTATAGCTACAGGCCCTTTGAAATATAACTAAAATTTGCCCACTAGCTATCTACAAAATGGAGGACCCCCCCAACACTTCATCTGCACTATTCCAGCCTTTAGGTCCATGATTGTTCAACAACTTGTTTGGCTTTGTACATTAACTCTCTTTTCAGCCACCAGGTTCCAGATGCTAGTAGGATGCGACCAGACTTCCCTGGACAGACAACCCCACCAGTGTGTCTGGAGCTCCGATTCCCCACAGCCCTTTCCCAATAGGGAAAGAGAGAGACAGGCTGTGAGTATGGATTGACCTGTCAAAGCCCATGCTCAGTGGGGAAGCAATTATAGAAGCCAGACCGTCAACCTTCTGCATCCTACAGTGACCTTGGGTCCATACTCTCAGAGGGGTAAAGAATAGGAAAGCTATCAGGGGAGGGGATGGGATATGGAGTTCTGGTGGTGGGAATTGTGTGAAGCTGTACCCCTCTTATCCTATGGTTTTGTCAATGTTCCCTTTTTATAAATAAAAAATTTTTTTTAAATCCTGGCACCACAAAAAGACAAAAAAAACAAACTGGAATGTAGAAGGGAGGGTCTGGCAGCACTGCCTGTATGATGAGTGCCAGAAGCTCTGAGTTCAGTTCAGCTGGTCCCTAGTTGCTGGTTATCAAGTAGGCATTAACAGGGACCCTGGAGGCAGGAGAACCTTCCTCCTTCCTCCATGAACTGGATCCTATTGGTCCAGTCAGATTGTGCATTGCCAAGGAGAAAGGAAGGCACTCCATTAATGGGAGTCTTTAACCAGTTCTGTTCTCCAAACTAGGGGTGCAAATGGGGTAATATGGAAAAGGGAGGGTATCCAGTCCAGCTCTGAGGCCAAATTAACTATAAAGTACCCAGAGCACAGATGGAGAGAGCCTGTGGATTCTCATTCAGCTCCTCATCTCTCTGGGAAAGGACCTTCCACCTGCTTCTCAAAGAAAAGAGAAGTCAGTTTTTGCAGTCCTTGCTTTGATAAGGATAGCTTGGGAGTGGATGAGGGAAGTATAGTAGGAAATAGGTGAGGAGGGTATCTAAGTCTAAGTAGACACTATTTCATTATGAACTTTATACTGACTCACTAAAGACTATTGTGTGCTTTTGCTTCAGGTATGTATTTTGCCCTAATTTATGGATATATGTCTAAAGTGAAGCACACCAAGGTGGTACTCATTGCGTTGATTAGGTTGAGATCAGCAGATATATCATTTGTTATGAATAAAGCTGAATAAGGGCAAGAGACTGGCATACTTTAACGATGACTCTTTAGTCACTATCAGGCCACTCCATCAGCTGGGGTCCTAGTTGGGGAGTCCTGAGATTCCCAAACAGACATGATGGGCCTAGACCTTGAATAAATCCTTGTCTCCATTGTTACGGGTCATTCTTATCAGGAACAACAAAACAGACCCCTTTGTGGACCCCTATAAGAACTTTCCCTCAACTTGGATCAACAACGGTAGAGAATATTCCATCCTCCAAAGGGAGGCTAGACAACATACTCTATGCTACGCCTGAGGAAGATGGGTCCTGATATTGGGACAGCTTGGAACATTCCTACTCATGACCACAGAATGTGAGCTCATATCTACAGGGATGCAGAGGTCACATAGGCTCCTAAGCTGAATATGGGCCCCAGATCAGATCAAATCGATGGGGATTATAGTCAACAATATTTATACCCCTTCCCCATTTGAGGGCTACTATTTTCCCAAATCCAGCTTTCTAGTCCTTTTTCCAGCCATGACATCATCTCCCCAGACAATAACTAGGATCCACTTGCATATCAGATTTCAGGCTTAGGGGGAAAAAAAACACTAGTATAGCCACAGGCCCTTTGGAATATAACTAAAATATGCCTATTAGCTATCTACAGAATGGAGACCCCCCCCCAACTCTTTATCTTCACTATACCAGCCTTTAGGTTCATGATTAGTCAACAACTTGTTTGGCTTTGTATATTAACTCTCTTTTCAGCCACCAGGTTCCAGATGCTAACAGGATGCGACCAGACTTCCCTGGACAGACAACCTCACCAATGTGTCCTGGAGCTCTGATTTCCCCAGAACCCTGCCCTACTAGGGAAAGAGAGAGGCAGGCTGAGAGTATGGATCAACTTATCAACGCCCATGTTCAGCGGGGAAGCAATTACAGAAACCAGACCTTCCACCTTCTGCATCCTTGACCTTGGGCCCATACTCCTAGAGGGTTAAAGAATAGGAAAGCCATCAAGGGAGGGGATGGGATATAGAGTTCTGGTGGTGGGAATTGTGTGGAGCTGTACCCCTCTTATCCTATGGTTTTGTCAATGATTCCTTTTTATAAATAAAAAAATAAAAATAAATAAATAAAAAAGAAAAGAGAAGTCAGCAGTCTACAGAACGCTTCACCATTGACTCCACAGCCCTGCCTATCTGCCTGCCACGGCTCCCTCATTTCCTTACTCCCTCAGTCCCCTTGGAAGAGCCCTCCCTGCATCTGTGCTTAGGAATCCACTCTCCCTACTTTCTGTACAGACTTGAGGGTCCAAGCAATGTGAATTCTCTCATTATTCATTAGGGTGAATCTTGGCTGTCCCACCCTTGTGAGACAGAGCCCCATTCATCCCACAAGTATCTCCTGAGATCTTGACTCAGTGATGGACACAGTTCTAGGTGCTGGGGATCCACAGTGAACAATACAAAGCCACTCTTGTGGGGGTACAGAGCCCACAAGTAGGAGAACAGAGGGTGCAGGTGGGCACTTGAAGTAACAGGCGTTGCAAGGGCAAGTAAGGGCTGCTTTGGTGTGAGGGAGGTTATGTAAGGTGGAAACATGTTTGGATGGATTAGGGATGAATCTTTGATGTAATGGAGGAGAGAATGCCGTGCCATTGCATTGTCTTGAGTAAGTGAGTTGGAATGGGCCCTCAGCCTATTCGTGGTAAAACAGAGGTCAAGGCTGGAGATGAGGAAGAAGGTGCAGGGTTCCAGTGGGACTGAGCCCCCACCATCTGGTGCAAGGTTGACAGAAGGACTGGTTGCTGTGGGAAGAACAGATGGTGGAAGACAAAGATGGGAAAAGGATGCTTCATTAGGAGGGAGGCTCCTGTGGAATCCCAGGTGGGAAATGATGGTGAGAGGATGTGGTGAGATTGTGTGTGTTATGTATATGATTAACATAATATGTGTTTACATTTATGTATCATTTGTGATATACATAATTTATGGATATGTTTGTCTTTTCTGATATGTAAATAGCACATCTATATGCATATAAGATCTAAAGAACATCTCTGATTATGGGAAATTTCAAAGGACTATGAAAGCACTTCTTAGGTATTCACTGCCCAAGTTCTACAATTAATAATCCACTTCCAATTTTATGTTGTGTCTGCCCCACTTGTTCCCTGAGGTCATCCAAGACAGTCTGCCATTAGATTCTTAGGAAGGTTTGAAGGCAGTGGCTTCGGTGCCAGATTGGAATGGGAGGCATTTACAACTATGCATGAGCACCTTAAAGGCTGGGGTTCCCCTCTACTAAATTGAGGAAGCTCAGTGTCCCCTTCAGAACACAACTGTTGCTCTTGTGTAATCTGATACCCAGCAGCCAATGCCCCACCTCTCAACTGCTTCTACTTGGCTCTTTCCATTTTGTAGATTCCACTCCCTGTGGCACCTACCCCCCCCCCCCCCCCCGCTGCACCCCTGAAGTCAGTCGATGATTATCTTTTATCACAAAAGTCAGCCGATGCACCCACTTCTGGCCTTATCTGCCTGACTGAGGAGCATCTGACCCTGCTGACCACTCACTTCTCTGAGTCTCTCACGAGGGCTCCTTCCGGCCAGACTCCTTGGCTGCAGAACCCTCTTCCTTCACCCCTCCCTCCAATGTGCTGACTGCCAATTTCTTGGTTCCCCTCTCCCCTTGCATAATACTGACCTTCACCTTGGTTTCATCACTCTCTAGGTCAGGTGCTATGATGTATCTGCTTCTCACTACATAGACCTGAAATATAAAAAAATGAAACAAGTTGCAGTGGAAATAGTGTATGGATAAATCCAAGGTATTGCAAACAAACAAAAAGGATTCTGGGTTCAGCCTAAATCCTGCTCTTTCACTATTCCAGTATTTTGATATTGTTGCTAGAGCATCAATGCTTCAGGATAACTTTTTCAGATAGATAAAAAGAGACAGAAAGAGAGAAAGAGAGAGAGAGAGAGAGAGAGAGAGGGAGCAGCACCAAAGCCTCATGTAATATAGTCAAAGCCAAACTTGAACCTGGGTCATGTACATAGCAAATCAGCACACTATCTAAGTGAACTATTTTGTTGGTCCTGTTCAAACATTTTCATAAGCACCTACTTTCCCGCCATGGTGCTCACTGCATTACCGACTTTCTGCAGTGAATCCAGATACAGGAAATCAAAGGCTACAGTGTGGCAACTTGAGGGCCTTAAAGACTAAACAGGAGGGAGTGTGTGTGTGTGTGTGTGTGGGGGGGGGGTAGTGCAGCTGGTTAAGCGCACATGGTGCAAAGCGCAAGGACCAGCATAAGGATCCCGGTTCCAGCCTCCAGCTCCCCACCTGCAGGGGAGTCACTTCACAGGCGGTGAAGCAGGTCTGCAGGTGTCTATCTTTCTCTCCCCCTCTGTCTTCCCCTCCTCTCTCCATTTCTCTCTGTACTATCCAGCGATGATGACATCAATAACAGCAATAATTACAACAATAAAACAAGGGCAACAAAAGAGAATAATAATAATTTAAAAAGACTGAACAGGAGACACATGGCAGAGGTAAAGTGTAGAAAAATGTCCACTGGGGGAGCCGGGTGGTAGCACAGCGGGTTAGTGCACATGGTGGAAAGTGCACAGACCAGCATCAGGATCCAGGTTGGAGCTCCAGGCTCCCCACCTGCAGGGGAATCACTTCACAAGTGGGGAAGCAGGTCTGCAGGTGTCTGTCTTTCTCTCCCCCTCTCTGTCTTCTCCTCGTCTCTCAATTTCTGTCTGTCCTATCCAACAACAATGACAGGAATAACAACAACAATAATAACAACGATAAACAACAAGGGTAACAAAAGGGAAAAAATAACAAAGTTTAAACAAAAAAAAGAAAAGAAAAACCTCCACTGGCTCTGTCCAAACTTGGGGTTACCTAACAGATTTAGTGCCATAACCATTTAACCAACCCAAGACATTAAAAGCAGCAGTGGGGGGGGGGGGGGGAGTCAAGCGGTAGCGCAGCGGGTTACGCCCAGGTGGCACAAAGCACAAGGAACCGGCATAAGGATTCTGGTTGAACCACTGCTCCCCACCTGCAGGAGGGTTGCTTCACAAGCAGTGAAGCAGGTCTGCAGGTGTCTCTCTGTCTTCCTCTCCTCTCTCCATTTCTCTCTGTCCTATCCAAGAACTACGGCATCAATCACAACAACAATAATAACTACAATAGAACAACAAGGACAACAAAAAGGGAATAAATAAATAACTAAATAAATATTTTTAAAAAGCAGCAGTGGGGTGGAGGAGGTAACAAAATGAGGCTCTGAAGTCCCAGGTTTAATCCCTTCCATCTCCATAAGCCATAATTTAGCAATGCCTTGGTAAACAAACAAACAAAATGATCAATTATAGGACACACACACTGCGCCAGACAGAGCATTTGATTTTTATTTCTTTTATGCTGTGCTAGAGATTGAACTCAAGGTCTCCCAAATCCATTTTACTACTAAGCCACCTCTCCAGTCCAACTTTTTTTTTTCCTTCTATTTTTAGAATGAGAGTAAGTGATAGAGAAGGAGAAAGAGGCTGCACTGCTGAACCATCTCCCCAGCTCTGTTATGATTACTTTAAAAATATTAACTTGGGGGACTTGGGCAGACGCACAGCGGGTTAAGTGCACACACTTGGCACAAAGTGCAAGGGCTGACATAAGAATCCCAGTTGGAGCCCCCGGCTCCCCACCTGCAGGGGAGTCACTTCACAGGCAGTGAAGCAGGTCTGCAGGTGTCTCTCTTTCTCTCCCCCTCTCTGTCTTCCCCTCCTCTCTCCATTTCTCTCTGTCCTATCTATCAATGATGACATAGATAACAACAATAATAACTACAACAATAAAAAAAAACCAAGGGCAACAAAAATATTAACTTGGGCCAGGTGGGTAGTGTCACACCTGGTTGGGTGCACGTGTTACAATATGCAAGGACCAGGTTTGAGCCCCAGTCCCCACCTGCAGAGGGAAAGCTTTGCGAGTGGTGAAGCAGTGTTACAGGTATCTCTGTTTCTCTCTCTCCCTATCTCCCCCTTCCCTCTCAATTTTTGGCTGTCTCTATCCAATAAATAAATATAATAAAATTTAAATATAGAAAAAACATTAACTTATGCAACAGGGGTAGATGGTATAATGGTTATGCAAAGAGATTCTCATACCTGAGGGTCAAAAGTCCGAGGTTTAATCCCCCACACCACCATAAACCAGAGTTGAGCAGTGCTTAGCTAAAAAAAGAAGAAGGAGGAGGAGGAGGAGGCAGAGGAGAAAGAGGAGGAAGAGAAGAAAAAAACCACATTAAGTTATTTATTCCTCAGAACCACTTCATGATATACTTCATAGAAACTACATGGCATGCCCCTCCTGGTCACACAGCAAGAAAGCAAAGTAGCCAGGACTGGTGGACCTCCTGGATCACTGTATGTGTGCCAAGCACTGCCAGTGGAATTTCTCACTTGCTCTTCACAGGAATCCCATAAGGAGGAGTTTTATTGGTCCCATTTTATAGCCAAAGAAACTGAGCCCCAGAGAGTGATCTGCCCATGACCAAGAGCTGACAAGTGAGGGTCAGTGAAATAGTTCATTTGGATTGTGTGTTGCTTTGTCTTGTGTGTGACCCAGGTTTGAGCCCAGCCCAACCTCACTGAAAGGAAGCATTGGTGCTGTGGTCACTTTCATTCTGTCTGTTTCTGTCTTTAAAAAAAAAAGTGTATTGCACCAAAGTAAAAGACTCTGGAGTAGGTAGTGGGGGGAGAGTACAGGTCCAAAAACGATGACAGAGGACTTAGTGGTGGTTGTATTGTTATGTGGAAAACTGAGAAATGTTCTGTACGTACAAACTATTGTATTTACTGTCAAATGTAAAACACTAATCCCCCAATAAAGAAATTTTAAAAAATTAAATTAAATAAAAAAAAATTCCATGTGTGGCTGGGGAAATTGTTACACTTGTAAAGCATTAGACTTTGATGTCTGAGGTCCTGTTTCCCTCACCAGGACATGTACCAACAAATCAGAGTGGTGCTTTGCCTTCTCTTCTTCATGTGAAAATCTCTTTCTCTCTTATGTAGTAAATAAAACACATCTTTAAAAACATTAGCATGGGGTGGGGGGGACTTTGGGGGCCTGGTGAATAATGAAATCACATACATATCAATGGTTGCACTGTAAACCATTAACCCCTCACCTCAGTAAAGGAGGAGGAGGAAGAGGAGGAGAACCAAGCATGTGACTGGTTTAGTAAGCAATACAAACTCCAGAACTGCTACTTTCTGAGGCCTAATTAGAAAGTTCTATGCTGAACAGGGGGACAGTGCAGGCTGTCAGCTATCACACTGGGTAAAGGGAAGGAAGGGTCTGTCACCCAGTAGAGTGGCCCTTGGCCTACCTTATACAGTCACTGCCCACCACTTCTGCAGGCTGAGAGAAGCTGAAGGTGCAGGCCACCCATCCCCTTTCCTGGCCTCTGCCAGGTCAGCCACAGTTGCCATAGAGGTACAGGGGGAGGATGAACAGAGTCTCCTCCTACCTTTGTGGTGGTGGGGAGGGGGAGCTTTCATCACTTCCTGATCTGGAAAAGTTTATCCCCTTTTTTCCTAGTCTCATTCAACCACTGAAACAAAACCCTAAAAAAAGTAGCTGTCTTCTGCTTCCGAGCAACTGGTTCCATGTTATATTCTTTTTGGACACATCTTTGCCCTCAAGGCCCAAGTACAGGGTCTAGGCCTTAAAATTCCCTCACAAAAACAACTGCTGGGATGACTGTTTTTTATCCCCACCCCCATACACAATAGATTCTGACAATTTATTCTCCTCTCCAGCTCCCCTTCAAGACCTACAGCTCTGAGAAATACGCTCTTATGCCCCAGATTCCTTCTCCTTCAGTGTGGCTGCACTCCCAGATCTACTCCTATTTTACTTCCCTCAAAAAGGAATATGCACCATTTTACTCCAAATAATACTCCATCTGGATTTGAAGTCTGGAAAGAACTGTCTGTACTTTTCAGAACTTAACCCTTTTCTGCATGTCACTCTCCACCTGTTTGTCTGTGTAGCAAGGAGTTAAATTATTCTATGAGAGAGAGAGAGAGAGAGGTCAAGTGATAAAGGAGATGGGTAGACATTTCCACAAAAGATATGAATGGCCAAAGATGTTCATGCTTGAGATCTGGCTCAGTGCCAGAATGCAGGACTTGCATGCATGAAGTCTTGAGTTCAGTGTCTGGTGCTGCATATGCCAAGGTAATGCTCTGGTACTCAGGCTCTCTCTGTCTCTCATTAATAAATAAATCTTTTGCTTTTTTTTTTCTCAAAAGACACTCCACACTGCTCATCATTAGGGGAATGCAAATCAAAACCACAATGAGGTATCACCCCACACTTGTTAGAATGCTTATAAGAGATTAAAAATAATGCTGAGGAAGTGGAGACAAGAAACACCTGTGTACTGTTGGTCATGTTGTGAATTGGTATGGTCACTATAAAAAAAAAAGTTAAAATAGAACTACCATATGCTACAGCAATTTCAGTCCTGGGTCTTTATCCAGAAGAAAACACTGTTGAAAGGCATCTGCACTCGCTTTCTTATGTTCTTATCAGTGTTTTTCACAGTAAGTAAGATGGAAACATCTACAGATGAATGGGTAAAGAAATTGTGACATTCAGGTACAACAGAATATTACTGAGTCACTGAAAATGAGGAAATTCTGTCATTTGTGACAACAGAGGTGTTCCTTGGGGGCACTATACTAAGTGAGATAAGTCTGATAAATATTGTATGATCTCACTTTTATGTGGAATCTAAAAGTAAAAAAAAAAAAAAACCACTCATGGAAAAAGATATCAGGTTTGTGGTTATCAGGAGTAGGCAGTGGAGAAGAATTGGTTGAAGGTAGTCAAAGGTACAAACTCCCAGTCATAAGATAATTATCAGGGATGTGACATGCAACACTATGACTGTGGTTAGCATGGCTGGATGGCTACATGGCATACTCAAAAGTGCAAAAAGAGTAAGGACCTGGGTCCAAGCCCCTATCCTCACCTGTATTATGGAAGTGTCACACATGGTGAAATAGCATAACAAGTCTCTCTCTCTCTCTCTCTCTCTCTCTCTCTTTCTCTCTCTCTTTCTTAATTTTTGTCTCTATCATAATAATTAAAGTAAAAGAAACAATGCAAATAGAGTAAGTCCTAAGGAAATGGATCATAAGGAAAGATCATTCCCCCTTTTATGTATACCTATATGAAGTTATGGATGTTCACTAAAACACTGTGGTAATCATTTAACAACATATGTCAAGTGATTATACTATATATCTGAAACTTATATAGTGTATGGCAATTATATCTAAATAAAATCAAGGGGGAAGGATAGCTATTCAAAAAATTAATTTACACAAAGAGAGATCTGGCATTTGTCCCAGATGGTGGGAAGTAACTCCTGAACATCTGATGAAATAGGATTTGGCAGGTCTTAAATCCTTGAGTTTTCCCAAGTGACAGACTTCTCTTTGCTATTTTTGGTGAGCTCTGGTAGTCTTATGTTAACAAGTTTATCCAGAGTGGGAGCCAGTCATACCATTAAGCAATTGTGATACCAGCCCAAACTTCAGGGAGGGAGTTAAAAGATGAGTTCAACCAAGTGGCTAATGAATAAATCAATCATGCAGAGAGGGGCTGGTGAGATAGTCTACCAGGTAGGGTGCCTGCCTTGCCAAGGTTTAAGCCCAGCGCCACATACAAGGTGCCATATATGAAGGTGCTAGGGGAATGATATGTTCTAATTCCACAGGGTAAAGGCATCAAAAGTTTCATCTCCCACCTGCAAGGGGGAAGCTTCATGAGTGGTAAATCAGGGGTGCAGGTGTTTTTGTCTCTTTCACTCTCTCTATTTCTCTCTGTCCCTATCCAGTAATAAATAAACAAATAAATATGTTTTTAAGTTTCATCTTTGGAACCTCCTAGAGCTTAGCCCCTGTGTTTTTGGTTGAGTATGATTAAAATCCATTTACTATAATAAAATCATTACTTTATGCATAGTGCATCTCTAACTTTTTTGAGTCATTCTAATGTATTATTGAACTTGGATGTGTAATAGGAACTCTTGACTGTGTTGCCAGTGGCTGGGATTGAAGGTGGTTCTAGGACTCCCAAATATGCAACTAATAGGGGTCTGTGTGGTTGCACACCAGGTTGAATGCACGTGTTACCAAAATTGCAACCAGTGTTTGAAGTGAGGACACCCTTGCTAAGGTCTTTACCTTAACCTGATATTTGGGCCACCCTCCCTTAGTTGGTGTTGGAAATCATATCACATGGAGTTTGTCAAACATATAGTAGAGTTCTAGTTAAAGAATTCTAAATATGGCCAAAGAACCCCCAGGTACAATTACCCTAATCTCCTCCTTTTTTGGAGTAACATTTAAAGAATAGGAACAAACCTAGCTGCTATGATATTTTCTTATCTATCTATCTATCTATTTTTATTGTCACCAGGATTATTGTTGGGGCTCATGCCAACACTATGAATCCACTGCCATTTTTTTCCTGTTTTTTTTTAACGTTTTATTTGCTAGGACAGAGAGAAATTAAGGGGTGGGGTGATAGAGAATGAGAGAGAAAGACACCTGCAGACCTGCTTCACTGCTTGTGAAGTTTCCCCATGAACATGGGGAGTGAGAGCTTGAACCTGGTTTCTTGTACATGGTAGTGTGTACACTTAACTAGGTGTGCCACTCCTAGTTCCTTTTCTCCCCTTCCTCTTCTTCTTCTATTTTTAAATTCAGGCATCTAGAGCAGCACAATATTAATAGCTCAAATTAAAAGCAACACAGAGGCTCAACAGCAGATGAGTGCCTAAGATATATGTATAGTGGAATACTACTCAGCTATTAAAAATGATGAAGTCATCCCCTTTGCCTCATCTTGGATGAAGTTGTAGTATTTTCTATGTGACCTTCTACAGGAAGCAAGTAGAGAAAGGAAGGTCAGAACGCAAAGAAAGATATGGGATGATCTCATTCATAGGCAGAAGTTGAAAAACAAGATCAAAAAAGAAAACAGTAAGTGGAACTTGGACTGGAGTTGGTGTATTGCACCTAAGTAAAAGACTCTGGGGTGGGGAGTTCAGATCCTGGAACAGGATGGCAAAGGACCTTGTGGGGGTTGTACTGTTGTGTGGAAAAATGAGAAATATTATTCATGTACAAAACTATTGTATTTACCATTGACTGTAAAGCATTAATCTCCTAATAAAGAAATAAAAATAAGAACTCAAAGAAAGAAAGTAGAATAGGCAAAGGAGGAAAATTCATGGTGCACTGGATACAAATCCAGCTACAGCTGTGTGAACAGTGAGGGTGCTCAGTGCCTCTCTAGGTCCACTGGCGTTAGACTAAGACAGCAAGGCAGGTGGTGTGATGCTGACTGAGACAAGCAATTTGTAAACGAGTGAGGAAGGAGCTTTTCTTTTCTATTAACTGAGGATGTGTTTAAGTTCCACTTAAACAGTGGTCACTGTGGGCCACATGGTGGCACACTTGGTTAAGCGCTCACAGTACAGTGCACAAGGACTGGTTCAAGCATTGGTTCAAGCCTCTAGTCCCTATCTGCAGGGGGAAGTTTCATGAGTAGTGAAGCCTAGCTGCAGGTGTCTCTCTGTCTCTTTCCCTCTCTCCTGTTAATTTATCTACCTCTATCCAAAAATAAATAAATACAAATATATATATTTTTTTTTTCCTCCAGGGTTATTGCTAGGCTCGGTGCCTGCACCATGAATCCACCACTCCTGGAGGCCATCTTTTCCCCTTTTGTTGCCCTTGTTGCCGTAGCCTCATTGTGGTTATTATTATTACCATTGTTGATGTTGTTCGTTGTTGGATAGGACAGAAAGAAATGGAGAGAGGAGGGGAAGACAGAGAAGGGGAGAGAAAGATAGACACCTGCAGACCTGCTTCACCACCTGTGAAGCGACTCCCCTGCAGGTGGGGAGCCAGAGGCTCAAACCGGGATCCTTACGCCGGTCCTTGTGCTTTGCGCCATGTGCGCTTAACCCACTGCACCACCGCCCGACCCCCAAATACAAATATTTTTTTTAAATGGTCATCCCTGAAACCTGGGGATAGCTATCCTTTGCCTAGGATATCCTTATTGCTAATGGTCTTATAGACCTTCTGGAATCCCAACTAAGTCCCACCTGATGCTACTACCTGTCATTTGCCAGTCCTAACTCTGGAAGAATGGCAACGATTAAAGATCTATTTGCCCACAAAAGGAAAGTTTCCAAAATGCCACTCATACTGGGAAAAGCCAAGTTGCAATACTCTGCAAATCAAACTTTTTTATATAGCTAAATCCATGTATTCCACATGGTTTACAATCTACATTATTTTGTTATTCCATTGTTTTATTTTTATTTATAAAAATGAAACACAAAAAACATAGGATAAGAGGGGTATAACTCCACAATTCCCACCACCAGAACTCCGTATCCGCCACGACATCATCTCTCCAAGCAATAACTTGGATCTACCTGCATATTAGATGAAAGGGTAAAAAAAAAAAAACTAGTATAATCATGGGCCCTTTGGAATATAACTAAAATAGGCCTACTAACTACCTATAAAACGGAGATTTCCAATTCTTCATCTGAACCACTCCAGCCTTTAGGTTCATGATTAGTTAACAATTTGTTTGGCTTTATATTTTGACTCTTTTTTCAGCCACCAGATTCCAGATGCTAAGATGATGCCAACCAGACTTCTGGGCAGATGACTACACCAATGTGTCCTGGAGCCCCACTTCCCCAGATCCCTGCCCCACTAGAGAAAGAGAGAGACAGGCTGGGAATATAGATCAACCTGCCAATGCCCAGACCTTCCACCTTCTGCACCCTATAATGACCCTGGGTCCATACTCCCAGAGGGATAAAAAAATACCAAATCAAACTTTATATATATGTTATATTATCTTTCCCCAGAAAGATTGCTCTAAAACAAATTCGGACACCTGTGACCTCTTCCTTCTATGCAAAGTAAAAAGCTAGCATCAACCCCAAGCTGATAAGATTAATCTAAAGAGCAAATTATGGTGTAACTTCCTATGCTGATACTTTGTAGTTAAATTAAAAAAAAAAAAGGTTTCATTTTCCTATTGGTCGGTCTGATTTCAAAGGAACATTTTACCTGTTTCTGTGAGGCATTTTTTTCTCCTGGAAGAGGCTCTCATTGGTCCCCAAAGACTGAAAACCTACTTCAACGAAATTTTCCAATGTAAACTAATTTTCCTTCAGTTTCAGCAATTTTTTAAATCTATATATAGAGATGTCTTTTTCAGATTGCATCGTTAGCTGCTCCTGGTAAGCTATCTCCCATTGTCACTGCAAACAAGAGATCTATTATTAATGGATTTCACCTCCCAACTGATTCCAACTCTGGTCTGCTTACTAGTATGTACCAGTAACTGCGTCTTTGGACACACACGCAACGCTATCCTGAAGGAGATCATCAAAACACTCAACATCCTTACAGAAAAAAAGGTGAGTACGCTATCTGGCACTATCTCACCAAATGATGACACCTAACATATTTCTATGAGAAAAACATAACTGGTTCTAGAGAAACTGGTAGTTTGTGGCTGGCCAACAGGACAAGGAGTGGAATGGAATCATCCCCCTTGATGCTTTCTTTTTTTCTTGAGGGACAGAGGGAAGTTTTCTCAGTTTGAGGGAGTGAGAGCTGCTCAGTAAGGATTACTCTATACAGTTGGAGGTAACTTGTATCTCTTGTTTTCTCGTTCCTGCCTGGGACAAGGATCCATGCATGGAGATGACCGTAGCAGATATCTTTGCCAACTCAGAGGTAAGAACCATCCGGGGTCTGCTTTGGCATATGGGTAACTTCAGAGAGGAGAGCCATCCACAAACATCTGAACACACACACACACACACACACACACACACACACACACACACACACCTTTTAACAAAAAGCAGGCAGGCTCCAATTAACTCTAAGGTGTGAGATGCTTCCAAGGGAATGAAATTGTGATCTTTATTCTCAGACATTTGGTAGTGCTTCTGGTTTCATTTCATTTAGAAGATGTGTGATAGGAAGCTTGGATTATTGTAACCTTAACTCAGATTCTGGTTGAAGAAGAGCTATTTAGGATTATCCAAGTCCAGATCTATTACCTAGAATATGTAAGGCACTCAATAAACACATATTGGAAGGGAGAATTTTTCTGGCCCTTACATTTTTGGGAAAAAAAAACAAAAACAAAACAACAACAAAAGAAACAAATACTCCCACAAAAACAAGATATTGAGATTACAAGTTAAGGGAGCTTTCATTTTGTCTAAGAGACTTCCTATGGCAACAGAAAAGGCATCACCAGAACCTTCCTCTTCCGCACCCTGGTCTCCTCACAGTCCACCCGCTCTCAGCATGTCTGTCAGAGACCCTCAACTGGATCTATCCTGCAAGCTTCTCTCCATCCTGACCCAGAACTATCCAGTTGGGTGGGATACAACATATCCTTGCTTTTGGCCACCATCTCGCCATTTCCACCTCCTGTGCCTTCTCACACACCACCTCCTCCCATCTGTAGTGGGAGGAGATAGATTTTGACAGCTGATAGTGCATTTTCTCTGACAAATACATGACTACAGCCATATCAATAGCTTTATGCACATCAGTTCCTGTTTTCATGGAAACACACGACTGAGAATGAAAAACCCAAAGCTTCAACTTAGCAGTGGTCTCCTAACCACCTGCTTTCCATATGTACTAACTCAAAGGGGTAAGTTAGCCAGGATGAAATCCTGTGGACTGGCCAAGGCCATATTTAAGCACCCAGGCCCCAGGAGAAGACTATCCTGCTTTGTGAGAAAACTGTCCTTCAGGCCTTTATCTGCATTATCTTCCTGTTGTTAAAGATTATGTCAGGAGTCTGATGTACAACAACATATAATAATTGTATTACATTTATGTAATATGTTTAGTATACATTGTATAACTATAGATATTGCCTACATTTGTGTAGGTTGGAAGTAACTGGACATATAATACACTACATGATAATATTGTACATCATCGTTCTTTGTGTGTATATATGTACATATACATACGTACACACACATATTAACTAAGAGCCCACTGGGTTGTGCTCTGCATTCCCCATAGGGTGATTGCACTACCAGAGCCTGAAAGAAACAATGTGGGTCTGAAAGTGAGAAAGACTGTGGTTTTAGCCTTTGTTTAATCATTAACTAGCTGTATGTCCTTTGGTATGTTACCACACCTCTTTGTGCCTCAGTTTCCACATCTGAAGAAATGAAAGTGATTTTGAAAGTTGGTTGGAATCCAACTCTTGAGTTAGTGGAAAGTGTTATTGTAAGGTGCTATAACTCTTGACTAACAGCAAAAAAACTGGTTATAAAATAATTCAGAGGAGCCAGCAATTAGAAATAATCAGATCCATAACTCGATGCCTAGGGGTGACCCCACTCTTACAGATGCTTTTCTTCAAACTGCTTATATTACTCCTTAAATAACAAGCTCATTTTTACCACTGTTCCTTCTTCAAAGACTCAACACTGCTTACTCACCTGTTAAGACATTCCAGAATAAGGAAGAAGGGTCAGAGAGATATCTCACTAGGCAGGGCACCTGTCTTGCCATGCATGCAGCCCAGGTTTGGATCTGGCCCCACTTGGAAAGCATTGCAGCACTGGAGGAAGCTCTGATGCTCTAGAATCACTTTCTCCCCTTCCTCTCCTTCTCTGTCTCCCTCTGAATTAAAAAGTGACCCAGAATATGTATGAAGCCCTAGTTGTGAAAAAACAAAATGCAGATTAAGGAAAAATAATTATTTTCAAATCCCACAAAGAAAGTATGGGGGAAGAAAAGTTACTTGTGTTCCCACAGAGCATCTTTCCAAAATCTAGAGTGTGTTAAAGTTACTTCCTTTGGGTATCAAGGATTTCACCATGTCTAAGCCGGGTAGCATCCTGCTCATGGCAGAAATACTGGACTTCATAGGCCATGCCCACTCAGGTTTCCATGGAGTTAAAGTGGTCTGAGGAAGAGCAAAGTAGAGAGCAAGAAAGGTGGCTGTTTGGTGAAATATTTCTTGGGTGGACCATTAATTGGAGGTATTTCCTACTTACCAGAGAGTAAAAAACACTTAATTTTTTTTAAAAAAAAGAAAGTTCTATACTGTGCCTGAAATCGTTAAGTTGAAGAATTGGTTGGTGAAATCTGAGTAAAAGTGGTGATAATGAACGCAACACAAAAGGATTAGGTTTTTATAGCCCTAAATAAAACAAATGAAGATCCAAGTTAGAACTCTGCTATTGCCATAGAATAATTTCTCCTGATGGCATTCCACAGATTATTGATATTCCCACAAAAAGGGCTTCCTTTTGGCATTGGCCTTAGCCACCTCTTAAGTTTCTTTTCCTGGGCAGTTCTGAGTTGCTAGGTGCCCTGGGCTATGGAAGCATGTCCCTGAGCCAAGCAGATTCACTCAGGCAGTGGAAGCTAGACAAGCAGGTGAGCTATGGGCTGTCATTCTCTTGCTGCCATGCTACTAGAATTAGAACTTTAAAGTCATTGACTGAAACTGCTTTTAGAATTCATTCTTCTAAATGTTTCCCATTTGATTAAAACTCTTTCAAGTTCCAGTTTTATCCTAATTACCTCTGCTGGGGCTTCACTGCTCTGAACCAGCCTTTTCAGATAGAGAAAAACAGAAACAGGGAGAGAGGGAAAAAGACCACCACGATGAAGGTATCTTGAACCTGAGTCATGTACATGACGAAGCAAACAAACTATCCAGGTGAGCTATCTTGATAGCTCCCAGATTACAGATAGTCTTTTGAGAAAAAAAACATCTTTAGATAATTTTCCTCCTGTGCTACATAACCAGATATTTTAAAGTTAAGACAGTTCCTAGTTAGGGGTCGGGCGGTGCCACAGTGGGTTAAGCGCACGTGGCGCAAAGCGCAAGGACCGGCATAATGATCCCGGTTCGAGCCCCCGGCTCCCCACCTGCAGGGGAGTCGCTTCACAGGTGGTGAAGCAGGTCTGCAGGTGTCTATCTTTCTCTCCCTGTCGCTGTCTTCCCCTCCTCTCTCCATTTCTCTCTGTCCTATCCAACAACAAACAACATCAACAATGGTAATAATAATAACCACAGCGAGGCTACGGCAACAAGGGCAACAAAAGGGGAAAAGATGGCCTCCAGGAGTGGTGGATTCATGGTGCAGGCACTGAGCTCAGCAATAACACTGGAGGGAAAAAAAACCCCGGAGGGACAGTTCCTAGTTAAAGATTTAGAAAAGAATCATTAGAGCAGGGGAGAAGAGCTGGGATGAAGATAAGAGGGCTCTGAACTCCCTCTCCATCAGCACCCAGAGAGAGAGAAGGAAAAGGAAAGGGACATATGGAGGTAGCTATGGTGTTATGAGTGGCTTAAAAGGGAAGATAGGATTGAATTAGGAAAAAGAAGGGGCAACTATGTATAAATGTGGACAGATAGTTGTAGAGCAGATGTTTGGCCCATGTCTACGGCTTTAGGGGAACTGTGGTGGATTGCAGTGGGGAGAGTGAAGATTCAGAACTCTGGTGGTGGGAATGGTGTGGATTCAAACCCCTGTAGACATGTAATTCTGCAATATAAAATAAAGGAAGGAAGGAAGGAAGGAAGGAAAGAAGGAAGGAAGGAAGGAAGGAAGGAAGGAAGGAAGGAAGGAAGGAAGGAAGGAAGGAGAGAAACGAATCATTAGGTTTTGGGGCTGGTGGAATAGCTCAATTGGATAGTACACAGCTTTGTCTTGTGCACAACCCAGGTTCAAGCCCAGCCTACACCCCATTGAAGGAAGCTTCAGTGTTATGGTCTCTTTCATTCTCTTTCTCTGCCTCTGTCTCTGTCTCTAAGGAAAAAAAGAAGAAGAACCAGTAGGTTTTGATGGAAAATTGTAAAGGGGTTCTTCTCCTTTCACGTCCCATGTGGTACCTGGGCTTAAACCTGGGCCACAAACATGATGAGGTACACCCCTTATGCGCTATCTCTCCAGCCCACTTTGTGACTTCTTGAACCTCACTATTCTCTCACCAAGAACACAGGCTTCTGCCTACATGTACACATCAGGAATGTCTTCTTTGCCCTAGACCACCTTTGCCCTAGACCACTGTTCACCTACAAATCTCTCAAAGATCTCTAGGCCTAGAGCCTAGAGATACTGATGCTGTTCTTCAGATTCCTAACTAGAACCAGGCTCAATTAATCAAACTGACCCACAATTAGCTCATTAAAGCACATGTTCTTCCAAAGGGCAGTCAAGTCCTGTAAGGGAAAGTGGAAAATTACACAGTCTGAGATTCTGGTGCTTTGGTATGGGTCTAAATCTCTCTAGGAAGATCCTAGAATGTTAACTATATTTTTAAAAATTAACCTAAGACACTGGGTGGTAGTGTAGTGAGTTAAGTGCACATGGAACAAAGCACAAGGACAGGAATTAGGACCCCCTTCTCTCTTGATTTCTCTGTCCTATTCAACAATAATGGCAGCAACAACAACAAGGCTAAAAACAAGGGCAACAAAATGGGGAAAATGGCCTCCAGGAGCAGTGGATTCATGGGATAGGCACTGAGCCCCAATTATAACCCTGGAGGCAAAAAAAAAAAAAAAAAAGATTTACACTGGTAACTCACTGCCACACTACTTTTTTAAAAAAATATTTATTTATTTATTTATTCCCTGTTTGTTGCCCTTGTTGTTTTATTGTTGTAGTTATTATTGTTGTCATTGTTGTTGGATAGGACAGAGAAAAATGGAGAGGAATGGACAGGGAAGGGAAGACAGAGAGGAGGAGAGAAAGATAGACACCTGCAGACCTGCTTCACCACTTGTGAAGTGACTCCCCTGCAGGTGGGGAGCTGGGGGCTCGAACCAGGATCCTTACGCCAGTCCTTGCTCTTTGCACCACCTGCGCTTAACCCGCTGCACTACCACCCGATACCCCACTGCCACATTATTTACAACTATAAATAAAGCCTCTAAGAGGCCAGGACATAGCTTACCTGGTAGAGTGAACATGCTACCATGTGTGAAGACCCTGGCCGCCACAAGGAAGAACCTGCACATTATAAGTTTCATGATTGGTGGAGGGGAGATGTCATGCCTCTTGTTCCCTCTGTGTCTTTCTCTGCCTCTCAGCTACCTAGAAAAGGAAGTCTGCTGAGAGGAAAATTATGTAGATATGAAAGCCCAGCAATAACCCTGGTGGCAAAACCCAAAAACCTATAATGATAGGAAATGTGTGCTGCCATGAATATCAGAACCATAAGGGAGGACCTCCTTTTAAAGCTGTTTGCAGTTTCTCATATACATACCCTGGTGCTCTTGCTGATATGCATCATGACTCAGTGTGAATGAGTCCTAAGATTCTGCAGTTCTAACAATCTCTTGTGATGAGCTGGATCAAGCTTACGTTAAAAACACTTCACATTCTGTACCTTTGCTCTCTAGAGCAAGGTGAAAAGGCACACCAAGCCTGATACAGACACTGCCTCTCTCTCAGGTTCCCAGTAAGAGCTGGCTCCCTGTATACATAGTTGTTCTAGTAATCAGCTACCTCCAGAGAAAAGTAATGTCAGCACTGCCAGAATTGCAAAGAGGCTCTGCACCTGTATATTTGAGGCCAAGAGCTCCTTGGAGAAGCTCTGCCCAAGGTCCACTCAGTGGCACCCTCTCTCAAAATGTTTTCCTGATCTCCAGGGTTAGATTCCTGGACACCTATCTCTGATGAGTCTGTCTAATGGTAGGGGGAACGACTGATCTCCTCACCTAGACTCTGAGCTTCTCCATACACTGTTATTTCCCACAAAGAGGGCTAACTGGTGAATGTGGCCAGAAAAAAATGCTATCCAGGTCAAAGGATGACTACTCATTTATTCAAGAAGGCAGATATCCACAGAGAGCTGTTTTGTTTTTTTTTTTAAGGCTGTAGGAAAGAGAGGAGGAGAAAGAGAATATTACTACAAGCTCACAAAGTCACCTTCCACAAAAAGAATAGCTCACATAGTGTAGAAAAAAAAAAAAAAAAAACACCAGACACGGGCTAGAGACAGATGACTCATTCAAATCTCCACTCTATCACTTACTCCAATTGAATAATTTCATTCGGGTACTCTTTCAACAAAACTCTTTGAGGGGAAAAAGACATCAGGAGGTTCTGAGGGGAAGGTTTCTGGAATTGTAGAGAATTAGGAAATGTTATTTATAGACATGTATGACTTTGATAAGAAGACTTCACTCACAGGATAGGAGTATTTGAACATCTGATCCACAGATGTTCATCTGTCTCTTGGCCTCCACTTGTTTATTTCCCTGCTTGAAAGAAGACAACCTTTTCTACTTATCCTCCTGGAAAGAAAAAATCAGGAGGAGACCTCTCTCTTCTATATTCATAACAGAGCTAGCACGTGTCTGTGTATTTATCTTTCTAGAACACAACTGAGAAGGAAACCTTCTGCAGGGCTGCAAGTGTACTTCGACAGGTCTATAAACAACAGCCCAAGTGCCGACCTGTAGACCTAAGAAAACTTGACAGGAACCTCACCAGCATGACAAACATGGTAAGCTACACTAAGCTGATGGTTTATTTTATTTTATTATTTATTTTGGATAGAGACAAAGTAAATTGAAACAGAAGGGGAGAGAGAGATATCTGCAATATTGTTTCACTACTTGGGAAACTTCTCCCCTGCAGGTGGGGGCCAAGGTCTTGAGCCCAGGTCCTTGAGGACTGAAATGTGTATGCTCAATTGGGTGTTCCACTAGCTGGCCCCAAGATGACAGGGTTTTTAAATTTAAATTTTATTTATTTATTATATATGAGAGAGTTTCATGTGAAGTGTGGGTGAGGCAGGTATCACTCAGGCACAGGCAGTGCTGGGGACTGAACTAGGAGCCTCTGGCATGTAAGATCTACCAGTTGATCCATCCCTCCAGTCACTAACAGTTTGGTTCTTGACAGCCACCAATCTTTCTTATTAATATTCTTCCTTAAAAGTCAGAGTATCACTGACTAGTCAAGTCACTGAGCAAGTATTTGTTGAGTGCCAGGTGCCATTCTAGACATTGTGGATACAGTATGAAAGAGGCAGAGTTCCTGCTCTCACAGGATCCCTGCTGTGTGGGAGAACCTGAAAAGCAAACAGACATGGGATATATCTTACAGTGACGTGCTGTAGAGAAAGTATAGGGATAATGAACACAGCAGGCATCCGAAGTAAATAAGCAGGCCCCATGACTAAGTGGGGGAAAACAACAACAACAACAACAACAACAACAACAACAAACCCTCGGTGCATAGGGACCAGGTGTAAAAGGTCCTAAGGTGAAAATGAGTTTCACATGTTCAAAAATGAGTAGGAAGAGCTGAATGACCGGACCCAAGTGAGCAAGAGAAAGGTTGTTCACCCAATGCCAAGACTATTTAATTTTAAGGGAAGATAGAGCCTGGATAGTGACAAAACAGCAGTGCTTATGTGATCTATTTTTATTTTTTTAATTTTTAAGTATTTATTTATTCCCTTTTGTTGCCTTTGTTGTTTTATTGTTGTAGTTATTATTGTTGTTATTAATGTCGTCATTGTTGAATAGGATAGAGAGAAATGGAGAGAGCAGGGGAGGACAGAGAGGGGGAGAGAAAGACACCTGCAGACCTGTTTCACTGCTTGTGACTCCCCTGCAGGTGGGGAGCCGGGGGCTCTAACTGGGATCCTTACACCGGCTCCTTGAGCTTTGCATCACCTGCGGTTAACCCACGCGCTACCACCTGACTCCCTGCTCATGTGATTTCTAAGCACAGCTCCCACCATCCCAGTCTTCCTACCCTGAGGACATGTGTGCTGGAAGAGACCAGACTGAGGGTCTTGGGCCATCTTTTTCAGGGAACCCCTAGACTTTTGGTCTTTTCAATTTTTTTTCAAGTTCAGTATCACTTTACTAAAGAGAGAAAGCTGGGTGGTGGTACACTTGGTTAAATGCACATATTACCAAGCACTCGGGTTCGAGCCCCCACTCCCCACCTACAGGGGAGATGTTTCACAAGTAACAAGGCAGGTCTGCAGGTGTCTATCTTTCACTCTTTCTATTTCCCCCTCCTCTCTCAATTTCTCTCTGTCCTATCTAGTGAAAAAAATTAGAGGAAGGAAGGAAGGAAAGAAGGAAGGAAAAAAGGAAGGAAAGAAAGAAGAAAGACTGGTTTAGAGGTCTGTCATCATGAGGATACACTTCTCCATTTTTCCAAGATACGTGTCAGTACATCTTGCCCTCTACAAACAGTCATCCTGTTCTACTGAAGGACATTAGGTCCCCAACCTAGGCAAAGGGAATTTTAACAGAACAGGCCACCTAGGTCTTTTGGATTGTGCTTCAAGCAGTAAGGGATCTATCTACAGGGTTTGTAGTAGGTCAGACTGTGATCTGATTTATTATGTAAGCTTGGGCTGTGTGCAGAGTTGAGTGTCTTACACATTTCACCACTTCTGGGCTACTTTTTTTTTTTCCCCAGAGACACCATAACACTGGGATTCCCTTCATTGCCATAGCAACTTCCACATGATACCAGTGTCCAAAACTTGGGCCTAGTGCATGGTTACACACTTGCCTTGGTTGATGAGACCTAAAATGATCACATTAAATAGGTGTTATCAATAAAATCAAGATGGTCTATTGGGAGGTTACCATAGCAATAGAGGTTGACGATCATAGTGGCTTAGACAGGATGGAAGTAGTAGTGGTTGGCAGATTTGGAATGTCATTAAAAAATAGAACCAGAAGAACTTGCACACAGAACTGCTGGTGAGGGGTGAGGGAAAGAGTAAAGGGTAGTTCCCTGGCCAGAGTTCCTTGGGGAAGAAAGGTTAAGGCTATTTACATATATGAAGGACTGCAAGTAAAGCAGGATCAGAAGTTGAGCAAAAGATTAAGAGTTCAGTTTTGTACACAGTAAGTTTGAGATACCTATTAGATAGCCAAAGAGAGATGCTCAGATTTTTGAAACCTAAGAGATCAGTAGTTGTGATACATAATGAAGAGTCCCCAGAAAGATGTTATTTAAAGTAACAGATATGAAGGACATAGATAAAGGAAACAACTCAAGGACTAAGTCTGGATGCACTCTAACATAGATCAGACAGATAAGACAGGGAAAGTTGTTGGTGACATAGGAAGAGGTCAAGAGTGATCAACCATGACCACTGTACTCAAAGAAAGATGAAGGTTGAGAATGGTCACTATTGTTTCTGACATAAGTGGAGACATGGGAGTGAATGTCTAATTACAGTGGATTCCAGAGGCCATGGAGGTAGGGGAGAAAGAAAAGGAAGGGGCAGGGAGTGTACAAACTCTTCTGTGTTGCTATTATGATGCAGAGAAATAGAACAATAGCTGAATGGCAGGTCTGAAGTTGGAAACTTTTTTTATTAAACTTTATTAATGAGATAGCTAGAATAGCAGAACATCATTCTGGCATAGGCAGTACTGGGGATCAAACTTGAACTCCAAATTCCCCCCCAAATCCTGAGATCCCACTTCCTAGGCTTTGTTAAGGTTGTTCTGGTGTTTTTGTTTGTTTTGTTTTTTGTTATCACCAGAGTTTTATTTCTCCTGACTTTTGTCCTCTCCTCCCCCCCCCCCGGACTTAATCCCAGGTGGTTGGGCTTTGCAAACTGTTCATTCTACTGAATGAACTATTTCCAAGTACTTTCAGATAGAACTAGAGGGAGAAAGAGAGAAAGACAACATAAAACTTAAGATTCTCTCAGTGCAGTGGGGGTCGGACTTGAACCTGGGTCACTTATCTAGGCAAACAGAAGCCCTCCCAGGTGAGCTGTCTTATTAATTCTAGGAAAGTTTTTTTTTTTAAAACAGTGAGCTATATGTGCAGTATGCTAATAAACTAATGAGAATGATCCAGTAGAGAAGAGAGAACTAATTGTGTAATGAAGAGAAAAGCCAAAAGTAGATGCTATCTATTCAAGTGAACGAACTACCTTGCCAGGCAAATAGATAACATCTAGTGCCAAAGAAGAGTTAGGGAAATTCAGACGCCTCCCCAAGCCTCCTGTCTTATTTATAAGATAAAGTAATGGAATAGGATACTGATATAATACTCATTCTCTTTCAATCTCCTCAACTATCTTATGAAATAGGTACTATTGCCCTGCTGTACAAAGGAAGAAACTGAAGCTCTTATGAATATAGTAGTTTGTCCTAAGCAATGCAGTCAATAAGTTGGTAGCTCTGAGAGTCAAACTGAAGCACTGACCTGCTGATAGGAATCCTTTCCAACTGATGTGCTGCCAAGTAGTGGTCTTTGTATGCAGTGGGCAGGAGGGCAAACAGATAACTCACTCTCAGGAAGCACATGTAGCCAAGCAAAAGACCCAGTATGGGAGTGGGCAGATTGAGACTTCATCTTCATGTCACACCCCCGAGTAGCACCTACCAGCAACACACCTTTCCAGAGCTTGAACACCTCAGAGGAGGGCAGTTAGTGGTGTACATAGTAACCATTGCCAGCAATGCAAATAGTGTGCACCTAAAACAGGCAACATTGGATTCCCAGTCAAATCAGAGGCCCTGGTTTTGATCATTCTTCAAAAGACAAGTGTTAAGAATGGCAGCAAGACTCAAAGAACTTAGGAATGAAAAATAACAAAATGTTTCTTTTTTGTAGAACTGTCCTGTGAATGAAGCCAGGAGGAGAACATTGAAAGACTTCTTGGAAAGACTAAAAACGATTATGAAAGCGAAATACTCAAAATGTTGAAGCTGAATGTTTTTAATTTATGAGTTTTTAATAGCTTTATTTTTTAAAGTATTTATATATTTATAACTCATCTTAAAATAAACTATATGTGGAATGTGAGGGCATGTTGAAAATCTTGACTATATTTACCTGGCAAATGAAATGTTGCTTTGCAACTTTTGGAGAAATCTGTTTAGCTAACTATGAGATTAAGGCTGGTGTGGGAAGAAGAAACCAAAGTCTGCTTCTCTCTCTAGTTGAGGACACAATTATAATGAAAAACACAGGCCACATAAGATGGAAAGGATGAGTTTACAAAGTGGGTCCAAAGTCCTACTGACTATCAAATAATCCCCCCCCCCAAAAAAAAAAGCAGTTGTCACCTGGATCCAGATCATTCATCTGCAAGTACTACTATATTAAGTCTACTAAGAGTAAAAAGATTCAAACACACTGTATGGCCCTCCAGTGAACAATATTTTAAATTCAAGTAATGTAAATTCTTTTCACTTTTAAGTCTTAGTACCAACCAACAGGCAAGCCCCTGGAGTATTTAAGACTTAATTGTGGGGCTGGGGAGATAGCAGAAAGGTTATGCAAAGGACTTTCATACCTGAGGCTCCCGGACACTAGGCTCAATCCCCAGAGCCACCATCAGCCAGAGCTGAGCAGTGCTCTGGCATCTCTCTCTCTCTCTCTCTCTCTCTCTCTCTCTCAAATAAAATAAAGTTTTAAAAAGACTTGAGGAACAGACTATAAACTCTGCCAATCTGACAATATAGACAGTATTGATTAAAATGGCTGAGAGAGAACACAGAAGCAAAGAGGGAAGGGGAACAATATCCATAGCCCACTCAGGGAGGGGATCAAATAAGCAATGCCATCTAAGATTAAAGAAGAATAAGAGACTTAACTACTTAACATTACAGGTGTAACATCTAAAAATAGCAAACTATTAAAATTGGGGGGCAGCTGCTGGTGGTGCACCTATTAAAGAGAACATGTTATTATCATGTGCAAGGACCCAGGGTCAAGCCTCCACTCTCCAGCTACAGAGGGGAAACTTCATGAGCAGTGAAACAGTGCTACAGATGTCTCTCCTCTTTCCCTCTCTATCTTCTCCTCCCTTCTCAGTTTCTCTGTCCTATCTGAGAGCAGTGGATTCACAGTGCACTGAACCCCAGCAATGACTCTAGTGGCAATAACAAATAATTGAAGTAAAAACTTGCTTTTCAAGTCTATCATCTTCCAGTCACAACTACTTACCCATCCTCATTTTTCAGTAGGGAAATCAACACACAATATCTAAAGGTAATAGTTAAAAAAAAATCAAGAGTGATAGAGAAGGTTGGGGATAGAGGAATAGCTCACTGGATAGGATGATTGCATTGCCATGCTCAAGACCCAAGTTCAAGCCTAGGCACCATGTGGGAGATCCTATGGCTCTGGAGGAAGCTCCAATGTGGTAGTCTCCCCCCGCCCCCGTATGTGTTTAAAGAAAAAAGTGACCTGGAGTGGTTAAACTGCACACATTCAAGGCCTCAACTCCACCAGAAACAAACAAACAAAACATGATCACAAGTTGGTGGTGGTTGTAGTTGGGGATGGGTACATGGAAGTTGACTGACTGTACTGCTCTGCTTTTCTATATGCCTGATAGGTTTCAAAAGAACAAGTGGGGAAAAAACAAATAATGAATCAAACATCTTTGGTATTATAGAACCACCAGAAAAACTAAAAAGGGAGGGAGGAGATGGTTTGCTGAGAATATGAGCTGGGATACCAGTCAGTGAAAGCAGTGTAAGAGACTCTATTTAAGTTTGTGTGCATGCTTCTGTGGCCAAACACAAAAATGATGTGTTTTTTTGTTTGTTTGTTTTAATTTTATTTTATGCAACACTAGGCCCTCTCTCACACACAATGCCACTATTCAGTGGCTCTCTGCTAGCAAATTTTCTCACATTCTCCTATAGAAAAAGAGGAGAGAAAAGAGAATGGGGATAGTAGAGACAGGAGAGATACCACAGTACTGCTGCTGACCAAAGTGCTTCCATATGATGTCAGGACTTGAATCCAGGATCTTGTGTATGGAAAGGTGTTTACTCTACTTACTGGATGAGATAACTTCTGGAAACTACAAGGTTATAAAGCATTACATAATTCCAAGAACTACAAAAGAGGGAAGTAAAAGGAGGTCTTGGGGGACTCCAGTGCAAATCACCTCTACATAAATGTTTATAGCAGTATTATTAATAACAGCACACAAATCAATATACTGGAGAACAGATAAAATATGGTATATCATTTGGCAATGAAATGAAGTACTAACACATACTATAGTATGAGCAAATCTTAGAAACATTATACTAAGTAAAAGAAGCCATGCACAATAGTTCATATTTGGTATGGTCCCACTTATATGACCTCTCCAAAAGAGGCATCAAAGTAGAAAACTGGCAGCTAGGGGCTCTGAGTCCCAATGGGCACAGTCTCTAACACAGTGATGAAAATATTGATACTAGGTACTAGTAGTGATTGTACAGCTCTGTGAATATAAAAAATACTGATTATCTTGAAAAGGATAAACAGTGTATGGGTATGTGAGTTATATTTCAATAAGTTTATTATTATTACTTTAATCAAAGGTTGAAAAAGCATGAGCAAGTGTCAAGTCATTCAAACTTGCCCTTTGAAGACTTGTTCTCTGTAAGAATATGGATCTCATAATAGTGAATGAGCATTCTTTTCATCCTTGCTCACACATATATGATAGAAATACTAGTACTAAAATTATACCAAAACACTGAACATCTTTTTAACCCTTTCAAAATAAGGGAATAAATCAAAAGCTTAAAGTCTCACCCTGACCACAGTCAGTTTCACCCTGCCCACATAAAATACCAGCATGCCAAGGGCAATAAGTTACTAGGCGAGTCATGGAGTCTTCTAAGGCTATAATGAAAAATTTAGCTTTCTTTCTTCTTTGATTGAACCTCATTTGCATTAAATGGCTAATGTGAGCTGTAGTTTGCCACAGGATATGAGCTCTGGTTATAGTTTGAGTATGAAGCCAGGATGGTAAAAGAAAAGGCTGTCAGAAAGACTTAGAATGGACAATGGAAAAGACATACGTAAGCTTCAGGCAGCTGCTGTGGTTTAACACACAACCAACATTTCAATTTACTTCCAATTCTGTAGTTCTGGACTCTGGGGTACAGACACACAATAGGAACCTTCTGGGATTCCAAGGGAGTGAGACTTGAGAAAGATACACACACACACACACACACACACACACACACACACAGTGAGTTACTGAAGAAACTTTAGGATAAATGAAAGTTAAGATGCTTGTCATTAAGCACTTTCATTTAGCAAAGTTAACCACAACCCAAATTGCTTCATGGGTCTTGCCTGTTGCCTACACATAAAATGTGTAACAATGACAGCAAAGACTGAAATTTTATCTGTGAATATACTTTAGTTTTAGCTGCCATTAACAAACACTTGAGTAAATAAATTTTTAAAAATGGCTTTTCCATAGCTTTCTTTCACTGAAACATTCTTGAATCACAGTTAAAAAAAATGCTGTCTCTGGCTGGGAGTATGGATCGTCCTGTCAATGCCCATGTTCAATGGGGAAGCAATTACAGAAGCCAGATCTTCCACCTTCTGCACCCCACAATGACCCTGGGTCCATACTCCCAGAGGAATAAAGAATAGGAAAGCTATCAGGGGAGGGGATGGGATACGGAGATCTGGTGGTGGGAATTGTGTGGAGTTGTACCCCTCATCCTGTGTTTTTTATTGGCGTTTCCTTTTTATAAGTAAAAATTAAAACAAAAGAAATGTTGTCTCTGATTAAAATTGCATCAGGGGCTATTTTCTTTTGTCTATTAAGCCAGTGACCTTGCCCTGTTTCACGTCACTTCTCTCCACATGCCACCGTGGTCAGTCTGAGGTTGCCAGAAGCATCTCCACATGGGGAATCTCACTGAGTACAACACAACTTTATTTTTAAAAAAATTATTTAAGATTATTTATTTTGATAGGACAGAGAGAAATTGAGAGGGAAAGGGAAGATAGGAATAAAGAGAGACACCAGCAGCATTGCTTCACCACTCGTGAGGCTTCTCCCTGAAGATGGGGGCCAGTGGCTTGAACCTGGGTCCTTGGGCACTGTGATGTGTACCTTCAACTGGGTGTGTCACCGCTCAGCCCATCAACACACAGTTTTCTCATGGAGTAAGACAACCTTTGGCCATGCAGCATGCAAGGTTTGCTTCTCAGTCCTAATCATTTTCACTGAGTCTTAGGACTGATTTGTTAATTCAACTTGGAGTCTGACTAAATTCCTTCTAGTTTGCTGTCAGACGCTGTCAGACATAGCATTTCTTGAATTAGTCTTTACTCTGTGCACTCACTGTTCCCTCTTCAGTTTGCTAAGGAGCTTGTATTCTAATCCATTCTTCTAGTGCTAACTAACTTTCAGTGTCTTCTATTCCCTTCTTGCTCCCTAATTAACTGGTGTTAAACTAACCACAGGTATGTTTGAATGGGTATTTACTGCCAATGAATACAAAGAGAAGTAAAAACTGCGTGTTTGCTATCCAGCTAGGAGTTGAGTGTCAGCCAGCTAACAGGGAAGTTAGCTCACCACCATTTCAGCCTCCAGAACAGATATAATCCTTTCTCTTAGCAACTTCCTGGCTAGTTATTCACAATCTTTCTAGTTGTTTTCCCTATATATAAAAAAAAAGTGAGTGACCTACTTATAATTCTTCCATGACTTTCCATAAATTATAGTTATTATCAGAGCCAGATTCTGGCCTCTTTTCAGGCTCCTTTGCCTCCACCCCTCAACAGTATATATGGAATCTAGAGTCACCTTAGCATCTGGACTCATTCCTTTTTTTTTTAAATTTCTTTACTGGGGAATTAATGTCTTACATTCGACAGTAAATACAATAGTTTGTACATGCATAACATTTCTCAGTTTTCCATATAACAATACATGGACTCATTCTGTTTGAAATGCCTTTTCACATTTGTTTGACTGGGATAGTACTTCTCCTTTATTTTATTTATTATTTATTTATTTATTTTGCCTCCAGGGTTATTGCTGGGGCTCTGTGCCTGCACTAAGAATCTTCTGCTCCTGGAGGCTATTTTTTCCCCCATTTGTTGACCTGGTTGTTTATGGGTTAGTACTTTTAAAGATACTTCCCCAAGGGGGTAAATACACAAAAGACTAAAAAAATTTTTTGTAGGCAGCTGGGCAGTAGTACACTAGATTAAGCACACATAGTTATAAGTGCAAGGACCCAAACAAGGATCCTAGTTCAAGCCCCCAGCTCCCCACCTGCAGGGTGGTCACTTAGCAAGCGGTGCAGGTGTCTCTAGCTCCCTCTGTCTTCCCCTCCTTTCTTGATTTCTCTCTGTCCTTTCCAACAACAACAACAAAAAATGGAAAAGATGATCAGCAGGAGCAGTGGATTCATGGTGTAGGCACCAAGCCCCAGCAATAACCCTGGAGGCAAAAAAAAAAAAATTAAAGATTTTATTTATGAGATAGGAGAAAGATCCAGACATCACTCTGGTACATGTGCTGCTGGGGACTAAACCTGGGACTTCATGCTTGAGAGTTCAATGCTTTATCCACTGAGCCACCTCCTGGAACACCAAAGATCTTTTTTTGACCTGATTAGGCAGACACTGCTCGCTGGTAGGAGAGAAAGTATGCGTAGCAGCTCACCATTTCCCCTCCCTTATCACAGTCTTCAACATGCTGCCCAGTCATTCTCCAGTTACGTGGCCACCTCTTCCTCTGGAGGGAGGGCATGAGCTTCATAAGGACAGTCTATTCAGCACTATATGGGCTGCAGCATAAGAGATAAAATTACACAAGATGCCTGCTGACTGACTAGCATAACTCATGCTAGAGTAGAAATCAAGGCCAACATAGTATTTCTGTAATGACTGGTACTTTTAGGTTGGGTTAGGCAATATCCTCTTGCTAAGATTGGTATCAACTCTGAGAAATATTTTATTCAGTTGTAAAGTCCCAGCTAAATTCCTTTGTTCAACTGGAGACATAAAGCCTTTGATTAAAAACTAAAATTTCCCCAGCCCTCTAAAAAGGGAGGGGAGCAGGTGTGGAAGAATATCTGATCTGTCTTATTCTTTAGTCAGAGCCATAAAAAGTGTTTTGGTAAGACAATGCGATGTTCTGATAACGTTGATAAAAGTAACTTGAAGATTGGGTCACAGGAAGCCCAAGATAAATGCTGAAAGGAAACATGCTCTTTTTGAAGTAGCCTCTTCGTAATCATTTTCCCACACATTTGTACAACTTCTGAAGGAGGATGGAATACTTGATTTGTTTTGCAAATGAAACAGCTTAAGAATGAGACATACAGATAATGTTATAACAAATGTTTTTAGAAGACTTACTTTAAGTTTAGGCTATGGCTTCAGATATGTTAACAATTCTTTTAAGTGCAGCCTGTGTTCTCTTAGATTCTTGGGGTTTCTGTGTGTGTGTATATATACTTAAAATTTAGAAGATACTTCTTCAAGGTCATCATTAAGAAGATGGGATGGGGGAGTCAAGTGGTAGTGCCACGGATTAAGCACACATGGAGCAAAGCAAGGACCGGCGGAAGGATCCGGGTTCGAGCCCCTGGCTACTCACAAGGCAGTCACTTCACAAGCAGTGAAGCAGGTCTGCAGGTGTCTATCTTTCTCTCCCCCTCTCTGTCTTCCCCTCCTCTATTTCTCTCTGTCCTATCCAACAAAGACATCAATAATAACTACAACAATAAAACAACAAGGGCAACAAAAGGGAATAAATAAATAAATAAATAAATAAATTAATTAAAAAGATGGGATGGGTCAGTGGATCCAAGTTATTGTCTGGGGAGATAATGTCATGGCTGGAAAAAGGACCAGAAAGCTGGATCAGGGAAGAGAGGAGCTCCCTAATATGGGAAAGGGGTATAAATATTGTTGACTGTAAACCCCATTGATTTGATGTGATCTGGGGCCCATAATTAGCTCAGGAGCCTGTGTGACCTCTGTGTCCCTGTAGATCTGAGCTCACATTCTCTGTAAAGAAAAAAAAAAAAAAAAACTAGTATATCCTCAGGCCCTTTGGAATTTAACTAAAATATGCCTACTAGCTATCTACAAAATGGAGGACCCCCCCAACTCTTCATCTGCACTATTCCGGCCTTTAGGTCCATGACTGGTCAACAATTTGTTTGGCTTTGTGTGTTAATTCTCTTTTCAGCCACCAGGTTCCAGATCCTACCATGATGCTAACCAGACTTTTAAAAAAAGTTATTTTAATTTTGGTGAAATAATTTTTGCTTTTCCTGAAAAAAAAAAAAAGAGATGGACAATGTCTTCAACAAGTATCCCAACAACATAGACAGTAATAATTCCTAAGGGTGAGTCTTAGGGTGCTCCACAACTCCACAACTCAGTTGAGAAGGGGTACAGGGGGTGATGTTGGGGATATTGATTATTTTCTTCATGCCATAGAGGTGTCTAATTTGATTTTCATATCCTACATATATTTGGAAGTTTTATATAAACTAGTAGGTAGGAAAAGGAAGCAAGCAAGCCCTGAAGTGGCCAGTGCTCAAGAGTTTCCTCCCCTATACAAAGAGCACACTGAAGTCTTTTGAAATCTGTTGACAAATCAAAGCTTTTCAGTGTCTGCTGGTATTTCTTAAGGCTGCTATAGTTAGCACAGTGCCTGATGATCAGTAAATGTCTATCAAAAGAATATGTGATTTAACAATAACCTTGGCAATGTGATTGTATTGGAGACATTTTAAACTTGCTTACAGTTTTTAAAAAACATCATGATATCCTTACCAAGAAATGTCTACTTTTATCTTTTAGTTAAAAAGATACAGTTCATTCACACTGCAAATTTCTATTCTCAAAGACCTAATGAAACAGAGAAGACTTAGAGAGAGGTATTTTTGGTGAAAGTAAATCTTATCAGTGAGAAGAAATTCATTTAAAAACACCCTCCTGGGATTTTTCATGACGACTTCTGCTTAAATCCCACAGCATTAAGAATTTTCTCTTAATCATAGAAAGTTGAGATGCCATGCATGAAGAACCTATATTAGGGTGGCCATAAAGACAGCATCGGTTCAGAAAAGAAATAAATCAAAACTACAGGCATCAGTAAAGACTTTTTTATTTTCTTATTTAACCATGCTTCATGTATAGATAGCATCAATATGTACAACTTGAACAAATACAATTCATACATAAAATACAATGAAAGGGTGGTTTTTGAAAACAATGAAACAAACTCATTGTACAAATTGTAATTTTTGCCAGTATACAGTATTGTAGTAGTGTTATTAAAGTTATTTAATGACTATAGTCTAAATTCAAAGGCACTAAATCTATGCTTTCTTCTAGCACTTTGGGAATAAGTTAAGAGAAAACAAATGCACACATTAAGAAGCTGGGCAGACAGTGGCGTGCTTAAATGTGAACTCTACTGATTCCTTGATTCATAGCCCTGTAGAAAAGAGAGGGGCTTTCTTGAAAAGTTAAGAGGAGAGATGTTTTTTAAAGGACTGAAAAGAAACAACAAAAACCAACCCATTGTCATAATTTTAAAATACACGTTACAGATAAAGTACTCCCCTTACCAGTAACTTTCTTAAACTTACTACAAAAAAATTTTTTTAAATTCTGTTTCTTCAGAAAGTAGATGAGCTAGCTTGTCAACCAGAACCTACTTGTGGGATAGACGCATGGATGCAGACCTCGCCACCACACTCACACTTTACAAAAATTGAAACAAAAATGGATATTACTATCATATTTTAGCATCCTAATTATTAGCATATATAATTACAAGATGTTAAAGAACATACTACAAACAACATTTTACCAGTTTCTTTTAATAAATAAATATTACTTTTCTTAAATTAAAGGAAAAACAAAATACCCATTCAATAACCTATCTATCTATCTATCTATCTATCTATATATATATATATGTGACACTTTTTCCCCCCCTGGTGCTGGGTACTAAACCCAGGGCTTCACATATGCAAGGCATACACTCTTTTCACTGAGCCAAATCCCCGGCTACCACAACTCATTTTACATCATTTTACATCTAGCTACTTATTTCAAATAATGAGCAAGTTTGTTTATATAATTTCATGAAATTAACACTGAATCTACAAAACATTTCATTTGTAGACAATGATACAGTAAGTGTGAAACCACAGAACCGCTACAATTAGAGCTAAATAGATAGCTCTAAAGTCTGCCCCATGTTTTCATATAACTATTCAGCCTTGGCTAAAGTATCTAATTTGGGGATTTTTATCAGATAAATATTTAATATAATCAATATAATCAGTTCTGGCATAAATGCTTTAAAAGCGAATGGAGCAGCTTTTAAATTTTCTCAATGTTTCTATAGATTTCATTATGCAGTGAAGTGGAACAGAAAAAAATCTAACAGGTTTACAATTTCTATGTTTTAAAGTTAAATGTAAAAACTGCTACTTTCCTACAAGTTGAGTCTTTAAAGGATGGAAAACACGGACTTTATTTATATTTAAGTTAATCTGTTCCAGGGATCAAGAACAGGGCATATTAAATCCAAAGCAAGAACTCTATCATAAACTATTTCCCCTATGCAGAAGCATGGCCTTTTGAAAGGAGTACTCATCTTTTTTTTTTTTTTTTCCCTCTACTGGTAATATTAAGATCTTTTTAGAATAAAGACAAATACAGTTAGGTGTGCTTATACAGTTTCTAAAACAGTCTACCCACACAAAGCTTTTACAAAATACAAATTCATCTCAACTTTTTACAGTACCTAACCAATGTCCCAGAGTAAAGTGATAAACTTCTATCTTACATACAACAGTTCTTATTACCTACAAAACATTCATTACTTACACACAAGACATCTAGTACACAACCTTGGACTGTACCTCAACTGATGAGCATTTTATTACTACACAGAACATTTCACTCACTATCCACTAGACACAGCCTGATAATTATAAACTAGTACATAACCAAATTTATTTTAAAATATTAATATCATTTATGAAGTCTCAAAATTGCAACCAATGTGCTTCAGAGCTGACAATTTTTAAAAAATCACAAAAGTAAATTGTTTTAGAGTACCCTAACTTAAAAACAAACAACACTGTGTAAGCAGTCAACAAAAGAACAAATAATCCCATCTATTAAAACTATTTTACCAAGGGCTGGCAAAAGAGTTTACCTTGATAGTCTGCCTGTTTTGTGTGTTAGTGACCAGGTCCTAGCTCAGTGTTTACTTGTATTAGAGGAAGCTTCAGTGCTGTGGTATCTTTCTCCCTTTTCTTCTGTCTCTGTCTCACTCTCTTTTATCTGAAAAGGTCAGCCCAGAGTGGTGAAACCCCATGATGACCAAAAAAAAAAAAAAAATCTTACTGGGCTGAAGGGATAAGTCACTGTGTAAGATACATGTGCGCACGTGTGTATGTGTGTGTGTCTGTGTCCCCAGCTTGTTAAGAAACTTATTGAATTAAAATAAAAATATATTTCACTTTTAGAATAATGTGGTCTATTAATTGAAGAAATGCGGAAAATGTTTTCTTTTTAAATATAAAGAAAAACCAAATAAAGAATTCTAAAGGTATATGGTTCTGAGTTTTTTGGTTTTTTTTTTTTCTTGATTATACTTTCTGAAAAATGGACATCTTTTCCTTTCCTATTGGACACACAACAATTTCCATCAAAACCGAGAACTCAGACAGGAAAATACCCATAGGTCTCACTTCTATTCAAAATGAATTTTAAAAATACATACATGCATGCAAAGATTAGAAGCCAATATTTAGTTTCTTAATTTTCTGTAACTTCTTTATATCGAGGTATAATTTAATATCTCAAGAGAACTTATAACTGAATGTACAGCTTAAACAAAAAAAACATATTTGACTTGAACTCAAAGTGGGAGAAAGGTTGAGAGGTACAAATGAGAAACATGTTTTAAACTTATGTTTTTAAACATGAATATTTTCAACGGTTGACTGTCACTAAATTATAGAAATTTATACAGGTCATTCTTGCCATACTTAAAAATGCAATGTTAATATAAAAATAAGAGTATATTTAAATGGATCGGCAGGAGTTGAATCATTTCTTAGATATGCAGTGCACACATTCACAAATAACTATACAGGGTGGTATAACTAGATCTGTTTTTTGATGTGTGCAAAACAGGCCATACCTTTTTTTTTCTATTTTGAAATTTTGATTGTGTAAATATACAGCAGGTTAAACTACTGACAGATTTATGTATACATCCAAGTTGCAACTCTCCAAGTATGCACTGTTCGTAACTTTTCTGCACAGTATAAACTGAATAATAATATGACAATGTGAACAATTGCCAGTTGTACACTTCTAGATTGTTAGATTAACTTAATATATACAGGTTAAAAGTTATTAGGCAAATTACTTCCAGTCTTATTCCATGATTTATAGCTTCCATTATTTGAAATTACACAAAAGTCTTCAGAGTTTTAATGAAAGATTTTGTCCAAGCATGAGAATATCACTAATTTTTATTGTGACTTTAAGTCAGTAACATTTACTGAAGTAAAGAGTCAATTACAGCTTCAGGCTTTGCAGAACGCTTTCTGTTTGGAGAAGAGGAAAAGAAAACATGAATTGCAAACAATTTATGCAGCAGGTACTACAGGCTGATCATAGAGTCTAGAAGCAGGCTAAGACTTGACATACTTGACCAGACTTTTCAGGTTAGAGCAAGTCTACCTAGAGCCGACACTAGATCCTTCACCCTGCCACCTAGAGTGGTGAGTGATAGAATGGATGGTAATTTCCAAAACTATATTAAACAACATGGTCTGGTTAAGGGGTTTCATGATTGCCAGACTTGAATCACTTGATTATTCTTCTGGAGAATGTTAAAAGTGTGGGTTCATTTAATGAATACCAAAGACACAAGCCATGAAAGTCAGCATCTCAGGGCATGTGGGTGGATGGACAGAAACAATACATTAATCCACCATGTCTCCCGCAATTTTACTCAGCACACTGACCCATGCATTTCTAACAAAGATCACAACTAACATTATCATGTAAAATAGTATCAATAAGTATTTTATTGTGATATTTGGCTATGGTAATGACCATTTATTGTTTTCTTAATATAGCAGGCTAATTCTGGGTTTGGCTCAACTTATATCATTTCATATTCTTGTTTCTTTTAGTTAAGCCAAAAAAGTACACATTTTACTTATTATTTAATTTTTTTAATTATTATTTTTACTTATTGGATAGACAGAAATCAAGAGGGAAAGGAGAGGTGGGAGAAGAAAGACAGACACCTGCAGCACTGCTTCACCACTTGCAAAGCTTTCCCCCTGCAGGTGGGGAATGGGGGCTCAAACCTGGGTCCTTGCGCATTGTAACATGTGTGCTCAACTAGGTACACCACCACCTGGCCCCCCAAAAGTACACATTTTAAAATGAATATTCTGAAAACCAAATACCTTATCAAATTATTTGTTTCAAGCCCACATAGATTAAAAAAATAAAGTGACTCTAAACTGAAAGATCTCTTAGAAATGATCCACGTTTCTGACTTCTCCACAGAAACAAAAAGATCCATAAACAATGGGACCCTCAGTATGAAAACTAATTAGGGACACAGTATAAGCCACTCACTTAAAACAGACCACTCTCTGATTTGTCCAAATCCAAACCATTGCCTATTCTTCTTCTACACCAAGACTTACCATTTATCACCACACTTGCATTGTAATCTTTTTTTTTTTTTTTACTAACTGTGGAATTAAGAGGAAAAAATGGCCACTAAAAAAATGATAAGGTGCAATATCTACAGGGATGTGAGGATCTCTGAACTGATTTGCTTCATTAAAAAATATATATATATTAATATATAAATATGATTTCTGCTGGCATGTAAAAAGATTTTACTCTTGGCACCTTAATACTAAAAAATGTGAAAATGTGTACACTTAAAAAATATTTATTTCTAGGGGTCCGGTGGTAGTGTAGCGGGTTAAGTGCACATGGCGCAAAGCGCAAGGACCCAGGTTTGAGCCCCCGGCTCCCTACCTGCAGGGGAGTCGCTTCACAGGTGGTGAAGCAGGTCTACAGGTATCTTTCTCTCCCCGTCTTTGTCTCCCCCCCTCCATTTCTCTCTGTCCTATCTAACAACCACATAAATAACAACAACAATAATAACTACAATAACAATAAAAACAACAAGGGCAACAAAAGGGAAAATAAATAAATATAAAAATATTTTTAAAAAATATTTATTTCTGGGAGTCAGGTGGTAGTGCAGCGGGTTAAATGCATGTGGCGCAAAGCGCAAGGACTGGCCTAAGGATCCCAGTTCAAGCCCCCGGCTCCCCACCTGCAGGGGAGTCGCTTCACAGCCTGTGAAGCAGGTCTGCAGGTGTCTATCTTTCTCTCCCCCTCTGTCTTCCCCATCTCTCTCCATTTCTCTGTCCTATCTAACAATGACGACATCAGTAACAATAACTACAACAATAATAAACAAGTCAACAAAAGGGAAAATAAATATATATTTATTTATCAAATATTTATTTAATATTTATTAAATATATATTTATGTATTAAATATATATTTATTTATTTACAAGAAGAATGGGGGAGAAAATCAGAGCATCACTCTAGCATATGCAGTGCCAGGCATCAAATTCAGGACTTCATGCTTAAGGGTCCAATGACTTATCCAATACCTTCTGGGCTGCAAACTGTATATACTTTAAATATGCTACTGATTCATTAAACTAACCCAAATTTATAAATGTTAGGTTATATCTGTGGCATTATAAAATGCATATATAAAATGTTAAAGTCATACAATTTTACCATATATATAACTTAAAGTTCATGTATATTTTCAAAGCAGAGAAAACATAAGTTTTTCTCCTCTCTCTACTTCCCCTTCTACCCCTTTCTTCTTTTCCTTTCCTTTCTCTCCCTCTTCTCATCCCCCCCCCCCCCCCCGCTCCCTGGCTCCTTATTTGGTACCAGGGATCAAATTCAGAGCCTCATTCATGAGGATCATGTAATTTACCATTGAACTAAATTCTTGACTTAAGCTTACTTATCATTTCAGGAGCTCAAAGGTCTTAAAATCTATCTAAATAATGCAGAACAATACTTGAAGTAGGGAAGGAAGAGAAGGAAAAAAACCACAAATATATGGCTCCCATATCCAGATTTTTCTGGTCCTATGCTATGATAAAAGTAGACTATTCAGTGGTCTTAACCAAAGACCAATAGGAAGGAAGAGATGGCCAGAGTTTTAACTGGTGACTAGGGAGGAAAAAAAAAAAATTAAGGTGCTTGGAATAGTGTTTATTAAAAAATAAATAAATAAAAAGCCCTAAATACAATACCTTTGAAATCTAACCACATACATTAACATCTCATAATAAATATTAGTGCAATCATTAAGACATTATGTCAAGAGATGACATATTATTCACTTGAAAAGAATAAAATTAATTAAAAATCTATCCTACTACCCAGGAGAACTAAAAAATTGGAAGACTTTCATTTTCTTAGCCAGACTTTATTTCTGAAAACATAACTATGTAAGGAATTTTATGTTTATCAGCCAAAATGTTTATTATGTTAACTAAATTTCTTTAAAAATTATCAACTAGAATATCTCAATTTTTTGTTTAATAAGATTCAAAGAGGTAAGGGGTAGATAGCATAATGGTTATGGAATGAGACTCTCATGCCAGAGGCTCTGAAGTCCAAGGCTCAATCCCTCGCACCATCAGAGCTGAGCAATGCTCTGGTAAAATAATAATAATATTCAAAGATAGTCCTTACCTTCTCCCTGTCTTTGGCCTTGTTTTCCCCTTTGACGTCCGTGGCCTTTCTAATTTCATCAAAGACTGTCGCAGGCTCTCCTCAGTATAAGCAAGATACACATGGGAAAGGTCCACTTCAAAGGGCTAAGGAAACAAACAAAAGACACTCTTAAAAGAAAAAGCTAAATCAAAATTTGGGGAATAGTTTAAAATAATGAATGAACTCCCAGGGGGAAAATAATAAAAAGATCAGAGAGAACCAAACAAATGCCTAAAGAAAATTTCTTCTAATATAAAAAACATATTCATATATATTCATCTAAGGTTGGTAAATAAGCCCTGATACATTAAAAAATTCTCAGAAGAAAAGCTACTGTTATATTCCTTACAATTGATTTCTTTTACTATTCTAGAACTAGAATTGGCTTTACAAAGGACAAACAAAAAGGCCCAGTGAAGCAGCTCACTTGGATGCTGTTCTTCTTGGCCATGTGCATAAGCTCAAGTCCAGCCCCTACTGCAGTGAAGGAAGCTTCAGTGCTGTGATCACAGCCCCTACCACACTGAAAGAACCTACCTCTATCAAAAGGAAAGAAAAAAAAAAAAAAAGGAAGGAAGGAAAGGACGGAGGGAAGGAGGAAGGAAGAGAAGAGGGACAAATCCACTCAATTAATAATCATATCCCCATGGCCCACAGGTGTTGAAAAATGCTCCAAAGATCAACTCCTTCTCACTTTGGAGGGAGGGGCGGTGGTGTGGGCTGTGTGTGTGTGTGTGTGTGTGTGTATGTGTGGGAACTCATTGCTGGAGCTTCACCACTCCAGGCTGACTTCTTCAGAGAGGAGGAGATGCCACAGCACCAAAGCTGCTCTCAGTGCTGTAGTATTCCCATATGGTGTGCCAGTAGCTAGAACCTGCATCACATGTGTAGCAAAGCAGGCACTCACTGAGGTGAGCTATTTTGCCAGCCCCAACTCCATGTCACTAGTATAATATACATCATAAACCTGCTATCATGACTGAAGGGCAGAACTATCCTATAATCATCCAATCCTAAAGTTCTTATGTACAAAAAAATTAGCTCATATTTCAGCATAACTGATGAAGACATAAGTAATTGATATAATCTATGATAACATAATTTAATGACCCACATTCTTATAAGGAAAAAAAAAGAAGCATTCTTACATCTTTCTCTTTTTTATCAGGAACTGGAGTTTGCTTCCTCATATTATTTCCTGTGTAGGCAACACATTTCTCAAAAAAGGAAAAAAGGAAGAGAATTGTCTTAATTAGCAATTAGTACTATGAATAAGGTAAATTGTTATGAGACATACTGATATTACACTTTCATGGGACAAGTTGGAACAGAAAAGGTTCCAAAGGTAACTGAGTCCTATGAAGTTACTCAGTTCTACATAGTTTCAATCCACACCATTTATACTAAATAATCTTTGTGTTACATTAACTTGCTAAACATCTTATCCACACTATGAGATTCACATCTGCTTCATCCTCGGGATCACCTTTCTCCCCATGGCATCAAGCACAGTTTGGAATCTTCAAGAAATACTCTGGAAGTACTTCATTAAAGGATTAGGGTAATACTCACTAGCTGCCATTCTCCTATGTCTTCATTCCAATGAACATAGTTTTCAATCATTTCCTTTTAAAAGAAAGAGTCAAAAATAAGTCCACTTTTAATATGTAGTAACATTTGAAATACTGAAAAATATTCATGGATCTTAAATCTCAATGACTTCAATGAGGGTCTGGAAGATAGTCACAGCAGGAGTGGGGAATGCTGGCTTGCAGGCTGTAATATCATTTGGTCTGGCCCTGTCAAGGCAACTGCAGTCAAGACTTGCACTTCAATAAATCTAAGGGCTATTTTTCATATTAGCATTAAGTGTCAATTTTTAATCTGATGATAGAGTATGGCCAAGAATGATGTTATAAAAATAGCCCTAGGAAGAGAAAGGCTTCCTGACTCCTGGTTTAACATGTAAAGAACATACCTTACCAGGGGCTGGGTGGTGGTGCACTGGGTTAAGCTCACATAGTATGAAGTACAAGGACCTGCATAAGGATCCTGGTTTGAGGCCCCGGCTCCCCACATGCAGGTGGGTTGCTTCACAAGTGGTGAAGCAGGTCTGCAGGTGTCCTTCTCTCCCCTTCTCTCTCAATTTTTCTCTGTCCTAACCAATAAAAAATGAAGAAAAAAAAAAAAAGGTCTCCAGGACCAGTGGATTCATAGTGTCAGCACTGGGCCTCAGCGATAACTCTGGAGGCAAAAAAAAAAAAAACCTTACTATGGGTGAAGTCCTGCCTTCAAGTGCCAGCTCCACATGGGAACACCATGGATAGCACCAAGGGGACTCCATGAGTGGTGGAGCAGTGCTTAGTGTCTTTCCTTTCCTCAAGAATATATAACATTTTGAAAAAATGGGCCAGCAAGATGGTTCAGGAGTATCACACAAGAACTGAGACCCTTCATTTATTTCCTAGCACAGCATACATATTTAAAAATAGTGAAAAAGTTGTCTCAAAACATTATATACTGGGCTAAGGAGACATATAGTAGTTTATGCAACAGACTCATGCCTTATGCACAAGAGGTCCTAGGTTCAATACTCAGCAACACCATATGCCAGAACTGAACAGTGCTCTGGCAAAAAACTATTTTTAATATATATGTATGTACATTATAAATATTAAAATATGCACTTTTAAAGAATATATATAAGTACAATTATAGTATATTTTAAAAGTCAAGGAACAAAGAACATGATGGCTATAAAAGAAAAGGTGAAAAACGGGGAAATTACATGGAAATGAGTAATGTCATGGTACTAAGTTTCACTTTGGATGATGAATACACTAAAAAAATAACTAAATAAGTAAAAGTAAGCAATCCTAAGACCAATAAAGCAACTATGCCAACAAGAACCAAAGATTAGTTCTGTATATATGAGGGGCAAAGGAAAATTAAGGTTATTTTCAGACAAATTTCTTTTAAAAGCTGAATGGATATTCAAAACCGATTTCAAAGAACTCATTAAAAATTAATGGAAATGCTTATCAAAAGGCGTGAAAATACTAATTTGAAGGGATATATGTACCTTATATTTATAGATGCATTATTCACAGTAGTCAAGGTGTAGAAACAACCTAAATGCCCAGCAACAGATGACTGGATAAAGAAGTTATAGAACATATATTCAGTGAAATACTACTCTGCTGGGACATTTTTTCCCCCATTGCCAAGGTGTCATCACTACAGGCTGACTGTTTTCAGACAGAAAGAAAGACAGATGGAGAGAGATGGAAAGGCACCACAGCACCAAAACTTTCTCCAATATAGTAGGAGCCAGGCACATTGCCAGTGGGATGATGCAGGATAAAGGATGAATGAATGCACAGATTCATTAACTTGATTCTGATTCTGATCATGAAAGTCTGGGTTCCTCCAAAGAGTTGATACATTCTTATTTAGATATGCAAACAAAGAGCTATATTAAGCACAGTTAACAGCTGAAACATGGTGGCACAACAAAATCTTAGTCACAAATCATAATCACCAATTAAGTTATAAATTATACTTAGTTCAAGTCATATGACTTCATATCTAAGTCACTACATCACCCTGTTACCTGATAATCCTGAGGTATAAAGTTATCAATAATAAGCATCTGAAGTCGAAGTTCACGACTAAGTTGTCGAATGTTCTCCAGTAGCCCTTCAATTTCTCTCTGATGTTCTTGTTGGAGATCAGCCATCTACAAGAAAAACAATGAAAAGATTAATAACCAGTAAGACTTTTTAAAAAAGAATTCAAATACAAAACAGTTCCATCAGGCATAGGGCACTGGTGTAAGAAATTTTGTAGCATGTGTGCTTAACGACGTGTGCAGTGACTCAGCCCAAAGAAATTTTTTTTTTTAATTTTATTTATTTATTCCCTTTTGTTGCCCTTGTTGTTTTTTTTTATTGTTGTAGTTATTATTGTTGTTGTTGTTGTTGGATAGGACAGAGAGAAATGGAGAGAGGGAGGGGAAGACAGAGAGGAGGAGAGAAAGATAGACACCTGCAGACCTGCTTCACCGCCTGTGAAGCGACTCCCCTGCAGGTGGGGAGCCAGGGCTCGAACCGGCATCCTTAGCCGGTCTTTGTGCTTTGCACCACCTGCGCTTAGCCCGCTGTACTACAGCCCGACTCCCCAAAGAAATTTTTTAAGAGCTTACTTTGTTCTTTCACAAATATGATTGACACAACATTATCACTGTCAATTCCATCTGAGTAGTTATGATTAGAAATAAGGGGCCAGGCTGTGGGACACCTGGTAGAGCACACCAATGCTATGTGCAAGGACGAAGTGTGGGACTTCTAGCCCCCTACCAACCTGAGGGAAGCTTTATGAGCAATGAAGCAGTGCTGCAGGTGTCTCTCTTTTGATCTCCCTCCCTATTTCTCTTATCTCTATTAGAAAAGAGATTAAAAGGGGCTGGGCAATGGTGCAATTAGTTAATCGTGCACATTACCATGCACAAGGACCCAGGTTTGAGCCCCCACTTCACACCTCAGGAGGGAATCTTCATAAACAGCGAAGCAAGCACTGTAAGTATCTCTGTCTCTCTGCCTCTCTATCCAACCCCCTCTCAAATTCTCTCTGTCCTATCAAAGAAAAAACTGAAAACAAAGAAATAGGGGGGAAATGGTGGAGTTGTGATGTAGGTACTAAGTCCCAGCAGTAACTCTAGCGGCAAAAAAAAAAGACTATAAGTAAACAATATAATGCAATATAACATCATCATCATAATATAATACAATTTGCCTTAACTGTTAAAAAATAAAAATGCATATGTGAGGTTATAAAAGTCATGACATTTTTTTTGCCTCGAGGGCTATCAGTGGGGCTCAGTGCCTGTATTTACGAATCCACTGCTCTTGGTGACCATCTTTTTTTTGTATTTGCCTCCAGGGTTATCTCTGATGCACGGTGCCTGCACCATGAATCCACTGCTCCTAGAGGCTATTTTTTCCTCTTTTGTTGCCCTTGTTGTTTATCATTGCTGTTATCACTATTGTTGCTAGTAGTATTGTTATTATTGTTGTGGATAGGACAGAGAGAAATGGAGAGAGGAGGGGTTACACAGAAAGGGAGAGAGAAAGACAGACACCTGCAGACCCACTTCATCACTTGTGAAGCGACTCCCCTGCAAGTGGAGAGCCAGGGGCTTGAACCGGGATCCTTATGCCAGTCTTTGCTCTTTGTGCTATGTGTGCTTAACCCACTGCGCTACCGCCATCCCCCTGCCCCCACCCCATGACCATCTTTTTTCCATTGTTGTAGAGTCATGACATTTTTCTATGCAAAACTGCATCATGGGACCAGGTGGTGGCACACCTGGTTAAGCACACACATTACAGTGCACAAGTACCTAGTTTGAAGCCCTTTTCCCCACCTGCAAGGGGAAAGCTTCATGAGTGGTGAAGCAGGGCTACAGATGGCTGTCTCTTTCCCTCTCCCTTTTCAATTTCTCTTTGCCTCTATCCAATAATAAATAAATATTATTTAAAAAATGAGTAGCTGGGGGGAAGCAATTACAGAAGCCAGACCTTCTACCTTCTGCAACCCTCAACGACCCTGGGTCCATGCTCCCAGAGGGATAGAGAATGGGAAAGCTACCATGGGAGGGGGTGGGTTATGGGGATTGGGTGGTGGGAATTGTGTGGAGTTGTACCCCTCCTACCTTATGCTTTTGTTCACTAATCCTTTCTTAAATAAAAAATTAAAAAAAAAAAAATGAGTAGCTGGGTGGTGGGGCACCTCGGTGAGCAAACATGTTAGAATGTGTAAGGACCTGGATTAGAGCCCTTGGTCCCCACCTGTAGGAGGAAAGCTTCACAAGTGGTGAAGCAGTGCTGCAGGTATCTCTTTGTTTTACTCCCTCTCTGTTTCCCCCTTCCTCTCAATTTCTGGCTATCTCTATCCAATAAATAAAGATAATAAAAAATGCATCTTGACTTTTCCAGCCACTCAATAGAAATGTTTCATTTCTTTGAATACCTTATGACTCCTAGAAATCTTAATCATAACTAATTAAAATGTTATTTTTTAAAAAATCAGAACCATATTAGCAAGCAATTTTTAGAGACTAACCTCTGACTTTGCAGCCATCAGCATAGTCCAAACTTTTTTTAATTTCTTGGTCTTTCCTTGTGCTTCCTCTTGTAAACTGGTATATTTTTCTTCAATATCCAAGCGTTCTTGCTATGACAAAAAGTTACAATCTTCAGGATAACTGTCTTCTCTAAATCATTAGTTATCTAACAAATGATATAAATGTTTAGCAACTACAGTTGAACCATAAATAGTCCACAGATACTTCCACTTCTACTTCTTCCTCTTGAGCTTCCTCAGCATGAAAATGACAAGGATGAAAATCTTCATGATCATCCACTTAGGACTTTAATAACATTTTCATTTCTCCATTACTTTACATTAAGAATACAGATTATAAAACATAACAAATAAGTGCTGGGGAGCTGAGAAATCAGCACAGTGGTTATGCTGAAAGGCTCCAGGAATCAGGTTTAATCCCAAGTACCTATGGGGGCCCACAAAGGGGTCTATTGTGTTGTTCCTGATAGAGATGGCTGGTAGCAATGGAGAGAGGGATCTATTTGAGGTCTAGGCCCATCATGTCTATTTGGAAATCTCAGGACTCCCCGACTAGGGCTCCTTGCCCTCAATGTAGATCAACAACGGTAGAAAATCTTCTATCCTCCGAAGGGAGGCTGGACAACATACTATCTGCCACCTGAAGAAGATGGGTCCTGAAATTGGGGCAGCTTGCAATATTCCTACTCATGACCACAGAATGTGAGCTCAGATCTACAGGGATGCTACATAGGCTACATAGGTTCCTAAGCTGAAATATGGGCCCCAGGTCAGATCAAGTTGATGGGGTTTACAGTCAACAATATTTATACAACTTTCCCATATTTGGGAGCTAATCTCTTCCTTGATCCAGCTTTCTAGCCCTTTTTCCAGCCATGGCATCATCTCTCCAGACAATAACTTGGATCCACCTGCATATCAGATGAAAAGCTCAGAAAAACAAAACAAACAACAACAACAAAACTAGTATAGTCCTGGGCCCTTTGGAATATAACTAAAATAGGCCTACTAGCTATCCACAAAACAGAGACTCCCAAATCTTCATCTGTACTATTCCAGCCTTTAGGTTCATGATTAGTCAATAATTTGTTTGGGTTTATATGTTAACTCTTCTTTTAGCCACCAGGTTCCAGATGCTACCATGATGGCAGTTGCACTTCCCTGGGCAGACAACCCCACCAATGTGTCCTGGAGGCCCGTTTCCCCATAGTCCTGCCCCACTAGGGAAAGAAAGAGACAGGCTGGGAGTATGGATCCACCTGCCAATGCCCATGTTCAGCAGGGAAGCAGTTACAGAAGCCAGACCTTCCACCTTCTGCACCCCATAATGACCCTGGGTCCATACTCCCAGAGGGATAAAGAATAAGGAAGCTATCAGGGGAGGGGATTGGATATGGAGTTCTGGTGGTTGGAATTGTGTGGAGTGGTACCCCTCTTATCCTATGGGGTTTTCTGTGAGTGTCTCTTTTTTATAAATAAAAAATTTAAAAAAAAAACAAAAAAAAAACCAAAAAACAGTTCCAAGCACCACCATAAGCCAGAGCTAAGCAGTGCTCTGGAAAACAAAAATAAATAAGTGCTAGTTTATGTTGCTGGTAAGGCTTTTTGGTCAACAGACAGTTATTGATAGTTAAGTTCTGGGAGAGTTAGAAGTTATACATGAATTTCCTATTGCATTGGGTTGGTTTCCCTAGTCCTTCTTTGAGGATCAGTTGCATTATCTTTCAAAGAAATCCACAGTGCTACTTTAAATTTTCACTGATTATTGGCATTTAGTTCACTAGAAAAAAATGAGCATCTTTAGCAAAGCGTCAATCAACAAGTCACATTACCTCTTTTTCCTCGAGTTCTCTGCGAAGCTGTTCTGCCCTTTTCCTCCTTTCTTCCAATTCCATATTAGATTCTTCAAGAAGTTTCTCTTGTTCCTCAGCTTTTGCCAATAAATCAACACCACCAACAATTACTTTCTTCTCCAGTGCAGATAATTTCTCCAGCAAAGTCTGATGCTCTTGTCTATCAATTAACATGTGAATACTTTTAAATCCACTGATCACCCACTATCCTATCATTTTCAGAAATTTAAGTGTAAAATTTTAGGAACTATATGTAAACATACCACATACAATGAAACCTTCTATTTAAAAAACAAAACAAACAAACAAAACAGCTACACAATGGGGACAAGAGATTTACTTGGTAGAGTGCATACTTTCCTATACCAGAGTGTTGGATAGTATGCCAGCTCCCCCTGGCTTCTGCTTAACCATATGCCTATATAGGGATAGATTTAATCCCATTCAAAGCTTTGGTCTATTTACATAAATCACTTTTACATTTACATAAAGCACTCCCTCCAGGGCATTGGTGGTTCAGTAATAGGATTCTCGCCTGCTCCACCCCCTCCTTGTCACACTCTGATTTTCACCAGTCACTTTTCTCTCCACCCTCTCTATGTCACATCCTGTTTCCACCCTACTTGGCAAGTATATATAAAGACAGCATTGTGAGTTTTACCTTACCTTTAGTTTAGCTTAGCTCAGCTTAGATTGTGCTGTGTCCTGCATGAATAAAGAGATACTGCCTACAGCTCAACCATGAGTCCCTGGTCATCTGTTACCCGCCCGTGAAGCCAGCCCGGCGAAAACAACATAACCCGGCGAAAACAACACAAGAGGCCCAGGGCTCAAGACCCAGCACCACAGATGAGTAACATGACTACCAATAGAGGAGCTCCATGGATGGTGAAGTGAAGCTCTAGTCCCCTCCCTCCTCAAAAAAGAACATAAAATTGAATAAGAAAGTCACTTGGTGGTGAGGCCCTAGGTTAACTCACAACTCTACATTAAAAATAAAGGGCCTCCTTTGGAATATAACTAAAATATGCCTACTACCTATCTACAAAATGGAGGACCCCCCCCGCAACACTTCACGTGCACTATTCCAGCCTTTAGGTCCATACTTGTCCAACAGTTTGCTTGGCTTTGTATATTAACTCTCTTTTCAGCCACCAGGTTCCAGATGCTAGCGACCAGACTTCCCTGGACAGACAACCCCACCAATGTGCCTTGGAGCTCCACTTCCCCAGAGCCCTTCCCGACTAGGGAAGGAGAGAGACAGGCTGGGAGTATGGATCGACCTGTCAACGCCCATGTTCAGCAGGGAAGCAATTACAGAAGCCAGACCTTCCACCTTCTGCATCCCACAATGATCTTGGGTCCATACTCCCAGAGGGTTAAAGAATAGGAAAGCTATCAGGGGAGGGGTTGGTATATTAAACGGAGGTCTGGTGGTGGGAATTGTGTGAAGCTGTACCCCTCTTATTCTATGGTTTAGTCAATGTTTCCTTTTCACAAATAAAAAATTTTAAAAAAAATAAAGGGCCTCCAGGGGACAAAAATCAAGTTTTTAAAGTACTATTCAAGTTTCTAACTTACATATCCAAAAAACAAAATTAGAAGTTTAATCATGAATCCATCTTAACTTGGAAGTACTCACTGGGCTTTAAGAAGATCTTTTTCCCGTTTCTCTAATTCAGCTCTAGCCTTATTCCTTTCTTCTTCTTCCATGTCAAGTTTTGTTTCAAGTGCTTTTCTCTCCTCATCAATTTTTGCTTGCATTTCAATCATCTTGTCTGGAGAAACTTTCTTTTTACCTATTTGAGTCATTTAATGACAATAGTCACTCTAGAATCAATGTTGCAGACTTGTATAAGTTATCTTAAGTTATCTTCAATATGATACATTCCTCAATTATGTAAAATCAGATATCAACATTTTAAGGAAACTAAATGAACAATTTTCCTATTTTTAATGTTTCCGAAGAAATTTTAACTAGTTGCTAAATCTAAGCTACTATCCAACTGTCAGTAATAACTAAGAGCAAAAGCAAGTAAAAAGAAGTAAAATAGATGAGCAGGAGAAAAAAGAAAAAGATGAATAGGAAAACCAAACAAATAAAGAAGCAAATATCTGAATGTCCTCAAGTAATATAAAAGGTAAAAAATATAACTAAAAGCATTTTTTCTGATAACTAGAATAAAATTACAGAATACAGATAAAAATATCAGGCAGAAATGAAGGCAAGAAGTTCTTAATATATATACTGGCAGTCTTTCTAAAAATTTATTTAATAGAATTACTTGAAAATATTTTATTTGTAGTATGTGTTTGAGGGGATAAATTGTATATTAATCATATAATAGTTGCTAGTAATTAACCAGACATCTTAGCATTGCTGAGCAGTCATAATATATCATATCTTAAACAACTACAATAACTCATTATTTCAAACTCAGCACCCTAAGTCTAATTAAAATGCCAGTATCAAAGATAAGTAGAAATTCTACTAAATAATAAAGCTGTGACTACAGCTTCCAATTGATTATTTTAGTTACAACATCTAGCATAGTATTGCACATATATGCAGGTGTTTGATAAAAGATGACCAAATGAATTTCAAAATCACAAAATTACAATGAAAAAAATTAAAATGTAAAAAAAGCTTATTAAACTGGTTATGAAACTGAATCAAAGATAATTCATTTCCCGTAATGCAATTTCTTTGAAACATACTTTCCTTCAGAAAAATGATCAAACTTTTCGTAGAACTGGTCTCATGCTCTCCTGAAAGTATTTTCTCATTCTTAATGAACTTCCTTTCAGAAGGACCACAGAAGAGTACAAAACAAAATAGTTTATAAATTGCTAATGTCTCCAACCAAAAGCTAACCTCCTGTAGTAAGGGAAGAGATCCAAAGATAATGAAGACATGTATCTGAGAATATTCTTTCTTTCAGGAACAATGAAATGAAGAATCATTCATAGGCTTTAAATCTTTAGGATAAAATTAAATGAAAAAATCCACGGTTTAAATACATCTTTCATTTCTATAGTAATATAAAGTCCAAAGCAAATGTAAGCCACAAAACAAAAAGTTAAACAAAAGTAAATAAAAGTACCGATCCAAATCCATGCTTTGGTGTGGTGTGATTCATTGCATTCCAAAAGTCAGGATGGAGACATGATTCTTTCTCTAGCATTAGTAACCTATACTGAATCCTCTAAATTATACTGTTAAAAAAATTTTTTTAAATAAACTAACTTCCATTCTCCATAAGTTTGTAGAAAAGCTTTCTCATTGGTAATACTACTTCCTAGAAATTTGAGGTGTAAATGTAAATAAACATTCAGGTATGAAGCAGGTACATGCATTAAAATTTGTAAATTCCTTCCTGCCTCAGAATTACAAGTATTTAAAGAAATATGCTAAGAACAAAAATAACTATGTAATATTAATACTAGTATAAAGAGAAATTATGTACACTTTTTTAGACATCTAGGGTCCTAACTGTGTTTTTAACGTTAAGAACTGTTCCCAAATTTATTAAGAGGGAGCAAAAAGATTTTATATGTAGGAAAATGAAAGCTCATATCTAGTGATAAAATGCTACTATGAATTGCATTTAAAACCATTTGGTAATAATATTTTCCAGTGAAGTTTCACCAGCAAAAATTTTGTGCTCTTATAACATTTTTGTAAAGATGTTCACGTATATAGTTAAGTTCAGCTTCAAAGTCTAATATTTAAGTAACATATTTTTTTAGCCAGAATTACTGTGACAAATTATTCTCTCTAAAAAATATTTAAGCTAAATATGAATATGTACCAACTCTTCTAATCAGGCATCTAAAAGTGTGGCTTCACTGAAAGTCATTTTTATATGATTCTAAAAAAAAAAAAATCTAAATTAACTAAACCAAACAAAATCCTGCTAATTCAGCACAAATTTTTCAGGTAAAAGAATCTTTAAAAAATTAATGTCATGGAGCATTTAATTAAATTAAAATAAGAGCAAGAGTATTTTTAATAGCCTTTTGCCACTTTGCCACGTGCTCTCACCATAACTATAAAGGTGAACTTGGGCAAGTGAAGTAAGAGAAATAATTTTGAGGGAAGTGCTAATTGATCTCAACTTACTACATGAACATAAGTAACCAAATATTTGAATCCGACTTTAGGAAAAAAAAAAAGGGATATTCTTGATATGAAATTATTTATTTCTGTTATTTCTTTATTACAGGGTTTTTGAGAATTTAAGAAAAAGGAAATCTTTTAAAATTTAAAATTGAAAGTTTTTTAATGAAAAAGATACTTACCTTATAAAAATTATTAAATTTTAAAAATATTATGTGGTTAAATAACAAAGTTCTTTATAGCTTAAGTAATTGGACACGTGGAGTGCAAATCAATCACACCAACCTGCTTGATCTTTCAATAGAAGTAGTAAACAAATCGCAGACAGGAAGCATATGCACAGAGGTGAAGAGAAAAAAAGAAAAACATTATTTCTTGTGTAAAACAAAGAAAAATGTATGAAAGCATTCATTTACAGTATAAGTATAGAACTATAAAAATAAAATCATTACCAAAACTGAAACAAGCTATTATAATACATAAAAGCATATTCAACATAATCAAAGATGAAAGTTAAGCAAAGGTAAGATTAATTTAGTCTAAAGTTACAATTCAAATCAATCTATAGAGGTCAGTTGACCCCCAAACTCCAGTAAATCTAATAGCTCACTACCATATGGCTATACTAATAGTAGTCATGGAATTGGAAACCTGCTAAGATTGGGAGTTAATCTAAAAGGGAAAAACAGAAAACTTAGTCAATTAAAAAAATTAGTATGGCATGGGTAGCAAATTCAAATAGTTTATTTTCAATTCAATGTGCTATCAGACGTAAGAATTTATTACAGGTGTGCACCTCTTTATGAAAATCCAACACAACTCAACAAACTAAACAGATTACAGTAGTTTACAATTATTAACTGATAATCAAAACATTTAATGAAGACTCCAGTACAGTTGACTTAAAAGCTTTTTTTTCCAGGAAAAAAAAAATTGCATAAAGTGACGTACACCTGCATAACAAATTGCATTCAATTTATGAATAGAGAATTATGGTAATTATAATGATTCTATAAAAGTAAATGATACAAGCAAAGAACATGTCAATAATAGCCATTCACATTTTTAAAAGGGAAGGTACATACAAGTCACATTCAGCAACCACATGCTGAGACAAACATCTCTTCATTTCACCAACATACCCACAACACAACAAAACAAAAGAATTTAACATATGTGCTAGGTAACTTAAACTTAAACTGCCTGAACTGAACAAAGTAAAACTAATTTCATAACAGAATTTCATGTAATAGTCTAAGGTTTAATGTAATTTTTAAAGCATGAAATTCAATTATAATGTCTCCCAATCAGATTTTCTCATATTTCAGTTTATAATACAAAACAATACCTGGGTCTAGATTCTAAAACAATATAAAATATTTATAAGTTCTCCTCTAAAGTCAATATTTTGGTAAAATATCAGAATTGTTAATAGAGAAAGCAAATCTTATTATACTTAGAAATCCTACTTTAGAAAACTAAAAACATAAGGACAACAACCACTTGTTTTTATTAGCTTTGGAAAGGGTTAAGTATATAGATAATGCTTTAAAAGGCAGTAAGCTGCAAGTTAGGAGAGAGCATCAATGCCCTTCTGAAAACAAAATTAAATTAATACTTTCAACTTAATTTAATTAAGGTTTAAGAAAAAAGCCTTTAAGTTTATAGTCTAGATAAGTCCTACAAATCCATCTTCTCATGGCTTTGAATTCTCTAGCCATAACCTTTTAGAATACTTTTCAAAATCAATCAGGTAATTTAGAAACAGGAATAAATGAATATCTGAGATAAAAATATTATTCAATTTACCTTTACTTACTTCAAACTTTATAAATATTTCCTTACTGGGAGCTTTTGATCTAAAGCTACCCTTAAGGACTGGACACCAAAATATGAAATCTTTTTGTTTGTTTGTTTTTGTTTATTAGTGAGAAAGATAGGAGGACAGAGGGAAAGAACCAGACATCACTCTGGTACATGTGCTGCCGGGGATTGAACTCAGGACCTCATGCCTGAGAACCCAATGCTTTATCCATTGCACCACGATCACAAAATATGAAATCTTTATATAATTTTAAGACATGTTATAATGGATACTGGTGTACTTCCAAATATAATTGATGCTTTTAGAAATATAATATTAGTTATTACATGTCTCATACTGACCACATTAGAAATTTATCATTAAACCAACTAACCAAGAATCTAAAAATACCAAAGAATTATTATTTTATACAGCTTACTTGCTCTCTTTACATTATCTCAACTGCAAAAGCATGAATCTCTCTTCCATTGTGTCAAACATAGCGGATGCATATGTTTTAACAACTGTAATCAATTTGAAGCAATGATGAGGTGTGTTTGAAAAATTGCATGCTTTATTCTAGTGAGAAGTCCAACACATTTGGTTTTATTTTTTGTTGTTTTGTGTTTGTTTGTTTGTTTTTATTTTTTAAGTAACGACAGGGAGTGGTACAGCAGTTCTCAAATGAAGCTCATGGGTTATGAAAAAGCCAAAGCTCTATTAGAGAATTTAAGAGCTACCACTCACTAGGTAAGAACTTATCCAGAGGTTTCTCTATGACAGAACATGTGGAGTCTGAACTACTGCTGCTGCTACTGCCTGGAAGACAAAGAAATGAACCCAGAGGGAACCAAAGAAAGAGGATACAAGAAAAGCACACATACATTAGAGAAAAATTCAGTTCCAGAGGAAGAATATAAAGGATAATTGAGCTTTATATTAAAAAATCAAAACCTTTTCCCCTTAAGCCCAGTCTTGGTAGGATAGGCAATGTTCTATTTTATAAAGTTAAGGATAGGGGAATTTGGAACTATTCCCTTAAATACTTACAGATGAAAACTAGACTATTCCCCTAAAAAGTAATTTACAGGGTTGAAATAACAAGAATGAATAATAAATCATTTATTAACAATTAAGTTTACTTAAATTAGGCTGATAAGTTAAAGGAACTGAATTTTAAAATTTAAAGTAATGCACAATAAAAATTATAGGAATGATTAATTAACCTACATTATACAGATTGGTTTGTCTCCAATCTCATTCTTTTCCCTCTAAATTATCGAATTACCAGAAATAATTGTATATGTTTACAGTTTTTGTGACAAAACTCTGAAAGGCTCACTAAAAAAAATTAAATTTCTAAGTCTAGAAGGAATGTAGTTGCTATTAAATATTTTAATATATTAAGTGATAATGTCTTTTCTACTGAGAATACTATTTTAACAAACCTACCATCTATTTAGATTGTTTTACTCAGTGAAAAAATAGGTATGAACACAAAATCATCTCTCTAAATTAGGGGTCAGCAAACATTTTCTGTAATGAGACAGAAAATAAGCGCTTTAGCTTTGCAGGCCATGCAGTTCCACATGAAAACAGGCACAAACTACATGTGAATAAATGAGCATGGCTATTTAATGTAATTCTATTCACAAAACTAGGTAGAGGGCCAGGTTTGGTCAGCAGACTATATTTTGCCAACTCTTCTAATCATATTTTCCTTATTTTCAAAGTTATAAAATTCTTATAGTTTTTAAATTTGACACTTCTAAATAATCAATAACGGCTTATTTCCAGCAAGATCATTTTTATAAGACAAGCAAAATATGTACCAGCTTAAAAACAATGATCCACATTAATGGAAGAGAGTTCTGAAATAATATTTAAGGTAAAAAAAATATGAATATAGGCCACTGTAATTTCTCTTTTGTATATTACCTATATCTTTGTCACAATAAACAGACCTAATTCACACTTGGTAATAAATGCCCATAACTGTGATAACCTTGGTGAAAGTGTGTGTGTGTGTGTATGTACATATATATGCATACATACTACATACACAGGCTTAGGTTTGAAATGTGAATACAGCATATAAAAAATTAAATAAAAAAAAGAATCCACAGGGGGCTGGGTGGTGGCACACCCGGTTATGCGCAAATATAACTAAGCACCAGAACCTGGGTTCGAGCCCCCACTCCCCACCTGCACAAGCAGTGAAGCAGGTTTGCAGGTGTCTATCTTTCTCTCCCTTTCTCTTTATCCTCTCTCAATTTCTCTCTATCCTAATATAAATTAGAAAGAAAAATAAGAGGAAAAATGGCTGCCAGGAGCAGTGGATTTATAGTCCTGACACCAAGCTCTAGCAATAAATCTGGAGGCAATTAAAAAAAAGAAAAATAAAAAAGAAGAATCCACATATAAATTTCTTAGTTAAAAATTCAATTAACTTTTATTTATTTATTTAATTCTTAAAAAAAATTTATTTATTCCCTTTTGGTGCCTTGTTTTATTGTTGTTGATGTCGTCGTTGTTGCATAGGACAGAGAGAAATGGAGAGAGATGGGGAAGACAGAGGGGGGAGAGAAAGAGAGACACCTGCAGACCTGCTTCACCGCCTGTGAAGCGACTCCCCTGCAGGTGGGGAGCCAGGGGCTCGAACCGGGTTCCTTCCGCAGGTCCTTGCACTTTGACACCTGTGCTTAACCTGCTGCGCTACCATGCGACTCCCCAATTAACTTTTAAAATCAAATCATAGCAGAGAAAAGTTCACTAGCCTTGTTGCCTATAAAAATTATATTTGCATAGGAAGAAATATTTACATAAATTAAAATGCTATATGAATTTTAGTGGCATTATCAACTACATAAAATTTGACAATTTTAAATTCCATAAATATGTGATATTCTATTTAGCTATAAATAGGAGGAATAATCAGAGCTAAGTATATGTGGACTACTTCCTGTGTTCAAACTGCTACCACAACTAAAAATATCAAATTAAAAGCATGTACTCAACTACCTTAGAAATGTTAAAACAACGTGAGGTAGCAATCTCAGTTAATTTCCAGAACACTAAAAAGATCTTACCCCTCCTTTTTTTCCTTTTCTCTCCATCTTCTCCAACCTCCCCCTCTTCTTCATCATCTTCCTCTGAGCCACTGATATCAGAGCCTGATATTTCTTCCCCTGGAATAAAAATGTGACAAAATGAATTTACTCCACAGCAGGTTACTGGCTATTTAAGGAACATTTATATCAACTTTTTTTTTTTTTTTTTTTTTTTTTTTTTTTTTTTTACCAGAGCACTGCTCAGCTCTGGCTTATGGCGGTGTGGGGGATTGAACCTGGGACTTGAGAGCCTCAGGCATGAAAGTCTCTTTGCATAACCATTATGCTATACTCCCACCCTATATCAACCTTATTAAGCTTTTACTGCAGCAAAGTTTACTTAATATTCCTATACAGATCAGACATGCTCAACGAAAAGATATGCTGTACAAGGGTTTTATTTTTAAATTGTCTAACTAGCAGCTAAGTTCTAATCCACTTAAAATTTCAAAGATTTGGGAGTCGGGCGGTAGCGCCCCAGGTTAAGCACAAGGATCAACTAAGGATCCCAGTTCGAGCCCCCGGCTCCTCACCTGTAGGGGAGTCACTTCACAGGCAGTGAAGCAGGTCTGCAGGTGTCTATCTTTCTCTCCCCCTCTGTCTTCTCCCTGTCTCTGTCTTCCCCTCCTTTCTCCATTTCTGTCTTATCCAACAATCACATCAATTACAACAAAAAAAAAAAAAAAGGGCAACAAAAGGGAAAATAAATAAATAATTTAAAATTTCAAAGATTTAAGTATAGTTCTCTATATATATATGTATATATGTGTGTGTGTGTGTGTGTGTATATATATATATATATATATATATATATATATATATATATATATATATATATATATATATACTAAATGTTAGGAGTCGGGTGGTAGCGTGGTGGGTTAAGTGCACGTGGTGCAAAGCGCAAGGACCCATGTAAGGATCTGGATCTAGCCCCTGGGGGAGTTGCTTCACAAGTAGTGAAGCAGGTCTGAAGGTGTCTGTCTTTCTCTCCCTCCTGTCTTCCCCTCCTCTCTCCATTTCTCTCTGTCCTATCCAACAACGCCAAAAACAATAAAACAACAGAGGTACAACTCCACACAATTACCACCACCAGATCTCCGTATCCCATCCCCTCCCCTGATAGCTTTCCTATTCTTTATCCCTCTGGGAGCATGGATGCAGGCTCATTATGGGGTACAGAAGGTGGAAGGTCTGGCTTTTGTAATTGCTTTCCCACTGAACATGGGCATTGACAGGTCGATCCATACTCCCAGCCTGTCTCTCTCTTTCCCTAGTGGGGCAGGGCTATGGGGAAGCGGGGCTCCAGAACTCATTGGTAGGGTCATCAGCTTATTTCTTAAGACCTACTATAAAATAACTGTTCTAACAAAGGAAGTGACTCAGCTGGCAGAGTGCATACCTTCCATGCATGAGGTTCTGGGCACCACATGAGAGCACACACCAAAAACAAACAAAAAAAGCAAAACAAACAAACAAAAAAAAACCCACACAATGAAACTCCATGGAGGATACAGTAATGCGTTGGTGCCTCTCTCCCATTGATATGTAAGGGCAGAGAGGAAACAGGGGAGGATTCTGGGTATTGGTACATGATGGCAGAAAAGGAACCTAAGTTGGGGACAAGAGTGTTTTGCAGACACCTATTATAAGGCGATGAGAAATTATACCCATGTGTCAACAACTGCACTATAAACCGTTAACACCCCCCTCCCATAAAATGATGAAAGAAAAAATATAAAAATTGGGGCAGGGAGGTGACTCAGCAGTAAAGAACAAGTACAAGGCTTGGGCTCAAACCCTGGTGCTGAGGGGGTGGGTAAGAACTTATCTGACACAGTGATTCCATTTTTAGGACCATATCATAGGATGGAACTTGAAGGAATCATGTCAAGTGAGATAAGCCAAAAAGAGAAGGATAAATTCTGGATGATCTCATTCAGATGAAATTTAAGAAACAAGGACAGAAAGAGAAAACACGAAGTAAAACTTTAGCAGGATATGGCTTACTACACCAAAGCACAGTACTCTGAAGGAGTAGACAAGGAGGGAGGGAGGCCGGGCAGCAGCACAGAGGGTTAAGTGCACATGGTAGGAATCCCCACCTGCAGGAGGTCGCCACACAAGCAATTTCTCTCTGTTTTATCTAACAACAATGACAGCAATAACAATAATAACAACAATGATGATAAACAACAAGGGCAACAAAAAGGAAAAAATAGCCTCCAGGAGCAGTAGATTCATAGTGCAGGCACTGAGTCCCAACAATAATCCTGGAGACAAAAAAAAAAAAAAAGAGGGAAGGAGGGAGGAAGCTGGGGAGGCTTTGGGTCCTGGTGCACAAAGGGAGGGTTTATAGATATTTAGTATGAGAAATCGCATCTGTATCTCACCAATGGTACTACAAAAATTAATCCCAATAAAATGATAATAATTAACTTTAAAATGAAAAGACTTTTGGGGGAGTTGAGCGGTAGCACAGCAGGTTAAGCACATGGTGCAAAGCGCAAGGACCAGCGTAAGGATCCTGGTTCGAGCCCCTGGTTCCCCACCTGCAGGGGAGTCACTTCACAGGCGGTGAAGCAGGTCTGCAGGTGTCTATCTTTCTCTGCCCCTCTCTGTCTTCCCCTCCTCTCTCCATTTCTCTCTGTCCTATCCAACAACAATACTAACTACAACAATAAAACAACAAGGGCAACAAAAGGGAATAAGTAAATTAAAAAATAAAAAAAATTAAAAAAAACGAAGACTTTTTAAGAATGTACTTATTTGTATAAAGACAGTTAATTTTTTAAAAAAATCAAGTGTTTTATATTAATATCCATTAATACTATATTACATTCAAAGTAGTTATTTAAAAATACCATTACTCAAATATGAAATTCTAGAAAAATAAAGGTAATGGGGGAGAGGAAGTTAAATGTGTGGTTCACACAAATCACAATGAGATAATAACTGAACGTGTAAGTAAATAATAGGAAGAGATCACAAATTGTTGCGAGAAAGAATTCCTTAAAAATGTTTGTTTTTAGTGGAAGGATCAGCGTAAGGATCCCAGTTTGAGCCCCCGGCTCCTCATCTGCAGGGGAGTCGCTTCATAGGCAGTGAAGCAGGTCTGCAGGTGTCTGACTTTCTCTCCCCCTCTGTCTCCCCTCCTCTCTCCATTTTTCTCTGTCCTATCCAACAACATCAACAACAATAATAATAGCCACAACAAGACTAAAACAAGGGCAACAAAAGGGGAAAAAATAGCTTCCAGGAGCAGTGGGTTTATGGTGTAGGCACGGAGCCCCAGCAATAACCCTGGAGGCAAAAAAAAAAAGTTTTTTTTTAGTTTGAGAATCAATGACACCTGGTATGAATCAGTTAATATCTCTAATGTCCAAATACTAGATTCTAAATACCACTGTCCAATGAAAGAAATCTCACCAAAGATGATTATAAGGAAAAATACACAGTGAGCCTAAGAGATTTGTGTCTCCAGATAGTAGGGCAGTGTTTAAAATAAATAAACAAATAAATAAATAGGAAGAGAGAAAGAGAAAAGGAGAGGAAAAGGAAAGAAGTCCAGCTGGTAGGACTAGACTTGCAGGATGAGGCCTCAGTTAGAGGCTTATTAAGAATGTGCTAGAGTGACATATTAGTTCTCTTTCTCATTAATAAATGTTATTAAAAGAAAGAAAGAGAGAAAGTAAAGGAAGGGAAGAAGGAGAAAGGGCAACCAGGAACAAGCTAAGAGGACGGAGCTTCTAAAGGTCAAACTTGGGGAAATCTGAACAATAAAATAATGCTTGCAAACAGAACCACCACTTGATCCAGCAATTCCATTTCTGTACATTTTTTGAAAGCAATGAAAATTCAAATTCAAAAAGGTATATGCACCCCCAGGTTCACTGCAGCAGTGTTTATAACAACCAAGTACTGTGTAAAACTATAACCCTATAATTTTAAAATATTTAAAGCACAATTAAATAATGAATACATTTTTTCAGTTTTTTTTTTGTTATCTTTATTTGATAGAGACAGTCAGACATCAAAAGGGAAGGCGGAGATAAAGAGGGAAAGAGAGACACCTGCAGCCCTGCTTCACCACTCACAAAGCTTTCCCCCTGCAGGTGGGGACTGGTGGCTTGAACCCAGGTCCTTGTGCACTGTGATGTGTGCGCTCAACCAGGTGCACCACCACCCGGCTCCACTAATAGATTTTTAAATGGTGAATTTTATTATGTATTAAATTTACTACTTATTTTAACAAAAATAAATTCAATAAAGGAACAAGCTCAGCATTAATACATATATCTAATAAAGACTGTCTTTTGAACACACTAACTATGAAATACCACCTAGTGGTCACATTCAGAACACCAAGTTACAATTTAGTTCTTCAGTCATCTTATTCAAGTTTATTGAACCAGCACCTGCTCCAAATGTTTGTGATTTAACATCTCTGAATTTCGCATTACCTTCCCATTTTCCCCACAGATTGAAAGAGGACATTTTGAATACTTTTGTTTACCTAGTATGCAAAGGAAACTCATCTACCAGAAAGGATCTACTCTCAGCTTGAAGATATTGCTGAGCACTGAATGATAACTGATTTCTCACTCTAATGAAAAGGTCTTCAAACAGCTCAGAAGCAGTGGAAATATGTATTTATGTGATGGGAGCACCATAAAAATATATAATGATCTTTTTAAAAAAGGTTTATTTCTGAGGGGAGGGGCAGAGTAATACTCTAGTAACATGATGCCAGGGACCAAACTCAGGACCTCATACTTGTGAGTCCAATCCTTTATCCACTGCGCCACCTTCTGGGTCACTCCAATTAGTTTTCTTTCTTTTCCTTCCTTTCTTTCTCTCCTTCTTTTTAAGATTTTATTCATTTATTAATAAGAGATCTAGGAGGAGAGTATCATTCTGGTACATGTGCTGTAGATGATGGAACTCAAGACTTCATGCTTCAGAGTCCAGCAGCTTATCCACTGTGCCACCTCCCACATTACTATGTAATGATTTTTTAAAATATTGGATTTATTTATTAGCACAAGACAATGAAGGAGAGAGAACCAGAGCATCACCTGGCACAGGGGGTGTCAGGGATCAAATACAGAACCTCATGCTTTCAAGTTCAGCACTCTATTCACTGTACCACCTCTTGGGCCCCTATTTAATGAATTTTTTTAACAACATACAAAATTAAGTAATTTTATTTGCACTTAATATAAAAGTGCTAAAACATTAAGTTACCTTGCAGAACAATTTCTACAAATGCTGATGCTAAAGGCTCAAAGAATTTTTATTATGTGCTTTTTATCAAGAACATTTCATAGTTAAGCAACACATTTTTAGCCAACATAAAGATTAATACTCTTTTTTATTTATTTTCCCTTTTGTTGCCCTTCTTGTTTTTTATTGTTGTTGCAGTTATCATTATTGTTATTGATGTCATCTTTGTTAGATAGGACAGAGAGAAATGGAGAGAGGAGAGGAAGATAGGGGGAGAGAAAGATAGACACCTGCAGATCTGCTTCACCATGTGTGAAGCGACCCCCCCTGCAGGTGGGGAGCCGAGGGATTGAACCGAGATCCCTATGCTGGTCCTTGCACTTTGCGCCACATGCGCTTAACCCGCTGTGCCACTGCCTGACTCCTAAAGATTAATACTCTTCCCTATGACAATCTTTATTAGAATCATCAAACAAGTAAATGCAGTAAAACTTAAGGTTAACTTATAACTTAGATCCCACTAAAATCCAAGGTGTATTTCCTCCCTAACTTGAGGCCAGACCCCATAAACCTAATACCAGTTTGAATACAATAAATGACAGTCAATGCTGTAACAACTGGGAGAAAATCTAAACTCATCAGATAAAGAAAGGACTACAAAAGCTGGATAAGGGCAGGAGACTGGCTCACTTAATGATGCCTTTTTGGTCAATACCAGGCCACCTCATCATCTGGGGCCCTAGACAGAGAATCCTTGGATTCTCACATAGATATGATGGGCCTAGACACCTAATATATTCCTCTCTCTCTAATCACTGGTCACTCCCACTAGGAACATCATCATTAGCCCTACTGTGAGCCTCTCTAGGACCTTGCCCTCACTACAAAGTAACAATGGTAGGGACTGCCCCAGGCTCCAGTGCTAAATATAAATATATATGGGTCCGATATCAGATTAATTGGGTAAGCAGTTAATTGTATTTATATATTTTCTTCAATTTTGGGAGCTCCCCAAAATTTTTACTCTCTCCCCTAATCCAGCTTTCTAGCCCTATTCTCAATTCTGACACCATCTTCCCAGACAATATTTTTAGGTAACCTGCATGTTAGCTATCAAGCTCAAGCAAAAGTTACCAAAGTCATGGGCCTCTCGGAACACAACTAAAATAGACTTCCTAGCTTCTCTCCACCCTAAGATCCCTATTCTCATATGCTCTATTCCTACTTTTTGAGTACCTATTTTTTAAACAATTTGTTCTGCTTTATATCTTAATGCTTTGCAGCCACCAAGTTGCAGGCACTACCATGATGTCAACCTGAATTCCCTGGGCAGACAACCTCATCAAGGTATACTGGAAGCTCACCACCTCAGAGCCCCACCCACCCCACTTGGGAAAGACAGAAACAGGTTGGGGATATGGATTAACATACCAATTACAGTAGAGAAGCAATTACAGAAGCCAAACCTCCCACCTTCTGCACCCCATAAGAATTTTGGTCCATACTCTCAGGGGGTTAAAGAATAGGGAACCTCTCCAGTGGTGGGAATTATATGGAACTGTACCCTTCTTATCCTACAATCTTGTTAATCATTATTAAATCACTAACAAAAAAAAGATTAATATTCTGAGAAAAAGTTACCTTCTTCAAGTTTTTTTTTCAGTTCTTCTATTTCTTTCTGAAACTGACGAAGCAATGCGTCCTTTGGATCTTCATTAATTCTAGCTTTGTTTTTAATATTCTTAGCGCGATTAGCATACCGTAATGTGCTGATAGTTTCATCATAATTGTAATCTGCTGGCCCAATATTTGCACACTGATGAATAAGGAATATGAAACATTACATTTAACACAGACAAAATTAATACTATCATTACTGATATACCAAAAGGAATTCTGAATCACAATTATCTGCCTTTTTTGAAAACGAAGGCATCAACTGTATGAATTCCCAAACACCATTATGGGCTACATGGAGTACTAGAAAAAGTGAAACTACAAATCAAAAAAATAGTAAGTGGCCTGGGAGCTGGCACAGTTGTGAGAACACTGGACTTCAGTGTATGAAGTCCTGAATCTGACCCCTGGTATTGTGTGCCAGAGTAATACTCTGGTTCTCTCTCTCTGTCTCACTCTCTTCTCCCTTTTTCTCACATTATTTTTTTTAAGAATTTATTTATTTATTTATGAGAAAGATAGGAGAGGACAGAAAGAACCAGCCATCACTCTGGTACATGTGCTGCCGGGGACCAAACTTGGGACCTCATGCTTGGAGAGCCTAGTGCCTCAACCACTGTGCCAACTCCCGGACCACTTTCTCACATTCTCTCTCTCTCTCATTAGTATATGAATAAATCTTTTCCAAAGTAAAATAGTAGGTTTAAAAAGTTATGTATATGAGTTATCAGCATTAACAGGAATCCTAATTTTATGTGATGAGGGCATAGAGGCAGCTCATCTGGCAAAGTGCAGACTTTACCATACACAAGGACCCAGGGTTTGAGGGAAGCACCAAGGGACACACTCCATGAACAGTGAAGTAGTGCTATGGTATCTCTCTTTCTCTGTCTATTACTCTAGTTCTGAAAATAAAAGAAAAAGAGTTCTACTGGGACCAGGGAATTGCACATGCAGAAGATCCTGGCACACATAAAAAGATACAAATATATATATTTGCCTGGTGGGTAACTATACAACCAATTAAATCTTACCATCATGGTTTTTGAGTTTCCTCCTAAAGAATCCTGAAGAAGACGAGTCAGTTTAGAGTTACGATAAGGCACATGAGTGCTCTTTCCATCGACCAGGGCAGAAATTACATTACCAAGGGTGGAAAGTGATAGATTGATTTTTGTAGCTTCCTTTAGACGCTGTCCAGTGGCTCCAGTTTTGGCTTGTCTTTCTGAACCCTAGCAATAAGCACAAATATAAATCTAAAATTAAAAATATATAATATTCTTCTCAGAGTTAAAAATTGATAGTAAAAATTTATGATATCTGAAATTCATTTAAAAATATACAGGAAAGGAAGAAGTGGCTGACAGAAGAGATCAAACAGGACTGGCTATAATTGACAACTGTTTAGGCATGGTGATGAGTATATAGGAGATCGTTATACTACCAAAATCTGTATAATTCAGATATATTCTATAATACACAAGAAGTTAAACACAACCTAAAAATGGTGTAAAATTCACATTTCTGTAATTGTTTCTCTGCTGGACATGGGTGTTGGCAGGTCGATCCATACTCCCAACCTTTCCCTAGTGGAGTAGGTCTCTGGGGAGGTGGGGTTCCAGGACACATTGGTAAGGGCATCTGCCCAGAGAAGGCAGGCCAGTGCCATGGTAGTACTTTTAACTTCTGTCTATGAGTGAGATCATCCCATATTCATCCTTCTCTTTCTGACTTATCTCACTTAATACGATTCCTTCAAGCTCCATCTAAGATGAGGTGAAGAGGATGAATTCACCATTTTTAATAGCTGAGTAGTGTGTGTGTGTGTGTGTGTGTGTGTGTGTGTGTGTGTGTGTATCACAACTTTCTCAGGCACTCATCTGTTGTTGGACACCTGGGCTGCTTCCAGGTTTTGGCTATTACAAATTGCGCTGCTATAAACAGAGGTTTACACAAATCTTTTTGGGTAGGTGTATTTGGTTCCTTAGGATATAGCCCCAGAAGAGGAATTGCAGGGTCATAGGGTAGGTCCATTTCTAGTCTTCAGATTTCTCCAGACTGCTCTCCACAAGTTCACCTGAATTTTTATTCATTAATAAAATGAAGTCACAAAAATTATTCATCAAATAGTATCCTGTTACTTACAGCAAGATCTACAAGATGGAGCTTCCCCATTCTGACATGCATGTTTCCATCAACGCCCTTTTCACTGCATTCTATAGTAATTGTAAAGATGGCATGAGAACGAGAACTATGTTCATTCATATTAGTTGCACCAACAGATCCTTGACAAAAGAAGAAAATCTTTTAGACATATAACAATGAGTACCTTTAAAAATAATTAAATACTCCATCACAGTCAAAAGCCAGAGCATGGCTAATCATAAACGGATATATATATATGCCATTACTAGAAATTTCTGGCAGTTTATTATAACAAAAGAATCTGGTGGTCTTGGAGGTGGTGCAGTGGATGAAGCACTGGATTCTCAAGCATGAGATCCCAAGTTCAATCCCCAGCAGTACATGTACCAGAGTGATGTCTGGTTCTTTATCTCTCCTCCTATCTTTCTCATAAATAAATAAATAAATTCTTTTTAAAAAAAGAATCTGTTTTTCATATAAAAGAGGTCAATTTCAATCATACTTGATAATAAAAACTAGATAATTTACATGAAAGTAGGCTAAATAATTTGAAAAAGTATTGGTGGAAAGCATCTCTGTGGTAGAGCACATCACATGTATAAGGCCAGGGGTTTGATCCCCAGCCAACAGTACTCCTTGTCCCGCCCACAGAAGATATTATTGATTCAGATGTCTGTGAAAAGTATTATGTTCTGGGAAACTAAGCCACAGAAATACCTGTACATGCACATTAGCTGGTAAGAGATACTTAATGCAGTATTCGTAAAAAAGTGAGAGGTCAAAAACAACCAACAGAACTGTGCTTGATCAATTTTAGAATTACAGAATCACTTACAGGTTGTCAGTAAGACACGGGTTAATCATACTACGGGTTACTAAACAGTCTTTTCAATAATAAAGTAGATCTGTATTGACTTAAAAAAAAAGATAGCTCTAACAAGTACTAAAAAAAATTAGAGGAATATAGCAATGTGATTATATTTCTGTAAAGTAATTAACATATATTAAAAATATAATACAATACATGTGTATAAGTATCTAACAGCAATATATTGTATAAACCAAGAAAAAAGTCTGTTTTGTTTGTTACAATAATCAGGCACTGAATGTTTCTTAAGTTCTAAAAATACTTAATTCTTAAGTATTTTTACTCTAGAAGTCCAATGCCACTATCCATTGCGCCACAGAGCCCTGCTTAAGCTTTTTTAAAACACTGTATTTTATCCAGCATCAACATCATCTTCTTACTACACATTCATGCAGAACTTCTCTTTTTTAAATTGTTTTTACTTATTATTGGATAGAGACAGCCAAAAATCAAGACGGAGGGGGCGTGATAGAGAGGGAGAGAAACAGAGAGACAGACACCTGTAGCTCTGCTTTACCATTCACAAAGCTTTCCCCCATGCAGGTGAGGCTCAACCCTGGGTCCTTGCTCATTTTATCATGGGTGTTCAACCAGGTGCACTACCACCCAGTCCCCAGCAAAACTTCTCCATGGAAGCTTTTACTTTAGAATTTAAACATGAAAAGGACACTTGTTATTGAAATACAGCTTTTTTTTTTCCTCCAGGGTTATTGCTGGGCTCGGTGCCTGCACCATGAATCCACCATGAATCCACCGCTCTTGGAGGCCATCTTTTCCCCCCTTTTGTTGCCCTTGTTGTTGTAGCCTCGTTGTGGTTATTATCATTATTACCATTGTTACCATTGTTGATGTTGTTCGTTGTTGGACAGGACAGAGAGAAATGGAGAGAGGAGGGGAAGACGGGGGGGGGGGGGGGGGGGGAAGAAAGATAGACACCTGCAGACCTGCTTCACTGCCTGTGAAGTGACTCCCCTGCAGGTGGGGCTCGAACCCGGATTCTTACTCCCTACGCTTTGCACCACGTGTGCTTAACCCACTGCGCCACCGACCCGAAAAGCAGCTTTTTAAAAGTCCGAGAACCAATAGGTAAATAATAGTAAGAAAACAGACTTCCGGAGGCGGGGCTACAAGCAGCAGCAGATCTGTTTCTCTCCTCTCTTCTCTTTCCCTCCCCTCTCCTCTCCTCTCCTCTCCTCTCCTGGGACAACTAGGAATACCAAAGGAGACCACCTGGGACTGAAACAAGGCAGGACTAGAACTACAGGACTACAGGAACCCACCAAATCACCCAGTGAGTGCAAACACACATGGCTGGTGACAGAGAGGAGGAGCCTAGGGAGAGACTAAGTGGCTGGTAACAGTCCGATGGTCTATCAGTTGAGACACCACCTCCAGTCTGTTCCACCAACAAGGGGACAGCTGAAGGGAAGAGAGGACTCTCTGGAGACTCACCAAGTGCAACTCTGAGTCTCCATTGCTGCTGCCCTCAAAATCTGGAGCAGCAGCAGGGAGGGACACTGGGGGACAGAGATCTAACCAGGAAATTCAGGAGAAGACCTATACCTCAGTGGCATAGCTGTGGGGCTGTGAAAGTCTCTTTGCATAACCACTGGACTATCTCTGCCACACCCTGCCTTATCTCTTGGTTAGGAGTCAGTGATTAAGTTAAGAAGCCTACTTATAGTTAGAAGCCCTCAGGCTCCCATAGCCTACAGAGAAGAAAAAAAAAAGAGGCTTTTAAATCACTGACCTCCAACTCAGGGATTAAAATACTATTGAAACAACTGTTAACTTCCACCATTGTGAACCCTTTAATTATCTTACTTAGACACAAGTCAATCCAGGAAACAGTGATCAGTAATTTGAAAAGTACTAAGAGAGGGAACTCATAACATAATATATAAAATGGGTAAACCAACAAGAAGAAATATTGGAGAAACTAACCAGGACAACAGTCCAGTTAAAAGCCCCCCAAAGGGTGAAGCACAAAATAACAAGTTCAACATCCAAACACTAGCTAAGGAAATAATCACAGGAGTGAGTAAAGAATTTGAAAAAATTGTAATCAGAAATACAGGAACAACAAATGAGACTCTGGAAGAAAACACTAACTATCTCAAGGTTATTAGAGAGCTGAAAGCTGAAATAGCTGAGCTAAGAACACAACTAGCTGAACAAGCTAAAACAGTATCAGAACAGGGAAACAAAACAGATGAACTCCAGAAAACAGTAGAGGGCAGAGAGAATAGAATCAATGAGGCTAAAGACAGAATTACCAAGATCAAGGATGAATTAGAGACAACTAAAAAAGAAGTAAGAGATCTCAAAAAGAGATTAAGAGATGCTGAAAATAACAACAGAGACCTATGGGATGACTTCAAAAGAAACAATATACGCATTATTGGCTTACCAGAGGAAGAAAGAGGGAGAGGAAGAAAGCATTCTTCAGACCATAATAGCTGAAAACTTCTCTAGTATAGACAACACCAAAGACATAAAGATTCAAGAAGCCCAGAGGGTCCCAAACAGAATTAACCCAGACTTAAAGACACCAAGACACATCATATTTAGAATGGAAAGGAATAAGGATAAAGAAAGGATTCTGAAGGCTGCAAGAGAAAAACAGTCACTTATAGAGGAAAATCCATAAGATTAGCAGCATACTTCTCCACATAAACACTACAGGCCAGAAGAGAATGGCAAGATGTCTACCGAGTGCTCAATGAGAAAGGCTTTCAACCAAGAATACTATATCCTGCTAGACTGTCATTCAGACTAGATGGAGGCATCAAAACCTTCTCAAACAAGTAACAGTTGAAGGAATCAACTATCACCAAGCCTCCCCTGAAAGAAGTTCTGAAAGGTCTCCTATAAACAAGCAGACCATCATAAATAGGACATATATCAGAACACTCTAAAACTCTACAAGAATGGTGTTAAAATATCTTCAATCTCTGATATCAATAAATGTCAATGGCCTGAATTCAGCTATTAAAAGGCACAGAGTAGGAAGATGGATCAGAAAATACAACCCAAAAATATGCAGTCTACAGGAAAGCCACCTAACTCAACAAGACAAACACAGACTTAAAGTGAAAGGATGGAAAACTATCATACAAGCCAATGGCCCACAAAAAAGGGCAGGAACAGCTATTCTCATATCTGAAACGATAGACTTTAAAATAGATAAGATTAAAAAAGATAGGAATGGACACTACTTAATGCTCAGAGGATCAGTCAATCAAGAGGACTTAATTATTAACATCTATGCACCCAGTGAGAAGCCATCTAAATACATCAAAAGTCTACTAAAAGAGCTACAGCAATGTATTAACAGCAACACAGTCATAGTAGGAGATTTCAACACCCCATTCTCTCAACTTGACAGATCATCCAGGCAGAAAATCAATAAAGACATAAGGCTAACAAACATATGAAAAACTGCTCTAGGTCACTGATTGTCAGAGAAATGCAAATTAAGACAACACTAAGATACCACCTCACTCCTGTAAGAATGGCATACATCAAAAAGGACAGCAGCAACAAATGCTGGAGAGGTTGTGGGGACAGAGGAACCCTTTTGCATTGCTGGTGGGAATGTAAATTGGTCCAGCCTCTGTGGAGAGCAGTCTGGAAAACTCTCACAAGGCTAGACATGGACCTTCCATATGATCCAGTAATTCCTCTCCTGGGATTATACCCCAAGGACTCCATAACACCCAACCAAAAGAGGTGTGTACTCCTATGTTCATAGCAGCACAATTCATAATAGCTAAAATCTGGAAGCAACCCAGGTGTCCAACAACAGATGAGTGGCTGAGAAAGCTGTGGTATATATACACAATGGAATACTATGCAGCTATCAAGAACAATGTACCCACCTTCTCTGACCCATCTTGGACAGAGCTAGAAGGAATTATGTTAAGTGAGCTAAGACAGAAAGATAAAGATGAGTATGGGATGATCCCACTCATCGACAGAAGTTGAGTAAGAAGATCTGAAAGGGAAACTAAAAGCAGGACGTGACCAAACTGTAAGTAGGGCACCAAAGTAAAAACCCTGTGGTGAGGGGTAGACATACAGCTTCCTGGGGTGGGAGTGGGTGGGAGGGATGGGTCACAGTCTTTTGGTGGTGGGAATGATGTTTATGTACACTCCTACTAAAATGCAGTCATATAAATCACTAGTTAATATGAGAGGGGGAAAATTAATTGTGTATCTTGAAGTTTTTTTAAACACAGACTGAGTCTTTTTAATATATAGGCTGTGTATTTGATATGCAGACGCTCTCAAAAGCCTATACCAAGTAGATCAGAAGCAACCATTAGCACAGCTATATAAAAGATACTGGGTACTATACAGCAAACCATAACAAAAGGACTTTTCAAAGTTAACCCAATTACCAAATAACGTGATGATAATATTAACTATCGATTGTCTTTTGGAACACTAAGACAGCAGGAACCTCACATCTCCACTATAGAGCCTCTATTTTCCCCAGTCCTGGAACCCCTGGATAGGGTCCACTTTCCCATATGCCTCTCCCAATCCATATCAAATAATATTGCATCTACCGATCACAACTTAATCAACACAACGATTGCCACCTCAACATGCTTCACTTCAGACTGTGTCCAGAGACTTCTCGTGTGGAATGACAACCCTTCAGCTTCATTACTCGGGTGAGACCTTTCCTTTCATAGTATACTCTAATTCCATCTCAGGTGGTTCACTTTCTAACAAAGTCCCCAAACCGAGATATACACCAGTTTCTGTGAGAGAGAGCATATGTTCACACGTATCCATAAACTACTGCAAAATATATACCTGAAAGCAGAAGTACACTACAGTTTGCAGTGAGTATCCCCCTAACACTTCCTCTCCACTATTCCAAGCTTTGGGTCCATGATAGCTCAACAATTTGTTTGGCTTTGTATGTTAACTCTCTTTTCAGTCACCAGGTTCCAAATATCATCAGGATGCTGGCCAGGCTTCCCTGGACTGAAGACCCCACCAATGTGTCCTGGAGCTCCGCTTCCCAGAGACACACCCTACTAGGGAAAGAGAGAGGCAGACTGGGAGTATGGACCGACCAGTCAACGCCCATGTTCAGCGGGGAAGCAATTACAGAAGCCAGACCTTCCACCTTCTACAACCCACAATGACCCTGGGTCCATGCTCCCAGAAGGATAGAGAGTGGGGAAGCTATCAGGGGAGGGGGTGGGATATGATTGGGTGATGTGAATTGTGTGGAGTTGTACCCCTCCTAACCTATGGTTTTGTTAATTTATTCTTTCTTAAATAAATAAATAAATAAGACATAAGGGAGCTAAATGAAGAGATAGATAAACTAGAACTATTGGATATTTTCAGAGTCATTCATCCCAAGAAACTGGAATACACATTTTACTCAAATCCACATGGGTCATTCTCAAGGATAGACCATATGTTAGGCCACAAAGACAGCATCAGCAAATTCAAGAGCATTGAAATCATCCCAAGCATCTTCTCAGACCACAGTGTAATTAAACTAATACTCAACAATCAACAAAAGATTAGTAATAGTCCCAAAATGTGGAAGCTCAAGAGTACACTTCTCAACAACCTCTGGGTCAAAGAGGAAATCAAGGAAGAAATAAAAAATTTTTCGAGACTTCAATGAAAATTAAGACACAAGCTATCAAAATATTTGGGACACAGCTTAAGGCAGTACTGAGAGGGAAGTTCATAGCTATACACGCACACATTAGGAAACAGGAAAAAGCACAAATAAACAGCCTAATTGCACATCTTTTTTTATTATTTTTTTTTATATTTATTTATTTTCCCTTTTGTTGCCCTTGTTGTTTAACATTGCTGTGGTTATTGATGTCATCATTGTTGTTGGCTAGGACAGAGAGAAATGGAGAGAGGAGGGGAAGACAGAGAGGGGGAGAGAAAGACAGACACCTGCATACCTGCATCACCGCCTGTGAAGCGACTCCCTTGCAGGTCCCTGATTGCACATCTTAAAGACCTAGAAGAAGAAGAACAAAGGAACCCTAAAGCAACCAGAAGGACAGAAATCACTAAACTTAGGGCAGAAATCAATAACATTGAGAATAAGAAAACCATACAAAAGATCAACAAAAGTAAATATTGGTTCTTCGAAAGAGTGAACAAAATCGACAAACCTTTAGCCAGACTCACAAAACAAAAAAGGGAGAAGACCCAAATAAATTGGATACTAAATGAAAGAGAAGATATCACAACAGACACCGCAGAAATTCAATATCTCATGCGAGGCTTCTATGAACAACTATATGCCACCAAGCTAGAGAACCTGGAAGAAATGGACGATTTCCTAGATACCTACCAACTTCCAAAACTAAGTAAAAAGGAAGTGGATAACATGAACAGGCCCATCACAGCTAATGAAATTGAAAGTTATCAAAAATCTCCCCAAAAATAAAAGTCCTGGACCAGATGGTTCTACAAAACCTTCAAAGAAGAACTGATACCTCTACTTTTAAAAGTCTTCCAGAAGATTGAAGACACTGGAATACTCCCTTCCAGCTTCTATGAAGCCAACATCACTCTGATACCAAAAGCAGACAGGGACACAACCAAAAAAGAAAACTACAGACCAATATCTCTGATGAACATAGATGCTAAAATAATGAACAAAATTCTAACCAACTGGATACAGCAGTATATTAAAAAAATTGTTCATCATGACCAAGTGGGGTTTATCCCAGGCATGCAAGGTTGGTTTAATATACGTAAATCAATCAATGTGATCCACTACATCAACAAAAGCAAGACCAAAAACCACATGGTCATATCAATAGATGCAGAGAAAGCCTTTGACAAAATACAACATCCCTTTATGATCAAAACACTACAAAAAATGGGAATAGATGGAAAATTCCTGAAGATACTGGAGTCTATATATAGCAAACCTACAGCCAACATCATACTCAATGGTGAAAAACTGGAAGCATTTCCACTCAGATCAGGTACTAGACAGGGCTGCCCACTATCACCATTACTATTCAATATAGTGTTGGAAGTTCTTGCCATAGCAATCAGGCAGGACTAAGGAATTAAAGGGATACAGATTGGAAGAGAAGAAGTCAAACTCTCCCTATTTGCAGATGACATGATAATATACACAGAAAAACCTAAGGAATCCAGCAAGAAGCCTTTGGAAATCATCAGGAAATACAGTAAGGTGTCAGGCTACAAAATTAACATTCAAAAGTCAGTGGCATTCCTCTATGCAAACACTCAGCTAGAAGAAATTGAAAGCCAGAAATCAATTCCTTTTACTATAGCAACTAAAACAATAAAATATCTAGGAGTGAACCTAACCAAAGAAGTGAAAGACTTGTATACTGAAAATTATGAGTCACTACTCAATGAAATTGAGAAAGACACTAAGAAGTGGAAAGATATTCCATGTTCATGGGTTGGTATAATTAACATCATCAAAATGAAAATACTACCCTGAGCCATCTACAAATTTAATGCTATTCCCCATCAAGATCCCAAGCACATTTTTTAGGAGAATAGAACAAATGCTACCAATGTTTATCTAGAACCAGAAAAGACCTAGAATTGCCAAAACAATCCTGAGAAAAAAGAACAGAACTGGAGGCATCACACTCCCAGATTTCAAACTGTATTATAGAGCCATTGTCATCAAAACTGCTTGGTACTGGAACATGAATAGACACACTGACCAGTGGAATAGAATTGAGAGCCCAGAAGTGAGGTCCCACACCTATGGACATTTAATCTTTGACAAAGGGGCCCAGACTATTCAATAGGGAAAGCAGAGTCTCTTCAACAAATGGTGTTGGAAACAATGGGTTGAAACATGCAGAAGAATGAAACTGAACCACTGTATTTCACCAAATACAAAAGTAAATTCCAAGTGGATCAAGGACTTGGATGTTAGACCACAAACTATCAGATACTTAGAAGAAAATATTGGCAGACACATTGGTGGGGTCTTCAATCCAGAGAAGCCTGGCCAGCATCCTGATGGCACCTGGAACCTGGTGACTGAAAAGAGAGTTAACATACGAAGCCAAACAAATTGTTGAGCAATCACGGACCCAAAGCTTGGGATAGTGGAGAGGAAGTGTTAGGGGGATACTCACTGCAAACTCTAGTGTACTTCTGCTTTCAGGTATATATTCTGCAGTAGTTTATGGATACGTGTGAACATATGCTCTCTCTCACAGAAACTGGTGTATATCTAGGTTTGGGGACTTTGTTAGAAAGTGAACCACCTGAGATGAAATTAGAGTATACTATGAAAGGAAAGGTCTCACCCGAGTAATGAAGCTGAAGGGTTGTCATTCCACACGAGAAGTCTCTGGACACAGTCTGAAGTGAAGCATGTTGAGGTGGCATTCGTTGTGTTGGTTATGTTGTGATCGGCGGATACAATATTATTTGATATGGATTGGGAGAGGCATACGGGAAAGTGGGCCCTATCCTAGGGTTCCAGGACTGGGAGAAGTAGGGGCTCTATAGTGGAGATGTGAGGTTCCTGCTGTCTTAGGGTTCCAAAAGACAATCGATAGTTAATGTTATCATCACATTATTTGGTAATTGGGTTAACTTTGAAAAGTCCTTTTGTTATGGTTTGCTGTATAGTACCCAGTATCTTGTATATAGCTGTGCAATTGGATGCTTCTGATCTACTTGGTATAGGCTTTTGAGAGAGTCCGCATCTCAAATACACAGCCTATATATTAAAAAGATTCAGTTTGTGTTTTGAAAAACTTTGAGACATACAATTGATTTTCCCCCTCTCATATTAATTAACTAGTGATTTATATGTCTACATTTTGCTAGGAGTGTACATAAACACCATTCCCACCACCAAAAGACTGTGACCCATCCCTCCCACCCACTCCCACCCCCCATTGGCCCAGGAAGCTGCATGTCTACCCCTCACCACAGGGTTTTTACTTTGGTGCCCTACTTACAATTTGGTCAGGTCCTGCTTTTAGTTTCCTTTCAGATCTTCTTACTCAACTTCTGTTGATGAGTATGATCATGCAAATTAAGACAACACTAAGATACCACCTCACTCCTGTAAGAATGGCATACATCAAAAAGGACAGCAGCAACAAATGCTGGAGAGGTAGTGGGGACAGAGGAACCCTTTTGCATTGCTGGTGGGAATGTAAATTGGTCCAGCCTCTGTGAAGAGCAGTCTGGAAAACTCTCACAAGGCTAGACATGGACCTTCCATACGATCCAGTAATTCCTCTCCTGGGGTTATACCCCAAGGACACCATAACACCCAACCAAAAAGAGGTGTGTACTCCTATGTTCATAGCAGCACAATTCATAATAGCTAAAACCTGGAAGCAACCCAGGTGCCCAACAACAGATGAGTGGCTGAGAAAGCTGTGGTATATATACACAATGGAATACTATGCAGCTATCAAGAACAATGAACCCACCTTCTCTGACCCATCTTGGAAAGAGCTAGAAGGAATTACGTTAAGTGAGCTAAGTCAGAAAGATAAAGATGAGTATGGGATGATCCCGCATAAATTTTAAAGACGTCCTCAGTGAAACTAATCCAATTACAAAGAAGACTAAGGCAAGTATAAACCTATGGGACTACATCAAATTAAAAAGCTTCTGCACAGCAAAAGAAACCACTACCCAAACCAAGAGACCCATCACAGAATGGGAGGAGATCTTCACATGCCATCATCAGACAAGAGTTTAGTAACCAACATATATAAAGCACTTGACAAACTCAACAACAAGACAACAAATAACCCCATCCTAAAATGGGGGGAGGATATTGACAGAATATTCACCACAGAAGAGACCTAAAAGGCTGAGAAACACATGAAAAAATGCTCCAAGTCTCTGATTGTCAGAGAAATGCAAATAAAGACAACAATGAGATATCACTTCACTCCTGTGAGAATGTCATACATCAGAAAAGGTAATAGCAGAAAATGCTGGAGAGGGTGTGGGGTCAAAGGAACCCTCCTACACTGCTGGTGGGAATGTAAATTGGTCCAACCTCTGTGTAGAACAGTCTGGAGAATTCTCAGAAGGCTAGAAATGGACCTACCCTATGATCCTGCAATTCCTCTCCTGGGGATATATCCTAAGGAACCCAACATCCAAAAAGATCTGTGTACACATATGTTCTTGGCAGCACAATTTGTAATAGCCAAAACCTGGAAGCAACCCAGGTGTCCAACAACAGATGAGTGGCTGAGCAATTGTGGTATATATACACAATGGAATATATATATATACAATACTCAGCTGTAAAAAATGGTGACTTCACCGTGTTCAGACGATCTTGGATGGACCTTGAAAAAATCATGTTATGTGAAATAAGTCAGAAACAGAAGGATGAATATGGGATGATCTCACTCTCAGGCCAAAGTTGAAAAACAAGATCACAAAAGAAAACACAAGTAGAACCTGAAATGGAATTGGCATATCGCACCCAAGTAAAAGACTCTGGGGTGGGTAGGTGGGGAGAATACAGGTCCAAGAAGGATTCAGAGGACCTGGGGGGTTGTATCGTTATATGGGAAACTGGGGAATGTTATGCATGTACAAACTATTGTACTTACTGTTGAATGTAAAACATTAATTCCCCAATACAAAAAAAAAAGAAAAAAAATAGTATGAAAAGTCTGAGTCAGCAAAATAGCTGAGTACAAAAAGCTTGAGTCAGCAAAATTGCTAAATTAGTATGCTGATTTGAGCCTGGCACTAAATGCATTGACGGAAACTTCAGTTCTGTGGCTTCTCTCTCTTTGCTTCAGCCTCTATCTGAAAAGCCAATCCAAAGAGGTGAAGCCCCATAACTTAAAAGCCCATAACTTATGATAAAATAATAATAATGATAATGATAATAGTAATGGAGGAAAAGGAGAAGTTCAATGAAAGAAGGTAAATGAAATATTAGCAAAAAAAAAATATGAAAGGATCTGTGACTCCATATTATGTTTTTCTATTCTGTTTTAAATCAAATTATAGGTCAGCAAAACAGCTCACTTGGGCAGTGTGCTTGCTTTACCATGCCTATAGCTCAGGCTCAAGCCCAGCCCCCACCAGTATTAAAGGAAGCTTGGTTGTTGTAGTGTCTTTCCCTCTCTCTCTCTCTCAATCTGAAAAAGTCAGTCTGGAGAAGTGAAGCCTCACTGACAACAAGAAAAAAATTGTAATAAAATTATAAAAATTTAAATATATATATATATATATATATATATATATAAAATCTGATACCACTTCAATTATCTAATCAACAATGAAAGTAATGTTCCCACAGAATATGAGATCTAATCTTATCTAATCTTCTTCATGTAGCACTATTTCCTATGTATATTTTCATGTAATAACAAACTGAAAAATCTACTGGTTTTATCACTCACTAAGTAGTATCTTTGATTACCTGGTAGGGGGGTAAAATTTGAGACTCATTAGCAAGAAGCAATATCTCTTCTCATTGTAGGTCCTCAAAGGGAATACTAATACGATCATCTTTAAGCAGATATTCTCTGTCAAAATGTAAGAGTTTTGTTCTCATGGGATGTACTTTCCAAACTAAAACTACCAGGTCAACAGGTAGCAATAATTTTATAGCCACTGATTATCAAATTATACTGTAGCAGAGTTATTCCATTTGGAATGGGTGAGTTTGTAGTCTGAAGAAAACATACTAAATATTTAATACTACTATTCTGATAACAAAAGTGTGCTATATTTGTAATTTTGGACCTTTGACTGCTCTGTAGAAATACTGGCCAGTTCACATGAAGCACACAGTATAAATGTATCTGATCAGTTTAAATTTGCATTTTAGCTATTAGGCAAGCTAAGTATGACCAACTCATTTTCTTAGTATAAAATAAATTATTTCTCTATTATGAAACATTGTACAAAATGGATTCTAATATTCTAGTATCAATTTAGCTTTTGCATCACACCTTCTTTTTGCTATTTTTCTGTACTTTCCTTACTGCATTTTAATATGGTGAAATTTATATTTCTATGTGAGAACTCATCTAATTTGAAAATGTACTATTTGATTCTTGAGCTCAGTTTATTAAGAGTACATTCCTCCCTGTGCTCTTAAGTCTCCAAATTCTGTTAGCTTCTATTTCTTTCATTAGAAATTTGTTTTTCTAGAATAATTTCCATATACCAAGTTATATTATCAGGTTTTGACTAAATTAATTTTTAAAAAATATTTATTGATTGGATAGAGACAGCCAGAATGGAGAGGGGTGGGGGAGATAGGGTGGAAGAGAGATGGAGAGACACCTGCAGCCCTACTTCATCACTTGTGAAGCTTTCCCCCTGCAGGTGGGGACTGGGGGTCAAACCTGGGTCCTTGCGCACTGTAACATCAACCAGATGCACCACCACCTGGCCCCTAAGTTTTCACTAAACTAATTTTAATTAAATTAATTCTCTGGTTTTAATGAGAGGCTTCATTACTACTATGAAAAGGATTTTGTGTTTTTAAAAATATATATCATTTAGGGATAAGGAGATAGCATAGTGGTCTATAAACCAAGGTTCCAGGTTCAATGCCCAACACCACTATAAGCCGCATCTGAGCAGTATTCTGGTTTAAAAAAAAAAAGGCTAAAAAATAGGAAGAATTTTTTAAACTAAACAAATCTCAACAAAAATAACTCTTAGACTCTGCAAAAACTAAGATGAAACAAAAAAGGAAGGAAGAGGTCAAGAAGATAGGGCAGAACCGGTGAATTTGGTAATGGGGATATCATTAAAACTCTGGATGTTGGGGCCATATGGTAGCACACTGGGTTAAGAGCACATATTGCAAAGCACAAGGATGGGTACAGGGATCCTAGTTCAAGCCCCCGCCTCCCCACCTGCAGGGGGAAGTTGCTTCACAAGTGGTGAAGCAGGTCTGCAGGTGTCTATCTTTCTCTCCCTCTCCTCTCTCCATTTATCTTTGTATCAACAACAACAACAATGGAAAAAGATGGATTCGCAGTGCAGGGACCAAACTAGTGATGACCCTGGAGGCAAAAACAAAACAAAACTTTGGATGCAATGGGGCTTATAAATACATCAAAGTGTGATGCAGGAAGGACGGGAGGGAGGGAGGGGAGGAGGGTGGGAGAGAGAGATGGGCCAACGGGAGGGAGGGAGGGAGGGAGGGAGGGAGGGAGGGAGGGATGAATTAGAGGGAGAGGGAGGGTGCATAGGGCCAGGGGAATAGCTATGCAGTAGGGCACTGTACCTGCACACATGAGGCGCCAGGTTCAATCACTAGCACTGCATATGTCATAGCTGCGTGGTGCTCTGATGTCTCTTGCTTATGAAGTGCCTTTTTAATAAAAATATGCATTCTTTTTTGTTTTTTGTTTTAGCCACCAGGGTTATTGGTGGGGCTCAGTGTCTGTACTATGATTCCACTGCTCCTACCATCACTCCCTACCTCTTTTAAATTTTATTTGATAGGACAAAGGGAAATTGAAAAGAGGAAGGGGAGATGAGAGACAACTGCAGGCCTGCTTCTCTGCTCATGAAGCACGCCCCTTCCCTGTAGGTGGGGAGTGGGGGCTTGAACCTGGGTCCTTGAGCATGGTACTATGTGCACTCAATCGGGTGCACCATCACCTGGTCCCTAGAATATGTATTGTATAAGCTATAACTGAATAAAATTGTCAAATCTGTGTAATGATTGTTGAGTATAAAAACATTGTTTGTATTTAAATTGGTAGCTCAATAGAACACTGGACTTACATGCTTGAAGTTCCCCTGTGCCAAATATGCCTAAATAGTGCTCTGGCTTCTCTTTCTCTCATATGAAGTGTTTTTTTTTTTTAACTTTTGATCAACATGAAAAGCAATGTGTGATATTTTTCATCCATAATACTCTCTCTACATAGCAAATTACCAAAGAGAACGTAATTTCAAGAAACCTCCAAATTCAGATCATTATGTGACAAAGTTTCATTATCAGTTGCTCCTAAACCAGTTTAAACAACACACAGATATTTAACCCCAGTTATACACTGAACTTACGATTTTTGTGGCCTAGTGTCATAATTCTATCCATATCATCAGCATTATTTACTACATAAGCTGACAAATCTTTGATATATACTCCCACATCAGGTCTTTCTTTTACCTAAAAAGAAAATGATCAGACATTACACATATAGCCACATTTTTTCAGTTATTTACTAAGCATTTACTATGCTGAGTATTCTGCTAAACAGTAGTGATACAAAGAATAAATCAGATGTATACACCTGTTATGAAGATGATTTATAGGAAGAATGTACAAAAAGTCACACATTTCAATTTTGATAATGTCTTGAAGTAGACATACATGGTGGTGTACAAATACAATATTTAAAATAAAAATAAGGGAAGGAAGACACTCCAAATTCCAATAGTAATTTTAGATAAAGTTAGGATTTTGAGTTGGTTGTTTTGTTTTGCAGAGCACTATTCAACTCTAGCCTTTTTTTTAAGGTTTTTTTAAATTTATATAGTAATAAGAAAGATAGGAGAGAGAAAAAGAACCAGACATCACTCTGGTATATGTGCTGCCAGGGACTGAACTCAGGACCTCATGCTTGAGAGTCCAGTGCTTTATCCTCTCTTTTCCTTATCCTTAAATGGAACCACTTATTTTACAGTACCTAGATATTTGCCTTTTACCCGTTTCACCCTAATAAAGTCTTTGTTTAAACCAGTAAAAAAAAAAAACTTATGCTACTCTTATGCTATCTTATGCTAATTCTTATGCTATCTCCCCTAGTTGATACTTCTTCTTTTATAACTATGTTTAAGATTTACTTATAAGAAAGAAAGAGGATAGAGAATGAGCAATAGGCCAGACCACTGTTCAGCACTGGCATACAATGAGGCTGGGGATTGAAACTTTCATCTCTACAACATCATGCATTCAATTTCTGTGCTCTACCAGTCTGCAGTGCCTTTCAAATCTTTTTGTAACAATGAATAAAATATATTTACATACTATGAACAATTATCTTTTATTTGGCAAGGGATACAAATTAAGTTCTAATTTTACTAATAGTAAAATGAATGTACTATTTAAAATTGATCTCTGGAAACCAGTGGATTCCCAACTATATTCTGACAAAGTATAGAAGGTACATTCGAATATACTAATGAACATAAAATACCTTGCCCTCACCATGGATCAACAACGGTAGAGAATGTTCCATTCTCCAAAGGGAGGCTAGACAACATACTCTACCTTCCACCTGAGGAAGATGGGTCCCGAAATTGGGGCAGGAACTTTCCTACTCATGACCACAGAATGTGAGCTCAGATCTATAAGGATGCAGAGGTCACATAGGCTCCTAAGCTGAATATGGGCCCTGGATCAGATCGATGGGGTTTCAGTCAACAATATTTATACCCCTTTCCCATATTAGGGAACTCCTCTCTTCCCTGATCCAGCTTTCTGGTCCTTTTTCCAGCCATGACATCATCTCCCCAAATAATAACTTAGGTCCACCTGCATATGAGATGTCAGGCTCAGGAAAAAAAAAAAAAACTAGTATAGTCATGGGCTCTTTGGAATACAACTAAAATAGGCCTACTAGCTATCTACAAAATGGAGGACCCCCCCCCAACTCTTCATTTAAACTTTTCTAGCCTTTAGGTTCATGATTGGTCAACAATTTTTTTGGCTCTATATAGTTAACTCTTTTTTCAGCCACCAGGTTCCAGATGCTAACATGATGGCAATCGCACTTCCCTGAGCAGATGACCCCACCAATGTGTCCTATAGCCCCGCTTCCCCAGAACCCCACCCCACTAGGGAAAGAGACAGACAGGCTGGGAGTATGGATCGACCTGCCAACACCCATATTCAGCGGGGAAGCAATTACAGAAGCCAGACTTTCCACCTTCTGCACCCAATAAAGACCCTGGGTCCATACTCCCAGAGGGATAAAGAATAGAAAAGCTATCAGGGGTGGGGATAGGATATGGAGTCCTGGTGGTGGGAACTGTGTGGAGTTGTACCTCTCTTATCCTACGGTTTTCGTCAGTGTTTCCTTTTTATAAATAAAAATTTAAAAAAATAATGGATATTTTTATCTGAATTATATCACATAATTAAAAATGCGAATCAGCCATACTTTTCAGTTAATAACATAATGTACCAATTCACGAATTTTCTGATAATCTGGTGTTTACACATAAAATCTCTCATTTTCATTTTCTAAGAAGCATGTCAAAAGTAATCTTAGGTATAACACTATTACCCAGAGATATACAAACCAAAATTTCTCACAGGAAATTGTTGAGTTTTTTTTTTTTCTCTTCAGGTAAAAAAAGCTGGAAACACTATTATTTGTGAATACATTAATGACTTGCCTTAATACCTGTATTTTTCACTTTTAAAATTTATAACTTACATTTTTAAGTACTCCTGGGAATTTATATCAGAGAAAAAACTTCATAGTTACATAAAATCTCTACATCAGTGTTCATAGTTGCTTTACTCACAATAGCCAAAAACTATGAAGACTAGATGTCCTTCAACAGTTAAGTTTAAGTATCATTCAACAAGATAGTCAAAGCATAGTACCACACTATACATTTAGTTTTATATACCATAAAGCTAAGTACACACTGCTTAGCAAGAGAGGCTGGGAGATAGTTCACTCAGTAGTTGCTAAAGTGCATCTTTATAAAATACTGCCACTGAGGAAAGTTGGGTCAACAGTACATCAGTGTAAAGGATAATTTCTCTGTGTGATTTCATACAATTGCATGTGAATCACCCTCATCTTAACAAAAATTTAAAGAAAGCACAATGGCTGGTGCAATAGTTTAGCTGGGGAAACACGGGACTTGAATGCCTAGGGCTGCCAGTTCAATCCCTGGAGTCACATGTGCCAGAGGACTCTGGCTTCTCCATATGAAACTTTCTCTAATATGATACATATATATATATACACACACATATTCAGAGAGATATACACACAAACACACACACACACATATATATATAATTTTAAGTGCAGACTAGGCTGTGGAAGTAGGACAATATTTGCTCATCAGATTCACATTCATACGGTATAAGAGTCACCAGTGAAAACCCCAGCAGTGTCATATGTCAGAGCTGAGCAGTGCTCTAATTTCTCTGTCTCTCATGAAAATAAATCTTTGGGGAAAAAAATTTTAGAAGTGCAGGGTCAGGTAAATCATGTTATTTCTCACAAGCAAAACCAAAGAAAGTTCCACAGATGGTGGAGTGGTGCTGTGGTGTCTTTCCCTCCTTCCCTTTATGTAAATTTCAAAAAATAAAATAAGAGAAAAGCAAAACCAAAATCCTTTGATGCTTTAAATGTGCTACCTTTCAAGGCCAAGTACAGCATACACTTTACCATGCAAAAGAGCCCAAGCCCAAGCCCTTCGCACCAAGTGCAAGCACCATACATAGCATCATGCACAGCACCAGGGAAAGGGGTACCCCTCCTCTCTCTCTTCCTCTCCATCTCTATCAAAAAATGAGAGAGACACTTCCCTGCATGCTTCTCTCAATTCATACCAACTGATACTGCATCTGCTGAGCCCAACTAAGCAGTGCAACTAGTACCACCTCGGCATGTTTCACTTCAAACTTTGTCCAGAGATGTCAGGTGTGGAATGTCAACCCTTCAGCTTCATTACTCTTCTGAGACCTTTCCTAGCTCATAGGACTCTTTAATTCCATTTTGGGTGGCACACTTCCTAATAAAACCTCAAAACCTAGATATAGACCAGGGCCCATGAGATAGGGAATATACACATGTATCCATAAGTTAGGGGAAAATGTATAACTTAAAGCAAAAGTGCACAGTAGTTTGCAGTGATTCAGTAAATGAAGCAAGCAAGTAGAAAGACCTAAAAAAAGACACCTTAAAGACCTAACGAAATAGTTTCTACTTAGACCTAAATACCCTCCTCACCTACCTCCTATTGCATATCCCTCAATCACTCCAAAGCTAACCATGTCAGACAAAGTAAGGACTACAAAAGCTGAATAAGGGCAAGAGACTTTAATGATGACTCTTTAGTCACTATCAGGCCACCTCATCACCTGGGGCCCTAGCCAGGGAGTCCTGGGATTCCCACAAAGACATGATGGGCCTACATCTCTAACAGATCCCTCTCGCCACTGTCACTGGTCATCGCCATCAGGAATAACACAATGGACCCTTCTGTGGGCCCCTATAGGACCTTGCCCTCAATGTGGATCAACAATGGTAGTGACTGTTCCATTCTCCAAAGGGAGGTTGACAACGTACTCTACCTATCTATCACCTGAGGATGATGGGTCCTGAAATTGGCGCTGCCTGGAATGTTCCTAGCCATGACCACAGAATATGAGCTCAGACCTACAGGTTACATAGACTCCTGTGCTGACTATGGGCCTCAGATCAAATCTATGAGGTTTACAGTTAACAATATTTATATACTTTCCCCATATTTGGGAGCTACTTTCTTCCCTGATACAGCTTTCTAGTCCTTTTTCCAACTATGACACCATCTCCCTAGAAATACCTTGGGTCCACCTGCCTGCATGTTAGCTGTCAAGTTCAGGCAAAATCTAGTAAAGTCATGGGCCCCTTGGAATATACCTAAAATAGAGCTACTAGCTTTTTCCAAAATGGAGACCCCAATCTTCATCTGCAACATTTTTTCCTTTGGGCTCATGATTAGTCAACAATTTGCTCTGCTTTATTATCTTAACTCTTTTTTAGCCACTAGATTCCAGATGCTATCATGATGCCAACCTGACATCCCTGGGCAGATAACCCCACCAATGTGACCTGGAGCCCCACTTCCCCAGATCCCTGCCCCACTTGGGAAAGAGAGAGACAGGCTGGGAGTATGAATTAACCTGCCAACACCCATGTTCAGCACGGAAGCAATTACAGAAGCCAGACCTTCCAAATTCTGTACCCCGTAATGATCCTGGGTCCATACTCCCAGAGAGATAAAGAATGGGAAAGTTATCAAGGAAGGGGACTGGGTATGTATGGAGTTCTGGTGGTGGGAATTACTTGGAAATATACCCCTCTTATCCTATAGTCTTGTCAATATTTCAATTTTATAAATAAAAAATTTTTAAAAGGAAGAAAAACTTGAGAGACAGACAGAGACACACAGGTACACACTACTGGGAACACTGGAATCATGCAGGAATGAAGCAATGACACCAATAAAATAAACATCTACTTTAAAAAAGTGTATAGTATATGCCACTTTTGATATAAAAATGTGTATGTTTAAAGGAACACTGAAAAGTGGTTTGTTAGACTGAAGAGAAATGGTATAGACAGGATAGCAACAAGACACTAATGTATAAATTTTAAGATATTTTTATTGTTGTACCATAGGATCATATTTGAACCAGGAGAACACTGTAATATGGTTACAAAATATTAAAAGTACCTTTTGCTAAAACAATCAAATCACCTAATTTAGGAAATATCTTATTACTTTGGAAAGTAATCCAATTTAAACAATCCTTACCTCTAACCTCTGTGTCTGATCCTTGCCCAAAAGGTCACGAACTTCTTCATTATATATTTCCAAATATGATACTCGAACCAAAAATCTATAGATAAAGCATATAAAAGACATAAAAGAAGGGTTGGGCAGTGACGCCCCTGTTTGAATGCACAATAACCAGGTTTAAGCCTCCAGTCTCTGCAGGCAGGAGGGAGGAGCACAAGCTGTAGAGCAATACTGCAGGTGTCTCCTCCTCTCCTCCTCTCTCAATTTCTTCTATTCTATCAAATAAATATCAGTAAGATTTTTAAATTTAAAAGACAATGAAATATTTCATTGTGCTTATAGATTTTGTACCTATACGCCTTTCCTAAATTTGACCTTCTCAAAATTAGAAAATTAAAGAATACTTACCTGGTATCACCCTCTGCTTTTGCGATATGACCAAATATGTGGGCAAATGAATTTGGAATGATTCCTCTAAGTTCAGGAACAGCTCGAACACCTTCCATGGTAAAAGTTTTGCCTGTTCCAGTTTGTCCATATGCAAAAATAGTCCCTAAAAATAATAAAGAGAATCACTCTTTAGATTCTAATACTATACAATAACTCTTAAAATTAATTCCTTTGACACTATGATGCAATTTCTTCCCTAGAGTTAAAATGAATTCTACCATAAACCTCACTTTCATTATCAATGGCTACAATATATATCCAGACAAAGAAATAGAACATATTAAGGGCAACAAAAGGGAATAAATAAATAAAAATAAATGTAAAAAATTTAAAAAAAAGAAATAGAACATAGAAGTAAAAAGAAATGCACTATAGAGCTAGCAAAACAGCTCACTTGGATAATGTGCTGCTTTGTCGTATGTGTGACCCAGGTTCTAGCACAGCCCTCAAAGCATTGAAGGAAGCTTTGATGCTATGGTCTTTTTCACTCTCTGTCTTGTCCAAAAAAAAAAAATTTTTTTTTAAGAAGTGAGCTACAGAAAGACATGGAGAGGAGAAGAATGGGAAACAGTTTACCTAGCAAAGCACACATGTTGGCATGAATGAAGCCCAGGGCTTATGCTCCAAGAACACATAAGAGCACTGAGAAAGCAAAGGAAAGACCGCATATGTTGAAGTAGTGCTACGGTATTTCTCCCTCTGTTTCTCCTCTTTCTCCCTCACTCCGACTCTATCTGAAATAAAAACAACAGCGGGGGGTGGGGAGAGAAACTCAGCCCAGGAACTGTGGAATCATGCATGCATGAGGCCCTAGTGCTCTAAAAAGAAAAGAAATGGAGAAATCTTAAGTGCATATAACTACAAAAAGAGGGCCAATCTGATAGACATTCTGTTCTTTATGATTCTACCTCTATGATATTCTGAAAAAGGCAAAAACTATGGTTATAAGAACAGTGGCTGCCAGTGCCTGGGAATGGAGGTAGGATGGGTAAGAGGGACAGACAAGCAGAGCACAGAGTAAAACTCCTCTATATGATACAATAGTGAACACATGCCATCATTTATTTGTTAAAGTCCACTGAATGTACAATACCTAGAGTGAACTCTAAACTACAGACTGGAAGGGGGCAGGTTGTGGCGCACGCAATTAAGTGCACACAGTACTATAAGGAAGGACCTGCACAAGGACCAGGACCTGCAGTGGGGATGCTTCAGGAGCGGTGAAGCAGGTCTACAGGTGTCTATCTTTCTCTTTCTCTCTACCTTCTCTCTTCTTAATTTCTCTCTGTCCTATCAAATAAAATAGAAGAAAAAAAGAAAAATGGCCACCAGGAGCAGTGGATTCTTAGTGCCTGCACCAAGCCCCAGCAACAACCCTGGAGGCAAAAAAGAAAAGAAAAAAAGAATTTCATACTCGATAATAGTGATGTGTCAAGATAGGTCATTAATTATAGTAAGTTTAGCACTGTGGTGCAGGATGTCAATAGTGGGAGAAGTTGTGTGTGTTTGGAGATAAGAGATACAAGAACTCTGTACTTTCTGCTAAATTTTGTTATTAACCTAAAACAGTATTTAAAAAAATAGTCTATTAAGAAAAAATTTAATAACAGGGAATTATGTGCCTACCACTGAGTTACCAAGTGATATCTAAGCCACACATAATTAATGCAGAGTAAATTACACTATGTATTGCAGCAGTCTTAAAAGTTTTTTTTAAGGTTTTATTTATTTATTAATGAGAAAGATAGGAGGAGAGAGAAAGAAAGAAGCAGACATCATTCTGGTATATGTGCTGCTGGGGGTTGAACCTGGGACCTCATGCTTGAGAATCTGATGCTTTATCTACTGAGCCACCTCCTGGACCACAGTCTTAAAGTTTTTTCCCTTTTCTTTCTTTTTTTTTTTTTTAAATATTTATTAATTTTTACTTTTTTAAAAGATTTTTTATTAATATTTCTTTATTTATTCCCTTTTGTTGCCCTTGTTATTTTATTGCTGTAGTTATTACTGACATAGTCATTGTTGGACAGAACAGAGAGAAATGGAGAGAGGAGGGGAAGACAGAGGGGGGAGAGAAAGATAGACACCTGCAGACCTGCTTCACCGCCTGTGAAGCGAACCCCCTTCAGGTAGGGAGCCGGGGGCTCGAACCCGAGATCCTGATGCTAGGGGTCCTGATGCCAGTACTTGCACTTTGCGCCATGTGCACTTAACCCGTTTTTTGCCCTCTTCAAAGTGTTTTTCCTACTTGTTACTATCAATAACTTTCAGAAACAGCACAATCAACTGAAAAATAAGTGAAAAGTCTTTTTGCTCTTTCTCTCCCCGTCTTTCCCTCTCTCAATCTCTCTTTCCTATCCAACAACAAAAACAGCAGCAACAACAACAATGGAAAAAAGATGGTCTCCAGGAGCAGTGGATTCCTAATAAAAGCACCGAGCCCTAACGTTAACCCTTGAGGAAAAAAAATATTTTTTTTTTGGTCCATACCCCCAGAGGGGAAGGAATTTTAGGGGAAGATGACCAGAGGGCTCTCTGAGCTCCAATTCCATCAGGACCCTGAGAGAAGAGGAAAAAGGAAAGACATTCGGAAGTAGCATAGGTGTAGGTGTAACTTAGAAAGGAAGGAAAGACCACAGAAAAAAATGGGTATATCTAGATAGATAGATAGATAGATAGATAGATAGATAGATAGATATTCAATCCTTATCTATGACCAGGAGAGAATTACTACTACAATTTCCGATGGAGGGAATGGAGATACAGAACTCTGGTGGTGCGAACAGTGTGGAATTATACCTGTTATCTCATAACTTTGCAAATCATTACTAACTCACTAATAAAATTTAAAAAGAAAGAAGTGCCGGTGAGGATACAGGGGGAAAGGAACACTTCTACACTGCTGGTAGGAATATAGATTGGCTAAACCCTATGAAGACAGCCTGGAGATACTTCAGAACATCAGAAATTGATCTACCCTGTGACCCACCAATCGCCCCAAATTCAAAATAAACAAAAAGAGTTATCCAAAGATATCTATATATGCCTGCATTCATAGCGCCACAATTTTAAGAGTCCAAACATGACAGCAACCCAGATGCCCAAATGACAGGTGAGTGGCTAAGTAAGTTGTCGTATATATAAACAATGGGCATTTATAAAGACAAAAATCACCTCTTCTGCCTCACCTTGGATGGAACTTGAAGGTATCATGTTAAGTGTGATCATCCACAAAGAGAAGGATGAATACAGAATGATTTCACTTATAGGTAAAATGTAAGAAACAAAGAGGGGAGAGTAACACTCAGGGTGAGAGAGGAGGGCTTAGTAAACACTTCAGACCCAATGTACAGTGGTGGAATTGCTGTGTAGACACCTACTACAGAAAGGTAAGAAATTGTACCCATGTGACAACAACTCTCTTGTAAATTGTTCTTTCCCTAATAAAACAGCTGTGGTATTTCCCTAATACCACAGCTAGTGAAGCTCTCCTAAGCTTCCTGACAGGTAACATCCTACATGTAGTATCACACTCAATGCTAGAAATAGCACATATAATAGTATACACCCAGTGTGCTAAGTAGTGGAAGATTCTTGGAAATACATATATATATATATATATATATATATATATATATATATATGTGTGTGTGTGTGTGTGTATATATATATATATATATATATATATATATATATATATATATATATATATATATGTTTTCCTCCAGAGTTCACCCCACATGCCTTTTCCAATTGCTAATATTTTTTGTTTCCTTTTTGCTCTAATAAACTAAAGTCTGAAGTTAAATTGGATATGCTGAGTCCAGAGAGTACTCCTAGCAATGATGGTACATGGGGGGGCCTCTAGCACAATTACCTGACAGAAAGGCAAATTTCAAATAAAAACATAAATAGGGTAAAAATGAACCAGGGTAACCCAGGAGATGGTACAGTGGATAAAGTATTGAACCCTCAAACAGGAGGTCTTGAGTTTGAACCCTGGCAACACATATGCCAAGATGATATTGTGGTTCTTCCCCTCCCTCTTCTCATTAATAAATAAATCTTTTTTAAATGAATCAGAATGAAAAACATAACTCAATATATATTAACACTAATCAAATAAATAATATCCTATGTCACTATTAGATAAAGTATATTTCAAAGTAAAGAATATTACCAGGAATAAAAAGGATAATTTCATAATGAAAAAGAGGTGAATCTGTTAAGAAGATATAAAACTCCTAAATACTTATTAAAGTATCTACTCATAGGGTTTTGAAGTGCATGAAACAAAAAGAGACAGGCAAAATGAAAAAGATAAGAGAATTCAATTTTCTCCCTCAGTAACTGATAAACCAAGTAGAAAATTATTAAATGAATGAAAGATCTGAACAAAAACATCAAAGTGACCTAATAGGTATTTACAGAACTGTTCAACAGAAACAGACTATATATCCAACAATAGTTGAACTCAAGTACATACAACATACTCAATAAACCACATTCCAAGTCAGAAAACAAATCTCAACAGATTTTACAAGATTCACAGCACATAAAGCATGATCTCTGACTAAAATGGAATTAACTTAGAAATCAGTCTCTGGAAAATCTCAAAATTTTTGGAAAACTAACATATTTCCAAATAACTCAGGAATTAAAGAAAAAAATCGAGAGAAAATAGAAAATACTCTGTACCTCATGAAAGCGAAAACAAAGTATGTCAAGATCTTTAGAATGTCATTAAAGCGCCACTTTAGGGAGGCTTGATAGTACAAAAGGATCAATTAGGAAGAAAGGTTCAAAACAATGACCTCAGTTTCCACATTAAAAATATCAAATGGGGCTGGGCAGTGACGCACTTGCTAATGGGTAAATGATACCATGCACAAGGACCTAGGTTCAAAAGCCCGTGGTCCCCATCTACAGGGAAGAACTTTACAAGCAGTAGAGCAGTGCTGCAGGTGTCTTTCTTTCTTCCTATCTCCCCCTTCCCTCTCAACTTCTGTGACATATATATGTTGAGAGAGAGAAAGAGGTTACCTAGGGAGACAGCTCAGTCTTAAGAGCATAGCGCTTGCATGTCTGATGCCCTCAAGGGCCCAGATTCAATCCCCAGAACCACCATACTGCCAGAGCTGAGAAGTACTCTAATCTCCCTTTCTCTCCATATCACTCATAAGAATAAAGAAATCTTTTCCTTTAAGTATTTATCAATGAACGAGGGAGAGAGAGAACCAGAGCATCATTCCAGCACATGCAATGCCGGGAATCAAACTCAGGACCTCATGTTTGAAACTCCAATGCCTCATTCATCATGTCACCTCCCAGGCCTAAATAAAAATATTTTTAAAAGGCTGGGGATGTGGTTCCATGACAGAGTACAGGATTTCTACAGAACAGTAGAATCTGAGTTCATCTGGTATTGCATATGCAAAATAATACTCTGGTTCTCATTCTTTCTCTTTTTCTCATGAACAAATGAATAAATGAATCTTTTTTAAAGAAATCTCATTAACAAATGCATAAAAAACTTATCAAGGATATAGGGTTTGAGAGGACCAGGCAGTAGTGCACCAGGATAAACATACATAGTACGAAGTGCAAGGACCTGCGTAAAGATCCCGGTTGGAGCTCCCAGTTCCCCACTTGTTGGTGGGAGTCACTTCATAAGTGGTGAAGCAGGTCTGCAGGTGTCTATCTCCCCTTCCTCTCTCAATTTCCCTCTGTCCTATCCAATAAAAAATGGAAGCAAATAGCACATAGGACTTGCACAGAAAAATTTCAGATTTGACCCACCAAACTACCAACAGCCAAAGCTGAGTAGTTCTCTGGTAAAAACATCAAGTACAGCAACAAAGAAAATGGAAAGGCTAGTGAGACTGTTCACCGGGGTGAGTGGGAGAAGGAGAAGTGGGGACAACTACTTTGTCACTCATGTGAACCATGTTCAAGCCCCTGACACACTACATAAAAGCTCTACCACTCTAGGGGAAGCTTTGTTGTTCTGGTGTTTATCCCCCTCTCTCTCTTTATCGGAAAAAGTAGGCCCAGAGCAGTGATGGTCCAATGAAAACACCACCAAAGAAAAAGAGAAAAAGTGACTGGAGATAGTCCAGTAGGAAGAGTACATGTTTTACCATACCTGAGGGTCCTGGCCTCACCAACACCATGAACTGAACCAAAGGAAACTCCACAGACAGTGGAGCAGTATTTTATGGTTTCTAAATCCCTCGGTTTTTCATTCAGTTAGAATGGAAAAGATGGATTAGGGAGGTCACTCAGCAGTAGCATCATTTACAAGCACCACATAGAGAAAAAACTGTTTCAAAACTGTACATATTTACTACAACACATTCAACAACACATTCACTGAATTTATGGGATATTAATAATATCTTGATAAAAACTTTAAAAAAGTAAACTATATCAAGTACTCACCATTGTAGCCTTCCAGAACAGAATCAATAATAGGTCTTGCAGTTAAGTTATAAACATCAAGCTGTTTACTCTCTGGTCCAAAAACAGTATCAAAAGTGAAAGTCTTTGGAGGTTCATTGGAAGAATCAGTCTTATGTACAGTGATAGTTCCCCTCATCTCATCCACACTGACCGCCTGTTTATAGCACATTGATTTCTCTCTCTCATTGAGAGGCCGGCATCTAACAACCACCTTCACATTATCACAGCTTTCTGGCTTCTCTGATTTATTGATCTGGTGGGGGAAAATATTTACAAAGAATAAAAGAACATTTATTTTTACCTCTAACAGATTTATTTAAAGTTTGAACAAGGTTAATATACCATCTCAGTGACTTACACATACTAAGAACTCCACAAATATCTGTTAAATACAATTAAAGATTTTTTAAAGATATGGGGGGATCATTAACAGGTATTAGAAGGGAAATAGCTTATTTCAATCCAGAGACCACAACTCTACCCAGACTTCCAGCTCTACCCAGTTGAGAAATGTCTCTAAAGAACAAGGAATATCAACAAGACGAGACTAGGACAACTTTGGGAACCTACCAAGTCACCAGTGAGTGAAAACAAGTGTGGCTCGTGGACAGGGAGGAGCCTAAGGAGAGATTTCTGGGACTAAAGCCCGTATCTACTCCTGGGCAGGGCAGCTGGTAACAGTCCAGCAGTTTGCCAGTAGAGGAGCCACCTCCAATCTGTTTTACCAAGAAAAAGACTGCTGAAGGGACGGGAGGACTCCCCTAAGACCCAACAAATGTAACTGTGAGTCTCCATTTGCTACTGCCCTCAGAGGGAGGCCCTGTGTTGACATTGGGGGAGGGGCAGAGAACTGGCCTGGAAACTCAGAAGATCTACACCCCGGTGGTCTATTAGTGGGGCCAATAGTGGGAAGCTTTCCACATTGTTCTCCTGATGAGAACATGGTGAATAATTGCCTCAGAACCTACAGACTATAAATGGAACCTGTTCAGAAACTCACAGGGCCCAGCTGTTCTGTCTGGCTTGGCAGAGAAATTGAATTGAGCCCAGAGCTTTGGATCCTTGGGGTGTGGGAGTTTCTTTGCATAACCACTGTGCTATCTCTCCCCCAACCTGGTTTATCTCTTGGTCAGGAGTGAGTGATTAAGCTAAAGAACCTACTTATAGGTAAAAATCCCTCAGGCTACCAGAGCCTACAGGGAAGAAAAAGAACAAAAGAGGCTTTAACTGCCACTGTCCTTCGACTCAGGGATTGAATTCACAACTGTGAATTCTTTAAGTAGCTTACTTAGACACAAGTCAATCCAGGCAAGAGTGATCAGTGGTGAGAGAAGGACATCATAACAAACTGTTATGTGTGTGAGAGAAGTGCTGGGTGAAGGACATCATAACACACTGTAATAATGGTTAAACCATGGAGAAACATTAGAGAAATGAACCAGGAGAAAAGTCCAGCTAAAAGCCACCCAAAAGTAGAAACACAGGAAAATGAGATCAAGCGAAGTCACAGGAGTGAGGAGTTTGAAAGAATTGTCATCAGAAATGCAGAAACAACAAATGAGTCTCTGAAAGAAAGCACTTATCTCGAGGTAATCAGAGAGCTGAAAGCTGAAATAGCTGAGCTAAGAGCACAACTAGCTGAACAAGCTAATAACAGTATCAGAACAGGATAACAAAACAGCTGAGCTACAGAAAACAGTAGAGGGGAGAGAGACTAAAGGCTAAAAACAGAATTAGCAAGATTGAGGACGAATTAGAAACAACTAAAAAAGAACTAAGAGATCTCAAAAAAGAGATGAAGAGATACTGAAAACAACAAGAGACATATGGGATAACTTCAAAAGAAATAATATACACACTATAGGCCTACAAGAGGAAGAAAGAGATGCAGGGGAAGAAAGCATTCTATAGGACATAACAGCTGAAAACTTCTCTAGTCTAAACAACATAAAAGACATAAAGGTTCAAGAAGCCCAGAGGGTCCCAAACAGAATTAACCCAGACATAAAGTCACTAAGATACATCGTATTTATAATGAAAAGGAATAAGGATAGAGAAAGGATCCTGAAGTCTGCAAGAGAAAAACAAAGAGTCACTTACAGAGGAAAACCCATAAGATTAGCAGAAGACATCTCCACACAAACAATACAGGCCAGAAGACAAGGGCAAGATATCTGTCGAGTGCTCAATAAGAAAGGCTTTCAACCAAGAATACTTTATGCTGCTAGACTGTCATTCAGACTAGATGGGGGCATAAAAACCTTCTCAGACAAGCAACAGTTGAAGGAATCAATTATCACCAAGCTTACCCTGAAAGAAATTCTGAAAGGTCTCCTATAAACAATCAGATAACCATAAACATGCCATATATCAGAACACTCTAAAAATCTACAGGAATGGCATTAAAAAAGCTTCAATCTTTGATACCAATAAATGTCAATGGCCTGAATTCACCTATTAAAAGGCACAGAGTAGGAAGATGGATCTGAAAACACAACACAACCATATGTTGTCTGCAGGAAACCCACCTAACTCAACAAGACAAACACAAACTCAAAGTGAAAGGATGGAAAACTATCATATAAGCCAATGGACCACAAAAAAGGGAGGGAATAGCTATACTCATATCTGACATGATAGACCTTAAAATAAATAAAATTTTAAAAGATAGGGATGGATATTACTTATTGCTCAGAGGATCATTCAATCAAGAGGACTTAATGATTATCAACATCTACACAACCAAGAAGAGGCCATATAAATACATCAAACATCTGCTGAAAGAGCTACAGCAATATATTACTAGCACCACAGTAATAGTAGGGGACTTAAAACACCCCACTCTCTCAACTTGACAGATCATTCAGGCAGAAAATCAACATAGAAACAAAGGAGCTAAATGAAGAGACAGATAAACTAGAACTATTGGACATTTTCAGAGTAAAAATGGTGATTTCACCAGTTTCAGCCCATCTTGGATGGAGCTTGAAGAAATCATGTCTAGTGAAATAAGTCAAAAACAGAAGGATGAATATGGGATGATTTCATTCACAGGCAGAAGTTAAACACAAGATCAGAAGAGAAAACACTAAGCAGAACTTGGACTAGAGTTGGTGTATTGCACCAAAGTAAAAGACTCCGGGATGGGTGGTTGGAGGGAGAGTTCAGGTCCTGAAACAGAATGGCTGAGGACCTAGTGGGGGTTGTATTGTTGTGTGAAAAAATGAGAAATGTTATGCATGTACAAACTATTGTATTTACTGTCAACTGTAAAACATTAATCCCCCAATAAAGAAATTTTTAAAAAGAAAATTATAATAATAAAATAAAATTGCAAAAAAATAGCTATTTCACAACAGAATTAAGGAAAGAGAAAATCTAGTACACATTTACAATAAATACAGTTTACTGCTTGTCAAGCAGAATATGAACAAGTTTACAACAGACTTTTTTTGCACAAGTGTCCTTAACTTCTAAGTTTCCTACCTGTAAGAAAGCACACGTGAACACAGCTGACAACTTTTAACTACAGAGATAGTGGTAGGCCCCTTGCTTCGCCGAGATTTAGATCTTTATTTACTATAATACATTAGCAAAATTTTTATTATACAATATACCCATATAACATTATCTTCTCTATAAAAGATAACAACAGAGACAGAAAAGAAAGTCCAGTAGCAGAAAAAAATGTTTTAGTATGAACATTTGTATTTATGGCTTGGCAGTGCAAGCGTCAACCCAGCTTTGACCTAGCATGTTATGATTGGGCCCTCCTCAATCGCTATCGAACAGGCCATGGCCGGTGTGCCGCTATGTTCCATCGCTGGGGAGCCAGAGACCACCCGAACTGCCCCTGCGGCTACAGACAAGACTATGACACACATAGTCAACGACTGCCACCTCTCCAGATTTAAAGGAGGTCTCGAAACTTTACATCAGGCTCAACCTGACGCTGTTGATTGGCTACGGAAGAAGGGCAAACGCTAGAAGAAGAAGAAGAAGAAGAAGTGGTACATCCAGTTAAGTACACACGTTACAATGCACAAGGACCCAGGTTCAAGCCTCCAGTCCCACCTGCAAGGAGAAGCTTCATGTGTAGTGAAATAGTGCTGCAGGTTTCTCTCTCTCTTTCCTTTCAACTTGTCTCTGTCCAATAAATTAAATATTAAAATTGTACTTATAAGATAATTTTATGATGTATTTTTTAATATTTTATTTATTTATTAATGGGGAATATAGGAGGTGAGAGAAAGAACCAGACATCACTCTGGCACATGTGCTACCAGGGATCAAACTCAGGACCTCATATGGCTTGAGAGTCCAAAGCTTTATCACTGCGCCACCTCCAGGACCACATTTTTTTTATAGAGACAGTAGGTGTGGACCACAGCTTGAAACCAGATTCTTGAGCACTGTAACATATGCTCTGGCCCCCTGAAAATTTGATTAAGAACCTATGTAAGCTACTGTCATTGACAAGAAGCATCATATCAGTGCAATACATTTCTCTCCATCTTTACTTTAACCACCTTAGTCTAATTAAACATTATCTACTGTGGTATTCTAAGAGACCCCTAAATGTACTGCAGCAAGGGAGCTTCATAACCAGTTAAGCAGCAGCAAGTACTGCAGGTGTCTCTCTCTCTCTCTCTCTCTGCCTCTCTGTCCTGTGTCTCCTCAATTTCTCTGTCCTCTAAAAAAAAAAAAAAAAAAGAAATCTGCCCAGAGCAGTGGACAGTCATGCAGGCACTGAGCTCTAGCAATAATAATAATAATAATATAAAAAATTAATTAAGAGGAAATTGAGTTGAAAAACAAGATCAGAAGAGAAAACACAAGTAGAACCTGCACTGGAATTGGTGTATTGAACTCTGGGGTGGGTGGGGGGGAGAATACAGGTCCAAAAAGGAAGACAGAGGACCTAGTGGGTGTTGTATTGTTATATGGAAAACTGGGAAATGTTATGCATGTACAAACTACTGTATTTACTTACCAATGTAAAACATGAATTCCTCAATAAAATAAATAAATAAACAAACAAAAAACAAAAAAAGAAATTGAAATCTTCAGTCTATAATTTCTGGCTCTGGCCTATTTCTACTTCTCTCACCTCATTCCATAAGTTACCCTACTCATTATTATGTGTGCCTGTCATTTTATTGTTGTTGCGTTTTGTCAGCAGACTCCACCACTCTGGGTGGCCTTTTTTTTTTTCTTGATAGAGGGTGAGAGACAAAGAGGGGGAAGAGAGAGAGATACAGAGAAGATACTACTGCAAGCAACACACTGCATGGCTTCCCCCTGCAGATGGAGACCAGGGGCTTAAGTATAGATCCTAGGCCCAGTAATATGTGTATTCTACCAGGGGAGCCACCACCCACCCCGGACTGGCTTTCTTAACCAAGGCCACAATGACTTTCTTTTAGGCCTTTTCTTGTTGTCATGCTCCTTTTCACCAAAGGTCTTTCTAGGTGCTGTTTCTTCTACCTAGCACATTCCTCAATCTCTTCAAATATCCTATAGGCTCAGTAGCCACCTTATTTGAGAAGATGGATACTTGTACAGACCCTTCTCTCTCCTACAATCAGTTACATTTTACTTTTGTTATTTCTTTATACAATTAATGTCTATCTTTTTCTACTTACACCAGAGGCTGCAAACAAGTAGTTAAGGAGTTGAATTCAGCCAAAAAAATGTTTTAAGTTAGCTGCTAAAATTTCAAAATTTAGAAACTTCACATACACAAACGTAACTTCTAGATTATCTTGCGAAAATGGATGACCTAACATCCCTAAGCAGTATTATTCCTACATAGGAGCACTTTACAATTCACCAAGAAAAAAAAAAAAAAAAGATTTTCCCCTTCCATGGTTATTGCTAGGACTCGGTGCCTGCACTACAAATCCACTGCTCCTGGAGGCCATTTTTCCCCTTTTGTTGCTCTTGTTGTTTATAGTTGTTGTTGTTGTTATTGTTACCATTGCTGTTGGATAGGACAGAGAGAAATCGAGAGAGGAGGGTAAGATAGAGGAGGAGAGAAAGATAGACACCTGCAGACCTGCTTCACTGCCTGTGAAGTTTCCCTCTGCAGGTGGGGAACCTGGGGCTCTGCCCGGGATCCTAACGCTGGTCCTTGCACTAGGCACCACTTGCACTTAACCCACTGTGCTACTGCCCTGCCCCCAAGTTACTTCTATCTACTGTGTGCAACCCACTCACTTTATTCAATAATGTTAAGTGTTTTGTTACAGTAAATATGCCTGGCCTTTACCTCTGACCCAGAAGGCAAGCGTCCCTCTTCTTAAGTTCAAGAACTGGCTGAGGCCTGGAAGGTGGAGCACTAAGTACAGTATTAGACTCATTAGACTCGGAAGCATCAAGTCCCAAGTTCAATATGCCAGAATGATGCTCTGTTTGTCTCTGTTTTGTATAAATAAATAAATAAAGGGTCCGGCAGTAGCACAGCGGGTTAAGCACACGTGGTGCAAAGTGCAAGGACCAGCAGAAGGATCCCGGTTCGAGCCTCCCGCTCCCCACCTGCAGGGGAGTCGCTTCACAGGCGGTGAAGCAGGTCTGCAGGTGTCTATTTTTCTCTCCCCCTCTCTGTCTTCCCCTCCTCTCTCCATTTCTCTCTGTCCTATCCAACAATGACATAAACAATAGCAATAATAATAACTACAACAACGATAAAACAAGCAGGGCAACAAAAAGGGAAAAAAATAGCCTCCAGGAACAGTGGATTCGTGATGCAGGCACCCAGCCCCAGTAATAACCCTGGAGGCATAAATAAATAAATAAATAAAGCTGAGGAGGAGAAGAACCACTACCACCAACACCACACTGTCTTTGCTTAAAACTGAACCTCCAGTGTCAATATGTCATTGGTGCCCAGAATTTGCTGAGTGAATTGCTAAGCTCACAAGGAAGAGTAAGCATTTAATATTAAATGTCAAACACTGCCCCTTCAAGTCTCCCATGCGCTAATTTTATCTCATCTGATTAGCAACCCCGTGGGGAAAAGTTTAATTATGTGAGGGCTGGCAAAATAGTTCACCAGAATAGTGCCGCTTCCTGTGCCCATGCATGGCCAGCCTGGCCCCCACCGCATTGGAGGAAGCCTTGGGGCTGCGGTGTCTTTCCCTCTCTCTATATCTCTGTCTCTATTTGGAAAAGTCAGTCCTGAGCAGTGAAGCCCGGATGATGACAACAGAGAAAGAGAGAGACTGGGACAGAGACACAGACACAGGGGGAGAATGAATGAATTATGGGAGAACTAAGCCTGAAAAGACTGAATCACTGTCCAGGGCCTAGCAATCAATAAATACCCAGCCACAGGCTCGAGTGTCTTCCATGACCCCAGGACATCCCCCCATACTTACACAGTGGCCCCCTCACCAAACTGCCCCGACTACACCCAGAGAAATCCTGCAGGCGGAGCCCATACCCTGCACACACAAAGACACCGACGGGCTGTATATCCTGCTGTCAGCAGAAAGCGCCCGCACAGGAATGACAGACAGCCTGAATCGGGGTACCCAGAGCAAGAGCAGGCAGCCCCCCCGCCCCGCTCTGCGGCGGTGTCAAGGCCACCCAGGGTGCAGCGCCCCCCCCCCCCGGCCGCTCCCGGTGGGCGGACAGGCAACCAGCGTGCATCCCCCCCTCGCAGGCCCTGCGGGATGCAGCGAGCACCGCGAACTCAGGGCCCGACCCGGCTTGCTCCCGGGACCGGCAGCACCCCCGCGGGCCCCGGCCACACACCCCACCCCACCTCCGACCCCCCGGGTCCGCGGGCCGCCCCTTCCCGGCGCCCGCCCGCTCCACGCCTCCATGGCAACGACCGCGCCCCCGAGCCTGGCCGCTGGGATGAGCCACCGCCAAGGTGAGCGACTCTCCTCACCGGCATTTTGGCTCCTTCCCGTGACCGGCGGCCGTGCCCGCCCTGGGTGCAGCCCAACGACGCCGGGTTGGCGGGAGCGGTGGGTCGGCGGCGACCGAAACACCGCCTCGACGCTCCAGAGACTGCGGTTCCTCGGACGAGGGCGCGCTGTGCGCACGCGCATTCCGAGCTCGCCCCGCCCCATCCCTTGGTCTCCAGCTTCCTCGCCCTTCCTGAAGTACGCCTGCGCGTAGGCTGCCCGAGTCGGTCTCCTAGGACGCCGTTTGGAGAACGCGCCTGCGCGGTGCTGACACTGCTGCTTTGGGACTAGACCCCGCAGAGGCCCAGAATTCTCGCTTAACCGGTTCCCACTAAATTTGGAGAAGGAGGCGCCCTTAGATCTGCAGTACTTGGAGTATTAAAAGTAAAATAACAACAATAATAAAACAGCAATTGAGGGGCTGGGAGGTGGTGCATCTGGTAAAGCACATACATTGCAATGTGCAAGCTCCCAGTCCCCATCTGCAGGAGGGAAGCAGCGCTGCAGGTGTTTCTTAACCCCCCTTCCCTTCCAATTTCCCACTGTCCCTCTCCAATAAATAAATACATAACTAAATGCGTACATGCATTTTTTAAAAGTAGCTATACTGCGCTGTGTCCCATCAGAGGGCTGAAGACTACGCACATGGCAGCCTGGCAGTGGTGCACCCAGTTAAGCATGCATAGTGCTATGCAGAAGGACGTGTGAAATAACTCTGGTTCGAGCCCCTGCTCCCCACCTGCAGTAGGGATGCTTCACAAGCACTGAAGCAGGTCTGCAAATGTCTTACTTTTCTTTCCCTCTCTACCCCTCCTCTCTCAACTTCTCTCTGTCCTATCGAATACAGTAGAAGAAAAAGAAAAAAGGAGAAAAAAAAAAGAAGGGGCCAGGTGGTGGTGCACCTGGTTGAGTGCACATGTTACAATGCAAGGGCCTGGGTTCAGGCCCCTGGTCCCCACTTGCAGGGGTAAAGTTTCACAAGTGGTAAAGCAGTGCTGCGGATGTCTCTCTATCTCTCCCCTCTGTCTCTTCCTTCCTCTCAGTTTCTGACGGTCTCTATACAATAAATAAAGAGAATAAATTTTAAAAAATTAAGAAAGGAAAAAATGTCCACCAAGAGGGTGGATTCGTAGTGCCAGCACCGGGCTCCAGCCACTGGAGGGGAAAGAAAAAAAAAGGACTACACATACTACTAAACTCAGGTCATGAGCAGGTTTGTCAGTATTCTCACAACTATCTTCAGAATTTAGACTAGAACCTAGAATAGACCTGGCATAGGATAAGTTTTCAGTAAACGTCTTTGAAAAGCAAAAGATGTATCCTCTTCCATATCTGGACTTCTTCCCCCTGAAGATCACTGTGTTGGATATGTAATCAGCATCTCAAGTCTTTATTTTTTAATATTTTATTATCTTTCTTTACTTAATAGAGACAGCCAGAAATTGAAAGGAAGGGGGAGATAGAGAGGGAAAGGGACAAAAAGACACACCTGCAACACTGCTTCACCACTGGTAAAGCTTTCCCCCTGCAGGCAGGGGTCAGGGTCTTAAACTCAGGTCCTTGCACATTGTAACATGTGCACTCAACCAAGTGCGCCATCACCTGACCCCACATCTCAAGTCTTTATTATATCCAACATTGAAACATTTGTTGTTGCTTTGGGGCAGGGATTGAAAGGTGAGGGAAAGATAGGGAGAAAGAGAGATACCTGAAACACTACTTCACCACTTTTGGAGTACACACACACATACACACACACACACGTAAGCACTGGGGATTGAACCCGACTTTTTATACATGATAACATATGTGGTCTACTCAATACACCACCACTGTCCCCCCATTATTGAAATCATGATCCTCACACTCAACTAGTATCAATGCTATCAAATCCACTAAGTGTCAAAAATAAATAATCAAACAAACTCCCTCTCAAACTTCTCTCATCACAACAGATTCCAACAAGTGTTCAGGACAAAACTATAGCCATATACCCCCTTCTCTTTTTCCCTCTCCTCTCCTCTCCTCTCCTTGCTTCTCCTCTTCTCTCCTCTCTTTTCCTTCTCTCCTCTCCTCTCCCCTCTTCTCTTCACTTCTCTCTCTGTCTCATAAATAAATGTTTTTTTAATAATAAAAGTAAAATACCTTGTGACTATGACTGTAACTTCCTGGTAAAGTATTAAAATTTAATGTCTAGAGCTGTTTGTTTGGTTTGGTTCCCAGTAATGCATATACTGGAATGGTTCTCTGGTACAGTGTGTGTGTGTGTGTGTGTGTGTGTGTGTGTGTGTGTGTGTGTGTGTGTGTATGTGTGTGTATGTGTGTGTGTGTTGTGAAACTCTCATGTTATAAATAAAATAAGTATTAAAAATTATAGAAAGGAATTATGAGTGGAACACACATTACCACATGTAAGCACTCAGGTTTAAGCCCCTAGTCCCCAGGTGGGGAAGCTTCAGGATCAGTGCTACAAATGTCTGTCTTCTTTTTTTTATTTAATTTTTTATTTATAAAAAGGAAACATTGACTAAACCATAGGATAAGAGGGGTACAGCTTCGCACAATTCCCACCACCAGAACTCTGTATCCCATCTCCTCCCCTGATAACTTTCCTATTTATCTCTCTGGGAGTATGGACCCAAGGTCATTGTGGGATGCAGAAGGTTGAAGGTCTGACTTCTGTAATTGCTTCTTCACTGAACATGGGCTTTGACAAGTCAATCCATACTCCCAGCCTGTCTTTCTCTTTCTCCAGTGGGGAAAGGCTCTGGGGAATCAGAGCTCCAGGACACATTGGTGGGATTGCCAGTCCAGGGAAGTCTGATTGGCATCTTGCTAGCATCTGGAACCTGGTGGTTGAAAATAGAGTTAACATATAAAGCCAAACCAATTATTGACCAACCATGGACCTAAAGGCTGGAATAGTGCAGGTGAAGAGTTGGGGGGTCCTCCCTTCTGTAGATAGCTAGTAGACATATTTTAGTTATATTCCAAAGGGCCTGTGACTATACTAGTTTTGTTTTGTTTTGTTTTTTTGGTTTTTGCCTGAGCCTGAAATCTGATATGCAGGTGGATCCTAATTATTGTCTGGGGAGGTGATGGCATGGCTGGCAGAAGGACCAGAAAGCTGCATCAGGGAAGAGAGTAGCTCCCAAATATGGGAAAGGTGTACAAATATTGCTGACTGTAAACCCCATTGATTTGATGTGATCTGGGGCCCATATTCAGCTTAGGAACCTATGTGACCTCTGCATCCCTGTAGATCTTAGCTCACATTCTGTGGTCATACGTAGGAACATTCCAAGCTGCCCCAATATCAGGACCCATCTTCCTCAGGTGTAGCATAGAGTATATTGTCCAGCCTCCCTTCAGAGGATGGAACATTCTCTACCATTGTTGATCCAAATTGAGGGCAAGGTCATATGGGGGTCCACAAAGGGGTCTATTGGGTTGTTCCTGATAGGAATGACCGATAACAATGGAGAGAAGGATTTATTCAAGGTCTAGGCCCATCATGTCTGTTTGTGAATCTCAGGACTCCCCGAATAGGGCCCCAGCTGATGGGGTGACCTAATAGTGAAATGTCTGCCTTCTGTCTATCTATCTATTTATCTATCTATTATTTATCTCTCTCTCTCTCTCACCTCTACCAACAGCAACAAAAACAATAGCAAAAAAGATATCAAAAAGAGAAGAGGGGAAAAATGGACTCTGGGCACAGTGAAGCCAGTGACACTTCTGGAATTTATAATGATGATGATGATTATAATAATCTCAATGAGACAGCTCACCTGGGGAGGGTGGCTGGTAGCATACCGGGTTAAGTGTACTTAGTACGAAGTGCAAAGACCTGTGCATGGATCCCGGTTCAAGCCCCCAGTTCCCCATGGCTGCAGGAAGTGTGAATTCATAGTGCAGGCATGGAGCCCCAGCAATAACCCATTAAAAATGAAAAATCCCAGTTTGAACCCCCCTCTCCTTACCTGCAGGGGAGTCGCTTCACAAGTGGTGAAGCAGCTCTGCAGGTGTCTATCTTTCTCTCATCCTTTCTGCCCTCCCTCCTCTCTCCATTTCTCTCTGTCCTATCCAACAACGATGACATCAACAACAATAACTACAACAATAAAACAACAAGGGCAACAAAAGGTAATAAAAAATATTTAAAAAAACAGTGTCATCTGTCTTCAGCCAAGGCTAAAAAAAAAAAGAAAAATAAGGGCTGGGGGTGGCACAACTGGTTGAACACACATGTTACAGTGCTGAAGGACACAGGTTTGAGCTCCTGGCCCCCACCTGCAGAGAGAAAGCTTTGCAAGTGGTGAGGCAGTGTTGCATGTGTCTCTATGTCTCTCTCCCTCTCTGTTACCCCCTTCCCTTTCAATTTCTGGCTGTCTCTATTCAATAAATAAATAGAGGTAATAATCTTTTAAATGAAAAATATTATCCTGGGAGGTGGTGCAGCATTAGACTCTAAAAAATGAGGTCCTGAGTTCCATTACTGAAATTACATTCATCAGAGTGATCTTCTGGTTCTTTTTTCCCCAATTCCTAATAAACAAATAAAGTTAAAAAAAAAAAAAAAGTTGGGCCACATAGTGGTTATGCAAAAAAAACAAAAAACTGTCATCTGAAGCCCCAGGTCCAATCACCCACACCACCATAAACCAGAGCTGAGAGTGCTATGGTAAAATAAATAAATAAATAAATAAATAAATAAATAAATAAATAAATATGGGGGACCAGGTAGTGGTGCACTGGGTTAAGCACACATGGTTTGAAGCCCAAGGACCAGCACAATGGTCCCGGTTCTAGCCCCTGACTCCCTACCTGCAAGGGGATTGCTTCACAAGTGGTGAAGCAGGTCTGCAGGTGTCTTTCTCTCCCCCTCTCTATCTTCCCCTCCTCTCTCAGTTTCTCTCTGTCCTATCCAACAACAACAATAACAACAGAAATGGAAAAAATGGCCACCACAAGCAGTGCGGGTACCTAGCCCCAGCAATAACCCTGGAAACAAGGGAGAGAGAATAAATGAATAAATAAGTAAATATTTTAAATGATCTTCTGAAATTAAATACTACTATTCACTTGAATTTTAAGAAGTGAAATAACTATTTTACAGGTAAACATAGTGGCCAGCCTAACGAAATAGCATATTGGTTATGCAAATGACTTTCATTCCTGAGGCTCTGACCCATCCTCCAGTGCCACTTTTGACCTGGCTCTCATCTCCTTGGCTGCCTCCTGGTTTCAGGAAAAGTAGGGAAGCCTCTGAGGGATGGTGACAGATGGTGAGAGGGGACACTAGTTCTTGGTTCCCATTGCTATCCCAGATGTTCAACCCAGGGCTCATTCAATCACTTGTTCCACCTGGTCACAGTGCCACTGGGGCCTGTCCCCAACCTCCCTGTGTGCCTGGCTGGCTCAGTGATGGGTGGCCCTCAGCGGTGGGCCTAGAGAGCATGACAGCACAGACTGGGGGAAAGACTTCTGTGTGATGAGGCGTGGTGTGCTTGTTGGGACCTGGCTACCATGTCCTGAGACCCAGCTGGGGCTGTGTTCTCTGAGAAGGCGCACTAACAAGGGACTCTCCATCCTTGTTTCTGAAGCCAGAAACATTTTCATGAATCAAATCTCAAGATGGCAGTGACTGAAAGATGGCTCACTTGGAAGAGCAGACACATTGCCATAAATGAAGACGCAGGTTTGAGCCCCTGGCCACCAACCACATGGGAGCATTACACAAAAGGGAAGCTTTCTTTCAGTGGTGAAGCCCTGCTTTGGTATCTCTCTCCCTCTTTGTTTCTCACCCTGTACCTGGAATAAAGAGAGAAGGGGGAGCATGAAATTTCTTGTGGGGGAATAAGGCTTGCAGGAGAGCTTGTCCTTTATTTTCATTTGTTTGTTTGTTGACAGAGAGGCAGAGAGCGTGAAAGAGACCACAACACTGAACCTTCCTTTAATGAGGTGGGATCTGAACCTGGCTCACATACATGGCAAAAGAGCACACTATCCAAATGAACTATTTTGTGAGAAGTTTTTTGTTTGATACTGTTATTAGTATATGTTTTTTGCTGCAAGGGTTATCACTGGGGCTCAATGCCTACACAAAGAATCCACCCCTCTTGGTGGCTATCTATTTTTTTTTAAATAGAGACAGATAAACTGAGAGAAAAGTTAGAGAGAGAAAGAGATGTGGACCAGAGGTTTAAATCCAGATCCTTGCACATAGTAATGTGTGCCCTCTACCAAGTTTGCCACCACCCACCACTTCCACACCCCCTTTAAGATTTATTTATTTGGAGGCCAGGTGGTGGTGCACCTGGTTGAGTGCACATGTTACAATGTGCAAGGAACAAGATTCGAGTCCCCGGTCCCTACCTACAGGAGGAAAGCTTCATGTGTGGTGAAGCAGTGCTGCAGGTGTCTCTCTATCTCTCTTCCTCTCTATCCCAACCTTCCCTCTTGATTTCTGGCTGTCTTTATGCAATAAATAAATTAATTTAATTAATTAATTAATATTTTTTTAAGTTTTATTTATTTATGAGAGAGAGAGCCAGAGTGTCACTTTGGCACATGTGATGTCCGGATTCAAACTCAGGACCTTGAGAGCTAGTCTGGAGGTTCTAGCAGGGGAGTGCAGCTACTTGTATACCTTCAACTGAAGACCAGGAAGGTTGTCCTCTTCAGCCAAGCACACGCAGCTTTGGGAGGAACTTACATGGAGCAGCGAGGGAAGAACGGGTCACCCCCGAGCCAGCCAGATCAGCCCAATCAACCCTGCTGATCAATGGGGTGACAGGTGTCATAACCAGATAACCCTTACATCCAGGATTCAAATTCAGGAACTCATGCTTTTGAGTCCAGTGCTTTACCCACTGCACCACTTCTCAGGCTATAGGAACTTGCTTTTATAAATGAAAAAAACAATAGATATTTTATAGTTTCTTTCTAAAATACATATTCTACTCAATGTGTTTGATTCATAGTGCAGGTAAAAGTGGTTAATTGAATTTGTCACAAGTACTTCCTTGAGACTCTGTAAATGTTTACAAGGATGAGGAAGTCCGCTCTAGGCAGCCTTTGACGTCTAGTGGTGTAACACCATAGCACTTGAGGTTCCTGAAAGTTCTGTTAGACATTGTGGAAAGTCATACCTTCCCAAGGACCTGTTGTTCCTCCCTTAGTTTATCAGACTCTGTGTCCCTCCCCACAAGTGGGAATCAGAACAGCTGGATTCTACTGGCCCTGCAAACCCAGAGGCCTGACCTCATGGCAAATACATCTTGCCTCACGGGTTGATGCCAGTTCTTACTAATACATGACCTTACATTAGTTCATACTAATACATTAGTTCTTACTAATACATTAGTTCTTACATTAGTTCATACTAATTAGTTCTTACATTAGTTCTTACATTAGTTCATACTAATACATTAGTTCATACTAATACATTAGTTCTTACTAATACATGACCTCATGGCAAATACATCTTGCCTCACCGGTTGATGCCAGTTCTTACTTCATTATTTGGGGGTGCCAAATAATGTGGCTTACTTATCACCTCCAGAACCTACACCTAACGAAGTTCTTTGAGACTTAATGACTTGGATACTAATGAGACAGGCACTCTGGGACTCTTTTCTGAAAGCAGCAGGGAGGGTATGTACAGAGAAGAAAGGAGACCCCCCCCACACACAAGTTTTCTAGACTTGCTCAGGCTTCAGCATCCCTGTGATTCCAGAAGATTCTCTCAACTACCCTTCCAAACCCTCCCACTCTCCCTCCAACCTCTCCTCCTTGGGGAAGAGAGGAACCATTTCTTCATGGCCTCCTTGAACTGATCTCAGAACCTAAGGGGACTGAAAGCCTCTTGTGTCCAATTTCATACCTTTAAAACATACTTTTACCATTGACTATTACAATATAATCTGTACCCCCAAGTTCAACTAAAAATCAAGTAAATGACCTTTCTGGCATTCCTAGGGGTTATAATAATAATAGGTTTTTTTATTTTTTTAAATTTTATTTCTTGGATGGTGGCAAAGAAACATTGAACCCTCAAGAAGTTCTACATAATATTTTCACTCATGCTTTTTTACTTATTTATTTATTTATTTTATCTTGTGTTGCCCTTGTTGTTTTTTATTATTGCTATAATAATAATCTTTATATTTTTTTAAAGGTAGAAAAGAACTGGGGAGATAGCATAGTAGTTATATCATAAAAATATTCATGCCTGAGGCTTTAGAGCAGGGCTTTGATAAAAAGGAGAGAAAGAAAGAAAGAAAGAAAGAAAGAAAGAAAGAAAGAAAGAAAGAAAGATTAAAAAGGACAAGTTTGGAAGAACTGGAAGAAACTTTGGAGCTGTGACCTCTCTCTTTTTCTCTTTCTCTCTCCCTCTCCTCCCACCTGTCTCTCTTCCACTGAAAAAGTCATCCCAGAGCAGTGAAGCCTTGGTGATGACAAAAAATCAAATAAAAATCAAATCAAATCAAATAAAGAACACCCTATAGGATTTAATGCACTTGGTACTTGACTGTTTACTTATCAACAAACCTTATTAGTACCTTCTGGGGAAAAGATAGTTTTCCTAATCAAGACTGAAGGGAATGTGTTTGCAGCTACTGTTTTCCAAACCAAGAAGTTTTCAAACATTCTTTTTCTCCCTGACACATAACAGTGGTAATGAGGGGAAACAGAAATGGACAAAGCACGAAGTTTTTGTAAATTTGGGGTCGAGTTCTTGCTGCTGAGCAGGAGAGATGGCACAGTCCAATCTTCAAATGAACAAGTGTGCAGTTGGAGATCAAGAGTTGCTTGCAGAGGCTGACAATGTGGCATTCAGTGTACATTGTTAGGACAACCTAAAGACTTGACAGATAACCCAAATCTGGTTTTTGTTTGTTTTGTTTTTTTCTTTCAAAAGCATTGTCTGTGGCAGATTACTAAAAGACCACCATACTAAAGTCAGGAATCCCCAGTTCCCATGGATAAGAAAAGCTACCATGACATGATATAGGGCATTAGCCTCTTTATTTTCATTTTACAGGTAATTCCACACGCAAAAGACTTCATAAAGCACTATGGCTCAAGTTATACCCCGAATGAGCTGCTGAGGATGGAGGTGGCTATTTTGGACAAAGCGCACTGGGACCTCTGTATCAGGACACTGATTGACTTCTTGACTATAGTAAGTACGAGGAGTTTGCAGAGCCTACCCTAGACTCATTCGTGCCTTTGGAACAGCTGTTCACAACATAGGATGACTAAGCACAGACGTGCACACATCCTTCCACATGCACCACAGTGAGGCAACCCACAAGGTTCACAATAATATGGGAGAATGAAAATGTATCTTCAGTCCAACACAGTTCCATCAGACTCCCATTTCTAAAGGACATTAAATTAACTTTACAAGGATTTTTAGACGGCACTATCATGGTGAGTTTCTCTTAAATACACACTGCAAAAATATGTAACTTTCCATTCTATGAATACTGTACATAAAAAGCTATCTGCTTTCTCTACACTTTACACACATTCACTTAGCTGTCTTTATTCACTTACACACAATCCTTATTGAGGCTTTAGACCATATTGATCTGGCACTTAAAATATCTTATTAGTCTGTAATCATTTTAGTTAGGGAATGATGGTCATCCTTGAGGATATGAATCTGTTAGTAAGGCAAAATTATGCAATGGAGAAATGTCATGTGGGGTTTTGGTCTCTTATGAAGCATGAAGATTAATCACTAAGAACTGTTTCATTATGAAAACTGGTCCGACCAGTCAACGCCCATGTTCAGTGGGGAAGCAATTACAGAAGCCAGACCTTCTACCTTCTGCAACCCTCAATGACCCTGGGTCCATGCTCCCAGAGGGCTAGAGAATGGGAAAGCTATCAGGGGAGGGGGTGGGATATGGAGATTGGGTGGTGGGAATTGTGTGGAGTTGTACCCCTCCTACCCTATGGTTTTGTTAATTAATCCTTTCTTAAATAAAAAAAATAAAAATAATAAAAAAAAAAGAAAACTGGTCACTGTTGCCAAGCTGCAGAGTTTCTGTCATGTCTATTAGATACAAGTGACTTTTCTGCCTAAATCTTGAATGGTATATGCATCTATATATATTTTTTCAGAATAGAAACATTGTGACCTAGGTACTTCAGGCTCACAATGATCATGTCACAAAGCAGACTGCTTTCTAGTCAAAAGTTGAAACTCAGCATGGCTGCAGAATGAGCATTAAGCCTCCAGCCCCTTGTAGGGCCATGAATGGGAATGGAAAATATTGGGCAACATTTAATGATCCCTGATGGAAGTATAAATTGTTTGCACTTTTGGTCATTGATATATGAAAAGGACGGGGCTTTCTGTTCTAACTTTAAAAACCACTGTCTCCAGTTCCACACCATGGTGGTTCTGGGCTGGCCCCAAGTGAAAGAGCTGCTGCCTCAGAGGAATCCTTCCCGCCACGTCGCGTCCCTGACCAGGCAGCTGCAGCACTGTATGGCGGGCCACCAGCTGCTGCAGTTCAAGGGCTCCACACTGGCCTTGGTCATCATCACCTTAGAGTTGGAGAGGCTCATGCCCGACTGGTGTACTCCTATATCTGATCTGGTAAAGAAAGCACAGGTAGATATCAACTTTGCTGCAACCAGGCCCTGTGTTGCCCCTTTAGCAGACACTCTCTGCCCACCCCCCAAAAGGGTACCCAGGACCCTCATTGGCCCTAGGAGGTGGTAGTTACTCTTAATAGTGTGCCAAAGTGCTAAACTATCCATATTTGTCATACACTCTAGGACATATGTTCCCTTCACAGAACAAATTGAATCAGGGGCAGTTGAGCCACAGTGAGAGAGACGTTCCATGGACGTCCTAGTAGCCAAGAAGATGGGAGGAAGCAGATTTCAGCTTAATAGTGGGGAGTGTAAGTTTCAGACCCTCACCCTCTACAGCAAGCACTGGGGTATCATGAGGTAGACACAGGGGATCAGAATCCCTCCAGATGGATGTGGAGGATGGGATGCATAGTTAGGCCGATGGCAGTTTTACTGAGCTTGGCGACGGACATACCTGAGATGGTATGGTTAATGCTCTTGTGTTGAGTGGTTAGACTTGGATGAAGTTACTATGCTAATATTACTATGCTAATAAAGTTACTATGCTAATATATACTATACTAGTAAAGTTACCATGCTAATATTCTAGCACTCAGTCCCTCACTCCTCACTATATAAGATGATTTTTTGCTTCAAAGATGAGTGCTCTCTTTTTTTTTAAGTACAGGTGAGTATTAAGCATTTTATTTTAGCTGCTGCAAAACCTTGTGAAGTAGCAGCTGAGAAAATTTATAGTTGTCCTCTCACACAGTCAACTTCTTGTTTTACCTGCCAGTTTTACCCCTCTACCCCAGGACCCAAGAGAATAATGGAGACCTCTTCTTGCTTAGATTCCTCAAAATTCAAGGCTTTATGAATTCTGAAACAAACAAAAAGGAAGATGGCCCCAAAGGAGCAATAAAAAAAAAAAAGTCTTAGAAAAATTAAGGAGGGTAGGGTGGGGAGACATGTCAGGGCCATTAGAAGTAAGAGTATAACAACCCCCCAAGCCTGCCTTCCTCTCTTTCTCTTAGCCCTGAAACTAGGGAAAGCGAATACTCATGCTACTGTTTGGTTTTCCCTTCTTCACCAACTGCTGGTAATGACCACTAAGAGAGCTGAGTATGAGACCAGAGCAGGGCCTTGCTCAGGGCTGGGCTGATTCTGACTCAGCAGTTCCTGCTGTTCTATCCACTAGAGCTGGCCAGGTTCCTAGGTCATACACATACATGTAGATCATTTAAAGACCCAGTAACCCTGGGGGTTGGGAGATAGCTCACCTGGTAGAGTATACACTTTATCATACACAAAGACCCAGGTTTGAGTCCCCAGTCACCACATGGGAACACCTGCACAGGGGGGGCTTCACAGCAGAGAAGCACTGCTAATGGTATCTCTGAGAAGAAAAAATTATCCTTGTGGAGTAGCAGAATCATGCAGGCATGAAGCCCTAGGGTACAAAACAATAATAACAATAACAAAACAATAAAAAGCCAACAACCCTCCCTGCCTGCTGCTGAAAAACTGGGACAATCTCTCCAGATACCTTCACCCTGACTTAAACATGGCTTATTCTTCTCTTCACAAGGGCTGATTATATAGTAAGTAAGCTTTAAGGGGCCAGGTGATTATATATGCAGTTAAGTGCACACAGTACCATGTGCAAGGACCTGGGTTTGATCTCTCACTTCCCACCCACAAGGGGGAAGCTTCACAAGTGCTGAAGCAGATCTGTAGGTGTTTTCCCCCTATCTTCCCCTCCCTTCTTAATTTCTCTCTGTCCTAGCAAATGAAGTAGGAAAAAAAGAAGGGGGGTGGCTGCCAAGAGTGGTGGATTCATAGTGCCAACACCGAGCCCTGGTGATTACCTTGATGGCAATAAACATAATTAAATAATAAAGTAAGCTTTATTTTAATGTACACTAATTTGATCAAGCCCTACACACATTTTTCCTTTGAAATGCTTACACAAAGTAGTTTATTAGTTTAACTGGAAGAACTGTGACACTAGAGAACGTTATTACAAGATGGCCCCTGTGATGGAGAGGTGCAGTTCTGAGAGCCTTTGTGTTAAGATGAGCAGGCTTGGGGGCCAACCCTGTGCCAACCACTGTGCTGCCAGGCAGAGGAGGTGACTAGCATGGTTGTGAGGAAGAAGCCAGCTGCCTCTCTGAAGCTGTGACACTATGGAGCCATTCTCTAAGCACTGTCACCCAGCTGGTAGAGATGCCAGCTGGAGCTGTGTAAGCAGTGTCTGGAGTATGAATGACTGAGCCACACATTTTAGATGGTTTGTGAAGTGTCTCCACTGCGGACCGTTTGTTGTAGATGTGCTAAACCATGGGTGTATGAGCTGCTACTAGGTGTCCATCGACCTAGGACCAGACACATTGTAACACTGTACTGGAAAGTCAACACAGTCCTTACCTTTTCTTGACATGTATCTGCTGTTGGAACTTGTATAAGAAACCTTATACAAGTATATAAAACCATCTTTTAGTTCTTTTCAACATTGTCTGCATCTTATTTGATATGTTTTAGATACCACTCATTTAGACTTGCAGGAGTCAAATACACTTGGAATACAACTTTCTGAATCCTAGCCACACACATGAAGATGCTGGCAGGCCCACTGCCTGCTGCCTCTTTCCTCCCACTGTGAGTGGGCAGAGTTGTGGGATGAGAGACTCAACCTGAGCTCCACATCAGTTCAGTCTGCCTGACTTTAGGAAGATTTTTGGATAACTGGACTTCTTAAATAGGTAGTTCTGTATGTAAGCTGGGATCCTAGATTACAAATCCCTAATTATCAAGTCCCTTGGAGCAAGAAAGTAGCCCTGGGGCCCCATTTTGGCAATAAAGGACAGCCTTGTAGTTCCATCCCACAAAAACAACCCTTCTTTGGGGAATCAAACTTATATGCCAAGGTACTACTTGTTACAGCAAAACTTTTTTTAATGTTGCTCAAGTTTGCCTTAGGTTCCAGGTTCAACGCTACTCACCTCTAACATTTTTCCCCCTAAAGTTGGGAACTCAAGTTTCATCTTTGACCAGAGATTGGGGGTCATAGTGGTGGCACAAAATATTGGCATGACTTATCTTTCTTTCCCTACTCAACAGAAGGGCAGGGAATGACAGCCTATGGTTGTAAGAATGGAGATGGAAGAAGGTTCAGAGGCAGATGCTATGCAGAATGGAAGGCAGATGGGCTAAGGGAAGTGCATGGATAGTGAACATTATAGACCTGTCTTAAACTTGCTCAAATGTTACTACTTATCCCAACTGGGCAAGCCCCTCTTCCCTCAGGGTGGGGGGAGGGGGAATCCCTGTCCTTTCAATCTTGAAGACTTTGCCTCTCCATGGGCTGTACTTTCAGTACAGATGTCTGCATACCAATCTCTTTGCCGGAATATCAGTCTCCCTGCTGGGATATCTTATTTTGGTTTTTCCAGAGATTAGCCTGATGTCCAGCAGAGAAAGTTTCTCAACAAATGGAGCCATCATTATTACTGTTTCCTGAAACCACCAGAATGCTTCTCTTCAACAAAATATACCTACCATCCAGGGCAACCCACCCAATAAACCATCCCAGGTCTACTATCCCATTGCCATGATTGCCCTCTCTGATACCATATCTCCACTGCTCTTCTGTCATCACATGGGCTTGATAAAGAGCACCTATAGCTCAGGAATTAAGGCTAGACTACTAATTTAAATCCCAATTCCTTTACTTATTAGCCATATATTCTTGCACAACTAGCTTCTCTGTGCCTTGCTTATAAAATGAAAAGAATGGCACCTGACCATAGGGTTATTATGAGGTTAGAGGAATAAATGCATGTAGTATATGCCAGAACAATGCCTGCACAGTAAGAACTCACATGCTATTTGTCCCATGTCAGGTCACTTCCATAAGGATGTGAACTCTTCAAGGGGGAAAGCTGCCCTCTCTTATGTTAATAAGAATTCATGGGCCATCTGCTGCATCATCTCTTTCTAAACTATGGCTCTTTCCTTCACTCCAAGCTCATCCAAGAGTCTGTCACAGAATTGCTATGATCACTATTAAAAATCCTACAGAAGCTGATCAACCTCACACAGTTCACAGAAAAGACAAGCTATATATTACCACAGTTTAGCAGATTAATAGGCCAAGAAACTTGTTAAGTCAAAAGAGCTAATGACCCAAAAAAGACACGACAAAAACTCAAAATAAATGCAAAATTTAATGAAAAAAAAGTACAAAGTGAATGAAAAAGAACAAAAACAGGCAATGAATGAAGGAGTAAACAAATTAACAAGTGAAGCAGTTTTAGAAAAGCACAATAATACACTAGCAAATCACACTCCCCTTGGGCCTCTGATCTAGTAATAAGACCCCACTTAACAGGGTCCCCACACATAAACATATACAAACACATATGCAATCAGTCTGCACAATTAAAAACCACATAGACTCAGGTTACCCACAACTAAGGTGACCATACATCCAGTTTGCCCAAGGCAGTTCTGGCTTATGCCCCCTTGATCTGGCAAATTAGTAACAACATTTCCTTTCACTGTCAAAAGTCTGTTAGGACAATAATAAATTATATGGTGATTCAACCCAAACCAACCTGGTGCAGGAAAGACATGATAGTAAGTGCCAACATGATCCCACTGACAGCCCTAATAGTGTCTACAAGTGATATTGAGGAAGAAAGGGAGGGGTGAGTCAGACCCTGCTGACAGGGATCCTACTCCATGAGGGCTAACTTGCTAAATAATGGCAAGTTTTTAATCTGCTTTGTACTAATTTAATTTTAGCTAAGAGTGATGAAATACTAATTTAATTTTAGCTAATTTAATACTAATTTAATTTTAGCTAAGAGTGATGAAATTCCAAATATAAACTACACAAAGTGCAGGAGGCTTGCTTTAGCCATGGGACCTATAGAGGCTGCTCAAACCCCAGAAACACAATGCTGAGAGGTGTTTTCAGAAGCCCTGAAAAGCCCTGAGCCTACAGGTAGATAGTCAGCTACCTTTCTGACTTCCAGTCCATCTGGGATGTGATCTGCAGGCTGAGGTGGACAGGTGGCAGAACTGGCCCACTCCAGCCTCCCCAGCTGGTTCGCTTCCTATGTAAATAAGAGAATCTGCTGGGTCATGGAGCTTCACCTTTGGAAAGATATATGCCAACAGAAGTCATATGAATACACTTTTAGACATATAATTACCCGAAAGACAAGGCACTCACAATTTACACCTGCCCTCGAGATACTGATTTACTTTTCTAGATACGCTGAAGCATCGGTTACCAGTCACAACAGAGGTGGATCACTGTGACACTAATGAAGTTTAATCTTCAGGGTTTCCTCCAAGGCCCTGTACCTAATTTTATATTCATGCTCTATTTCTTGACAAATACTTCCATAATTAGTTCAGATGTCTAGACTGCAAACTCTAGGTCCACCCCTGGTTGTTACATAATAGTTGGATCACCAATACACTCCTGGTGTCCTCATGGACAAATGCTGCCACTCCCAGGCCATGCCTTAGTGGGGCCACACAGCTCTTACCTCTGCCACTTTTAATGGAACAAGTCTCAGAAGGGCAGCAAGGAGACAAGAATTGATCCTGCAAGTCAATAAAGCAGGCCGTGGCAGAGAGGGGAAAACAGCAATGGAGGATATGAAGAACAAAGTAGCAATCCAACAATTAGCATAGCTTTCTTAGTCTCCCATCTAGGAAGTGCACTAGACTGTGACCTCCTTGAGGGCAGGCCTGAGTGTTACTCTGGGCAGCCTGTACCCAGCATAGTTCTTCATTAAGTAGAATCCTTCCTGTCATCTACGCAGTCTTCATCTCCCATGTTACCAGGTCATGTTTTCAACTCTAATACTCCCAATGGTTTGCAAAACAAAAGGAATGAGGGGGCAGTGGGGGAGGGAATCAGTGATACCAGGATTTTCGTTAAATGTTTTCTGCTTAAAAAAAAAATGCTGCTAAAAGGGCAATGCTGGTAGTGTTTTCTTAAATTGTCCACATACACCAGGCATCATCTCTTTGCTCTGTAACTCAGTTACAAAAAAAAAAAAAGAAAAGAAAAGAAAAAAGAAACAATGACATTGAGATTTAAAACAAAATACTTTTCCAGCTGAGTATTCTTTACATTTGGAATATGCAGGATTGTTTTTTTTTTGGGGGGGGCAAACATCAGTTGGAAGTCAAACACTTAACACACACACACACACACACACACAGTTGGTCCCTGTTGACAGGTAGCACCTCTGGGGCACACAGATAATGGTTTTGGACTGCTATTTCATTACATTCACAGTAAAAAAAAAAGAGAGAGAGAGAGAGAGAGAGAAAGGACATGGTCTTGTTGATGTCCCACTTTCATCCATAAAGAAATTCCAAACACTGTCATTACAGGATGTTTATTACCCACCTCTCCCTATATATTATAGGGACATTTTATACATAAGAAAGGCTTAAAGGTATTTTAGTTTCTAAAAAATCAGGGAAATCTGTGTTACTTATGAAAATAATGGGATAGGATATTATTTTTTTATGCTCATGTCAAAATAAAAATTTAGGAATGTTTTAAATGTTATTGTTGAAATCAAGCTCTAGGTTAGAAAAATTAAAAAGAGGGGAAGTTGGACAAGATTTGCAGCACATACATCAGACCGCAAAGGCCACACCTAGGGCACCACACGAAGTGCTATCTTGAAGCTGAATAATTAGGCCGAGCATCGCCGGCTGGTGCCTTCACAAGTGGCACACAACTGCTCCATCAAGGGATAGTGACACTGTAAATGGAAGACCAGCCACTGGCTCTGAAAAAAATAAACCTCGTCAGTCTTGGATTCCAGCAATCATGGCTTTGACTGTGTTTGCATAGACAGGAGTGACACACCAGGCCTGGGGTGACCTGGGGCAGGGGCAGGGGACAAAGCAAGGCTGTAAACACTGGAGTCTGTACCAGCTCCCAGTCCATCCTTACACCATGTTATGGGAGAAGGGTCACAAGGTGTAAATCAAGCAACTTAACACATGAAAGTCTAAAGTCCGCTCTTGACATGTAAGTCTGTGCGTGCGTTAACTGAAAAATAAAAATAAAACAAACAAAACAAAACAGGGACATTAAAAGATACGCAGACCAAATTAAACAAAAGCAAAAGACAACACAATGGACACAGGGAAAGGGTAGTCAGTTTGGCATGTGTGATGAGCAAAGCAGAGAATTCACTTCAGTTTGTGGCGTCCCGGGTTGAGGGTCAAGATCTGATTGGGAAGTAATTTTGCAGAAACGGATTAAAATGTGAAGAATAAGTACTCAATCAAGTGACAATCAAAGTCATTAAACTAAACCATCATGGAAAACATCCTCCCCCAAGTGCACTCATAATGCACCGCATCTCTTCAACCAGGGCAGGAAGAAGGGGTATTCTCAGCTATCCCATCTCCCCAACTCCTGGGCTTTGCCAGGTCAGCATGAGAAGAAGAATCTTTCTCCCAGAGGCCAAACTGACTAAAACTTTCTGGCATGTCCAGCAAACAGAAGAGACCTGTTGCCCAGGCCAAATAAGTAAAGCAGGGAGGGGGCCAGGTGGTGGCACACTTGGTTAAGTGCACAAGGACTCAGGTTCAAGCCCCTGGTCCCTACCTATAGAGGGAAAGCTTCATGAGTGGTGAAGCAGGGCTGTAGGTGTCTCTCTGTCTCTTTCCCTCTCTATCTTTCCCTCCTTTCTCAGTTTCTCTGTCTCTACCCAATAATAAATGAATAAATAAATTTTTTTTAAAAAGCAGGGAGACCTGAACCCAGAAACTAGCTCCCAGCCTGAGAGTACCCACTTGTGCTACCCTCTACCCACCACCCCCACCCCCAAGTAACCCTCAGACCCTGATCTGGTTACAATTTCTCATCTTTAGTTTCTGAGTGACTTCCATATCATCTGTTTCCTAAGGGAATCTATGCTTTCCTTTCCCTCTCCCCACTCCCCCACCTTTCCTTTATGAAGCCCCATTAAATTAACCCAGTAAGCAATACCACTGAGTAGCCTCCAAGTCCCATTTTTTTATTTTGTAGCTTTTAGAGAGAAAGAAAAATGGGCAGCAGGGCTGGGGGTAGGGGGGTGGGGCCACCAAGTAGTGGTGCATTGGGTTGAGTGCATACATTATGGTAAGCAAAGACCCTAGTTCAAGCTCCTGGTCCCCACCTGCAGGACGGGAAACTTCACAAGTGGTGAAGCAGTACTGCAGGTATCTCTCTTTCTCTCTCTCGCTCTACCCCCCCTTCTCTCTGTCTATAAAAATAAGTAAAAAAGTCAATAAATATTTTTTAAAAGAGAACAAGAAAGGAAATAGAGAAAGAGACAGAGAGAGCACCTGGATCACAGTTCCACATACCCCTTTCTAGGAGAAAGCAAGAAGGTGTCTGAGTCACTATACCCACATAGGCTCCAATTACAGAGTCCTATACTCACCAAGTCTAGAACTAAACAAGGGAGCAGCACTGGAAGCAAATGTAAAATGTGTATGTGCTTGGGTGGGGTGGCAGATTCACATGGCTGAAGGCAACAGAGGGCTGAGGTCCTCCTCCCCAGAGACATCTGCCCAGCTGTCATCAGGATGGAGGACAGACTATATGAAGAGGAGAACAATCTGCCCTAAAGCAGAGGGTAGGTCTCAGGAATGACTACTGGCACTGAATTTCTAAATGCCTAGCTTTTTCCCAAGCCTCCTCCAGGAAGAAGCTCTAAGTTTATTTTCCCAAGCTACACCAGTGCTTCCATGCAGGTGTGTTGTCGGGCCACATGTGCCAGTAGGTGATGTGAGTCTGTATATGTGATGCGGCAGGAGATAGAATAACCAAGACAGTGTTAAGTGTGTGGGTGTGTGTGCTGCAGAACATAAAAATTGATGGGTGAAGGATGCTAATGCCAGAAGTATCAAATCTCAGGGCTATAGCTAAGTATGCACAGTAAGCCTAGGCTTCACTGCCACCAAAGACAAAGATACCTGGGAACACACATTTCCAAACAGTGCAAGAGGAAATGGGATTCCATGAAGCCCAAGAATAATAGATACACCTGCTTAGTTCTAGGTTGGCAAGAGAAAGAATGCACCTGACATAGCCCAGGGGCAGGAGATGTAGCGGTCATGAGTCCCCCCCACAGTGTGAAGTGGTATGGGACACTGAATGAAAATGGGTAGGGGGTGGGAGGTCCTCAGGAACCAGGGTATCTGGGCTCCAGCCTTAGAGTGTGGAAACAGGCTATGAAAACACCAAGAAATGGCTCAGAGTTGCCCCCACCTGGCCAATAAGCTGATTGCACTTCTGGAGGCTAGAGGCAGGAGCTCCTTGTCCTTCAGCCCTACTTTGTCTCTTTCTTTATTTTATTTTATTTTATTTTATTTTGCCTCCAGGTTTATTGCTGGGGGTTAGTGCCTATACTATGAATCCACTGCTCTTGGAGGCCATTTTTTCCCTTTTGTTGCCTTTGTTGTTTATAATTGTTGTGGTTATTATTGTTGTCTTTGTTGGATAGGACAGAGAGAAATCAAGAGAGGAAGAGAAGACATAGAGGAGGAGAGAAAGATAGACACCTGCAGACCTGTTTCACAACCTGTGAGGCAATCCTCCCTGCAGGTCCCCACCTGGGAACCTGGGGGCTCAAACTGGAGTTTCTTTGCATAGCCCCCCCCCCCCAACTCAGCCCCACTTTCTCTCTCCTCTGAATCTACTTTCCACAGGAACAACTCTATCCTCCAACTAAGGGGTGGCCCCTCTCCACAGATTCACACGGAGCCCCTGCAGGGAGTGGTTGCACTTCTTTTATCCAAGCAGTGACCACAAAGTCTAGGGGTAAGTACTGCCTAGGCCCAGGTCTCCACTGTTTTCAGTCAGTGAAAACAGCATCACTATGGGTCCCATTCTCACTGCCTCAGAGACTGAGGGGGGAGTACCACAGCTGATCAAGCAGAAATCCCAGGACTTCGGGAATGAATCAAAAATGCTAATGTTCCCAGGACCTGACTTTCTGGCTTGAAACACCTTCCTGAGATTCCCTTGGGGGCCATTCCATACCTGTGAGGTACAGTTTTTACTACCCTAGCTGTGAAGGGACAGAGAGAGAGAGAGTGAGTGAGAGAGGGAGAATGAGAGAAAGAGAAAGAGAACCTTGCATAAAAAAGAGTGCAAAAGCATGAGGAGAGAACTGGATCATGAGGTAGAAAGATTACTAGAGAAGGGAAAAGCAAGGTGAGCAAGAACAAGGTGAGCCAGCAAGTGAGAGTGAGAGACAAAATGGCAAATAACCAGCAGTGGGTGAGGGCAAGGGTGAGAAAGAACAGAAGCAGACAAAGGAGCTGAAAGGGGCACAGTGAGCACCCAGGAGAGAGGCAGGGCAGGCAGGGTAGAGCAGGGCAGGGCAGGCCCACCACCTACTTCTTCCGGTCTTTGTCCTTCCTCAGAGGCTGCTGCGAGGTGGCATGCAAGGCCTGGGACTGCAGGGCCTCCATGGCGGCCTTCCTGCGGGTGAAGGCACTCGTCTCCTCCTCCAGCTCCCGGCGTTTTTCCTCCACCTTGCGCTTCTCCTCCTGGTGGATTCGCTTCAGGTGCTCAAACTTCTCATGGAGCTGGAAACAGAAAGTGTATGTGAAGGTGGGGGGGGGGGGGAGGGATTCGGACTCCTGTGTGGGCAGGGAAGGCACACAGGCCCATTACCTGGCCTCACCATCACCCCCAAGTGTGCACTCACCTCCCTTTCCTTCTCCTTCAGCTCTAGCTCAGTCTCTTTCACTTTGTTGACAAACATCTGCCTCATCTCTTCCTCCTTCCTCTGCAGCTCGCACAGGAACTCCTTCCTCTTGGCCTCATATGTCTCCTGTAGGCTGTAGAGACCCAGAGGCAAGAGGCCAAGGTGTGAGGGGGCAGGGCAGAGTCAGAGACAAGGAGCCATGCATGTATGTGTAGATAAGTGGCTGCTATAACGACCTCCCTCTCTCTCAGGACAGTCTCCCTCCCTGCACAGGCTATCACCTGAAGGGCTGGCTGTCACCGTCGCTGTCCTGGAAGCCCATCTCCTCCAACTTGCAGCGCCGGTAGAGCTCGTAATGCCGACTGTGGGTCTGCTCTCGGAGGTCCTCCATGTTCACCCGGATCAACATCTCCCGGAGCTTCACGAAGTCGCAGTGGTTCTCATTCTCCACTGAAAAGTGGAGGGCACATTGGGGTATCGTGCAGGTGCACAGGTGAGCATAGGGAGAGCAGGCCACAGGACAGTGGCCAGGGGCTCAAGGTGGACTCCAGGGGCAGGGCAGGCAAGATCTGGACCAAGGGAGAACATGGAGCACAGGATACAGGCTACAGGCAGCAGGGCAGAGAAGGGGACTATGTTGGGTCCCCAGATGGGGAAATGCTCTCCCCACCACACTCACCCTGTACCACTCCCCAAGGGTACTGCCGTGCTCGGACCAGCTTGTTCCCCACCTTCACCTCCTCGGTGCTGCCCACTACGGCAAAGGGCAGGTGTGCCTAGAAAGGGGCCCAAGAATGTGAGAACACTGAGCTGACACAGGCTAACAGGGAAAGCCTCCCTCGCAGTCCCTGGGCTTCAGACTGCCCAGACCCCAGCGGAGCCTGGCCAGGTGTCATTTCTGGCTCTCTTTTGGATAACACCCTGCAGCAGAGGAGAGAGATGGACCTACAACTCCCCTTCTGGTATTCTAGGGTGTTCTTTCAGAGCTCCAGGCTCCACAAAAACTATAGGAAGCTCTCTCGAAGGACCTGTGGGCCTGGCTCTTTCCCCTAAGCTCTGCCATCCAGCCTGTTCACTACAACTGGTTGTGGATCCCCACCCGGAGTCCAAATCTTAGGACACATACATCTGGGGGAGTCTCAATACAAGCCTGACTTCTTCTGGTCCCATGTTCACAAGATATGGGAGTGACTGGCCGCCAGATGCCCATGCATGGATCTTAAGAGAAGCTGACACTGGTGTCTTAGGGGATGAGAGTCTCTTAGGGGCTGTGGCAGCTCTGTGCCGAATCTAAGCCCCTGACCCCAGAGCCCCCTGAGGCCTTTGCTTAATGCTTACATTCATGACCGCATTTATCTCTGCAACTGCCTCATCATCTGTGGGAAACTGGTAGATCTGGACTCCATTGCTGACCAGTTCGCCCATAATCTTGATCTTGAATTTGTGGAGTTCACTCTTGGAGATGGTGTCAGCCTTGGCGATGATGGGGATAATGTTCACCTGCCAGGATCAGGGGAGAAGTGAGAGCAGGTAAGTTTCTCCTTGACTATGCACAGTCCTGGGCAAAGGGGCAGGAAGCCACAGAGGCAGAGTTGCCCTCATGAGTAGTTCTACCTGAACCCTAGTCTCCTATGGTCATTTTGATAGGCACTTCTTACAGCCCTACTTCCCTCCCCCCCCCCCCCAACACACACACACTCACACACACATACACACCATTCAACACCAAAATTATCCCCCTGAGCATACCCAACTTTGACTCAAGATGCTCTCAAGGTTGTAGGCAGCTACAGTACTTATCCCTCCCACAAAAAAGACTACCATTCAGCCCCCAAATTAACTCCCCTGAGCATGACCAACCTTGACCCAAGATGTTCTTAAGATTTTAAGCAGGAGTCGGGTTAAGTGCACGTGGCACAAAGCACAAGGACAGGCAGAAGGATCCCGGTTCGAGCCCCTGGCTCCCCACCTGCAGGGGAGTCGCTTCACAAGCAGTGAAGCAGATCTGCAGGTGTCTTTCTCTCCCCCTCTCTGTCTTCCCTTCCTCTCTCATTCCTCTCTGTTCTATCCAACGACAATAGTAACTACAACAATAAAAAGAAACAAGGGTAACAAAAGGAAATAAATAAATATATATAAGATTTCAAGCAACCTGTGCCCTGAACAAAACAGCAGCAGGAGACCGAACTCTCCACTCAACAGGTAAAATCGCCCATTGACTATTACCATGGGAGGAACTCAAAGATCTCTTTGGTGAAAGTTATTCCATTTTTCACAGTAAAAGTTAACTCCTGTGGCCAGAGAAATAGCTCAATTGGTAGAGCGTAGAACTTGCACACGTAAGGCTCCCAGTTTGATCCCCAGCACCACATGTACCTGAGTGGTGCTGAGTCTGGACTCTGTTCTTCCTAGAGGGTACAAGTGACACCACCCCCCACCCTTTCAGAGAAATCCTGGCAAGAAGGACAGGGAAAGTGAACGACACAGAGAACGAGGCTTGAGAATATAAAAATAAGCAGAGAAGAGATTGCAGTGGGCAAAGGGACACACTAGGAAGAGGGTGGTTAGGGGTAAAGGTGGTTGTAGGGGAAAGCCCAGGGGAGGCCAGGAGCCAGCAACTGAGACTTGGAATCAGTTCAACTGGAAGAAAGGGCCTCAGGGCTAGATGCAGGAGACAGTGGCAATAGAGAACACAGAAAGGACCCACTCAAGGGTTCCTTACAGGTCTTCAGACTCCCAAGGAACACAGTAGACAACCACTGCAGTCTCCACAGTTGACTTCATGGAAGCATAAGGTTGGGGAAGGAGGAGTAGATTACCTTGCTATCTAGTTTCTTCATCGTCACCAGATCCAAGGACTTGAGGGAGTGGCCAGTGGGCGTGATGAAGTAGAGGCACACATGGATCCGCGTGTCATGGTAGTCAAAGAGTGAGCGGCGGATCTTCAGCTCCTCCTGCAGATAGTTTTCAAACTGCGCATCGATGTAGTCGACTATGGGCCTGTAACTACAAACAGCTCCATCACTCAGGAGGCAGGCAGCAGGGCAGAAGGGACTCAGCGTGGAGCCACACTGCCCCCAACAGCTCCAGCCTGGGGATCCCTGTCTGAGTATAGGTTGCCCCTTGTCCTGACCCTCTGAGGGGTCCTCAAGAACCTCAAGTATTTCCTGAGAGGCCCCCTGGCCCCTGAGCAAAGGGGTTGGAGTAAAGAGTGATGGACACAGTGTTAAAGCTGAAGCCTGCATGGGTAGGGCGGGACGAGACTGGACGGGGCTGCCCTTCCCTCCTCTTGCCTTTCATCCTTATTGATCTGGTCGCCAAAGCCCACGGCGTCCACAATGGTCAGCTTGAGGTGCACATTACTCTCTTGGAGGTTGTAGGTCTGGGGCCGCAGGCGCACACACTCCTCATGGTGACTGGCTTCCTCAGTCTCAAAGGTGGTGTTGAAGAGCGTGTTCATCAGTGTGGACTTGCCGACGCCAGTCTCCCCTGGGGAGGAGGGCAGGAAGTGAAGGGGAGGAGAGAAGTGTCCAAGGCTGGAACTGGCATGTCCCCTAACTCAAACTTCAGATAAGAAAGAGGACACAGGCCTCCCATTCCAGACTTCCCTGTTCCCATCCCCAGGAACCATCTCTTCTCAGTGGCTATGAAATAATGGGTTGGAGGAGCTGGGGAAACAACACAATGGTTATGCAAAAGACTTTCATGCCTGAGACTCTGAGGTCCCATGTTCAATTCCCAGCACTACCATAAGTCAGAGCTGAGAAGTGCTTTGTTTTTCTTTGTATCCTTCTCTCTATCTCTCCCTCATTAAAGTAAATAAATGACTTTCTTTTCCTTTTTTTGCCTCCAGGGTTATTGCTGGGGCTCGGTGCCTGCACCACGAATCCACTGCTCCTGGAAGCTACTTTTTTCCTTTTGTTGCCCTAATTGTTTTATCATTGTTGTGGTTATTATTGTTGTTATTGATGTCACTGTTGGATAGGACAGAGAAAAATTGAGAGAGATGAGGAAGACAGAGAGAGGAAGAGAAAGATAGACACCTACAGACCTGCTTCATCACTTGTGAAGCAACTACCCTGCAGGTGGGAAGCCAGGGGCTCAAACTGGGATCTTTACACCAGTCTTTGGACTTCATGCCATGTGCGCTTAACCCGCTGCGCTACCAACCGACCCCCCTTTTTTTCTTTTAAGTATTTATTTATTCATGAGAAACATAGGAGGAGAGAAAGAACCAGCCATCACTCTGGTACATGTGCTGCCAGGGGTCAAACTCAGGACCTCATGCTTAACAGTCTAGTGCCTTAGCCACTGCGCCACCTCCTGGACCACCTTTTTTTCTTTTTTAATGTAACAGTGTGTGGGAGAAAAATCCAAAAGGCTAGCTGGGGACAGGTGTGGCTCTGAAAGACTCCCCAAGGGAGTGGGGAAGTGGCAGAGCCAGGCCTCTGGAGAAAGACACCTCCGGTGGCCACAGTGGAACCTGGACACCTGATACACAGTCTGCACCTAACACACACCATCCCTCCAGTGCCAGTCTGAAGCCACCAGTGCTGTGTCCCATCAGCTCTAGGATTTAACTGGTAGAGACCTGGGAGAGGTTCTCCCAAGGGGTACACACAGCCCAATGATGCCATAACTGAAGCACCCATGGAGGGGCAGACAGAGCTCTTTATGCCCTTCTGACAGTCACAGTCCTAGGCACACAGACCCTCCTAGATTCCTCCCCCATCTGTATTTGTTGAGGTGGAGATCTTACTACGTGATGGCATTGTGCTGCAGGGAGAGTCTTTTTTACCATAGTGCCTTTGACACACAGTAGGAACAAGGAGACTTTTAACAAATAAATCTAAAACTCTGTGATAAACAGTTTAGCTTTCACGCACTTTTGAGTATTTAATTCTGTTTATATACTCTCCAGCGACAACTCTGAGTTAAGCCCTGGTCCCAATCCTGTTCAGACTCCAACCAAGGCCTCATATTGCCCCCTCTCCCCTAACCCCAAACTGTCTCTGCCATGGAGGCTCCCCTGTAGCCTGACAGATGATGGGACAGCAGCACTGCGCCTTGTCTCCCAGAAGGCACTGGCCCATCCTCCGGCTGAGAGTGCCATGGTCCACAGCCAAGGCTATGATACTCACCCACACAGAGGATGTTGAAGCTGAAACCCTGAGTGACCGACTTGCTCACCAGCTGATCAGGGAGGCTGTCAAATCCCACATGGCCACCCAAGGAGAGGCTTCGGGGCTCTGGTTCTGCATTCTGCCAGGAAAGAAACAAAAAAGAGGCAGTGAGCCCACCAGGAAGAGGGGCCAGGCAAAGGGAGGCTAAACTTGAATCAGCTTTGAATTCCCAACAAATCTCAGGACACAACTTAAGTGCAAGAAAGTTCTACTTCCAGACTAAGTTTCTCAATGGGGCTCTGGGCCCCTGAATCCATCTTTTACCTATGGCCACATCTCACCTAAGCTCCATCAGGGGTCTACCCCATCGGGCTGAGATCACAGCCTTCCATATGCACTCCTTGTTCCTCGCCTCCTCAATCATGGAAAGTTTATGTGACCCCTTCTGATTCCCAGGGCATTGTGACTCTGGAGTCTCCTCCCTCCTGCCTTAGATATGTTCTCTGGGGATCCCCAGGCTCAGGCTCATGCCACCCTCCCACTCCCACCCCAGCCCCAGTTGTTTACACAGAGGATTCCCGATGAGAACATGGAGGCCCAGCCCTAGTAGAGAAGCCAGCAGCAGGTCCCAAGTGAGCTGGGGTCACTGCACTATAAAAAGAAGCCACCAGGACCCAAAGACAAGGCTCAGAATCAGACTAATTTGTGTGGATGTTTTCTCTGGATTCCCTGGGGACAGGGGTAAAATGTTTTCCTCTGAGGACCAGTTCCCAGGCTCCGCCTTCTTGGAGCTGGCCCCTCTGAAGGGCAGGCTTCCACCTTGTGTGGAAACATGTCTCCTCCACTCTCAGCCCCTTGCCCTGGCTACTAGCTAGAGAGAAAGATCAGGAAAGGGCTGCTGGAGCAGGGGTTTCATCCTGGCCAACGTGCCCAGAGCTTCAAAGGGTAAAGGCAGTTTCAGGAGCTATCAATCAGGACAGTGGCCATCCTGTGCAAATGTAGGCACAGGCAGAGGACAGAAGGAACTGCAGAGCTGGCTCCATGCCCTCCTGCAGATGTCCCTCCTCAGTTCCCAAGCTTCTGCAGCTGCAGCCTGCTGCCTCAGTCACCCCCCCACCACCACCCACCTCCCCACACACACAAGCAGAGTCCATTGGTACTAAAATCCGACCTTCCCTTTTCTCCCTTTCTTCCCCATCCACACCCCTCAACACTCAGGCACTGTGGTCCTGCATTGATGACTCCCAAGTAAAGGTGTTAGCTGGCATCACAGCTCTGGGCAAAGACACTATATTCCTTCAAACAAATCGGATGGCCCCTAGACTGACTCTCTTTAGTGACCACCTCTCAGCCACTGGAGCCTCTGTTCTCAAGGCTGACCTTTGCTCCCATTCTCTGCTCCAGAGGGGATCATGTTACATCTCTCTATTCAGGCCAGCTCCCCCCCACACACACTTATGTTTACACCTCAGGACTGTAAACATAAGAGACTACAGAGGCAGCTTCCTCTCACCTCTGCCCCCATCAAAAATAGTAAATGAAGCATAGGATGTGCTAGGTCAGGTCCAAGCCCCTGGCCTTGGAATTCCAGGCCCTTCAGGGTCTGAGGCCTTTGTCACAGGCTCAACTGCTATGTGTACAAACCAGGCTTCAGTCCAGCCCCCAATACATTGAAAGAAGCTTTAGTGCTGTGGTCTCTCTCTGCCTCTTTGTGTCTATCTAAAAATAAATAAACACCAGCTTGAAGGAGGGAGAAAAAGCATGCACATACACTATCCACTGTGCCACCTCTTCGGTTTCAGGTGGTCAGGCCCACACCCCCCATCCCAGTGGTCCTCGTGCTAGACAGCAGTGTCATTTACATAGGATCGGGGCATCTGCCCACCTTACACAGAGCTTCATTATTTAGCTCCTGTTCCACCTGCTCCTGGCAGCTTGCAGATCAAATGGAGGACAGAGCAGTCAGTCTAGAGCTTTCCTCTCTCTCTCTCTTTCATTTTAGACAAGACTGAAAATCTCTAGAATTTCAAGCGTGCTGTGCTTGCAGAGAGGGCTATGTGTTTATTCATCCTCTCCTTCCAAGGGTGACACAATCAGGATGCAATCCAATATCCTGTAGTCTGCCGCCAAAACCCACCCAGTCAGCTGTGTCTGGAAACCATGCGGGTGTGTACACACACACACACACACACACACACACACACACACACACACACACAGAGAGAGAGAACTAGCACAGAAACAGAGGCGGCCATCCTATTCCTATGCTTACCCTGCTTTCTTGCCTTTCCAAAGACTTGGGGGGTGGAGGTCAATAAACCTACCTATACACACTCAGCAAGCCCCACCTGCCTTCTCTCACAGCTCAGCTTTCACTGGTGAATTGTCTGGAGTACAGGGATGTTTTCACCCCAAGCCTGTTGCCAAGTTGCACCCTTTCACTTCAGAAGCCATCAATCTAGGGCTATTGTTGTCAGCTCAGAAGCCTCAGGGACCACAGCATGTCAATCCCCATGGCATGCAGACACACACACACACACACACACACACACACACACGAATGGCCAGTGTCATTCTTGGGTCTCAGGAGGCTGATCTGGCCTCCTGGCTCTGCTGAGGGGTGACTCTCACTATCGCCAGCCTCTCTGACCTATATATGGCATCATTGGCATGTGGTCCAAGGTGCACCACTTGCTCCAAGATGCCCATCCCAGGTGTCTCTGCTGGTCTGTATGGGGTGCCTACCAAGGAGGAGCCAACTGCCTCTAAAGCATCACTGGTATGTCTGAGCTACCACAACTCAGAAAGTAACTCAAGTTTCCTACTGGCTTATTCAATTTCATGAATAAGACCACTGGCCCAGGGTGGGGGTAGATAGCATAATGGTTATGCAAAGAGACTCTCATTCCTGAGGCCCCAAAGGCCCAGATCCAATCTCCCGCACCACCATAAGCCAGAGCTGAGCAGTGCTTGGTACAAAAAACAAACAAACAAAAACAACAACAACACAGCTCCAACTCCCAGATAGGTCCTGAGCCATCAGCATTATTCCATAATTGGTTCAGATAAGGCAAGTGTCCCGGGTTGAGTCTTTATGGCCATCCTGTGACCATAAAGGGAACAAGCCTCAGGCTAAATTCAGAGAAGATGCCAGAGTCAAGAAAAATCACAGAAAGGGAGAACCAGTGTCTGCTCTGCTTCTGGGCTCTTTCCACTCTAGTTGTAAATCCTCTTTACAGCTTAAGCTAGTTGAGTAAGGCTATCTATCACCTGTAACCAGAAGCATCTTGGCTGCTACAGAGGGACAGGAAAAGCAAAGACCGCAAGGACAGGGAAGAAAACTGTGAAAAGTCAAATGTGTCAGTGTACGCAGCCAAAGGGAGGAATGGGTATCAAATGATGACATCAACACTCACTGAGGACCACCCTGTATGCACTAAGCCAGTGATTACATACAGACTCCTACAGAGTCCTTCCCATCCCGTGGGGCAGACACCATTGCTATGCCCACACAGGCAAGGTGATAGAGGTACACAGAAGCTGGAAAACTTATCAGGGCAGAGCAGGAATTTGAGAGCAGCCAAGTCTTGGCCCCAAACCACTCTAACATACTGCCTCTCCTACTCTTGCAAGACTCCCTACTCATTCAGACTGTCACTCAACACACTCTCACTGGGCATACTGGCTGGGTGCCGGGCACTGGGACAGCTGCCAGTGAAGATGAGGACACTAGATTCTTGACCTTATGGGGTTGAGACTAATTCAGACTAAACTCAAGTGGCTGTAGAGGCCAGGCTTGGTAAGGTAAATGGGGGGAGGGGGAGCAGGCGTGGTGACAAGGACAGCAATCAATAATAGTTATCAAGTGCTTGTCACACATGGCTCTCATTTAATCTCTTAGCCCACACATCAATCCTATGAAGTAGGCTGTCATATTATCTCCACTGTATACATTAGACAACTGAGGCAGCTGGAGAATAACCTACCCAGACCATGCCCAACACTGCTTGGGAGACTGAAGTCAGGATCTGAAAGGAGACAATGCAATGGCAAAACCCACGCTGCCACAACATCACTTCACTGCCTGCTGGAAAGACCTGCTGATCTGGCAAAGTGTGGGGTCCCCCAGGGCTAGGTGGGGATGATGAGGAACTGCCGAGGCTGTGTTCAACCCACAGTTCTGTTCTGCACCTCCAGCCAACTGTGGGAATGCAACTCTTCTATTTTTCCAGAGAATCCAGAAACCTAGATCTTTATGTGAACATTTTTTTCATGTTAAGGTTGGAAAGTGATGCCAAATGAGAGTACCAGGAGAAACCCAAGACAGCATGTCTGGAAACTGAACCTGACTCACAGCCTGGCAATCCCAGGTCTGGTGAGAAGAAGAACTAGAAGGACAACACAGACGTCTCCATTCTTGGGGCATGGAGCCCAGAGTGTGGCTGCTCCTTGGGAAGAGCCTCCAAGCTTAACTTGGACCTGGTGAGGTAGACCAGCTGCTTCTGGCACTTTACACACACACACACACACACACACACACACACACACACACATACACACACACACACACATCCAGCTCCCAGGGGTGCTGGGGGGGGGGGGCACGTCTACTGTCCTCAAAGCTCCAGGGTAGAGAGCTGGCAGCTCTGAGTGCCACATGCACAATGGGAACTCCACAGGACTATTATCCTCTCTCTAATCACTAACAAGCTTTTGGGTACTAGGCCAGGCCCCTGGCTTTTTGTGTGATCATTTCTTTGGCACATCAAAAGACAATAAGCAAAATAATAACTGTTCAGGCCTGCTGTGTGCTCTATGTCCAGCTGTCCAGAACAAAGTAGAGAATGACATTTTGTTATGCAGCCCAGTGGATAACTAGGACATCCTTTCCACAACCAGGAAATGCTGTCTGGGCCTTGTCGAGCAGCCTGAACAGCCAGCCAAGAGAGGCTGTCCCTTTTACCAAGAAGAGAGGTAGGGTTTAGGGGAGAAACCATGTCTCACAGCTTGCCCACACAAAAAACAGGCTTCTAGCCAGAAATAATTGGAATCTGCTAAATGTCTGAACCAGATGAGCCAGGGAGGCTGTGAGTGAATAAAGGCCACTGACATCAAACCTCCCAAACTAAGTCTGTTGTTGGGTTGGGAGCAGAGGGGATGCACTATCATGAGTATATAGCTTCTAAGTCTTGGGGCAAGAGCAGTCCCTGTCCCCAGAACCTGCACAGAACTCTCTTCTCCTCTTTTAAAAATGTTACTATTTATTTATCATTGGGTAGAGGCAGAGAGGAATTGAGGGGGGAGACAGAGAAGGAGAGACACCTGCAGCCAAGCTCCACCTCTCGTGAAGCTTTTCCCCTGCAGGTGGGGATCAGGGACTTGAACCTGCAACCTGGCGCACTGCACTGTGTGCGCTTAACCAGGTGTGCCACCGCCTGGCCCCCAGAACTCTCTTCTCCTATTAGGCTTCCTCACACAGTACCCACTTGCCTGAGCACCCTGCTAGGCAGACAGGAAGCCCACTCCCCAGGAGAGTTCCAACCCTGGGAGGTCCCATTAAGTCACTGAGCAATGGACTCAGGAGTCATTGTGTCACTGGGAGCTTTCTCCGCCCATGCTCCTGGCACAAACCACCCTACCCCCAACTGTAGCTAGTCTAAGAACCCAGGTCTTTAAATAGCCAGAGCAGAGGCCTCTGGTCACAACCCATGGTCATAGTACAACTGTCCTTGAGTCGGAGAGGAATCCTAGGAATTTTCCCAGGAAAGGCTTAGGCTCTGGTCCCAGGATTCCACAGCAAGCTTCTAAGCCCAGGTCAGGGATCACGGGAAATAACCAAAGAGATATGTGTGGGAGGGTAGGGGTGGGAGTGCTGCTCCCCAGTGCCAGAAGGGAAAAGCAGAAGCTGGATATACCTGTCCCAAAGAGACACCTGGGAGCCAAAGAGTTTCTGTCCTATGGGGGTGGCTGAAACCTAAGGAGAAGACAGAAGCAGGGATCAAACACAGTGTCAGCAAAGTGGCAAATGAAGTAATAATGGCAAGATGGTAGCTGGGCCCAGGAGAAGGCCACTAGTGACTCTTACATACCAGTCACTCCTCAAGACCACTCAGGCCCAATCCCCAATGTTCCATTATCTATCCTTCTCCCTTCCTTTCTTCCTCCTCCTCCTCCTCTTCCTCCCGTCCGTCCCTTCCTTCCTCTCTTTTTTCCTTCCTCTATTTCCTACACACTGCTCAGCTCTGGCTAAAGATATGAAAGTCTTTTATTCACATAACTATTATGCTGTTCTACTCATCCAACCCCTGCCCCTCCATTTTCTTTACTTTCCTGTCCCACTAAAAGGTACCTTCCTCTTTTTTTCTGTACATAGACAGCCAGGACAGCATCTAGCTTAGTGATCTGAGGTGGCTTGCTTCATGTTTCTGTCAAAATCTAGGAAACTAAGAGCATAGTTACTGGGCTCTGAGTTGACCGATCCCACCCCAAACCCAGGGCACATACACACTTGAGGAATTGTTGCATGACCTGAGAAGGTCCCTCCAACCACAGAGCAAAGGGACCCTGCCTGGAAAGAAATGGAATTTAAGGTGTTCATATTTTTCCTCTTGGCTCAGGGACTGACAGCAGCCCCACTGCCTTGTGGTGCGAAAGCCACAAGTGATTTCAACATCACTGGAAGGAGTTGGTCTTTATTACTGCTGTTTTTGTTGTTTTCTTTTTTTTTTAATTTATTATTTTATTTTATTTATTTTTTAATTTCTTTATTGGGGAATTAATGTTTTACATTCAACATGTTGGTTTATTTTCTAACTAGGAAAAAAAAAATAAAGACCTAAGTTCTTCCCCATTATACATCGCCAATTGACCAATAAGAACGCGTTTGGCAAAGGACAGCCCCTCAACATTAAGTTGGAGGACTCAAAGAGCAGGACCAACAGCTTGAAAGCTGTCAGGAAGGAGCTGCTTGTTGCTGGCTTTGAAAGTGACTGGGATCCATCTAGATTCAGTCGGCTAGGAAGGATCGTCAGTTTCCCCAATGAATGGGTACTCATGGGATGCACCACGGGAAGGTCGATCCAATGCATCAATCATCCCATTATACATGATACTAGGGATCAAACCCAGTATTTGTGCATGCCAGGCACATACTCTACTCTGAGCCATCTTCTTGGCACTAAGGTGGCCTTTATTCCACAGTGAATACGGCCCCTCTCCTTATAAAGGGCAATGTGCCACTGTCCCTCTCTCTCAGCCTGAAGATGAATGCCAGTGCTGGGGCACTCACGTGAGTCAGCACTGCTACCCTTCTCTGCCACCTATCCCGTTCACCCTGGCACCAGGAAGAGCATCAGGCTTGCACCCAGCTCCACAGTCATGTATGCTGAGTAGACTTGTATCCATACCAACAGTTCCTCCACAGCAGCAGAACCCAGGAGGCCCTAGCTATGGCAGTCCCTCTGAAAGCAGTCAGCTCCTATGATCTAAAATGACCTTATTCTCTCTTCCCTGTTCCCTCTCCTTAAAGTGGCACCCAGGATAGGGGCCAAGAACCACCCAGAAGTCATGTGTTTGTGTTTCGAAGAGGAAGATATCCACTGTGCAGCAAGAACACCCAGGGCCCATGCAAGTTCGCTGAGTGGTTGGTTCCCTGCCCTGCCTTCCATCACCTCATGTAGCAGGGGTTCCTTACATGAGCCCTGAGGATGCACTTGGTTGCAGCAAAGAAGATCCCAGTTCTATTACAATGGCATGCTAGTCACAGGAGGAGTCCTTTCCTCAAGCAGATGGGTCTCTCTCCTGCCTGTACAGCTTCTGGAAACTCCGCATGTTAGGGGCCATACCAGGCAACCCTGGGACCCCAGCTGACAGCACAGAGTCAGAAAGGCAGGGAATGCACAGAAGCCAGCATGCCCTTAGGACCTCTACTCTGTCATCCTGCAGCTGCCTGCTTCTGGTGGCTGAACTTAAACCACAGACATTTGTGGTAGTTACTGACCCAAATATGTGCCACCACCTAGTTCATACGAGGGATCAAAACTCAGAAGGCTCCACTCTGCCATCTCAAGGGGTAGGTGCTCAGATGCCAAGGTTGGGTTTTGAGTTGACACGTGTCAGCAACCAGAGTCTGTATCCTCACTCCATAACGGGCTACTGGCCTCAACCAAATGACAGGCACAAAAGAATCTAGCATCTTCCCTGTCATCCAAAGCTTTCGATAGTCCACACTGTCCACTCCCATTTCACTGGTATTGTGGTCAGTCTTGAGGACTCTGTTGCTCCTCTGACTAGTCCCTTAGTGTATGCTCCCTAGAATCACCAATACCTTTCCACCAGCCTCCCTGCTCTGGCCGCTTCCAATCAGGATCCCAGATAGACCTTCCTACAGTGAGCACACACAGCATGGCATGATGCCTGATGCCCATGAGGAGGTGGGGCAGGGAAGACGTGGGTAAGACGTGTTCAGGGGAACAAGGTAGAGCTGCAGCTTTGTAGGCAGTGCTCACTGATGAGCCCCAGACACTGAGTGCCTCACAGACATCGCTTGCTCAGCTCTCATTTTTCCCACAGAATGGCTGGGAAAGGAGGTAACTGGCCATATTTATAAGAAAGGGAGATTCACTGTGTGACAGAGTCTTATGGGTGGGAGAACTGCCTCCCACATCTCTCCCCATCAGCTTTTGCTCAGGAGAGGTTAGGCACTCTCACGATAGCCTGCTTCTTGGGGAAGTGTCAAGATTACAAGGGTGACAACAGAAGTGACAGATGGTGCTCAGGATACAGCAGAGATAGGGAAGGTACTGACTAGCTGGGAGGAATGCCAAGCATGAGGCTGCCATTCTGCATGTTCCCCCCATCCCAGCACTCCATACCTCCACTTCTCCCCCCACCCTAGAAGCTCCCTCATCCTGGAATTTTTACCCTGACCCATGAGATTCTGACAAGAGAAATATAGGGAATAATCCTCTTGGGTAGGATGAGGTGACTCCCAGAACTCAGGATCTATTAAGGAGAGACAGAGCAATATGGTCATGAGTCAGTAGGTGCAGTAAGTGGAGCCCTGGATTTGCAGGCTTTACAGAGGCCAGATGCACTGGTTCTCTCTCCCTCCATATCTCTTTTCTTCTCCCTTGTAAATAAATACATAAATATTAAGGAAAAAGAAGAAGAGAGAGTACACAGAGTGGTGATACACTGGAAGAGAGTACACAATATTATGTATAAGGACCTAGGGGCAAGTCCCTAGTGCCCATCTGCAAAGGAGATGTTTCATGGCAGTGGAAAAGTCCTGCAGGTGTCTCTCCTCTTTCTTTCTTTCTTTTTTTTTTTTTAATATTTTTATTATAGAGACATAAAGGAACTGAGGGGGAAGGGAGGGGAAATGGAAAGGGAGAGAGACAGCCCTGCTTCACCACCTGTGAAGCTTTCCCGTTGCAGGTGGACTAGGGGTTTGAACCTAGGTCCTTGCACACCATAATGTATGCACTTAATCAAGTGTGCCACTGCCTGGCCCCTCTTTCTCTTTCTCCATCTATCCCTCACCTCTATTTATCTGTCTCTCACCCTGTATAAAAATAAAATAAAATAAAATAAAATGTTGGCCAGGCACAGTAAAATCATGCAGGCACTGAGCCTCGGCGATATGCCTGGTAGCAAAACAAGGATAAAAAAAAAAAATCAGACAAAATTCTGGCTATTCAAAGAAGGTCAGAGACATCACTCTCCCAGAGGGCTGACCCAGACATGTGCACCCAGGTTATGTTCACCCTCTCCTTATGGATGATCCAGAGTTGATCAGAGCCTAGCCAGAATGAAAAGGCTGCAAGGTCTGTCGTGTTTGCTTAACGCTATGTGAGGACTAGGAACCCAGCACACATTGATCTCAAAGTCTAACTCTATATCCTCGTCTAGGCTGGGGCAGTCCCCAGCCCCTCCTGGGCTGGTCTGACTATGGAATAGCTAGAAAGGCAAAGTAGACATGCCACAGCTTTATCAGATTGGAGCCTCAAAGCCACTGCTTACCACCAAAGTCAACCTAAAGGCTGGCACCTAAGCATATCTCTAGACATGCCACAGACTACAATTAACCTTTCACGGAGCCTTTGAAGATTATCAAAGAGTATGGTAGTGCTATTTTGTAAAAGACAAAAGAAGAAATGATTTTCCCAGGATGACAAGTCAGGATTGTAGACTGGAGTCCAGACTCCTAAATTTGGGCCAAACTCCACCCAAGGTCTCCACCCAAATTCAACCCAGTCCAAGTCCTCCCAGGAGTTTGACAGCCTAGAGGGTGTGGAGGGCATAGAAGGCATCCATCCATTTCAGCTTAAACTGGCACAGTGACCAAGACTCAAATCTCAGGCTCCACATCTTCACCTGAGTCAGGCCCCTCTCTGTGCAGTGGCCCACAATGGGAATAAATCCCCAAATCCTCACAGCAGTGGTCTGAGAACAAAGAGGGAAGTAGAAGGGAAGGGAGGATCTTTTTCCCTTGAGGACAATCTCTGGACAGGCAGTTATGGGAGCCCTCAGGGAGGGTGCCATGTAAGGGGGCAAGTACACTCTACTACCTTCTCACACAGATGCCCAGTATTAGCACTCACAGGGAGATCCTGTGTCATTTGTAGTGTGCTTACTATGTCCCACACACTGCTTTGTGGACCTCACCTGCCTCCTCTCACTAAATCCTCACTATAACCCTATGAGAGACCCTATATTTTCTCTTTTCTCCCATAATACAGATGAGAGCACTGGTGGGGTTAAATCACTTGCCCAAAGTCACAAGGCCAACACACAGTTCTGCAGGGTTCGTAGCAGACAGTTTGGTTCTGGTTATTCTACATACCAGAGTATGTACAGATCTCGCAAGACCAACTATTGGAGCAACCTCTCGCCCAGACAGACCAGACTCAGACATAACTTTCTGGTCAACTGGACACCAAAAATGTACACAAATGTGCACGCAAAAATGTTCATGTGCTCAAAGGTCTCTTGCTCTTCAGCTAATCAGCAGTTTGGTAAGGATTCTGGTACTGCCCTCCCTAGGTACATTAATTCCAATTTACAAAGCAGGGTGAAGTGAGCTTCTGATTCACTCCACTTCTGAATGTGCTCTTCCTATATTTAAATATACTTACTTCATTGGCACACAGTCCCCTCCCCAACGGGAATGAAACATCACAGTCTAGAAATTACAAAACCCAGGACTCCCACTTTAGTAATGCACATGTCCAAAGTAGATGAACAAATGTATTTTCAGATTAAAGGGGAAATTTATATATATAAATTCGGATGACAGTATTTATAGCATGGATTACATAAGTTCTAGCTCCTTTATTTAGCCCCAGAACCAATTCCTTATCGGTCACAAATTCAGCAGCTCCCCCATCCCACCCCACCCTCCCCCAACAGCCCTAAGTCCTCCCTCCCCCTCCACCCAGCCCATCAGAGCCTCATATTCTGGCAAGAGGACACAGCTTCCTTCACTGTCACAGTCCAGGCTCTCAGACACACCCAGACCCAGCCTTAGACACCAGGGGACAAAAAGACACAATCCTCAAAAGCCGCTTGCCTCCCCTTCTCTCAGTGAACTGTAAAAATCTTTAAGAAGTTGGCGATTGGCTGGCTCAAGCCCAGAGAGACCCCTGCAGGGACCACCAGAGACGTTAGCAGCCCTGCAGAAGGCACTCCCCCGGACTGGGGCCCAAACAAACATCCATGGGGCTGAATCTGGAATCGCTCCAGTTCCTGGGGAATAAGTGGCCTCAGATTTGACCACTGAGGTCAGACCTGCCTGGAGTTGCACCTAGGATTCGGGAGCTTGGGTGTAAAAAGGAGGGAAGAGGAGAGAGTGAAGAATAAGGGGGAGGGAGGTGGAACGCAAAGGAAAAGCAACTTCAGGTCTCCTGGAGCTCATTTGAGAGGGGGAAGGATGGACTCCTCGGATTCCTGGGGCCTCACCAGTTGTGTCCATACAACAGCACACCTGCATGGCTAGGTATCTCTCCCACCCTGCAGAATTGCGCTGGGAGATCTGTAACATCCCGAATTCCCTCCTCAGGGGCCCTGGATATGGAACTCCTACCTGGCTAGAGTCCGGCAGCTATTAATTTGCTCCTTCCTGAGAAAGGGGTCTGCCTGTCCTGTGCCCCGGGGGGCGACCTCACCAGCCTCCGGACCAGGCGCCCCAGCCTGGCGCCCCGGCCCCCCCTGGCTGAAGCTGCCAAGAGCTCTTCCAGGGTCTCCCAGCCGGTCAGGCGTCGAGGCCCGGCCCGGGCGCTGACAGGCGGGTCGCCCCAGCCCCCTCCCCGCGCCCCGAGCCCTGCGCCCCCCACCCCGCGCGTCGCGGCCCGGCGGGGCCCTCACCGAGACGCGCTCCAGCTCCGTGGCCGCCATGGCGAGCTCCGCACCGGGCGGGCGGGCAGGGCGAGCGCCGGGGACAGGCCGGCTGCGGGACGCGCTCCTCCCCGGCAGCTGTGGCTGAATGGATCCAATATGGCCACTTCCTGGAAACTCCCCTTGGCGGCGGCGGCGGGAGAAGCCGTGGAGCTGCCCCCGCCCCCGCCCGTGGGACCGGCCTCCCCGCCCGGCCCGGCCACGAGCGCAGCCCGAGCCCCGCCGCTGGGACGGCCGGGGGTCTCCGCTGCGAGGCAGGAGGTGCCAGCTGCGGGGGCTGCTGGGACTTGTAGTCCGCAAATTGGGGGGGGGCCTGGAGACCAGGTCCTGGGGGGGAGCAGATGTCGGCCTGCCGCGTGTCCCTGGGACGCTAGGGAATAGCTGGGGGTGGGGGTGAGTAGGGGTCACGGACCCGTACCCCAGGAAGCCCGTCCTGTGAAGAGGAGAGTGGGGTGCTGCATGCGCCCTGTTAGGTCTCCCTCGTCCAGTCGCCTCCACCCCGTCGGAGCCTGCAATTGCTCTGGAAACACTGGCCAGCGTATCCACTGGGCATGCAGCTCGTCCGGTCCAGGAGAGGCCACTCAGCCTCGTGTGCGGGCGCCCAGGGCCCCACCTGATGCTCTGGTCGGAGCCAGGGCGGGACCTAGGGAGGGGACCCGCGCGTCTGGCCGGGCGGCCTTCCCTGGCAGGAGACCAGCCCTCAGTGCCTTGCGCAATGAAAGAATGAAAGCGCAGGATTCTAGAGTGTGTGTGTGTGTGGGGGGGGGGGGGGGATGCGGGGGTAGGCAGTGCAGATCTCAACGTTCAAGGCATGACATTGTAATTGATCATCACTCAGCCTTCCCTCGAAGGCTTGGGTTTATGTCTTAATGGAATCTAGCCTCTCTGCAAAGAGGATTTGGGGCTCTCCCATACATTCTGATAATCTTACTAATGAAAACGTGCACAAAAACTAATGAAAACGTGCACAAAAACTCAGAAACTAACACCTCTACGCAAGCTACAGGCCCCAGGGTCTCTGATCCTTTTCACCCACTGCATATAACATCCAGTTTTCCTGAATTTCCTGAAACTCTGCTTTTCTTTTTTTTAATTTTCCCTCTGCTCTCTGGAAATCAGGCAAAGTTTGCCTTCTCCTCCTTCAGTGGTCTCATCCTAAGTGAATCCACCACCCTCCACACCTCCCTCTACTTGTAGTATCTTCCTAAGAAACAATGTGACCTGTCCTTCCTACTCAGAAACTTATGCTGGGTGGAGGTCCTAAACACTTATCAAAACTTGACACAACTGACTTTAAAAGGAGCCTCCTCCCTGCCCTTCCACTGGTCTTTAGGCAGTTGCCCTCATCTGGACTGGCTTCCCTCTACCTCCCTCCCCTCCCAGGCAAATGCTGCATGTCCCTATAATGCACTGACATCTGGCTGGGCCTTTCTGACTCAATATTTTCATGTCCCTCTCTCTAACATGATTTTTTCCCTTTGTTTCCTTTTGTTTTTTTGGTCCTCTCCGGGGCTTCACTGCCCCAGGCTGAATTTTTCAGATAGAAAGAGCAACACAAACAGAAACCATAGCACTGAAGCTTCCTTCAGTGTAGTGGGGGCTGTGTTCCAGCCTGACTTCTGCACATGTTAGGGAACTATTCTATCTAAGGGAGCTATTCTGCCCACCTTCATGCTGATGATATATACATGTGATATTGTAGTTTCCTATAAGAACTGGGCACACTGTGAGGGGCCAGGCAGTAGCACAGCCAGTTAAGTGCCCATGGCACAAAGTGCAAGGAATGGCATAAAGATCCCAGTTCAAGACTCCCTACCTGTGGGGGTCACCTCAGCAGTAAAGCAGGTCTGAGGTGTCCTTCTCTCCCTCTCTCTGTCTTCCCCTCCTCTTTTAATTTCTCTCTGTCCTATCCAACAACAACAATAACAAAGGCAACAAAATGGAAAAAAAATAAATAGCCGCCAGGAGCAGTGGATTCATAGTGCAGGCACCGGGCCACAGCAATAACCCTGGAGGCGAAAGAAAGAAAGAAAGAAAGAAAGAAAGAAAGAAAGAAAGAAAGAAAGAAAGAGGACATATTGTAGCTAAGGGAGCTGAACCTATGCAAGCACTTTCAGTTGGATTCCCACCTCCTTCCCTTGCTAATGGGTTTCTTTTTTCCTTTGTTGTCATAGCTTCACTGCTCCAGGTCAACTATTTTTTTTCCCCAGATAGAAACAGAGACAGAGGGAGAATGTATACTTACTTTCCAAATTCCATATTTCTTCTTATCTCCTTCTCTTTTTTCACTTCTACCTCTCCCACTTCCTCCTTTTCTCCCCCTCCTTTTCCTCCTACTTTTTTTTCTCCACTGGGCTCCCTCCTCCCCTTCCTCTTCTTCATGTTTATTCTCTAATGCTGGTGGTTCAGAACTATTTGGAAATAAAGTTGCCTATGGGGAGGCACATAGGTTAACATAACACTTATTTCTTTCTTTTTAAAAAATAATTTTATTTATTTATGACTTATTGGGTAGAAACAGAAAGAAATTGAGAGAGGAGGTAATGGAAACATTGGCAGCACTGCTTCACAGCTCATAAAGTCCCCCCCCATGCCTGCAGGTGAGGACCAGGGGCTTGAACCCAGATCCTTTTGCATGGTAACATGTGCACTTAACCGGATGTGCCACTGCTGACCCTTAATAATAGTTTCTCAACACAAGGCAGTGTGATTTCTTATGATAGTATTTTCATATATTCCTTAGATACCCCCTAGGTATCTAACACACACAATGATCCCTAAACAACATAACTATATTAGAATGCTATGTTGCATATAGGGGAAAGTTTCTACAGAAGTCCTCAGAGCTTTTGAGGAAACTGAACACATTGTCACTGTCAGAAAGATAATGGAATATTCAGTTCTTTTCACACTTAGTTGCCCATCCCTCTACCCCCACCCCCACACACATAGTATCACAATGAACAGACACATGACAGACCTCAATTTGTTTCCGACTTTTGTCTACTGGGTCTTTTTTTGTGTGTCACATAAACATTTAAAATGGTAATTTTATAATCTCTATCTGTTATTTCCTTTATGGCTTTTACCATAAAACCTCTTTTCAAAAAAAAAATCATTTTTTTTTCCAGAGCACTGCTCAGTTCTGGATTATGGTAGTACTGGGAATTCAATCTGTGAGTTCAGATTCTTAAGCATGAAAAAAAATTTGTATTATGCTATCACCCAGCTCAAATCTGTATTTTCTCTCTTTTTTTTTTTAAGTTTTTCTTGCTTTTTTTCCCTAATTTTTTATTAATAAAAAGGAAACATTGAGAAAACCAATTTTTTACTTATAAAGGAAACTTTGACAAAACCATAGGACAAGAGGGGTACAACTTCATACAATTCCCACCACCAGACCTCTGGATCCCACCCCCTCCCCTGATAGCTTTCCTATTCTTTAACCCTCTGGGATTATGGACCCAAGGTCATTGTGGGATGCAGAAGGTTGAAGGTCTGGCTTCTGTAATTGCTTCCCAAATCTGTATTTTCTTATGAAACTTTTAAACAATTTTTGTCATGTTTTGGGCTCATCAGAGATTTATTTGTGAGTGTGTAAGTCAGTTGTTTCACCTTTCTCCAATACAATACAAATAGTCTTACAGATTAAATTCTATTACATGTGTGTGGGTCTGTGGGTCACTTAGGACTAGGTTCAGCTACTTTAACAAGATAAATAGTTCTTTCTTCCTCTCATTATCCAGATAGGCAATGAGGGTGATATAATACTCTATATATATCTCTGCTGGGAAAGACCTCTCTTAACCTTAAGGCCCTATAGCGTGACATGTGCATTCCAGGCAGCAGACAGGAATGAAGGTGATAAAGAGAAAATAAGCAAACACTCTTGAATGACTCCAGAAGCTGTTATATAGCATGTCTGCTGACATCTGAGCCATTTGAACTTGGAAAAGGGGTCTTTATCATGTAATCTAGCTAAAAATTCCATAAAAAGTTAGGAGAGTAGGTGTTGGGAGGAAGCAACAATCTTTGCAAAGTTTGTTTCTAGAATATTATTTTCTAATGAGATACCTGAACTTTTACTTTTTAAAAAAATCATTCCTAGGAGGATTCATTGCTCTAAGCTGACTTTTTTTCAGATATACAGACAGGCAGAGAGAGACAGACTAAGAGAGGGGAAGATACCACAGCATGGAAGCTTCTTCCAAAGTGGTGGAGATTGGGGCACTAACCAGTATGTGTATGACAAAACAGATATTTGGCTACTTTTAAAAATTTATATAACAAGCAAGATAATAATCAGCTCCATGACACTATTCCCATTCAACCACAGAAATGATCACTATATTACATTATTACAGAAAGCTTTCTATGTGTATTTACAGATAGGAGAAAAGATCATTAAAAATGTTTTATGAGAATGGGAGTGTAGTATAGATGTTATTTTAATTAACAAGTACAAAATTTAATTTTACTTGATTTTAAAATAAGTTGAAATGAAACTGAAGGAAGAACTGGACTTCTTGACCACAAGATATATTACTTCCTATAAAATACTTCTGAGGTTAAACAAAAATTAGGGAAAAATATGAATAAGTGGGTGAGGCTAGATAGCATAATTAGTATGCAAAAAGACTCTTCTGCCTTAGGCTCTAAAGTCCCAGGTTCAGTCCCCTGCACCATCATAAGCCAGAGCTGAGCAGTGCTCTGGTTAAAGAAAGAAAGAAAGAAAGAAAGAAAGAAACCATTAAGAAGCTAGGGTTATTTTAAAATTTTATTTATTAGACAGGGATAGAGAGAAGTTGAAAAAGGAAGACAGAGAGAAAGAGAGACACCAGAGGCCAGGTGGTGGTGCACCTGTTTTAATAAATACATCACAGTGCACAAGGACCCAGGTTCAAGCCCCTGGTCCCCAGTTGCAAGGGGAAAGCTTCATGAGTGGTAGAGCAAGGCTGAAGGTGTCTCTCTCAGTCTCTCTCCCTCTCCATCTACCCCTCCCCTCTCAATTTCTCTCTCTGTCCAATAATAAATGAATAAAAATATTTTTAAAAAGAGAAAGACACCTGCATCACTGCTTTACTACTCTTGAAGCTCCCCCTCCCCACAATGGGGACTGGAAACTTCAACCCAAATCATTGTGTATGGTAGAGTTATTTTTTTAATATCTTATTTTAGTGAGAGAGAAAAATAGAGAGAGGGAGAAAGGCAAAGCAGAGCACGGCACAGCTCTGGCTTTTGATGGTGCTGGGGATTGAACCTAGGATCTCAGTGACTCAGACATAAGAGTATTTTGCATGGGGGTCAGGCGGTGGCGCAGTGGGTTAAATGCATAGTGGGTTAAATGCATGTGGTGCAAAGCACAACGACCGGCGTAAGGATCCCGGTTCGAGCCCATGGCTCCCCACCTACAAGGGAGTCGCTTCACAGGCGGTGAAGCAGGTCTGCAGGTGTCTATCTTTCTCTCTCCCTCTCTGTCTTCCCCTCCTCTCTCCATTTCTCTCTGTCCTATCCAACAATGAACAACATCAACAATGGCAATAATAATAACCACAACGAGGCTACAACAACAAGGGCAACAAAAGGGGAAAAAGATGGCCTCCAGGAGCGGTGGATTCATGGTGCAGGCACTGAGCCCAGCAATAACCCTGGAGGAAAAAAAAAAAAAAAAGAGAGTATTTTGCGTAACCATTAATTATGCTGTTACCTCAGCCAGAGTTATTTTTAATTACATATATTTTTAAAATTTTTTTCTTATCTTTATTTTATTTATCTGATAGAGACAGCCAAAAATCTAGAGGGAAGGGTGTTGATAGAGAGGGAGAGAGACAAAGAGACACTTGCAACACTGCTTCACCATTTGTACAGTTTTCCCCCTGCAGGTGGGGACCGGGGGCTCAAACCCAGATTCTTCAGCATTGTAACAGGTGCACTCAACCAAGTACACCACCACCCAGCCCCTTAATTACATATGTCAATTATTTTTCTCTCTGTGTGTCTAAGCTCATAGGCTTCTTTTCATCTCCCTTGGCCTGCCTCCTGATATTTGTCATATATTATTGCTACAATGTACAGGTTTATGATATTCATATTGCATTCTGTAAAAATATAATTGCATAATTGGTGAACATGCTAAATTTAAATGACTTCACTGCTTTCTACTGTGTGTGTGTGTGTGTGTGTGTGTGTGTGTGTGTTACCAAGGCTTCTCCATCTGCAAGTGCTTTATCTCAATTATGTTTTTATTATTATTATATAGAGACAGAAATTGAGAGGGGAGGGGAAGATAGGTAGGGAAAGAGACAGAGAGACACCTGCAGCCATACTTCACCACTTGTCAAGTGGCGCAGGCGCCGCCATGCGAGCTGCTTGACACAGTACCAGCTTCTCAGGAAGTTCAGCAATGCTGGACTCTTCAGGCCAAACTGAAACCATCTTGCCTTTTGCCATGTATAGAGCTTGGGATTAAGCTCTGTGTAGTCTTAATAATCTTTACCTATGGCCAGGCTCAGAGCCTGATCAATAACAAAAGTAATGACAAAACCTGCACTGCACTCTATAAGATTGATCATAATGGAACAAGCAATATCAGTGATGCAGAATTTTTCAGGAGACTACAAGAGGAAGAATTGTTTCCCCATTTATCTACACCACTTCCTTTAGTATTGCCTCTAAAATATAGAGAAAGATTGGTGCTTCCCACAGTGGAAGGGCCACCTTACATTGCATAATTAATAAATGGAAAGTTATGGTACCCACCTAGATTACAATAGGCCTTTTAATCTACCACCCACCACTATGCTTCCACTTCCTTATGCAGGAATAGTACACGAGAACCTAGGCCACATAGTGAGCATACACAGAAGATGGATTCCAGTTAGAGAGCTTAACTTTATGGAGAGGCTGGCCAGGTCAGCACCACCTTGGTGCCTTCTCAGTAAGAAACAAAACAAAACTCCTTGATCAAACAATGGAACAGATTTTATGAAAAATGGGCTGTTCAATTTGTTTAAAGCCCCTAGAAACATAACAAGCTTGAACTTTCTATGAATCACAGCTTCTGATGCATAGGGGCAAGAGAATGGCATAAACATACAGGTAGAAAATTAATCTTAATCAATAGGACATCTGCCTAGCACACAGGTACAGGAATAACAAAAGACATAGAAACTGCGACGTGATCTCTAGGGAGATAAGTGCCCCTGGAATGTGAATGTTCCACAAAGCAGGAGGTGTTCCCTGTCTGTGCTGTTCTTACTTGGTAATTTTTGTATTAATAATCAAAGCCTTGGTGATTTATGTATTAGTGACCAAAGCCTTGGTGATTTTTGTATTAATAATCAAAGCCTTGGTGATTTATGTATTAGTGACCAAAGCCTTGGTGATTTTGTATTGGTGACCAAAGCCTCGGTGACTTTTGTTTTAATGATCTAAACCTTATGAGACTATAAAATAAAGTTCTGCCTGAGCACAGCAGAGGTGCCTCTCTCCTGCTCTTGAAGCAGTTGATGTGTCTCTCATCTCATTCTCACTGACACCCCTCATCTTTCAGGATACCCTAATAACTTGCTGGGGCTGGCCCCTGGCAGTCAAGCTGTCCCTCTATAGGTTGGGACCAGGGGCTTAAACCTGGTTCCTTGCACACTGTAATGTGTATGTTTAACTGGGTGAACTACCATCTGGCTCCTTTATCTCAATTCTTTTTTTTTTTGTCATCACTAGGGTTCTGTGCTTACATGATTCCACTGTTCCTGGTGGACTCTACATTTATTTATTTATTTATTATTTATTTTACAAAAGGAGAGAGAGATAAGAGAGAAAGAGAGGAGAGACACAACACAGCTCCACAGCTCACATAATCTTTGTGCAGGGTTCTTGGTTGGTGACTGGGAGGGGTCCCATTTTTAAAAATTATTTATTTATTTATTATTGGATAGGACAGAGAGAAATTGAGAGGAGAGGGAGACATAAAGAGAGAAAGAGACAGAGAGATATCTGCAGCCCTACTTTACCACCTATGAAGCTTTCTCCTTGCAGGTGGGAACCAAGGGCTTGAACCTGGGTCCTTGCACACTATAATGTGTGTGCTCAACTGATGTGCCATTGCCTGCCCCTCTTTAACTAGAATTTTATTTATTCTGACTTATGAGGTGCTGGAGATTGACCCTAGGATTTCAGAGCCTCAGGCATGGAAGTCTTTTTACATAAGCATTCAATTCCCCAGCCTTCAATTCATCTCTTAATATACTGATTTTCATTGATAGTTATTTTTTTTTTCCCTCAAGAATTTTGGATGTTTATGAGTATTTTCAGGCCAGTGAGATACCTGGAAGTACTGCTTTGCCATGCATACAATCCAGGTTCAAGACCCTTTATACCACATGGAAGTACTATAGCAGTGGGGGAAGTTTCTCTCCCTCTCTGTCTTTCTCTTTCTATCTGAAAAAGTCAACTAGCGGGGTAAGACAGGTGAGATAGCATAAATGATTGTGCAAGAAGACTTTCATGCCTGAGTCTTCAGAGTCCCAGGTTCACATCCCTGAACATCAGCATTAGTCAGAGTTGAGCAATACTAAGAAGGAAAGAAAGAAAAGAAAAGAAAAGAAAGAGAGGGAGGGAGGAAGGAAGGAAGGAAGGAAGATTTGAGAGGTATTTGGGAGCAACAAAGCCCCAACAATGAAGAACAAAAAACAGGAATGTCTGTTGTCGGGGCTGGGTGGTGGCATACCTGGTTTAGCATACATGTTACAGTGCACAAGGACCTCGGTTCAAGTCCCTGGTTCCCACCAGCAGGGAAAAAAGTTCGCACATGGTAAAGCAGTGTTTCAGATGTCTCTGTCTCTCTCCCTCTCTACACCCCCTTCCCTCTTGATTTCTGACTGTCTCTATCCAATAAATAAAGGTAATACAAATATATTTTTTTAAAGAATGTCGTCTTTACACTAAAATCATGTCTTGATTAGAGATCTTATTAAGTCTCACCTTTTCTTTTTCCCAATGAATGTGATAAATTTTATCCCTTTTTCTTTTGAGAAAAAAGCCTCAGATCAACCTGAATTATCCCCCTCCTACGTGATTTTTCCCCCTTCCTTATATGTCTAAAGAAGTCACTCTTCATCCCACCCCACCTTCACTTTTTTTTGTGTGTGTGTGTGTGCAGTAACTAAAACTTGTCTTGACATTAAATATCTTATCTTGAGCTTTTCTGGAACATGTATCTTTTCAATCTGCAGGCTTAATTTTGTTTTTCAGCATAAAGAATTCTCTTTTGGTTCTATTTTTTTGGTTTCTCTTATTCAGTAATATAAATTAATCTTTATATTAGGTCATCTTTGCTTGAAATTCATTTACATTAATTCTAATTTCTTTAATCTCTTTACTGTGTTTAGCTAACTCAATTCAGTGATTTGAGTTTCAGTGGAGTCACTTCTCACTACTTCTGATTTATTCATCTGTTCTATAAGGATGTTTGTGTCCTCAATTTATTTCCTTTTAATCAGTTCTCTTGTTTTATCATTCTATCTTTGAGTCTCTGATTTGATAAATTCATGTTCTTATTAAGTCATTTTATAATGTGAAGCTGCTATAAGGAATTTCCTTTGGGGGAAGAGAAGAGTCCTTGTGCTCTGCCCACTGTTTTCTCTCTGTTTCTCATTAATAACTTAACTGTCATGTGTTTGCATTAATTTCTTTTGGTATAGCATCAGTGCCTCATGCATGTGTGCGTCCACTGTACCTAGATCGCCTCTTCTCATCCTTTTTTTTTTTCTTTTTAGCTAGGAAGAGAAAGAGAGGCAAGAGCAAGGCTCTACCATCTGTTCATATGGTATTGGTGCTCATATCCAGGTCCTCATGCATGGTAAAGGGTGAAATATCTCCAATCTTCTGCACTCATTTCTTTAGAATATATATATATATATATATATATATATATATATATATATATATATGGGAGTCGGGCGGTAGCGCAGCGGGTTAAGCACAGGTGGAACAAAGCGCAAGAATCCCAGTTTGAGTCCCCACCTGCAGGAAAGTAGCTTCACACACGGTGAAGCAGGTCTGCAGGTGTCCGTCTTTCTCTCCCCCCTCCATTTCTCCCTGTCCTATCCAACAACGACAACAAAAATAATAACTACAACAATAAAACAACTAGGGCAACAAAAGAGAATAAATAAATAAATGTTAAATATATATGTATATAGAGAGGAGGAGGAGAGGGGGAGGGAAGGGAAGAGATGGGGAAGAAAGAGGGAGAAAGAATCAGGGCACTCTTTTTTTAAAACAAAAAATTTATTAAGAACATGTTTTGGGAGTTGGGCAGTAGCACAGTTTTAAGTGCACATGGCACAAAGTGCAAGGACTGGTGTAAGGATCCCGACTCAAGCCCTTGGCACCCCACCTGCAGGGGAGTCGCTTCACAGGCAGTGAAGCAGGTCTGCAGGTATCTTTCTCTCCCTCTCTCTGTCTTCCCCTCCTCTTTCCATTCTCTCTGTCCTATCCAACGACAACGGCAATAATAATAACTCCAACAAGTGGAACAAAAGGAAATAAATAAATAAATTAATTAATTTAAAAAAGAATATGTTTTATTGTTATCAGATACAGCCAAAGAAAAAGAGGGTAGAGAAGCAGGACAATTTCATTGTCCCATGTGCTGTGCGTCCTCAGAACAGACACCTGCAGAGCACTCATATACAGTGCTGGGGTTCAAACTCAGGACCTCACACTGGGAAGTCCAAAGCTTTATCCACTGTGTCACCTGTTGGACCAGCCTGAATCCATTAATTTTCATCTTGGTTTAGTGGTTCTTTCCAGATCTTCTTTATGTAGCTAAACATGGTGGCAGGAGGGAAAATTTACTATTATCTTCCCACTGTCTTGAGACCAGTGTTTTTTCCTCTAAGCTAAGTGATGGGCTGAGTATTTTTTTTTTCCTTCTCCAGGGTTATTGCTGGGCTGGGTGCCTGCACCATGAATCCACCGCTCCTGGAGGCCATTTTTTCCCCCTTTTGTTGCCCTTGTTGTAGCTTCGTTGTGGTTATTATTATTGCCCTTGTTGACGCAATTCGTTGTTGGATAGGACAGAGAGAAATGGAGAGAGGAGGGGAAGACAGAGAAGGGGAGAGAAAGATAGACACCTGCAGACCTGCTTCACCGCCTGTGAAGCGACTCCCCTGCAGGTGGGGAGCCGGGGGCTCGAACCGGGATCCTTACGCCGGTCCCTGCGCTTTGCGCCACATGCGCTTAACCCACTGCGCCACCGCCCGACCCCCGGGCTGAGTGTTTTAATTATTTACACTGCTTGGTAGTCAGAAGGGAGGGAAGGAAGAGAAGAGCTCAACTAAAGCAGAGTCTTTGTTTAAATACCTATATGTGGGATCCAGAGGTGGTGCAAGAATAAGGCCTTGGACTGTCAAGCATAATGTTCACACCCTGGCATCCCATGTGCCAGAATGATGTTTGGTTCTCTCCCCTACTAACAAATAAATCTTATTTGCATACAGTACCTATGTGTGGGACCAAGAGATGGTGTATCCAACTGCGTACGAGTTGAGTATGTACTTTGCCATGTGTAAGGACCCAAATTCAAAGTCCCCTTCCATACACATTGGATAACCTGCAGGAGGAAGCTTCACAGTAGTAGAGTGCATCCGTTTCTCTCTCCCTCTCAGTCTATCACCCTCTATATTAGAGAATAAGGAGGGGAGGGAAAGGAGGAAGGGGAGGGGAAAGAGGAAGAGAACATCTACTACAACAGTGGAAAAGAGTTCACCAGAAACAGGAATTTTGCAGCCATGAAATTCCAGCAACAGCCCTAGTGGGGGGTGGGGTGGAGGAAGAGCAATGTGTGTGTGTTCCTGTCCTGAAGGTCTATTTTATGTCCTACCTATGGCTCATGTCATCTCATTGGGACTGAAGAAGACACTGCACACCTTTTTTTCCCCTTCATTGGGGGATTAATGGTTTACAGTCAACATTAAAATACAATCGTTTGTACATGTATAACATCTCAGTTTTTCCAGATAACAATTCCAGATAACCCCCCTCTAGATCCTCCTCTGCCATCATGTTCCAGGACCTGAACCCTCCCCAGCCCCCACTCCAGAGTCTTACTTTGGTGCAATACATCAAACCCAGTCTAAGTTCTATGTTTTCTAATTTTTCAACTCTTTTTTATTAGTGAATTAGTAATAATCAACAAGATTGTGGGATAAGAGGGGTATAGCTCCACACAATTCCCACCACCAGAGTGTCATATCTCATGCCCTCCATTGGAAGCTTCTGTATTCTTTATCTCTCTGGGAGTATGGGCCAGAGATACTACACACCTTTTCTTTTCTTCTTATTTTGTTTTCCCTTTTGTTGCCCTTGTTTATTATTGTAGTTGTTATTGATGTCATCATTGTTAGATAGGATGGAGCGAAATGGAGAGAGGAGGGGAAGACAGAGAGGGGAGAGAAAAACACCTGTAGGCCTGCTTCATTGCCTGTGAATCGACTTCCCTGCAGGTGGGGAGCCAGGGGCTCGAACCGGTATCCTTACAAGGTCCTTGTGCTTCGCACCATGTGCACTTAACCCCCTATGCTACTGCCCAACTCACACACTTTTTCTAAGAAAGGGGAATAACCCAGATTTTCAGATTTGAGATCAGCTCCCCAAGAATGTTGTTCTGAAGCCTTCATTTCCATTTGCAGACTCAGCTCCACAGATCATGTTCCTAACTCCCCTATTTCTCCCCAGCACACTTTTTAATAAGCTCATTCAGAAGAGGAAGAACATAAGGGAATGACTCACATCTGTTTCCTTTCAGATTGAGGAGTACATGAGGGAATGTTCAAGATTTTGTCAAATGTTTGAGTGTTGAAGTCAGTAGGGATCAGAGATGTGCTTTCCACTCCAAAACCTTCTCTTTCTCCCTCCCTCCCTTCCTTCCTTTCTTTCTTCTCTCTCTCTAGATTTTAATGATTAATAAGTTGTGGGGGGCAGGGAGGAGGGAAGAGAGAGAACCAAAGCATCATCCTGGCACATGTGATTGAACTAAGGACCTTATGCTTGAGAGTCAAATATTTTATCCACTGTGCTACCTCCCAGACTGCACCTTGTATCTTTCTTTGAAATGCCAAGTTTGAAGTCTATAATATTTTTTGCCAATAATAACTTCCCCTCTGTGGTTTTCATCTACTTACTTTAATTTTGTTAGGAATTCAGAAAGGAAACTCAGTGAGGAAGTTGTGTTTTTTATTTGTTTGTTTGTCTTATTGTCACTAGGGTTATCACTGAATTTTAGTGGTATCAGCACTATGACTCTACAGCTCCTGGCAGTCATTTTTCTTCTTTCTTTCTTTCTTTCTTTCTTTCTTTCTTTCTTTCTTTCTTTCTTTCTTTCTTTCTTTGTTTCCTTTACATTTTATTTAATAGGACAGAAAGAAATTGAGAAAGGAAGGGGAGATTGAGAGGGAGAGAAAGAAAGATAGACACCTGCAGACTTGCAGACCTGTATCCCCCTTCAGGTGGGGAGCAGGGACTTGAACCCAGGTTCTTACACATAGTAACATGTGCACTCAACCAAGTGCACCACCACCCAGCCCCCTCAGTGAGAAAATTTTAATCCACTATCTGTATCTAGAAGTGCCCCCACACCATTTGTTTACTTGTTTGTTTTTAAAATTATTTATTTTTGAATATTTTGGATAGAGACAGAAAGAAATTGAGAGGGTAGGAGGCAATAGACAGGGAGAGAGTCAGAAAGACACCTATATCCCTGCTTCACAGCTCATGAAGCTTCCCTTCTACAGGTAGGGACTGGGGGCTTGAACCCATGTCCTTGTGCATTGTAGTATGTGCAATCAACCAGGTGTGTCACCACCCCCCCAACCACCACCCCCCCAGTTTTAAATCCACATTTTCTACCTCTGGTTTTCAAATCTGACTTGTGTCAATAAATGTAAAATGATATAAGAAGAGAGCAGATGCAAGCAGCCTGCTGGGTCCTAGGAACAATGTTTACAAGTCCTGAGATACCATAGGCAGGCAGGCAAACAATCCCAATTTGTGAAACAGGAGTCTTAAAAGTCACATTTAACAATCACAGTCTAATGGAAGCACTACCCGGTTGAAGCCTACACCAATGAAAAGCTGTTCGAAGGAACTATGCTCTGACTCCTGTCTGGAAGGCTGGCCAGAATTGGCATCAAGACTGGAAGCAGCAGCTATGTACGTGGTCCAGGGGAACACCTGGCAGAACAAAAACTTATCCTGTCTGCACAATCTTCCGTTGTCCTCAGAGTTACACAGAGGAGCCTGCGAACTCTCCATAAAGACAGGGAGCGTGTCAAAACCTTGGGTCACTGCCTCCCACCAGATCAGTTGGCATGAATACCCTGTGCATAAAGTACTCAGCAGGAGTGCCTTAGAAGTCCTGGAGACATTTTTCAGTCTTTGCTTTTTTATCATAGAAGAGGCTTTCCCAGTACATGGGTTCCTAGACTCCTTGAAAGAGGCCCAAGACCACAATTCTCAGAGCTGCTTTGATGTTTTGTGAGGCATGAGCTCACAGAATTTAGAAGATTTTTTTTTAGAAGAAAATACACAATTATAAAAACAGGTTTCAGTATGGAAGCAATTATTTAGAATGAGAAAAGAACAGGACTTGGAAAGGAATTGTGCAAGTGAGCAGTCTGGAAATTTAAATTTCAAGTATATCGTGAGGTCCAGTGTTCCCTCAGTAAATGAGCTACAGAGACACCCACAATTCCCCAGTCCCTGAGTCTGGCCTCCTGAAGCAACATCTGCAGCCTAGAACTGCCCAGTGGGGAGGAAACGTCACTCCAAACATAGCCTCAAGGATCCAAGGGGAGGAATTGGTTGGTATCAACTTTACAAAGTACTCCATATGCCTAGATAAAAGATCCTGCCCTGGGGCTGGAGAGAGAGCATAGGGGAGATGGGGCTGAGCAGTGGTGCACCCAGTTAAGCACACATAGTACTATGTGCAAGGACCTGGGTTCAAGGCCCTGCTGGGATGCATCACAAGAAGTGAAGCAGATTTCCAAGTTTCTTTTATTTTTATTTATTAAAAAAGGGGACATTAACAAAACCATAGGATAAGAGAGGTACAACTTCACACAGTTCCCAGAGGTCATTGTGGGATACAAAAGGTGGAAGGTCTGACTTTTGTAATTGCTTCCCCACTGAACATGGACATTGACTGGTCGATCCATACTCCAAGCCTGCCTCTCTCTTTCCCGAGTAGGGTGGGGCTCTGAGAAAGTGGAGTTCCAGGACACATTGGTGAGGCCGTCTGTCCAGGGGAGTCTGGTTGGCATCATGCTAACATCTGGAATCTGGTGGCTAAAAAGAGAGTTAACATACAAAGCCAAACAAATTGTTGAACAATCATGAACCTATAGGCTGAAACAGTGCAGATGAAGTGTTGGGGAGTCCTCCATTTCGTAGATAGCTAATAAGCTATCTTCTTTCTTCCTTCCTTCCTTCCTTTCTTTCTTTCTTTCTTTCTTTCTTTCTTTCTTTCTTTCTTTCTTTCTTTCTTTGTTTTCCCCCCCTAAGGTTGTCGCTGGGGCTTGGTGCCTGCACTACAAATCTACTGCTCCTGGCAACCACTTTTACATTTTATTGGAGGGGGAGATATAGAGGGAGAGAAAGATACCTGCAGACCTGCTTCACTGCTTGTGAAGCAACCCCCCTGCAGGTGGGGAGCTGGGGGCTCAAACCAGGAATTCTTGCACAGGTCTTTATGCTTTGTCCTATGTGCACTTAACCCTGGTGTGCCCCCACAAGTGTCTTTCTCCTCCTCCTTTCTCAATTTCTCTCTGTCCTATAAAAAAATAAGACCTGGAAACATTAAAATAAAATAAATATTTAAAAAAGGATAGAGATAGCATAATGGTTATGTAAAAAAGACTCATGCCTGAAGCTCTGGGGTCCCAGGTTCAATCCCCAGCATCACCATAATCCAGAATTGAGCAATTGGTCTCTAGTTGGTCTCTCTGTGTCTCTGTGTGTCTCTCTCTTTCTCTGTCTGTCTCCCTCATTAAAAACAAAATTAAACAGAAGAAGATCCTGCCCTGGGGGACAGGCTGTGTGGCATACCTGGTTGAACATATTATGCCCAAAGACTGGGGTTCAAGCCCCTGCTCCCCACCTACATGAGTGGTAAAGTTTCATGAGTGTTAAAGTTTCATGATGGTAAAGCAGAGTCTCTTTCTTTGTCTCTCCCTTTCTCCTCTCAATTTCTCTTTGTCTTATCAAATTTAAAAAAATAAGGAAAAGAAAAAATGAGCCATTGGTCATTTGTCATGCAGACATTAAGCCCTAGTAATAACTCTGGCAATTAAAAAAAGGTGGGGAGGGCAGAGGAGGCCAAGTAGTCTTTTGGTGGTGGGAATGGTGTCTATGTACACTCCTATTACATTTTAGTCATATAAATCACTATTTAATTAATATGACAGGGGAAAATTGATTGTATGTCTTGAACTTTTTAAAACACAGACTTGTTGGTATGCTTCTAATTTTGCTTCTAAAAACCCCTTCTGTTTCATTGGTTTAACACCCCCCCCACCCCCCCACCCCCCCCACCCCCGCTTAACACTGTATTCTATTTACATAACCACTGTTAACTAAGCACTACCCTGCCTGCAGGGCATTGGCTTAATCCCCACTGGTTTATGATGTGTTTTTGCTCCACCCCCTCTCCTAGTACACCCTGATTTGCACCAGTCACTTTTCGCTCCACCCTCTCTACGTCACATACTGTTTCCACCCTACTTGGCAAGTATATATAAGGACAGGATTGTGATTATATTTAGTTTTTAGTTTAGTTTAGTTTTAGATGGCTTAGATTGTGCTGTGTTCTGCATGAATAAAGACTGAAATGCATACCACCCAGCCATGAGTCTTTGGTCGTCTGACTCCCACCCACGAAGCTAGCCCGGCATAGGCTGAGTCTTCTATATGTTGATTCTCTCAAAAGCCTAGACCAGGGAGAACAGAAGAACCAGTTGGTGACACAGCTATATACAAGATGTTGGGTATTGTACAGCAAATCCTAACAAAGGGACTTTTCAAAGTTAACCCAATTACCAAATAATGTGATGATAACAATAACTATCTGTTGTCTTCTTGAACCCTAAGACAGCAGGAACCTCACATTTCCATTATAGAGCCTATATTTCCCCCAGTCCTGGAACCTTAGGGTGGGACACACTTTCCTGCATGCTTCTCTCAACTCATATTAAATAATATTGCATCTGCCGATCACAACCTAATCAATGCAACGAGTGCCACCTCAGCATGCTTCACTTCAGACTGTATCCAGAGACTTCAGGTGTGGAATGACAACCCTTCAGCTTCATTACTTGGGTGAGACCTTTCCTTTCATAGTATTCTCTAATTCCATCCCAGGTGGTTCACTTCCTAACATAGTCCCCCCTCCAAAAAAAAATGCACAAGGTCCAAGGTTCAAGCCCCCAGTCTCCATCTGCAGAGGAGAGCTTTGTGAAGCAGTGCTTCAAGTGTCTCTCTCCCTCTCCCTCTCCCTCTCTGCCTATCTTCCCCCTTCCTTTTCAATTTCTCTGTCTCTATTCAAAATAAATAAAAAAAAAAAGAAGATCCTGCCTTTAGCCCCACTCCCCACTCCTTAGCACGTATACTGGAACCCAGGGTCTCCCTAAGAAAGAAGCATTTATTTTTTTATATATTATATCATTTTATTTTATTTTGCCAGATCTCTGCTTAGCTCTGGCTTATGGTGGTGCGGGGGATTGAACCTGGGACTTTGGAGCCTCAGGCATGAGAGTCTCTTTGCATAACCATTATGCTCTCTACCCCCACCCAGAAAGAAGCATTTCTATCCCTGTAACATAGCTGTGACAAAAAAAATTTTCTGGAGAAAATATGTCAACTGTCTAGTTACCAGAGAATGAAAATCTATCTAAATGGAAGACTTAAGATGCTCACATTCCATAGAGGCCAGATGATGTGCAGCTAATCGGCCAGCCCATTTCACCACAGCCTCTACCTCTACATTCCTGAACACTAGGGAAGGCACAAGCAGGTGAGAGAATGCACCACATGGACACTGCTAGGCAGAGATGAAGAAGTTAAAGAATTTTGGCTTGTTATTATTTATTTGTTTATTTAAACCTTCAAAGAGAACAAGGGAAGTAGAGAGAAAGAATGTTTCATGTTGACAAGATACAAAATAACTTAATGGAGACCATCAGAAAAGGAGAAGGTTAAATCGAGAGAAGCAAGTCTGTCATGCAAAACATAAGGTGGGTGGAGTCTGAAGAGCAATGGTTTTCAAACTGGACCCACGGGGTTGTGGGGAAGGGAAAGGGACCCTGTGGTGGGGCTCTGCCCCCTCCCCAAATAGCTCCACTCCATCTGCTTTATATATTGGGCTTTCATTTCAACAAAGGACTCTTCTGCAGCTAAAAATAAGTCTGAAAACCACATCTCTGGGGGAAATTTATTCAGACAGACAAAACAGGTCTGGAAAACACTGGTGCTGGAAGGAATCCAGGAAAATCACTGAATCTGAGACAAGAGAATTGAGAGGTATGGTTCCACCTGGAACCAAAGAGTTGACCAGGGAGATGAGAAAAAGAAAGGATCCAGAAGAACTGAGAAACAACTCCAACTTTAACTAGGAGAATGATAAAAATAAAGTAGCAATGAAGATAGTCAACAATTTGTTTGGCTCTATATGTTAACTCTTCTTTCAGCCACCAGGTTCCAGATGCTAACATGATGCCAACTGGACTTCCCTGGGCCGACAACCCCACAAATGTGTCCTGGAGCCCTGCTTCCCCAGAACCCCACCCCACTAGGGAAAGAGAGACAGGCTGGGAGTATGGATCGACCTGTCAACACCCATGTTCAGCAAGGAAGCAATTACAGAAGCCAGACCTTTCACCTTCTGCACCCCATAATGACCCTGGGTCCATACTCTCAGAGGGTTGAAGAATAGGAAAGCTATCAGAGGAGGAGATGAGATATGGAGTTCCGGTGGTGGTAGTTGTACCCCTCTTATGCTATGGTCTTGTCAGTGTTTCCATTTTATAAATAAATAAATTTTAAAAAATAAATAACAAAAAGAAATACGCACACACAATGTAGTTCTGGTGGTGGGAATTGTGTGGAGTTGTACCCCTCCTATCCTATGATTTTTGTCAGTGTTTCCTTTTTATAAATAAAAATTTTAAAAAAGAATAAACTGGGAAAAAAAGTAGCAACGAAGAAAACAGAATGGGGGAAGGGGCAGTGGCATACCCAGCTAAGTGTACATAGTACAAGCCAAGGACCCATGTGCAAGGACCGGCACAAAAATCTGGGCTCTAGCCTCTGGCTCCCCACCCGCAAGGGGAACGCTTCACAAGCTATGAAGCAGGTTTGCAGCTGTCTTTTTCTCTCCATTTCTATACCCCCCTCCTCTCTCAATTTCTCTTCATCCTACCCAATAAAATGGGTGGAAAATGACTGCTAGGAGCAGTGGATTTATAGTGCTGGCACCAATCCCTTTTGATAACCCTGGAGGCAATAAAATAATAAAATAAAATAGGCAGATGGTGATGCACCTGGTTGAGTACACATGCTACAGTGCTCAAGGACCTGGGTTCAATTCTTCAACTTCAGGAAGAAGCTTTGAATGCAGTGAAGCAGTCCTACAGGTGTCTCACTTTCTCCCTATCCTCCCCTTCCCCTTATAGAAGGATGGGCCCCATCCAGCTGAGGAATGAAAACAGAAGAGCCTGATTAATGCATAGAACTCAACCTAGATAAACTGACAAGCAAGAGGTCAAGGCCTCCATGTTCACCTGTTTGGTGCATACTACTGAGTTTCTGACCTTCTTTGGGGTAGAGGTGGGTCAAGAGATTTCAGGGAAATGAGTGAAGTTTTGAGAGGATATTCCTTCACTCCTTGGTGTGAAGAACAGTTGCATCTTGATGTGGGGTCAGTCTGTTCATTCAGAACCTCTGTGTAGTAATCAGAAATGATGCTCCCCAATGTTGTCTTTGTCAGAATTTCTGCAACCCATAAATGTATTACCTTACATGGTAGAAGGAATTTTGTAAATGTGAATAAATTAAGGATTTTGAGATAGAGAAATTATCCTGGCTATCTGGATGAGTCTAATGGAATCAACAGTGTTTTCATAAGATAGAGAAGTGCCCAAGAAGGAGATGTGACAAGAGGAATAGAAATTAGAGTGATGTGCCACAGGCAAGAAATTCAGACACCTTCCAGAACTGGAGATGGCAAGGAAGTAGATGGTACACTACTCTATAAGCCTCCTTAAGAACCGAAGAACTCGGGGGTTGGGCGGTGACACAGTGGGTTAAGCGCACGTGGCGCAAAGCACAAGGACTGGCGTAATGATCCGGGTTCGAGCCCCCGGCCCCCCCACCTGCAGGGGAGTCGCTTCACAGGCGGTGAAGCAGGTCTGCAGGCATCTATCTTTCTCTCCCCCTCTCTGTCTTCCCCTTCTCTCTCCATTTCTCTCTGTCCTATCCAACAACGAACAACATCAACAATGGTAATAACAATTACCACAATGAGGCTACAACAACAAGGGCAACAAAAGGGGGAAAAGATGGCCTCCAGGAGTGGTGGATTCATGGTGCAGGCACTGAGCCCAGCAATAACCCTGGAGGAAAAAAAAAAAAAGAACCGAAGAACTGTAACCTTACCAACACCTTAATTCCAGCCGCAAAAGATTATGTTGGACCCCAGAATTACAAGATAATAATCATGTGTTTTTTTATTTGTTATTTCTTTTTTTTTTTTTATAACTCTAGCATATAGTGATGTGGGGGTTATTGAACCTGGGACTTCAAGCCTTAGGCAGAAGTCTTTATTTATTTTTATTGTTACCAGGGTTGTCACTAGGGGGGATAGATAGCATACTGGTTATACAAAGGGACTCTCATGCCTGAGGCTTCAAAGTCTCAGTTTCAATCCCCCACACTGCCATAAACGAGTTGAGCAGTGCTCTGGTAAAACAAAAGAAGAAGAAAGAAGAAGAAAAGAAAGAGAGAAAGAAAGGAAAGAAGGAAGGAAGGAAGGAAGGAAGGAAGGGAAAGGGTTATCACTGAAGCTCAGTGTCAGCACTACAAATCCACTGCTCCAGTTGGCTGTTTTTCTCTTCTTTTCTTTTTTTTCTTTCTTGTTTTATTTGAAAGGACAAAGAAAAAAATGAGCAGGAAGGGGAATATAGAGAGGGAGGGGAATATAGAGAGGGAGAGAAAAAGACATCTACAGACCTGCTTGACTGCTCATGAAGCAACCCCTGCAAGGTGGAGAGTGGGGCTTAAAACTTGGTCCTTGAGTATAGTAGCATGTGCACTTAACTGAGTGAGCCACTACCCGTGCCCCCCATCCCCACAGTCTTTTTTGCATAACCATCATGCTAGTTCTCACACTCTGATGATGCTCTTTAATATATATATATATATATATATATATATATATATATATATATATATATATATATATATGCCACCAACGTTATCAGGACTCCATGCCTGCATCATCCCACCACTCCCAACAGACTTTTTTTTTTTTTTTTTAGATAGAGGGTGAGAGATGGAGGTAGAGGCTGGGGGTAATAGGAAAAGGAAAGACACTACAGCATTGCTTCGCTATTCACTAAGCTCCCCCCTTGTCATGACTGGGGGCTCAAACCTAGGTCCTCACTCAATCATGGTAAAGTGTGCACTGTGGGGGGACCAGGCGGTGGCACAGGGGTTAAGTGCACATATCACCATGTGCAAGAATCTAGGTTCAAGCTCCTGCTCCCCACCTGTAGGGAGGACACTTCATGAGCAGGTCTGTTTTTTTTTAAGTGTGCACTTCATTGGATAAGCTACTATCCATCTCTCAAAATATGTGTTGCTGGGAGTTGGGTGATAGTGCAGCAGGTTAAGCACACATGGCTCTAAGCACAAGGACCTGTGTATGGGTCCCAGTTCAAGCCCCCAGCTCCCTACCTGCAGGGGAACTGCTTACAAGCAGTGAAGCATGTTTGCAGGTCTCTCTTTCTCTCCCCCTCTCTGTATTCCCCTCCTCTCTCCATTTCTCTCTGTCCTATCCAACAACGACATCAATAACAACAACAGTAATAAATGCAACAGTAAAACAACAAGGGCAACAAAAGGGAATACATATATTTTTAAATATGTGTTGTTTAAAGTCATTAAGTTTTTTGTAATTTATTGTAGCAGCAGGTGGTCGTGTATATAAGCACACACACACTGAACTCATGTTGTTAAGAGTCAAATTCCAGAGCCACTATTTGGCAGCTGAGTGACCTCAGCAAATTATTTTATATTTTGTGCCCCTAATAAATGTCAGCTACTGTTGGTATGCATGAGACCCCTTCTGTTTTATTTGGTTTAAATCCCCCCTGCTTAACACTATTTTATTTACATAACCACTGTTAACAAGTTCCACCCTCTCTCCAGGGCACTGTGGTTCAGTGATAGGATTCTCGCCTGCTCTGCCCCTTCTTTGTCACACTCTGATTTTCACCAGTCACTTTTCTCTCCACCCTCTCTATGTCACATCCTGTTTCCACCCTACTTGACAAGTATATATAAAGACAGCATTGTGAGTTTTAGAGTACTGTACCTTGAGTTTAGCTTAGCTCGTCTTAGGTTGTGCTGCGTCCTGCATGAATAAAGAGATACTGCCTACAACCCAGCCATGAGTTCCTGGTCGTCTGTTACCTGCCCGTGAAGCCAGCCCGGCGAAAACAACATAGCCCATCGAAAACAACATATGGCGCCTGAACAGGGACTGAAATAAGCCCTGAAACTTGGACCGGCATCAACGTGAGACCCTACCCACCCATCGTCCAGATAAGTAAACTTGGCTACCCATCCACCATGGGTTGCCTTTCTACTTATGAACAGGTTTGCCAAAGCCTCTACTGTTTCATCATGAGACAGTTAGTCTGTCTCTGGAACATTTTACTCTGGGCCACATTTTGGTTCCCTGACCGGGAACTTTGGTTTCTTATGACCGGGATCATAGAGCTTGGGAGATGCACGGAGATTTCTCCTTAGACTTTCTGGATTCCCTCTCCCATGTTTCCTGAGGAAAAGGACTACATTTTGCTCCAGGCCACAGTTTGGTTCTTTATGACCGTGATCGTAGACCTTGGGATATGCATGGGGATTTCCCCTAGAACTTTCTGGACTTCTTCTCGCATGTTTCCCATGGAGAAGGACTACTCTAATTTGAAGAACATTCTCCAGTACCCTGGCAGTTCCCAAGTATGGAGACACGTGGTTAGTTCTACTCTCCTGATTGGATTCTTTCTTCGATGAGAAGACACTTTTAAAAATGGGTGCCTGAAGCAATCCAGCAAGAACACCCTATTTAGCACCCTAAATAGAATTTCGAGGAGCTTTTTGAACTAGGTCGCCCTCCGGAGATTCTTAATCCTACATGGTGAGATCTTGATAATCTGGTTCAAGTTGCGTTTCATAAGAAAATGATTTAAATGACTGAATTTTTGTTTGAGATTGACTTAAAAAAAAAAAATGCTGGACGCAGCCATGATTTCTAGAGACATCCAGAAACAATGCAAAAAGTTGTTTTTTTCCTCCTTTGATTTCTCTTTTACGTCTTGACATGAACCTGAAACGTTTAATCCTAAAAACTGTATGAGTTATGGGTGGGGCAGATAGTGCAATGATTATGTTAATTATTCTCATGCCTGAGGCTTTTAACCATGGTTCTTCTGTTTACCTTTCCACATTTTATTGAGTTTAAACTGTTTAAACAACCTTAAAATCATACTAAAAAAGACTTCCAATTATAATGGAGTTATCAATTATAGTAAACTTCTAATCTGCTACAAGTTTTGTTTGACAAGTAAGTAAATTTCAGCTGTCAAAGTCTTCACATGAAAAAACATCTACTCAAATAAAATTCCTGAAAATCCATTTGGATCCTGTTCTCTGACATCGCCCCCAGAAACCAATGATGAGACCTGGCACGACCTGAAAAAACAGATTCACAGACTCCAAAGATCACTCTCTACAGAAAAGCAGAATTCAGGTGGCCGACATTCCCCATCGAGACAGACGTACAGCATTTCATCCTCTGGCATTTTCTTCTGTGGTCAGCTACTTTGGACTGACACCTCCATCGGACTTACTGGTACACGCTGCTGTGTTTCTCAAAGACTAACTTCAGCCTATTGCCTTGAGACTTTATAGACCATGTTCCCTCGCCTGCAGGCTCTGTCCCAGAGGCAGAAAACTCCCCCTCCTTATTAGGTTATGCCCACAGAGACATGAAGCGCCCCAAGAGGCAAGAGATGCCCACAGAGGCAGGAAACGCCCTTTGAGACAAGAGATGCCCCCAGAGGCATGAAGCGTTCCCAGAGACAAGAAATGCCCTTTCTCCTGCTAGGCCTTGCCCTTTGAGGCAAGAAAAGCTCCCCTTGACATCACACTGGTTATTGCTGTTCGCCTATTTTGTTTTCCATGTCTTATGCCAGTTCTTTTAAAAATGCCTGTACGATATACGTTTCTGTTCACCCCACAATGGCCATTAGTTAAAAAGAAAGAAAGAATTGTTGGTATGCATGAGACCCCTTCTGTTTCATTTGGTTTAAATCCCCCCTGCTTAACACTATTCTATTTACATAACCACTGTTAACAAGTTCCACCCTCCCTCCAGGGCACTGTGGTTCAGTGATAGGATTCTCGCCTGCTCTGCCCCTTCTTTGTCACACTCTGATTTTCACCAGTCACTTTTCTCTCCACCCTCTCTATGTCACATCCTGTTTCCACCCTACTTGACAAGTATATATAAAGACAGCATTGTGAGTTTTAGAGTACTGTACCTTGAGTTTAGCTTAGCTCGTCTTAGGTTGTGCTGCGTCCTGCATGAATAAAGAGATACTGCCTACAACCCAGCCATGAGTTCCTGGTCGTCTGTTACCTGCCCGTGAAGCCAGCCCGGCGAAAACAACATAGCCCATCGAAAACAACAAGCTACTATGAATACTACTCCTGCTATTAGTCCTGCTAGCACCACCACTACTACTAGCTATCAAATGATCATTGTAAGATTTACTTTCACCATCCTGCTTTTACCTTCACAACCCTGGACTCAGAAGTCAAGCCTGGGGTGGGGGAGAAAGCATAATGTTCATGCAAACAGACTCTCAGGGCCTGGGGATCTGAGGTGCTAGGTTCAATCCCCACACCACCATAAGTCAGAGCTGAGCACTGGTCTAGTAGTAATAATAATAATATAATAATAATAAAGAAATGAACTCTGACCAGAAGACAGTTGCTTATTTTAGAGTCACAGATGTTAAGGCTGAGCACCAGCAACATGTGCTTGTTCAACTGAGTATTTAATATCTATGATGTGTTGGCCACTGTTTTAATGCTGAAAACATAGGAGAGGATAAAAGGGGACAAAAACTTCTTTGTATCAAATCTTGACTTTTCTTGTTAATGTGATTCCAGGGCTTGAACTCAGGGTCTTGCACATCCAATTATGTATTCTACCACCTCACTACACTCTCAGCCCAATTCTAGCCTTTTGTTAAGGCAGAAAATCTTTCTAGAATAAACACACACACACACACACACACAAAAGCTGAAAATTCCCATGGGGTCTTGCTGATGAAAAACAAGTCATGTGATCACACAGAACTTTTAGGATTGCCAAAGGTTGACTTGTACTAACGTAATGTGTGTTGGCTTCATTACTGAGAAAGTTTAAGTCTTGCTATAGAAAGCAAGAAAAACAAAGCAAACAAAAAAGGACAGGCAAATTACATTAGATGAGTTAAAATGTTGGAGAAGGTGTCAGATGTACTAGACATAAATGAAACATATGGCTGTTTAACATAGACAAAAAGGATACAAAGATAGAAGTACTACTTATAGGTAGAAAGAAATGGAGAAAACAAGTTATTTGGTAAAGATGATGCTAATTCCATGTTGACAGCTGTCATCTCCTCCCCCTTTTATGCCCCTCATATTATTCCATTCTGCTTTTCTCCAGCTGTTTATAATATCTATGTACTATGTTCGTTTGCAGCTAGGTGTGTTTCTTCCTGTTTCTCTTTCTTTCTTTTAGTTTTTTAAACTTTATTTACTAGATAGAGACAGTCAGAAATAAAAAGGGTGATAGAGAAAGAGAGACACCTACAGCACTTCTTCATCACTTGCAAAGCTTTCCCGCTGCAGGTGGGGACTGGGGACCAAAACCTAGGCCCTTGCACATTGTAACATGTACATTTAACCAGATGTGCCACCACCCATCCCCTGTCCCTCTGTTTCTGTGATCGTGATAGGGGCTCTAGGTAACTTCTATTGTGTTGGTTCCAGGTACCTTCTGTTTGCTGACTCCTTGAATCAATGTATTCCATCTTATCTGTGGTTCTAATAACCATACCATCAGAAGGGAAGGAGGACAGACAGAAGGGAAAGAATGGATGCATGTGACACTGTAGGACCCAGGGTTGATTCAGTGTGTTACATCCATCCTGTATACCTTACCTCAAGTGAGTTCACCTATCCCAGTTCTTTTCCCTTATCTCTCCCTAAGCCTATTATTACTGCTGCTGCTACTACTGCCACTGCCAAGGGTTGAGTGCAGAATCTCACCCATGTAAGACATGTGCTCTGCCACTGAGTCATTGCCCCAGCCCTCTCACTATGAGCTTTAAATTGAATCTGTGTCCTAGAAGTGGCCCAGTGGGTACAGAAGATGCTTCCTCATACAACAGCCCCTAGATTGAATCATGGAGTACCCTGGGAAGCATCAATTCTTTGAGTGGTGGTGCATTGTTTTTGGTGTCTTTCCTTCATTCTTTACTTCATCCCTCCACCAGTCCTTTCCTTTTCTCTAAAAGTACAGAAAAAAAATTCAACCAGGGAAGTGGCTCAGTGGTATTCTGCATTTGCAAGGCTGTGGGCTTATTCCTTGGCACAGCATTACAAAAATTAAATTGAGTTCATAAGATGGGTGATTCTAGTATCTTTTTAAAAAAAAAATTGATAGGAGTCGGGCTGTAGCGCAGCGGGTTAAGCACAGGTGGCGCAAAGCACAAGGACCAGCATAAGGATCCCAGTTCGAACCCCGGCTCCCCACCTGCAGGGAAGTTGCTTCACAGGCGGTGAAGCAGGTCTGCAGGTGTCTATCTTTCTCTCCTCCTCTCTGTCTTCCCCTCCTCTCTCCATTTCTCTCTGTCCTATCCAACAATGACAACAACAATAATAACTACAACAATAAAACAACAATGGCAACAAAAGGGAATAAATAAAATAAAATAAATATTTTAAAAAAATTTTTTTTAATTGATAGAGGATGAGGAGCATAGAGATAAGAGATAGAAAGGAGATATAGTGATAAGCAGAGCAGCACTGTGAAACTTTGCCCCCCTTCTGTAGGTGGGAAGTGGGGGGCTTAACCTCGTGGATGGTAATATGTGTGCTCTACCTGGTAAGCCATCATATGACACTTCATTCAAGCATCTTAAGTTGGACTATAACTATTACTTAACATCCCTGGATGTTTGACAGAATACCTGGAACTTACTGATACATTGCATCAAGATAATTACTCATGTGAAACAATGATACATCTCTCTAGGGCTGGGTATTATTATTTGAACAATACTGGAGTCCTGTTACAAAGTAGGTAGCTGGGGAATAGTGACAGTAGCAGCACAACAGACTTTCATGCCTGAGACTCTGAAGTCCCAGGTTCAATCTCTGGGACCATCATAAGCCAAATAGTGCTCAAAATTAATTAATTAATTAAAACAAGAGAGCCTCATACCTGAGGCTCCAAAGTCCCAGGTTCAATCCCCTGCACTACCATAAGCCAGAGCCATGCAGTGCTCTGGTAAAAAGAGAGGGGGAGGTGGGGATGAGAGAGAGAGAGAGAGAAACTGAGATTACTAGGGAGGTACCTAAAATCACAAGAGTTCTCTTAGTCTGGGTTTTCTGACATTTGAGATTAAAATTCTATTCCCGCCCCCCATAGCTAGCAGATATATAGCTTTAGGTTTGTTCTCGTCTGTGAAGTGCCTCTTGGAAGGGAGATGGTCTAACTCATTTCTTAGGCTGTTGCTGGCCAGGATTTTAATTATGATTATAGAAGCTCTTGGACTGACTAAATGCTGAGTTCATTTAGTCATTCACACGACAAAGATTTCCTTAGCAAAACTGAAAAATGTTACACATGTACAAACTATTGTATTTTACTGTTGACTGTAAACCATTAATCCCCCAATAAAGAAATTTAAAATAAAAAAAAAGATTTCCTCAGCACTTACTGTGTGCCATGGACTTGAAACAAATAGATATGATTACTTCCTGACAGAGTTCAGAGTTCAGCAGGACAGAAAATTAAAAAATTATTAATCCTAGGCCAAGAAGGTAGTTTTGTAGTAGATAATCCACCATGCATGTGTGAGGTTCTGGGTCTGATCCCTGGCACCATATGGGAGCAATAAAGAGAGATCCAAAGATGGGAGAGCAGTGATTTGTTCTCTCTACCTCTCTAGTCTCCCACTCTTTCTCATTCTAAAATATAAGGGGAAAGTGGGCTAGAGAGATAGCTCTCCAGAACAGACACCAGTCTTGCCATGCACAGCCCAGGTTCAAAGTGCAAGACCACATGGGAAATGCAATGGCACCAGGAGGAAATTATGGTTTGTGGTGTCTCTCTTCCTCTCTACCTGAATGGAAAAATGTCTGAAAGAAATAACATTTTAAAAAAAGAAGTCAAATCACACATTCACAAGACACAGCCCCACAAAAAAAAAAAAAAAAAAGGAAAAGAATTGGGCCAGGAGGTGGTTCAATGGTAGTGCATATGTATGAGGCCCTGGTTTTACTGTGTGGCATCACATTAAAAAAAAAAAAAATGATGTGGGAGTTGGGCGGGTTAAGTGCACATGGCACAAAGCGCAAGGACCAGCATAAGGATCCCGGCTCCCCACCTGTAGGAGAGTAGCTTCACAGTTGGTGAAGCATGTCTGCAGGTGTCTATCTTTCTCTCCCCCTCTCTGTGTTACCCTCCTCTCTCCATTTCTCTCTGTCCTATCCAACAACAATGACATCAATAACAACAATAATAACTACAACAACAAAGGTAACAAAAAGGAAAAATAAATGAATGAATGAATGAATAAATAAATAAATAAGAAATGATGTGTGTCAAGTGGTGTTTACTCATCAGCACGTTCAAGAACCTGGGTTCAAGTCATCACCCCTACCTGTAGCAGGAAAGTTTCAAGAGCAGTGAATTCATCCTATAGGTCTCTTTCTCTCTCTCCTTCCCTCTCCCTTTCTTTCTTCCTCCTTCTCTCTTCCTCCCCTTCTCTGTCTCTCAATTTGTCTTTATCATAAATTAATAAATAAAATGTTTTTAAGGTATGAACTGTAGTAATCCAGCTGAGTTGGGCACCCTTTAGGGATCAGTCCTCAGCAAAAGTAAAACATATTGGAAGACAAATAAAAGGAAAACACCAGCACTGTTAAGTGCAGACCCTGAGCCACTCTGTGCCAGAACCTGTTCTAGTTTCTCACTGCAACCTCTGCCTATCACAGTTAGCTAGCATATGTGGTGTGGCTTTGAGCTTCACTTGGCCTCCAAAAGCCAGTGTCCAGCTAATGACATTATGGTCATCCATAATTGTTCTTGTTTCCTTTGGCTTGAAGTCCTCCTGGAGCCTGTGGATGGATAGTTGATGGCTCTTGCCTTCCAGGTGTGTGCTCTGCCATGGCAGGCTTCACCCAGCCCAGGTTTTCTCCAGGGACCCACGGTAACTCCTGATCGGGATCCAGAGTAGTGTGCAAAGAGGGAGCAGAGAAGGACTCCCTGATGTGCCATCTGGACTGAGGCCTAAGCACTCATTTGCTCTGGTCAGCAGAGGCTTCAAACTCACACAAAAATGAGCCCACCCAATGTATAAACCCTCTCTAGGAAAGAAGCCAGGAGCCTGGGGAGAGACATTAACTCTTCCAGGCCTCCACTGAGAGAATGACAGTAGGTCAACTCACAGTACAAAAAAAAAAAAACCATCTGCTTTCTCAGCATGCTCCTGCACTGCCTGGAGTTGCAGAGGAAAAAAAGTGTCAGAAGCCCTTCTGCCTGACAACACTACCTCCCAATGGTTTCATGCTCAGCAGACCTCACAGAGCTGCTGAGAAATCTACCCATTCCCATTCCATTCATTTTGCTCTATTAGTGTCCTGCCCTAACCCCTTTTCCCCTCAAATACTTTTTCCCACTCCTGTCCAAACTCTTGAAAAGCACTCTGTGGGAGTCAGGCGGTAGTGCAGGGAGTTAAGTGCACGTGGCGCAAAGTGCAAGGACCTGTGTAAGGATCCTGGTTCGAGCCCTGGCTCCCCACCTGCAGAGGAGTCACTTCACAAGTGGTGAAGCAGGTCTGCAGGTGTCTATGTTTCTCTCCCCCTCTCTGTCTTCCCCTCCTCTCTCCATTTCTCTCTGTCCTATCCAACAACAACAACATCAATACAACAACAATAAAACAAGGGCAACAAAAGGGAATAAATAAATAAATAAATAAATAAATATTTAAAAGAAAAGAAAAAAAGCACTCTGTGGCACAGTGACTAACGCACTGGACTCAAGCATGAGGTTCTTGTCAGGCCTTAAAGGCAGCCCCCTCCTGCTCTGCTCCATGCTCTATTGCTGACACTATGGTCTATTTACATAATCATTGTTTTGCCTCAAAGATCCCCACCACATTATCCCCTCAGGGTATTGCTAATTCCTGCCAGTTAAAACCATCCCAACAGTTGCTAAGGAGGTTTCGATCTTCCCAGCATGCCTTTTGCCTCTCTCCACCCTCTTTCCTAGCCATTTCTGTTCCCAACTTGCTACTTCCGGTTTTTATCCCATAAAACCCACTTCTGTTCCTGGTTTTTCTCTCTTTATCTCCCGACCTGGAGAAGACCTGGTGTGCTGAGTGGAAGGCAGCCATTGAGGTTTAGCAACATGTGGCCTAACCCGCTGTGCTCATGGCTGACTCTGGGGCCCCGCATCAATAAAAAGCTGTATTACCATGCCGCCACAAGTCCCTTGATCCTCTCTCGCACCCGCAACGCTAGCCCAGCAGTTCTGAGTTCAATCTCTGGCAGCACATGTACCAGAGTGATATCTGATTCTTTCTCTTGCCTATCTTTCTCATTAATAAATAAATAAAATATTAAAATGAAAAAAGGAAATCACTCTACCACCTACCATTTTTTAAACATGGCATCTCCGCATAACTTTAAAAAAATTTTATTAGTAACTTAAGGGTGATTAACAAGATTATAAGATAACAGGAATAAAATTCCACACAATTCCTACCACTAGACTTCTATATCCTACCCCTCCCATTTGAAATTTCCCTACTCTTTATCCCTCTGGGAGTATGAACCCAGGATCATTATGGGGTGCAGAAGGCAGGAAGTCTGGATTCTGTAGCTGCTTCTCCACTGGGTGTTGACAGGGTGATCCATACTGCCAGCCTGTTTCTATCTTTTCCTAGTGGGGTAGGGCTCAGTAGAAGCAGGATTCTAGGACACATTGGTGAAATCATCTGCCCAGGCTACCCTATTCTTTATCCCTCTAAGAGTAAGAACAAAAATTCTTTATGGGGTATAGAAGGTAGAAGTTCTGGCTTCTGTAATTACTTCTCCACTGGACATGGGTATTGGTGGGTTGATCCATACCCCTAGCAAGTTTCTTTCTTTCCCTAGTGGCATAGGGCTCTGGAGAGGTGAAATTCCAGGGCATATTGGTGAGGTTATCCCAGGGAATTCAGGATGGAATCATAGTACTATCTGCAACTTGCTGGCTGAAAGCCTGTAAGATATAAAGCAGAACAAAATGTTTAATAAGCAGTAACCCAAAGGTAGGAATAGAGCAGATGAAAGTAAGGGTCTTCATGTGGGAAGAAGCTGAGAAGTCTATTTTAGGTATGTTCCAAGGGCCCATGACTAGTTATTTTTCCACATAACTTTAAATTGCATTTATTAAAAAGTAAAATTGGCCATCTTTTCACATTTAAAAGCTATTAATTTATTCTTGTGAATTTTCTGTCAACTACTTCTTACACACACATACACACACACACACACACACTTCACCCCCCCTTCATGTTCAGCTGATGCCTTTATCTCTTTTTCATAAAGAAAAACCATTTACTTCACTAACAAGCATTTACTAGCAGTCTACTCAGAGTTAGAGTCTTGTGGAAAAACAGGGGAGGGTCTTACCCTCACAGTATGGAAGATACTCCGACAAATACAGGTAAGGGAAGTAAAGGACTAACAGGCTACCCTGAAATAGAAACTGCTCAGCATAGGTCAGCTGGTAGAGTCCTTAACCCTTGGATCCACCTGCATATCATATTTCAGGCTCAGGCAAAAAAAAAAAAAAAAACACTATTATAGCTACAGACCCTTTGAAATATAACTAAAATATGCCTACTAGCTATATACAAAATGGAGGACCCCCAACACTTCATCTGCACTATTCCAGCCTTTAGGTCCATGATGGTTCAACAATTTGTTTGGCTTTGTATGTTAACTCTCTTTTCAGCCACCAGGTTCCAGATGCTAGCAGGATGCAACCAAACTTCCCTGGACAGACAACCCCACCAATGTGCCTTGGTGCTCTGCTTCCCCAACTATATCTTTTAACTCACCCAGTCCAAATCCTGTATCCAACAGAGTTGCCTAGACCACCTGCCTTCTGGGCTCCAAGAAAGTAATGCTCCAGCCCTTCCCCAGGGCATTTTCTTTAGGGAGTTAGTAATTCCTCCTATCCTTCTAATCTGACCACTCTCAAGTCTCCTCAAGTTCTGCCTTGACTCCCTCCCCCCTCAGGCCCTCCTCTTATCTCTCTCTTTCCCATTCCTGTCTAGCCTCGTAAAGAGCAATCTACTTTTCTTTTTTGTTTATTTATTTGTTTATTGATTTAATAATGATTGACAAGACTGTAGGATAAGAGGGGTAAAGTTCCAAACAATTCCCACCACCAGAGTTCCATAGCCCATCCCCTCCATTGGAAACTTTCCTGTTCTTTATCCCTCTGGGAACATGGACCCAGGATCATTGCTTCTCCACTGGACATGGCTGCTGGCAGGTCTATGGACACTCCAAGCCTTTTCCTATCTTTCCCTAGTGGGGCAAGGCTCTGGAGAGGTGGGGCTCCAGGACACATTGGCTAGGTAGTCTACCCAGGGAAGTCACCTAGGTGTCATGGTAGCATGCAACTTGGTCGCTGAAAAGAATTAAGATATAAAGCAGAGCAATTTGTTTAATAATCAGGAACCTAAAGGTAAGAATAAAGCAGATGAAATTTGGGGGTCTCCATTTTGGAAAAAGCTAGGAATTCTATTTTAGGTCTATTCCAAGGGGCCCATGATTTTACTGTTGACTTTTGCCTGAGTCTGACAGCTAATAGCAAGTAGAATTCATATATATATATATATATATATATATATATATATATAACTTTTATTATTTATTTATTTTACCAGAGCACTGCTTATCTCTGGTTTTGCAATCTACATCTACTTTTCAGCTCAATCATCTACCACTTTTAAGAAATGGAATCAGGGCCAAGTAGTGGTGTACTTGGTAGAGCACACGCTATCATTTCTGAGGATTGGGTTCAAGTCTCTGCTCCCCATCTACAGGGAGGAAGCTTCACAAGTGGTAAAGCAGTGTTACAGTTATCTACCTCCCTACCTCCCCCCACCCCATCTTACATGCTATTAAAAAATGGAGGGCCCGCCATGGAGCTGCTGGGCGAGTACACGTGGCCCACATACGGGAGCTGGTGGCCCTGCTGCTCTGGCACCTGGGCCGGCGGGGGGCGGGGCGCAGCGCACAAGGATGAGGACGAGGACGAGCCCGGGGACGCGGACAGTGATGAAGATGATGGAGGAGATGAAAATAACATTGAAAACAGAATTAACTCAGATGGGCCATCTGCAAAGCGACAGAAACCGCCGTCTCTATGAAGCCTTAAGGCGCTGTGTCTTGATACCACGCTGACAGTTAAGGGGTCCTGAGCTCTAGCCTGGAAGAGTGTTTTGTTCACCTAGGACTATTTTGTCAGAAAAAAACTTCTGTTTGTCAAAATGAAAGATAATAAATGCTTAGAAATGAATCGCTTTTCCTGGGAAATAGCAGATCATGGGAATAAAATAGAACATTTAATAATGTAAAATAAAACTTTAATATTCACCAAGTCAGCAACTCAGTTTATGGGCTCATGTATGCACATGTCATGACTGGGGGCAGTGACATTCAAAGAACTGGCAAGCAGTGGGCGTGAAGCTGAAGAACGGAGGCTCTGGAAGGAGGAGAAATGCTGAGGGGTGGGGGAGACAGCACAAGGGTTCTGCAAAGACTCTCCTGCCTGCCTGAGTCTCCAAAGTCCCAGGTTTAATCCCCTGCACCGCCACAAGACGGAGCTGAGCAGTGCTGTTTAAGTGGAGGCCCTGAGAGGCTTGAGCTTACACCTCAGAGACCTGTGTGCAGCACACTAACACCCAGGTGTATTCTGCACAGACTCCTGTTAACTGGCACCCTGGGAGAGCTGAGTGGAGCAAGCCACTGTGGGGGTGTCTACACGGGACATGCTTGTGACAGATGTCTCTTTGATTAGTCACTTTGATTAACAAAGGGTAGTGATGCTTTTTAGATAATGTGACTTTGAAATGGGTGTGTTTGCTGCTTTTCAGTGGAACCAGAGCATTTACTGTACTTCTTCCTATGTCAAGTAAATAAAATGCAGTGTACATAAGGAGGGGGGAGGTGCCAGACATAGTGCAGCGGGTTACCTGCACATGACACAAAGCACAGGGAGCAGTGTAAGGCTCCCCACCTGCAGGAGGTTTGCTTCACAAGTGGTGAAACAGGTCTGCAGGTGTCTTTCTGTCTTTCTCTCCCCCTCTCTGTCTTTTCTCCTTTCTCAATTTCTTTGTCCTATCCAACAACAACAGCAACAACAACAACATAAAAAAAAAAAAATGCCTGCCAGGAGCAGTGGATTCATAGTGTAGGCCCAGAGCCCCAGCAATAACCCTGGAGGCAAAAAGAAAAAAAAAAAAAAAAAAAGCAAAGCAACTGACTGCCAGAAGCCAGGAGGTAGCTTAGTGAATAAAGCACTGGACTCTGAAGCATGAGGGACCAACCAGTATATTGTTTTCCCAGCTGAGTAAGTAAACATTTGCTTTTAAAATGACCATTGGGGTGGTCTGGGAGATCTGATCTGAGTTCAGTCTCCAACAGTGCATATACCAGATTGATATCTCATTCTCTTTCTCTGTCCTCTTGTTTCTTTCATTAATAAAGAAATAAAATCTTTAAAATAGTAATAATAATAAAATAGCAAACATTTTTAGACAGAGAGAAACAAAAGGAGAATGACACCATGAGACTGAAGTGTCGCCCAGTGCAGTGAAGGCTGGGCTTAAACATAGGTCCCATGATGGTAAAACAGACACATTACCCAAGTGAGCTATTTTGCTGAACCTTTCACACTAATTTTTACATTTACATTTATTTATTTTTAAGTGAAACAATCTTTTTATTGTATCTGAAATTTTCATCACAGAATCTTAAATTGTGTGTGTGTGTATGTGTGTATGTGTATTTATTTATTCCTGATAGAGAGACACCTGTAGCACTGCACCTCTGCTCATTTTTTAACATATTTCTTTTTTTTCCATTTGTTGCCCTTGTTTTATGGCTGTAGTTATTATTGTTGTTATTGATGCCGTCATTGTTGAATAGGACAGAGAGACATGGAGAGAGGAGGGGAAGACAGAGAGGGAGAGAAAGACAGACACCTGCAGACCTGCTTCACCGCCTGGGAAGCGACTTCCCTGCAGGTGGGGAGCCGGGGGCTCAAACCGGGATCTTTATACCCATCCTTGTGCTTTGTGCCACATGCACTTAACCCGCTGCGCTACCACCTGACTCCCATATTTCTTTTTTTTTATTAAAATTATTTATTTATTCCCTTTTTTTGCCCTTGTTTTTTATTGTAGTTATTACTGTTGTTGTCTTTGTTGGATTGGACAGAGAGAAATGGAGAGAGGAGGGGAAGACAGAGACGGGGAGAGAAAGAAGGACTCACTTGTAAAGTGATTCCCCTGCAGGTAGGGAGCTGGGGGATCAAATTGGGATCCTTATGCCAGTCCTTGCACTTTGCACCACCTACGCTTAACCCACTGTGCTACCGCCTGACTCCCCATATTTGTTTTTCTTATATTTGACTGGATAGAGGGGGACTGGGGAGAGAGAGACCTGCAGCTCTGCTTCACTGGTCATGAAGCTCCCCCAGCATCTGCAGGTGGAAATTAGGGGTTTGAACTGGGGTCCTCATACATGATGAGTTATGCTCTCTACTGGGTGCATCACTGCCCAGGCCCCATAGTGTCTTTTAAAAAAGTATCAGTGACTTAATATTGATTTACAAAATTATAAAATAACAGGGGTATAATTCTGCACTGCTCCCACCACCAGAGTTCTGTGTCCCCATTCCCTCCACTGGAAGCTACAGCAGTTGTCCTGAGGTGGCAGGCATGTGTTGCCCATAGTGTCTTTTGTTAATCTATCTCTTGTCTCCACAATTCCAAGGAAATTTCCTGCTGATGCCATCAGTGACCCTTTAATAGCCAAACATAGTACCACCTTCTTTTCAGGTCTCATCCTACTCTATCTACACTGCACTACACATTTATTATTTTGTCTGTAATACTGTAAATAATCTTTGAGAAAGGAAGTTAGGGCTGGTGAAACAGCATAGAGCCCATGAAACAATACAGAGGTTATGCACAAGACTTTCATGCCTAAGGTGCCCAGGTCCCAGGCTCAATACCTAACACCATCATAAGTCAGAACTGAGCAGTGCTTTGGTGGAGAAGAGAGGAGAGGAGAGGAGAGACAGAGAGAGGGAGAGGGAGAGGGAGAGGGAGAGGGAGAGGGAGAGGGAGAGGGAGAGGGAGGGGAGGGGGGAGGAGAGGGAGGAAGGGAAGGGAGGAAGGGAAGGAGGGGAAAGAAAAAGAGAGGGGGGAAAAAGCCAATATTGGGTGGGGGTAGATAGCCTAATGATTATGCAAAGAGACTCTCATGCCTGAGGCTCCAAAGTGCCAGGTTCAATCCCCCACACCACCATAAGCCAGAGCTGAGCAGTGCTCTGGTAAAAACAAAAAAAACAAAAACAAACAAACAAACAAAAAGCCAATATATCAGACAGTTACAAAAAGGAAAAAGTGATAGACGCCTGTCCCAGTTTCCTAATCCACTCTCTGAATTAGTGCATCTTGTTATAGCAATACATCTCATTCTAGGCACAAACTAAAGTAGAATTCACACATATTTCTTTTCTATTTTAATTTATTTACACCACCAGCATTATTGCTGGGGCACATTCCCAGTGGCCATATTTTTCGTTTATTATTTATTTATTTGTGACAGAGGGGAAAAACAGAGAGAGAGATAGAAAGGGAGATAGAACAGCCAGTCAGTAATGCACCTGGTTACAAGTTTCCATGTGCAAGAGCCCAGGTTTGAGCCCCTACTCCCTACCTGCAGGGGAGATGGTTCAAAAGCTGTGAAGTACTGCAAATGTCTATCTTCCTCTCCATCTTCCCTCCCCTCTCAGTTTCTCTCTGTCCTATAAAACAAAGAAGAAGAAAAAAAAAAAAAAAAAGGAAAAGATGGCTTCCAAGAGCAATGGATTGATTCTTTGTGCAGGCACCAACCCCCAGTGAAAGCCATGGTAGAAGAGAGAGAGAGAGAGAGAGGGAGAGAGAGAGAGAGAGAGAGAGAGAGAGAGAGAGAGAGGGAGAGAGAGGAAGGAGAAAAAAGGAAGGGTTCAAGACCTCACTCTCTATCTGCAGGGAAGAGGCTTCACAGGTAGTAAATCAGGGCTGCAGGTGTCTTTCTTCCTCTCCTCTTTCCCTATCTCATCCTCTTTTCTCAATTTCCCTCTGTTTTATCAAATAAAATAAAATAGAGAGAAAGAAAGAAAGAAAGAAAGAGAGTGGAGGAATAACCTCTGGGAGTGGTAGATTTCCAGTGCCAGCCCTGAACCCCAGTAATAACTCTGGTCACAATATTTTTTTAAAGTGGTGGATATAAGATTTTATTTTATTTTTTATTTATAAAATGGAAATATTGGCAAGACTATAGAATAGGAGGGGTACATTTCCACACAATTCCCACCCCTAGAACTCTGTATCCAATCCTCTCCCTTGATAGCTTCCCTGTTCTTTATCCCTCTGGGAGTATAGACCCAGGGTCATTATGGGGTGCAGAAGGTGGGAGGTCTGGCTTCTGTAATTGCTTCCCTGCTGAACATGGACATTGGCAGGTTGCGCCATACTCCCAGCCTGTCTCTCTCTTTGCCTAGTGGGGCAGGGTTCTTGGGAGGTGGGGCTGCAGGAAAAATGGTGAGGTCTTCTGCCCAGGGAAGTCAGGTTAACATCATGGTATCATATGGAACCTAGTGGCAGATTAATGAAGCTGAAGGGTTGACATTCCACACCTGACTTCTCTGGACAATTAAAAATAATTAAATAAATAAAAGATAAAAAGGGGTGGGGAGATAGTATAATGGTTATGCAAAAAGACTCTCATGCCTGAGTCTCCAAAGTTCCAGGTTCTATCCCCTACACCACCATAAGTCAAAGCTGAGCAGTACTCTGGTGTTTCTCTCTGTGTCTCTATGTATCTCTCTCAAAAATAAAGTAAATAAAATAATTAAAAAGCAAAAGAAAAGAAAAAAAGGAGAGAGAAGCTCTGAGAAGGATAGACACCTGCAGCACTACTCAATCCCTCATGAAGCTTTCCCCATTGCAGGTGGGGACTGGGGGCTTGAACCCAGTTCCTCACATGGTAACACGTGTATTGTACTAAGTGAGCCACCACCTGACCCCTAGATTTTTTTTAATTTTGGGAAACTGTGCTTCTCATTCTATAAGCTCTTTCCCAACACCTGATTATCCTCAGTGCACCTGGCAATAGCTCCAGAAACAAGCCTCACCAGCCTGGCTCATTTCTCCATCCCACCAACATTTCTGACTCAGGCCCTTTAAAATCCCTCTGTGGACTCTAGGAATAAGGTTCTAGCCAGTCTCCCTGGCATAGCTACCATCAGCTCATTACCAATCAGTTCTTGAAGTCACAATAGCTCTTGGTAGCCCACAGAAAAACTATGAAGCAGGAACATAAACTTGACTAGACATAGGAGAGTCTGCCCTCTAGGGGCTCAGAGTCTGAAGACAGGCACCAAACAAGTAATTACGGTGGAGCCCTGTGATGATGGGGAAAGTACTAACAAGAGGGGGGAGAGGAGACAGCTTCTGGCAGGGGCACAAGCTAGAAGATGAGCAGGGCCTAGCCAGGCCCAGAGTCCGCATGGGGGTGGGGGTGGGGTGGGTGGGAAAGCAGTAGTGCTCCAAGATTAATGGACAGAATTAGAAACAGCAAGCCCACATTTTGAAAGTAAGAAGGTACAGGGTGCCTGAGCAATAAACTCCACAGTTTTACCTGTGTTCTCTTCCTCTTTGCAAAACTCTTAAGTATGTTTTCAAAAACTATATTCCTGAGGTCCTGGGCAGTGGTGCAGTAAGCAGGGTGCTGAACATGGAAGAATGAGGTCTTGTGTTTGACCCCTAGCATCCCATGTGCCAAAGTGATACTTCAGTTCTCCCTCTACCTCCCCTGTCTTATATTAATAAAATCTCTGAAAGTAAATAAATAGGGTGGAGGAATAGCATAATGGTTATGAAAAAATTCTCATGCAGAGGCTCTGAAGTCCTAAATTTAATTCCCCATACTACTATAAGCTAGAGCTAAGCAGTGCTCTGGAGAAATACATACATACATACATACATACATACATACATAAAACTATATTCCTTTTTGTTACAACATAGTACAGAAGAAGAGAACTTAACTGTAGATAAAGAATTTCAACAACTAGGTGGGAGAAGTGAATGTCTTAAGTGTTGAGGGGCAAAGCAGAGTAGGGAAAGCCCAGATCCCTTACAGAGAGGGCTAATCCTCCTGTTCATTACACCTCTCCTGGGCCCTGCACTCAGAGATCACAGTTGCCTGTGGATGACAGGCAGTAGTTGAGGAGTTAAAAGCCAGATTGACTGGTCACTTGTCTCAACCCTGCTTTACAGAATTAATTTAAAAACACATCTAGACATGTCATAGTGAGGTTACAGAGCTGTGAGAATCTTAAAAGCTCCCTTAAGTTAAAAATAAGGAGCCAGTCCTACAGGACCTTGCCAACAAAGTAGGAGCCAGTCCTACAGGATCTTGGTAGGGATTGTTCCATTCTCCAAAGGGAGGGTGGGCAAGATACTCTACCACTTGGGGAAGAAGGGTCCTGAAATTAGTGCAGCCTGGAATGTTTCTAGCTATGACCATAGAATGTGAGCTCAGACCTACAGGGATGCAGAGGTTACATAGGTTCCTGTGCTGAATATAGGCCCCAGATCAAATCGATGGGGTTTACAGTTAACAATAAATATCCTTTCCCCATATTTGGGAGCTACTCTCTTCCCTGATCCTGCTTTCTTATCCTTTTTCCAGCTATGACACCATCTCCCCAGACAATATATTGGGTCCACGTTCAAGTTAACTGTCAGACTCAGGCAAAAACTAGTAAAGTCATGGGCCCCTTGGAATATACCTAAAATAGATCTACTAGCTTTTTCCAAAATGGAGGCCCCAAATCTTCATCTGCAATACTCTTGCCTTTAGGTTCATGATTAGTCAACAACTCATTTTGTTTTATATCTTAACTCTTTTCCAGCCACCAAGCTCCAGATGCTACCATGATGCTAGACTGACTTCTCTAGGCAGAAAACCCCACCAATGTGTCCTGGAACCCTGCCTCCCCAGAGCCCTGCCCCACTAGGGAAAGAAAAAGATAGGCTGGGAGTATGGATCAACTTGCAATGCCCATGTTCAGTGGGGAAGTAGTTACAGAAGCCAGACCTCCCACCTTCTGCACCCCATAATGATCCTGGGTCCATACTTGCAGAGGATTAAAGAATATGAAAGCTATTAGGTGAAGGGATGGGATATGGAGTTCTGGTGTTGGGAATAGTGTGGAATTGTATCCCTCTTATTCTATGGTCTTGTCATTATTTCCATTTTATAAATAAATGAAAGTTAAAAAAAATAAAAGTGAACTACCTGATGAGTGAACGTACAAACTATGAAACCACTACCACAGTCAAAGTAATGAATATATTCATCTCCTTCAAAAGTTCCCTTGTGCTTCCTTTATATTCCAAATAAAACATATGAATACTAGTGTAAAAAAAAATAGTAAGGGACCAGTATAGATGCTTGCCTGGATAATGTGCCTGCTTTGCCATTTAAATGACCCAGATTCAAGCCTGAAAAGACTGAATTAGAGGAAGCTTTGGTGATATGATATTGTCCCCCCCCCCTCTCTCTTTCTCTCTCTCTTTCCCAAGTGGGGTAGGGCTCTGGAGAGATGACATTCCAGGGCACAATGGTGAGGTCATCTGCCCAGGAAAGTCCAGATGGAATCATAATAGCATCTGCGACTTGGTGGCTGAAAGGCAGTAAGATATGAAGCAGGACAAAATGTTTAATAAACAGGAACTCAAAGGTAGAAATAGAGCAGATGAAATTAAGGGGTCTTTGTGTGGAAAGAAGCTGGGAAGTCCATTTTAGGTATGTTCCAGGGGGCCCAGGACATAAGTAGTTTTTGCCTGAACCTGATAGCTAACATGAAGGCAGATTAAAAGTATTGTCTGGGAAGATGGTGTGAAAATAGGGCTAGAAAGTTGGATTAGGGCAGAGAGTTCCTAAACATGAAGAAAGTATATAAATACCATTAACTGTTTACCCCAATGATCTGACCCAGTGTCCATATATATTCATATTTAGCACAAAAGCCTGTGTTGCCTCTGAGTCCTTGTCAGTCTGAGTTTGCAATCCATGGTCACAGCTAGGAACATTCTAGACTGCACTCATTTCAGGACCAGAGTTCCTTGAGTGGCAGAGTAGGCTGACCCAGCCTCCCTTCAGAGAGTGGGGCAGTCTCTATCATTGCTGGTCTACAGTGAAAGCAAGGTCCTGGAGAGTCCCACAGGAGGTTTATGATGTTGTTCTTGATGGAGATGACCAGTGATGATGGAGAGAGGGATCTGTTAGAGGTCTAGACCCATCATATCTATGTGGGAATCCCAGGACTCCCTGACTACAGCCTCAGGTGATGGAGTGGCCTGGTATTGACCAAAGAGGACATCATTAAGTAAGCCAGTCTATTGTCCTTATCCAGCTTTCATACTTCTTTCTTTCTGATGAGCTTAGACTTTTTCTCAATTGCTAAGGTATTGTCATTTATTGAATCCAAAGCAGTATTGGGTTTATGGAATCTGGCCTCAAGTTAGGGAGGGAGTAGACTTAGGGTTTAAGTGAGATCTAAGTTAACCTTAAGTTTTACTTCTTCTTACTTTTATTCCTTAGTCTAACATCAAAGCTGCAACCATATGACTCAAACTTTCTTTTTCTTTTTTCTTTTTTTTCCTGCAAGGTTATCACTAGGGCTCAGTGTCTGCACTATGAATCAATCCAATGCTCTTGGAGGTCATTCTTCCCATTTTGTTGCCGCCCTTGTTGTTGTTATTGGATAAGACAGAGAGAAATTGAGAGAGGAGGGGAAGACAGAGAGAGAGAGAGAGAGAGAGAGAGACCTGCCTTCACCGCTTGTGAAGCGACCCCCCTGCAGGTGAGGAGCTGGAGGCTCAAAATGGGATCCTTACTTCACTCTTCGTGCTTTGTGTCCTATGTGCTTAACCTGCTGTGCTAACACCAGGCTCCCTGACTCAAACTTTCTAATATTCCCCACCAAAATATTTTGATTTATATATTTCTTTCTTTAAAAGGTATTTATTTTTATAAGAGAAACCAGAACACTCCCCAGCTCTTGTTTTATGGTCGTGAAAGGGACTGAACCTTGGTCCTTAGAGCCTCAGGCATGTGAGTCTTAGAGAACCATTATTCTGTCTCCTCAGCCCTAAAGGGAAAAACTAAAGTGACATACCAAACAACTACAGTTAGATTGAATTCAAGCAAGCAAACATTCATACCCATTAGGTAAATTTGAACAGTGGTTTTTGAAGTACAAGAAATTATGTTGGGGGGGTGCATAATGTTTATGCAAAGAGACTGTCATGTCTAAGGCTCCAAAATCCCAGGGTCACCCCCCCCCCCACACACACACACACCATAGGACAAAGCTGAACAGTGCCCTGGTAATATAAATAAATAAATAAAGGTTTTTTACAAAGGAAATTATGTTAATAGATAAGATCACCAAAATAGTTCACTTGAATTGTTGCTTTGTCATGTGTATGACACAGCCCAGCTCCCACTATCTTGAAGGAAGTTTTGGCTGTGGTCTGTTTCACACTCTGTGCCTTCCCTGTCTCTATGGAAGAGAGAAAGAAAGGAAAGAAAGAAAGAAAGAAATGATAGATAATATTTAAGTATGTTAATGGTCTAGTAATTATGCTTTTAGAAAAGAATTCTTACAGCAAAGCCTAGAAGTTAGCACAGTGGGTAAAATGTTGGGCTCTCAAGCATGAGTTCCAGAAACTGATCCCTGATACTGCATATGACAGAGTAATGTTCTGATTCTATCTCCCCTTCTCTCATAAATAAAATAAATAAATAAATAAATAAATAATCTTTTTTAAAGACTTGTTACATTTTTATATACATACTTAAATATGTATTGGTGATAGGATATTTGGGATTTATTTCAAGACAATTGCAAGAGTACAGTTAATGTTGATTGACTATTATCAATAATTACTGGAGTAGACACACACACACATACACACACACACACACACACACACACAACAGGGCTCATTATATTATCTTCTTTCTCTATTCTTTTGACCAAAGTACTGCTCAGCTCTGACTTATGGTGGTACTGGAGATTGAAGTGGCATCCCTATTGCCTCAACATGAAAGTCTGTTGTGACAACCACTATGCTATCTCATTGATCCTACATTACTTTCTCTTTTTTAAAAGTTTTTTTTTAATATTTTTATTTATTTGGATAGAGACAGAGAGAAATTGAGTGAGTAGGGATAGATAAAGAAGGAAAAAGACAGAGATGTGCAGCCCTGCTTCATCACTTGTGAAGTTTTCCCCCTGTAGGTAAGGATGAGGGGCTTGAACCTGGGTCCTTGAGCACTGTAATATGAGCACTTAACTAGGTGCACCACCACCTGGCTCCCCCCTATATTACTTTCTCCACTTTTATATATGCTTGGACTTTTTCATTAAAAAGCAGTTAAAAGGACCAGGTATATGGCTAAGCAGTATAATTACTATTGTGCATGCCTGAGGCATCATAAGGAATCAGCAAGGTAAATTCCAAGAGTGGTGGACCAGTGCTTTACTTGCTCATTTACTCTACATCTTTCTCTTTCTAAAAAATAGAATATATATTTAAAAAAAAAAAAAAAAAGGCTGAACCAAGGAGGCAACTCTGTGATGATGCACATATTTGAGTCCCTGGGTTCAATATCAGGTACTTCATTTAAAGTCACTCCCTGTGTATCTTCTCCTAGGAAGCTACTCAGTAACTTGTTTGAGCAGTAACCAAGAAAAAGATACAACATTGAGAAACAATGTATCCAACCCAGGAGAGGCAGCAGTGAAGGCAGTCCCAGGATGATATCATAAATGTGTCTGAAGGAAATAGAAAATAGCCTGAAGTGACCAGCAAACCATCAGGTCAAACTGACCTGAGAGCTTTGCAGAGAGGCAGGGCAGAGGGGAGACATTCAATAGGACAAAAAATATGACTGACAATTAGGGAAATTCACAGAACTGAAGAGGGGGACAAACACACCTCACTCCTAGAAGAACAAAAAAGATGGATAAAGAAACAAAGGAATCAAATGTGATACAAACTGAAACACAGCACAGAAGTGGGCTGCAGTGATACTTTGCATAGTTATAACACTAAAAAATGACATTTCCCTTTTAGAATTCACTTAGAAAGGATTTATGGAAGATTTCATTATTGATAAAGGAGATATGTCACCTATATTCATAAAGTTATATGTAAAGAATGATCAGGGAGGGGCCAGGTAGTCATGCATGTGATTGAGTGCAGACTACCACAAGCAAGGAACCAGGTTCAAGTACCCATGTCTACCTGCAGGAGGGAAGCTTTACAAACAGTGAAGCAGTGCTTCAGATGTCTCTCTTGCTCTCTCCCTCTCTAACCACCCCTTCCCTCTCAATTTCCCTCTGTCCAAGGGGAGCAGTGGATTCACTGTGCAGACATGAAACCTCAGAAATAACCTTGGTGGGGATGGGTGGGTGGGATGGGACACAGTCTTTTGGTGGTGGGAATGGTGTTTATGTACACTCCTATTAAAGTGTAGTCATATAAACCACTATTTAGTTAATATGAGGGGAAAAATTGATCATATGCCTCGAACTTTTTAAAACACAGAGTCTTTTTAATACATAGGCTGAGTCTTTGATATGTTGACTCTCTCAAAAGCCTAGACCAGGGAGAACAGAAGCAACTGGTAGCACAGCTATATACAAGATGCTGGGTATTATACAGCAAACCCTAACAAAGGGACTTTTCAAAGTTAACCCAATTACCAAATAATGAGATGATAACTAAAACTAACCATTGTCTTCTTGAACCCTAAGACAGCAGGAACCTCACATCTCTGCTACAGAGCCTGTATTTCCCTTAGTCCTGGAACCTTAAGGTGGGGCCCACTTTCCTGCATGCTTCTCTCAATTCAAATCAAATAATATTGCATCTGTGGATTGCAACCTAATCAATGCAACGAGTGCCACCCCAGCATGCTTCACTTCAGACTGTGTCAGGAGACTTCAGGTGTGGAATGACAACCCTTCAGCTCCATCACTCGGGTGAGACCTTTCCTTTCATAGTATTCTCTAATTCCATGCCAGGTGTTCCACTCCCCAATAAAGTCCCCAAACCTAGATATAGTCCAGGTCCCCTGAGATAGAGCATATGTTCACATGTGCCCATAAGCCAGAGAAAAATATATACCTGAAAGAAGAAGTGCACAAGAGTCTGCAGGGAGTAACCCCCCAACACTTCATCTGCACTATTCCATCCTTTAGTCCATAAATGTTCAACAATTTATTTGGCTTTGTATGTTAACTCTCTTTTCAGCCACAAGGTTCCAGATGCCAGCATGATGCCGACCAGACTTGCCTGGACTGACAACCCCACCAATGTGTCCTGGAGCTCCGCTTCCCCAGAGACCCACCCCAATAGGGAAAGAGAGAGGCAGGCTGGGAGTATGGATCGACCAGTCAATGCCCAAGTTCAGCAGGGAAGTAATTACAGAAGCTAGACCTTCCACCTTCAGCAACCCACAATGACCCTGGGTCCATGCTCCCAGAGAGATAGAATGGAAAAGCTATCAGGGGAGGGGATGGGATATGGAGATCGAGTTGTGGGAACTGTGTGGAGCTGTACCCCTCTTATCCTATGGTTTTGTTAATGTCTCCTTTCTTTCTTTCTTTCTTTCTTTCTTTTTTTTTTTTTTTCATTTCTTTATTGGGGAATTAATGTTTTACATTCAACAGTAAATACAATAGTTTGTTCATGTATAACATTCCCCAGTTTCCCATTTAACAATACAACTCCCAGTATGTCATTTATCATCCTTCATGGACCTGTATTCTCCCCACCCACCCACCCCAGAGTCTTTACTTTGGTGCGATATGCCAATTACATTTCAGGTTCTACTTATGTTTTCATTTCTGATCTTGTTTTTCAACTTCTGCCTGAGAGTGAGATCATCCCATATTCATCCTTCTGTTTCTGACTTATTTCACATAACATGAATTTTTCAAGGTCCATCCAAGATCGGTTGAAAACGGTGAAGTCACCATTTTTTACAGCTGAGTAGTATTCCATTGTGTATATATACCACAACTTGCTCAGCCACTCATCTGTTGTTGGACACCTGGGTTGCTTCCAGGTTTTGGCTATTACAAATTGTGCTGCCAAGAACATATGTATACACAGATCTTTTTGGATGGATATTTTGGGTTCCTTAGGATATATCCCCAGGAGAGGAATTGCAGGATCATAGGGTAGGTCCATTTCTAGCCTTCTGAGAGTTCTCCAGACTGTTCTCCACAGAGGTTGGACCAATTGACATTCCCACCAGCAGTGCAGGAGGGTTCCTTTGACCCCACACCCTCTCCAGCATTTGCTGCTGTTACCTTTTCTGATGTATGACATTCTCACAGGAGTGAAGTGATATCTCATTGTTGTCTTGATTTGCATTTCTCTGACAATCAGAGACTTGGAGCATCTTTTCATGTGTTTCTCGGCATTTTGGATCTCTTCTGTGGTGAATATTGTGTCCAAGTCCTCCCCCCATTTTTGGATGGGGTTATTTGTTGTCTTGTTGTTGAGTCTGGCAAGCTCTTTATATATGTTGCTTATTAAACTCTTATCTGATGTATGGCATGTAAAGATCTTCTCCCATTCTGTGAGGGGTCTCTTGGTTTGGGTAGTGGTTTCTTTTGCTGTGAAGAAGCTTTTTAATTTGATGTAGTCCCATAGGTTTATACTTGCCTTAGTCTTCTTTGTAATTGGATTCGTTTCATTGAAAAATGTCTTTAAAATGTATGCGGAAAAGAGTTCTGCCAATATTTTCCTCTAAGTATCTGATAGTTTCTGGTCTAACATCCAAGTCCTTGATCCACTTGGAATTTAATTTTGTATTTGGTGAAATACAGTGATTCAGTTTCATTCTTCTGCATGTTTCAACCCATTGTTTCCAACACCATTTGTTGAAGAGACTCTGCTTTCCCTATTAAATAGTCTGGGCCCCTTTGTCAAAGATTAGATGTCCATAGGTGTGGGGCTTCATTTCTGGGCTCTCAATTCTATTCCACTGGTCAGTGTGTCTATTCATGTCCCAGTACCAAGCAGTTTTGATGACCATGGCTCTATAATACAGTTTGAAATCTGGGAGTGTGATGCCTCCGGTTCTGTTCTTTTTTTCTCAAGATTGTTTTGGCAATTCTAGGTCTTTTCTGGTTCCAGATAAACATTGGTAGCATTTGTTCTATTCTCCTAAAAAATGTGCTTGGGATCTTGATGGGGATAGCATTAAATTTGTAGATGGCTCTGGGTAATATATTCATTTTGATTATGTTAATTCTTCCAACCCATGAACATGGAATATCTTTCCACTTCTTTGTGTCTTTTTCAATTTCTTTGAGTAGTGACTCATAATTTTCAGTATAAAGTCTTTCACTTACTTGGTTAGATTTACTCCTAGATATTTTATTGTTTCTGTTGCTATAGTAAAAGGAATTGATTTCTGGGTTTCAATTTCTTCTAACTTAGTGTTTGCATAGAAGAATGCCACTGACTTTTGAATGTTAATTTTATAGCCTGATACCTTACTGTATTGCCTGATGATTTCCAAAAGCTTCTTGCTGGATTCCTTAGGTTTTTCCATGTATACTATCATGTCATCTGCAAATAAGGAGAGTTTGACTTCTTCTCTTCCAGTCTGTATCCCTTTAATTCCTTGCTCCTGCCTGTTTGCTATGGCAAGAACTTCCAACACTATGTTGAATAGTAATGGTGATAGTGGCAGCCCTGTCTAGTACCTGATCTGAGTGGAAATGCTTCCAGTTTTTCACCATTGAGTATGATGTTGGCTGTAAGTTTGCTATATATAGACCCCACTATCTTCAGGAATTTTCCATCTATTCCCATTTTTTGTAGTGTTTTGATCATAAAGGGATGTTGGATTTTGTCAAAGGTTTTCTCTGCATCTATTGATATGACCATGTGGTTTTTGGTCTTGCTTTTGTTGATGTGGTGGATCACACTGATTGATTTATGTATATTAAACCAAGCTTGCATGCCTGGGATAAACCCCACTTGGTCATGATGAACAATCTTTTTGATATACTGCTGTATCCGGTTGGCTAGAATTTTGTTCAATATTTTTGCATCTATGTTCATCAGAGATATTGGTCTGTAGTTTTCTTTTTTGGTTTTGTCCCTGTCTGCTTTTGGTATCAGAGTGATGTTGGCTTCATAGAAGCTGGCAGGGAGTATTCCAGTGTCTTCAATCTTCTGGAAGACTTTTAAAAGTAGAGGTATCAGTTCTTCTTTGAAGGTTTTGTAGAATTCATTTGTAAAACCATCTGGTCCAGGACTTTTATTTTTGGGGAGAGTTTTGATAACTGATTCAATTTCATTAGCTGTGATGGGCCTGTTCATGTTATCCACTTCCTCTTTACTTAGTTTTGGAATTTGGTAGATATCTAGGAAATCGTCCATTTCTTCCAGGTTCTCTAGCTTGGTGGCATATAGTTGTTCATAGAAGCCTCGCATGAGATATTGAATTTCTGCGGTGTCTGTTGTGATATCTCCTCTTTCATTTACTATCCGATTTATTTGGGTCTTCTCCCTTTTTTGTTTTGTGAGTCTGGCTAAAGGTTTGTCGATTTTGTTCACTCTTTCGAAGAACCAACATTTACTTTCATTGATCTTTTGTATGGTTTTCTTATTCTCAGTGTTATTTATTTCTGCCCTAACTTTAGTGATTTCTGTCCTTCTGGTTGCTTTTGGGTTCCTTTGTTCTTCCTCTTCTAGGTCTTTAAGGTGTGAAATCAGGCTGTTTATTTGTGCTTTTTCTAGTTTCCTAATGTGTACTTGTATAGCTATGAACTTCCCTCTTAGTACCGCTTTAGCTGTGTCCCAAATATTTTGATAGCTTGTGTCTTCATTTTCATTGAAGTCTCGAAACATTTTGTGTCGTTTTCGATGGGCTATGTTGTTTTCTCCGGGCTGGCTTCACGGGCGGGTAACAGACGACCAGAGACTCATGGTTGAGCTGTAGGCAGTATCTCTTTATTCATGCAGGACACAGCACAATCTAAGACGAGCTAAGTTAAACTCAAAGTACAGTACTACTCACAATGCTGTCTTTATATATACTTGCCAAGTAAGGTGGAAACAGGATGTAACATAGAGAGGGTGGAGAGAAAAGTGACTGGTGAAAATCAGAGTGTGACAAAGAAGGGATCAGGGTGTGACAAGGAGGGGGTGGAGCAGGCGAGAATCCTATCACTGAACCACAAATGCCCTGGAGGGAGGTGGAACATGTTAACAGTGGTTATGTAAATAGAATAGTGTTAAGCAGGGGGGATTTAAACCAAATGAAACAGAAGGGGTCTCATGCATACCAACAATTACCCCTTTCTTTTTAACTAATGGCCATTGTGGGGTGAACAGAAACGTATATCAACGTATATTTTGAAAACAGGCGTTTTCAAAAGAACTAGCATATAACATGGAAAACAAAATAGGCGAGCAGCAATAACCAGTGTGATGCCAAGTGGAGCTTTTCTTGCCTCAAAGGGCAAGGCCTAGCAGGCGAAAGGGCATTTCTTGCCTCTGGGAATGCTTCATGCCTCTGGGGGCATCTCTTGCCTCAAAGGGCATTTCTTGCCTCTGGGAATGCTTCATGCCTCTGTGGGCATCTCTTGCCTCTTGGGGCGCTTCATGCCTCTGTGGGCATAACCTAATAAGGAGGGGGAGCTTTCTGCCTCTGGGACAGAGCCTGCAGGCGAGGGGACATGGTCTATAAAGTCTCAAGGCAACTGGCTGAAGTTAGTCTTTGAGAAACACAGCAGTGTGTACCAGTAAGTCCGATGGAGGTGTCAGTCCAAAGTAGCTGACCACAGAAGAAAATGCCAGAGGATGAAACGCTGCACGTCTGTCTCGATGGGGAATGTCGGCCATCAGAATTCTGCTTTTCTGTAGAGAGTGATCTTTGGAGTCTGTGAATCTGTTTCTTCAGGACGTGCCAGGTCTCATCATTGGTTTCCGGGGGCGATGTCAGAGAACAGGATCCAAATGGATTTCCAGGAATTCCATTTGAGTAGATGCTTTTTCATGTGAAGACTTTGACAGCTGAAATTCACTTACTTGTCAAACAAAACTTGTAGCAGATTAGAAGTTTACTATAATTGATAACTCCATTATCATTGGAAGTCCTTTCTAGTATGATTTTAAGGTTGTTTAAACAGTTTAAACTCAATAAAATGTGGAAAGGTAAACAGAAGAACCACGGTTAAAAAGCCTCAGGCATGAGAATAATTAACATAATCATTGCACTATCTGCCCCACCCATAACTCATACGGTTTCCAGGATTAAACGTTTCAGATTCATGTGAAGACGTAAAAGAGAAATCAAAGGAGGGAAAAAACAATTTTTTGGATTGTTTCTGGATGTCTCTAGAAATCATGGCTGTGTCCAGCTTTTTTTTTTTTTTTAAGTCAATCTCAAACAAAAATTCAGTCATTCAAATCATTCTCTTATGAAATGCAACTTGAACCAGATTATCAAGATCTCACCATGTAGGATTAAGAATCCCCGGAGGGTGACCTAGTCCAAAAAGGTCCTCAAAATTCCATTTAGGGTGTTTCTGACTGTTCCTGCTGGATTGCTTCAGGCACCCATTTTTAAAAACGTCTTCCCAACGAAGAAAGAATCCAATCAGGAGAGTAGAACTAACCACGTGTCTCCATACTTGGGAACTGCCAGGGTACTCGAGAATGTTCTTCAAATTAGAGTAGTCCTTCTCCATGGGAAACATGCGAGAAGAAGTCCAGAAAGTCCCAGGGGAAATCCCCATGCATGTCCCAAGGTCTACGATCACAGTCATAAAGAATGAAATTATGGCCTGGAGCGAAATGTAGTCCTTTTCCTCGGGAAACATGAAAGAGGGAATCCAGAAAGTCCAAGGAGAAATCTCCGTGCATCTCCCAAGCTCTATGATCCCAGTCATAAGAAACCAAAGTTCCCGGTGAGGGAACCGAAGTGTGGCCCAGAGTAAAATGTTCCAGAGACAGAGAAACTGTCTCATAATGAAACAGTAGAGGCTTTGGCAAACCTCTTCGTAAGTAGAAAGGCAACCCATGGTGGATGGGTAGCCAAGTTTACTTATCTGGACGATGGGTGGGTAGGGTCCCACGTTGATGCCAGTCCATGTTTCAGGGCTTATTTCAGTCCCTGTTCAGGCGCCATATGTTGTTTTCGACGGGTTATGTTGTTTTCGCCGGGCTAGCTTCACGGGCGGGTAACAGATGACCAGGGACTCATAGTTGAGCTGTAGGCAGTATCTCTTTATTCATGCAGGACACAGCACAATCTAAGATAAGCTAAGTTAAACTCAAAGTACAGTACTACTCACAATGCTGTCTTTATATATACTTGCCAAGTAAGGTGGAAACAGGATGTGACATAGAGAGGGTGGAGAGAAAAGTGACTGGTGAAAATCAGAGTGTGACAAAGAAGGGATCAGGGTGTGACAAGGAGGGGGTGGAGCAGGCGAGAATCCTATCACTGAACCACAAATGCCCTGGAGGGAGGTGGAACTTGTTAACAGTGGTTATGTAAATAGAATAGTGTTAAGCAGGGGGGATTTAAACCAAATGAAACAGAAGGAGTCTCATGCATACCAACAATTTTGATTTCTTCCTTGATTTCCTCTTTGACCCAGAAGTTGTTAAGAAGTGTACTGTTGAGCTTCCACATTTTGGGACTGTTATTAATCTTTTGTTGATTGTTAAGTATTAGTTTAATTCCACTGTGGTCTGAGAAGATGCTTTGGATGATTTCAATGCTCTTGAATTGGCTGATGTTGTCTTTGTGGCCTAATATATGGTCTATCCTTGAGAATGACGCATGTGGATTTGAGTAAAATGTGTATTCCAGTTTCTTGGGATGAATGACTCTGAAAATGTCCAATAGTTCTAGTTTATCTATCTCTTCATTTAGCTCCCTTATGTCTTTATTGATTTTCTGCCTGGATGATCTGTCAAGTTGAGAGAGTGGGGTGTTGATGTCCCCTACTATGATTGTGTTGCTGTTAATATATTGCTGTAGCTCTTTCAGTAGAAGTTTGATGTATTTAGATGGCTTCTCATTGGGTGCATAGATGTTAATAATTGTTAAGTCCTCTTGATTGACTGATCCTCTGAGCATTAAGTAGTGTCCATTCCTATCTTTTTTAATCTTATCTATTTTAAAGTCTATTGTGTCAGATAGGAGAATAGCTGTTCCTGCCCTTTTTTGTGGGCCATTGGCTTGTATGATAGTTTTCCATCCTTTCACTTTAAGTCTGTGCTTGTCTTGTTGAGTTAGGTGGGTTTACTGTAGACAGCATATTGTTGGGTTGTGTTTTCTGATCCATCTTCCTACTCTGTGTCTTTTAATAGGTGAATTCAGGCCATTGACATTAATTGATATCAAAGACTGAAGATATTTTAATGCCATTCTTGTAGAGTTATAGAGTGTTTTGATATATGTCCTATTTGTGGTGGTCTGATTGTTTATAGGAGACCTTTCAGAACTTCTTTCAGGGCAGGCTTGGTGATGGTTGATTCCTTCAACTGTTGCTTGTCTGAGAAGGTTTTGATGCCTCCATCTAGTCTGAATGACAGTCTAGCAGGATATAGTATTCTTGGTTGAAAGCCTTTCTCATTGAGCACATGGTATATATCTTGCCATTTTCTTCTCGCCTGTAGTGTTTGTATGGAGAAGTCTGCTGCTAATCTTATGGGTCTTCCTTTGTAGGTGACTCTTTGTTTTTCTCTTGCAGCCTTCAGGATCCTTTCTTTATCCTTATTCCTGTCCATTCTAAGTATGATATGTCTTGGTGTCTCTAGGTCTGGGTTAATTCTGTTTGGGACCCTCTGGGCTTCTTGAATCTTTATGTCTTTGATGTTGTCTAGAGAAATTTTCAGCTATTATGGCCTGGAAAATGCTTTCTTCCTCTCCTTCTTTTTCTTCCTCTGGTAAGCCAATAATGCGTATATTGTTTCTTTTGAAGTCATCCCATAGGACTCTGTTGTTGTTTTCAGCATCTCTTAATCTCTTTTTGAGATCTCGTACTTCTTTTTTAGTTGTCTCTAATACATCCTCAATCTTGCTAATTCTGTCCTCAGCCTCATAGATTCTATTCTCTCTGCCCTCTACTGTTTTCTGGAGTTCATCTATTTTGTTGCCCTGTTCTGATACTGTTTTAGCTTGTTCAGCTAATTGCATTCTTAGCTCAGCGATTTCAGCTTTCAGCTCTCTAATAACCATGAGATAACTAGTATTTTCTTCCATAGTCTCATTTGTTGTTCCTGTATTTCTGATTACAGTTTTTTCAAATTTTTTACTCACTCCTGTTATTATTTCCTTAGCTAATGTTTGAATGTTGAACTCGTTATTTTGTGCTTCACCCTCTGGAGGACTTTTAGTTGGACTCTTGTCCTGGTTTGATTCTCCAATATTTCTTCTTGTTGTTTTAACCATTTTATATATTATGTTATGAGTTCCCTTTATCAGTACTTTTTCAAATTACTGATCATGATTGCCTGGATTGACTTGTGTCTAAGTTAATTAAAGGGTTCACAGTGGCGGAAGTTAACAGTTTTTTCAATAGTATTTAAATCTCTGAGTTGGAGCTCAGTGGTTTAAAAGCCTCTTTTTTTTTCCTTCCCTGTAGGCTATGGGAGCCTGAGGGCTTTTAAACTATCAATAGGCTTCAGCTTAATCACTGACTCCTGACCAAGAGATAAAGCAGGGTGTGGCAGAGATAATCCAGTGGTTATGCAAAGAGACTTTCACAGCCCCTCAGCTATGCCACCGAGGTATAGGTCTTCTCCTGAGTTTCCTGGTTAGATCTCTGTCCCCTGGTGTCCCTCCCTGTTGCTGCTCCAGATTCTGAGGGCAGTAGCAATGGAGACTCAGAGTTGTACTTGGAGAGTCCCTGGGGAGTCCTCTCCTTCCTTCAGCTGTCCCCTTGTTTGTGGAGCAGACTGGAGTTGGTGTCTCAACTGATAAACTGCTGGACTTTTAGCAGTAACTTAATCTCTCCTTACGCTCCTCTCTCCTCTCTGTCACCAGCCACATGTGTTTGTACTCACTGGTGATTTAGTGGGTTCCTGTGGTCATTCAAGTCCTGTCTTGTTTCGGTCCCGGGTGGTCTCCTTTGGTATTCCTAGCTGATCTGGGAGAGGAGAGGAGAGGAAAGAAAGCAATCTGCTGCTCCTAGCTCCGCCCAATGTCTCCTTTCTTAAATAAATTTAAAAAAAAGAAAACATAAAAAAAGAAATAACCTTGGTGGCAATAAAATAAATAATCATGGTGAAGCCTGGGAGGTGTACACTAGGTTAAACAGTATACCTGCACACAAAAGTTCGAGAGAGAGAGAGAGAGACTGACCGAGACCTGCATCATTCCTTCACCATATATGAGGCCTTCTCCCTGCAGCTGAGGGCAATGGACTTGAACCCAGGTCCTTGCATGTTGTAACATGTGTGCTACACCAGGAGACCCACCACTCAGTCCCTGATTGATTAGTTTTGTTTAAATGATTTTAGAAAATAATGGCTAATGTGTATATGATAAAGCAAGAGTTCTAATATTCACTTCTTCCAAAGTAGTAATTCAGTGGTGAATCTGTTCAACATTGATGAAGCAAGAAATTGAAGTTTAAGTATACTGTGTGAGAAGAATGGGGAGATAGCATACTGGTTATGCAAAAGAACTTAAAAACATTTTTCATTTACTAATAATAGGGATAAGAGAAAAGAGAAAGAGAACCAGATATCACTAGTACATGTGTTGTCAGGAATCAAAATTGGGACTTCATGTTTGAAAGTCCAACATTTTATCCACTGTGCCACCTCCTAGATCATTGTAAAAAGACATTTCCTGCCTAAGGTTCTGAGGTGCCAGGTTCAATCCCCAGCACCCTCATAAGCCAGAGGTGAACAGTTTATCCCTCTGTGAGTATGGGCCAAAGATCTTTATGGGGTGCAGAAGGTGGAAGGTCTGGCTTCTGTAATTGCTTCTCCACTGGACAGAGGTATTGGCAGGTCAATCCATACCCCCAGCATTTTTCTACCTTTCCCTAGTTGGGTAGGGCTCTGGGGAGGTGAGGTTCTAGGACACACACTGATAAGGTCATCTGCCCAGGGAAGTCAGGTTGACATCATTGACAACAGCTACAACTTGGTGGCTGAAAAGCATAAAGATATAAAGCAGAACAAATTGTTCAATAATTAGAAACCTAAAGGTAAGAATACAGCAGATGAAATTTGGGGTCTTTATGTTGGAAGAAGCTAGGAAGTCTATTTTAGATATATTCCATGGGACCCATGACTTTACTCATTTTTGCCTAAGCCCAATAGCTAACATGCAGGTGAGCTAAAAGTATTGTCTGAGAAGATGGTGTCAGAGTTGGGAATAGGACTAGAAAGCTGAATTAGGGCAGAGAGTAGCTCCCAAATATGGGAAAAACATATAAATATCATTAACTGTAAACCCATAAAAATGACCTAGGGCCCATGTCTATTCAGATTTAGCACCAGAAGCCCATGTAACCTCTGCATCCTTGTCAATCTGAGCTTGCAGTCCATGGTTATAGATAGGAACATTCTAGGCTGCACTCATTTCAGCACCAGAGTTCCTTGAGTGGCAGAGTATGTTGACCCAGCCTCCCTTCAGAGAGTGGGGCAATTTCTACCACTGTCAGTCTACATTGAAGGCAAAGTCCTGTAGAGGCCCACAAGAGGGTTTATGATGTTATTCCTGATGGAGATGACCAGTGACGATGGAGAGAGGGATCTGTTAGAGGTCTAGGCCCATATCTATGTGGGAATCCCAGGATTCCCTGACGAGGGCCCTGGATGATGGGATGGCCTGGTTGTGACCAAACAGGCCATCATAAGACTATGCCGGTTTCTTGCCCTAGTCCAGCTTTTGCAGTCCTTACTGAGTTTGTTTTATTTTTTTAACCAGAGCACTGGTCAGCTCTGGCTTATGGTGGTGCAGGGGATTGAACCTGGGATTTTGGAGCCTCAAGCATGAGAGTCTCTTTGCATAACCATTATTCTATATACCACCTGCCCTTTATTTTATAATTTTGCAAATCACTAATAAAAATAAAATTTAAAAAATATTTCTTGTATGTGAAAGAAAGAAAAAAATTTTTTTCAAGGCACTACTCTGGTCCATGAGGTGCCAGAGAATTAACCAGGAGCCCCAGGCATGCAACCCTGGCATTCTACTAGCTGTGATATTTCCTCAACTGCTATGGGGCCAAATGGTGGTACACCTGATAGAGCACACACATTACCTTAACTGCTAGATCTATGTTCTCAATAAATTTCTCCGGTGGTCAAGAGATATTATCACAAAATTGCTAGAGTTCTCTGGATTCTAGCGAATAGAATTTTGTTAGAGTCTCAGGCTTGAAAAAGGAACTTAGTATGTGGTTCGGGAGGGGGCACAGTGGTAAAGCTTTGGACTCTCAATCATGAGGTCTCAAGTTCGATCCCTGGAAGCACATGTGCCAGAGTGATGTCTGGTTCTTTCTCTCTCCTCCTATCTTTCTCATAAATAAATAAAAGCAAACCATAACAAAGGGACTTTTCAAAGTTAACCCAATTAACAAATAATGTGATGATAATATTAACTATCGATTGTCTTTTTGAACCCTAAGACAGCAGGAACCTCACATCTTCACTATAGAGCCCCTACTTCCCCCAGTCCTGGAACCCTTGGATAGGGCCCACTTTCCCATATGCATCTCCCAATCCAAACCAAATAATATTGCATCCGCCGATCACAACCTAACCAAAGCAACAATTGCCACCTCAACATGCTTCACCTCAGACTGTATCCAGAGACTTCACGTGTGGAATGACAACCCTTCAACTTCATTACTCAGGTGAGACCTTTCCTTTTATAGTACACTCTAATTTCATCTCAGGTAGTTCACTTTCTAACAAAGTCCCATAATCTAGATATACACCAGTTTCTGTGAGAGAGAGCTTACATAAGCTCTCTCTCACAAGTATCCATAAACTACTGCAAAATATATACCTGAAAGCAGAAGTACACTAGAGTTTGCAGTGAGTACCTCCCTAACACTTCCTCTCCACTATTCCAAGCTTTGGATCCATGATTGCTCAACAAATTGTTTGGCTTCATATGTTAACTCTCTTTTCAATCACCAGGTTCCAGATGCCACCAGGATGCTGGCTAGGCTTCCCTGGATTGAAGACCCCACCAATGTGTCCTGGAGCTCAGCTTCCCCAGAGACACACCTTACTAGGGAAAGAGAAAGGCAGACTGGGAGTATGGACCGACCAGTCAACGCCCATGTTCAGCGGGGAAGCAATTACAGAAGCCAGACCTTCTACCTTCTGCAACCCTCAACGACCCTGGGTCCATGCTCCCAGAGGGCTAGAGAATGGGAAAGCTACCATGGGAGGGGGTGGGTTATGGGGATTGGGTGGTGGGAATTGTGTGGAGTTGTACCCCTCCTACCTTATGTTTTTGTTCACTAATCCTTTCTTAAATAAAAATAAATAAATAAATAATTTTTTTTTTTTAAAAAAAGGAACTTCACACTATTTATAGTTAGAGAAAAGAGGGCACATAGAGTGGTGGACACATGGTATACATCTCACAATGAGGTTCTGCCAAAAGTCTTTGTGGAATCTCTCTGCCTAATCTCCTGTTCAGACCCCTCTATCCTTCTGTTTACTGGGTATGTATGCAAACAGCTATGTAAAGTATAAATATCTTAAAAGTATAAATAAACATAAACATCTTTTTTCTGTTTTTTCTGCTAATTTGTTTATTGCCACCAGAGTTATTGGGGGGCTCAGTACTGGCACTACAAATCCACTGCTCCAGGTGGCCATTTTTTCCCTTTATTTTATTTTATTTTTTTTTAAATAGGTCAGACAGAAATTGAGAGGGGAAGGGAGTATAGAGAGGAAGAGAGAAAAGAGAGACACCTGCAAACCAGCATCAGCCCCTTGTGAAGTATTCCCCCTGCAGGCAGGGAGTAGGGGCTTGAATCCAGGTCCTTGTGCATGGTAATGTGTGCACTTAACTGGGTGTACCAGAACCTGACCCCCAACATAAACATCTTAAAGGCATGCATAATTGAATGATCTCTCTCCTAGGAGAAAGACCACTCTATATCAAACTTGTTATCTTCAAGTTTAGTGATTATATCAGATTCAGTGTTTACCCTGAAAATCCTGACCTTACCCCAAGGATATAGTCATAATCCAGGGATATCAGACAAGGCCTCTGTTAGCCTGGAGGCCTTTTGACCTGTTATCTGTGTTTACCCTGATATTAGCCTAACAAAACAGAGGCTAGATAACTAAAGAGATAGCAAAGAATTTCTGACATGTCTGATATGGCTGTCAGTAACTAAGAAAAATAGTTCAACAGAGAAATAATAGGCATTATACTTGAGGGGTTTATCATGAAATTAGGGATTCTCCAACAAGATAGCTCCCCCTGTAGGGTATGTGCCTTACCATGTGCTATGCCATGGGTTTGGGTCCTGCAACCATATGGGAGCATCATGAATGGCACTACGGAATCTACATGGATGGAACATAGTGGAGCAGTACTGTGGGACCCCGCCCTCTCCCTGTATCTGCCTCCTCTCTCTCTCTTTCTCTCTCTCCCTTTCTGTCCCTCTCTCTCTCCCTCTCCCTGTATCTCTCTCTTCTCTCTCTCTCTCTCAAATTAAAAATTAAAAAAAAAAAATCTAGAGAGACTGCTCAGTTTTAGTAAACAAATACAAGGTCTTGCGTTCATTCCTCCTCCACCACAATAAATTAATAAGTAAACAAATAAGTAAATAAATAAATCACCCTGACTATAAGTAGAGAATGGAGTGGAGGCAAGGTTGACAGGAAGCAAGAAGATTGAATGCAAATGGGCAGGGGCTGGGAAAACCATTGTAGATGTCCAAACTGGAGGTGACTATGACTTGGGAATGAAGGCAACTGGATGGACTCAAGAAGGGAAAGCATGCCTAGTTCCCAGGTCTCAGTCAGTAAGATCCAGAGTGGCCCCTTTAATGAGCTGGAGAACCCTTGGGGAAGGGCAAAAGAGCTGAGGAAGAAAATAACTAGCTAAGTTTGGACACTTTCAGCTTGAGTCACCAGCATGTGTGAAGTCCTTAATTGCCTGGCACCAACCACCTTCTCCAACCAGTTTCTGAACTTACTCCCTTCCCACCTTCATAGTCTGCCAGGAGCAAAGTCAGGCTGCAGGGAACTGTGAGGCTGAGGTTGAGCATGGTGTGGACTGCCTGTGAAAAAACGGGTGCCTGGAGGTACAGTCACCCCATCAGTCTCCCCCACCAGGGGTCGAGCAGGGGGTCTCTGTCTCCAGAATTCTGTCCCAGTCAGTCTCCCCGCAAAGACCTCCCTCTAATCTCTCTCTCTCTCTCTCTCTTTCTCTCGGTGTGCCTGCTGATAATCTTACCTCCTCATTCCCAAATAGGGCTAGGGCTAACTGCAAAGCGGGGAGCCCTGGACTAAATGGAAGCCACTTTTCCTTACATTGATAATTTAAAGACCTATTAGCTATATTGGGTAGCACAAATAATACCTGGGGACAATAAAAGGAGATCCCTGGGGGAAGTACATTGTGACAACAATTAATGGCAGTGAGTGTAACAAGACTAAAATGGCCTAGGAGCAGAAGCTGCTGTACCCATTTAAAGGCTCTCAGAAAAGGAGCTACTTATCACCACTACAGCTTCTCAATCAGCTGGACTCAGACCAAAAGCCAGAATTACAGGTGGCTTATAGTGTGAATGACAGGCTGTGGTCTTCATTTAGTTATAAAAGGCTCTGTTGCTTACCCTCACCCACAAATGCCCTGCTTCCACTTACAGACATCCATGATGAGTATTAGGTTGTATAGTTAAATAGCTAATGTTAGGATATATGGGTAGAAGTAAGTAAACTTTTATTAGCTAAAAGTTAGTGAACTTTCATATATGCAAAGGTTAACCAGAAGAGAGCCCCCATGGTGTGTGCTTGCTTTACAGCAGAATATTTCTTTAGGTGGACAGCCTACTATGATCTAGTTAGACCCATCAAAGAATGGGTTAAGAAGGAAAGCTATTAGCTTTAGCTCCAGAGAAAAATATTTATTCATACAGAAGGTCAGAACAGGGAGATGGTCAAAACACAGATGGTCATTTCAAGGGAACTTTCAAGGGGAAATATAGACTACTGACTAAGGAAATTTCAAGGGTAGATTTAGACTACCCCAGACCCAGGAAACTTTCAAGGGTAGATTTAGGCTACCCCAGACCCAAGAAACTTTCAAGGGGAGGTCGGGATGTCCCAGACCTAGGGAACTTTCTAACGAAAACATACCTATAATAATAACAATAATGTTGTTTGAGGTTATTCTTGATGTTAATGAAAACAATTATACATGATGTCATCTATATCCTTGATGTTAATGAAAATAATCTTACATAATGTCAACTATATCTGGGCAAAAAGTGTTTAAATAATAAACCTCTGCAGAGAGAGGACAGAGACTCCTCTCTCCTGCACCTGAAACAGCTGATGTGTCTCTCACTTCATTCATCTCATTCTCCCTTTCCTTCAGGGACCCTGAATTACTTTCACCGGGAGCCGGCTCCCAGCAGTACTCCTCCCTGTCCTTCTATGGTCCTGAGCTTCTTGCCATTCTACAAATGTACTATATGCTGATGCCACTACTGAGAATGCTTTCCTCTCCCTTTTCAGTCTGCATAGTTCCTAGTAGCTTTCAAATCCTCCCTAGAAGCGTTCCCTTCTCAGGGTTCCCCAGAACACTAACAGAACTCTACATAGTGCTAAGCACACCCACTGTCTATATATTTATCTCCCCCACCAGGCAATGGTTTACATGATACAGAAAAGGCATGGTCACCCATTATTCTTTGCATTGTTAGGTATTTTTGTTTACTAAAACAAAGGGGAAGAGAGGTAGAGAGACAATGAAAGAAACCACAGCACAAAGCTTCCTTCAATGTGGTGGGAGGCTGCACCTGTGCTAAGCACATGGCAAAGTAGTGCACAATCCTTATTTCATTGGCCCATATTGTTAACTCTTAAACAATATGGTGGCTAAGAAACTGACCTAGTAATATAGCACAGGATTTGCATGCATGTCAGAGGTCCTGGTTCTGATCCCCAGCACTACATATGCTAGAGTGATAATCTGGTTCTTTCTTTAACACTATTTAAATAAATCATCAAGTCTTAAAAAAAAATCTAGAAGTTGGCTGGGGAGATTGTATAATAGTTATTATGCAAAATACTTGCATACTTAAGGCTCCAAAGTCCCAGGTTCAGTCCTCCACACCACCATAAACCAGAGCTGAGCAGTACTCTAGAAAACAAACAAAGCAAACTAGACATATGAAGATATTTCATCTAGCTTGCCCACTATCTCAGCTCAGTGCTGAAGTGTTGCATTGCAAATTGATCTGGAAGGATACAGACAGTGTGAATGCTGGTGGGAGGGGTGAGGATGGGAAAGTGAAAGTCTGTCATGGGTGGAAAAAGAGAATGAGACTGGGAGTTCAGAGAAGGAACTTAAACTCTCCTCCCAGGGACTATGAAAATAATCTGCTCACCTGTATGTCTCAGCACACAAAACACTTCACAGAATGGGGATCCTTCCTCCATTAAGATCTGGATGTCTTTATGCCATTGGGAAATTCTTGGTTCTGAAAATTCAGTCTACATATCTGGATTCACCAGCAGACCATCATAGGTTATATATAGTTGGTCGTGCCTGGGTTAGATCTTTTTACAGTGTTGGGCCATCAGGTCCTGAGGAAAGCCACTTTGAAACAGAAGCTTCCATTCCAGGAAGAGTTGATAAATAGCCATTTATTTCTAATCATTTTATTAGTTTATTTATTTATTTATTCCCTTTTTTTGCCCTTGTGGTTTTATTGTTGTAGTTATTATTGTTGTTGTCGTTGTTGGATAGGACAGAGAGAAATGGAGAGAGGAGGGGAAGACAGAGAGGAGGAGAGAAAGATAGACACCTGCAGACCTGCTTCACCGCCTGTGAAGCGACTCCCCTGCAGGTGGGGAGCTGGGGTTCGAACCAGTAGTTTTTTTTGTTTTTTTTGCTGCCATAAGAAATTAACACAAACAGAGGAGTTTAAAATAACAGAAATCTGTTCCCTCACAGTTCTGGAGACCCTAAGTATGATATAAAACACTACCTTCAGAGGTAGTGTTCCAGAGGGAACTCACTTGTGATCTCCAGCTTCTGGGGGCTCCAGGAGTTCCTTGGTTATATCACTCCAATGTCTGCCTCTGTCTTCACATGGCTCCCTCTTCTGAGGCTTAGCCTCTTCTGGCATATAAGGGACACTTGTCATTGTATGTAGGATCTACCAGATAATCCAAGAGGTTCTCTTCTTGATATTGTTATGTTAATTACATATGCAAAGTTTCATTTTTCAAACAAGGTCACATTCACCAGTTTGGGGACCTAGACATATCTCAAGGAATCACCATTCAATCCACTCCAACTTCCAAGTGGAATGCAACAAACAGCTTTATTAATTTTGAGCTATGGGAGTTGGGCAGTAGCACAGTGGGTTAAGTGCAGGTGGTGCAAAGACCAGTGTAAGGATCCCGATTCAAGCCCCCGGCTCCCCACCTGCAGGGGGGTCGCTTCACAAGCAGTAAAGCAGGTCTGCTTGTGTGTCTTTCTCTCTTCCTCTCTGTCTTCCTCTCCTTTATCCAATTCTCTCTGTCCTGTCCAACAACAACATCAATAACAACAACAATAATAACTACAACAAGAAAACAAGGGCAACAAAAGGGAATAAATAAATAAATATTTAAAAATCTTTCTTTAAAAAATTGCACTGGATAGTGAAAAACTACCATGAAAAAGAACAGGGGGTGGGGGTGGGGAAGCCCAATCCTAAGTAACAACATTAACATTATTGTTTTTGTCCTTGCTGTCACTGTCACACAGAAGGCTCTGCACAGACTGTGGTCTTATTGTCTTTCTTCTGGAAAGTTTCTAAAGCCCAGTATGTTGAGCTCAGAGGACACTAGGACACTGTGACAATTTGCCAGAATTTTCCAGCTAAAAAGAAAGGCTTATTTTTCTCAGGAAATTCTACACTCATAACTAAAGAATAGAAAGAATAGAAAAGGAAGAAGAGAGGAAGAAACATGGTACACTGAAGGAAGAGCTGAGTTGCAGCCTCCAACCTCTTTCCTTGGAGAGAAGCCCCTCTAGTTTGCATTTTAGACACTAAGGGAGCAAAGTCTGTGCGCCCCCCTGCACCTCTGTATTTCTGTACCTTGTTTGTGTCCCATCCATTTACTCTCTCTGGAATTGAAGTACTACTGACATTATTTACATCCATTCAACCCATATCTAAGAAGGTAACCAGAAACTTAATTTCAGAAAAGTATAGAAAAGCAGCCATCTCTATGACCTTGCTCCTAGCTACTGAAATTGTGCAACTCATGAACCATATTAACTGATCACAACACATCCAAGTTGTTTATTCTTTCATCATGAAGAGTCCAGAACAAATGCAGTAATCTCTGAACACATTTGGAATAGATACAAAGTAATGAGGAGTCCACACCATGGGACAAACTGTTACTGTTTGTTTCTCGTTTATCTTTACTAGGTCTTCACTGTTATCAACTGATTTTCAGACAGAAAACTAGAGACAGGGCTGGGAAGACATAGTGCTCTGTTCTCTCTGTCTCTCTCTAACTTTCTCTATGTATCTCTCACTCATTAAAAAATGAATAAACAGGAGGCTGGGCAGTAGTGTACCGGGTTAAGTGCACATAGTGCAAAGTGCAAGGACCCGAGTAAGTATCCCAGTTCGAGCCCCCAGCTTCCCACCTGCAGGGAGCGGGAGTTGCTTTACGAGTGGTGAAGCAGGTCTGCAGATGCCTATCTTTCTCTCCCTCTCTCTATCTTCCCCTCCTCTCAATTTCTCTCTGTCCTATCCAAAATCAATAGCAGCAACAGTGACAGCAACAATAATAATAGCAACACCAACAACAACAACAATGGGAAGTAAGAGGGCTGCCAAGAGCAGTGGATTCATGGTGCAGGTACTGAGCCCCAGTGATAACCCTGGAGGCAAAACAGAAGAAGAAGAAGAAGGAGGAGGAGGAGGAGGAGGGGGAGGGGGAGGGGGAGGGGGAGGGGAGGGGAGGGGGAGGGGGAGAAGGAGAAGACGAAAATGTTTTAAAAAAGACAGGGAGAGGGAACGAGGGAAGGACATCATAACACACAAGCTTCCTCTCAGGTAAGCTTGCTAGCCTGACTGTTAGTCACTGTTTTGTCACTATCTTTAGTTATTAACATCTTGAATAACCATTGAACAGTTACTGGCAGTGCCCTTTTCCCTCCCACTGGAAAAGTTAAAAAAAAAAATGTAAAGAAAGTAACTATTGTATAATACATTGTTGCCATTTCATCATTGCCAATATTTACTGAACATACAGAGTTATATCTCAACTGATGAAGACGTAACTTCTCACTCCTGGGAACCTGAGCCATGTCAGGAATAGGTGTTTGAAAGTACCTATTAATAAGATACTTATCTTATTTAATAAGGTATATTACCCTTATTTAGCATGGCTTGTATTACAATAGTCAGATAAGTTGACCAGTACTGTACAGTAATGTCTTCTCAAGTCTTAGAGGTAGAGTTCGTTACTTTTTGTTCAGTGACACAAATGACTACCCTGAGTATGGTTAATACAGCTGTGCAATATTTACTTAGTACTTTGCAGATCTCTCAAAGTAGGCCCTTCTAATGGAAGACACTGACCCAGGTAAAAGGGCAACAATCTTCAAATGTCACTCAGAGGAATCTTTTAAGTTAAAACTCATGTATGAGAAGAAGGCAGGTTAAGAAGGAATAACTAGGGAGTCCAGCGGTAGCACAGCAGGTTAAAGTGAAGGTGGCGCCAAGTGCAAGGACCAGAGTAAGGATCCCGGTTTGAGCCCCCGGCTCCCCGCCTGCAGGGGAGTCACTTCACAGGTGGTGAAGCAGGTCTCCAGGTGTCTGTCTCCCCCTCCTCTCTCCATTTCTCTCTGTCCTATCTAACAATGATGACATCAATAACAACAATAATAACTACAATAATAAAACAAGGGCAACAAAAAGGAAAATAAATAAATATTTAAAAGTAAAAAATAAAAAAGAAAGAATAACTAAAGGGAACAAAGAACAGCAAATGCTCATGACTCAGCTAGCCAAGACACAGCTTTCCAAGTCTCTGTGGTGCAGGCCTACTAGTTTCTTGTGTGGCAACCACTCAACAGTCTGAGGAATCAGTTTAAGTTGTCTGAAAAAATGAGTCACAGAAACAAAAACTCAGTTTACAATGGAAGCAAAGGGTCTGACACTTGTTACTAAGATCTAGAAACTAAGAAAGTCTATTCTGAAGACATGACGGGCCTAGACCTTGAGTAGATCACCCTTTCCATTGTCACTGGGGCTGGCAGAGTTGTGCAGGCAATAACCCTGGTGGCAAAAAATAAAGTCACAATTGCAATATTCATTTCACCATCTATTTTTTGAAAAAGGATTTATTTTCATGAGAAAGAGACCAGAACACTGCGCATCTCTGGCATATGGTATGTCTTGGATTGAGCATGGGACCTCTGGGCATGGGGGCTGGGTGGTGGTGCACAGTGACCAGGTGGTAGTACACCTGGTTGAGTGCCTGGGTTACAATACACAAAGACCCCCATTCAAGCGCCCGTTCCCCACCTGCAGAGGGAAAACTTCACAGTTGTTGAAGCAGGGCTTCAGGTGTCTCTCTGTCTCTCTCTCCCTATCTCCCCCTTCCTCTCAATTCCTGGCTATCTCTACCCAATAAATAAATAAATTTAAAAAAATAGGAAGCCAGGGTGTTACCACTGTACTAGCTCTCCACCCCAACTAATTTTATATTTTATTTTTTTAGCTTTTTCAGGACAAATTTCTAGGATTCTTGAAAAGATAGCTTCCATGACCCATATGTGATGGCCCCTAAGTCAACTTAGAAATGTATTATTGTCCCCTCTTTCCAAGGGGAGGAGGGAGAAGATCCCTCTGTTAAAGACCATTATTGATTTTTGTGGTTTGAACTCATTCTAACTATGATCACTATGAGTAGACACGGGATTAAATACTTGCTGAAAAGGAATTGCTGGTACAAGCAAAGTTTATTGACAGTGCCTAACAGGCTTCAGCCCCTGAGTTGAACAAAGAAACTGGCCCAAGGTCACAGTTAATAATTGGATCAGCCCCAGGCTGTCTGATTCCATCTACTTTGCAAAATTAGATTCCCAATTACTTAAAAATCAATGCTCTGAATGTCTAATAAGCAAAGTAAGGGAAAACTACTCAAATAACAATCTAGCTATACTAGGTAAACAAGAGCTTTATATTTGTGAGTCTGAGCATACTCTGCGTTAATATTTAAGTGGATTATTTTTAGTTTGAGCAAACATTAGAGCAAGAATGCCAATGACATCCAATTCCCCAGGCTGTTTTTAAGGTTTTTTTAAAAAAATATTTATTTATTTATTCCCTTTTGTTGCCCTTGTTTTTTATTGTTGTTATTGATGTCGTGTTTTTAAGTTTTAGTGTCCTCTTGCATATGAATTTATTGATCAATTCTTTCAGTGACCCAGTAGTTTGCACATAAACATTAGGAACATCAGATAGAAAATGTATATGTACAGCAAGCATCTCAGACATGGGGGGAAAACATAACAAGGCAATTTGTTCCTATCTTAAATTTAGTGGAAGTCAGAGCAGAATGATTTCATGAATTTTAAAGTCACATTATAAAATAGATATAAAAATTAAATAGTTTTGAGAATTCTCCACATCCGTACTACATAGCTTATGTTATATTGCTTTGCTTATTCCAGCCCATACTGCCCTCTGAGCCACTGGTCTGGGGCCCTGGGATGGAAGTGGATGCTTTGTACTCTTGTTCCTGTCATGGCAGCATGAACTGACCTTCCTGTTAGGCTTAGTTAACCTGCCCCCTGGTGTCTTACCAGTACACCATCAACAATGATAAGGATTGTCTGGGGGCCCAGTGGGCAGGAGCTCCAGGGACCTGAAGAACTGGGGCTGTCCAGAGTAGCTATAAAGGGACTTTGCCCAGATGTCAAGATTTTACAGTCATCACTTCCAGAAAAGATTGTGTTCTATTCTTGTTTATCAGACCAGGGGAATCAAGAGTGTGTGTGTGTGTGTGGGGGGGGGGGGGGTGCTCCTTTATTTTCATACCTGCAACTTGAACAACCCAGCCAGTCTTCTCTGAGGGCAAACAGACTTTCTTTTTTTTTTTTTTTATTTTATTTATAAAAAGGAAACACTGACAAAAACCATAGGACAAGAGGGGTACAACTCCACACAATTCCCACCACCAGAACTCCATATCCCATCCCCTCCACAGATAGCTTCCCTATTCATTATCCCTCTGGGAGTATGGACCCAGGGTCATTATGGGGTGCAGAAAGTGGAAGGTCTGGCTTCTGTAATTGCTTCCCTGCTGAACATGGGCATTGGCAGGTCGATCCATACTACCAGCTGGTCTCTCTCATTCCCTAGTGGGGTAGGGTTCTGGGGAAGCAAGGCTCCAGGACACATTGGTGGGGTTGTCTGCCCAGGGAAGTCGAGTTGGCATCATGTTAGCATCTGGAACCTGGTGGCTGAAAAAAGAGTTAACATATAAAGCCAAACAAATTGTTGACTAATCATGAACCTAAAGGCTGGAAAAGTTCATGTGAAGAGCTGGGGGGTCTCCGTTTTGTAGATAGTTAGTAGTCCTATTTTAGTTATATTCCAAAGAGCCCATGACTATACTAGCTTTTGTTTTTTGTGTTTTTTTTTCTCTGAGCCTGACATCTGATATGCAGGTGGATCCAAGTTATTGTCTGGGGAGATAATATCATGGCTGGAAAAAGGGCTAGAAAGTTGGATCAGGGAAGAGAGTAGCTCCCAAATTTGGGAAAGGTGTATAGAGATTGTTGATTGCAAACCCCAGTGACTTTTTTTAATAGATACAGATAGAGGAGAGATACCACAGCACCACTTCACTGCTCATGAAGCACACCCCCAAGCACTCCATCTGGTAGCCCAGGATTCAAAACTGGGTCCTCCCACCTGATAAGGTGTGTACTCTTCCTGATAACTAATTTGTTATCAAATTAGTCAAGATTGTGACTTTAAAAACTCTCTAGAAATGGACCTACCTTATAACCTGGCAATTTCTCTCCTAGGGATATATCAAAGGAAGCAAATATACCCATCCAGAGAGATCTGTGTACACCTATGCTCATAGCAGCACAATTTGTAATAGCCCACACTTGGAAGCAACCCAGGTGTCCAACACAGATCAGTGGCTAAGAAAGTTTGGGTATATATACACAGTGGAATACTACTTATCAGCTGTTTAAAATGATGATGCCATCTCTTTCATCTCATCCTGGATGGAGATTGAAGGAATCATATTAAGTGGAGATAAACCAAAAAAGATAAGGATGAATACTGGGTGATCTCTCTCATAGGTGGGAGTTAAGAAACAAGGGCAAGGCGGTAGTGCAGCAGGTTAAACGCACATGGCGCAAAGCCCAAGGACCAGCATAAGGATCCCGGTTCCCGGTTCGAACTCCAGCTCCCCACCTGCAAGGGAGTCATGTCACAGGTGGTGAAGCAGGTCTGCAGGTGTCTGTCTTTCTCTCCCCCTCTCTGTCTTCCCCTCCTCTCTCCATTTTTCTCTGTCCTAACAACAATGACATCAATAACAACAACTATAATAACTACAACAACAATAAAAAGATAACAAGGGCAACAAAAGGGGAAATAAAATTAAAAAAAAAAAGAAACAAAGGCAGAAAGGGAAAATATAAAGTAAAACTTAGCTTGGGTTTGATGAATTGCATCAAAGCACAGGACTCTGCAGAGGAAGGGTAAGGATGAGTTTGGTATGAGGGAGCTTTGGGGTCCTGGCGCATGGTGGTAGAATAGGGCCCTCATATGTAATAAATCAATGTGGTTTTCCCCTGTATTGGGAGAAGTAATGGTTTACAGTCAACAGTAAAATGCAGAAGTTGGTACATGTATAACATTTCTCAGTTTTCCACATATCACTCTAACCCCCCACCTAGGTCCTTCTCTGCCATCATGTTCCAGAACCCCATCCCAGAATCCTTTACTTTGGTGCAATACACCACAAGTCAATGTTTTAAAAATAAAATACAATATTCCCAAACAGATATGATGGGACTAGATCTCGAATAAATCCCTCTCTCCATTGTTACTGGTCATCTCTATCAGGAACAACACAATAGACCCCTTTGTGGGCCCCATAGGACCTTGCCCTCAACTTGGATCAACAACCATAGAGAATGTTCCATCCTCTGAAGGGAGTCTGGACAACATACTCTATGTTCCACGTGAGGAAGATGAGTCCTGAAATTGGGGAAGCTTGGAATATTCCTACTCATGACTGCAGAATGTGAGCTCAGATCTATAGGGATGCAGAGGTCACATAGGCTCCTAAGCTGAATATGGGCCCTGGATCAGAACAAATTGATGGGGTTTACAGTCAACAATCTCTATACACCTTTCCCATATTTGGGAGCTACTCTCTTCCCTGATGCAGCTTTCTGGTTCTTTTTTCCAGCCATGACATCATCTCCCCAGACAATAACTTGGACCCACCTGCATATCAGATGTCAGGCTCAGGAAAAAAAAAACAAAAACCCAAAACTAGTATAGTCATGGGCTCTTTGGAATATAACTAAAATAGGACTACTAACTATCTACAAAAGAGAGACCCCCTAACTCTTCACATGAACTTTTCCAGCCTTTAGGTTCATGATTCATCAACAGTTTGTTTGGCTCTATATGTTAACTCTTTTTTCAGCCACCAGGTTCCAGATGCTAACATGATGCCAACCGGACTTCCCTGGGCAGACAACCCCACCAATATGTCCTGGAGCCCTGCTCCAGAATCCCATCCCACTAAGGAATGAGAAAGACCCGCTGGTAGTATGGATCAACCTGCCAATGCCCATGTTCAGCAGGGAAGCAATTACAGAAGCCAGACCTTCCACTTTCTGCATCCCATAATGACCCTGGGTCCATACTCCCAGAGGAATAAACAATAGGAAAGCTGGGGGGTCTGGCGGTAACGCAGCGGGTTAAATGCACGTGGTGCAAAGCGGAAGGACCTGCGGAAGGTTCCAGATTGAGCCCCCAGCTCCCCACCTGCAGGGGAGTCACTTCACAAGTGAAGCAGGTGAAGCAGGTCTGCAGGTGTCTATCTTTCTCTCCCCCTTTCTGTCTTCCCCTCCTCTCTCCATTTCTCTCTGTCCTATCCAACAACGAAAGGCCTCAACAATAACAATAATAACTACAACAACAACAACAAAAGGGGGGGAAATGGCCTCTTGGAGCAGTGGATTCATGGTGCAGGCACTGAGCCCCAGCAATAACCCTGGAGGAAAAAAAAGGAAGGAAGGAAGGAAGGGAGGAAGGAAAAAAGAAAGAAAGAAAGAAAGAAAGAAAGAAAGGAAGGAAGAGGAAGAAAGGGAGTCGGGCTGTAGCGCAGTGGGTTATGCGCAGGGACCAGCATAAGGATCCCAGTTGGAGCCCCCACCCCCACACCTGAAGGGGAGTCGCTTCACAGGCAGTGAAGCAAGTCTGCAGGTGTCTTTCTCTTCCACTCTCTGACTTCCCCTCCTCTCTCCATTTCTCTCTGTCCTATCTAACAACAACAACAATAATAATAACTACTACAATAATAATAATAAAAAGAATAGGAAAGCTATCAGGGGAGGGGATATGGAGTTCTGGTGGTGGAAATTGTGTGGAATTGTACCCCTCTTATCCTACGGTTTTTGTCAGTGTTTCCTTTTTATAAATAAAAATTTTTTAAAAATACAAATTCCAATTTTGTTTTCTTACTATATTTTAAAAAAGGTTTGTTTTTTTATAATAATTGTATTCAACTTCCAGTTATTATTATTTTGGCCTCTGGGGTTATTGCTGGAGCTCGGTGCTAGCACTGTAAGTCCACCACTCCTGGTGGCCATTCCCCCACCACCACCACTCTAGGCAAAGAGAAGTTGAGAGAGGAGGGGGGGATAGAGAGGGTGAAAGAAAGATGCTTCACTGCTCTTGAAGCATTCCTGCTACAGGTGGGAGGCAGGGGCTTGAACCTGTGTCCTTGCGCATAGTACTAAGTGTACTTAACCATGTATGCCACCATCTGGCCCAAGATTTACTTATTTATAAAAGATAAACAGAGCATCATTTTGACATATATGATGGTGAGAACTTAAACTTGTAAACCTCAAATTTACAAGTCCAGTGCTGTCTACTGTGCAACCTCCCAGGCTACTAGTATTTATATTGTTGCTGTTACTACTACTATGATTGTTATTTTGTTGCAACCAGCACTACTGGTTAACACTTTGGATAGCATGCGAGAGATACCACAGCAACAAAGCTTTCCCCAGTGCCATGGGGACCAGGGGCTCAAGTCTGCAGCACTCTCATGGCAAAGCAGGCACCTACCCAGGTGAGCTATTTCACGGGCCCTTTTATTATTATTTTATCAACATAAGCGAGAGAATCAGAGAAGTTGAAAAACAAGATCAGAAGAGAAAATACAAGTAGAACCTCAACTGAAATTGGTGTAGTGCACCAAAGTAAAAGACACTGGGGTGGGGGGGTGGAGAAATACAGGTTCAAGAAGGATGACAGAGGGGTCGGGCGGTGGCGCAGTGGGTTAAGCGCATGTGGTGCAAAGCGCAGGGACCGGCGTAAGGATCCCGGTTCGAGCCTCCGGCTCCCCACCTGCAGGGGAGTCGCTTCACAGGCGGTGAAGCAGGTCTGCAGGTGTCTATCTTTCTCTCCCCTTCTCTGTCTTCCCCTCCTCTCTCCATTTCTTTCTGTCCTATCCAACAACGAATTGCGTCAACAAGGGCAATAATAATAACCACAACGAAGCTACAACAAGGGCAACAAAAGGGGGGGAAAATGGCCTCCAGGAGCGGTGGATTCATGGTGCAGGCACCGAGCCCAGCAATAACCCTGGAGGAGGAAAAAAAAAGAAGAAGGATGACAGAGTGCAGGCTGCATTGTTATATGGAAAACTGAGGGCAGGAGTAGATAGCATAATGGTTATGCAAAGAGACTCTCATGCCTGAGGCTCCAAAGTCCCAGGTTCAATCTCCTGCACCACCATAAGCCAGAGCTGAAGAGTGCTCTGGTAAAAAAAAAAAAAAAAAAGTTAGAAAACTGAGAAATGTTATGCATGTACAAACTATTGTATTTACCGTTGAATGTAAAGCATTAATTCCCCAATAAAGAAAATTATGAGAGAGAGAGAGAGAGAAAGAGAATCAGAGCATCACTCTGGCACAAGCGATACTGAGGGCTGAACTCAGGACTTCATGTTTCCATGTCCATGCCAACTGCCCTCCTGGGCACTGATGCTGCTGTTATTTTTGTGGAGCTATAGCCTAGTATATGCTGAATTTTGCCACTTAAGGCAGCTTTTTCATTCAGAGAGAGACTGCAGCACCTTAGCTTCCTGCTATGGCAACTCCTGTGTGGTGCCAGGGCTCAAACCTGGGCTGCAGAAATGTCAAGGTGTGCACTCTATCTGGTGAGCTATCTATCACTGCTATCTTATTTTATTTATTTGTTTATTTATTGCTTCCTGGGTTATCACTTGGGCTCAGTGCTGGCACTACGAATGCACTGCTCCTGGCGGCCATTTTTTTATCTGGGTAGAACAGAGATTGAGAGGGAGGAGGAGATAGGGAAAGAGAAAGACACCCGCAGATCTGCTTCACTGCTTATGAAGCGACTCCCTACAAGTGAGGAGCCGAGCACTTTAACCAAAATCCTTGAAGGGTCTTTGTGCTTTGTACTATGTGTGCTTAACCTGTTGCACCACCGCCTAGCTCTTCCCCTACCCCCACCCCCACCCCCACCCCCACTATCTTAATTTAAAGCATAAAAATGGGACTGGGGAAGCAACATAATGGTTATCCAAAAGACTTTTTTAAATTTAATTTGCTTTTCCCCCCTTTTGTTGCCCTTGTTGTAGTTATTGTTGTTATTAATATCGTAGCTGTTGGATAGGACAGAGAGAAATGGAGAGAGGAGAGGAAGACAGAGAGGGGGAGAGAAAAATAGACACCTGCAGACCTGCTTCACTGCCTGTGAAGTGACCACCCTGCAGGTGGGGAGCCGGGGGCTCGAACCGGGATCCTTACGCTGGTCCTCGTGCTTAGCCCATTGCGCTACCGCTCGCCCCCCGCCCCCCAAAAGCTTTCATCCCTGAGGCTCCAAGGTCCCAGCTTCAATTCCCAGCACTACCATAAGCCAGAGCTGAGCAGTGCGCTGGTGTTTCTGACTCTCTCTCTAGATGAAATTAATAAGAAAACACTCCAAGCATAAAAGTGTGAACATATGGGAAGTATTTCAAAATGTTTATGATGGTTTCAGGTGATATTCTTCCTCCCTGAATGTTTCCCTGTGGGTTTTATTCCCCCAAATTCATGTTTCAAACATTATTCTATCAGAATTTTTTGCTTTTAAACCCCTTCTTTCTAAACTCCAGTTGCTTTTGCTGCAATTTTCCCTTCACCTGAAACGCAATGGGCAACTGGAGAGGTCCTGACGACCTTTGAATCAGCCACTGCTTTGAAATACTCGCTGGTCTTGCCGTGGTAGAGGAATCGTCTTTAAAGCAATACCAACCCTTGCCTCGCCGGTTGTTCGTGCCCGCGGCCTCCCAGGGGAACACACCCACCTAGCAACCGCGAGCGGAGCTGAAGCCTGGCTGGCTCTGCGCCTTTAATTCCCGGCCTGCGGGCCGGGGAGGTGGTTGCGGTGGAGAATTTCCGCTCCCTGGCTCCCCCCGCGGCGCAGGAGGCAGCTGTCACCTGTAAGGCGAGCACCGGGCGCGGGGGCATGGCGCCCGGCGCCCATTGGACCGCAGATAAAGGCGGACACCTACCCCGCAAGCAGAGGTTGCGGCGCGGCGGCCGAGGCGGAGGCGGAGGCGGAGGCGGAGGCGGCGGGGGACGCGCGGCCCCTCCAGCGCTCTTGTGGCCGAGACGCTGCGACCCCGCGCGGGTGTGACCCGGACCCGGCTCCCCAGCCACGCCCGCCCGTCCCGGGTGAACACGCTCAGGTGAACGCGGCTCCCGGAACCCGGCTGCCGGCGCGGCCTTGGGGACCGCGACGGGGTCGAGGGGGGCGGGGGCGCCATGGCGTTGGCGGCGGCCGCAGCCGCAGCCGCTGCGGCCGCAGGGGTCAGCCAGGCGGCGGTGCTCGGCTTCCTGCAGGAGCGCGGCGGGAAGGTGCGTAACTCCGAGCTGCTGAGCCGCTTCAAGCCGCTGCTGGACGCGGGCGACCCGCGCGGACGCGCTGCCCGCAGGGACCGCTTCAAGCAGTTCGTCAACGACGTGGCGGTGGTCAAGGAGCTGGACGGCGTCAAGTTCGTGGTGCTGAGGAAGAAGCCGCGGCCCCGCGGGGAAGCAGCCCCTCCGTCGGAAGTCGCTTCTGCCTGGCTGCCAGCAGAGGCCGCCGACTCCGGGGCTCCATGCGCCACCTCAGCGCAGCGCGGGTCCGGGGAGCCCCCCGAGGACCCCGAGGACGCGCCATCGGAAGTCCTGAGTGCCGCCGAGGCTCCTGACTCTGAGCCCGCTCGGCCCACGGGGGAGCTGTCGGGGGCGCCGTCGGGGGCGCCCTCTGACCCCCCGAGTCCAGCCGCTGAGCGCGCCCGGCCCGCCGGGAGCTACTCTGCAGACGCGGCCACGCCGTCCCCCGCAGTGTCCCTGGCGACCCTGCCCGACGTGGCCCCGCCAGCCCCGGCGCCTGCAGCGGGATCGACGGCAGAGCCATCGCCCGCCCCTCCGCGCGCGCCCCCGCAGAAGCCCTGCATGCTGCCCGTGCGCTGCGTGGCGGCCCCCGCGGCGCTCCGGGTGCGCGCCGAGGAGCAGGGCCTGCGCCGACAGCTGTCTGAGGAGCCGAACCCGCTGAGCTCCCCGCTGCTGCTTCGGAGGCTGTCGGTGGAGGAGGCCGGCCTGGGCCTGAGTGTGGGCCCCGGCCGCTCCCCGCACCTGAGGCGCCTGTCGCGCGCCGGCCCGCGTCTGCTGAGCCCCCAGGCCGACGAGGTCCCCGCCGCGCCGCCGCCGCCGCCGCCGCCGGCCGCTGTGCCCCTGGAGCCGGCCGAGCACGAGTGGCTGGTCCGCGTGGCCGGCGGCCGCTGGACTCACCAGCTGCACGGGCTGCTGCTGCGCGACCGCGGCCTGGCGGCCAAGCGCGATTTCATCTCGGGCTTCACCGCCTTGCACTGGGCCGCCAAGAGCGGCGACCGCGAGATGGCGCTGCAGCTGGTGGAGGTGGCGCGGCGTGGGGGCGCGCCCGTCGACGTGAATGCGCGCTCGCACGGGGGCTACACGCCGCTGCACCTGGCGGCCCTGCACGGCCACGAGGACGCGGCGGTGCTGCTGGTCGTGCGTCTGGGCGCGCAGGTGCACGTGCGCGACCACAGCGGGCGGCGCGCCTACCAGTACCTGCGGCCGGGCGCCTCGTATGCGCTGCGCCACCTGCTCGGCGACCCCAGCCTGCGAGGCGACGCGGAGCTCGAGGCCATGGGCGGTGGCAGCGGCAGCCTGGCGGCCCGTCGCCCCGTGCAGGTCGCTGCCACCATCCTCAGTTCCACCACCAGCGCGTTCCTTGGCGTCCTGACAGAAGACCTGATGCTCCAGGACCTGGCACGAGGCTTGAAGAAGTCCAGCTCCTTTAGCAAGTTCTTGGGGGCTTCGCCCATGGCGCCTCGGAAAAAGGCGAAGACTCGTGGTGCTCTGCCCACCTTTTCGGAGATTTCTCGTCGACACACACCGGGGCCTTTCTCTGGTCTGGTGCCAGCTCTGCCTCCCACGACCTGAGGGTCCCTGGGGCTGCATCCTGCTTGATAACAACCGGGCCTGTCCCCCACCTGTGGAAGCCTGTCCGAGACCACCGCTCGTTACCTGAGGCTCTGATCTGCTTGCAATTTTGTCCACTGCCGCCTGTTTTTGTTTTTGTTTTCCACCCAAGGTGGACCTGTGCCTCCCGCTTGGGTCTGAAGCTTGACCGGTCTCTAGATCTCAGTGTGAGCCTCCTGTGAAAAAAAAAAAAAAATCCAGATGTCAGGCTAGAACTTTTGAAATTTGAGATGTAGGATCAAAGGTTAAGGGGCAACAGCTGGTCTGGCCCCCGAACCGGTGAACCCGATGCCCCTACATCTGTATGCTGCCAAACCAGAGTGAGAGCCATGGTCTCTCTAAGTGTTGTGTGATAGTGGCTTGTTTTCAGCTGGAAGAGAGAAGTGGTTTTGTAACTTGATGCTTTTATTCTGTTTTTAAATTGAAATGAGGTTAAAAAAAAAAAGACTTTCATAATGACCTTTTGAAAATATATTTTTCCATCTTTAGACAGAGCACTCAGAAGTTTTCAATCTTTTGCTAAGTATTTTGGAATTCTATTTAAAAAAATCATAATCTAGAGGAAAGTAATCCCAACTAACAACATCCTTAAAGGCTTATGCATCTACCTCCTTTTAGGCAATGAAGATTCTAGAGTCTTGAGCATAGAATGCTATTGTGACCATTGTGAATTAATTAATTTCTGTTGTATCGTGAATGCTAAACAAGTACATTTTGGGAGTAAACGTCACTTATCAGTGAGAGAAAGCATTTGGACAAATTCTTTGTCTTTGTTGTTAAGTATGAACATGTTTTTGTCACTAGCTGATGGCAAGATTTTGACTTTTAATGATTATTTAATTTTTAAAGGTGTGCTCTAATTGTGCATTGCACCTTTTCGTCATGTTTCTGAGCCTGTGGTTTTCCAGGTGAGCCTTTCCATATAGGAGGTGAATTATTTAAAGAAAAATGTCAGAGTGCTGCATCAGAAAAATATGAATGGTTAAGTAGTAACGGACACAACTAAGGAACAATATTTTATATGGAAATCCTATACAAACAGAAGGTATGTGTTGTTCATCATAAAAAGTTATATGAAAGCAAATACCTTATTCCAGAATAGCAAATGCAGATCTCTGCTCAGTGATTTTTGAAGTTCTGACTTAACTTTTTGGGGACTTTTTTTCTAGTTGTAATAGAGAAGGTTTGTAGATATCCTAAGATTTCCCCCAGATTCAACACAGTGAAGTTATAATGACTCTTCTCTGTTTTAAAGATGTGAAATCTATTTGTTAAATCAACCTTCTTATATTGTGTTAGTGCTCTGCTTTTGTAAACTGTGTTTGCATGTCATTGGTTATAATAAATGGTTTTGTGGCACAGGGCAGTGGGACTGTGAGGACTCTGAAATTCATGGAATGTTTTGATTAAGCGATGAAATAAACACCTTTTTTTTTTTTTTTTTGCTTTGTAATGGTGTACTTCTCTTAAATACTCTACAGCTCTCACTCTGTGTGTGTGGAGCCTGGGCTTCATGCATGCATAATGTCACCTCTCCAGATCACTTTTTGATTTAGATGGAGAGATTGAGGAAGAGAGAGATGAGATACCACAGCACCAGAGCTTCCTTTGTTGCCACGGTATCTCTACCTTCATGTGGTACCATGACTGGATCCCGGGTTGCACACACAGCAATCCAGGTACCGTATCCTGTGAGCTAGCTCTCCAGCCTTTTATTTGTCATCTCTGGGTTGACTTTTTCAGGTAGGGAAAAATGGGCATTGGGCGATGGCACACCTGTTGGAGCTCACACGTTACCATGCGCAAGGACCTGGGTTCAAGACCTTGGTCCCTACCTGAAGGAGGGAAGTTACAAAAGTGGTGAAACAGTGCTGCAGGTGTCTCTCTATTCTCTCTCCATCTCTGTCTCTCCTCTAAATTTCTCACTGCTCTATCAATAATAAATATGTAAGAACATGAAAGAGGTAGGGAGAGATAGACTCTATAGCAGCTGGGAGTATGGATCGACCTGCCAAAACCCATGTCCAGTGGGGAAGCAACTACAAAAGCCAGATCTCCCACTTTCTGCACCCCATAATGATCCTGGGTCCAGACTCCCAGAGGGGTAAAGAGCAGGAAAACTTCCAGTGGGAGGGACAGGATGCGGAACTCTGATGGTGGGAATGGTATGGAATTGTGCTCCTCCTATCCTACAATCACGTCAATCGTTATTTCAAAAAGACTCCATAGCATTGAAACTTCCTCTGTGTAGTGAGAACGGGCTCAAACCTGGGTCATAACTTATGACAAAGCAGGTACTCTCCTTTTTATTTTTATCTATTTAATGTATTCATTTTCTCTCCATTCTCTGTCTACTACTGAAAGAGTTTGGATTGCCTCGCTAAATAAGGAATCAGTGTGCGTACATGGTAGCCAGAAATCAATGCAAGCCCTGACCTGACCCTTTCCATCTTCCCTGCCTGCGACAATAGCGAAACTGCATAAATTATTTTAAGGTGCAAATTAAATCTTCTACCACTGCATAAAAATTGTGGGAGGTAATTATAGCAATGTGAGTAGCTGTAGGTCTAGAGGGCAGAATAAAATATTAGAAATTCCCCATGGTAAAGAAAGGCTCAACGAAGACAGTAACCAAGGTCATGAATCCAAAAATGACTTGCCTTGAGAAAGGCAGGTGAGCAATAATGGGAATGGCTACTATGTTTCTAACACAAGAAGGGTGACTTAAACTGCCAGGGGGATCTGTGTGTTTCAAAAATGTGCTTGTGAGTCTTCCAAGTAAAGTACAACATTTGGCAAGAGTTTGGGATCAAAAAGCCTACAGCTCAGGTGTTAGAAACCCTTGACTTTGGGCCGGTGAAACAGCTCACTTGCATAGTGTGCTGCTTTGTCATCACTCATGGCCCAGGTCTGAGCCCAGACCTTGCTACATTGAAGGAAACTTTGGTGCTGTAACTCTTTCAATCTTTATCTCTCTCTGCCTTTTTGCCTTCTATGTCTCTATCTAAAAAGGAAAAAAAATCTTTTCGTTTTCCTTGCATGCCAAGATCTTCTGAAACTGAATAAGAAATCCTGATTTGATATGCATGTGGAACTAAGAGTCTTTGCAACAACTGACAGAAAACAGATTTTTATAATTAAGGCAGTTTAGATGGTTAGATGTGTCACAGGGATAAGAATCACTTATTTTAATGGGAGAGGAACTAATTGATGTAGATATGTATGAGTCATCTCTATAGCAAAGGTTTTTTTTAATTTTTTAAAAAATATTTATTCCCTTTTGTTGCCCTTGCTGTACTTGTTGTTGTTGTTGATGTCGTCGTTGTTGAATAGGACAGAGAGAAATGGAGAGAGGAGGGAAAGACAGGAGGAGAGAAAGATAAGACACCTGCAGATCTGCTTCGCTGCTATAGGACAGAGAGAAATGGAGAGAGGAGGGAAAGACAGGAGGAGAGAAAGATAGACACCTACAGACCTGCTTCGCCGCTTGTGAAGCAACTCCCCTGCAGGTGGGGAGCCAGGGGCTCGAACCGGGATCCTTATGCCAGTCCTTGTGCTTTGTGCCACATGCGCTTAACCCACTATGCTACCACCCGACTCCCCATAGCAAAGTTTTAACAAAGATTCACATTTCTTTTACAGGGGGTTGATGGCTGTTCTTGAGCATGTCTCAGTGGGAGACCAAGGTATGGGTAATGCCTATGAAACCTGTGGGTTTTTTTTTAATGTAACATACGGTTCTAATTACTTTGTGGTATTAACCACAACTTTATAAAGTATGTTCAGTTACTAGTCTTGAAGTAAGGAAACCAAAGCCTATACTGCTAGCACACACTAGAGTAAGAGTGGCATCCTGGTGCCCCTTCCCATCATGCTGTTCTGTGGCAGAAAAACAAGCTAGTCTTACCTCAAACCTTTATTCATCCAGTTCCCCATGCTCCTCCTCTACTGCAGAATACAAGACTGGAAGCACCTATCCTACAAGCTGTGGGTAAATGGCTTGTGGACTACAAAACAACCTGAAATATTACCAGGGATACAGTTTTTCCCAATAGAGCTAGCATGCCAAACTGCATTGTAAAATTAAATAGCTCTGTTTTGTGGAATGACTTTCATAATTACTATTCTTATTTATTTATCTGATAGAGACGGACTGAAATCAACAGAGTGGGGGCGACAGAGACACCTTCAGCACTGTTTTGCCATTCCTGAAGTTGCCCTTGCAGGTGAGGGGGGAGCACGGAGGTCTGAGAGGGAAAGAGAGCTTGTCACCTGATCAGACTGACCAACTCACGGCAGGGAGGTTTGAATCCCAGATCCTTGTGCATGTTGATCACTACTGTTTGCCACATGAATATTTGTATGCATACACAATCCACTCAAATTCTCACACATAAAGTCACTTACCAATTTAGTGAGACCAGGTGGTGGTGCGCCTAGTTGAGCACACACGTTACAATATACAAGGACCCAGGTTTGATCCCCCAGTCCCCCACCTGCAAGGGTAAGCTTTGTGAGTGGTGAAGCAGGGCTGCAGGTGTTTCTCTGTCTCTCTCCCTCTTTACCTCCCCCTTGCCCTCTCAATTTTTGGCTGTCTCTGTCAAATAAATAAAAATAAAAAATTTAAATACCAGTTTAATTAAAATAGATATAATACAGCTTGAAAGGTAGCACAGTGAATACAGTGTTGGACTCTCAAGTTCAATCCCTGGCATTGCATGTACCAGAGTGATGCTTTGGTTCTAGTTACTTCCCCTCTCTCCCCGATAAATCCTTTTTTTTTTTTTTAAGTTTTTACATTTTTTTATTAAATTTATTTATTTATTGCCTTTTTTGTTGCCCTTTTATTGTTTTATTGTTGTGGTTATTATTGCTGTTGTTATTGATGTCATTGTTGGATAGGACAGACAGAAGTGGAGAGAGGAGAGGAAGACAGAGAGGGGGAGAGAAAGACCCTTGTAGGCCTGCTTCACTGCCAGGGGCTCGAACCAGGATCCTTACGCCGGTCCTTGTGCTTTGCGCCACCTACGCTTAACCCACTGCACTATCGCCCGATGAATCCTTTTTAAAAAGCTAGCAGAAAAGAAAGACATAGCTATATGGTTTTTTTTTCCACATAGTTTCATAAATATTTATCCACTTACTGATTAGAGAACCAGAGAGGGAGAGGAAAAGGGAACGAGAACATCACTCTGGCACATGTGATGCTGGGGATCAAACTTGGGGCCTCACACTTGAGAGTCCAGTGTTTCTTGTTTTTCAGATTTATTATTTAATTTACATTTCTTTATTACTATATAGAGATGAGAGAAATTGAGAAGGGAGGAGAAGATGGAGAAAGAGACAGGTACCTGCAGCTCTACTTCACTATTTGTGAAGCTTTCCCCCTGCAGGTGGGGACCAGGGCCTTGAACCTGTATCCCTCTGCACTATAGTGTGTTGTTCACTTAGCCAGATACGCCATGGCCTGGCCCCGAAAGTCTAATGCTTTATTCACTATGCTACCTACTGGGTCACTACTAGTTTTTTGGGTTTTGTTTGTCTCTGCTTTTAAGATAGACATTTATCTGAGAGACCACAGTACATATGTAGAATTAGAGACAGAGCCTGAGGACTCAAATGGGCAAGTCCTGTGTCCTACTGCTGAATATCCTATTCCCAATGCCCCCCCCCCCTTTCATAGTATTACTCAGTTCTGCTTTATGGTGGTGCTGGGGATTGAACCTATAATGTTGGAGCCTCAGGCCCTAAGATTTCTTTTTCATAACCACTATGCTCTTTCCAGTTCCTCAATGTCTTTCTTTCTCTCTTCCTTCCTTTTTTTTTTTTTTTTTTTCCTGTTACCAGAGCATGGTTTAGCTCTGAGTCCTAGTAGTGCAGGGAATTAAACCTTTGGTGCCTCAGGCATGAAAGTCATTTGTGTAACTTTTATGCTTATCTCTCTAATTCTCCCAGTGTCTTTTATAATTTACATTACAGTGTCTCCCACCTTTCAGACCTAAATAGTAAGGATTCAACCAGTTGGGTTGAAACTATCCCCTCAAAACAGCTAGAAAGCTGGCCCATCCATCATCTTTTTTTTTTATTTCTTTCTTTATTGGGGAATTAATGTTTTACATTCAACAGTAAATATAATAGTTTGTACATGCATAACATTCCCCAGTTTCCCATTTAACAATACAACCCTCACTATGTCATTTATCATCCTTCATGGACCTGTATTCTCACCACCCACCCACCCCAGAGTCTTTTACTTGGGTGCAATATGCCCATTCCATTTCAGGTTCTACTTGTGTTTTCTTTTCTGATCTTGTTTTTCACCTTCTGCCTGAGAGTGAGATCATCCCATATTCATCCTTCTGTTTCTGACTTATTTCACTCAACATGACTTGTATACTGAAAATTATGAGTCACTACTCAAAGAAATTGAAAAAGACACAAAGAAGTGGAAAGATATTCCATGTTCATGGGTTGGAAGAATTAACATCATCAAAATGAATATATTACCCAGAGCCATCTACAAATTTAATGCTATCCCCATCAAGATCCCAAGCACATTTTTTAGGAGAATAGAACAAATGCTACAAATGTTTTTCTGGAACCAGAAAAGACCTAGAATTGCCAAAACAATCTTGAGAAAAAAGAACAGAACTGGAGGCATCACACTCCCAGATTTCAAACTGTATTATAGGGCCATTGTCATCAAAACTGCTTGGTACTGGGACATTAATAGACACACTGACCAGTGGAATAGAATTGAGAGCCCAGAAATGAGGCCCCACACCTATGGACATCTAATCTTTGACAAAGGGGCCCAGACTATTACATGGGGAAAGCAGAGTCTCTTCAACAAATGGTGTTGGAAACAATGGGTTGAAACATGCAGAAGAATGAAACTGAATCACTGTATTTCACCAAATACAAAAGTAAATTCCAAGTGGATCAAGGACTTGGATGTTAGACCAGAAACTATCAGATACTTAGAGGAAAATATTGGCAGAACTCTTTTCCGCATACATTTTGAAGACATTTTCAATGAAATGAATCCAATTACAAAGAAGACTAAGGCAAGTATAAACCTATGGGACTACATCAAATTAAAAAGCTTCTTCACAGCAAAAGAAACCACTACCCAAACCAAGAGACCCCTCACAGAATGGGAGAAGATCTTTACATGCCATACATCAGATAAGAGTTTAATAAGCAACATATATAAAGAGCTTGCCAGACTCAACAACAAGACAACAAATAACCCCATCCAAAAATGGGGGGAGGACTTGGACACAATATTCACCACAGAAGAGATCCAAAATGCCGAGAAACACATGAAAAAATGCTCCAAGTCTCTGATTGTCAGAGAAATGCAAATCAAGACAACAATGAGATACCACTTCACTCCTGTGAGAATGTCATACATCAGAAAAGGTAACAGCAGCAAATGCTGGAGAGGGTGTGGGGTCAAAGGAACCCTCCTGCACTGCTGGTGGGAATGTCAATTGGTCCAACCTCTGTGGAGAACTCTCAGAAGGCTAGAAATGGACCTACCCTATGACCCTGCAATTCCTCTCCTGAGGATATATCCTAAGGAACCCAACACATCCATCCAAAAAGATCTGTGTACACATATGTTCTTGGCAGCACAATTTGTAATAGCCAAAACCTGGAAGCAACCCAGGTGTCCAACAACAGATGAGTGGCTGAGCAATTGTGGTATATATACACAATGGAATACTACTCAGCTGTAAAAAAAAAAATGTTGACTTCACCGTTTTCATCCGATCTTGGATGGACCTTGAAAAAATCATGTTGAGTGAAAGCTTTTTTTTTTTTTGCCTCCAGGGTTATTTCTGGGGCTCAGTGCCTGCACCATGAATCCACTGCTCCTGGAGGCCATTTTCCCCCCTTTTGTTGCCCTTGTTGTAGCCATGTTGTGGTTATTATTATTGTTGATGCCGTTCGTTGTTGGATAAAACAGATAGAAATGGAGAGAAGAAGGGAAGACAGAAAGGGGGAAAGACAGACTGTGAAGCGACTCCCCTGCAGGTGGGGAGCAGGGGCTCGAACCAGGACCCTTAGTGGGTCCTTGGGCTTTGCGCCACGTGCGCTTAACCCGCTGTACTACCGCCCAACCCCATATCTTCCATTTTCTTTTCCTTTCTTCCTTTCTTCCCGCCCTCCCTACTGAAAGAAGAAATTGCAGTATTTTACCTTTTATTTTTATTTTTTTTAAATATTTATTTTATTTATTTATTCCCTTTTGTTGCCCTTGTTGTTTTATTGTTGTAGTTATTATTGTTGTTGTCATTGTTGGATAGGACAGAGAGAAATGGAGAGAGGAGGGGAAGACAGAGAGGAGGAGAGAAAGATAGACACCTGCAGACCTGCTTCACCGCCTGTGAAGCGACTCCCCTGCAGGTGGGGAGCCAGGGTTCGAACCGGGATTCTTATGCTGGTCCTTGTGCTTTGCGCCACCTGCGCTTAACCCGCTGCGCTACAGCCCGACTCCCCAGTATTTTACCTTTTAAATTGGTTTCATAAGGGGACCATACGGTGGTGCACTTGGTTGAGCTCACATGTCACAAGCTCAAGGAACTAGGTTCAATTCCTTGGTCCCCACGTGCAGAAGGAAAGCTTCACAAGCAATGAAGCAGTACTATAGGTTTCTCTCTCTCTCTCTCTCTCTCTCTCCCTTCTTCTCCTTCTTCTTCTTCTTCTCCCTCCCTTCCTCTGTTTCTCAGTTTCTACCCAATAAATGCAACTTACTTTTTTAAGTGATTTCATAAATAGATTGTTGTCCGCCAGATAGTTTTCAGTCTTGACTTTTACACGGGCCTCGCCCTTCTAAAACTAACTGCCTCACCTTTGGATCACACACCTGTTAAAACAAAGAAAACCTCGGGTGTGCCAGTAGGGTAGAATGGGGAAAGGTGGGGGATGGACAGGGAGAAAAAGGGAGATCGATCCAGACTTTTCCTACAGAGGGAAAAAAAAAGTCCTCTTAGTAGAAGTCGGTGCTGATTTAAATAACAAAGACAACAGATAGGCCTCTCCTAACCCGTCTACACTGTAGCTGGCAGCAAGGGTAGCAGTGCTATTGCTTTACTGAACAGGCGCCCCCTTTTCGCCCACACTGAGGGCGGCGCTCAGCTATACTTGACCTACATTTCCTCTTGGGCTTCTTCTGATGGACACGTGAAGGAACAGCCCTGCGATTTGTTCCCTGAGGTGTGCCATCCGCTGCTCGCGAAGGAACGCGGTGTGCCGAACAGGCTGTGGAGGGCAGATTCCTTATTCCGCTTCCCGCCCCCGGTCTGAAGGTAAGAAGTGCACTAATTAAATCCACTGGAGGAGGAGCAGCAGCCGAGGCTGGATGTGGCTAGCGGGGGCGGCGGCCACGGGCAGCCAGTAACCCAGCAACAGCCCAGCCCAAGCCCCCAGGCGGCGGGGGCCGGGGGCGGGGAGAGGAGGCGGAGTGCGGGCCGCTGCAGGCTGGCGGACCGGCAGAAACCAGCAGAAACCCACGTAGCCCTTTTTTCCATCCTGGGGAGCCAAGTCATATATATATTTTTTTCTTTGATACTGATACTCGAGATTAACAACCCCCCCCCCAACACGCACACACACCCCGCTCCTCTCCTCACTTCTCATAACCAGCTACTTTTCCACAGAGGCCTATAGCAAAGGAGAGTGACCCTGCTGGCTGGCCACACTTTCTTTCTGAGAGAATTTTAAAAAAAAATTTAGTTAAAAAAAAAATGAGCCCCAACCTTCAGGCCCATCAGGGTCGCTGCTCAGGAGGGGGATAAAGAAGTCCTGGTGGCGTAACCCAAGGCGCCTAGAAGCTGCGAGTGGTAAAGTGGAAACAGTCGCTTCCATCATAAGGAGACCGGCGCCCTCTGCTGGGTATCTTAGAGGCTGACACTCACCCATTCACCAGGCTTCGGGCTTCTACCCCACCGCTTCTATTTCTCCAGCAAGCTTTTTTTGAGTTGCCAATACTAAAAAGACCAATGATGGATTCATTCTCTTCCCCTTTGAGTGTTGTGGGAGACTAACTGGGCCATAAAGGAGACAGAGGCAAGATAGAAGGAGGCAGAAGATGTGGCATTATTTCATTATTTTAAGGGCTCTTTCAGATCCAGTAGAGACAAACACAGAAGACTTGTATTTCCTCACAGACAAACACAGAACAGAATCAAAGTTTAGTTTAACAGGACAACGTGAGACACTGCTCCCCAAGTCTAAACTGGTCTGGGAGATCTTTGTCTGAAACACACAATTCCCACTGGCCTAATGGTCATTGAGTGTTTCTAAGAATGCCTCTTTGATAGAATGCAGCAGTAACAGTACAGGGCAAAAGTAAGTAGACTCCAGTCCAGGATGTGTCTCCAAGTAAGCATCTCCTGGGAAGGAGATCTTGGAGGAAAGACCTCACCCACAGTGTTCAAAGGAGCAAAGCAAAGAACAACGTTAGAGCCCACAACAGCCTCATCAGGAACCTCATGTGTTTTTTTATAAAAAGGCACAATGTGAGCATTGTTCTGTGCTCAGTAGCACAACTGTTATAACTAGTGCTTTTGGTCTGAATACAACCATTTAAGATTCACAACTAGTTGTACTTAGTCACAATGTGCATCAGAAAACAAGCCCAGAAGCAGAGATTTTGCACTTTGGGGTCAGTTAGCTTTAAATGCACATGTCTTTCAGTGTTCCCAGCTTCCAAAAATACACTGAATGTTTGCATCAATAATGTTTTTGCATCTACAGATAATCTAGCAAATGTTCACATATATTTTTGAGAATTTAACATTGACTTAGTGTACATAGGGCTGATACCAGAGGAGTGTGTCTTTTTTTTTTTTTTTTTTTTTTACAGGAGCACTGCTCAGCTCTGGTTTTTGGTGGTGCTGGGGATTTAACCTGGGACCTTTAGCTTTAGTACCTTGGGATTAGACTATTTTTGCCTTATGTTTTTTTTTTTTTTATTCCTAGATATTTTATTGTTTTTGTTGCTATAGAAAAAGGAACTGATTTCTGGATTTCAATTTCTTCTAACTTAGTGTTTGCATAGAGGAATGCCACTGACTTTTGAATGTTAATTTTATAGCCTGACACATTACTGTATTGCCTGATGATTTCCAAAAGCTTCTTGCTAGATTCCTTAGGTTTTTCCATGTATACTATCATGTCATCTGCAAATAAGGAGAGTTTGACTTCTTCTCTTCCAATCTGTATGCCTTTAATTCCTTGCTCCTGCCTGATTGCTATGGCAAGAGCTTCCAACACTATGTTGAATAGTAATGGTGATAGTGGGCAGCCCTGTCTAGTACCTGATCTGAGGGGAAATGCTTCCAGTTTTTCACCATTGAGTATGATGTTGGCTGTAGGTTTGCTATATATAGACTCCACTATCTTCAGGAATTTTCCATCTATTCCTATTTTTTGTAGTGTTTTGATCATAAAGGGATGTTGTATTTTGTCAAAGGCTTTCTCTGCATCTATTGATATGACCATGTGGTTTTTGGTCTTGCTTTTGTTGATGTGGTGGATCACATTGATTGATTTACGTATATTAAACCAACCTTGCATGCCTGGGATAAACCCCACTTGGTCATGATGAACAATCTTTTTGATATACTGCTGTATCCAGTTGGCTAGAATTTTGTTCAATATTTTCGCATCTATGTTCATCAGAGATATTGGTCTGTAGTTTTCTTTTTTGGTTGTGTCCCTGTCTGCTTTTGGTATCAGGGTGATGTTGGCTTCATAGAAGCTGGCAGGGAGTATTCCAGTGTCTTCAATCTTCTGGAATACTTTTAAAAGTAGAGGTATTAGTTCTTCTTTGAAAGTTTTGTAGAATTCATTTGTAAAACCATCTGGTCCAGGACTTTTATTTTTGGGAAGATTTTTGATAACTGTTTCAATTTCATTAGCTGTGATGGGCCTGTTCATGTTATCCACTTCCTCTTTACTTAGTTTTGGAAGTTGGTAGGTATCTAGGAAATCATTCATTTCTTCCAGGTTCTCTAGCTTGGTGGCATATAGTTGTTCATAGAAGCCTCGCATGATATGTTGAATTTCTGCAGTGTCTGTTGTGATTTCTCCTCTTTCATTTACTATCCGATTTATTTGGGTCTTCTCCCTTTTTTGTTTTGTGAGTCTGGCTAAAGGTTTGTCGATTTTGTTTACTCTTTCGAAGAACCAACATTTACTTTCATTGATCTTTTGTATGGTTTTCCTATTCTCAATGTTATTTATTTCTGCCCTAACTTTAGTAATTTCTGTCCTTCTGGTTGCTTTAGGGTTCCTTTGTTGTTCTTCTTCTAGGTCTTTAAGATGTGCAATCAGGCTGCTAATTTGTGCCTTTTCTTGTTTCCTAATGTGTGCTTGTATAGCTATGAACTTCCCTCTTAGGACTGCTTTAGCTGTGTCCCAAATATTTTGATAGCTTGTGTCTTCATTTTCATTGAACTCTCGAAACATTTTGATTTCTTCCTTGATTTCCTCTTTGACCCAGAAGTTGTTAAGAAGTGTACTGTTGAGCTTCCACATTTTGGCACTGTTACTAATCTTTTGTTGATTGTTAAGTGTTAGTTTAATTCCACTGTGGTCTGAGAAGATGCTTGGGATGATTTCAGTGCTCTTGAATAGGCTGATGCTGTCTTTGTGGCCTAACATATGGTCTATCCTTGAGAATGATCCATGTGGATTTGAGTAAAATGTGTATTCCAGTTTCTTGGGATGAATGACTCTGAAAATGTCCAATAGTTCTAGTTTATCTATCTCTTCATTTAGCTCCCTTATGTCTTTACTGATTTTCTTCCTGGATGATCTGTCAAGTTGAGATAGTGGGGTGTTGAAGTCCCCTACTATGATTGTGTTACTGTTAATATATTGCTGTAGCTCTTTCAGTAGAAGTTTGATGTATTTAGATGGCTTCTCATTGGGTGCATAGATATTAATAATTGTTAAGTCCTCTTGATTGACTGATCCTCTGAGCATTAAGTAGTGTCCATTCCTATCTTTTTTAATCTTATCTATTTTAAAGTCTATCATGTCAGATATGAGAATAGCTGTTCCTGCCCTTTTTTGTGTGCCATTGGCTTGAATGATGGTTTTCCATCCTTTCACTTTAAGTCTGTGTTTGTCTTGTTGCATTAGGTGAGTTTCCTGTAGACAACATATTGTTGGGTTGTGTTTTCTGATCCATCTTCCTACTCTGTGTCTTTTAATAGGTGAATTCAGGCCATTCACATTTATTGATATCAAAGATTGAAGATATTTTAACGCCATTCTTGTAGAGTTTTAGAGTGTTTTGATATATGTTCTATTTGTGGTGGTCTGGTTGTTTATAGGAAACCTTTCAGAACTTCTTTCAAGGCAGGCTTGGTGATGGTTGCTTCCTTCAACTGTTGCTTGTCTGAGAAGGTTTTGATGCTTCCATCTAGTCTGAATGACAATCTAGCAGGATATAGTATTCTTGGCTGAAAGCCTTTCTCATTGAGCACTCGATAGATATCTTGCCATTCTCTTCTGGCCTGTAGTGTTTGTATGGAGAAGTCTGTTGCTAATCTTATGGGTTTTCCTTTGTAGGTGACTCTTTGTTTTTCTCTTGCAGCCTTGAGGATCCTTTCTTTATCCTTATTCCTTTCCAATCTAAGTATGACATGTCTTGGTGTCTTTAGGTCTGGGTTAATTCTGTTTGGGACCCTCTGGGCTTCTTGAATCTTTATGTCTTTGGTGTTGTCTAGACTAGAGAAATTTTCAGCTATTATGGCCTGGAGAATGCTTTCTTCCTCCCCTTCTCTTTCTTCCTCTGGTAAGCCAATAATGCGTATATTGTTTCTTTTGAAGTCATCCCATAGGACTCTGTTGTTGTTTTCAGCATCTCTTAATCTCTTTTTGAGGTCTTTTACTTCTTCTTTAGTTGTCTCTAATTCATCCTCAATCTTGCTAATTCTGTCTTCAGCCTCATTGATTCTATTCTCTCTGCCCTCTACTGCTTTCTGGAGTTCATCTATTTTGTTGCCCTGCTCTGATACTGTTTTAGCTTGTTCAGCTAGTTGCCTTCTTAGCTCAGCAATTTCAGCTTTCAGCTCTCTAATAACCATGAGATTATTAGAATTTTCTTCCGTATTCTCATTTGTTGTTCCTGCAGTTCTGATTACAATTTTTTCAAATTCTTTACTCACTCCTGTTATTATTTCCTTAGCTAATGTTTGGATGTTGAACTCGTTGTTTTGTGCTTCGCCCTCTGGAGGACTTTTAGCTGGACTCTTGTCCTGGTTCGAGTCTCCAATATTTTTTCTTGTTGTTTTAACCATTTTATATAAGTTAACAGTTTTTTCAATCCCTGAGTTGGAGTTCAGTGGTGTAAAAGCCTTTTTTTTTTCCCCTGTAGGCTATGGTAGCCTGAGGGCTTTTAAACTATCAATAGGCTTCTTGGCTTAATCACTGACTCCTTACCAAGAGATAAAGCAGGGTGTGGCAGAGATAATCCAGTGGTTATGCAAAGAGACTTTCACAGCCCTTCAGCTATGCCACCGAGGTATAGGTCTTTTCCTGAGTTTCCCGGTTAGATCTCTGTGCCCTGGTGTCCCTCCCTTTTGCTGCTCCAGATTCTGAGGGTAGTAGCAATGGAGACTCAGAGTTGTACTTGGTGAGTCTCTGGGGAGTCCTTTCCTCCCTTCAGCTGTCCCCTTGTTGGTGGAGCAGACTGGAGGTGGTGTCTCCACTGACAAACTGTCGAACTGTTAGCAGTCACTTAATCTCTCCTTAGGCCCCTCTCTCCTCTCTGTCACCAGCCATGCGTGTTTGTACTCACGGGTGATTTACTGGGTTTCTGTGGTCATTCTAGTCCTGTCTTGTTTCGGTCCGGGTGGTCTCCTTTGGTATTCCTAGTTGATCCGGGAGAGGAGAGGAGAGGAGAGAAAGCGATCTGCTGCTCGTAGCTCCGCCTCCGGAAGTCAAATCCTTTTTGCCTTATGTTATCTCCTCAGTCTTGTGTTGTATTCTAACAGCCCAGGCCACCCCAGGTAACCCCTTTAGCACACACACAGAGCTGCTTGCCCAGTTCTTCAGCCTATAGCTCCCAACCCCAGATGCCCTTAAGTTTGGCTGGCCCAGTGGGGTTCCCAAAGAGAACTGAATGAACTCAGTTGATAGCATAATTGGAAGAAAGTTCTGGGTTTGCAAATGAATGCCCCAAAATATCTGAGTGTAATGGGCATTGCCAAGGTTTTTAGGCAGCACAGTATCTGAGCCTGTCTTTTTTCTTTTTAACCTGTGCTACTCAGAGGGCTTGTGGTGGTTGTGAGGATTGAAATTGGGACCGTGGGTGGAGCAGGTGGTAGCGCAGCAGGTTAAACTCACATGGCACTAAGCACACAGACTGGCATAAGGATCCTGGTTCGAGCCCTTGGCTCCCCACCTGCAGGGGGGTGGCTTCACAAGTGGTGAAGCAGGTCTGCAGGTGTCTATCTTTCTCTCCCCCCCTCTGTCTTCCCCTCCTCTCTCAATTTCTCCCTGTCCTATCCAACAACAATAATAACAATAGTAGTAAAAACAAGGGAAACAAAAAAAATGGGGAAAAATGGCCTCCAGGAGCAGTGGATTCATAGTACAGGCACCAAGCCCCAGCAATAACCCTGGAAGAAAAAAAGGGGGGGAGTCAGCAGGTAGCACAGCAGGTTAAGCACAGGTGGTACAAAGCACAAGGACCAGCGTGAGGATCCCAGTTCGAGCCCCTGGCTCCCCACTTGCATGGGAGTCGCTTCATAGGTGGTTAAGCAGGTCTGCAGATGACTCTTTCTCTCCCCCCTCTGTCTTCCCCTCCTCTCTCCATTTCTCTCTGTCCTATCCAACAACAACAATAACTAAAACAATAAAACAAGGGAAACAAAAGGGAATAAATATAAAATTTAAAAAACTGGGAACATAGACTTCAGAGCCTCAGGTATGAGAGACTTTTGTATAACCATTATGCTAATCTTCCTGGTGTTTTTCTCTTTCTCTTCTCCTGTAGTGCCAGGGTCTGCCATATGTACAATTCCACTGCTTCTGGGTCACAGGTTGTTTTCATTCTGACAGGAAGCAGGATAAACACTAGAACTTCTTCCAGTGCCACTGGCACAACCCATGTGGTACTGAGGCTCAAACCTGGGCTGTTACATGGTACCCTATCTGGTGAATGAACTCTCTGGCCCTGAGCTCACTGCTGGTGGTAATGAGGTGTGAGCCTACCATCACCTGGCTCCTCCTATTTTTAAGTCCAGACTGATACCCTTCAACAAATTCCTCTCCCATTCTAGTCAGGGAGGGGTGGGGTCTGTAGCTTCTACATAAGGTCCCTCCTATACCCTTGTAGTAGTGGGGAGGTGGCTCAGTGGGTAGCTTTGCAAGTTTGAGGCCTTGGGGTTTCAGCCCTGGTTGATCCTTGGCCCCATATGACCACAGCTCTAGTCGCTCTCCCGTACAACCAACCAGCCCCTCCCCAAAGTTAAGCTCTAGGTGACATATACTTCTTGAATGAATTTTTATTGGGGAAAAAAAAAAAAAAGACTGGTTTGCATTAAATTGGAGTGCTCCTCACTTGTCTCTTCTCTTTCCAAACAACTAAGGGAGTTCTTTTCTCATCACACATACAGAAAGCTGGGGTTGGGATAGTGTAGCCTATCAAATCCATTAATTATCAAATAAAGCACAAGACTTGGGTAAGAAAAACCACGAGGACACTTGGAAGAAGAATCCTGACAACTCTGGGAACAGGTCTTCCGCAATCCAAGGGAAAGGCACAGGACAAACGTCCATGGGCAAGACTGGGGCAGGGTTCCCCACCCCCTATAGCCTGTAACTAAGTGAGGAGAGGGGGGATGGGCGACTTGTCTCTAGGACAAGTCCCTGGAGGCCAGGCCAGTCTCGGAGAAGTAGGATGCTGGCCCAGGTCACTCCTGAGGTCATCTAGTTGGTCCTGAAGGAGCCGAACACACTCGTCCAAGCTGCGCTGCTGGGCCAGGATGGCAGCCTTCCGGGCCAGCAGGGCACAGTAGGTGCGCAGCTCCTGGGCCGGCAAAGCCCGCACTAGTACCTCGCGCAGGGCCCGCTCACGCCGCACCACATGCTCCTTCAGCTCTTTGGAGTCCTCCTGCTGCCTCTGCAGGAGCCGGAGTCGTTGCAGCAGAGAGGCCTGCAGCCGCAGGGAGAAGGCTCAACAGGATGATCTCTTGCTGCCATGCCCCCCTACACACCCAGCCGGACCCCCTCTTACCTTCTCATCAGGGTCACTGTCTGCATCCTGCCGGGCTAGGGCGCAGTGCACTCGGGCTAAACGACTACCTAGCAGCAGCAGGAGGCCGAGAACTCTCTCTAGGTCAACCATGAACCTGCTGAAACGCTCCAGCTCCCGAGGGGCACAAGCTTGGCCGACAGCCGCCTCCAGAGCAGCACTACTCTCGGCCCAGGCCTGAGCCACCCTCTGCAGCTGCTCCTGCTCTGTCTGAAGGTCCTGTAGCATCTTTTTCAGAAGGTCTGCCAGGCATCTCTGAATGAAGGGCATACTTAGGGTAGACCAGGCCCTGTTTTCTCAGCTCACACTCTGGGCCATTGCTTTTTACCCAGCCTCCAACCACCATCAGCCCCTCTACACTCACCTTTTTGGTTTGGTTGCTATTACTAGGCTCAGGAAGCCCCTGCCCACATGGCTGGGGAGGTGCAGGGCAGGTGATCAGGTTTTCAGGCCTTGCCTCCTCCTGAGAAGTTGACAGAAGCTGGGTGGAACTAAATAGATAAGACCTGGGGACAAAGCCAGAGCTTTCTGGGTTGTCCTGTCTCTGACAGCCAGGGCTTAGCATCCCCTTAGTCCCCACAGTCCCCAGTGCCCCTCACTTACCCTGACTCAGAAGTGCCAGCAGCTTCCTCTCCAGCCTCCCCATAGACTGGCCTCATTGCAGCCCTGACTTCTGGTAAAGGAACCAGCCCATCTAGCAGGGTGAGGAGTGGCTCAGGACTGGAATAGGTGGTGAAAGTGTCACTCAGAGAGGGGTCTAGTCTGGCCAGCTCTTTTACCAGCTCCTGAAGGCAGGGACTGGGCCATGCTGGCCTGGAACTAGTCTGACCAATGGCCAGGGCCAGAGCAGTGTGATCAGGAGAGCCTGGGGTATCACTGTCTGGAGGTCCCAGGGTATCAGCTAGGAGAGGTTTGAGGGGTTCACTCTCTGATGCTGCAGGAAGATGAGTGGTCAGCAGTTCAGTGGAGTCAGTAGTTGGGGTGTCACCATTTGCAGTCCCAGAGGGGCTATAGCATGTGGCCCTGGAGACGTCCACACAACTGTTTAACTCCTGCCAGCAGCTGTCTGCCTTTGCAGTCTCCGGGGATTCGCGGAGAGGATCTACTGAGGGGGCTGCTGCCTCGTCAGCACTTCTGTTGGAGCCAACTCCAGGCTGCTGGTCTGTGTGGACACTGCAAATGGAAGAGACACAGAGTCAGGTAAAAGCTCTGATCAGAGACATATGGTGGCTTTCAGGGACCACCTACTTATTCCCAGCCCTCCACACAGGACCTCAGGCTCCCAATAGGAAAGGGTTCACTACCCTCTAGCCCCAGGGGTGTGTGAGGGAACAGAGAGGAAATTCACCTGACTAGGACCCCCAGGGAGACATGGGAGTCTTCAGGTGATCTCATTCTGGCCGGTGGAGCTTCTTCGGGGAAAACTTCATCATCATCAGGAACGGAGGGGAGCCGAAGAGATACAGTGCAGGTCTCTGAGACCCTCTTCGTACAGTCAGCAAGGCTGCTCTGGGGACCCTCTGCAGGACACGCCACAGCAGCCTCCCTCTTAGTAAAGAACCTGGAGGGACAGACCCCACAGAGAGACAGGAAGGTGTGGGGGGGAAGGGAGCCGTGTAAGTAGAAGGTGTGGATTTAAAAAAAAAATCATACCAGAAAGTTCAGACTGAGAGTTGATTGGCCCATGTCTCAGAGTGGGCCCTGTCTCTCACCTGGGATGTCTGTTCTGGTACAATGGTCTAGAGATTCCTGCCTCTTGGGGAACAGCCTGGAAAGGCAAACAATTAGATAAGAGGTGGCTTAAGGTTTCAATCTCACATATTTTCCACCTCAAGCCTTCAGTCTCCACCTTCCATACCTGGACAATAAACTTTGCCCCTCCTGGCTCTCCCCAGGGATCCAAGCCTTCTCCTGAAGCACTCAGACTCCGACTGGCAGGTCTGTAGCTAAGCTTCTGAGACCCACGTTCTGAGTCCTCCGTGCTTCGGGGCTGGGTCTTGGGCAACCATCTGACCTGGTGGCCTCGGAAGTCTGCTAGCGCCGGCTTCTGCAACTCTTGGGGCTCGGATCTGGCGAGGCTAGGACTGGAGCAGGCCTCACCTGGGCATTCCCCCACCAATGCACTGCTCCGACCCACTCGGTCCAGCTTCCCTGGCTCAGAGAAGCACCACTGCCTCTGCTGGCGGGTGGGGGCGGGAGCATCCGCAGGCTTCACTCCCACTGCTGGGTGGCTGAGCGAGAAGGAGCGCGTGTGCGTGGTGGCGGGCTCCGCGGAGACGGTGGGCCGCGAGGTGGGCCGCAGGCGCGCGGGCAGGCTCATGCGGAGTTCCTTGCGCTGGAAGGATGTCTCCCGGAGCACTCGCCTCTGTGCGCCCTGCAGCCGCTGGCGGTAGGCAGCCCTGGCGGCCGGCGGGCTGGGGGGCTCGGCAGCCCGCGCCGCCGCCTCTGCTTCAGCCGCCAGCGCGTACAGCAGCGGGGTGGCCTGCCTGCTGAGCGGCCCCGCAGCCTGGGGAGGCCCGGGCGCGCTGCGCTCGTGCGCGGGGAGGGGCGGTGGGGATGCGGGGAGGCCCGCGGACGCCCCCGAGGTTGGGCCGCCCCACACCACGCGCACGTAGTCCCAGTCTAGGTAGGGGAGGAGGTCGGTGCCGGGCGACAGCGAACGCGGCTCGGGACAGCCCGAGTCCGCCGAGAAGGAGCTGTAGGCCGAGTCCGCGCGCCCTGACAGCCGCCGCAAGTCCAGGCTGCCAGTGGACGACGAGGCTGGCGAGGCGCGGTGGTCCCCGGGACCTAGGGTCTCCATGGCTGCACGGATGAACGTCGAAGCTGACTAGCTCCGTAGGACCTGAGGGGAAAAGACCGGGTAGTGGGTGATGACTATATCATATGGTCCCTACTGCTGGCACCAACCCATCTTGGGTGAAATGGATACTAGAACTCCCAGCCCACCCCCAAGGTTGATGGTCTCACCTCTGGGAAGGAGTAGATAAATCCCCTGTGGGAGTTATCCTGGCCGGCAGCTCTGCTATCTAGCCTAGTTCCTCTGGACCTCCACCCTGGAGCGTTTCAAATGTGCCCATGTTCCTCCCCTCTCCAGCCTCAGCCCACCCAGGCCAAGCTGCTTCCTGGCAGCTTTGTTAACCACTCTGCATGATCTTTCTCTGACAAACAATGGTCCAGATGGTTCAGAGATTACAGGGAAATCAAGAAAGAATGAGGGGAGGGGGGCCGGGTGGTGACACACCTGGTTGAGTGCTCAAGGACCTGGGTTCAAGCCCCCACCCCCTACCTGCAGGGGGAAGTTTTGCCAGTGGTGAAGCAGTGCTGCAGGTGTCTCTCATCCTCTATATCTTCCCCCTTCCCTCTCAATTTCTGACTGTCTCTACCCAGTAAATAAAGATAATAAAATTTTAAAAGGGAAGGGTAGGCGGTGGCACACTGGGTTAAGCACACACAGTGAGAAGCGCAGGAATTGGCTCAAGGATCCAGGTTCCAGCCCCCGGCTCCCTATCTGCAGGCGGGGAGTCGCTTCACCAGGCCAGGTGGTAAAGTAGGTTTGCAGGTATATAGCTTTCCCCCTCTGTCTTCCCTTCCTCTCTCAATTTCTCTGTCCTATCCAACAACAACAATAACAGCAACAACACTTTTTTTTTAATTGGCCATCAGGAGCAGTGGATTTGTGGTGCAGGCACTGAGCCCCTAACAATAACCCTGGAGGGGGGAAAGAGGGGAGACGGCAGGTCAGGTAGCAAGGGGCAGTTCCACGGCCTCCCTCCCTCTCTGTGTGCCAAAAATGTTCCAGGTGCATTTTACAAACATCTACCTTCTTCCCCACTGCTGTTAAGACACCAAGGTTCTAGGGGGGAAATGATTTGCCCAGGAGCACACAGCTGGTAAGAGGCAGAGCCCTGCCTGGAATCTGGGCCTGCCTCCAAACTGACTGTAGCCAGAAGCAATTTCCTAGAAGCAAACCCTGCTGAAAGGCAGTTTACCCTCACCCCACCCCCAGCTGCCTGAAGCTTCCAACAAAGCCTCAACTCTGTCCACTGTGGAAAATAGCAGCCCCCACCTCCCCCTCAAACTATTGGCAGATTCCAGAATAATATGGCCCCTGCTTGGAAGACTGTCTTTTGTCTAGGAATGACAGGCTCAGACCCCTCTTTGTCACACTACTCTTGCTCCTCCTATAGTGCTCAGCTTAGAGGTCTCCTGACCTTTGGGGATCCCTGTAGTTTCCTAAACTTCCCCCATCATAGCACTCAGCACCTCTCATTGTAGTTGTGGGCTTGCTTGTAATTCCCTTCCCATTCCCAGCCCTGAGCTTCTGGTCACACACTTACTCATCCCTGTACCTCCAGTTCTGGGTCTGTGGTCATTGTTAAAGGAACACTTGCTGAGTGGCAAGGGAAGGAAAATACTTGTTGGGAGCAGTTGTAGCTTTGAGGAGAAAGGAAGAGGGTTCTTTGCTTTCCCCTACTCTCTACCCCTCCCTATTAGTCTTTTCTGAAGAACAGGACAGAACGAATTCAATTCACCACATGGGCCAACCAGGTGACTAATGCATTATTAGAAACAGCTTGGAGCAGGACTAACCAAAAGATCTGTGATACCGGGAGAAGGAGCAGAGGAAAGAGTCGGAGTGCATGAGTCTGAGACAGGAGTGAAAGTAATTTTGATCTTGGGGACCTGGGGCTTTCTAGGGGCTGTGAGGACTTGAGGTTGGAGCTTATTATCCCTGGGCTGATTGGTGGGGAATTCAGAGGAGGATGGCCTACAGGTTGGGTGGGGACTGAGAAATAGGTTCATCTGAGCTTCCCACCTACTCTTTGGAGTTCAGGCTTACCCTTCTTGAGATCACACTCCCCTTCCCAAGACCCAAGATACTACAGACTGATGGTCAAAACAGATCGGCAGGTTAGTAGTAAAAAGAGTGAGGCCAGCTGGTGGCACACTTGGTTGAGCATACACATTAAAGTGCACAAGGACCTGTGTTTAAGCCCCCTGGTCCCTACCTACGGGGGTGGGGGGGGGGGAAGCTTCCTAAGTAGTGAAGTAGGACTGCAGGTGTCTCTGTTTCTTTCCTTTTCTATCTCCCCCTCCCCTCTCAGTCTCTATCCAATAAATAAATAAATAAATAAATGTTTCCTTGTGGCTCTGGAGGTCCTGGAGGTGGTCAATGGATAAAATGTTGGACTTTCGGCCATGAGGTACTGAGTATGATCTCCGGCATTGCATGTGCCAGAGTGATACTCTGATCTCTCTTTCTCTCTCTCTCCTCCTTCTTCCTTTCTCATCAGTCAATAAATAAATCTTAAAGGGAGAGTGGGCTGGATTTTGGCACAACCAGTAAAGTGTACAAGTTACTACTCATGTGGATCTGGGTTTGAGTCTACAGTCCTGATCTGCAGGGGAGGCTCTTCCCATCTCTCACCTTATTTCCGTCTCTATCATAATAATAAAAAAAAATAAAACAAAAAAGGAAAAAATGGCCACCAGGAGCAGTGGATTTCTCATGCAGGCATTGAGCCTAAAAAGGAGTGACAGTGCCTCCTCCTACATGGCAAGAAGGACCCTGAACAAACTGAGACCAGAACACCTTGACCAGAACCACCTTAAGGCATCATTATGGCCACTAAACCCAGCCCTTCAAGTAACCATCACCCTCAGGTACCTCTTTTGCAAAGTGTTTGCACTCAGAACTTGAGGAAAAGTAGAAGCTATTCTGAACCACTGCCCCTGGGAAGATACTCTCCTCTGAGAAACTATCGTTAACTGCCCAAAAACCAACGTTCTCTCTTCTACCCCTTCAGAGCCTGCCTAAGAGGCACTGTTTACCCTGGCTTCTGCCATCCATGCCTACACATTCAGACTTACTGCATCTACTCAAATACAAACAAGCTTCCTCAGAAGAGGCCTCAAAAAAACATATCTCATTTCTGAATTATTGTGCTGCCAAAGAATTCTGCATTCACTAGACAGAAACAGCTTGAATGGACGCTAGAAATGTGTACAGCTATGTCTTCTTGCTGAAGCTAAATTGTCCTAGAGGATAACTCCAGTATTAACCCCAGCGGGTGGAAACTCATGAAGGGTGCTCACATGTTGCCCTTTGCAGAACCTGTGGTGTCAGAATGCTCCAGCTCTTATACTGTGTGATTTGGGACCTCAGCACAAAGAAAGGGATTCTCACACTTGCCTAGTTGCAGGGAGTTTGTTGTAGACTAGCCAGCCCCTGTGGCTGTATGGTCTGTCTAAGGGCTGGAGCTCAGTGTGTTGCTGATATATATATACATATACAGAGTGGAGAGAGAGAGAACCCACGACCAGAGCATCCCTCTGGCATATGGGTTGCCAGGAATTAAACTTAGGACCTTGTGTTCCCAAGTACAGCACCCTACTCCACTGTGCTACCTTTGGGCTTCTTGGATTCAGTATTCTTTTTAAAAAAATATTTATTTACTTATTCTATTTTTGTTGCCCTTGTTTTATTATTGTAGTTATTACTGTTGTTATTGATGCTGTCCTTGTTGGATAGGACAGAGAGAAATAGAGAAGGGGAAGGCAGAGAGGGGGAGAGAAAGACAGACACCTGCAGACCTGCTTCTCCACCTGTGAAGCGACTCCCCTGCAGGTGGGGAGCCTGGGGCTGGAACCCGGATCCTTACGCTGGTCCTTGCACATTGCACCACCTGCGCTTAACCTGCTGCGCTACCACCCACCTCCCCCTGAATTCAGTATTTTGCTAGAAAAATAAGATTGGAGTTCTGAAAAGGGTGTGTGCGTGTGTGCACATTTGATATATATTTGTTGCTTGAATAAAACTGTGAGAGAAGGATACAGAGATGACTTCGGTGGTTTTAGAGCTGGAGGCCTGGGAGGTACAGGACTGGCCTGGTACTTATTCAGTCTGGGGTCTGTGGGGGTTTTGCAGTGCTTGTGGCAAATCTGACAAGTGGTCAGGAGTGTGGGTCTGGATCTCAACAGAGAAGATGAACCAGGCAAGCAGATCCCCCCCCCCCCTTTTCTTTGATAGCGGTTAGTGGGGAAATAGGAGGAGAGTTTCCGGTGGGTAAAACCACACTAAGGCTACAAGGAGTAGTGCCTGGAAAGGTGACCAGAGAAGCAGACAACCTCAAATAACGCATAAGCTTCAATCATGAGCGATGAGCAAGAATTAAGAGTCCCTCTCTCTAAGGCAATCTTCCCATCTGGCCTCTGTAAATCTGCTCCGGCCAGGGTGGTCTTGCCTCAGCATTAGGCTCGCGGGAGGCGGTACTGCCTGCACCAGGCATCTCCCTGTCACACTATTTCTGGGTCCTGGCCCATATCCTGAGTTCCAGCACCCCCGGACTAGGTCTGGTTGAGCAATTTCCCCAAGCCCCCACCCCCTTTCCACAGACCAGGCCAGCCCAAATATAGAGTTTCCAGAGACTGTGTTATGGCAGAAAATGTGGGCAGCTGGCGGCAGCCGGGAGAGGAGGCTGCGGCGGAGGGGAGGCGGACCACGTACCTGGGGCTTCAAGCCGTGCGAGTGTGAACGCGGGAAGGAGAGAGGCACGGGCCTGGCGACCGCAGGGGGCGGCAGAGTCACGCTGCGCACGGGCCGAGCGGGATCCCCCGGACGCAGGATGGCCGCGGGCCCGCGCATTACTCGGCCTTCCCTGCCGGGGTCACCGTCGGGCAAAGAGAGCTCAGAACCTGTGCAGGGGGACAGCGCGGTATTGGCGGCAGAGACGCGGATGCTCCGGTGGCTTTGCAACTGAAGAAGGGCCGGAATTCGCCGGGCAAGAGCCTACCGCAAACTTTCTTTGGTCGCTCGCCGCGCTTCTTCCTGCAGCGTGCGCGCTGGGATCCAGCGGCCTCCCGGTTACTCCCCGAAGACCCGCCCCGCCGTGAGCCCTCCGCGCAGCCCCCGCTGCCCCCGGCCTGGCTACCGGCCCCTGCCCCGCCGCCTACCAGAGCTTGTGCGGACGAAGCGCGGCTGAGCGCCCGCGGTGACATCAGAGCCCCGGACTCGGGCTCCGACCCCACCTCCAGGCTCCGGTCGCCGCAGGGGAGGTGCCACGTCCGGCCGCCGGGGGCGGGAGCGCGGAGCCTCAGGAGTTACCCGCCCCCTCGGTGGTGTCCGCTCTGGGGCCGAGCCCAGGGCCAGGGGGCGGACACTCAGGCTGGAGGACAGGGAGGGAACGGCGAACACTGGACCCTGTGAATCCACTATTCCTTCTGTGGCGAGCCCCAGGCCGGGCCCTGAAAGCAAGAGATGGCCACCACCACCCACATTCACTTTCAAATCTGGCCAAGAAAAGTATAATCCTTATGAATCTGTTTCAGCTGATAACTCATTCCATGACTAACTCTCCCTCTAGGTCCTCCACTGCCAAAACTTTTTGTTAAAGACTTTATTTAATTGTGAGAGAAACGGGATGTTAAGCGCACATGTCACCATGCTCAAGGACCAGGGTTGGAGCCCCCTCCCCAACCTGCTTCACAAGTGGCAAAGCAGGTCTGCAGGTGTCTTTCTCTCTCCCTCTCTTTCTCCCCTACCATTTCATTTTCTCTCTGTTCTATCCATTAAGATGGGAGGAAAATGGCCGTCATGAACCAACACCAAGCCTTAGGATAACCGTGAAGGCAGAGAGAGAGGAAGAGACGGGTGGGGGGGGGGGAGGAGGAAAGGGAAAGGGAAAAGGAAAGGGAGAGGGAGAGGAAGAGAGAAGACAGACAAACTGGAGGAGAAAGAGAACCAGAACATCATGTGGGCACTTTGGATGTCCCGGTTAAACCCAGAATCTCATGCTTGGCAGTCCAATGCTTTATCCACTTTACCACTTCCAGGCCACTCTTCCAGCTCTTGTATTCCCACTTTGTTCTCTCTCTCTTCTGCTTGCACCCCTTTAAAACTTTTTTAAATTATCTTTATTCATTGGATAGAGACAACTAGAAATCGAAAGGGAAGCGGGTGATTAAGAGAGGGAGAGAGACCGAGAGACACTTGCAAAGCTTTGCTCCTGTAGGTGGGGGCCGGGGGCTTGAACCCAGGTTTTCATGCATTGTAACATGTGCGTTCAACCAGGTGTGCCACCCCAACCCCAACCTCGCACCGCATTTCTTTCATCTCTCTCACTATACACTTCTGCCCAGTCCCCTGCTGATTTGTGAGTGCACTCACTGCCCACAGTGGTTCCCCCGGATGCTGGAGAGAATTCTGTCTTTGTGTCCTGGATGGGGTTCCCAGGCTGGAGTTTGGCACTGAAGTTCCTGACCTTGAGGAGCTCCAGGCTTGGAAGAAAGTCTTGTATTTATGAGTCTCTAGACTCTTTCCTACTGTAATGACTTCAGCCTCCCCTGCCCCACTAACCAAATCTCTACCCAACAGTAGATTCAGCCAAGAAATGTTCCATCCCTGGAAAGGGCTAGAGGCCCTTTTGCTGCACCCCATTCAGTTCTCTGTCTCTCTGTTTTTGGTTTGAGTTCTTTTCACTGTCTCTAATGGAATCAGCATCCCAGGGGGTTAGGGGGGCCATGCTCTGTCCCTCATCTTGGCCCCTGTGGATGATAAGGTGTAATTAAGGAGACCCAAAACTCAGATCAGGATCAAGGCTGTCATTTTTGAAAACACTGGGTGCCTGGGAGACTCTGCCTAGGCTTCTAGTGCATGGAGGTCTCAGGCAGCAGATTCTGGCTCCTGATTAGTTCCTTTCTGGCACTACTCCCCTCTCACCCCTTTTTTTCAGTGCTATGTGGTGATTGAACCCAGGACCTCATGCCTAACATTTTTCTACCATAATAGACAAATGTAATAGGATATGTAAATTTTAAATTCTGATCAAACTTGTCATTTTTTACACAGAGGCACCAATTCATGGGACTGTTACCATGAGTCTATAAGAGTGTTCATTTTCCTATTGCATCAGTAACACAGTGATTAACACATTAGTAAACTTTGGATCTCTGATATCTGAAAGGTGAAAGTAGTATCTGTTTTAATTGCCTTTTTTGTTGTTATCACCAGGACTTTAAAGCTATGGACTTTTTGATTTTTTTTTTAATTTTTATATTTCAGAATTACATGTTGACAGGGGTTTGAATCTACACCATTCCCACCACCAGAGTTCTGAATCTTCACTCTCCACACTGCAATCCACCACAGTTCCCCTAAAGTTGCTGACATGGCCAACCATCTTCTCAAAACTATCTGTCCACATTTATACACAGTTACCCCTTCTTTTTCTGATTCACTCCTCTCTTCCCCTCTAAGTCACTCATAACATTGCAGCTACCTCCATATGTCCCTCTCTTTTTCCTTCTCTCTCTCTCTCTCTCTCTCTGGCTGCTGATGGAGCTGGAGTGCAGAGTCTTCTGATCTTCATCCTATCACTTCTCCCCCACTGGGAGAACGGATCAACGTTGTTTATGGGGAATAGAAAGTAGGAGTTCTGGCTTCTGTAGCTGCTTCTCTGCTGAGCATGAGCATTGACAGGTCGATCCATACCCCTAGCCTGTTTCTAGCTTTCCCTAGTGGACCAGAGCTCTGGAGATGCAAGGGTCCAGGACATATTGGTTATGTCATCTGCCCAGAGAAGTCAGGATGGAGTCATGGTAGCATCTGTAACTTGGTGTCTGGAAGGTGGCATGACCTAAGTTGAGACAAGATGGTTAATGAACAGGAACCAAAAAGTAGGATCAGAGCAGATGGGATTAGGGATTTTAGGGTAGAAGAAAGCTAGGGGAACCATTTTAGGCATGATCCTGGGGGCATACAACGATAGTAGTTTTGCTTGAGTTTGGTAACTAGCCTGAGGTTGGATAAGAATATTGTCTGAGGGAGTCAGGCAGTAGTGCAGCGGGTTAAGCACATGTGGCACAAAGCACAAGGACGGGGTAAGAATCCCATTTGAGCCCGCACTCCCCACCTACAGGGGAGTCGCTTCACAAGCAGTGAAGCAGATCTGCAGGTGTCTATCTTTCTCTTCCCCTCTCTGTCTTCCCCTCCTCTCTCCATTTCTCTCTATCCTATCCAACAGTGATGACATCACTAACAACAACAATAATGACTACAATAAAACAAGGGCAACAAAGGGAATAGATAAATATTTTTTAAAAAAGAATGTTGTCTGAGAGAATGGTGTCAGAGTGGAGAAAAGGGCTAGAAACTTGGATTAGGGCAGGTAGTAACTCCCATTCTTAGTAAAAAAATTCTTGTAGCTACAGTTTACTATTTACCTCCATCCACCTGTTCCAGGGCCCATATATAAATACGGATTTATATTTAGTGCCAAAGCCTGTGTAACCTCTAAATTCCTACTGGTCTGAGTTTATAGCTCATGGTCATATCTGAGGAACATTGTAGGCTGCACTTATTTCAAGACCAGTCTTTTACGAGTGACTGGGCAGGATACCCCCAGATTCCCTTTGGAGACTGGGGCTATCCCTACCGTCATTACTTTATGGTAGAGCCAAGGTCCTGGGAGGGTCCACAAGATGCTGTTCCTTATGGAAGCGACCAGTGGTGGTGGAGAGAGGGACCCTTTAAAGTTCAAAGCCCATCATATGTGTATGGAAATCCAAGGATTCCCTAACTAGGGCCCCAGATGATCAGGTGGTATGATACTGACCAAACAGGCCATTATTAAGTGGGCCAGTCTCCTTATCCAACTTTTGTAGTCCTCTGTTTATCTGATTATCTTGGATTTTCTCTCAGTTGTTTAGGCATTGAGTATCATTTGTTGAACCCAGCCAGAGTTAGGTTTTGGAGTTCTGTCTAGGACTGATATTTTCATATAAAAAGAGAGAATGAGACAGAGGGAAGGAAGCAAAGACATCACAGCACTGAAGACTCTACCCATGTGGGAGGGGCAGGTTCAAACCTGGGTCATGCGCACAGCACTCTCCAAGTGAACTATCTCACCAGGTCTACGTTTGTTTTTTGTTGCTACCAGGGATTCACTGGGGCTTTGTGAATGTACTCACACCACTGCTCCTTACAGACTTTTTTTTTTTCTTTTCCCACATAGAAGATGAAAGACAGAAAGGTAGAGAGAAATACAGAGAGAAGGAAGAGATACCGCAACACTGTTTTACCACTAGTGAATCTTTCCCTTTGTGGTGAGTGGGGGCTCAAACCTGGGTCCTTGTGCATGGTGAAATGTGCTCTCTCCCAGCCCCTGCCCTATACTTTTTTTTTCTCCCAAATGAAACTGTACATTATTTTCTGCATTTAAAATCCATTGTATATACATGCTTTCATTCCACCAAAGATATGTTGAAAGTCATATAATGTAAACAGATAATTGAAACACCATGTCGGGTGTTGGAATATAAAGTCTGTTAGACAACAAGTCCATTCAATTTCATAGAAGGAACACTTTCAGCAAAATGTCTCTTGCTTGTTTTTATGATATACATGGATATCATAAGAAATTATATTGTGAGTTTCATATGAAATTATCATGAGATGTATTAATATGTATATATTCTTTCATTTTTCTCATTCTAAAAATCAATTTCACAATATAGGCTATAATGTAATAGTCCTGTAAAATTAATTACTAGGCATATTTTAACTAAAGTAAAAAGAGATGTTCATATGTGTAGAATAGTACCACAATATTTATAGAAGTAGTGTTAGGATTTATTATAAAGAGAAAAATGAATGTCCAGGCTAATGTCAAAGTAATGTATTGTTTGGAGACTTTGAAATATCTTCTCTAGGACTTTTAAGATTGGGAAGTTCAGGATAAGCATGCCTTCAATATGCATAGAGATTTTTTTATTTTTTGCCTCCAGGGTTATCGCTGGGGCTCAGTGCTTGCACCACAAATCCACTACTCCTAGAGGCCATTTTCTCCATTTTGTTGTTGTTATTGCTGTTGGATAGGACAGAGAGATATCGAGAGAGATGGGGAAAGTAGAGATGGAGAAAAAAAGATAGACACCTGTAGACCTATTTCACTGCTCATGAAACAACTCCCCTGCAGGTGGGGACCAGGGACTTGAACCGGAATCCTTAGGCTGGTCCTTGCGCTTCCTGCCATGTGCATTCAGCCCGGTGTGCTACCACCTGGCCCCCTACATGGAGATTCTGAGGATATATTAGTAAACATGGCTTTTATGATTTATCATTTTATATAAGTTACATTTTTTTCCTCCAGGGTTATTGCTGGGGCTTGGTGTCAGCACTACAAATCCACAGCTCCTGCAGGACATTTTTTCCATTTTTTAGAGGGTAGGGCAGAGAGAAATTGAGAGAGGAGGGGAAGACAGAGAAGGGGAGAGAAAGATAGACACCTGCAGACCTGCTTCACCGCCTGTGAAGCAACCACCCTGCAGGTGGGGAGCCTGGGGTTTGAACTGGGATCCTTGTGCATGTCCTTGTGCTTAAAAGTTATATCTTTTGGGGGCCAGGCGGTAGCACAGCATGTTAAGCACATGTGGTGCAAAGAGCAAGGACTGGTGTAAGGATCCTGGTTGGAGCCCCCAGCTCCCCACCTGCAGAGGGGTCGCTTCACGAGCAGTGAAGCAGGTCTGCAGGTGTCTATCTTTCTCTTCCCCTCTCTGTCTTCCCCTCCTATCTCGATTTCTCTCTGTCCTATCCAACAATGACAGTAATGACAATAATAGTAGCAACAACAACAATAAACAGCCAGGGCAACAAAAGGGAAAAAAATGACCTCCAGGAGCAGTGGGTTCGTAGTGCAGGCATCGAGCTCCAGTAATAATCCTGGAAGCATAAATAAATAAATAAATAAATTTTTAAAAGTTAAATCTTTCAGACAGCAGCTCCATAACTGCTTTGATAATACAAAGATGGTCATGTATTGGCTTAAGTATATTTGAGGCCAGAAATCTTTCAACAAACTCTTGGTATCTGTTTTTCAAAGTCCAGGAAAGCATGAATCACTGCTTATATACAAATATCTGTTTAAATTATAAATTTTCTCTTGGGACAATTTTGTTTGTCTTGTAATTATGCATTGAATTCACCACACTTGTCCAAAGGTAGAATTTTATTGGAAGACAACCATGAGAAGAAAGTATAGACAGAAGGGTATTCACTGTCTCATATGGAAGTTCCTGGCGGGTAAGGTCTCTAGGGAAGCCTTGTTGGGGACTGGTTGTACCAGGGATTGAATCAGAATTCCCATCCAGATTAGCATTTCCTGGGCTGTTACATTTCTACTGAGTACACATAGATCACCTTTTCCCTACAGGCACTGGGTGACACCAGTCTCTGTTTGCTTTTGATCATAATTACTCAGCTTTTTTCCTCTAACCTAGATCCATGCCCCAAGTCTGCAATGATTCTATATCTTGGTCTGCCCTCACTAGATATTACTCACATGTTTGTGAACAAAAAAGGAAAAAAAAAAAAAAGATCAATACAGACCTCTGTCCTTTCCTGCCTACTCCAATGGTCCTAAGACAGACAAGTGTAGTCAAATGACCACCTTTCTGGTCTCCTACAATTCAGATAAAAAATGTCCCCTAAGCTTTATTTTGGCTCTCAAGAATAGAAATCAGAGCTTGGGAGATATCTCACTCAGTAGAGTACATGCCTTATTGCAGATGAGGCTCTAGGTTTGTGCCTTAGTACCACAGAGAACCACCATGGATTGGACCAAAGGAGCCCCAAGGATGAGGAAGCCATGCGGTGGTATCTCTATCTTTCTATCTACCTTTCCCTCTAACCTCCTCTTGTCTTTCCCCCTCAAAAGAAATTGAGGATGAGGCTAGAGAGACAGCTGAACACATAAGAGCATAGGTTTGCAAGGCTTGAAGGCCTAAGTTTGATCCCTGGGACTGCCAAATGCCAGAGTTGAGTAGTGTTCTGGCCTTTTTCCTCTACCCCATTGATTGCTATCTTATAAAAATAAACATATTTTTAAATAAATAAAGTGACTAACAAAATAACTCTCTTGGATAGTGTACTGTTTTTCCATGCATGTGACTCAGGTTTAAATGTGGTTCCCACTAGATTGTAAAGATGCTTTGGTGTTATGGTTTCTTTCCCTTTCTCTCTGTCTTCCTCCACCCCCCTCCAGGGTTATTGCTGGAGCTCGGTGCCTGCTCTATGAATCCACTGCTCCTAGAGGCCTTTTTCTTTTTTCCCCATTTTTTTGCCGTTGTTGTTGTTGTTGTTGTTGTTGTTATTGTTGCATTGATGTCATTGTTAGATAGGACAGAGAGAAATTGAGAGAGGAGGGGATACAGAGAGGGGGAGAGAAAGATAGAAACGGCCCCCCTGCAGGTGGGGAACTCAGGGCTCAAACTGGGATCCTTGCACTGGTCCTTGTGCTTCACGCCATGTGCGCTTAACCCACTGCGCTACTGCCCGACCTCCTTTCTCTATCTGAAAAAATAAACCCAGAGCAGTGAAGCTCTGGAGATGGGGGGGGGGGGGGGGAAGAGAGGAAGGAAGGAAGATTGGGCAGAGAAGGCCACAAAGACCATGGGTATATTCTTTGATGCTGCATTTAGAAGAGTAGAAATTAACTCAGACTCTAAACTAGACCTCAAAAGTAATTATTTTCTATTCCTTCTGAGAGAGAATGGCTCTTTAGAGGTTGACTCATGCTCAGGAACAGGCAAACTACCCCATTTTATACTCATACTCTAACACAGGTATGTGATGGTCTCTGAAATTTCTCCTCTAAAAGTGCCTTGCTGTGGCCCATGAAGTGGTAAGTACAATGAGGAGCATGTTCAACTTGTAAGCATAAAGTTTCAAGTTCAGTCCCCAGCATCATATATGCCAGAGTAGTGATCAGATTCTCCTCTTAATAAATGAAAAAAATGGCACTATTTGTTTTACTGTTTTTTATTAGTGATTTAATAATGATTGACAAGATTGTGAGATAACAGGGGTACAATTCCACACAGTTCCCACCACTAGAGCTCTGTGTCCCCTCCCCTCCACTGAAAGCTTTCCTATTCTTTTTTTTTTAATATTTATTTTATTTATTTATTCCCTTTTGTTGCCCTTGTTGTTTTATTGTTGTAGTTATTGTTGTTGTCGTCGTTGTTGGATAGGACAGAGAGAAATGGAGAGAGGAGGGGAAGACAGAGAGGAGGAGAGAAAGACAGACACCTGCAGACCTGCTTCACCGCCTGTGAAGCGACTCCCCTGCAGGTGGGGAGCCGGGGTTCGAACCGGGATCCTTATGCCGGTCCTTGTGCTTTGCGCCACCTGCGCTTAACCTGCTGCGTTACAGCCCGACTCCCAAGCTTTCCTATTCTTTATCCCTCTTGGGAGTATGGACCAAAATTCTCTTTGGAGTGCAGAAAGTGGAAGCTCTGGCTTCTGTAATTGCTTCTCTGCTGGACATGGACATTGGCAGGTTGATCCATACCCCAGCCTGTTTCTATCTTTCCCTAGTGGGGTAGAGCTCTGGAGAGGTGAGGTTCTGGGACACACTGGTTAAATTTTATGCCCAGGAAAGTCAGGGTGGTATTTGCAACTTGGTAACTGAAAGGCAGTAAGATATAAAGTGGGACAAGTTGTTTTAAAAAAGGAACCCAAAGGTGGGAATAGAGTAGATGAAATTAGGGGGTTTTGTGTTGAAAGAAGCTAGGAAGTCTATTTTAGGTAGATTCCAAGGGGCCCACTGACTTCAGTAATTTTTGCCTGACCCTAAAAATATTGTGACCTAAAAATATTGTCTGGGAAGATAGTGTCAGAGTTTAGAATAGGGTTAGAAAGCTGGATTAGGGCAGAGAGTGCTCCTAAACATGAGGAAAGTATATAATTTTTTTAAAAATTGAGTTCAATTTAAATCTCCCAGCTCTTTGCTTTTAAAGGAGTCACCTGACCTGCATTTTCCCCTCTGCAACTGCCATGGCTTCACCATACCAGGCATCCTTCCCTTTCCATTATTTATTTATTTATCTTGTTTGTTTTTTGCCTCCATGGTTATCATGGCTCGATGCCTGTACTAGGAATCCACTGCTCCTGGAGGCCATTTTTCACATTTTTGTTGCCCTTGTTGTTATTGGCATTGTTGTTATTTGTTGCTTTTGATGGATAGGCTAGAGAGAAATCGAGAGAGGAGGGGTAGAGAGGGGGAGAGAAAACAGACACCTGCAAACCTGCTTCACTACTTGTGAAGCGACTTCCCTGCAGGTGGGGAGCCGGGGACTCGAACTGGGATCCTTACCCAGTCCTTGCACTTGACACCATGTGCACTTAACCGGGTCAACTACTACCCACTGTCCCCCTTATAGAGACAGAGACACAGAGAGCAGAAAGACACCACAACACTGGAAATTCCCCCAATACAGTGAGGACCAGGTTTGGACCTGGGATGCATGCATAGCAAAGTAAGCATACTAGTCAGGTGAGCTGTTCTGCCAACCCTGGTCTGCATTTCAATAGGAAAGCAGTCTTAATTCTAGAACTCTAAGTCCAAGGCTACACATCAAATTGTGTGCTAAACTTGGGACAGAATTGGGTCACAGCATACCATGTGCATGTGGGATGAATTTTGGACATAGGCCCAGAATCAGATAATGCATTTCTTAAATATTTATCTAGAAAATTCTGCCAATTTTATAGAAGATTCTGATCAGCCATGAAAGGACACATTGTTTTAAAATTTATGGGTGCCTGCTTTGCCATGGGTGGAAGCCCCCCTTACACCACTTGAGAATACCATAGCACTGAGAGAAACTTCGTGCTCTGATGTCTCTCTCCATGCCCCGCCCATTTAACAAGAGAGAGAGAGGGAGGAGGGTGAGGGTGGAGAAGGCCACAGCACTGAAACTTCCATCCTTGCAGTGGGCCCTGCTTGAACCTTGGGTTGTTCACATGGCAAAGCAGCACACTACCTAAATGAGTTGTTTTTGCTGGGCCCAAAAGTTTGTTTATGTGTTTGTTTTTGCCAGAGCACTGCTAAACTGAGGTTATATGGATGAATCTGAGACCTCTTGTGCCGTAGGCATGAAAGTGTTTTGTATAACTGCTATATCACACCATACCTCTCCCTTTCTATCCAAAAAATTCAGCTCCAAAGTGGTGAAACCCTGGCAAAAGGGGAAAAATAAAAATTTGCAGGTGTGTATGTTCAACATCTCATGGACCATGTGATTTTAGAACCCTGCCAAGGGTTGATTATAATACATACATCTTTGTTCTTCAAGGGAAATATCAAGTTAAAAAAAAAAAAAAAGAAAGGCTGAAAGTTACTTTTGACTTTCTTAGCAAATCACTCAGCAAAATGAAGAGTATGTTCATTAATCAGGTGATAACATAGGATGCTGAGACAAAGATCAAAAGCAGGCTTACTGGCTAGCCTGTGGGTTCTCACCAGGAAACAGGGACAGAGGAGTGTTTGCTAAATCAGTGGACTCAAAGTACTAGATGGCAACCAGCTGAGTGAGAACAAGAGCGTGAACACATAGGCTGGCAGACCTAAGTGTTAATGACCCTGGAGATATCCTGACCTTTCCAAGCCTCCATTTCCCATCTATAAAGTGGGGGTACTGCTTTATATTTGCCTGGTAAAGATTGAATGAAGCCTGGCACCACATGGGGGCAACACGGACTGTACTGGGGGGATACTAAATGAGATTACGCATATAATTCTGCACTAGGCCATCAGTGAACTCCTTACTTGAACTTCTCCTATGGAGAATATAATCTTAATTAAATCCAATTCCAGTTTTATCTTTAGGGGTTGCTTTCTACACCAGAGAGCTCCCTTAAGCATCCCTGAGGCTTTTGAAAGTTCTTTTCTTAAATTTTTCTCACTGCCCTCAAACATCTAGTGAACATCTGGAGCCTTTCTTCCAGGTAGTGGAGGGAGGGAATCCCATGTGGTGTACATCTGTGTACACTGAGAACTCCTCTACCTCCTCCTCCTCCTAATGAAAAAGTCAGCCAATCACAGTGCAGATCTGAGACCTAGACTTGATATGGAGGATGCTCCTACAAAGGGCTAAGGCTGTCATATGAGTGACAGAGTTGCAGGGGCAATTGGGAAGCTTAAGTCTTGGGTAGTGATGACAGTGGTGGTCCTAACCTCCCCCACCCTGTCCTCTTGCTGCCCTGCCTCCTTTGTTCTGTGGACTGATAGACAATCATACACACTAACTCCTTGTAACTTGACCCTCCTGCTTTGTAATCAACCTTGTGACCCACCCACCACACCTCCTCCTAATACATTTTTATTTAAGTGAGTTAGGCAGAGCTTGAAACTAAGATACTATAGAGCTAAAACACTTTTTAAATACAGTGCCTGTGTTAGGCAGGAGGAAAATCTACCCATATTTTGGTACTCAGAGTTACCTTTCCCCTGGAACAATAATTACTAGGCAAGAGAGCAAGAGATATCTCCCACAGTTGCCCCAGGGCTCAGGGGATACATTCCCTGCCCTTTGATGTAGTTGAAAACCCTCAAACAGGCCTTGCACTAGCAATTCAACACTGGCTCAGGAAACAGGATAAAGTGACGCAGGAGAAATACAAGGCAGTTAAGTTCCTTGTTCGGAGCCACAAACTCCTGCTGTACAAATGAAAACAAAACTTCCTTCAATAAACAAAATCAAAGGCAAGAAATTTTGGGGATTGGATTCTTTGTCCTGCACTAAACAGTGTTGCCCTGGATTCTACTATCTTTGTTTTGTTTCCACATTAGCATGGTCCAGAAGGTCAAGCTAATGTCAGGCTAAGGTGGATGACCCGGGAGAGGCTGCCACCCCATCGCTGATCCCCACAGACAATTCAGGTACCTGCTGAAATTTCTTTCCCTTTTTTTCCCTTCCCCTACTAGCAAATGTCCCTGGAAAAGATCCATGCTGCTGCTGAATCGCCCAACCCCTGATCCAAGCCTTGCCTAGGCAGATTTCATTACTCCCTACTCCACCTAGTACTATCTTGTAGAATGTATGGCCAGTGGTCCAGGGGTTGGCATAGTAGATAAGGCTTTGGACTCTCAAGCATGAGGTCCTGAGTTCAGTCCCCTGCAGCACATGTACCAGAGTGATGTCTGGTTCTTTCTCTCTTTCCAATCATTTCTCATGAACAAATAAATAAAATATTTTTTAAAAGAATGGTCATTTACTTGTCTGTCTATCCTCTTAGACAGACTATGAGCTTTGGAAGGCAAAGAAGAAGCCTGGCAATGTCAAGCTCAAAATTAGTATCAGTGCCTGTTGAATGAATGCATATGGGAGACCAGATCCCAGGTGAGCAGCCATTTCATTCCTCAGTTCTGTGAGCTAATGGCTGGTAGCAACAGCCCAAGGACAGCCATGGTTCTAGGATCAAGTGATTAGCAAGTATATTGTGCATGTATGTGTACTTTGGGAAGGCATAAGGGAGAGTCCAGGCAAACAGCATTCTAAGCACCAAGAGTCTCTCTTATAGACATGATTGTGTAAAAAGAATCATTTAGTCAAACAGCAATTATTAAATGTCCAGGTACCAATCACTGTAGCTTAAGAGACAGAGGACACACATTTTAGGGACCAGAAAGGAAATCATCAGCAGCTTGCCTTCCACTGAGAGCTGCTGCTAGCAACAACCCGTCCCCCACCCCAAGCTGGCATTAGCCGTCCTTGGACTACCTGGTGACTGTGCCCAGGGACAGACTTACCAATGCTCACTAGGGAAACAAGCACTAATGCAACTTTTCCTTCACATCTCTATAATTTCACCTTCTTTCTCTTGCTCTTCTCCTACTCCTACTCCTCTCTCTCTGTCTCTCTCTTTCCCTCTCTCTCCTACTGCTATGATCCTCACTTCTGTACAACCCACTGCTCCAGACAGGCATCTCTTCTCTTTCTTAGATAGAGGATGACAAATAGAGAGACCACTGTGCATGAAGCTTTCCCTGTGCTGGTGTTCCCATGTAGTGGCCAAGGGCTTCAACTCAGGTCCTGGCACATGCCAGTTTGTGCTCTACCAGGTGAGCTATCTTGCAACCCCCTCTTACTCTCTCCCTTTTGTTAGTTTAAACAAACAGATGTGGCTTGCCATACTAGACAGTTTTTTTTTCCCCTTTTGTTGCCCTTGCTGTTTACCATTGTTATTATTGCTGTCATTGTTGTTGGATAGGACAGAAAGAAATCAAGAGAGGAGAGGAAGACAGAGAGGGGGAGAGAAAGATAGACACCTGCAGGCCTGCTTCACCACTTGTGAAGCGACTCCCCTGCAGGTGGGGAGCCGGCGATTCTAACCGGGATTCTTATGCTGGTCCTTGTGCTTTGTGCCATAGGCACTTAACCCACTGTGCTACTGCCCAGGCTCCCAACATAGTTTTCTTTCAGAATAGATTGCTTCAGTCACTTACTTGGGCACAGCAAGAATAGTCTAGCAGTTCTCGCCATGGATGAAAGCAAAGATCTCCAGGAGAATTGATTTGGCTTTCCAAATCCTCTCTACCAGCGGAGCTATGTCCCCCAGTCATACACTTGAAAATGAGAAAAGTGGACCCAGGAGGTGTCCCAGTGGCTCGACTGTTGGACTTAAATAGGATAAGGTTGCAAGTTCAACTCAGAGCATCAGTGTACCAGAAAGATGTTGATTATTTTTCTCTCCTTCTCTCTCTTATGTTAATATTTTTTAAAAATAAGATAAAATGGTGAAGATGGAGTGATAGTTCAGCCTATTGGAGAACCTACTTGCATGCCCGAAGCCCCAGAGGCCACAGGTCTAATCCCAGGCACCACGTGCCAGAGGTGAGCAGTGCTCTGGAGCCTCTATCTCTCTCTGTCTTTCTCTGTCTCTCTGTCGCTCTCTCCTCTCATTTTCTGACAAATCTTAATAAAAATGGTGAATTTCTCTTTGTATGTATATTTAGGTATACATACATACATATAGTTAAGGTTTATCACCAACATTGGTCAATTCTTGTTCAAGATTTTCATATACAGTGCAAGAGCAGCTCTGGTTTATGGTTCTTCTTCTTCTTCTAGCGTTTGCCCTTCTTCCGTAGCCAGTCAACAGCGTCAGGTTGAGCCTGATGTAAAGTTTCAAGACCTCCTTTGAATCTGGAGAGGTGGCAGTCGCTGACTATGTGGGTCATAGTCTGTCTGGAGCTGCAGGGGCAGTTCGGGTCGTCTCTGGCTCCCCAGCAATGGAACATAGTGGCGCACCGGCCATGGCCTGTTCGATAGCGATTGAGGAGGGCCCAATCATAACGTGCTAGGTCAAAGCCGGGTTGACACTTGCAGGGGTCTGTGATGAGGTGGGTCTGTGGTTTATGGTAGTGCTGGGAATTGAAACTGGGAGTTCAGAGCCTCAGGCTTGAAGTCATTTGCATAACCAGTATGTTATCTCCCCACCCACCCCCACCCCAAGGCTACTTGGTGAAATCATTGAGACTATCTAAATTATTCTCAGGACTATCAGGTCAAGACAAATCCCAATTCTGACACTGCACATTATCTGCTCATATGGGTATTTTTCATGAGAGGAAATGATCTTTAGAACTAAACCCAGTGTCTTCCTGCTGAAGAGAGTAGTTCCCTGTGTTCTATCAATTTCTTTGGCTGGGAAAAAAGCAGATAATCAGACCAAACTGAGAATGCACTCCAAAGGTAGCAGTTGTTTAAAAAATATATATTTGTTTATTTATTCCCTTTTGTTGCCCTTGTTTTATTGTTGTAGTTATTATTGTTGTTATTGATGTCATCTTTGTTGGATAGGATAGAGAGGAATGGAGAGAGGAGGGAAAGATAGAGAGGGGGAGAGAAAGATAGACACATGCAGACCTGCTTCACCGCTTGTGAAGCGACTCCCCTGCAGATGGGGAGCCGGGGGCTTGAACGTCCTTACGTGGGTCCTTGCGCTTTGTGCCAAATGCGCTTAACCTGCTGCGCTACCACCCGACTCCCGAGTTAGCAGTTTTTAAAGAAGTTTCCATATATTGCTTAAGGCTATACACCTCTCCTCTAATTGTGACTGTTTTCACCAAATTCGTCTTTCATAATCAGAGACTCTGCTACACTTGGGCAACTCAATTAAAAAGAAGTACATTCAAATATCAAGGAAAAAGACCTACTGTGTAAGAAAAGGGAAATGTATTAGATTAATAAATATATAGTGTGAGTACTTTAAAAGTGTTGTGAGCTTTATGGTGGGGAGGGAATGATATTAGGGTAGAGTTTAGAATGAAATCATGTAAGGGAGAACCCAGTGTGCTGTCTAATAGAAATATGTACATGGAGCTGGGGAGATAGCACGTTTATATTAGATATTAGATTAATAAATATATAGTGTGAGTACTTTAAAAGTGTTGTGAGCTTTATGGTGGGGAGGGAATGATATTAGGGTAGAGTTTAGAATGAAATCATGTAAGGGAGAACCCAGTGTGCTGTCTAATAGAAATATGTACATGGAGCTGGGGAGATAGCACGTTTACCTAAAAGACTCTCATGTCTGAGGCTCCGAGATCCCACATTCAGGGTCCCATGTTCAATCCCCAGTGCCACTACAAGCCAGAGCTGAGCAGTGCTCTAGTCTCTCTATATATCTCTCATTAAAATAAAATTTTTAAAATTTTATGTGTATAGAGTGACCTGGGAGATGGAACAATGGATATAATGTTAGACTCTCAAGCAAGAAGTCCTGAGTTTGATCCCTAGAATCACATGTGCCAGAGTGATAATTTGGTTTTCTCTTTTATTAATAAATCTTGGGGCGGGGGAATTTTAGGTCCTGGTGCATGGTAAGTAGAGGAGGATTTAGGCTGGAGGCTAGAGTATTTTGCAGAAAACTGAGAATTTTATACACGTTGTACCAACAACTGTATTTACTATAAACCATTTACTATAAATCCCAATAAAACTATTTTAAAATAAAAATCAATTAAAAATAAATCTTAAAAGAAAATTTAATATAAATTCAACATATCAAAATGTCATCACTTCACTGAGATATTTTAGATTCTTTTTCATAGTCTTTAAGGTCTGGGGTGTATTTTACACCCATGGCTCATTTTAGTTTTGACTGGACATGCTTAATATGCTCAATAGTGCAGGACTTACATGTGTGAGGAACCCAGATTTTATCTTTAGTACTACATATACCTGAACAGATTTGTGCTTTGGTCTCTGCCTTTCTTTTCATAAAGTAAGATATTTCATAAAATAAAAAAAGATCACAAGTCTGGGGCTTACTGTTGAATGTAAAACATTAATTCCCCAATAAAGAAATTTTTTAAAAAAAATTTTTATTAAGTGCAGGTGGCACAAAGCACAAGGACTGGCATAAGGATCCCGGTTCGAGCCCTGGCTCCCCACCTGCAGGGGAGTCACTTCACAGGCGGTGAAGCAGGTCTGCAGGTGTCTATCTTTCTCTCCCCTCTCTGTCTTCCCCTCCTCTCTCCATTTCTCTCTGTCCTATCCAACAACAACGACATCAATAACTACAACAATAAAACAACAAGGGCAACAAAAGGGAATAAATAAATAAATAAAAAATTAAATTAAAAAAAAATTTTTTTTAAGTCTGGGGCTGGGTGGTGGGGCACCTAATTAAGTGTACACATTACAGTGTGTAAGGACATGGGTTCAATCTCCCAGTCAGCCTCCGGCAAGGGAGAAGCTTCACAAGTGGTGAAGCAGTGTTTTAGGTGTCTCTCTTTTTTACTATTCTATTTCCCCCTTCTCTGCTCAATTTATCTCTGTCCTCCAAAACAAGTAGATAAATGATTTTAAAAATTAAAAAGTTCAGGGTGCCGGGTTGTTGTTTTCGACGGGTTATGTTGTTTTCGCCAGGCTGGCTTCACGGGCAGGTAACAGACGACCAGGGACTCATGGTTGAGCTGTAGGCAGTATCTCTTTATTCATGCAGGACGCAGCACAATCTAAGACGAGCTAAGCTAAACTCAAAGTAAAGTACTCTAAAACTCACAATGCTGTCTTTATATATACTTCCCAAGTAGGGTGGAAACAGGGTGTGACATAGAGAGGGTGGAGAGAAAAGTGACTGGTGACAATCAGAGTGTGACAAAGAGGGGGCAGAGTAGGCGAGAATCCTATCACTGAGCCACAAATGCCCTGGAGGGAGGGTGGAACTTGTTAACAGTGGTTATGTAAATAGAATGAAGTGGTTATATAAATAGAATAGTGTTAAGCAGGGGGGATTTAAACCAAATGAAACAGAAGGGGTCTCATGCATACCAACACCGGGTGGTAGTGCAGTGGGTTAAGTGCAGGTGGTGCAAAGCACAAGGACTGGCATAAGGATCCTGGCTGGAGCCCCCGGCTCCCCACCTGCAGGGGAGTCGCTTCACAAGCAGTGAAGCAGGTCTGCAGTTGTCTCTTTCTCTTCTCCTCTTTGTCTTCCTCTCCTCTCTCCATTTCTCTCTGTCCTATCCAACAACAATGACAACAATAATAACTACAACAATAAAACAACAAGGGCAGCAAAAAGGAATAAGTAAGTAAAATAAATTTAATTTTTTTTTAAAAAAGAACAAGTATTTTGCAACTGAGTAGCATGTTAGGCTATGTGGGGTTCCATCTCAAACCCCAGCACTGCTTGTACCAAAGTATGTGCTGGCTTCTTCCTCTACTCTCTCTCATGTGAAGCCCTCTCATATGTAATCAGTAAGAAATCATATTTTTAGGGGGCCAGGCAGTAGCATACCCAGTTAAGTGCACACACTAACATATGCAAGGATCTGGGTTCAAGTCCCTGCTCCTTACCTGCAGGGGGTATGGTTCACAAGCGGTGAAGCAGGTCTGCAGGTGTCTGACTTTCTCCCTTTCTGTCTACCATTCCCTCTCAACTTCTTTCAAATAAAACAAGAAAAGAAAAAACTAACAAAAAAAAAATGGGAAAAATGGCCACTGGGAGCAGTGGATTCATAGTGCTGGCACCGAGCCTCAACAATAACCCTGGTGACAATAAAAACAAGAACAAAAAGAAATATATTTTTTTAAAGGAATAAGTGTCTTATGACTTGTTTGCAGAGTCATTTATAAAGCTGTCTTTGCACACCAGAGTACAAGTAGTCTTAATGAATTCTGCCTGTATGTAAATGATATTTTGTCTTTTTGTTGTTGTTGTTACCAGGGTTATCACTAGAGCTGGAACTGGAGCTGGGGCTGGGGCTGGGACTGCTGCTGCTGGGGCTGAGCGCTGGCACTAGGAATTCACCATTCCTGGCCATTTTTTTTTCATTTTTATTTTATTTAACAGGACAGAGAGAAATTGAGGGGCAACGAGAGATAGAGCAGGTGGTGGAAAGACACCTGCAGACCTGTTTCACCATTTATGAAGTGTCCCCACTACTGGTGGGGAGTAGGGGCTCCAACCCGGGTTCTTGTACATGGTGATAAGTGTGCTTAACTGTGTGTGCCACCACGCAGATCCTGTTTTTTTTTTTTTTTCATAAATAGTTCCCTCATTCAATAAATACTCCCTGTCGCTGACTATGGATAGGAGTTGTATGTGGTTAAGAACAGACCCTGTGTAGTCGGGCGGTAGCGCAGCGGCTTAAGCGCACGTGGCACAAAGTGCAAGGACGGGCGGAAGGATCCGGGTTGGAGCCCCCGCTCCCCACCTACAAGGTAGTCACTTCACAGGCGGTGAAGCAGATCTGCAGGTGTCTTTCTCCCTTCCTCTCTGTCTTCCCCTCCTCTGTCCATTTCTCTCTGTCCTATCCAACAACGACAACAATAATAATTACAACAGTAAAGCAACAAGGGCAACAAATGGGAATAAATAAATTTTTAAAAAACAAATAAAAAAAAAAAACCAGAGCCTGATATCACTCATTGGCACCAGAAAAATATATAGCCTACCAAAAATATAGACTTCCTTTATTACCCAAAGTTCCATCAGCATTGATCACCACTGAACATTATATGGAGGAATACATACACTTTGGGGCTGTACTTCATAAGCAGGCTTAATGAATATGAAATTATCTTGCCTTTAGGTTAGAGTTTTAAAAATTAATATGAAATTCTGTCTAATGGCAGAAAAAATTGAATTAAAGTCTATCTTTATAAAAGGAGACACAAGCTTCATTCATTAAAGGCAAAAGAAAAGGTTAATGTGACCAGCTTCCATTGCATTATTTGCCAGGGAAATGTGGGCTGTAAACTTTGGGAAAATCATTGCATGACCAGAGAAGAAAGTGTTCAGGTTCACAACTTTTCATTGTGTGCCTGTCCTTGACCATTACCTATTTGTGAAATATTTGTAAAGGGCTGAAGCAGGTTGTAAAGCTTAAGAAATCCTGGACATTTACTGAGTTGAGGCCATACAATGTTTACTTCTGGGAACTAAAGGGTTTGTAGTCTCATCTTCTTCAGATCCTTTGACAAGCAAGTGAAGTAAAATTATTCCCAGCAGAGCCCTACTTGTTTTTTTTCACCACTAATTAAAATCATTCTATAGAGAAGGAAGCAGAATTCCTCCAGGGAACATACCCATTAGAAATAGGAACTCTGCACAAAGCACAAGGACCGGCATAAGGATCCTGGTTCGAGCCCCGGCTCCCCACCTGCAGGGGAGTCGCTTCACAGGCGGTGAAGCAGGTCTGCAGGTGTCTATCTTTCTCTCCTCCTCTCTGTCTTCCCCTCCTCTCTCCATTTCTCTCTGTCCTACCCAACAATGACAACAATAATAATAACTACAACAATAAAACAACAAGGGCAACAAAGGGAATAAATAAATTTAAAAAATAAATATATAAAAAAAATTTTTTTTAATTCTAAAAAAAAAAAAAAGAAATAGGAACTCTATGGGAGTTGGGCTGTAGCACAACGGGTCAAGCACAGGTAGCGCAAAGCACAAGGACTGGCTTAAGAATCTTGGTTGGAGCCCCCAGCTCCCCACCTGCAGGGGAGTCGCTTCACAGGCGGTGAAGCAGGTCTGCAGGTGTCTATCTTTCTCTACCCCTCTCTGTCTCCTCTCCTCTCTCCATTTCTCTCTGTCCTATCCAACAATGATGACAACAATAACTACAACTTATTGTTATTGGAGAGAAAGATAGCAACCTGCAGACCTGCTTCACCAATTATAAAACAACCCCCCTGCAGGTGGGGAGCCAGGGCTCAAACCTGGATCCTTAGGCCTGTCCTTGTGCTTTGTGTCTCATGTACCTATATATACTGTGTTCACCAGCAGTTTGAGTTATGGTAATAAAGATAATAATGCAGCACTTCATAAGAATCTACCTGTTCACCAGGACCTGTGGAAGGATCCCAGTTCGAGCCCCTGGCTCCCCATCTGCAGGGGAGTCGCTTCACAAGCAGTGAAGCAGGTCTGCAGGTGTCTATCTTTCTCTCCCCCGCTCTGTCTTCTCCTCCATTTCTCTCTCCATTTCTCTATGTCCTATCCAACAATGATGACATCAATAACAACAACAATAACTACAACAACAATAAAATACAACAAGGGCAACAAATGGGAAAAAGCAAATTAAGAAAATGTTAAAATAAAATTGCTATATATTCATTTTTTTTACATCTAGATATGAAAAATAGCTTGTTAGGTAGGGTACCTGAGTTACCATGATTATGATCGGGTTTGAGTCCCAGCACCCATGCGAGGTACTATGACAACAGAGGAAACTTCAGTGCCATAGTGTTTCCTCCACTTTCTATCTGAATGAAAAAATGTGGCCTGACCAGGGGTATGGACTACCCTGCCAACGTCCATGTCCAGCAAGAAGCAATTACAGAAGCCAGAACTCCTACCTTCTGCACCCCAGAAAGAATTTTGGTCCATATTCCCAGAGAAGGGAAATGATAGGGAAAGATGATCAGAGGGTTCTGAACCCCAACTCCACCAGGACCTGAAGCATTTGTGACCAGGAATCTTTGTATACCATCACGGAAAGGGAAGTGAGTCTGGAAAACACCAGAGGAAGTCAGGCACTGTTTCACTTATCTGAGAGGGAAGAGGAAAAAACGAACACCTGTAAGTTATAACGTGTAGGTATGACTTAGAAAGTAAAAGGAGCTCCAGTGGTGCAATTGGTTAGCACACAGTATGAAGTAAGGGGCCAGGCAGTGGTGCACCTGGTTAAACACACACATTACAGTGCACAAGGACCCAGGTTCAAACCCCTGGTCCCCACCTGTTTCACAAGTGGTAAAGCATGGCTGCAGGTGTTTCTCTGTCTCTTTCCCTCTATCTTTCCCTCCTCTCTCAATTTCTCTCTCTCTGTAATCCAATAATATATAAATTAAAAGATAAAAAAGGAAGTGAAGGTAGAACCATATAAGTGAATAAAAATAGAATATATATGCATATATATGTATGCACATACACACACAGGGCCAGGTGGTGGTGTACTTGGTTAAGTGCACACATTAGAGTGCACAAGGACCTGGGTTCAAGCCCCTGATCTCCTCCTGCAGGGGGAAAGTTTCACAAGTGCAGAAGCAGGGCTGCTGGTGTCTCTTGTCTCTTTCCCTCTCTATGTCTTCCTCCTCTATATCCCTCTCAATTTCTCTGTGCCTATCCAATAAATATATTTTTTAAAAAGAAATTTTAAAAAGGGACTGATGCAATAATACACACACAGTGGTCCGGGAGGTGGTGCAGAAAATCTGGCTTTGGACTCACAAGCATGAGGTCCCGAGTTCAATCCCCGGCAGCACATGTACAAGAGGGATGTCTGGTTCTTTCTCTCCTATCATTTCTCATGAATAAAAATCTTTTAAAAAATTTTTAAAAAAACACAGAGTGAGATATGGATGGATGGATGGATGGATGGATGGATGGATGGATGGATGGATGGTCAATCCATATCTGTGATGGGGCAAATTACTGCAGTTTCCACAGGAGGGGGATGGGGCCACAGGACTTTGAAGGTGGGAATAGGTTGGAATTATACCCTATTATCTTATAATTATGTAAGTAATTACTAAATCACTTGTAAAAAATTTTTTAAATGTTGCTTAGAGCAATAATATCATAAATGCACAAGATCCCGGTTCTACCAAAAGATATATATGGAAAATGAAAGTAGTGCGCTTTCATCTATCATTTTTATTTATTTATTAATGGGGGAAACAAAACCAGAGCATCACTCTAGCATATGAGCACATGTGATGCTGGGAATCAAACTTGGGACCTCATTCCTGAGAGTCCAACACTCTACCCACCATACCATTTCCTGACTATTCATTACTCCACTTTATTAGCTACAATGAATCAAGTTAAGCTAAAATTTGCTACAGTATTAAAAAAAATTCTTTTTCGTCATCATCAGGGCTTCTATGCTACAAACTAACTTTTTTTTTTTAAGATAAAGACAGAAAAGATTCCACAGCACTTCCTTCATGCAGCTGAAGCAAGACATGAACTTGGATCATGTGTGTGAAAAAACAGGTGCACTATCTTGCCACCTCAGTATTTAAAATTTTTATATAAACTAGGTTTTCTATTTCAGCATTTCTCCATCATTTTATATATGTGCTCCTTTACCTGATGACAGAATGACTTTATTTTTCCCACAGACAGTCTAAATTCAAACGTATTGAGTGGCTTCTGCCCCTGAAACTGATTAGTAAAGTACAAGTATTCAACTTAACAGAGGAACTGATTTAAACTAAGAAAGAGCAGGAAACTCAGAGCTGAAGGTGACACCAGCTCCTGGCATGCCCCATTGTTCTCTGGCATACTAAAGCACTCATCATGCTAGGTGACCGCCTATCTCATCTGGACTAAATACCAAAGCTGAATGCATCAATTTAAGGGTGATGTAGCCTCATCCTTGAATTTCCAGATTAAATCACTGCTGTCCTTTCTCATTTATTTTCCAAACTGGAAGCTTTTTAAAAAAAAAAAAAAAAAAGTAACAGAAGGAAAGCAGGTTTCATATGGGGGAAGCAGTTGGGAGACTAGTATGTCCTCTTCAATTGTGTAGAAGAGAATCTTTGAAGTTTAAATAGAGCAGGTACATTAGTCTTGAATATTAACATAGCCAAATGAGGGGGAAAAAACAACTAGATTTACATATAAAGCCTAAAAACAGGGGGTGGGGCATGAGCCAAGCTTATTAAGTCTTCAGGCTATCCTTTCTTTGTTATAGCATCAAAAATATGCACATTTTTTATTTACCTATTTTATGAGAGAAAGAAAGTAACAGATATAGGGAGAGATTGGAGCACTGCTCAACCATATGCAATGCCAGGGATAAAACCCTGGTCTTCACACATGCACACCATGTGCTCCACCCACTCTGCCTTTCATTTTATTTTTCTCAAAACCTTCAGATTTCAGACCACATTCCATTCTTGGGTTCAGAACTAGATTGTGTGTGTGTGTTTCTTTTAAGCCAGTGCACTGCTCAGCTCTGGCTTATGGTGGTATGAGGGATTGAATGTGGGCTCTGGGAGCCTTGGGCATGAAAGTCTGTTTGCATAACCATTATGCTGCCCTCCCTGACCTAGATTATATTTTTAAAACAAGTAAGCCAAAGAAACCCCTAAGTATCTGGGAAGTGGTTCGCTGTTTGATCAAATGACTTTCATGTGGAGACCTCTGACATTATGTAAGAATAAACAAACACTTCTTTCAGAAAGAAAAAAAAGTAATAAACAGCATTGATGGCTATGAATAATCCTTTAAGATGCTCTGTTTTTCATGCTGTCTATTTAAAAGCAGCTATGTAGGGGGTCTGAGCAGTAGCGCAGTGGGTTAAATGTACATGGCACATGGCATGAAGCACAGGACCAGAGTAAGGATCCCGGTTGGAACCCCCAGCTCCCTACCTGCAGGAGACTTGCTTCACAGGTGGTGAAGCAGATCTGCAGATATCTATCTTTCTCTACTCCCCCCCACCCTGCCCCAGCCTCTGTCTTCCTTTCCTCGCTAGATTTCTCTCTGCCCTACACAACAACATCAATAATAACAACAATGGCAACAAAATGGAAAAAATGTCCTCCAGGAGCAATAGATACATAATACAGGCACTAAATTCCTGTGGTAACCCTGGGAGCTAAATAAATAAATAAATAAAAGCAGCTATGTTAAAGGAAGCTATACTTTTAAAATTTATTTATTTTAATAAGAGAGACACAAAGAGATCAGAGCACTGTTCAGCTCTGGCTTATGGTGGTACTAAAGATTGAACCTGGGACCTCAGGACCTCAGGCATGAGGTTGTACATAGCCATTATGCTATCTTCTCAGCCCAGAAGATATACTTTTTTTTTTTTTAATTACCAGAGCACTGCTCAGCTCTGGCTTATGGTGGTACAGGGGATTGAACCTGGGACTTTGGAGCCTCAGGCATGAGAGTCAGTTTGCATAACCATTATGCTATCTACCCCTGCCCAGAAGATATACTTTTAAATAAGTTCAATTGCATATTGTCACCATTAATCATGTTCTTTCCATTCCAGATATATATATATATATTCCCCCAAGAAGACAAAACTGAGACTTTCAGCCTCACTAAAGAATAATAATACCAAGGATCCCGGTTTGAACCCCGGCTCCCCACCTGCAGGGGAGTCGCTTCACAGGCGGTGAAGCAGGTCTGCAGGTGTCTATCTTTCTCTCCTCCTCTCTGTCTTCCCCTCCTCTCTCCATTTCTCTCTGTCCTATCCAACAACGACAACAACAACAATAATAACTACAACAATAAAACAAGGGCAACAAAAGGGAATAAATAAAATAAATATTTTTTTTAAAAAAGAATAATAATACCTTGTAGTCTAGGAGGTGGCGCAGTGATAAGACTTTTGACTCTTAAGCACAAAGTCCTGGGCTTGATTCCTGGGCAGCACATGTGCCAGAGTGATGTCTGGTTCTTTCTCCTCCTATCTTTCTCATAAAATAAAAATCTAAAAAAAATGATACCTTCATAATAAAGAATAATTACACAAGAGGACTGGCATTTACTTTGAATCTGGTTTACCTAAAACTTCTCCCTTTGTTATATTCCCATTTCTGGGAGGGGAAATGTATTTGAAAGGGAAAAATCGAAAGCAGGCAACACAGTATTTCTATCGGTACGCGCATGTTTGCGATGTGTGTGCAAGATAGTACCAGTAAATAATCCAGAGATGAAGGCCATAAGGATAGCTCGCCTGGAAAGGGTGTCTTGCTGTGACTTAAGTTCAAACCAGGCTCCCACAGTACTGGGGGAAGCTTCGGTGCCGGATGTCTTTCCCACTCTATGCCTTTCTCTTTCTATCTGAAAGTCAGCCCAGAGGTCAAGCTCCAGTAATGGTAGTAGTACTGGAAGGTACTCTGGTTTCTCTTTCATGAGGAACTTTTTTTTTTTTTTTTTTTTTGTAACCAGAGCACTGCTCAGCTCTAGTTTATGGTGGTGCATGGAACTGAACCTGGGACTTTGGTGTCTCAGGCATGAAAGTCTCTTTGCATAACCATTATGCTATTTACAACCTCCCTATGAGGAACTCTTTACTATTTCATTTGAAAATAACCTTTTTGGGGCTGGGTGATGGTGCACCTGATTGAACACACGTTACAATGCACAAGGACCAGGGTTCAAGCCCCAAGTCCCTACCTGCAAGGGGAAAGCTTCACAAGTGGTGAAGCAATGCTACAGGTGTCTCTCTGTCTCTCTACTCCTTCCTCTCATATCTGACTGTCTCTATCCAACAAAGTACTAAAATATAATAAAAATTTAAAAATGAAATAAAATAAGTTGTGGCATATATATATATGTATATATATATATTTCATATATATATATATATATATATGAAAATAAGCTTTTTTAAATCAGTAAAGGAAGGCTGAAGAGATATCTTACAAAGCAAAGTGAGTGCTTTGCCATGCAAGCAGCTGAAATTCTAACCCTAGCACCACACAGAACTTGTTATGGCACTGGAGAATGTGCTGGTGCTGTCTTTTCTTTCCCTTTCTCTACCTGAATGAAAAAAAAAAAAAATTAGCATGTGAGCAGGCTGGGAGCTAGCTCACCTGGTGGACTGCATACTTTACCATGCATAAGAACTGGAGTTTGATCCCCCAGACACCATATGGAAGAACCTACACAAGGGGAGCCTCATAAGCAGTACTGTGACATCCCTCCTGTTCCCCCCCCCCAACAATTTCTTTTTTTCTTTCTTTCTCTTTCTTTCATCCTTTGCCTCCAGGGTTATTGCTGGGGCCCAGTGCCAGAACTATGAACCCATTGTTCCTGGTGGACATTTTTTAAATTATTGGATAGGACAGAGAGAAATTAAGAGGGGAGGGAAAGATAAGAGGGGGAGAGAAAGGGGGAGAGAAAGATAGACAGCTGCAGACCTGCTTCACCACTTGTGAAACAACCCCCCTGCAGATGGGGAACCAGAGGCTTCAACCGACCTCTCTGTGTGGGTGCTTGTGCTTTGTATTATGTGCTCTTAATCCAGTGCATACCTCCTGGCCTCTTCACCTTCTCTCTAAAAAGAGAGAGAGAGAGAGAGAAAGAGGGAGGGAGAGAGAGAGAGAGAAAAAAGGGTAGAGGAGTGGTAGAATTATGCAGGCATGGAGCTCCAGGAATAACCTTGGCAAAAAAATTAAGTTTAATATGTAAGGCAGAAAGGGAGAGAAATAAGAGCACCACCACAGAACACATGTGCAATGGGTAATTCTGGGGGCCTTAGACATTGCAAGTCCTGTGCTCTACCAATGCTCACTGACCATTGCATTGTATACTTCAAATTCTTATTTTTGGGGCTGGGTGGTGGCGCATCTGGTTGAGCACACATGCTTGGATGTGCAAGGGCCCAGGTTCAAGGGCCTAGTCCCCAAGGAGTTAAAGCCTTGCAAGTGGTGAAGCAGTGTTGCAGGTGTCTCCCTGTTTTTCTCCCTCTCTTATCTCCTCCTACCTTATCAATATCTAGTCATCTCTATCCAATAAATAAATATAATTTAAAAATTCTTATTTATTTCTGATCAGAAGACTGCTCAGTTTTGGCTATTGGTAGTGCCATGGACAGAACTTGTGACTCTGTTGATCAAAGTCCTATGTTCTACTGATGTGCTGTCTCCCTAGCCCTGAAGTTTACTTTTATTTTTTTTTTCTCTTGTCACCAGGACTTCACCACTGTGGGATGACTTTTTCAGGGAGAGACAGAGGGAGAGACACCACAGCACTGAAGCAAACCCTTATCCTAGTGCTATAGTACTTCCACGTAGCGTACTGAGGCTTGAACCCAGGCTGTGCACACGGCAAAGCAGGCACCCTCCCAGGTCAGCTGTCTTGTTAGATTTGAAGTATAGACTTTAAAAAGCTAAATTTAGGGAGTTGGGCAGTAGCACAGAGGGTTAAGTGCACGTGGTGCAAAGCCCAAGGATCGGCGTAAGGATCCTGGTTCGAGCCCCCGGTTCCCCACTTGCAGGGGAATCTCTTCACAGGCAGTGAAGCAGGTCTGCAGGTGTCTCTCTTTCTCTCCCCCATCTGTCTTCCCCTCCTCTCCATTTCTCTCTGTCCTAACCAACAACGACATCAACAATAACTACAAAAACAATAAAAACAACAAGGGCAACAAAAGGGAAAATAATTTTTTTTTAAAGTTAAACTTTGTATGAAAAGACAACTCACAGAATAGGGGAAAACATTTGGGATTTATGTCTAGTATGAGACTTTTATCTAGAATATATTTAAAAAAACCTTACAACGCCATAAAAAATACAAATAACCCAATTGGAAAATAGACAAGGGGGCCGGGAGGTGGTGCACCTGGTTGAGAGCACATGTTACAATGCACAAGGACATAGTTCAAGCCCTGGTCCCCACCTGCATGGGTAAAGCTTCACAAATGGTGAAACTGGGCTGCAGGTGTTTCTCTGTCTCCCTCCCTCTCTATCTTCCCCTTATTCTCACTTTCTAGCTGTCTCCATTAGATAAAGAATAAATTTTTAAAAAGGAAAATAGTCGGGCGGTAGCCCAGCGGTTTAAGCGCATGTGGTACAAAGCACACAGACCAGCGTAAGGATTCGGGTTCGAACTCCCGGCTCCCCACCTGCAGGGGAGTCACTTCACAGGTGGTAAAGCAAATCTACAGGAGTCTTTCTCTCCCCGTTTTCCCCTACTTTCTCCATTTCTCTCTGTCCTATCTAACAACAATGACCTCAATAACAACAAAACAACAATAATAACTATAACAACAATAAAAAACAAGGACAACAAAGGGAAAATAAATAAAAATATTTTAAAAATTAAAAAAAGGAAAATAGGCAATGGATCTAAATATTTCTTCAAAGAACATATGCAAATAGTTAATAAACACATGAAAAAATGTTCAGCATCATAGTCAGAGAGACAAATTAATAGCAAAAGATATGCTATACACTCATTAGGATGGCCAGAATAAAAATGCTAGTTGGGGCGGGGGGGGAGTTATATACAATTTTGTTTAATGAGAAGTACAAAGAGAAAGACACAGAAAGAAAGATGAAAGCATTGCTCAGTTCTGGCTTGTGGTGGTGGTGCAGGGTATTGACCATGGGACCTGGGAGCCTCAGGCATGAGAGTCTTTTGCATAACCATTACGCTGTCTCCCCAGCTCTCATTTTATTTATTCATTTGTTCATTCACTCATTTATAATTATGACAGAAACAGAGAAATTGGGAGAGTGAGGAGCGAGAGAATGAAAAGGAGGAACAGAGACAGCTGTAACATTGCGCCAGAACACGTGAAGCTTCTCCCCTGCAGGTAGGGGACCAGGAACTTGAACCCAAATTCTTGCACTTGGTAGCTTGTGTGCTTTATCAGTTGTGCCACCACCTGCCCCTCACCCAAAAATGCTAGTTAAGAGGTAATGGAAATGAAGAGACCCACACACACTGCTGTTGAGAATGTAAGAAGTTTCAGCTGCCTTGGAAACAATCTAGTAGATTCTAAATGGCTAAACAATGTTACGGCTCAGCAATTCCACTCCTAGGTGTTTATCAAAATGGAAATGAAAATATATGCTCAAATAAACACATGTATCACCATTATTCATAATGGTTAAAAGGTGTAGACAACCAAAATATCCGTAAACAAACTAATGGATGAAAAAACAAGACACTGTCTTTGACATACAATGGAGTATAACTAGCCCATAAAAAAGGAGCTGATACATACTATAACACAGATGAACTTGCACCAGGTTAAGTGCACATGGCGCGAAGTGCAAGGACCCACATAAGGATCCTGGTTCAACCCCCCCCCCCCCGGCTCCCTACCTTCAGGGGGGTCACTTCACAATCAGTGAAGCAGGTCTGCAGGTGTCTATCTGCCTCTCCCCCTCTGTCTTACCCTCTCTAGTTTTCTTTTTTTTTTTTATTTAAGAAAGGATTAATTAACAAAACCATAGGGTAGGAGGGATACAATTCCATACAATTCCCACCACCCAATCTCCATTTCCCACCCCCTCCCCTGATAGCTTTCCCATTCTCTATCCCTCTGGGAGCATGGACCCAGGGTCATTATGGGTTGCAGAAGGTAGAAGGTCTGGCTTCTGTAATTGCTTCCCTGCCCTCTCTAGTTTTCTTTCTATCCTATCCAACAATAACAAGAGCAATAACAACCACAACAACAAATAGAAAAAAAAAAAAAAGAAAGTGGCTATCAGAAGCAGTAGATTCATAGTGCTGGCACAAAGCCCCAGTAATAATGCTGAAGGAAAAAGAAAGAAAGAAAAGAAAAGAAAAGAGCTAAGTGGAGGTGGGGAGATAGCAGTAGTGGCAGTATAGCAGAATTGTATGTTTGATGCTCTGAGGTGAGGTCCCAAATTAAATTCCTGGTACCACTATTAGCCAAAGCTGAAGAGTGCTCTGGTCTTTCATTTAAATAAATGTCAAATCAGAAAGCTAAGTGAAAGAAGCTAATCACAAAAGACCACATTCTATGGATCCATTCATATGATAAAGTCCACAACAGGGGAATCTATAGAAACAGATTATTGGTTGCCCAGGGCTAGGAGAGGAGTGAGAGGGGCTAATATACTAAAATTATTAAATTGTGCGCTTCAAATGGATAAAATGCATGGCGTGTGAATTGTAACTGAGTTGATTAAACAGATTCCACTAAGAAAAGATCATTTACAAGAATGAAAAGAACACATTGCATCAGGAGTTACTCTGGGTTTGCAGATCAGGGTTTTAGAAATTCTGCAACAGAAATCATTGCATCAGCCCTAACTCTGTGCCCCTAGGGTCCTTTAAGGTAGAGATTTATTGAAAGCCACATAAAAGCTCTCTTATTTAAACAAGGACCGCTCTGTAATGTAACCTAGACGCTGCCAGCTTTTCTCAGTGGCAGCAGTCTTAAATCCATCTAGGAAGGGGGGAGGGGAACCCTCTATGGTGGAGCAGAGGGCCCTAACTGGGGGGGTGGGAGCAAAGCAAGTGAAAAAGATACTTGACTTCCTTCATAAGGGTAGATGTTTTAAACATATAAAGTAGAAAGTACATTTGAACAGCCTTGAGCATTACATTTTCTTGGGAAATTCTGCAAGGCAATTTTCTATAAATAAAAGCGACACTGCTGCTTTGCCATGTGTTCCACCCAGGTTCAGGCCTGGTCCCACACTGAAGGAAGCTTTGGTGTTGTGGTCTCTTTCAATCTCTCGCTGCCTTTCTGCCTTTATCTAAAATAAGTAAATACATAAATACACAAATAAATGGACAAGTGGTGGCCCAGGGAATGGCATAGCAGCAGATTTTCAAGCATGATGTCCTGAATTTAACCTCTGTCATCTTGTAGGCCAGAATGTTGCTCATCATCTCATGAAATAAAACATCTTTAAGAAATAGAAGTGGGTGGTCCGGGAGGTGGCACAGTGAATAAAGCATTGGACTCTCAAGCATGAGGTCCTGAGTTCAATCCCTGGCAGCCCATGTACCAGAGTGATGTCTGGCTCTTTCTCTCTCCTATGCTTCTCATTAATAAATAAAATCTAAAAAAAAAAAAAAAAAGAAAATAGAAGTGGTGGGTGCTGGTTGGTGGTGCAGCAGATTAAGCGCACATGGTGAAGTGCAAGGACTGCCTTAAGTATCCCGGTTCGAGCCCCCGGCTCCCCACCTGCAGGGGGATTCGTTTCACAGGCAGTGAAGCAGGTCTGCCGGTGTCTATCTTTCTCTCCCCATTTTCCTCTCCTCTCTGTTTCTCTGTCCTATCCAACAACAATGACAACAACAACAATGACGATGATAAACAAGATAAACAAAAAGGGGGGAAAAAAATAGAAGTGGCAGGGCCAGGTGGTGGTGCACACACTACAGTGCTCAAGGACCCGGGTTCAAGCCCCTGGTCCCCATCTGCAGATGGAAAGCTTCTCAAGTGAAGCAGTGCTGCAGGTGTCTCTTTCTCCCTCTCTACCTCCCCCTACCCTCTTGATTTCTGGCTGTCTCTATCCAAGAGATAAGATGTTAAAATATATTTTAAGGGAGTCGCGCGGTAGTCCAGCGGGTTAAGCGCAGGTGGTGCAAAGTGCAAGGACCCGCTTAAGGATCCGGGTTAGAGCCCCCGGCTCCCCACCTGCAGGGGAGTTGCTTCACAGGCGGGGAAGCAGGTCTGCAGGTGTCTGTCTTTCTCTTCCCCTATATTCCCCTCCTCTCTCCATTTCTCTCTGTCCTATCCAACAACAACGACATCAATAACAATAATGACTACAACAATAAAAAGACATGGGCAACAAAAGGGAAAATAAATAAAAATTTTTTAAAAATACATGTTTTAAAAAATTAAAAGTGACCTACATGAAGATGGATGAAAATGAATGAATACTACCATATGCATGACCCAGCTTCAAGTCCAACCCCTGCTGCACTGAAAAAAGCTATGATACTATGGTATCTCTCTCTGCTTTTTTAAAAAAAATTATTATATTTATTAATTTATTGGGTAGAGACAACCAGAAATCGAGAGGGAAGGGGGTGACAGAGAGGGAGTGAGAAAAGACACCTGCAACCCTAATTCACCACTCAACAAACTTACCCCCTGCAGGTGGGGACTGGGGGATTTGAACCTGGGTCCTTGTGCATTGTGATATGTGCATTCAACCAGGTGTGCCACCACCCAGCCCCCTCTCTGCATCTACCTAAAATAGGTGGCCTGGAGCGGTGAGTCTCCAAAGACAACAAACAAGGAGACAGGCAAAATAGCTCACCTAGGAAGGTGCCTGCTTTGTCATGTACATGAGCCGGGTCCAAGCCTGGCCCCCACTACACTGAGGGAAACTTTAGTGCCATGGTATCTTCCCTTTCACTTGTCTCTCTCTCTCAAAAAAGTTGGCCTGGAGTGGTGAAGGCCCTGTGATAACAAGGACAAAGTTTTATTTAATGTGATTAATGACTTATACAAACCTCTGAGCAGCACAGCTAGATTTTATTTATTTATTTGAAAGATAGGAGTAGAGAGAAAGAACCAGACATCACTCTGGTACATGCGCTGCTGGGGACTGAACTCAGGATCTTAGGGTTGAGAATGCAATGCTTTATCCACTATGCCACCTCCCAGACCACTGAGCAAAATGGATTATGTTTTGTAATCCCGAGGCCTAATAATTTCACTTCATGAAGATTTAGGTTAAAAAAAAAAAAGTCTCTTTTACAGAAGTCTCTTTACTTACAGATCAGAAGTTGAGCCCAGACTAGTTTTTAGATATGCTACATTCCACTCTTTGTATTTCCATCTAAAAGCAGTTTTAATCCAAAGAAAAATAAATACCACAGACAAGTGTTTATTCTCTTAAGACTAATAGCATTCTGAATTATCTACATAGAGCTGCAACTCCAAAAGAGTTGTGTTAATTACATTTTTTTTCCTTACACCAAAGATAAGATTCCTATAAAAAATTCACTCAATGAGAAAAATGTGAAGTGCCCCCAAATGATTACATTTGCCTTTGGAAATATAAAAGGCTGCTATTTACCACTTGACATTGCTCCATGGCCACAGAATGTGCTACCTACACAGCTCCTTACAGAACACACATTGCCACATTGCCTCCTAGTTAAAGATTTAGCACAGGGTCCTTTCTCCTCAAGGAAGAGATAGGCACACGTGATATTTATTTTCTCCAAGAGGGTCAAAGTTTTATTTCTGAGGACCATAGGTCAACGACAGGTGCATTTAGTGGCTATCATATCTTCATATTCCTTATAAGCAATTGAGCCATCAGGCTCAATAGTCAAAACACTCAAGGGGCTGTATTTGGCAGGTACACATGATGGTTTGGGCACCGAAGAGTCAAGCTTCTCATAGATGATGTTCTGTACCATGGTGTGAACTGGGGAACCATACCGATGCCCAACTGCCCTTGGACACTCCCCTTTACAATATTGAGGGTTATATCTGTGTGGAGCTACAATCCAGTCATCCCACTTCAGCTGACTAAAGCTAAGTCTAAAGTCATGGAGTTCACACTCATTTTGGGGGAAAAGAAACTGTTTAAAGTATTCACTCAGGTTGAAAGAAGCAGGTGTCAGTGGCTTCCTCAACACAGAGCTTACAGGTAACTGATCTCTTCGGTGCCGGGAAGATTTTACACCCACAGCAGCCTCTCCCCTAGAATGGGCAGACAGACCTCTCTTCTGGTGAGGACACTGTGAAGTTACTCTTTTATAGTGGAGAGAATACCACCTGTGATAAGCCTGAGCACTTGTGTCATTCAGATATAAAAGCAGTAAGGGGCGAACCAGAGGAGTCAAATTAAACGAACTGTTTTGTTTTGAAGGCTGCTGCAGCTGGTCTTGCACACAAGTGAAATTTACAGATATGTGAATATTTCGCTTGTTGGAGGTCACTAAAGGCTGAAGGAGAGTGGTCACATCAATCTCAATCCATTTGCGTTTCTTTTTCAATTCCAACTGTGAATTAAAGGTAAATGAGTACGGTGCACTGGGGAGAGTCTTGTGAAAAAATTGTGGCTCTTTTGTCACCAAGTTGCACTCACATTTAACAGCAGAAGGAAGAGAAACTGAGGTGTTGAAAGTGTAGAGCAAGACTGACTTGAGTAAGTGCTCAACAGCAGTAACACGATCCAGATTAAACAGCAGGTCCACTGCTGGAAGGGTTCCTGAGGAGAAAAACAATCCACCAGTAGTGCTTGAATATTAGTTGAACAGTATAGGAAATAAAGCTAAGGAACTAGTCGTTCATAATATGCTTTCTTTCCCTTTAAAAAGAAATATTCGGGCGGTAGTGTAGCAGGTTAAGCACACGTGGCGCCAAGCACAAGAAATGGCATAAGGATCCCAGTTTGAGCCCCCGGCTCCCCACCTGCAGGGGAGTTACTTCACAGGTGGTGAAGCAGGTCTGCAGGTGTCTCTCTTTCTCCCCCGTCTTCCCCTCCTCTCTCCATTTCTCTCTGTCCTATCCAACAGCAATGACATCAATAATAGTAATAACTACAACAATAAAACAAGGGCAATAAGTAAGTAGATATTAAAAAAAGAAATATTTATGAGAGAGGAGAGGGAAAAAGCAGAAAGATATATATATATAGAGAGAGAGAAAGAACCAGAGCACTGGTCAGCTCTGGCATAAGGTGGTGTCAGGGACTGAACCTGCAGCCTCTGGACTCTTAGGCATGAATGTTGGTACTTTGACAGCCTGATCTATCACCCCGGCTCTTTCCTTTCTCATCTCCCAGGCAGCCATGCAAAAAAAAAAAAAAAAAAAAAGGTAACCAGTACCATAATTAGTTGCCAGCAGCTACAACTGGGTATTTTATGACCAGAAAAAAGGAACAACTTTGGTGGTGAATTAAAGGAGCAGGAAAATCATTATATTCTAAAGTAGAAATCTTAAAAATTTGCTCCAAACATAGATAAGTCATTCTTTTCTTGGAATCTCTAGAGGGGGAGGTGGGGGTGGGGGACACACAAATTTGTTAAGACAACATTCTAAGGCCCAATGGATAGAGTAAAAAAAAAAAATTGGAAAATTTGAGATTAGCAACAAATGGGAGTTACTATAACCATTACAATAAAACAGGACAACAATGAACGTGTGGGTTTGAAATAACCAAAACTGACCTGCTGAATTAGAATCCTTTTTTTTTTCCCTAGCCATGAGCTAGTGAATATAATACCCACTCACCCACCCCCTCAAAAAAAAAAAAAAACTGCTCCTTTCTCTAATATACACAAGGTACAAGCTTAGGAGTCAAACTGTTTGCTAACACTTTGTTCTTGTAAGGACTAACTGTACTAAATGGGGATTTCAAAGTTCCTCTCACAGAAAGCAACAAGGAAAAAAACATCCTGTTTAACAAAGCACAACAACAACTATATGAAGTTCTCTGGGCACATTTCAAGACTCGCACTTGTAGAATGAAAAGAATAAATGACTGGAAATCAAAATACCCGGTTTCCAGTCTTGGTTTTGTGACTTGGATAAGATGCTAGCCTCCAGCAACACCTCTCAGCCTTTTGGGCCATCAAGTCTTCTAACTCTAAAATTCTGTTATTTTAGCCACCCTCTCCCTAGCTCCTGAGAGTATTAGAAATAATAAGATCAGGTACCACTTTTATTTGAATTTAGAAACTAAACAGCAGACAAAGTAAAACACAATTCAAGGAAAGGGGCCTAGCTCCTTTCTGTAATCAAAATGCAGAAGAATTATTATTTTCCCTCCACCCCTGCTCCTACACACCTGTTACGTGGTCCCCAGGAGTCTGTTTGTGCTGGGTACAGGGGGTGAAGAGGCGGACAGTGTTGTAGAGGTGACTTCTGTTGGATTTAGGGATCCCATCCTTGGTAGCATATGCCTTATAGAGCCTCTTCATGTAGCGCAAAGCTCTAGAGTCAGGCTTCAGCCGAGGGGTCTCATCTTGTCCGTCATATAGAACCTTGAAGAGAGGGGGAAGGAGGCCAGGTCTATCCCTCCTGTCTAGGGGCTGCAGCAAAGACCAAGTCTTAGCACCAGATTCCAACTCAGTAGTAGCTGCATTCTGAGCATCTCTTCTAGAAGGCTGAGAACTAAAGCTATTAGGAAAGTAAAGCCAAGCAAAGCAGCAAAACCAAAGGAATTTGCTGAGAAGCCCCATCTTTTGGAAGAACCTGGAAGAAACACTCTTCCCAATGTTCTTTTGAGAAGTAAATGCCTCCATTGGCCTTTTAAATGAATTTTAGCTGTGTAGATGATTGGGGTCACTTCTGTGATCAGACCTCAAGTATGCCTAGCTGGAGATAATTTTTTTTTATCTACTGTATGTCAAACAGCTGATCACATCCTTTTAATCCAATTCATTAGATACAGACTTATTTAGTGCTCTCCCTTTCTCTGGCATTTATGTTAAAGCTCTTAAGTAGTTATACTAAAAAACAAGCTTCGTCCTTGAAAACCCCGAGAAATTGATTGGTCATCTTAAAATGCCCCCCCCCCCTTTTAAAGTTAGGATTCTTGAAATGTTCCTTAGGTACTTGCTGAAGCTTTTAACAAGTAGAAAAGCTAACTAATTATGCATGATGATAGGCAGTTCTGTTGGTATGCAATTTACAGCACTGCGTATAACATTACAGTATTACCCTACCTCTGAGTTCATCCCCACCACCTCTCGAACTGCCAGTTGCTTAGCTACTTACTGTACATTAATTTGCCCAGGAAAAAAAAGTCACAATTGGCACTGAGACTAGATAGCAGAGAAGTGTTAAACTTCCTAGTAGCTTAATACAGTATAGAAAATGAAGTTGCACTATTGTGATGTGCACTAAATAACGAGGGCATCACCTTTAACCCTGCCTCATTTAAGATCTATCCTGATGTTTTCATTTCGGTGTGCACATTTACCTAGACATACTTTGGTTGAAAAGGGTATAGTATTTGCAGGGACTAGCAGGTATGGAAGTTTACTTAAAAAAAAAAAAAAAAGTTTCGGGCTTGCATTTAATCATTCAAATGGTGACAGAAATTTTGCATATATATATTGCTCTTAGCTGTTTTAAGTATTTATTGGAGGGGAGAGCAGGCTAGATTTGCTTTAAGGAAGTGAGAAGCAGACACACACATACACAAAGGTGCACCACAAGTAGCCGAAAGGAGAGGATATTCAGTTTCACCCCCAAGGAGATTATTTGCTGGAAGAAAACAGCCCAGGGCTAGTTTAATGGTTATGCAAAAGACCTTCATGCCTGAGGCTCTGAGGTCCCAGGTTCAGTCCCCATAACACCATAAGCCAGAGCCGGGCAGTACTCTGGTATCTATGTGTGTATCTTTCTCTCATTAAAGTAAAATATTAGAGAGGCCGGCGGTAACACAGCAGGTTAAACACACCTGGCGCAAATCGCAAGGACCAGCATAGGGATCCCGGTTCGAGCCCCCGGCTCCCCACCTGCAGGGAAGTCCTTTCACAAGCAGTGAAGCAGGTCTGCAGGTGTCTTTCTCTCCCCCTCTCTGTCTTCCCCTCCTCTCTCCATTTCTCTCTGTCCTATCAAACAACAGCAACAGAATTAACAACAAGGGCAACAAAATAGAAAAAAATGGCCTCCACGAGCTATGGATTCATGGTGCAGGCACCGAATTTCAGCAATAACCCTGGAGGCGAAAGAAAGGAAGGAAGGAAGGAAGGAAGGAATTAAAAGAAAAAAAAAAAAAAAAAAGTCAGCCCACATAAGATACAGGACCAGTTTGTGCAGTACCTTAGTTGATAAAACATAAAACCATGTTTGCAAAATGTGGACTGGTTGCTTGCCAAGCCTCTCTGGTCCATGGCTAGTAAATAGGGTGATAAAAACACATCCCAACTGTTAAAATGACCAAGTAATCCTAAATTACTCTTGGCCAGCGTGGCCACAAACACAACATTTACACTCCCTCTGCATCAGGCGAGAAAACCAGTCAGCTGCACGGATGGCGCCTCTCTGCTGCAGAAAACACTCACTTCACGGGGGTGTCGGGGCCACTTTAAGGGCGGGGTGAGTGCAGTAGAGGTGGTCCCTTCCTACCCTCCAACCAGCACGAACAACCGTGTGTTTATTAATTGCTTGACAAGGATGTCCCGAGGACATAGTTTTTGTCTCTTGGGGATCCCACGCCAGTGGGTTCTGAGACAGCGGTTCCTAAGAGAAGCCTTAGGTCGGTGACCCCGGTTTGCGTGCTGGGGTCGCTGGCAGGTTGCAAACAGCCTCGGCAGGGTTTCAGCTGCTGGACAAGAGCAGACAAGGCTCGCTCTTCCCCAGGCCTGGGGGGGCGCTCTCCCCGCACAGAGGTCGGCGGAACGCTGTCGCTCGCCGTCATTGTCTGGCCCCGCACTGCCCGCGGCGGCTACTTAGAAAGCAACGCCGCGTGGGGGGCTCAGAACCCGCCCAAGTCCAGTCGCCTTCGACCAGTCTCCACTTTCCGGGCCAAGCACCGCCCACACACCGGGGACGAAGGGGGGGCGGGGTGTTTACTGGGCCAGACCACTTTTCTTCAGATCTGGGGTGTGAGGTGGGTACAACAGTGCTTCTTCCCCCCCAAAACCTTGAGGAAAAATGGTGCTGTCCGGAAGTGACCTCACCATCTACCAGAGTCACTTCCGATTTCACCGGAAGTAGCTGACCGGTAACTCCGCGGGTTCTGGAGGGCGAGGTGACCCCGGTACGGGCATGGGCTGCCGGTCTGGGGTCCGACCCCGATCGCGGTGGCTCCTGGGGGAGGGTTGAGGCTCTGCCCGGGCTGGGAGGGCTGAGGAGAGGGACGCGGCCTGCGGCGGCGCCTCCCGGATTCTGAGACGAGCGGCTGAGTCCACCCTTGGGTTCTGCAGGTGCTGCCGTGACCATGGGCCGCCAGTTCGGGCATCTGACGCGGATGCGGCATGTGATCACCTACAGCTTGTCTCCGTTCGAGCAGCGCGCCTTCCCGCACTACTTCAGCAAGGGCATCCCCAACGTGCTGCGCCGCATGCGGGCTTCGGCTCTCCGCGTCGTGCCGCGTGAGTCGCGGGGGCTAAGGTCCCACGGGCCCCAGGGTCCTGAGGCTGCCCCTGCCGTTCTCCGAAGGCTCCCTGACGTCGCCGTTATCCGCAGACCGCCGAGTGGCGAGCTGAACTGTGTGCGATAAGCAGTGGGCTGTATACTACGAACCACTTTTTAAAAAAAATACATAGTTAGTGTGGGGCCAGAGGGTAGATAGCATAATGGTTATGCAAAGAGACTCTCGTGCCTGAGGCTCCAGAGTTCCAGGTTCAGTCCCCTGCACTAGCATAAGCCAGAGCTGAGCAGTGCTCTGGTGGAAAGATTAAAAAGTATATATTTAATTTTGGGTAGAGACAACGAGAAACTGAAAGGGAGGGGGGATAGAGAGAGACTTAGGGGGCCGGGCGGTGGCGCACCGGGTTAAGCGCAAAGAACAGCACCAGGATCCCGGTTCGAGCCCCCGGCTCCCCACCTGCAGAGGGAGTCGCTTCACGAGCGGTGAAGCAGGTGTGCGGGTGTCTGTCTTTCTCTCTCTATGACTCCTTCCCCTCTTGATTTTTCTCTGTCCTATCCAATAAAATGGGGAATTCTTTTTTTTTTTTTTTTAAGAAAAAAAATGACTGCCAGGAGTGGTGGATTCCAAGTGCCAACACTGAGCCCCAGCGATAAACCTGGAGGCAATGAGAGCGAGAGCGAGAGAGAGAGACCTGCAGCACTGCTTCATTTCTTGTGAAGCTTCTCCCCCACCCGCTTGCCAAGGTGGGGACGGGGGATTGAACTCTGGTTTTTGCACATAGTAACGCATGCGCTGTACTGGGTGCAGCTCCACAAATCACTTTAAAAAATTTTTTATTTATTCCCTTTTGTTGCCCTTGTTTTATTGTTGTTTTGTTACTGTTATTGATGTTGTTGGGTAGGACAGACAGAAATGGAGAGGGGGAGAGAAAGACACCTGCTTCACTGTTTGTGAAGTGACTCCCCCGTAGGTGGAGAGCTAGGGGCTCAAATTGAGATCCTTACCCTGTTCCTTGCACTTTGTGCCACCTGTGCTTAGCCCGCTGCTACCGCCGGACTCCACACAAATCAGTCTTACATGTATACCTCGGGGCAGTTGGGTTTGCTCACCTAGGAGGGCACCTGCTTTGCCACATGAGTAACCCAGGCCTGAATCCCCTGCTCCACATGGGAGGGACTATGACACTGATAATAGCACATTTCTGTGCTGTTGTGTCTTTTCATCTCTTTCTGGTTGAAAAAAAAAATGCTTTGAAAATGGGAGCTGGGAGAGAGAGACATGGTTGGATGACAAGTTCTTCCTGGATATATATGGACTATGTCGTGTCATCTTTATGGATCATCAGACTTCTTAAAAAGTATTTATTGGATAGAGATGGAAATAGCTGCAGGGAGAGGGAGCTGGAGGAAAGCTTCCTGCCTGCAAGTGAGGACTAGGTATTTGAATGTGGTAACAAGTGCACTCAAAAGATGTGCACCGCCACCAAGCCCCCTGCACCATCATCAGATTTAGAGGTGGATTCTTGGAGGGCAGGCAAAATAGCTCACGTGGATAGTGCATCTGCTTTGTCATGGTGCAGGACAGCAGGTTTTGAGCCTGAACCCCAGCTCATTGGAGGTAATGCTATGATGTCGTTGCCGTCACACTCCCATATCCCCCTCCACACACACACGCTCACATATCTAAAAAAGTTGGCTGGAGTAATGAAACTCTGCACTGACAAGATGGGAAAAAGTCTCTTAATTTAATAGCTAGGGTAGTAGGGTTGAGTCTGCTATGAGTCAGAAAAGAGGACTGTAGTGCATTTGTCTTATATGTAATCGCGGTTTATTCTCACTTTTGATTTTTCAAGCTTTTGTGGCAGCTTACCTTATCTACACGTGGGGGACCCAGGAGTTTGAAAAATCCAGGAGGAAGAATCCAGCTGACTATGAAAATGATATGTGAACAGCTCACTTGGAAAGTGGTTTTCAGTCTCCAGAAGACCCTTCTCTGGGAGAAAAGCCTACATGCTAATGTCTTAAAGACAAAATAAATGTGTGATGGTCTACACTGTTGTGATTTTGCAGTTTTCTAAAGATTTACTTATTTGACTTAATCAGAGACTAGAGCATTGCTAGCTCTGGTTTATAATGGTACTGGGGATGGAATTTGGGTTCTCCAAGCCTCAGGCATGCAAGTTTGGTGTGACTGCTAGTATTCAAGTTAGTAAACTCTGTTCCTTAGCATGAGTCCTGAACAGTTGTATCTATAGTCTTGGGGCTTAATAAAGGATAGCTGCCTGCCCTGTGTTCTATAATCTACAAGAAAGTAGCTATAGCTACTCCTGCATCAGAGCATAGTGTTGTTTTCGACGGGTTATGTTGTTTTCGCCGGGCTGGCTTCACGGGCGGGTAACAGACGACCAGGGACTCGTGGTTGAGCTGTAGGCAGTATCTCTTTATTCATGCAGGACGCAGCACAATCTAAGACGAGCTAAGCTAAACTCAAGGTAAAGTAAAACTCACAATGCTATCTTTATATATACTTGCCAAGTAGGGTGGAAACAGGATGTGATATAGAGAGGGTGGAGAGAAAAGTGACTGGTGAAAATCAGAGAGTGACAAGGAGGGGGTGGAGCGGGCGAGAATCCTATCACTGAACCACAAATGCCCTGGAGGGAGGGTGGAACTTGTTAACAGTGGTTATGTAAATAGAATGAAGTGGTTATGTAAATAGAATAGTGTTAAGCAGGGGGGATTTAAACCAAATGAAACAGAAGGGGTCTCATGCATACCAACAGCATAGGAGTGCTGACCCTTAAGTCCCAATATAGATCTAGTAACTATATTGGGATTACTATGTATTGAGTACTCTTCTGAACCATTTGCACAAATAAAGTCTTAAATCACAGCTACCTTTGAATTAAGTATTATTATTCAGCTCACTTTGCAGATGAGTATAGTCATAACTAGGATAATTTGCCTAGTTAGTGGTGGGATTTAGCACTGAAGCTTATGTTTTTTAAAGCTATACTATACTACCTTTCTTCCTTAAAGCAGGCCCTATTTAGCCTGAAGGGGAATCTGCTATAAAAAAAGAGGGGTAAAAATGGCCCCTTGATCTCTAAAATGGGTCAGGAAGCTAGCTACAGAACCCAATAGTGGTTTCTAGATTGTATGTTGCCCATAAAGCCTAAAATATTTACTCTGGTTTGTCACTGGAAAATGTTTACTTGTTGTAGAGCCTTTGAATTATTTTTTTCATAGAAAAGTTACCTTCTCCCTTCTGGAGATGCTAGACATATGCGTTGGCAGGCTCATGCTTCTAGTCCCTACTCCATTTCTAGAAACTGCCTCCTAGTGATAGTTTGTGCTTATCCAGGGCAGCAACTTACATAGTGCACCTTGTCTTCTGACCCACACCATCTTCCTATTTATTCTAGTGATTCCCTCTTTTAGGAACAACGTTAAAATTACTTAAATTTGGGAGTCGGGCTGTAGCGCAGCGGGTTAAGCGCAGGTGGCGCTAAGCACAAGGATCCGCATAAGGATCCTGGTTCAAGCCCTGGCTCCCCACCTGCAGGGATGTCATTTCACAAGCGGTGAAACAGGTCTGCAGGTGTCTATCTTTCTCTCCCTCTCTCTGTCTTTCCCCTCCCCTCTCCATTTCTCTTTGTCCTATCCAACAACAATGACAACAATAATAACTACAACAATAAAAAAAAAAAAATTACTTAAATTTTGCGGGGAGAAATGCCTAGGCATTAGGCAATAGCTCACCTGGTTGCCATGTTCAGAATTGTACATTAAAGCCCTGCATCAGTCACTAGGGGAACACCCCATGGATGGTGCAATGAGTCATGCTGCAGTGTCTACCTTTCGATCTGAAATCTGAAGAATAAAAATAACAGGAATGTGTTGCATGTGTGTGTGGAATGGGAGGCAGTATAACTGAGTTTGACTGGCCTAGACCCTTGAACTTGTCTCCTTATGATACAAACAAGACAACTATATTCCAGAGCTTTGAATTCCTCACCCATAAAATGGGTTAATACAAAGCCTTAAGATTTGTGGCAGGGAGTCTGGGTGGTAGCACAGCCAGTTAAGCATAGGTGGTGCAAAGTGCAAGGACTGGCATAAGGATCTGGTTCGAACCCCCTGGCTCCTCACCTGCAGGAGAGTCACTACATAAGCGGTGAAGCAGGTCTGCAGGTGTCTGTCTCTTCCCCTCCTCTCTCTACTTCTGTCTGTACTATCCAACAACAACAACATCAATAACAACAACAATAAAAAACAAGGGTAACAAAAGGGAATAAATAAATGAGATTTGTGGCAGTGAGGACTGAGATGGTTCACCTGGTATTATTTATACTTTACCATACTTGAGAACCCAGGCTCAAGCCCCTGGCCACCACATTGGAAGCACCATGTGAAGAGGAATTTTTTTTTTCTTCCATGCTTATCAGTGGCGCTTGGTTTCTGCACGATGAACACTGCTCTTTGTGGCCATTTTTTCCATTTTTGTTGATGCTGTTGTTATATACAACAGAAATTGAAAGAGGAGGGGAAGAGAAAGACCTGCTGACCTGCTCCACCATTTGTGAACTGACCCTCTTGCAGGTGGGGAGCCAAGGGCTTAAACTGGGATCCTTGCAATTCTTACTATGTGCACTTAACCTGGTAAGCCACCACCCAGCCCCCATGAAGAGGAATCTTAAGCAGAGGAAGCATGTTGTGGTTTCTCCCTGTCTTACTATCTGGGAAAAAAATCTGCCCCACAAATCTCTAAGGAAAAAAAAAACAGTTTTGTAATGAGTGCTGAGTAATGGCAGGGCAATACCAGTTTAACAAGGGACAGAGAATGTACATGTACGTGACCCAGCGTCAGGCCTGGCTCCCACTCCACTGAAGGAAGCTTTTGTGCAATAGTCTCACTGTCTTTTTTTTTTTTTTTTTTTTTTGATAGAGAAATTCAGAGGAGAGGGTGAAATAGAGAAGACACCTGCAGCCCTGCTTCACCACTTGTGAAGCTTTCCCCCTGCAGGTGGGGACCAGGGACTTGAACCTGAGACCTTGTGATGTGTGCCTTTAACCAGGTATGCCACCTCCTAGCCCCCTCTCTTGTCTCTTAAAAAAATGTTTTGGGGGCCAGAAGGTGGTTCACCCACTTAAGCAAATACAGTGAGGATTGAAAGAGCTCAGCAACAAGAGAACAGAATGACCCCATCCAAAAATGGAGAGAGGATATGAACAGAATAATCACCACAGAAGAGATTCAAAAGGCCAATATACATATGAAAAAATGCTCCAAGTCATTGTCAGAGAAATGCAAATAAAGAACAATGAAGGGAAGGGAAGTGAAGGCAGGCACCACAGCACTGAAACTTTCCCTAGTGCCCAAGAGGCTGGTGACTCAAACCTGGGTTTTGTGCACACCAAAGCGGGTTTGCTTTTTAGATGAGTTAACTATTTTATTAAAATATTTATTAAAGAGAGAGTGGGGGGGGGAAACCAAGCAATATTCTGGTATATGCAATATTGGGGATGAAACTTGGGACCTCATTCTTCCAATGCCACTTCCTGGCCCATATAACTGGGTCTCTCTCTCTCTCTGACACCAAGATTTTCTTTGAGGCTGCATGTGTGCACAATTCCTCCAATTGTAGCAGATTCTTGCCTTTCATTTTCAGGTAGAGGATGAGACCAGCAGGGATGCTGCAGTGCTATTCCACCGCTCATGCAGCTTGCCCACGTAGTTACTCCCGTGTGCTCTCCCAGGGCTCCAAACCAGGTTCTTGCACATGGTGAACTGTGCACTCCACTAGCTGAGACATGTCCTGGCCCATCCTGGCCCTGATCCATTTAAAGGATCACTCTATCTGTCCAAATCCGTAAGGAGGAGATGTCTTTTTGTTGTTTTCGACGGGTTATGTTGTTTTCACCGGGCTAGCTTCACGGGCGGGTAACAGACGACCAGGGATGGTTGAGCTGTAGGCAGTATCCCTTTATTCATGCAGGACACAGCACAATCTAAGACGAGCTAAGCTAAACTCAAGGTACAGTACTCTAAAACTCACAATGCTGTCTTTATACTTGCCAAGTAGGGTGGAAACGGTGTGACATAGAGAGGGTGGAGAGAAAAGTGACTGGTGACAATCAGAGTGTGACAAGGAGAGGATCAGGGTGTGACAAGGAGGGGGGGTGGAGCAGGCAAGAATCCTATCACTGAACCACAAATGCCCTGGAGGGAGGTGCTTGTTAACAGCGGTTATGTAAATAGAATGAAGTGGTTATGTAAATAGAATAGTGTTGAGCAGGGGGGATTTAAACCAAATGAAACAGAAGGAGTCTCATGCATACCAACATCTTTTTTGTTGCCCTTGTTTTATGTTGCAGTTATTATTATTGATGGCATCCTTGTTGGATAGGACAGAGAGAAATTGAGAGAGCAGGGGAGCAGGGGAAGACAGAGAGGGGGAGAGAAAGACACCTGCAGACCTGCTTTACCGCTTGTGAAGTGACTCCCCTGCAGGTGGGGAGCCAGGGGCTCAAACTGGGATCCTTACACTGGTCTTTGTGCTTTGCGCCACCTGTGCTTAACCCACTGCACTACCGCCTAACCCCCAGGAGGAATGTCTTTTAAGGAAGGAGGGACCATTGCTGCTATGGGGCCCTGCCTAAGCCCAACCACCTGGTGTCCCCAACCCAACCTTGTGTGGCTGCTTTACTTGCTCCCCATGTGCAGAGAGAAGCAGAGAGAGAGAAACACCACAACACTGGTGTGTCCTTTTGTGCCATAGCCATGTGTTGCCTGGGCTGGAACCTGGGTGTTAGGTATGATGACACATGTCCGCTACCTAGTGAGCTATCTGTCCAGCACACTTTCTTCTGCAGTGCTCCTGCCCCAAGGGCTTTTATCTTTGGCCTGTTGAACTACAGGAACTCTCCAGTCTGCCAATCTACCTGGTGGAGGTCCAGAGGTCTGTACCAGTTCCAGCCAGGAGGAAAAACAAATACACTTTAGCTTTTTGTTACTTATCTGGGAAGTATTTTTCATTTCAGAACTTCATTTTTTTTAGTGTGCACCTCCTGCTCAGAACAGCAAACAAGCTCTCCTTAGGGAAAGCCCATAGGATCTCCTTCACCTGGAATGTGTTTTAAATAGCTGCTTGTGGACAAGGGAGATAGTATAATAGTTACGCAGAAATTCTCATGCCGGGGACTGGTTAGGCGCTCATAGTACTAAGGACAAGAACCTGTACAAGGATCTAGGTTTGAGCCCCTGGTTCCCCATCTGCAGAGGGGATGCTTCACAAGTGGTGAAACAGGTCTACAGGTGTCTATCTTTCTCTCTCTCTATCTCCCTCTGCCCTCTCAATTTCTCTGTCCAATGGAAAAAAATGGCCTCCAGGAGCAATGGATTCATAGCGCAGGCACTTCTTCTAGCGTTTGCCCTTCTTCCATAGCCAGTCAACAGCATCAGGTTGAGCCTGATGTAAAGTTTCAAGACCTCCTTTGAATCTGGAGAGGTGGCAGTCGTTGACTATGTGGGTCATAGTCTGTCTGTAGCCGCAGGGGCAGTTCGGGTCGTCTCTGGCTCCCCAGCGATGGAACATAGCGGCGCACCGGCCATGGCCTGTTCCATAGCGATTGAGGAGGGCCCAATCATAACGTGCTAGGTCAAAGCCGGGTTGACGCTTGCAGGGGTCTGTGATGAGGTGCTGAGCCCCAGCAATAACCCTGGAGGCAAAATCAATCAATCAATCAAAAGAAACCCTCATGCCTTGGGGCTCCAAAATCCCAGGCTCAAACCTAGTAACACCACCAGAACTAAGAGCTGAGCAGTATTTTGCTAAAAAGCAAGAGCAAAAACAAAACATAACCTGCTTATAGCTATACCCTCTCTCCAGTTTCATCCTTGACACTGACCTCAGGCAGAAACAAAGTCCCAGGGACTTGTCTTCAGAGTAGCAGTCTATAAGCTATTGAATATGCTTTAGTCTTATTTTCTTGTAAATTAATCATTTGAATCCCTGAATGTCTGTGACTGAGAGGCCTTAGAAACCAATAGAATAAGACTAAGAAGGGAAGAGCTGGCCTATACCCCTAATCAAACATATTTTTGTCCTTATGACTGAAATTTTTAAAGTTGCTTTAGGTCTTTCTGCTCCAGGAAGGAACATGCATTTACTGTGTTTGTCCTTTCAGTGAAATGCTTGGTTGTTGCTGGAGAGATGTAGCAGCACTTGTGCACTAGACTTGCCTGTCACGTCGGAGAGGCTCCAGCTTCCACCCCTGGCCCTATCATATGCCAGAGCTGAGCAGTGTTCTAGTCTCTGTTTCTCTTTCATGAAAATAACTTTTTTCCCCCCTTTTTAGTGGAAACAGGGCCTTGAACATGCACAGTTCCACCTCTCCAGGCCACTTTTTTTTTTTTTTTTTTTTTTACTCAAGGGAAGAGAGAGACCGAGACCATAGCATCAAAGCTTCCTCTGTTGCCATAGCACTTCCCATGTGGTGCCAGGGCTTGAACCCGGGTCATGCATATGGTATGTACTCTACTCATTGAGCTATCTCACTAGCCCTCACTAGGGTTTCACTGCACTGGGCTGACTTTTTCAGATAGGCAGACAGACAGAAAGATACCGTAGCACTGAAGCTTCCCTCAGTGCAGTGGGGACTGGCTCAAACCTGGGTCATGTTCATGACAAAGCAAATGCACTATTCAAGTGACCTATCTTGAGGGTCTCTCTCTCTTTCTTTCTATCTATATATTCATTTATTAATTAAATTCATCTTATTTTGATGTGAGACCAGAGCACTGCTTAGCTCTGGGGATTAACCTGGGTCCTCTAGGGCCTCAGGTATGAAAGTATATTGCACAAACCACAGTGCTACCTCCCTAACCCCAGCTCAAACATATCTTAATTAAATACTTGATTGCAGAGAATCCATGATTTTTTTTTTAATTTCAGAGGCCTTTGCAACTATTTAAGGGTGTGAGATGGTTGTAGACAAATGGTGTCACTTTAGCTTAATTCTGTCTAAATGCTGCATTTTCTCTTTCCTCTCTCTCTCCACCAGGTTTATTGCTGAGGCTCAGTAGTGCCAGCACTATGAATCTACCACTCCCAGAAAACTTTTTTTTTCTATTTTATTTGATAGGACAGAGAGAAATTAAGAGCAGAGGAGGAGATAGAGAGGGAGAGGGGAAAAGAGATACCTTCAGACCTGCTTCAGCATCTTGTGAAGTGTCCCCTCCTTTAGGTGGGAGTGGGGCTTGAATCCAGGTCTTGGCACAATGTAATACATGTGCTCATTACCCAGCCCCCTTTAAGTTTTTTTTGAAGTTGGCAGATAAATCACCAGGAAGAGTGCACACGTTACCATGCTTGAGGACCTGGGTTCAACCCCCCCAGCACCACATAAAAGCACCTGCATAAGTAGAGCAGTGCCATGATATCTCTCCTGTCTCTCTGACTCTGAAAGTAAAGGGAAAAAATACACCCCTGGGGTTATACAGATGTGAAAACTCACACACACAAAAATCAGTGAATATATACATATGTATTTTGAGAGCGAAACAAGGGCACTACTTTGCTCTCGTAGGTAATGTTGCCAGAGATTGAACCTCTGGAGCTCTGGAGTCTCAGCCATGCAGTCTTGTGTTCAATGGCTTAGCTATCTCTCTGGTCTGTGTTGCTTTCAAAGGGTTTGATTTTGTTTCATAGTTACTGTAAATATGCACACCGCTACAGAGTTAGGGCAGACATTTGAGGATATACTTTCCATGACAATGGTTCCATCCACAAGCAGTTAACTCATGGGTATTTTTTTTTTTTTAATTTTTTTTTTTAGGAGCCAAGGTAGCATACAAGAGAGGGGCTTGAACTGTACAGGGGAAGATATCATTCCCATGGAGAAGGTGGAACTTAAATGTGATTACCGGGAGTCAGGCGGTAGCGCAGTGCTTAAGCAAGGGTGGCGCTAAAGCTCAAGGACTGGCGTAAGGATTCTGGTTCGAGCCCCCAGCTCCCCACCTGCAGGGTAGTTGCTTCATAGGCAGTGAGGCAGGTCTGCAGGTGTCTATCTTTCTCTCCCCCTCTCTGTCTTCCCCTCTCTTTCCATTTCTTTCTGCCTTATCCAACAACATCAGTAACAACTACAACAATAAAAAAAATGTGAATACCATTGTTTTACTGTGCTTTTTTTCTTTTCTCATTCTTCCCCAGTCTTTGTCTTCCTCTCCTTCCTTCTTTCTACTCAGCTTTGACTAATAGTGGTGCTGGAAGCTGAACCTGGGACCTCAGAATCTCAGGTATGAAAGTCTTTTGAATATGGGTCGGGCGGTAGCACAGCCGGTTGGGTGCACATGGCACAGAGTGCAAGGACCAGCATGGGGAATCCCAGTTTGAGCTCCCAGCTCCCCACCTGTAGGGGGGTCACTTACAAGGAGTCAAACAGTTCTGCAGGTGTCTTTCTCTCCCCCTGTCTTCCCCTCCTCTCTCCATTTCTCTCTGTCCTATCCAACAACAATGACATCAACAACAACAATAATAATAACCACAATGATAAAACAACTAGGGCAACAAAAGGGAAAAAAATAGCCTCCTTGAGCAATGGATTCGTGGCACTGAGCTCATCAGGAGAAGTGAATTTATTGTGCAGGCACTGAGCCCCAGCAATAACCCTGGTGGCCATATGTGTGTGTATTTTTTAACCTTTTATTTATTATTAGGGAGAGAGAGAGAAATTGAGAGGTGAGGGAGAGATAGAAAAGGAAAGAGATAGAGAGATACCTACAGCCCAGCTTCACCACTTGTGAAACTTTCCCCCTGTAGGTGGGGACCAGGGGTATTTTTTTTAATAGAAAAAAAACTACCCGTATTTGGTGCAAGCAATTTCCAAATCCTATTTTTATATCACTCCAGCTTTAGATCATTCCAGGTTCTGGGGAGGCTGTACCGAGTCTGGACCCAACTGACTCTAGGACATTACACTGTTCAGAGGTGTGTGTGTGTGTGTGTGTGTGTGTGTGTGTGTGTGTGTGTTTCTTTTTGCTTACTAATCAGATTTGTATTCTTACCCAATGTTCACTAGGTCACTGCATAGCCTCTTCCCCACCCCACAGAAGGTTGTTCAGTATCCAAGCTCAAGGGTAAATCAGCTAACTATTTTCATACTTGCAGGATTAGATAGGTTTGACATGAGGAAGGTATGCTGTTCAGAGTTCCTCAAATGCAAGCAATGGTATCTCTTTCTAGGCCTGGATGCATGGTCCTGAGTGAGGATTGGAACTAGGACAGAAAGATCTGTGGAAAGGCACCCCTTCCAATCCCAACTCAAAGGTCCATCATGCTATCTGCTTCTCCCTTAGCAGAGACCATGTTGCATCTCCACTTTTCTTGGGGGAACAGGCAGGCTCTTACCAAATAGCCAACCTATAAAGATACTAAAGGAAAGAGGAATCAGTCAAATGTCTAGGTAGAGATTTTTTTTTTTTTTTTTTTTTTTTGCAATTTCTCTCTCTAGCTTATCCTTCTGAGTTACAGGGAGATCTATGAGCCTCCTTACTTAGAATTCACATAGTCATCCCTACACCAAATGTGAAAGTTCTGTCATTTATTAAGTTCCTAGAACTATTCTTGGTCTAGAGACCTGTGGCAGTTTAGTACTCAGACTGATGTTTTGGGTTTTGAAGTTATCTCAGCCCTGTGCCTGCTTTCATAAGGCTGCTGGAAGGTTAGTTATGCTATGTAGGAAACTCCAGATCACTACTGGGAGGAAAGCCCTTTAACTCAGGGTTTGCAATCTTGTTTGTCACCACCACAAAAACTCTCCCAGTGACTTGGGAGCCCACACTCCCTCCTCATTGACATTAAAACAAAACAAAAACAAACAAACAAAAAAACCAACTTATATTCATTTGGCTCACCTGTGGTTTAAGTCCATTGGTTCTGATTGCCCTTCTGGGAGAGGGGAGGCAGCTAGTTTTTTAACTTTTCACAGCTTGATCTCTTTTCTCTCTCTCTTTTTTAATAGCAGTATTTACTTTTTTTTTTTTTTTTTACTTATTTTTAAAAAATATTTATTCCCTTTTGTTGCCCGTTGATTGTTGTAGTTATTATTATTACTGATGTTGTTGTTGGATAGGACAGAGAGAAATGGAGAGAGGAGGGGGAGACAGAGAGAGGGAGAGAAAGATAAGACACCTGCAGACCTGCTTCACCGCACATGCAGTGACTCCCCTGCAGGTGGGGAGCCGGGGTTCGAACAGGGATCCTTACACCAGTCCTTGACCTTTGCGCCACCTGCGCTTAACCTGCTGCACTACTGCCTGACTCCCTTTTTTTACTTATTTTAATAGAGACAGAGATATCAATAGAGGAGGGGGGAAGATAGGAGATAGGCTAAAGCATCTGATCAAATAGTTTCTACTTAGACCTAGACACCCTCCTCACCTACTTCCTGTTCCATTTCCCCTCAATCACTCCAAAGCTAACCTTGTCAAAGTAAGGATTACAAAAGCTGGATAAGGGCAAGAGACTGGCAAATTTAAAGATGTATCTTTGGTCACTAGCAGGCTACCCCATCATCTGGGGCCCTAGAGGAGCCCTGGGATTCCTACACAGACATGATGGGCCTAGACCTCTAACGGATCCCTCTCTCCATGGTCACTGGTCATCTCCATCAGGAACAATGTAGGGGACCCCTTTGCAGGCTCCTACAGGCCCTGGCCCTTGGTGTGGATCAACAATAGTAGGAAATGCTCTGTTCTCTGAAGGGAGGTTGGACAATATGCTTTACCAGTGGAGGAAGGTGGGTCCTGAAATTAGTGCAGCCTGATATGTTTCTAGCTATGACCACAGAATGTGAGCTCAGACCTACAGGGATGCAGAGGTTACATAGGGTCCTGTGCTGACTATGGGCCCCAGATCAAATCAACAAGGTTTACAGTTAACAATATTTATATACTTTCCCGCATTTGGGAGCCACTCTCTTCCCTGATCCAGCTTTCTAATCCCTTTTCAACTATGACACCATCTCCCCAGACAATACCTTGGGTCCACATGCATGTTAGTTGTCAGACTCAGGCAAAAAAGTAAAGTCATGGGCCTCTTGGAATATACCTAAAATAGACCTACTAGTGTTTTCCAAAAAGGAGACCCCCAAATCTTCTTCTGCAGTATTGTCCTTAGGTTCCTGATTAGTCAACAATTTGTTCTGTTTCATATGTTAAGTTTTTTAGCCACCAGGTTCCAGATGCTAACAGGATGCCAACCTGACTTCCCTGGGCAGATGACCCCACCAATGTGCCCTGAAATCCCTCCTCCCCAGAGCTCTGCTCCACTAGGGGAAGAGAGACAGGCTGGGACTACGGATAGACCTATCGAACACCCCTGTTCAGTGGGGAAGTAATTACAGAAGCCTGACCTTCCACCTTTTGCACCCCATAATGATCCTGGGTCCGTACTTCTAGAGGCATAAAGAACAGGAGAGCTTTGGGGGGAGGAGGTTGGAATACAGAGTTCTGGTGGTAGGAATTGTGTGGAATGGCCTTGTCAATATTTCCATTTTTTAAATAAAAAAATTTAAAAAAAGGGGATAGGTTCCTACAGCACTACTTCACCACTCATGAAGCTTCCCCCGTGCAGGTGGGGACCTGAACCTTGCACACGGTAATTTGCACTTTACTGGGTGCACCACTGCCTGGCTCCTCTATAGCTCTATTTAAATTTTTAAGATTTATTTTGGATAGAGACAAGAGAAACTGAGAAGGAAATAGGGAGAAACACCTATAGCATTGCTTCACCGCTCATGAAGCTTTCCCCTAGATCTCCATTCTTTTAAGGTGATCTGGACCAGTTAACTAGGCTGATGGTCCCTTTACATAAACAGGTGATCTGAGGTACTGCAGACCATGACTGTCAAAGCACCTTCCCACAATATGAGAAGTACCTTATTCAACTGTAACACAATAGCTCAGTCCATCTTTCCTGGGCAGGGCTGAAGTGTCAGTGCTATTTCTGAAGACCTCATTACTGGAACTCAATTTTGATTACGTTGTCCTCACTGAACTATTTTTGGTATCAACATGTGGCTTCATGCCAAGCCTCCCTCAGTGGCTTCATGTGACTTTCATAGGGAAGTGGGGGCAGTGCTAACTTTTTGATAAAATGGGTAAGGGTCCAAGCCAACAACATAATCAAAGTCCAAATGAGAAATCAGTAAATGCAACGTGCCTGGAACGTAGGCCTTGAGCACATTCACTTGGTGGTCATTAACTTATTAAATCAATCCTGATCTCAAATATAAACTTTGCCCTCATTTCACCTGGCAGTCTATAAAAGGATACAGGAACAAGTCCCTGGATTTCAGGCTCCAACATCCCCCGTCAAGATGTGGTACTTCAGACTCTTCGCAGTGCTTATGATTTGCCTCTTGTTGCTGGGCCAGGTAAGAAAACGGTATGTGTGAGGATGTGGTAGTGGAGGAATTATAAGGGGAGTCTGAGAGCCAGACTCGGTCCTGAGGAATGGTTCCTGTGCTTTTGAGACTACAGCATCCTGGATATCACTCTTGCAAGGCATGCAGCAGGGTGCCAGCTCTTCTTGCCCAAGGTGAATTTGCCTTTGCTCTACAGGGAGATGGGTCCCCAGTATCAGAGCTAAGCTCATTGAAGAGAAGGCTGAGGAGAATGACCCCATTTTGGAGAGGCATTTCCGTCAGGCCCATTGGGGCCTCTTGCAGGGATGATTTGGAATGCATCACAAGACTATGCAGGTAATCCACAACTAGGGAGCAGGGCTGGGACAGGAGCTTGGCAAGTGAGGCAGAGGAGAATTAACACACCAATATAAGAGTCAAGGTGGGGTGGTGGACTGTTTGGGTTGAAGTTGAAAACTCCATGGAGAACTCAGTAGTTAGGACTCAAGATAAATCCACACAGGTACCATGGAAAAGTGGTAACTTTTCTGTCTTTGATTTTCTCTGAGGTTGGACAGTAGAGAAAGGAAATTAACAGATGTGTTCCTGAGCACTGTTAGAACTTTGTCTTACGGGAGCTGGGTGGTAGGGCAGCGGGTTAAGCACAGGTGGCGCAAAGTGCAAGGACCGGCATAAGGATCCCGGTTTGAATTCCTGGCTCTCCATCTGCAGGGGAGTCACTTCACAAGCACTGAAGCAGGCCTGCAGCTATCTTTTTCTCCCCCTCTGTCTTCCTCTCCTCTCTCCATTTCTCTCTGTCCTATCTAACAATGACAACATTAATAACAACTATAATAATTAAACAAGGGCAACAAAAGGGAATATTTTTTTAAAAAAGAACTTTGTCTTAAACAAGATTTTTCTTTTCCTCTAGAAAAAGCCGTTGTTCCTTAAGCGTGGCTCAGGAATGATGCTCACACCAGAGGGAAAGTGGACAGCTCTCGCCTACAATGCTCCATTCTATGGAATATTGAGACTAACTGAATTTTGACTGGAGATACTTAAAAGTGAAACAATCTTTGTTTTTAATATTTAAAGATAGCACATCTGTGTCTTCTTAGAATGTTGCCATGTAGATAAGCCTAACTAAATTTATCAATTTATTTTTCTATGTATACTATTAAATATCTCAAGGTGAAATTTTAGCAGTCTGAAACTCAAAACTTTGGATGGGTAAAAAGATTCACTTTGCACAGTATATAGAAAAAAAAAGCAGCATTGCTTAAATAAGGTGCCAACTTCCCAATCTGGAAAGTGTTGTAAGAGTTAATGTTTTCTGAAGAATTAACACACTAATAGGGTAAAGGCAAAAGTTTAGCAATAGTTTCATGATTAGTGCTGGCAAGTTTATATGCTGGCACTCTTTTTATTTATTTATTTTCTCTTTTGTTGTCCTTGTTGTCTTTTTATTGTTGTTGTATTTATTGATGTCGTTGTTGGATAGGACAGAGAGAAATGGAGAGAGGAGGGGAAGACAGAGAGGGGGAGAGAAAGATAGACACCTGCAGACCTGCTTCACCACCTGTGAAGCGACTCCTTTGCAGGTGGGGAGCCAGGGGCTCGAACTGGGATCCTTATGCCAGTCCTTGTGCTTTGTGCCACGTGCGCTTAACCCGCTGTGCTACTTACTGCCTGGCTCCCTCTGGCACTCACTTCTAACCAACCCTTCACTCCACATAAGGAATTCTGGAGTGAGGTGTCATAAATAGGAAATGCTGACACTTGCTATCTGATGATGTGTCCACTTGTTTATGACTGATCATAAGGCAGAACTGGAAGAAAAAAATCTAGTTAAATGAAAATAACAAAAAGCAAGTCACCAATAACAGAAAAAAAATTGATATTAACTGTTGGAGCAGGGTAAATTTGGATCTATTCTATCAGAGCCAATAAGCTTAAAAATTTTCCTGTAATAAAAAATAAGATCTGAAATGGTATGACCAAGATTTGTAAAAGGACCCTCTAAACTGGACTCTAAGATGCAAAACAAAATAGGAGTTGAATAAGTGTAAAGAGCACAGTGTTTATAAACTTTAATACAGAAAATCTATTTGATATTTATTAAACTTAGTTTCTCCAGCTATGGTTTGGCATTATACAAAGCATCTTAATGACACAGTAGAGTTAAAAAGATCTTTACAAATTGAAATGTGATACCCTTGTCTCCAAATATTTTAATTGTCATAAATTTGTTTAAAAATACACATAAACGCATGTTTGACACTCTAAACTTTCTATAATCTCAATACCACAAAATACATATAATATACTATTCAATATACAGATGTGAAAAATCTAGTTAGTATATAATACTTTGCTCACCATTAACAGCTTTATTATGTGAAATGCACATACTGATTTAGAAATTCTAGCTTTTGAGCCCCAAAGTACCTCTGAAATTTTAATGTATTGCAACAAATAAAAATCACAGTATATAATTGAAATTTTGGTTGAAAATGTCAGATGCCTAAATATTTTGGATAAAAAAATGTAAAACAAAGATTTGAATCATGTACAAAACAAAGGCATCCTATCAGACACTAACAGTACCTTTCTGCAGAATCAACAAGGCTTTTATTAGTAACATTACGTCCCTTCCAAAACCCTCCCCCAATATCAAACCATTATTAACCAAATAATTTTAATTTCAAATAAAAGGATTTTCAATAAATATATAAGCATTTTCATCCTCCATATACAAAATTTCTTAAAACCATTCAAAATGGAGGTTAGTTAGAATTTTTCGTAACTGTGCTTACCAACCTCACATCTGGTCCTCATAGGTGGTGCCTTTTCATGCACTGCCAATCGGGCCAGCTCTGTTGGTGAGCCCTGCCCAACCCTGTCCCACCCCCCCACACCCCAGTACTGTTGAATGCTCATTTCAATGACTTGCCAGGTGTGTGTGTGTGCATAAAGTTGTAAAAAGGGGACACTTCTTAAACAGCAACAACAAAACTAACAATATGGATAATCAATGGCATTGACTTGGAAGGCAGCATTTCCAAATATGTATTTCGTAAAGAACATAGCAGGTAGACAATTCCAGTGGTTGAAAACTGAGAAGAAACTCCACGTGAAAGCAGTCAAGTCAAAAATGAGTAGTATTAGAATTTCTTGCTGGGAGTGGCGACCAAATTTCATTGAAAAGAAGAGGTTTAGATTCTTTTCCCATTACCTTTTCTAGAGGCAGTTTGTTCTTTTTTAACTAACTATTGGGTTTATTTGAATAGAATCAGCATAAACATTACCTCTTGTCACCTGCCAACTTGGTTCTAGGGTCTAGAAGTCTAAATTGAATTTCTCTTATTAGTCAGTATAAAAAGATATGCTTACAAACATAGTCAGTTTGGCCTCATGTTACAATATATTCCACAGTTATTCAAGACTTGGCTCTTCTATTAATTTTAATTAAACCTTAGATGTGTGATTTTCTTATTGGGAAAAAGTCTGCCTCTCCAACATATGATACATGAAGTTGAAATTAGTTTAACGTGAAATGAGTTATAGGAGTTTATATGGATTTGAAATGTTTTGCTTTCCAATTAACTTAGGCCCTTTTCTTTTTTAAAAGAAAAAAAAATATATCATCATAATGTGCCTAAAACAGTCATCCCCAGTAGATATTCCTTGAACCCAGAGGCAAACTCTTGTAATTCAAAATATATAATGAGGCCGTTTTGTTCAATCAGCAATTGGAAAATTAAATCCTTCCCACCCTGTAAGAGCCCTATTATATTACAGAAGGGCTCAAATATACTTTAAAAGTCAATTTACTACAAATCATCGTAATTAAGCTTTAACAATCTAAAAGGAATACACATTGCACCCTTGGGCATTAATAGTCAAGGTGTCAACAAGAAAGTGTCTTAGATCAATTTAATAAATAATGTGGAAATAGTTGCACTAAGCTAAAATACTAAACACACACATTTTTGACAAACTAATTTCATACATACGTACATATATATAAAGTGTGTATGTGTACATAATTTTAAAATCCCAAAGTTGCATACCCTCACACCTAGAAGAGTGCAGTGTACCTCTCCTCTGTATAACTAGGCATCACTGGCTGGAGCAACCACTGGCTGCTGAGAAGCCCCAGAGCACTGCAGGTCTCCAGAGTCACAACTTTCATTTATAACAGGTGTCTTTTGTAGGCTCTTGCTTTACAAGGCAAGCTCATATATTAAAGATAATTTACCAAAGCTTCTGTCATAAATACAAAATGATGCTGTCTGATCTAGCTGATTAAGCCTTTCTTTACTGAAAAGAAACGATTTATAAACAACAACAACAACAATAACAACAACAGTGAATCTAATAAAGCCACAGATGTGTCAAAGAGCAGCCCAGATGTATATGGGTCCATCCATGCAGGAGCTCTCCAGAGCACAAATGTGTGGGTGTGTGCACACATTACTCTAGATTGATTTTACTTTGGAGAGTTAAATTTGTGATGGTCAATCTTCTCCACTTTTCAGCAACTACAGCTGTAAATTTATCTGAAGTACTCACTGCTAATAAAGTGAGCTCTTGGCTACTTGCCCAGAAAACTGTGGCACGTAGGGAAGAAACAGGCTGACTGCTCCCTAGCCAGACTGGGTTTGGGCTAGGCGGTGGAAGCTCCCATCAACTTAGAGGACTGAGTTCTCTCCACAGCCAATCCTAGGCTGGGCAACTTCAGCCACAGCAATCTGTTCACTGGTTCCCTGCAATGAGTCCAATGGTTTAAGCTGCTGCCTCCTGGCAGACAAGTGTGGTTTAAAGAGCACTCAACAGAGTAATTTTTAAAATAGTTGCTATTTCTACAATTAATTATATATTAGATACAAGTTTCAGACTCAGTAAGTTTTTAGCCACTTGTCAAATTCAGTTTAAAATGGTGAGAGAACACTGAAGACATCTATTGAGGAAGGAGGAATGGTTAGCTATAAAGAGTACAAAGTATGTGCTAGAGCAGATAAAGATGAAGAAAAACTTCTGAAAAGACAGACGCAAAAAAGAGGGAGTGGTATTTCCACAGATTATTACATTAAAAATGACTGGAGCTGGAGGATATAGCACATCAGTAGCACACAAGACTTGCATGCGAGAGGTCTTAAGTTCAGACCCCGGCACCATCAAAATAGCCAGAGCTGAACAGTGCTCTGATGGAAGGAAGGAAGGAAGGAAGGAAGGAAGGAAGGAAAAAAGAAAGAAAGAAAGGAAGGAAGGGAAGGAAGGGAAGGAAGGGAGGAAGGAAGGAAAAGGAATCCAATTACTCAGGATAGGAGTTGCTCCATCACCTATTACTACCCCCATGGGAAAAGTCCTCCATAATGAAAACTTGAAAAATTCATTCTCTAAGAATTTAGAGAATAGAGAACAGAGAGTATTTTAGAGCAGCACCATAAAACATGCAGCAAATTCTCCTTCAATAAAGTATCACTGTGATCACAGAAACACACACTCCTGCTACCTTTCAGAACACACAAGAGACTAGCGTATACTACAACTCAGGGAGCCCCACAGTCTGATGTTACAGGTCTAAAAGTATAGTGTATACTTTTTCCAATTCTGAAACATCAGTGTAAAATTAGGAATCAGAGTCATGAGAGTTAGAGAAGGACAGGACATACATCTATGTGATTAACAGTGACAAGTTTCTTACTACTATGATCACTGAGAAGTTGTCCTTTTAAGGAAAACTGTTCCTAAATTAGAAAGCTATCAGAGACAGTTTCTCCAGGGGAAAGGGGTCAAATTCCACATAGTTTGTGGGTTTCAATCTTTAATAATACGAAAAAAAAAGTGAGGTTTAAAAAAATAGCTAAGAAGCACTTTAAATATGAGGCCACAGGACAATGAAAATTTACTAGTTTCAGAAGTATAAAGGAGACTCAAACACAGAGGATTTACTGCACCACTGGGCTTGGAGACTTTTTTTTTTTTTTTTTCTCTCTTCCCATTTTAAGCCTTAGCAATTTTCCAGAAGTAGCAGGCTGATATTTTTTCCTGATTTGATGGAATTTTTTTTAATAGGAAGGATAAGCTTTTTTTTTTTTTTTTGAAGCAGCATTACCCAATAGGTGAAACTACATTGTATAGACAGGCATTAACTTTTTTGAAAGAATTCATCTTTGTGTGATCCTAAATAAAGAGTTTAAAGAAAAGCTAATTTAACATATGAGAGAAGACCAATTGTATGGGTGATCTGGCCCTAGCGTAAAATCTTCATCTGTAAACAATCCAGTCTTCACTTAAAGGTAAGATTCAAGGCACACCAGACATGACAGGGGCACTAAAAACAAAACACAGAAGGTACAACTCTCACTTTTGACTCCTATGCACACAATGTAGGGAAAGATACTTTGATAAACAACTTTTATTGGGTTGGCTTCTTAAGACTCTACTTCCTGCTCTACTCATCTTCCCAAGTGAGCTCACTTTCAAACACATTAGATATTTTTCTAATGTGAATTTTCTAATCCCATCAGAAACATACAATAACCAGAGTCTTCATAATATGAAGGGAGCAAATATAATATAGGTTTAAAAGGAGAAATTAATCATTTCAATATTGGGCATCAGAACTTGTATAACAAAAGCACACATACCAAGCCCCCAGCCCATTCCTATTATCACTCATTACAAACTCTAACACAAAAGCACAATCTAGTGTGAGGGGAATTTTTAAAACAGATTTCTGAAGAGAAATTTTACCTTTCAAACATCCATGAAAAGAGATGCAAGCAGCAACCATCAGGAGTTGGCTCATTCTTGTTCAACAGTAACTTACTGTTTCAATTAACTGTCAAATGATTAGCAACAAGAACAGAAAGTACATGGTTTTAATAAAATCCATATAACGTTCAAGATTGTCCTTTTATGAAACTTCACACGATATGCTTCTCCTATAAAGTTTGCCTGTCTTTTTATGTAATGCATTAAATGCAAGTTATAGTCACCTTGTGATTGCTATAGTGTTATTAACACATTCACAGTTCTTGAAGTAATGCATACTAAACCAGATACATTTCATTTTACAACCGTGTAGAATGCCATCTTCTGATCGTTAAGTGATTTTCATGCGTAGAAGAATAGCTTTAACACTAAGTATAAATTCTGTAATAATAAAATTGTAGTTAAGATTTGAAATAATATCAGGTAGTAGGTGTAGAAAGAACATGTTCATATTTTAGGTGAACCAACTCTTACTCTTAGAAGAGCTATCACGAAGACATTAGGTAACAAAGCTCCCAAAGTATATAAATAAAAATGTTTACATTAAGTTTATCCTAAATATTCAACAGAGTAAATTTATAGGCAGAAATAACTACATTTCAAAGTATCCTCAAACTGGGAACTTAAAACATTAAAATAAATAAAATTTCAGTTAATACAGTCATGAATTGCAATTGAAATTTCAATCTTACAGTAAATCACTAAAACCATCTTATTCAATGTGCTGCAGATTTAGAAACATTTAAATAAATTTTTCATATGGGGGAAAGAAGAGGTCAACTGACATAACGGCTTTGGGTTGTAAAAAAACAAACAACAACAAAAAAACACAATGCATGAATCAGGGAGGAGAAAACCATTCCTCATTCTTAGTGTCGACTAGGTGACGTATTATGGCAGTTTTCCTTCGTGATGTGACACAGTGTTGTGGAGAAAATCAGAGGCAACGAGGATGTGTTCAGTTCAAGATATCAACTTGGCATCCTGGCGAAGCCAGTGCAGTCCCTGCCGGGTATAACGAACTAGGTCTGTCATGATGCTTGCGTTAAAGATCAGAGGACCCATTACTTTATCCAGTTCAGCAAAGAATTCTACAAAACCAAAAAGACTCATTAAAAGAGGCACACTTTTATGAATTACTGCTTTAAATATTACTCTATAAGATATTATCAATTAAAAGAAAACTTCCCTTCCATACTAAATGCCTGTCCATGTTTAAAAAAGTCATCCCATGACCTCTCAAGTTACATCTTCCTCTTAAGTCACAGCATATTTAAGACAGGCTGTTTGTTCAGAAATTGTTTTATATGAAACAGTATTTATTTTCTTTAATTTCATGAGTGATTGACAGAATTGGAGGGAAAAAGGGGAAGTAGGGGGGAAGGGAAGGCAAAAAAACATCAGAGCAACACTCTTATCTAATAAAATGAGAGAAAAAAAAATTAGGTACTCTTGAGATTAGACATATAGCCTATTCCTAACCTTCCTGCCATAACCATGTCATAAAATCCTTTTTTTTAAAGATAATCATTTTAAAATGTAAGGATAGGAATGCAAGAATTCTCTCATGTAAACAATTTTTTTCTTTACTTTTATTTATTTTCCCTTTTGTTGCCCTTTTTTAATATTATTGTTGTAGTTATTTTATATTATTGTTGTTACTGATGTCATCACTGTTAGATAAGACAGAGAGAAATGCAGAGAAAAGGTAGAGGGAGACAGACAGAAGGAAAGACATCACAGCACTGCTCTAACATTTGTGAAACTTCTCCTGGGCAGGTCTACTTCCATGTGGTGGCTAGGGGTTCAAACATGGGTCCTTTGGCATGGTGTCTGTGTGCTTGTGTGCATCTCTCTCTCTCCCGCTCCCCCACTGCCTTTTCCCTCCCTTATTTATGGTGGTACTAGGGATTAATCTGGTACCTCAGGGGGCACCAAGCATGAAAGTAACCGCTGTGCTATCTCCCTAGGCTAGTCAAATCTTAAAAAAACTGTAATAAGAAATAAGCATTACATATTTTGCAATATGACACAGTAGCAAATGCAGGGGACACTCTTAGCTAAAGTAAATGAAAATCATCTAGAGACTAGCAGGTGGTGTGGCCAGTAGAGCAAATACATTATTATGTATATAGACTCAGGTTCAAACCTCTCTACTTGCAGGTAGGAAGCTTCACAAGTAGTGCTGCAGGTATCTCTTGCTTTTTAAAAATTGCCTCCAGGGTTATTGCTGGGGCTCGGTGCCTGCACTATGAATCCACTGCTCCTGAAGGCCATTTTTTTCCCATTTTGTTGCCCTTCTTGTTGTACTTATTGTTGCCATTGACGTTGCAGTTGTCAGACAGGACAGAGAGAGGAGGGGAGAAAAAGAGGGGAGAGAAAGACACCTGCAGACCTGCTTCGCCACTTGTGAAGTGACCCCCCCACCCCCGCGGGTGGGGGGCCGGGGGCTGGAACTGGGATCCTTAAGCCAGTCCTTGTGTTTTGCGCCACTGCGCTTAAGTCTCTGAGCTACCGACCACCCACCCCCATCTCTCGCTTCTTATGCCTCTGGTACTCATTTGTTATCAAAGAAAAAGGGGAGGGGAAAAAAAGCCACTGGGAGCAGTGGGGTGGTTGTGCTGGTACCAACTCTTAACAATAACTCTCATGGAAAAAATAAATAAAATCAAAGTTTTAAAACAATAAGTATTTTTAAGTGACCTGTTAGTATAAAGGAAATGAAAGGGACAGAAAAATAAAGTAAATAGGGGCCGGGTAGTAGTGGAGCCGGTTAAGCACAAATGGTGCAAAGCGCAAGTACAGGTGTAGGAATCTTGGTTCAAGCCCCTCGCTCAGCAACAGAGGAGAGTGGGGAGGTGGGGGGGGGGCTGTCACTTCACAAGCACTGAAGAGACACCATAGCACTGGCCCACACAATTCATGAAGCTTTCTCTGATGCAGGTAATCCCATGTGATGCTGATGGTTAAACCTGGGTCTGTCTACAGCATGGCAAAGTGTATATTGCCTTACAAGATGAGTTATTTCCTGGACCCCAAACTAGTACTTATTAATTAATTAGTTAATTAATTTATATAAGATTTATATTAGAGCACTGCTCAATTCTGACTAAAGTGGTGCTGGCCACTGAACCTGAAACCTGTGAACTTCAAGCAAGAAATTCTTTTGCATAACAATTATACTACCACCTCAGTCCCCAAAGTTAGTTTTTAATAAAATGATATGTGTGTATGTGTAGCTGGGGCCTCACACATTCGATTTAACCACTATTGAACAGTTTTTTCATTCAGATAGACAGATAGACACAATGCCAACAGTGCTTCCTCAAGTGCCAAAGCACTTCCCATGTTGTGCTGGAATGTGAACCTGGGTCATGTGCTGGCTGGTGAACTCTCTCTCCAACCATAAAGACTCAACTTTATGTTAATGTTGGCATTTCTTCTTCTACCATTTGATCACTAGTTCCATTCTTCAGGGATAGAAATCTTGAGTACTTCTCTACTTTCCCACATTTCGTGGGAAACATTGTATCACAGGACATATTTCAGGCATATGGACTGAGATTCCCTATACATAGATTGTGAAATGACTGTTTCAACAGGCACACATAACATTCATCTTTTTTTTTTCCTTTTTGTGCCTCCAGGGCTATTGCTGGGGCTTGGTGCCTGCACTACAAATCCACTACTCCTAGAGGCCATTTTTCCCTTTTGTTGCCCTTGTTGGTTATTGCTGTTGTTATTATTATTACTGCGATCATTGTTGTTGGATAGGACAGAGAAATCGAGAGGAGGGGAAGATAGACCCCCCCCTGCAGGTGGGGAGCCAGGGGCTCAAACCAGGATCCTTATATTGGTCCTGGCGCTTTGCACCATGTGCGCTTAACCCTCTGTGCTACTGCCTGACCCCCAACATTGATCTTTTTAATATGATTACCTATTCATAAATGTAGTCTGTGATCAAAGGTCACAATCATTGACACTTCAGTACTTTATAAAGGATCTACCTGAAGAAACACTATACAAACATATTTGTAAATAAAAATGACTAAATTAATATGGGATTTATATACCACTTTTCTGCAAGAGCATTAAATACCTTGTAATTTTCAATGAGAGCAATTAAACTTAAGACACAAAACCTCAAATGACCTAATACTAAGGAAAATTAGAAATCTATTCATTTTGTAATCTCTTTTATCACATAACCTTCTTCCAACATACCTAAAAATGTAATATGGACATTTCATATATATAAATCGTCTGGATGCAATACTGCGATTATAGCCAAAGTGACTATTAACCATCCAACAAATATATTATGTTACAAATATTATTTTTATAGTATGAACTACATTTAAAGGTTTATTTATTTATTTATTTATTATCTTTATTGGGTAGAGACAGCCAGAAATCAAGAGGGAAGGAGGGGGGGATAGAGAGGGAAAGAGACAGACACCTGCAGCAATGCTTCACCACTTGTGAAGCTTTCCCCCTGTGGTGGGGACTGGGGACTCGAACTTGGGTCCTTGCACATTGTAACATGTGTGCTCAACCAGGTGCGCCACCACACAGCCCCAAGGTTTTTATTTTTTTCTAAACAGAGGATGAGAGACAGAAAGAGAAAGATGAAGAGAAGGGCTGGGGAGGCAACATAATGGTTATGCAAAAGACTTTTTTTTCCTCCAGGGTTATTGCTGGGCTCGGTGCCTGTACCAGGAATCCACCGCTTCTGGAGGCCATTTTTCCCCCCTTTTGTTACCCTTGTTGTTGTAGCCTCATTGTGGTTATTATTATTACCACTGTTGATGTTGTTCGTTGTTGGATAGGACAGAGAGAGATGGAGAGAGGAGGGGAAGACAGACATGGGGAGAGAAACATAAGACACCTGCAGACCTGCTTCACCGCCTGTGAAGCGACTCCCCTGCAGGTGGAGAGCCAGGGCTCGAACCGGGATCCTTAGGCCGGTCCTTGCGCTATGCGCCACGTGCGCTTAACCCACCGCGCCACCGCCCGACCCCCACAGAAGACTTTCATGACTGAGATTCCAACACACCAGGTTCAATCCCTAGCACCACTATAAACCAGAGCTGAGGAATACACTGGTCTTTTTCTCCATCTCTGTCACTAATAAAATTAAATAAAATACGGGGGGGGGGGGGGGATAAGGAGAGAGAGAGAAGGAAGGAGAGGCACCACAGCACTACTTAACCACTTAGGAAGCTTGCCCCTGTGCAGGTGTTCCCCTGTAGTGGTCAGGGGATCAAAACTGGATCCTTGTGCATGGGAAAGCATGCTCTACCTGGTAAATAATCTACAGTGTGCAATCTAATAGTCTGCAGTGTGCAAAATACACTCACTCTCTATAAAAGCTGCTTTATCAAGTCTATTCATTCCTCCAGAAATCTACTAACCTTTTTGCTCTTTGGAAAGCTGTTCAGCTTGGTCCCAAATTTCGGTGGCGTAGAGAAAGTTGGATGTAACCTGAACATAGCTGGCTGCCATCAGGTGGATCCTGTGTGGAATGGTAACTGAAGAACCACTTGCGGAAGCACTACTGGCCCCAGAAGAATAATTTCCTGAATTGCCTGGTGACAGCTTTGGAGAAACAGGGGAAGGCATTCCCACAGCTTTGCTACACAAAGAGAAACATGAAGCTTATTCACATATGCTGAAATTACTGTAATACAACTTCTTTTTTATGAATTTTTTTTAATAGAGAAGAAGTTGAGAGGGAAGGGTAAATAGAAAGGGAGAGAAAGGTGGGGGGGGGGAGGGAGTGCGAAAGAGGAGGGGGGACACCTGCAACAGTGCTTCTCCACTTAAGAAGCTTCCTCCCTGCAAGCGGGGACTAGGGGCGTGAATCCCATGGTTCTTACACACTATAGTCATGTGTGTGTGCTCAACCAAGTGCGCCATCACTCAGCCCCCCCCCCCCCCCCCCAAAATGTTTTTAACATGGTGCTGGCATAAACTCAGGGCCTCAGCACATGATACCAATGAAACTCTCACCCCATCCAATTAAAAATTAAAAACATTTTTTTTTCTTTTGAGAGACACCAAAGCACTATTCCACTATCCATGGTGAAACAGGGTTTTGTTTTTTGGTGCTCTCACACGGTGCTGGAGGTCAAACATGAGGTCTCAGGAATGGAGGCATGTGCTTTTATATGCAGGCCACCTCCTTAGGCTCTAAAGTGGAAAGGTTGCCAAAGAAGTGCAATGCTTATTCTAGGTGCTTAGCTAGCTAAAGGTTACAGTGACGTATACTCTAATCTAGATTCAGTTACGATGTATGGCATCAGACCAAGGGATGGAAAAGAACTAAGGAAGCCACGCACCTTGTTGACTGGAAGCTAGATCTATTCACTACCACACACCTTCACCTATTTTGGCATGTAATTATTTTTAAATTGGTATAAAAAGTGGAATTAACAACTAACACAAAACACTGTGATGTCAGTTGTCCCCCCCTCCCCAGGGTTATTGCTTGGTCTTGGTGCCTGCACTAGGCATCCACTGCTCCTGGAGACCATTTTTTCTCATTTTGTTGCCCTTGTTGTTGTTATTGTTGCCACTGATGTTGTAGTTGTTGGAAGGACAGACAGAAATGGAGAGAGGAGGGGGAGATAGAGAGGGGGAGAGAAAGATAGACACCTGCAGACCTGCTTCATCTCTTGTGAAGTGACCCCCTCACCCCCCTCCACAGGTGGTGAGCCGGAGGCTCCAACCAGGATCCTTACGCCGGTCCTACGCCGGTCCTTGCGCTTCACACCATGCATGCTTAACCTGTTGTGCCACCATCTGGCCCTCTAGTTTTCTAAATCAACCACAATCATGTCCAATTATCTTTGCCTTAGAAAACACCTTAAATGCTGTCGGGGTAGAGAATTGGATGTGGAGATCTGGGGGGTGAGCATTGTGTGGAGATGTACACCTCTTGTCCTGTGGTCTTGTCAATGTTTCCATATTATAAATGAAAGAAAAAATAAAAATAAATAAAATAAAGAAGAAAAATTGGAAGGTTCTTTTCAGCAGTATTAAAATTTGTGGAAATGCACAAGACCATTAGGGGAGAGGAAAAGGAAAAAGCCAAACACTGGGGATTATCTGGTGAGAAACTTCCTTGTAGTTATAGGGAAAAAATTCAGGGTGTTGGGGTTGGGTGGTGGTGCACTTGGTTAAGTGCTGTTTCACACCTGGTTAGGCACACACACACATCACAGTGTTCCAAGAATCTAGGATCAAGCCCCATGAAAGGGAAAAGCTTCATAAGTGGTGAAGTAGAACTGCAAGTGTGTCTCTCCTCTGTCTCCCTCCTCCCATCTCAATTTCTCTATCCAATAATAAATAAGTAGAAGATATTCACATCAAAGATGTATTTGGAGACTCAACTCCATGGGCATGGGAAACTGAAAAAGGGTAAATAAATAAATTACATGAAAATAAAGAGCTTCTATACATTGAAAGTAACTACATAGGCATAACCTAACAACTAGTAAATGGGAGAAGATATTTGCACATCACATATCCGATAAGCAACTGAACTGAACATCTATACAGAATTGGTACAGATTTATAAAACAAGTAAAAATAACCCAATAAAAATTTGGGCCAAAGAACTAAACGGACACCTGGAGAAATGTTCCACCTCACTTATCATTAGAGAAATACAAATTAGGGAGTCAGGTGGTAGCGCAGTGGGTTAAACACACGTGGCGCAAAGCGCAAGGACCAGCATAAGGATCCCGGTTGCAGTCCCTGGCTCCCCACCTGCAAGGGGGGTTGCTTCACAGGCAGTGAAGTAGGTCTGCAGGTGTCTTTCTCTTCCCCTCCTCTCTCCATTTCTCTCTTTCCTATCCAAGAATGACGACATCAATAACAACAATAATTACAACAATAAAACAAGGGCAACAAATGGGAATAAATATTTTTAAAAAATTTTAATAATAAAAAAAATACAAATTAAAGTTAAATCAAGATACCATCTCACACCTGAGAGAATGAATAATTTTCATTAACAAGTCAGGAAATGATAAATGTTAGGTAGGTTGTGGGGGAAAAAGGAACTCTGCTACACTGCTGGTGGGTATGCAAATTGGTGAAGCCCCTTTGGAAGATTGTATGGAGAGACCTTAAACAAAAAAAATGTAACTACCTTATGATCCAGAAAAACCTGTTAGGTATTGATCCAAAGGACACTCAAACAATAATTAGAAGGGACATATACATCCCTATGTTCATAGCTGCATTATTCATAAAAGCCAAAGAGTGGAAGCAGGCTAAATGCCCATCAACAGATGATTGGTTAAAGAAGTTATGGGATATATATTCTAAGGAATACTACTCTATAATTAAAAAAGATGATATCGTGTCCTTTAGGACAAAAGGAATGAAACTGGAGATAATTATGCTTAGCAAAATAAGAGATGAAAGACAACGTCCATATGTGGAATCATAGAGATCTGATATACATGAACTTACAGCAAGTGAACCGTAAGACTTGTGAGAACTACAGTGATTATCTTTGGGAGGTGAGAGGATGGGGACACAGAACTTTGGTGGTGTGTGTGGAACACTGTAATCTTACAATCTTATAACCTACTATTAACCACAAATAAAAAATTTGAAAGATTTTTAAAACTAGGTGTTTTTTTTTTTTTAACAATAGAAACAGGAATAGAATGTTACTCTGGCATATTCAGTGCTGGAATTGAACTTGGGACCTCATGTAAGCAAGTCTGGTGTGCTACCTACTGTGCCACTCTCAGCCTTAAGATTTTTATTTGTTTCAATGAGAGACATGGACAGAGATGAAAACACTGTTTAGTTGTCACTTGTGGTTGTGCTAGAGATTAAACCTGGAATCGTGAGCCTAGGGCATGAATACCTGGAGCTCTACTATTGAAATATTACCCTAGCAGCAATTCTGCTTTTATATATAAATTAAGCTTGTCGCCTGATAGAGCCAACACTTTACCATGTGAGAGGACCAAAGTTTGAGCTTCTGGCCATTATATGGAAGACGCACAAAAGACTCCACAAACAGTGGAGCAATATTATGCTGTCTACTCTCTCTCTCCCCATCTCTATCAAAAAACAAGAAACTTTTTTAAAAAAGAATGTTTGCTAGGAGCAGTAGAATCGTGAAGACATGAAGCCCCAGTAAAAACCCTGATGGCAAAAAACAAAACAAGATTTGTCATATGTAGTATTTCTTCCTCTCTCTGATAACACAAGGGCCTTGGATATTCACAGTTTTGCCACTCTAGGTTGACTTTTTCAGGCAGAGAGAGACACAGAGATTGACAGAGACAAAGAGAGGGGTAGAGAGTCTAAGGTAATCAACCTGCTTCTGTGTGTAGGACGTTAGGTTCCCTACCAGGTGAGCAATCTCACTGAGTTCATAAAAAATATTTCATAGAATAAAAAAATATACCTACCTTCCCAAGCCAGGTGACGGTGCTTGAGAATTATTGTAAGAATTCTGTGAAGAAAAATAAAATGCATTTAGGAAAAGACAAAACCCCAAATCAATGCTACTTACTAGATACTAAACATATTCAAAAGCATTGGACCTGAATCAATCTTAAGAAGCTTTATAGATTAAAAAACCCATATTTTGTGTGGGCATGTGCGCACACAAACACTTAAGTGTGTAAAAGAATTATTTACCTGAGAACTGGGGGTGTTCAAGAAGACTTAGAGGAAGAGAGAAAAATGAGCTACACTGAGGTGGCTATGGAGGAGGGGAGGAAGCATAGAGAGGTGAGTCCTGCAAAGTAGAAAGGCTGCAGAAAAGCAGATGCCTGTGAGCCATGGAGTTTTTCTGGAGCAAAGGTTTTGACAAGGAACAACAGAGGAGCCTTGGTGGACTTATGGTCAGCATAAGAAGTTTGTACTTGACCCTGCAGGCAATAATAAATCACTAAAGAACTCCAAGTTATAAAGAGAGCAGGATTTAAGGAAGATTTATGTGATACTGTAAAAAAAAATTATAGTAGGTAGAGGACATAGCATAATGACTATGCAAAAAAGACTTTGATGTCTGAGGTTCTAAAGTCCCAGGTTCAATCTCTCATAATACTATAAGCCAGAGCGGTGCACTGCTCTAGTAAAAAAGAAAACAACAACAACAACAACAAAAATACACACCCCAAAACATAGGAAGACATTTTAGGAAACTAAGAAAGTCTAAAGAATGATGACAAACGACCATCTTGAAATAACATGTTAGGTTCCATGATAGAAAAGACTCCATCTACTTAAATATCACCAAGAGCTAATTACTTAAGTAGCTACATAAGTCACAGTCACACACAAGTGCATGTAAAAACTTTCCAGAAAATCTCAAACATAATTTGAAACTTCCCAAATAGTAGTACCTCCCCCTCTATGGCAGGGAAACCATGAAGGTACTTCTAGGATGGGAATAAAAGACTATGAACTTTGTCTCCTCCTGTCTTGATCACTTACCTTTAGATGCTCTGTGAGTGTCTTTGAGTACTTCAGAGCATTTTCCTTCTTCAGTTTGAACAGCCTCAGATATAGCAAAGACTGGCATCGCAGGCTAGCCAATGGAAAAAGGAAGCTTATTTATCAGAAAAGCAGGTTCTGGCTATACCTGCACAGACAGCCTTGGCATTATGTAAGAGTACAAGTGGTTTATGTGAGCAGATCATGGCATAAGGTCAACAATGCTAGCCCTTAGTCAAAACTAAAAGACTTTTTTTAAAATAAACTTTTTTTCATTATCTTTATTTATGGATAGAAACAGCCAGAAATCGAGAAGGAACAGGGAGAGAGAGAAGGAGAGAGACAGAGAGACACCTGCAGACCTGTGTCACCACTCGTGAAGCTTTCCCCCTGCAGGTGGGGGGGACCAGGGGCTTGAACCTGGGTCCTTGCACACTGTAACGTGTATTCAACCAGGCGCGCCACCACCTGGCCCCAAGACTTTTTGTTTTTTTAATGGTGCATACTCCCAAAAGGGAAGGATTATGGGAGTAGTCTTATTTGCTAACATTCAAAGATCAAAATCTAAAATATTATTTTAATACATGTATTAAAAAACTGCTCAGAAGCAGAATATGTACATTAAATTATAATTATCTTAAAAGATAGGGAACTTAATTATAAATATTACATCTCTGGGTGGGGGAAGAGAGCATAATGGTTATACAAAAAGACGAAAAGTTTGAGGCTCCAAAGTTCCAGGTTCAATCCCCAGCACCACCATATGCCAGAGCTGAGGAGTGCACTGGGGAATAATAATAATAAAAATAAATATTACAGCTCTGATGAACAATATACTAGGCTTTCTAACATGGTTCAGAAAGACCCTACTTCATAATGATCAATTACCTTTGTAATCATTTAAACCCCTCAATGACTGTCGTCTAGCTAATAAAAAAGGAAAATTCCCATCACCCAGACCTGTACATGTTCACATTATACTTAAATTTTTTCCCAAAAAAACTGTGTGGTAATTTGATTACTTTCTTTTTACATTAGTCTATAAAGTCTGTGGCAAAAAGAACCATGTTAACTTTCTGTTTGTGCTGTCAAGGTTTTCACTAAGGCTCTGTGCCTGCTTGATACCACTATTCCCAGAAGATTCTCCCCTCAAGCCTCCCCACCTCAACCCTGTCACCACCTCTCCATATAGGGTGAGAGACAGAGAGGGAAGGGGGTGTGTGTGTGTGAAAAAAAGAGACATTATAGCACCACTCTACAGCTCAGGAAGCTCCCACTGTGCAGGTGCTCCCATGTGGCGGCCAAGGTCTCTGCCAGGGTCCTTTCACACTGTGAAGTATGTATTGTGTAGTGTGAACTTGTTCCTAGTCCCCAGGACCATGTCAGTTGTATCTATAACTTCATTTCTAATTGTTAAATACAATGACAAGTTAAGTATCTATAACAAATGAAAAGATAATACCTCCCAAAGACCAAACATAAAAATCCTTTTTTTCTTCTGAGCAAGCCAAAGGTTTGTTATCTAAGGAAGGTATACATGTGCACATACACATAGACCCATACACACATATATGGGGTGAGGGGAGAAAATGGGAAAAGAAATGTCTAGGAAAGCAAATGCTTGACAATGGAAGGTTCTAACAACAGTCCTACTCTACCAAAGTTTTTGTCAAGAAGAGTAATGGGTCAGAGACTGACAACTACTAAAATATCTCAATAGGGATTAAGCTTTTGTTATGTTTCCCTTGGGGCTTTACTGCTCTGGGATGGCTTTTTCAGATAGAAAGAGACAGAGACAGAGGAAGAGAAGGAAAACACCACCATAACAAAGCTTCCCCCAGCCCAGTGTGTGAGAGCTGGGATTGAACCTGGGTGACACTCATGGCAAAGCAGGAGCCCTTTCAGGTGATTTACCTTGCTGGCTAGGAATCAAGTTACTATTTACTTTACCCATTACAGACTTATGATTGAGTAATGAAAGGCTTATTTAAAGTTACTGTCAGGTCAACATAAACAGGACAATTTATAATGGAACTGCCTGAAATGTAGCAGAGGCTGGCACAAACACTTACCAAAGTACTGTAAGTCTTTTATCTGCAGGTGTAGCATCAGGTGCCAAGTAATTCTTTAGCTTCATAGTGTACCTGTGAATTGAAATAACATGATAAAACATATAATGCTCAAATGATATAATGATATAATGTATATGCACATATTACATCTCGGTCTTATGACCTTAATCCTTAAAACATTAAAATCAAAGTGAAACAAAGGCAAAAATACCTACTGAATATAGTTCTGAGGGCAATAAAAGATTAAGCGCATTTTGCCTTTACTCTATATGCATTAACAAGTGATGGTGGTTCCAACAGGTTATTACCTGTTATATAGCCAGGCTTTGTAGCAGGCTCTATAATCTAGATTTGTGAACCATCTACATAATGATGAAATTGGCTAGCAACACATTTCTCAGATTGCAAACCTGTTTTCAAGCAACACATGACTGCAATCAAATTAGACCTTTTCTAGATGAGCCAAATAATACTGCCAATGGTATGGCAAGTTTTCCCACTTACTTGATGAGATCTGCCGTCTCTGAATACATAAGGAATGGGGATTTGGATTCCTGAGCATTTTTCTCTAATGCATTCCCACATTCAATGAAGGATACCACAGCATCAAGATAGTATACAGCTTTCTCAAACCTATCAGACTGAAGAAGAGTAAAGTGATGGGAAATGCACTGATATACAGAAACAAACAACAAATGAAGATCTAAGCTAATTTGATCACATACATAAATATGAGAATATTTACATACCAGTGCATCTGCATTGTGCTTTAGCTTTTTCGCTTCTTGTAAATAATGGTCTGCTGAATAATTTCTGCAATGTAAATTTTATTGTAAATAATACTTGCATACTTACATTTTCATAATAATTGATCATTTAGTCTTTGTGCCCCATAGCTTTCATGTGCTCAACTAAAGAAAGTAAGTCATTACTAAACATTCATTTCAGGCTAAGAGCATGTTACTTACTACTAAAGACTACCTTAACCCTAATTGTCTAAAAGATTTAGAGTATATAATATGAGAGTCAAAGGACTATTCTTTGATCAAAATGGAGAAGACAAGTATCAAAGCTCTCTTTATTTAGGAAAACTCCTGTTTTAAAGAGTGGCAACGGGTAAGGTTCTACTGGAAGATACATCACTTAAACTCCCAGGAGTCATTATGTTACTTAAAGAAGCAATACTGGAACTAGTGGGTAAAAGCAGAATATTCTGTAGAACATGAATTCTTCTAGCTACTGAAATTAAAATCAGTTTCTTATAAGTTGATTTGAACTTATTTTTCTCTTTTAACATTTAAAAATACTTATTTTGTTTACTACATAAGAGATTTTCTTTTTTTTTTATTTCTTTACTGGGGGATTAATGGTTTACAGTTGGCAGTAAAGCACAATAGTCTGTACATGCATAATATTTCTCAGTTTTCCACATGACAATTCAGCCCCCACTAGGTCCTCCTCTGCCATCATGTTACAGGACCTGAACCCTCGCCCCCAACCCACCCCAGTCTTTTACTTTGGTGCAATACACCACATAAGAGATTTTCATATGAGACAGAGAGACAAGCCAGAACATCACTTTAATACAAGAGGTGTCAGGGACTAAATTGGGAACCTCAGGTGTGCAAGGCTGGTGCTCTACCAGCGACTAAACAATTTCTTTTTCATTCTTTTTTTTTTTTTTAACATTTATTTATTTTTTAATGAGAGAGAGAAAAAGATACACAGAGAAAGACCAAAGCACTGCTCAGCCCTGGATGATGGTGCTGCTGGGGGTTGAATCTGCTACCTTCAGTGCCTCAGGTATGAAAGCTTTTTGCATAACCATTATTAGCTGTCTCCCCAGCCTTCAACATTTCTTAAATACATTACAATTCTTTTAAATTTCTCTCACCTGTCATCGAAGGAGAGCTTTGTTCTTCGAGGTTTAGAAGCTTCAGGAGTTGGTGTAGATGAAGGACAGTTAGAAGAACTACTTGAAGTCTTTTCCTGACAATAAATAAATGTAACTATGTTGAAAACTGGGATTATAATGAAAACAAAGATTTCATTAAGTATCTCTCGAACCAATAGCAGGAAGAACATAACATCCTATTGCCTTGAGTAATCATTTCCGTGTATAAAATATCTTTGAGGGAGTCGGGCGGTAGCACAGTTAAATGCAGGTAAGGATCCCAGTTCGAGCCCCCGGCTCCCCACCTGCAGGGGAATTATTTCACAGGCAGTGAAGCAGGTCTGCAGGTGTCTGTCTTTCTCTCCTCCTCTCTGTCTTCCCCTCCTCGCTCCACTTCTCTCTGTCCTATCCAACAACAATGACATGAATAACAACAACAACATAACTACAATAAAAAAAACAAGGGCAACAAAAGGGAATAAATAAATATTTAAAAAAATATTTTGGGGAGTTGGGTGGTAGCACAGCAGGTTCAGCACATGTGGCACAAAACACAAGGACTGGAGTAAGGATCCAGGTTCAAGCCCCGGCTCCTCACTTGCAGGGGAGTCGCTTCACAAGCAGTGAAGCAGGTCTGCAGGTGTCTATCTTTCTCTCCCCCTCTCTGCCTTCCATTCCTCTCTCCGTTTCTCTCTGTCCTATCAAACAATAATGACATCAGTAATAACTACAACAATAAAACAACAAGGGCAAAAAAAGGGAATAAATATCAAAAAATTTAAAAAAGATTAAAAATATATATTTTTTTGAATTTTAGAATGCAAACTTTTTCTCTTATTTTTACTTTTTTTTTTGGTGGAATCAGGGTACATGATTTCACCACTCTCAGCCTACTTTTTTAAGAGATATATATGCAGAAGTATGGTCAGACAGACACACCACAGTACTGAAGCTTACTCCACTGACATAGAAACTCCCATGTGGTGTCAACACTTGAACCTGGTCACCTGTATGGCAATGAGAGCATTTACAGATGAACTCTCTCTCTGGACTCAAGAGTATACACTTTGTTTTTACAGAATGGGTCCAGTCTATATAACCAAAATTATTCATTCTAAAATTAAAGGCATTTCCAGGTTCTGGCCTGGCACTTGTTAAAACATAGTAAAGTAGAAAAGATACAAATATAATAACAGATTGGTGGTAATTTTTGGAGCAATATTTACTGGTTAATTAAAATAGAAGTAACAATATGGAACACTTTTTTTTTTTTTTGCCCTTGTTATTGTCATTGTTGGCATTGATGATGCTGTTGTTGGATAGGACAGAGAGAAATCAAGAGAGGAAGGGAAAAATAGAGGGTGAGAGAAAGACAGACACCTGCAGACCTGCTTCACCACTTGTGAAATGAACCCCCTGCAGGTGGAGAGCCCGGGGCTCAAACTGGGATCCTTCAACCTGTCCTTGCGTTTTGCACCATGTGCGCTTAACCTGCTGTGCTACCGTACCGCCTGACCCTCAATATGGAACATTTCTATATGTGTAGTACTTATCACACAGTAAATTAAGAACATAGTACAGCCATTCATCCTTCAAAAACCTTAAGAAATATGCACTACTGTTAGAATAGAAAACAGTCTAAAGGTGGTTGAGTAACTTGCTTAAATCTAAGCATCTTTTAAGTAACATTCCTGGAACCTGAGTTTGAAATCCACATCTGTGAGATTTCAAAAGCCTATTCATTTTCTTAAGCTTTATTCTGTGTCTTACCAATAAAGTTCTTTATGTAAGGGCTACATAACCCTGCCTGTCTTCCCAACTGCTTGCTTCCTCATCTAGTCGAATGAATATACTTTAAAATGAAAAAGAAAATCACAAATGAGTATAATAAAACCCAACAGTATATAATTTTACTACTTATGTTTAAAATATGTTTTAAAAGAACCATATAATGTTGTTATTATTGTTGTAATAAGAGCTTTTCAGTTCTAATGATTATGACTTACTTCAAATAATGAAAATAAAAGTCTTGGAATCTAAGAAACTATAAAACTCTTTATGTGGGGCCAGGTGGTGGCACACCTGGTTGAGTGCATGTGTTACAAAGTGCGCAAGGGCCCAGGTTCAAGCAACCAGTCTCCACCTGCAGGAGGAAAGCTTCACAAGTGGTGAAGCAGGGCTACAGGTGTCTCTCTGTCTTTGTCTCTATATCTCCTCTTTCCTCTCAAATTCTGGCTGTCTCTATCCAATAAATAAATAAAGATAATAAAAAATTAAAGAAAACTATGTCAGTGTTTATTATTATCTTCTTGAATACTACACTGCAATGTAGTATTAGCACTATAGTTTTGTTTTATATGGCTTGACAGATTTATAAGTGTTTAAATTTAGATTTAATAAAGGAAAGCTAATGTTTCTAAAAAAATGTTCCCAGATATTTCAACATACTTATATGCTATTAAAAATGTTATGTTGCAGCCAGGGAAGTGGCACAGTGTAATAAAGTGTTGGATTCTCAAGTGTGAGGTCCCGAGTTTTGATTCCCAGCATCTCATGTGCCAGAGTGATGTTCTAGTTTTCCCCTCCTCCTCCCCCTCCTTTCTCCTCCTCTCATTAGTAAATATTTCCTTTATGTATATTGGTTTATCTTTGTAAATGACCTTATAGGCATATTTTTATGTGGTATTAGTGAATGAACTCAGGGCTTTACATGTACAAGTTATCACTGAACCACCCCCATTTTATTTTTTATTCAATATTCTTAGGAAAAGAGAGTGAATGAGGAACAAAGAGAGGAGAGGAACACAAAGAGACAACCAAAGCACTGTTCCACCATTCCTAGCATTCTCTCTCTTTTTTTTTATCTTTAGTTATTTATTGGATAGAGACAGCCAGAAATCTAGAGGGAAGGGAAAGGGAGAAAGGGAGACAGAGAAACTTATAGCACTGCTTCACCACTCACAAAGTATTCCCCTTGTAGGTGGGGAGCAGGGGGACCTGAACCTGGGCTCTTGTGCACTATAATGTATGGTACGCTACCAGCCAGTCCCCATCCATATCATTCTCTTGGTAGTGTCCATGGTACTCATATCAAGGATTGAAACTAGGATCTCACATAAGACATGCTCTTTAGCTGCTAGGCCATCTCCTGGGCCCGTATCTTTTGGAACTCAGTTATATATTTTCCTTCAATAATTCCATATATAATAGCCTAAATTGGAAAATGGCAAAACCAGTACAGCATTATTGACTGTTGAGTGCAGTGAGATCTTGTAATCAAAGTAGTCAGGAAGTAGTCTGTATTTTATCAGTAACTTGAGTACCAAATGAGTACCTATAACTAAGCAAATATTTCCTGACTGTCTAGGAGATACTATTAGGTAAAACACCAAATAGACACAAATTTCTGCTTTTAAGAAGTTGACAAACCAATAAGGAAGAGATAATGACTTTCACTTATGAAACAACAGAAGCCAAACAAACAGTGGAGCTCACTTAATGAGAGCATTAAAAAAACATCAGATGAAGTTTCAGAAATAAGCACAGATGTCATAAATTCTATGGTTAATGAATGGGAAAATGAAGAACCAGTTAATAGGTAGATGACAAGTGGGACTGTGAAGGAGTCCAACTGGACAGTCAGATTCTAAAGTTATTTTTAATTAAAACTCTCTTAACTACTACAGAAGGGTATCCAGCTGGAGAAAATGCTTTTTTTTTTGGTATATATCAATTTCAAGAGATTTCACAATTAAAATGATCTCAACTTAAAATACTTAATTATAACATATAACAAGTATAACTAATTGCATTTAACAGCCTAATTTTCTAACTCTGAAATCACAAATAATAGTCCAGTGAATTATAGTCCTAAATATGTAGTTAGTTTCTAAATTTTTTCAAGGAGTTTGTTCCAGATTAGAGCAATTGAGAAAGCTATATAAAGGGGCAAGGTGGTGGCGCACCTGGTTGAGTGCCTATGTTACAATGCTTAAGGACCTAGGTTCAAGCCCCCGGCCCCACCTCAGGGGGAGAGCTACACAAGTGAAGCAGGTATTCAGATGTCTCTCTATCTCTCTTCCTCTCCATCTCCTCCTTTCTCTCGATTTCTAACTACTTCTATCCAATAAATAAGAGAATAAAAAAATAAAAAGAGAAAGCTATATAAATAACCTGGTAAGCAAACTGAGGGTAGGAATCTATTAAATAGCCTCAAAAAGCTCTTCTGATCCAATTCCTCAAGTACAAGCATCAAGAATATTCCCCTAGATTATAAATATACTCTAGAAATAATTCAACTTCCAGCTCAGACAAAACATTTTTTTTTACTGAATCAAAACCAAATGTCATTTTATGTACTATAACTGGTTTATAAAATCTAATTCTGCAATATCCAAAGTCAATTTCAAACTATAGGCAAGAATCCAATTATAGCAACTGGAGTTATTTCAAATTAGAGTACAACCAACTTTTTTTTTTCTCCAATTACAGATTTCTATATTAGTCAATAAGCAAGTGGTCAGCTGGTTTACTAATTTTATAGTTTAAGATGACTACTTGTTTATTATCAAGATTATAGCATTTTGAAAATAAGAATGATAAGCCGAAATATGTAGTGAGATGTTTACAAACTTCTCAAAGTACAGTGTTATTTTAGGGAGGTCACATGGTGATTAGACTGATTTTTCAAAAGGCTCAAATCCCCTCATACCTTACCTTGACCTCCTTAGAGCTACTGGAAGTCTTCCCTTCAGTTTTCTTCTGCTTTGATGTAGAGGAACTGCTTTTGCTGCTGTTACTATTCTCCTTGTTGTTGTTATTACTTGACTTTAAGGAAGACGACTGACTAATAGTCCTCTTCCGAGAGCCATGCTCTGTTTTTGAATCTTTTGAAGGAACAGGCCCAGCAGGAGAAGGCAACAAATCCTTTTCTTTTGCAGCACTTTGCTTAGATGACCTGCCAAACCAAACAAACACCCCTCATTTCTCTACACAATCATATAGGGGTGATGGATTTTTTTCCTTTCTCTTTGTCTACTTTCACAGAAAAAGTTTTTTCTCAATCTGATTAGTAAACATATGCTTTCTACAAAACAAAATTGTAAGTTTCATGAGCTGAGCTATTGTCTGGAAAACCTTATGACTGTACTTCTAGCACGTTCTAAACCCTGGCCTGCCACACAAGGACTATCAATATTGATTGAATAAATGAAGAAATAGACAAATAGTGAATAAAGGCGTTAATGCTAGTAAGTTAGTAATTAGTCTCTGCCATTTATCCAGATAAGCTTGTCATTTACCCAGAAAGTAAATCTTTAATTCTTTTCCTCTAGATTCTCTTTTCTAGAAAAGAGAAAATGTACTCGAATTCTAAATGCTTTCCATCCCTACTAGATAAAAGGAATAGCTTTCAGTATTTGACATACGTATATGTATGTTTGTGTGTGTGTTTGTGTATATATATATATACATATATATATATATATATTTTTTTTTTTTTGCCTCTAGAGTTATCGCTGGGGCTCGGTGCCAGCACTATGAATCCACTGGTCCTGAAGGTTAATTTTTCCCATTTTGTTGCCCTTGTTGATATGTTTGTATATTAATTACAACTCTCCCTTCCTCTCCCTCTCTCCTTCCCTCCCTCCCTCTCTCCCCCTTCTCTCTTATTACCACCAGGGTATCACTGGAGCTTGGTACCCACTAATCCACCACTACCAATGGCCAATTTTCCTTTTCCCCTCCCTCCCTCCCTCCCTCCCTCCCTCCCTCCCTCCCTCCCTCCCTCCCTTCCTTCTTCTCTTTCTCTTCTCTTTATTTGTAGGATATAAAGAATTTGAGAGTGGAGGGGGAGATAGAGATACCTGCAGAACTGCTTCATTACTGACGAAGCCTTCCCCTTGCAGGTAGGGAGTATGGCACTCGAACCAAGATCCCCAAACATGGTTATGTGTACATTTAACCACATGCACCTCTCCCCCTGACCCTCCCCCTTTTTATAAATGAAGAAGAGACTTTGTTTACTTATTTATTCCCTTTTGTTACCCTTGTTGTTTTATTGTTGTCAGCGTTGTTGGATAGGACAGAGAGAAATGGAGAGAGGAGGGGAAGACAGAGAGGGGGAGAGAAAGAGAGACACCTGCAGACCTGCTTCACTGCTTATGAAGCAACTCCCCTGCAAGTGGGGAGTTGGGGGCTTGAACAGGGATTCTTACTCCAGTCCTTGCACTTTGCATCATGTGCGTTTAACCTGCTGCGCTACCACCCGACTCACAACACCCCCCCCTTTAAACCAAAGTACTGCTCAGCTCTGGCTTTTGGTGGGGATGCTGGGAATTGACCCTGTGACCTCTGGGGCCTCAGGCATGAAAGTCTATTCACATAATCAGCATACTCTCTCAGCCCATTAACTATGGCTTTCTATGTGCACTGGGTATTCTCATGGCCAACAGTAAATGATATACATATATCACCACCACATATACAACATGCTGGGGGACATACTCTCTGCTGCTGGATGTCTTATGGCCTGCTGAATTCTTCTCCTCTGTTTTGGGTTTCTTGCTTTCACTGGCTCGGTTATCATCTTCATTCTAGATGAAAAACAGAAAACAGCAAGACCAGGTTTGAGTTTTTATTCCTCTAACTTCAGTTCCCAGCACTAGTCACCCCCAAAGAGCTTCCTGGGATAAATTTCAGAAAGAAGAAAAACAATGTCCAAAAGTTTTAAGGTTGGGAGAAATTCTCTTAGATACAGAGCTCAACCGTTGAAACACATTTCCTAGCCTCTTTTTTTTTAACATTTCTTTTTATATATATATTTATTTTCCCTTTTGTTGCCCTTATTGTTTTATTGTTGTAGTTATTACTGTTGTTCTTGATGTCATCGTTGTTGGGTAAGACAGAGAGAAATGGAGAGAGGAGGGGAAGACAGAGGGGGGAGAGAAAGACAGACACCTGCAGACCTGTTTCACTGCCTATGAAGCGACTCCCCTGCAGGTGGGGAGCCGGGGGCTTGAACCATGATCCTTACTCCTGTCCTTGCGCTTTGCGCCATGTGCGCTTAACCCCCTGCACCACTGCCTGACTCCCTTCCTAGCCTCTTTGGTGGCACCTTTTTAGTTTAATATTTTGAGGGTAAGGATGGGAAATATTCATGAAGCTACAACTAAAATAACTGCCATAATATATACTTTTAGAAACATTTATTATTGGATAGAAACAGAGAAAAATTCAGAAGACGGGGAGACAGAGAAGGAAAGAGACAGAGAAACCTGCAGCCCTGCTTCACCACTCTTGAAGCTTTCCCCCTGCAGGTGGGGACCATATTATACACTCTTTAAAGGTATACAACTCAATGTCCGTTAGTATATTAAAAGTTATAGCACCATCACCACACTCAATTTTAGAATAGTTTCATCATCCTCCAAGGATACCCTGTATACATAAGCAATAATCATTGACCAATCCATTCACCCCCAGACCCTGGTAATGTTATGTTAAATCTTTAGGGATTTGTTATTCTAGGTGTTTTATGTAATAGAATCATAAAATATGTATGGCCTTTATGTCTGACCCCCTTCACCTAGCATTACTGTTTTAAAATTTTATTTATTTTGGATAGAGACAGAGAGAAACTGAGAGGGAAGGGGCAGACAGAGAGGGAAAGAGACAGAGAGATACCTGTAGTCCTGTTTCATTGCTTGCGAAATTTCACCCCTGCAGGAGGTGGGGGCTGGGGGCTCAAACCCAGGTCCTTGTGCATGGTAATATATGCATTTAACCATGTGTGCCACTGGCTGGGCCCTAGAATAACTTTTTTTTTTTTTTAATGTTTCCTTTTTTTTTTTTAATTCCCTTTTGTTGCCCTTGTTGTTTTTTTTATTGTTGTAGTTATTATTGTTGTTGTCGTTGTTGGATAGGACAGAGAGAAATGGAAAGAGGAGGGGAAGACTGAGAGGAGGAGACCTGCTTCACCGCCTGTGAAGCGACTCCCCTGCAGGTGGGGAGCCGGGGTTTGAACCGGGATCCTTAATGCCAGTCCTTGTGCTTTGCACCACCTGCGCTTAACCCGCTGTGCTACAGCCCAACTCCCCCTAGAATAACTTTTAAGGTATATTCATGTTATAGCAAATTAGTATTTCATTTATTTCCCTCCCTTAAATCAAGAGAACTGCTCAGCTGTGGTTCATGGGGGTGAAAGGGACTGAACCTTGGACTTTGCAGTCTCCAGGCAGGAGAGTCTCTACATAACCATTACACTATCTCCCAGACCTTCAGCACTTTGTTCATGACCAGATATATTCCATTAGAGAGATACAGCACATCTTGTTTTTCTATTCATCAATTTAGAGCTATTTGGGATCACTTTTACTGTTTGAGTAATTAATATATAATAATAATAATAATAATGCTATGAATATTCTAGTATAAGTTTTTTTATTATTAGTGATTTACAAAATTACAAAATAATAGGGATACAATTCCACACTGTTCCTACCACCAAAATCCCCATTCCCTCTTTTGGAAACTGTAGTGGTCTCCCAAGGTCACAGATATGGGGTAACTATTATTTCTATAACTGTCTTTTTAAAAATAAATAATCTTTTTATTTTAAAATTTTTACTTATTTATTATTGGATAGAGACAGAAACTGAGAGGGAAGGGGTAAGATAGAGAGGGAGAGAAGCAGCCCTGCTTCAGCACTCATGAAGCTTTCTCCTTGTAGGTGGGGACCAGGGGCTTGAACTTGGGTCCATGACCACTGACTGCAGTGTGTGTGCTTAGCCAGGTGCACCACCACCCGGGCCCTACTATCTGTCTATCTATACATATTTTTGCCCATTTTTGCTATGGTCCTGCATTCTCTTTCTTTTTAAGTTACCTCTCCACCTATTACTACTTTAGAATGTCTTTCCTTTTTATCTCTTCTCTCACTGGGTCCTGATGGAATTGGGTTTCAGAGCCCTCTAGTCATCTTACCTTAATGCTTCTCCCCTTCTAGGAGTATGGGTCAAGTGTAAGTTTTTGTGTGACATATATTTCCATTTTTCTTGGGTATACAGACCTGATGGATTATGGGTTAAACTGCCTTGTAAGTTTCCTTTACTGGGACTTCATGCATGCATGACTTCAGCACTCCTGATGGACTATTTTTTTCCTTTGTTTGTTCTCAGATGATGTGTATAAGACAGGGACAGAGTGACAGAGAAGAGAGAAACTGCTCCTGAAAATCGGTCCATGTACAGTGCTACAATGTGATGGCTGGGGACTCAAACCAAGGTCCTCATACATGGTAGTAGAAACTCTACTGGATAGCTGGGGCCCTAATTGGGGAACCCTGAGATTCCCAAACAGATCTGATGGGCCTAGAACTCGAATAAATCCCTCTCTCCATTGTTAACCGGTCATTTCTATCAGGAACAACAAAACAGACCCCTTTGTGGGCCCCCAAAGGATCTTGCTCTCAACTTGGATCAACAATGGTAGAGAATGTTCCATCCTCCAAAGGGAGGATGGACAATATACTCTACGCTACACCTGAGGAAGATGGGTCAATACTGAGGCAGCAGGGAGTGTTCCTACTCATGACCACAGAATGTGAGCTCATATCTACAGGGATGCAGAGGTCACACAGGCTTCTAAGCTAATTATGGGCCCCAGATGACATCAAATCAATGGGGTTTACAGTCAACAATATTTATACACCTTTCCCATATTTGGGAGCTACTCTCTTCCCTGATCCAGCTTTCTGGTCCTTTTCCCAGCCATGACATCATCTCCCCAGACAATAATTAGGATCTATCTGCATATCAGATTTCAGGTTCAGGCAAAAAAAAAGAAAAGAAAAAAAAAAAACTAGTATAGCCACAGGCCCTTTAAAATATAACTAAAATATGCCTACTGGCTATCTACAAAATGGTGGACCCCTCCAACACTTCATCTGCACTATTCCAGCCTTTAGGTCCATGACTGTTCAACAATTTGTTTGGCTTTGTATGTTAACTCTTCTCAGCCACCAGGTTTCAGATGTTAGCAGGATGCGACCAGACTTCTCTGGACAGAAAACCCCACCAATGTGCCTTGGAGCTCCACTTCCCCAGAGCCCTTCCCCAATAAAGAGAAAGACAGGCTGGGAGTATGGATCGACCTGTCAATGCCCAGGTTCAGTGGGGAAGCTATTACAGAAGCCAGACGTTGAACCTTCTGCAACCCACAATGGCCTTGGGTCCATACTCCCAGAGGGTTAAAGAATACGAAAGCTATGAGGAGAGGGGAGGGGATACGAAGGTCTGGTGGTGGGAATTGTGCGAACTTGTACCCCTCTTTTCCTATGGTTTTGTCAATGTTTCCTTTTTATAAATAAAAAATTAATAAGAAAAGAAACTCTACTGAATGAGTCATCTCCTGACCCTTGTGTTTATTATTTATTTATTTATTATTTTGTTTTATTTCTTACCAGGGCACCACTCATCTCTAGCTTTTAGTGGTACTGGGGATTGAATCTAAAATCTCAGAGCTAAATGTCTTTAACTTTTTTTTTTTACCAGCTCAGGCTTATGGTGGTGTGGGGGATTGAACCTGGGGCTTTGGAGTCTCAGGCATGAGAATCTTTTTGAATAACCATTATGCTATTTACTACCTGTCCTTAACTTTTTAAAGAACTGACAAGCTGTGTTTCAAGTGGTAATATTTTACATTTCTACCAGTACTATATTAAAATTTCTCTACCAAAAAAAAAAACACTTTAAAATATTTCTCTACATACAAACCAACATTGTTATGTCTGTTTTTTAATTTATTTATTTTTTAAAATATTTTATTTATTTACTAATGAGAAAGATAGGAGAGGGAGAGAGAGAGACAGAGAAAGAACCAGATATCACTCTGGTACATGTGCTGACGGGAACTGAACTCAGGACCTCATGCTTGAGAGTTCAGTGCTTTACCAACTGCACCATCATCTGGACCACTTAATTTATTTATTTACTATAGTCAAGTATAATGATTTTTGGAACATCTTTGTTTAAAATTTTATTTATTTATTTATTTATTTATTTATTTATTTATTTATATACTTAATAAGACAGACATTGAATAATACTCCAGCATGAGGTGCTAGACCTCAAACTAGGGGCAATGGATGCACTCAACCTACTAAGTCCTCCTGTTACTGAGATTTTGCTGAAATAAAAGCTACTCATACCTCATCTATATGTTTGTAGGTAAATCTATGTTTTTACATTTCCTGTCCTTATCAGAGCAGAAGTTACAAAGAAACAAACAAAAACATCAACTTCCCAAAGAAATGACAAGATATATGAACAAATGAGAAAAAGGAAACTACATTCTTCATGACCCTTGGCTGGGTCTCCTCTCAGTAGCACTCATTTTCAGAAGTTACTCCAATAGTTAATTCTACCAAATTCAAAAATTCTTGTTTCCTGACTTATATGTATATTTTTAATTTTTAAAAATATATATTCATTTATTTATTTTCCCTTTAGTTGCCTTTGTTGTTTTATTGTTGTAATTGTTATTGTTGTTCTTACTGATGTCATTGTTGTTGGATAGGACAGAGAGAAATGGAGAGAGCAGGGGAAGACAAAGGGGGGAGAGAAAGACACCTGCAGACCTGCTTCATTGCCTGTGAAGCGACCCCCACCCCTGCAGGTAGGGAACTGGGGACTCGAACTGGGATCCTTATACCGGACCTTGTGCTCTGCACCACATGCACTTAACCGGCTGCGCTACTGCCCAACTCCTGACTTATATTTTTTTAAAGGTAAAGAATGAAAGAGACCACAGCACTGAAGCTTCCTTCAATGCAGTGGGACCTGGGCACACATATGGCAACTATCAAACTGAGCTGTTTCCCTGGCCCTACTTTCTATATAATATTTTAAATGCTTGGTTGGGGGGGGATCTTATAAGGAAGAACATAGAATCAATTTTTTTTTTTGCATAAAAAGATTTTTTTCAGGAAATTGAATTTGTACTTCATTTCTTTTTATGGCTGAATATAGGTATGTTCCCTATTACTGAGTTATATCCCCAGACCAAAAAGATATATTTTTTTTACTTATAAGAACCGCCTTCTTTCTCTAAAGAGCAGAATCTATCACATACAAGCTCTTACTTCCTATGATTCTATTATGAGTTGAATCTATGACCAAGTCTATCAATGTGAGACTGAGTCTTAGGGACCAGCAGCTTCAAATGACTTGTTAGTCACATAAAGTGTCCTTACATTAGTTTCCAATAATGGAAACTTATTAACACTAAAAATAGGTTTTAGTTTTTTAGAATTCAAGTTTTTTTTAAATGTCATTTTTTTAGTTTATTTTTTAATTTTTTTATTGTTGTAGTTGTTATTACTGATGTCATTGTTGTTGGATAGGACAGAGAGAAATGGAGAGAGGAGGGGAAGACAGAGAGGGGGAGAGAAAGACACCTGCAGACCTGCTTCACCACTTGTGAAGCGACTCTCCTGCAATTGGGGAGCCGGGGGCTCAAACCAGGATCTTTATGCCAGTCCTTGTGCTTTGTGCCACGTGTGCCTAACGCACTGCACTACCGCCCGATTCCCTAAAATGTCAAAATTTTTTAAAGAATTTATTTATTTATTCATGGGAAAGATAGGAGGAGAGAAAGAACCAGATATCACTCTGGAACATGTGCTACTGAGGATCGAACTCAGGACCTCATGGTTGAGAATCCAGTGCTTTATCTATCCATTGCGCCACCTCCCAGACCACTAAAATATCAACTTTTAAAGATACAATAACTTAAGTGTCATTTTAATATGTACATCATTAATATATCATTTTTACATAGTACCATGACTTTAAGAGAGAAGAACCCTTTGGATCACTTCAATTATTATTATCATTATTATTTATTTATTTTGTCAGACCATTGTTCAGCTCTGGCTTAAGATATGGATGCCTGAACCTAGGGCTTCAGTGTGTCAGGCAAGAAATCATTATGCTCTCTACCCCCACCCCTATCTGACCACTTGTCAAAGGGCATTTAGATTGTTTCCATACTTAAGACTACTGTAAGCAGTGCAGCTGTGAATACTGGGGTACATATATCCTCTCAAATCATTGTTGCCATGTCCATGTCCACTGGATATATGCCTAGTAGTGGTGGTAACACACATATATGGCATAAAGATGATTTAAGTAAATGAACAGGGAAAAAACCACAAATGATAACTAAACTGCCTCTTGAAATTTGTTAAAAATATGATGGTTACAGGATAGAGATGAGGCACAGAACTGTGGTAAAAGGTGTGTGACAATCAGGTGTGGGTGTGAATATTATTCCTCTAAAATGCTATTTTTTATTAGCATTCTTTTTTTTTTCTTAAGATGTTATTTATTTATTTATGAGAAAGATAGGAGGAAAAAGAACCATACATCACTCTGGCACATGTGCTGCTGGGAGTCGAACTCAGGACCTCATGCTTGAGAGTCCAAAGCTTTATCACTGTACAACCTCCCAGACCACACGCTAAAATAATATTTTATAAAATACTCTTAAACTAATGAAAAAAAATTTTTTTAAGAAAATGCTATACTCTTCTTTTTCTCCAGTTGGAGATGCTTTCCGTCCCCTTGCTTCCCTTTATTTTCTGTTCACCAGGGTTACTGCTGGAGCTCAATATCTGCACAATGGTTCCACCATTCCCTATGGTCATTTCCCCCCTTTATCTTTCTTTTCTGATACAGACAGAAGTAGGGAGGGAGGGTGGGAGCTGCATCATGCACCACCACTCATGAAGCTTCCCCTTGCACGTGGGACTACCGACTTGAACGTGGGTCATTGCACATGGTAACATTCGTGCTCTACCGGGTTACATTACTACCTGGCCCCATCTGAGAGTCTCAAGGTCAGCTAGGATTATAATAGTCTGGTTCTAAGACACCTGGTATCTGTTTATCTATTCAGACTGTATTTTATAAAATAATGTTTACATGCTTATCAAGGAAATTATAGTATTCTTCTATACAAATTATTAAATTTTACTCTCTACTAGAAATTCCTTACTACAGTTAAAAAGATGAAGCTTTTCTTCCCAATGTCTCCATCTACATATCCACACTATTCAGTTCTTCATTATGTCTATTATCCTCAAATTACACATTGCTGAAAGTTTTCACATTTTCTGGGTCCAAAAAACCTGATCTTAAATATATTACCAAGTTTTATCTCTAAATTCAAGTCATCTTTCAAATAGTTATGGGTAAGAAGTGGCTATGTACCAGCAGATGTGATTAATTTAGAACTTAGAGATAAGGGTATTCAAAAAGGGGAAAAGAGGACTGGCTCGATGGCTGGAGCACAGGACTAGTGTGTAGGGGCTCTAAGCTCCATTCCTGGCGGCATGGCATATGCTGGATTGTGCTTTGCCTTCCTCTTCTTCCCATGCCCCTCCCCACACTATGGAGGGGGGGAACTGCAGCATATACATACACAGTGAATTGGTGAGTGATATTCCCAAGGACATGTCAAAAGTGGTGAGATAATTATGTTTACCTGAAATTATAAGTTTAAAGTCTGAAGAGCAGGGGGCAGTGGGAGGTGGGGTACCCAGCTACATTTTGTATCACTATGTGCAAGGACTCAGGTTTGAGCTTCTACAGGTGAAGCTTCACAAAAGGTGAAGTATCGGAAGTCAGGCGGTAGCGCAGCGGGTTAAGCGCAGGTGGTGCAAAACGCAAGGACCAGCATAAGAATCCTGGTTCGAGCCCCTGGCTCCCCACCTGCAGGGGAGTCGCTTCACAGGCGGTGAAGCAGGTCTGTAGGTGTCTATCTTTCTCTCCCCCTCTGTCTTCCCCTCCTCTCTCCATTTCTCTCTGTCCTATCCAACGACGATGACATCAATAACGACAACAATAATGACTACAACCACAATAAAAACCAACAAGGGCAACAAAAGAAAAATAAATAAATATGAAAAAAAAACTTTAAAAAAAGGTGAAGTATGTATGCAGGTGATACTCTTTCTCCCTCTGTTCTCTTTCCCTATCAATTTCTCTCTTCTATCTAATGGCGAAGGGGAAGGGAGGGAAGGGAAGGGAAGTCAGGCTAGGCTGGCTGGGAGCTATGGATTTGTAGTACAGGCAATGAGTCCCAGTGATAACCTTAGTGGCAAAAAAAGAAGAAAAAGACATATTTTTTTGGCAGTAAGGACAGGGGTGTTCTAGTCTTTAAAGTGTAGTTGGTTCTTAATTATTTGAAGCAGAGTATATATGTTCTCTTTATAAAATTATTTTTATTTATTTTTAAATATTTATTCCCTTTTGTTGGCCTTTTTTAAAAAAAATATTTATTTATTCCCTTTTGTTGCCCTTGTTATAGTTATTATTGTTGTTATTGATGTCATTGTTGTTGGATAGGACAGAGAGAAATCGAGAGAGGAGGGGAAGACAGAGAGGGGAAAGAGAAATACAGACACCTGCAGACCTGCTTCACCGCCTGTGAAGTGACTCCCTGCAGGTGGGGGGCCGGGGGCTTGAACCAGGATCCTTACGCCTGTCCTTGCGCTTTGTACCACGTGCGCTTAACCTGCTGCGCTACCACTTGACTCCCTTGTTGCCCTTGTTTTATTGTTATTGTTGTTACTGATATCATCACTGTTGGATAGGACAGAGAGAAATGGAGAGAGGAGGGGAAGACAGAGAGGGGGAGAGAAAGATAGACACCTGCAGACCTGCTTCACCACTTGTGAAGCGACTCCCCTGCAGGTGGGGAGCTGGGGGCTCGAACTGGGATCCTTGCTCTGGTCCTCGTGCTTTGCACCACTGTCTCCCATAAAACTATTTTTAAAGAGAAAGGGTTTTTTGAAAATTTGAATTTTGAGGAAATACTGTTTTATAAGACTGTTACTCCTGTGACAACTAATAACATTTAGTATAGAAGAGTAGTCTCTGCATAACTCTCACCTCTATATTGGCCAGCACACTCTCTCAATGGAAGTGCTGGTTCACTTCTTATTTGACTAGAAACCATTCTGCTTTACAAACAGAGATAAGCAAAGGAATGCAAGACTGTTCTGCTGATAGTCTAGATTAGGCCCTGGGCATACCCCCCCATTATATCAATAGTTCAATTAATTGTTCTTTGGCTTACTGAGTGATTCACAGCATTTTAGATTCTACTGTTTTAAAAACAGAAAGGTTTTACAAACCTTATGTTTCCGCTTGCCTTTACTGAAAACTTTTTCTGAAGCTTGTTTCTGAGTCTCTCTGGTGTGCTTTTCTGGCACATTTTTCTTTTCCCCCTTGGGTGGCTCTGTTTCTTTGTAAGGCTTTCCTGGTATTCTAGTCAAGAGATTCAGGTCAATCTTCACAATAAGTGGATACCTGTCATCAGGCTCACTGAGGGGTGAAAGAAGTTCCTTCTCTTCCATAGGAGAGAACATTCGCTGCCGAAAAAAGCTATCTTCTTCCTCCACTGAGGAGGGTTTAACAGGAGTCCTGTTACTTTCAGGGTACTTAGGAGTTTGTGAAGAAGGAGGAAGGCTCTCGCTTTCATCAGAATCTGAGGATGAGGTATCTGTTTCTATGATTTCCCTTGATTTCTGGGAAGATTTACTCGTTGATTTGTATTTCTTTTTCTCTGCTGAAGGGCGTGGGGAAGATTTGGGCTCCTTTTTAATATTGGGTTTCCTTGAGCCTTTGGTAGCTGCTTTGTGTCTGCTGGAGGGCATGCTGGCAGCCATGTCTACAGGGGTTTCACTTTCTATCTTCAGGCCTCCCCGGGGCTCTTCAGTAGCTGCCTTGTCAGCCTTTTTGGGTTGTTTTTTGCCTACTGTTCTCCTCTGTGTTGTGCTGTCACTCTGTGCAGGAGACTTTTGCCTCCCACGTCCACTTTCTGATCCTTTTTGGACAGTTTTGGAGTCTCGTCCAGGAGTAGCAGAACTTGTTTCCTTAGTTCCACCTGTTTCAGTGTAGCTATTACCAGTGCCCTGTTCTCTGCCTTCCTTTTTATAACCTTGAGATGATGGGATATTACTGTCAACGGATGAAGCTGGTGATACTTTATGAGGGTTCACTTTATTCAACCAATTATCAAGTTGCCACTTATTTGTTGGTGGTGGTTCAGGCTGTAAAACAGAAATACATACACTGTTTTTCAATATTAAAGCTTTTATCTACCTTTACAATCTCAAGGGAAAGGGAAAAATAGAATACTTAATGCCACAAAGACATCAGCATTTCATAGTTCTGAATGAATTAAGGGAATGAATATGAATTACTGGTTCTAATCACTTGAATGAGAAAATAAGTTTAATGTTATATATGTGTTCCTGGGATGAATTTTACAAAAGTAAAATTAACAATAACAAAAAATTAATAATAACTGAGCAGTGTGGTGAATAAGAAGGGATTGAAAAAATAGCTGATATAGAGAGTACACTCCTTTGCCAGGTGTGCCACCCAGCTTCAAGCATGGCCCTCATCATACTGAAGGAAGCTTTGGTGCTACGTTTTTTTTCCCCCTTTTTCCCTCTATATCTGTCTCATTTTTTTTCTACCTAGTGAAGTCCCAGGGTTGACCAAAACACAAATGCTGTAAGCACCGAGTTTTCTTTTTTTGTTTTTTTAATATTTATTATTTTCCCTTTTGTTGCCCTTGTTTTTTTTATTGTTGCTGTAGTTATTGTTGTTGTTGTTATTGATGTCATTGTTGTTGGATAGGACAGAGAGAAATGGAGAGAGATGGGGAAGACAGAGAGGGGGAGAGAAAGACACCTGCAGACCTGCTTCACCACCTGTGAAGCAGCTCCTCTGCAGATGGGGAGCTGGGGGCTTGAACTGGGGTCCTTACGCTGGTCATTTCACTTTGTGCCATGTGTGCTTAACCCACTGTGCTATGGCCCGACTCCCACCAACTGAGTTTTCTAACCACACAGTATCAATCCACAGTAAAATGACACTACACAAGAATTTTTATATTCACAGTAATTACATAACATGAATTACCATGATGAAATTAAAAAATATAGTCCAAACTAAATAGATGTAACATTTTAGCAACCTGAAACATGACTTAAAGTATGTTCCTAATCTAGATCAGAGGTTTATTCAAATAACAAGGTAACTAAAATGTTTGTTTCCTTCAAGACACACAGTTCAAGTTCTTTTTGGCAAAATATATAAGCTCCTTTCCTTCACCTTCCATGCTTGAATTAGGCTCCCTACCCCCACCAGAGCACTATACACATCTGGCTATTGGTAGTACCAGGGATTGAACCTGGACTTTATGCATGCAAATCCAGTGCAATACTACTGTGCTTGTTCTCCCCACACCTTGAATTGGGTCTTAACTGGCCATGAATAGGTGCCTTGAAGGGGCTCACAAAAGGTAAATCCTGCCTTCCTCTCACCTCAGGAGATGCACTCTGGGATGGCTCATTTGCCTCGCTGTCACTGGAACTACTTTCACTCTCAGAATCAGATCCAGAACTGCTTTCAGATCCACTGTGGCTGCTAGAATCATCCCTGGAGTTATCTGCTCCTTCACTATTATGGTGTGAAGGTTCAGAGTTACTAAAAGAGATGAAGTATATACATGATCAAAAGATTATACAGTAACAAAAAAAGAACTTCCAACCTAATAACCAACTTTATTTTAGGATCTTAGTATTTGTTGTTATAATTCTATGCATCTAGAACTTCATTAAACAAGAAATAAATCCTTTACATTTCTAATGTGTTGCTTAACAATTCCTTTCAAAAACAAGTTTGTTAAGGTTTAACTAACAAAATAAAAATTCACTCATTTTAGGTGTAGAATTTAATGCACTTTAATTTACAAAATGTATAACCATGAGTAAAATTGATAATATATATTTGATAAGCAAATTATTGTATCACAAATTATTGTATCACTCCAGTGATGGACCCAACCCCTCCAGATAAAACAGGAAATAAATTGGTGCCTACCTCCCTGGTGTACTCCTTGGCATTGTCTTATCACAATCCTAAAATTTAAACATGAGAAAAACATTTGTTATTATATAAAAATTCTCTTTCAGTGTAATGTGAACAGTAATTGTTGAAATCTTAATTGAAAAGCTGACTTCTCTAATGTATGTATCAATATTTATCTAACACTTGTGATAGACCTAAAGAATAACTGGATTTGCCTATAAAATAACTGAGTTATCAGGATTAAAATGAAATGCCTTAATAATTCTTACCAATAATCTCATGGTTCATGAGTATGATCTGATCCATGACAAATGTCAAGGAAAAGCCAATTTTTTTAAAATAAGAAAAATGGAACTTTAAAGACAGAACAGTTAACTATATGTAACAATCCAGTACTGGAAAATAGGAACTTATTTTAAATAACTGGATCATGAGTGTTCTACTGAATTATAACCTTATATAAAATACAATGAAAACAAAGACTATATGAGGCCAGCAAAATCATGTAGTGGTAGACACACCTGTTCCCCATCACTGTCTTCACTGCTGCTTAGTTTTAAGTCATCTTTTAACATACTAGAGGGAAAAGGCAGAAAGGATTATTATTTTTGGAACAGTTTATTATGGCATACCAGAGTATTAAAGTATCTATCAATAATTCCAAAAACAATCACTGTGGTAGCCAAGTACTGAATTGAAAACAAAGAACCAGTAAATCATACAGTCTGGTTTGGTTCACATCAAGAGTAAAAATTGATAAAGGAGGAACTTCACAATTGCACAAATGCTAGCTTTTCCACAAGTAAAACGTTAAATTCTCTATTTAAACAAAAGCCAATTTCTATAAAGTATTATACTCATTTTGGTTATCTCTTTTTCTCTAATTGTATATATATGAACTAATTCGTTATTTTAACAAATTACCATAATTGTTCCCAATAGTTCACTAGACATAAAACTCCTAAAACAGAGGAAGATAGAATGAAGGCAACAGCAATTCTCTTATTTTGTCCTCAGTGTTTCATGAAGAGAGATTTATACAAATGTTGGCAACTATGCAATTTGTGAAAATCCTACTTCATAAATATCTCCTCATGAAAGAAAATACCTTCATAAAAGTAACAATGTTAGATAAGAACCTGAGTTATACAATATCAGTACTAAATTATGTTTTAAAACAAACTCCAAGTCCCAAATCTTCCTTGATCAAAAATAAAAACAATTAAAAAATACAAGCACTATAAGCAAACAGTTCCTGGAATTAATTAACTGTTGCAAATTAAGAATAAAAATTTAAATTTTCCTTAATGCCGTAAGAAAAACTAAAGCAACAAACCACAAGATACCTCTTTGTACTTTTTTGCAGGAGTGAAAATATTAATAGAAGGCTTAGGGAGAATTGCAGCTAGAAAAAAGTTTAATTGCTCATTACCTTTCTCCTTAAAATTTCACGACAAATCTCCAATTAGAAGGAAATCTTTCAGTCCAATAACTACTTGTATTGTTCCCTCAAAGCTTAACCAGGTTCTATATTTGACCCCAGATTTCAGAGTATTACATAACAGATCACCTAGAAACAAAGTAACCAGATGATTACAGAATTATGAAAAGTGCCCTTAAGGCTGGCCTAATCAAGTGGAACAATAAAAATATTTCCTTTCAGGTCAGGACTCAGTGCATCTATATGACTGACTTTTTGTAAGGAAATGTACTTACCCTGAATTCTCTTAGACCTTATAATTTCATAATGACAGTTTAATGAACCTGCTTACACATGTAAATATGCTAGAACCTTTACTAGACTGCTCAAGGTCCAACACGACTGTCCCCTCAGCAGCCAAGGTGATGTCCATATATGTAGTAGACTCACATCAGTTTTTTGCATAGAGATAAACAAGACAACTAGGAATACAACTTGAACTCTTTAATAATGAAGGTAAACTTCCTGCATTCATGTTTTCTATAACAGTCCAACCCTAAACTCAGCTAAAGTAGCTATAAAGTTACCTGAATAGATTACCTTTGTTTTAATTACTAAGTTGTGTTCTTGGAAACTCAGGTGTTTGTTTAAATGGCATTTGTTATCATTCAAAACACAACTGTACTACATTTTGACATATATTCCTTGTTCTATTTAATAGACTGGGGGTGGAGTGGGACTTGGGCAGATAGTTCATCCAGTAGGGCACTGTACTGCTAAGCATGCTGTTCAAGTTCTAGTCCTGACACACACGGTAAGCACTGGGGGGATTACAGTGTTGTGGTGTTTCTTTTGCTCTGAGTGAAAAAGCAGCCTGAGAGCAGAGAAGTTAAGCAACAGGATACAACTGTCACTAAGATTTTAAAATTAATAAAAGCAGAAAAATCTCCAAGATAATACAAACTAGGAGTATGTATTGACCTGCCAATGCTCATGTCCAGCAGAGAATCAATTATCAATTCTGTACCACAAAGAGAACTGTGGTCCATACTTCCAGAGGGATAAACAATAGAGAAGTTTCTTTTCTTTCTTTTTTTTAATTATTATCTTTATTTATTGGATAGAGACAGCCAGAAATCTAGAGGGAAGAGGGAGATAGAGGGAGACAGAGAGACACCTGCAGCACTGCTTCACCACTTGTGAAGCTTTTCCCTTGCAGACTGGGGACCTGAACCTGGGTCCTTGTGCATTGTAATGTGGATGCTCAACCAGGTGCGCCACCATCCAGCCCCCAATAGAGAAGTTTCTTTATATTTATGTATATATATGTGTGTGTATATATGTGTGTGTGTGTGTGTATGTATATATCATTTTTATTGATAAAAAGGTAACACTGACAAGAACTACAGGATAAGAGTAGTATAACTCCACACATTTCCCACCACCAGAACTCTGTATCCCCTCCCCTGTTAGCTTTCCTATTATATATCCCTCTGGGAGTATGGACCCAGGGTCATTATGGGATGCAGAAGGTGGAAGGTCTGGCTTCTGTAATTGCTTCCCCACTGAACATGGGCACTGGCAGGTTGATCCATACTCCCAGCCTGCCTCTCTCTTTCCCTAGTGGGTCAAGGCTCTGGGGAATTGGGGCTCCAGGACACCCCAATAGAGAAATTTCTAATGGAGGGGCTAGGATACAGAACTTTGGTGATGGGAACTGTATTATACCCCTATTGTCTTACAATCTTATAAATCAATATTAAATCACTAATAAAAAGCTAAAAATTAAGGGACCAGCTGGTGGTACACCTGGTTGAGTACACATATTACAATGTGCTAGGATCTAGATTTTAGCCCCCCAGTCTCCACCTGCAGGGGGAATGCTTTGCAAATGGTGAAGCAGTGTTGCAGGTATCTGTCTCTCTCCCTATAACCCCCTTCCCTCTTGATTTTTGGCTGTCTCTAACCAATAAATAAAGATAATAAAAATATTTTAATTAAAATTAAAACAGAAAATATAATACAAACTATGTTGCTTTAATATTTAGCATTTAGAGGTTAGCAGCTTACTAAGACAATCTCATCTTTATGTCTTCTTTATCAAAAAGAAAGAACACATACACAACACCTATGAGAGATGAGAAACACTGGTGATCTCAGAGCAAGAAGGGCAGGCAAACTAAGCTAAATTCAGACCCATTTTGTGAAAAAAGTTTCACTAAACAGTTGCACCATGTCTGCAGCTCCTTTCATGCCATACTAGCAGAACTAAATAGCTAAGATACAGACCATCAGACCCTAAAAATGGAAAATATTCTATTATTTCCATAAAAGTTAGCCTATGTCTGGCCTTAAAAGAAATATATATCCGTTGTTATTCTAAATATTTAGACACTAAAAATAAACTTTTAACAAAACAAAATAAAAACCCCAAACATCAAACTTAATAAGCAATAAACTTACGATTTAGACTGGTGCCCATTTGAAGTTTTAGAAGGATTATATCTTTCTAGAACAACAAAAAAAAAATGTAGAAATCATCAAGTAAGTGTACTATTTAGACAATATACCCTCAAGAGAATAAGTACTGAAATATAATTCTTCATCCATCAAATTAGCAATAATTTAAGATCTAATAATATGAGATACTAGAGGCAACAGATACATACACATGCTGCTAGCAGAATTAGAAACTCATAAAAAACATTTTGGAAGGCAATATGATAATACTGAAATATAAAAGCAGATGTCCAAAACCTAGTAATTGTAGCAAATACAGTTTATGTTATAAGTATCTTCAGAAGAACACATACACGAATGCTCATTATGTTGTAGCTTATAATAGCAAAAGCTAGAAACAAAGATTCACCTATAGGAACTGGATAAATTATGGTACTTTCACAACATAACAAAATTTAACCTATGTTGTAAACTAAAACTGTATCATGTTAAAATTTGAAATAGTGTCATAACTTATAAATTAAAACAACCATTTTAAAAAGAATTAACTAGAGTTTTATATTGCTATAGAAACAGTTTGAAAAGAAAGTAAATGAAAAACCCAGGTAATGCAGAGTAGATATAGCTTATGATCCCAACTGTCAATGGTTTGAAGAAAGAAAGGCAGAAGACAAGATGTTCTTAGAAGACAATCTTCAGAGAAAAAAACATGAACTTCCTGGCCTATAGTTATTTTTTAATACATCAACAATGTCTGGTCCTTTTTTCCTATAACTACAGCTTTAAGGTATAACTAAAATAATGAATATATAATGAGTGGGCTGAGAAGTGGTATACCTGGTTGAGTGTACACATAACCATGCACAAGGACCCAGATTCAAGCCTCTACTCCCCACCTACAAAAAGCAAACTTCACAAGTGGTGAAGCAGGTCTGTGGATGTCTCTATCTCCCTTTCCCCTCTCAATCTCTCTTTGTCCTACCTAATGAAAAAAAGAAAAAGAAAAATGGCTGTAGGAGCAGTGGATTCATAATGTAGGCACCAGGCCTCAGCAATAATGCTGGTGGCAATTAAAAATAATGATAATAATAAATTGTTAATAATAAAACATGCCATTATAGCTTGTCTCTCTATTTTCAGATCACTAAAGGCAGGTTAAAGATTAAAAAGATCAACATTTTGGAGATTGGGAGATAGCTGCCGGGTAGATTGCACACTTTATCTTACTGTGTATGAGGCCCTAGGTTTGAACCCCTGTGTCATAAGGGAGCACCAGGGAAAGCACTGAAGGGTGGAGTGGTTCTATGACTTTTCTCCCTTATGTCTGTTTCTCTCTCATGTCTCCAAAATAAAGAACAAAGATAAAAAAAAAAAATCCTTCTGAGAAACCATCCAGCACTAGTACTGCTCAAAGCTCTGGACTCATTTTCCAATGTCACGTCTAAAAGAATTCCCCCTCCCCCTAAAAGAATTCCACATTTTTCTCTCTCCAAATAGCTTATAGTCAATGAGGATCTACCTTACTTATACAGTCTATTTTTAGCAAAAGAACATTACTTCTGTCACAGAGCTATATGCTGAAGCCCTGGTATTTGCAATAGTTCCTAATCTTTTATTTTTTGCCTCCAGGGTTACTGCTGGGCTCAGTGCCTGCACCATGAATCCACTGCTCCTGGAGGCCATATTTTCCCCCTTTTGTTGCCCTTGTTGTTGTAGCCTTGTTGTGGTTATTAATGTTGTTGTGGTTCGTTGTTGGATAGGACAGAGAGAAATCGAGAGAGGAGGGGAAGACAAAGAGGGGGAAAGAAAGACAGACACCTGCGAACTTGCTTCACCGCCTGTGAAGTGACTCCCCTGCAGGTGGGGAGCCGGGGGGCTCGAACCGGGATCCTTACACCACTGGTCCTTGTGCTTTGCGCCACGTGTGCTTAACCCGATGTGCGCTACTGCCCGACCCCCAATGGTTCCTAATCTTACCACTATCTACGCCCAAAGCCACCATCTCTGGGCACCTCACTTAAAATTCCATGAAGTTAATTTCCTGTCAAGTTTTCCTGAGGCACCAAAAGAAAAAAAGTGAAGAAAGGCTGTGCACCAGATAGCAGGTTTCCTTTCCATACCAAAAGCCCAGGAAAAATACAGTTATAAGAAGAGACAAGCCATGGTGAGCTACTACAATTGTTTTTTCCCAGGAGTCATAGCACCATGGAACCAAGTATCTTTATGAAGGAAATAGAAGAATGGCTCTTGGGTTTAGGAAGTACTAATCAAATTGAATTTATGAATTTTAAACTATTAGTTCAAATACAAAAACAGCTAATTTTATCTCTAATGATCTATAATTTTTTTCAGTTTAAGCATACTAAGATCAGTCTTTGCCCCAGTTCTTATTATTATCATAGTAATTGTTTTAAGACAAATAAAAGAATCATTAAAGCAATATGACCATCAGAAATGAATGCTCAAAAAAAAGTTTAATTTGAAAATTGAAAGGAAAAGGAATACTCACTTTGTTCTCCAGGGCCAAAATTAGACTGCTGAGACTCCTAAAGAAAAAGGGATATAAAATCACATAATGACATTAAGAGAAAAAGATTCATTAGTGAAAAATACTTCAAATTAAACTATTCAATTCCATCTAATCCAATGGAAGACCTATTGAATTCTTAAGTGTGCATAAGAGAAAGAATGCCAAAAGAATTTAATAATACTCTCTGCTCAATCTCAGCAATAATTTAGTCAATAATGAACTTTCCAGAGCTTAGTACAAAAAGTATCAAGCTACCTAATGGTCTGTCTTCATTCATTTATTTCAGCAGCATAAATGGTACCCATATCTTAATTTAGAACTCTGAAAAAACAAATGATGTCAATTTTAGAGTCTTGGTCTTAAGAAAAACTTGAACTAGAAAAAAAAGTATAAGCTGGGGAGATAGCATAACGGTTTTACAAAGACATTCATGCCTCTAAGATGACAAAGATCTTAGTACTGCAAGTTAGAGCTGAGCAGTGCTCTGGTTAAAAATAGTAATGATAGGGAGTCGGCCTGTAGCGCAGTGGGTTAAGCGCAGGTGGCGCAAAGCACAAGGACCGGCATAAGGATCCCGGTTCGAACCCCGGCTCCCCACCTGCAGGGGAGTCGCTTCACAGGCGGTGAAGCAGGTCTGCAGGTGTCTATCTTTCTCTCCTCCTCTCTGTCTTTCCCTCCTCTCTCCATTTCTCTCTGTCCTATCCAACAACGACAACAACAATAATAACTACAACAATAAAACAACAAGGGCAGCAAAAGGGAATAAATAAATAAAATAAATATTAAAAAAAACTTAAAAAAATAGTAATGATAAAAACGAAATAAATAAAAATAATGAAAAACTAAAGGGAAAATAATAATTCTAAAAACTATGTACTAAGGGGAGTATAACTGTATAATCTATTTAGTCTGAAAATCATTACATCAAATTGATAAAACCAGGGGGCCAGGCAATACTGCATTTGGTTAAGAGCACCCATTACAATGCTCAAGGAGCTAAGTTCAAGCCCTTAGTCCCCACTTGCAGTGGGAAACTTCACAAGGGGTGAAGTAGGGCTGCATGTGTCTCTCTGTCTCTTTCCCTCTCCATCTACCACTCTCTTCTCAATTTCTGTCTCTAATAAATATTTATTTTAAAAAAGATTTTAAAAATAAAATAAATTGACAAAACCAAAACAACCCTACATTGTTGTTTCCATGTCATTTTACTATTCCCTTCTTTTTTTTTTATAAGACTTCCAGTTTCTTATAAGACATTAGTACCTTGAGCAAGAGATAGCTATATGTTTTTCTGTAAGTCTTATATTAGCACACTGCTTAGCACCAGCAAAAACAAAGTTAATGTTAGTAAAAGAAACATGACTTTTCCAAACTCAGCTTTTAAGTTTACAGTGCTGATTTTTATGGGTACCAACTGCATTTTTTAAGGTTATTTTGTGGTACAGGATGTGGTATTAAAAACTATACAACCATCCCTAATGGAAGCCTACTTAAATAAGTATAATATTTCTTAAATATAGAAGCATTTGTGAAAGAAAAATCCAAGCAGCAAGAAAGGTAACATATAGTTTGGCTGTTAAAAAAACATGAGCCTAGGTCTAGGAGACAGCTCACCCAGTAAAATGCACACCTTTGCATGGGCAAGGCCCTGGGTTTGAGCCTTGACACCAAATAGGAACATAACAGCACTAGGAGAAGCTCCATGGATGAGTAGAGATGTTAGGATGTCTCTCTCTTTCTCTGTCCATCCTCCTTCCCATCTGACAAAAGAACGAAAAAGTCGAATCCTAGGAGCAGTAAAATCGTGCATGTGTGAAGCCTCAGTGTCTGCCCATGGCCCAGCCACACACACTGTAAGCCTGTAGCTATGATCAACTGATTCTCAACAAGGGTGCTAAGAAATGAGAAAAGAACAGACTTTTCAACTATTTATCGGACAACTGGAGAGTCATATGCCAAAGAATGGAGCTGAATGTTCATTTCATATAATATAAAAAATAATTAACTCAGAATGTGTCAAAGACCTAAGTATAAGAGCTAAATCAACAAAACCCATAGAAGAAAATGAAGTGTCAAATCTTAATGATCTGGAATTTGACAAAGAGCTTTTATACATGACATGAAAACACAAGACAGAAAGGGAACAAAAAGATAAATTGTATTTCATCAAAATTAAAAACATCCTGTACTTCAAAGGGCACCAAGAAAGTGAAAGACAATCCTAAGAATGGGAGAAAATGCCTATGAATCATATCTGATACAAGAATCTAAATAAATATATAAAGAGCTCTTACAACTCAATGATAAAGGTTTAAAAAAAACCAGACACTTCTCTATGGAAGACAATGACAAACACACAAAACTACCATGTTAAACATTTGTTACAGGAAAATGAAAATCAGAGTCACAATAAGATAGCACTTATCACCCACTAGAGTGATAAGAATTAAAAAGACAGATAATTAGGAATATTGATAAGTGGAGAAACTGGTCTCTTACTGGGAGTAAAAAATGGTACAGCTGCTTTGAAAAACATTCTAGCAGCAAACATGACTAAATATATACTGACCAATGACCAGAAAATAGCTCACCCAGTAGCAAACGCACTTTACCATGAACTAGGACCTGGCCACCCATGAGAGAACAACAAAAAGGAGAAGTTCACACACACTGAAACAGTACTGTGCTATTTCTCCTCCTCTTTCTCTGAAAAAAGAAACATTAGGAGTAGCGGAGTCACACAGGCACGAAGTCTTCTGCAAAGCCCTGGCAGCAATACACACACATACTCACTTCCTAGATAAGGGAGGAGAACCACCAAAACATAGCTTCCCCCAGTGATATAGCACTTCCCATTTGGTTCCAGGGCTCAAACCTAGGCCACATGCAGGGCAATGCATACAGGTCCTACCCAGTGAGCAATCTTACTGGCATAGGTGAAAATGTTTTGAAGCTGACTGTGGTGGCAGTTCTACATATTTGTTCTGATTGTTTCTGCCTCAGTCACCAGGGCTTGGGGCCGGCACTAAGAATCTACCACTTCTGGCAACCATTTTTTTCTTTTTCTTTCTTTTAATTAGTTAGGACAGAGAGAAATTCAGAGAGGATGGGAAGAAAGAGGGAGAGAAAGATAGATACCTGTAGACCCACTAGACCACTCGTGAAGTGTTCCCCCTGCAGGTAGGGAGCAGAGGCCTGAATCCAGGTCCATGAGCATATCCTTTCGTGTAGTACTAAGTGTGCTTAACCAGGTGAGCCATTGGCTGGCCCATGCAGTTGTACATACTTGTGAGTATACTCAAAACCATGAATAAACCATAGGATAAGAAAAACCATTTAATCATATACTTTAAGTGGGTGAATTAGATGGTATGTAAATTATATCTGGAGGGGAGACAGAGAGAAAACTCTCTAGGTTGGGCCCAGAGCCCAGGTTCAAGCCCCAGTGCTGTGGTGTCCTCTTCCTGTTTATCTGAATAGAAAAAAAAAAAATTGGTCTGGGAGCAATGATCACATATACATAAGGGCCCCATTCAGTAAACTATATAAATAAATCTCAACAGTGCCATTTAAAAAAAAAAAAATCAATAAATAGAGCAATGGCCAAGGTCATTACTTTGAGTTGTACTAAAAATGAAGAGATTTCCTTTCCTTGAACTGCTACTCATCAAAATTATTTACCTGGTAAATATCCTAAAAGCTAAAAGCCTAAGTTTTTAAGTAAGCACTGATTCCTTTCCCTCAGCTCTCTACCTGACCTCTGACAGTAGTATATTGCATGAAATACTACTGGATTTTGTCTCTAAAACATTAAGTGAAATGATACTTTCTTTTCATCTACACAGCATGGACTTCAGATTCTCACATTTTACTTTTATTTTTGTGGCACTAGAAACAAACAATATCGTCATTCTGGGTTGCTTTTTTATTTAGATAGACACCACAGCATGAGTTTCCTTGGATGCACACAGGGCTCAAACTTGGTCTGTATTCATGGCAAGGCATGCTCTCCACCTAGCAAGAGATCTCGCCAGCCTCCTTACATGTGCCAAATGCAATGGTCAGTCAATGGATTAAGATTTAGTTGCTCTTCCTTCACATAATAGCTTCTAGTTGACCTTTCTAAAGCATATGTCTATGTTGTTATTCTTCTATTTTTCATAGTTTTTCATAGAAGTTAAGTCCAAAGTCTGACATGGTATTTACCTGTGTGAATTATATTTCACAATGTAAAAACTGGGATAAATAAAATAAAATAATAAGTAAATACAGTCGGGGGCTTTATCCTCACAAAGATCATGTCCATCCAAATAATTTAGATGCAAATATTCACACAAATAAAGATAGAATGGTAAACTGATGAAATAGCTCATCTGGATAGGGTGCTGCCTTGCTATGTATGTGACCCAGGTTTGACCAAAGTCCCTACCACATTGAAGAAAGCTTCAGTGCTACGGTTTCTATCTTGATCTCTCTCTTTAAAAAAAAAAAAAAGGAAAATGGCAACTGTGTAAGTATATGAAACCATAGCCCTAGAGAGGAGAGGTAACATGAAATTAATAAGCTCAGTCTTCTTCTTCTTCTAGCGTTTGCCCTTCTTCCGTAGCCAGTCAACAGCGTCAGGTTGAGCCTGATGTAAAGTTTCGAGACCTCCTTTGAATCTGGAGAGGTGGCAGTCGTTGACTATAGTCTGTCTGTAGCCGCAGGGGCAGTTCGGGTTGTCTCTGGCCTGTTCGATAGCGATTGAGAAGGCCCAATCATAACGTGCTAGGTCAAAGCCGGGTTGACGCTTACAGGGGTCTGTGATGAGGTGTTTGTTCTTTACCTCAGCTGACTGCCAACTCTGTTTCCAAGAGTCTGGAACAGAGAAGTTCAATGTAGGCGTAGGAGACCAGATTGGATGATGAGACGTCAGTCAAGCGTTGGACAGGGTAGGCGAAGATATCCGTGTATATTGGCAAGTCCGGTCGAGCGTAGACGTGGGAAATGAACTTAGATGATGCCGCATCCCGACAAATATCTGGTGGGGCGATGTTGCTAAGAACTGGCAGCCATGGAACCGGGGTGGAACGGATGGTTCCAGAAATTATCCTCATGGAGGAATATAATTTGGAATCGACCAAGTGGACATGGGGGCTACGGAACCATACTGGGGCACAGTATTCTGCAGTAGAATAGCATAATGCCAGAGATGATGATTGTAGTGTGGAAGCGCTCGCGCCCCATGAGGAGCTGGCCAGTCTTGCAATGATGTTATTCCTCGCACCCACCTTTGCTGCAGTTTTTATGAGATGTTCGTGAAATGACAGAGTGCGATCGAGAGTAACGCCAAGATAGACTGGCTGGGCTTCATGCCGGATTCTCGTATCGTCAAGCTGCACATTAAGCTCATTAAGCATTGGATCGACCTTCCCGTGGTGCATCCCGTGAGTACCCATTCATTGGGGAAACTGACGATCCTTCCTAGCCAACTGAATCCACATGGATCCCAGTCACTTTCAAAGCCAGCAACAAGCAGCTCCTGACAACTTTCAAGCTGTTGGTCCTGCTCTTCGAGTCCTCCAACTTAATGTTGAGGGGCTGTCCTTTGCCAAACGCATTCTTATTGGTCAATAAGCTCAGTAAGATACAATAACTGTTTTTTTGACTTTTCTTCTGGTCATAACCAGGACTTTACTACTCTCGATTAATTTTTTCAGATAGAAAAAGATGTGGCCACAAGAAATAGCTCAGTAGATAACTCACTGGACTCTCAAACATGAGGTTTCAATTTAGATTCCCAGCATGTCATATGTTATAGTACTGTTCTGGTTAACACCTTCCCATAAATAAGTTAAGTTCAAAGGGGTGAGGGGTAGACAGAGGGAGAAAGCAGGAAGACAGCACTGTACAGAAGCTTCCCCCAGTGATGTAGGGGCTGGACTGAAACCAAGTCCCATGAATGACAAAGCATGAACATTATTCAGGTGAGCTATCTTGCTGGCGGTAACTCTTTCACAGGAACCCAACACACCCATCCAAAAAGATCTGTGTACACATATGTTCTTGGCAGCACAATTTGTAATAGCCAAAACCTGGAAGCAACCCAGGTGTCCAACAACAGATGAGTGACTGAGCAAGCTGTGGTATATATACACAATGAAATACTACTCGGCTATAAAAAATGGTGACTTTATTGTTTTCAGCCGATTTTGGATGGACCTTGAAAAATTCATGTTAAGTGAAATAAGTCAAAAACAGAAGGATGAATATGGGATGATCTCACTCTCAGGCAGAAGTTGAAAAACAAGATCAGAAGAGAAAACACAAGTAGAACCTGAACTGGAATTGGCATATTGCAGCAAAGTAAAAGACTCTGGGGTGGGGGGGGGGGGGTAGAATACAGGTCCAAGAAGGATGACAGAGGACCTAGAGGGAGTTGTACTGTTATATGGAAAACTGAGAAATGTTACGCATGTACAAACTATTGTATTTACTGTCGAATGTAAAACATTAATTCCCCAATAAAGAAATTTTTTAAAAAATTACCCCCTAATAGTCCACAACATCAAAGAAGTGTCCTCTTGAGGCCAGGTGGCGCACCTGGTTGAACGCACATGTTAGAATGCACAAGGACCTGGATTCAAGCCCCCAGTCTGCACCTGCAGAAGGAAAGCTTCACAAGTGGTGAAGCAGTGTTACAGGTGTCTCTCTCTTTCTCTCCCTACTTCCCTCCCTCCCCTCAATTTCTGGCTGTCTCCAATGAATGAATGAATGAATGAATGAATGAATAAATAAATAAATAAATAACTCACATTACTTTACAGGAATCATGTTGTAGAAGTAATAAATATATTATAATAAGTATATTTTTGCAGGAAGAAACAAACAGAAACTCACCCCACTCCATTCTTGCTTTTCCTTTCATATAGGTTAAAGAGTAAAACTTGTTACAAAGTTTCTTTTAGGAGGAAATGCAGATACAAATCATCATCCAGGAAGCCAGGTAATCTACAGGTAACCTACAGATTTCAAGGCCCCTGTCCTCTATATGCTGAAACCTCCCTCTCTTGTTTCTCAAGAGACTTAAAAGAAGTTTCAAGTCCTTCTACCTGTCCAAATATTTCCTGAAACAAAGACACAGAAAGGCAGTAGATCTGAGCATAACTTCTGGCTCTACTGTACTCCAGATTGTAATAAAGTCTCCCCCCCACTTTTTTTTTTTTTTTTGATAGAGATAGAGGCACAGAGAGAAAGTGAAAGAGACCAAAGCATAGAACCTTCCTTTTACATGGTGGAGCCTGGGTTTGGACCTGGGCACACTTGGCAAAGCAGCGCACTAAGTGATGGATTTTGCTCCTCCTCACTCCCTAGGACTGCTCGGCTCTGACTTACGGTGATGATGGAGACTGAACCTGGGAGTTCAGAGTCTCAGGCATAAAGGTCATTTGCATAACCATTATGCTGTCTTCTCATCTGCACAAGTTGAGTGTGACACTGTTTGTCTTTCTATAGTGGGTAGAAAGGGCGATGGGTGCATGTTCCGGTGCACATGCACAGTACTATATAAAAGCCTCTATATGTGTGTGCATGCAAAGGAAGGAAGAGAAAGAGATGGTCAGGAAAGTAAGCAAAGGCTTCTCTAATGATCATTTAGTTTGAAATTTCATGGAAAGGAAAAGGACATTTTTAGGGCAGAGAATAGCGTGTGTCAAGGCCCCAAAAAGATGAATATAAAAGGCTTAAAGGCAATGTAATGGAGGAAAACAAGCTTAACAAATTTAAGCTGAAACTACTAGTCCTAGATGATCCTTAGTGGTGTGGAGTGCTAGTTTCAAACCTGTAGCTGCCTAATGACAGAGTGGTTCAATTTCTCCTTTCAGACAGGACCCATTACATTTTATGGTTGGGGAGATAGCCCAACTGGTATAGCTTAGCACTTACATCCCTGAGGCTTCCAGTTCAATCCATGGAGAATTACGTATAAAGTGGTATTCTAATCTCTTTTAAGATTTACTTGAGAAGAGAGTTTTGTATGAAATTCATACAAGATTTTTAAAATTTTTTTCTAAGGTATTGTTATTGGTTTTTGTTTATTTTTTGCCATCAAGGCTTCATTGGGGTTTCAAGGCCAGAGGACTCTTCCCTACTCCCCACAGAGAGTGACAGAGTAGGAAAGAGTGTGAGAGGGATGACAAGAGATATCACAGTATTGTTCTACTGCCAATGAAGACTCCTCTTTTACATGATTTTTACATGGTATAGGTTTTCTTTATGGGATGATGAAAATGTTCCAAAATTAGCATTGGTGATGGGTATATAAACTACTAATAAATACACTGATAATGTACAGAATTATTCTCACACCAAATCCAAAGACACTGTAAGAAAACTCCAGCAGCCTGGCAAATGGTACAGTGGTTAAAGTGTTGGGCTTTCAAGCAGGGGGTCCTGAGTTAAGAGTCCAGGCACCACATATGCTAGCATGGTGTTCTGTTTCTCTCTTTCCTCTCCCTCATTAATGAACAATAATAAATAAATTAGTAATCATATGGGGTTAGTGTATCAGTAAGGTGGACTTTTGGGGGTGATGGAAGCAGTTTAATTCCTGATAGAGTAGTGGTTAAACAAGTAAGTATACCTATCAAATTTTGAACTGTGCATTAGATATATATGTGTGCTTTTTACGTATAAACAAAGCTGATTTGAAATATAAGTGTGGGGGGGTAGACCTAGGTTTGAGCCCTGACACCACATAGGAACACCACAGCACGGAGAAACTCCATGATGATGGAGCAGTCCTGTGGTCTCTCTCCCAATCTGTTTTTTTCTGTGTGTTTCTGAAATAAAATGGAAGAAGGAAAAAGAGTCAACCCAGGATCTGTGAGCAGTACAAATGCACCCTGGCACCAGAAAGAAAAAATTAAAAGTGGTAATGGCACACATATAGGTAGAAAACTGGAAAGTTGTAGCTCTGCCTGATGTCAATCACAAAAGTAAGCTGAGTAAAGGTAAACAGAAAGTGAAGTAATTTAAAAACCATAACAGAAGAGAAAGATACATTTAATTCATCAAAATCAATGTTATAGACCATAAAACTTAAAAGACTCAAAGCAGGAGGGACATTCTGAGAGACATATTTATAGTATACAGAATAGAATCTAGACTTAAAACAAAGAGGAAAAGAAATAGTGCTAAAATTCCCTAAGTGACAAAAGCAAATTTATACACATGAATCAAATGAATGACAACTGTGATGAACCTCTCTAGCATTCATTTCTTACTAAAAGACTGGTGCTTAAAATATCTAATGGCAGTGTTTTGGGAGGAATAACAGGCAATCCAAGTGGAAATTTTGAGTGATAAGACAATTGTAGAGGGAAATTTGAGAGTATATATTAAGGAAATACTTCCAAGATTCAACAATACTATTTCTCACATTTTACCTGGGGAATAAAGATTCACGCACACAGAAGGCACAAAGAGATTCACTAAATCAAATGTTTATAGAAATGAAAACCTTAACTATCTAAGAGAAAGAACTAAAGGTACACTTATTCTATGGATCAACCAAAAGAAATGAAACATTTATATGTAAACATATTATCTAACAATACAAAAAGGTGTCTAAAACCACTGACTGATCAAAAATACAGAACTGTGCAGAAATACCAGGAAGGAAAAAAACAAGTTTCTATGTAGTGATCACATATACATGTATACAAATACATATGAAAAGGTTTGTAAACATATGTATAAAGGTAGCTGTACTAAGATGGAGGAGGCAAAACTAGAGAAAGGCTCGGGTGCTGGTTGAACTTTTCTTAGAGGCAATTTTTTTTTTAACCAGTGCACTGCTCAGTTCTGGGTGATGGTGGTGTCAGGGACTGAACCTGGGACTTTGGAGCCTCAGGCATGAGAGTCTCTTTGCATAGCCATTATGCTATCTACTCCTTCCTGATTGAACTTTTCTAAGAATGTATTCAATATATATATATCCCCAAGTTCTTAGATTTTAGATGAACTTGTTATTGTTGTCTGAGGAGCCTCGTTTCCCAGTATGGTTGCTATAGCCTATGAAAATGAGTCCCTTGGACAACAACTTAAGAAGTCCCCTACTTGTGGTCTAGAATACCACAACAGTTCAAAACAAACATTTATGCCCTTGAAGTCTCTTCACCATATAATTTTTGAAGCTGCTTGAAGTATCTCTCAAAGTTGTCTGAACTTATTTATTTAATCACTTATATACCACTAGGATGGGCATGGCAAGACAATTTAGAATTCATGTGATTTTAGTCATGCCATTTAGAGTTTTCTTACAGTACCAAAGACATGTTTTATTCACTTACCTTGGTTGGAAAAGGAAATTTAGAAGGTTCTGTTTTGCATGGTGTATGAATAGCCGTTAGAGGGGGAGGCCATGAATGCGTCATCTCCTGAAATGTAATTATTACAGTTTGTTTTCAGCCAGATCAAGGATAAAAATTATATATCTAAAAACCAGATTTATATTATAAATGCTGGTTTCATAACTGTGCCTCCAAAGGTGTGTGTGTGTGTATATATATATATATATATATATATATATATATATATATATATATTTAATCAACAGATATAAATTGAGCACAGTTGTGTGCAGGGCAGAAAATATATACTCCCTGGCTTCAAGGAGCTTAGAATTAACATAATGAGATCTGTGACTATTTATAAGAGTCAGCCTGTAATCAAATACAGACACATAGTAAAATACTACTGAGGATGAACTTTCTGTGGACGGGAGAGAAAGGGATAGTAAGAAAAGCAGCTAGCACTTATTGTACACCCCTAGTTGGGCCAGACACTGTGTTAATGTTTTAAATGATTCAACTAGTACAATGACATTGTGTGGTAGATACCATTATTATCCTAACTCTAACTAAAATAAATAAGCTATTTATTTAAAATCACATTATTAGTAAGTTACAGACAGAATTTCATCCTAGGAAGTCTGACTACAGAGCCCACTCACTGATAGGATATGAATCAGGTAGAGGAGATCAGGAAAGAGATATAGTAAGCACATGAGAAAGACAGACAAACCAGGACATGAGTGAGATTTTATTCAATGTCTTTTTTCTAACTATATGATAAGTATATGCAAATGAATGTTTGGATTAGGTCATTGTGTGTCTGTGTGTGTGTGTGTGTGTGTGTGTGTGTGCGTGTGCGTGCGCGCCATTATAAGCAGAGGACAGAGAGGCATCAGATTTAGATTAAAGAGAAAATATTTTATTTCAGGCATTTAGTTTGAAGCAAGTCATTGGGTAGACTGAGAAAATATTAAAAAATTAAAAGCAGTATAACTGCTAGTAATTCATTCATAGCTATATCAAAAACAAAAACAAAACAAAACTTAGGACAACCTAAGTGTCCAAACCACATTGGGATAATTAAACTGCCAGACTTCATAAAATGGAACACTAAGCAGATAGTAAAAAAATGAGAAATACCCTGATATAATGTTCACTATATAGTAAGTGATGTACACACATTATAGTCTATGTTCTAGGAAATATTTGCATATTAAAAAATCTCTGGAAGATATTTCATACTGGCTACCTTTGAGCAGTAGAAAAACAAGGAAGGAAGAGAAAAGGGCACTTGATAAGAGTCCTGTTTGAACCACTTAAAATAGTCATCTTCACCTTATTTGCACCTTATTCTCTTAAAAATTTGCACCTTATTCTCTTAAAAATCTTTTGAGTAGCATTTCACTTGCTAAAATATTGTATAGCTTTTTACTTCTTACATATTGCTCTAGAAAAGTCAGTTAAAAAAATACAAGTATCATTATTATTACCACCATATTCCTGGTTATTGACACATAGTAAGCATTCAATTAGTATACCCTGAATTATTCAGTTTTTAAGTAAGCATATATTACTTTCAGATTAAAACGTTTTTCTTTGTCTGTGATGAGATTCCTAGTAGCAGCATGACTACAAATATCAAGAGAAAGAGAAAAGAATACAGACCTAAAGTTCTTTGTACAATGCACATAGGAGAGTGGAAGCAAACAATCTTGTTTCACTTTATGAAATATTTCCAGAAAAATTTTCAGTGTTCAACATTGTGCCACATAGTATACCAAAATGTTATCAACAACAAAAAAAAATCTAATTTTTCATCATCAAATAATCAAACTAGATTATTCACAAGGACACGTGTCAAGCCCTGTATAAAATGGCTGAAGAATAATGGTCAGTAACATCAAAGTATCACAATAAAAAAAAAAGAAAATCTAGGACTTTTCCAGGTAGTAAATACATTTTTGAGAATTCAGAGGAAAAGACATCTGTTCTCTTAGGCTTTACACATGACAACTTAAAGTCGAACACTGTGTGATTCAAAGGAAAGAGTTTACTCTGTGGCCTAATGGTTTGTTATAGGAAGACTTCACTAGAAGCCTAAAGAGAAAATATTCCTTATATAACTGAAGAGACAAACAAAATACAATCTATCCAAGTTATTTTTGGAAAGTGAAAAACTGATGAAGTGTAGAGTTTAGGGAAATTCAGGTGGCAAAAATGATCAATCAGTAATGGAAGGGGTAGGAGGGGCCTGTAGAAGATCTGGAATGTTACATTTGGAAGTTATTCTTTGTATGGATCCAAGACTTGCTGAAAAGTTCTGAGAAGTAAATTAACTTATGACTAAAGAATCTGACAGCAATTTAAAAAGCTGATGAGAAGGTTTTGGAAGGAGAAAGGTAAGATAAAGGCTTTTTTTTCTTCTTCAATACAACACAGATATTTTCAATTTCTTTTCAGTTTATATATAATTTTATAATTAACTAGAAGATAAGAGAAAAAAGTGAGAAGAAGGTGGGCTTCTACAATTAACAACATGTGCAAATGATGGTACTATTGATAGGAAAAACTCTGGTAAATATGGGTTTTGGTATGTTGAACATGAAGCAGGGAAAAACCCAAATGGAGAATTAGCAAAGAAGGAATTAAGATATACAAACCCAAACCTAAAGAAGGATATGCAGGAGAGAAGACTGAGTATCTAAGAGAAAAGCTACATAAAAGAGGGGAAAGACAAGTCAAAAAGGGAAAAGTCTGGGTTGGACAGCTGACTCCATTGTAGAACACACATGTTGCATACATGGAAACCTGGGTTTGATCCCAGCACTAGGTTTAATCTACCTATAGCAACATTCACAGAAGAAACAATTGTTCCCAGCCAGGAAAACAAAAATCATTTCAAACAGCAGAAAGAATAGAGAAATCAAATGAAGCACCAGATGAAGAGGGGGAAAATAGCCAAAGAGAGTAGTTTCAGCAGAACAGTGGTGATAAAAGGAAGACTGCAGTGGACTAAAGGACTAGGAGAGAATGAAATATAAGCAGCCAATGGAAGTACTGTTTCAAAAGGATCTACAGTGAAATGCAAGTGGAGACACAAAAATTCAGGAGCTTATACAAAAAGTACAAGTAGTATATGACTTGAAGTTTTCTTTTCTATTGAGCCCAAAACAGTCACTGTCACTCATTAATTCACTGAACTTTCTCTTTATTCAACAAGTAAAAGGAGAATGTACTTTTGAGTAACACGTTGAATTTAAACATATTCCATCAAACACATGCTGTAGTCAGAGAAATCTCATTATAAAATTTTACTAGGATGTACAAACACAAGCTAATTTTCTTAGAAGGCCATGGCAGATAACTTTCATTCTTTTATTTTTTTTATTTGTCATCCTTGATGCTTCAGTGCTCTGGGCTGATTTTTTTCACATAAAAAGAGACAGAGAGAAAAAAAACACTAGAGCATGGAAGCTTCTTCACCCAGTGTTGTGGAGGTACTGGGGTGCAAACTTAAAAAGTTGTTTAGTCTAAGGCATACATGACAAAGAAGGCGACTTCCCAGGTGAGCTATCTTGCCAGCCAAACTTTTGAAAGTTTATTACTACTTTATTAACTGATCAACCTGAGAAAATACAGTTACCTTTGATTCTTCTTCATTTCAAGGAAAACTGTCAAGACCAGATTTAATTTTATTTGAAAACAAAAAGAAAAAGTTCTTTGAGAGAAAGTAGAAGCATATATGGACAAGTGATTCAAAAATCTAAGTATGAATACAAGCAGAACAAACTCAACTGTTTTTGATAGACATTATCAAATTAGACATGGTAAGTAGTCTGTTACTTTGCAACTACAGAGGGAAAGAGGGCAACAGAACATTAAAACTAAAATAAAATGAAACTTACTTTAAGAATTTCATCCACACAGCTCACGTCACCAGAAGCAGATGCCTAAAGAGGAAAAAAATAAATACATAAATAAGATTTGGAGTCGGTTACAGTTAGACTTTGATCATCCATTATATAGATTTAACATTATATGAAGGGCCTGGTGGTGGTGAACCTGGCTGAGCACACACTTACTATGCTCAAGGGCCTGGGTTTAATACCCTAACTTCCACCTGTAGGGGAAAAGCTTCAGGAATGAGGCAGCAGTGCTGAAGCTATCTCTCTTTCTCTCTCATTGTCACCTTCTCAATTTCTTTCTGTCCTATCAAATAAAAAGTAAATAAATCGGGAGTCGGGCAGTAGTGCAGGGCTAAGCGCAGGTAGCGCTAAAGCTCAAGGACCGGAGTAAGGATGACCATTCGAGCCTCCAGCTCCCCACCTGCAGGGGAGTCACTTCAAATGTGGTGAAGCAGGTATGCAGGTGTCTATCTTTCTCTCCCCCTCTCTCTTTTCCCCTTTCCATTTCTCTCTGTCTTATCCAACAACGATGACATCAATAACAACAACAATAATAACTACAACAATAAAACAAAGGCAACAAAAGGGAATAAATGAAAAACAAGTAAATAAATCTTTAAAAATAGTATTAGCAATAAAATAAAATTTAAAGATGTATTTACTTATACTATCATCACTCTTAACTGAAACATTAATTAGAATTTTCAAGTCGGATGCAATTTTAAGTGTAAATTTTCTTTTTTTTGTTGTTATCTTTTATTGGATAGAGACAGAAATTGAGAGGGAAGAGGGTGATAGAGAGGGAGAGAGACAGAGAGACACCTGCAGCCCTGCTTCACCACTCGTGAAGCTTCCCCTCTGAAGGTGGGGACTGGGGGCTCAAACCCAGGTCCTTGCACACCGTAACATGTGCGCTCAACCAGGTGTGCCACCACCTGGCCCCTAACTGTAAATTTTCATGTGAGCAGCTTACAAAAGAAAAATGTTTACTTCTATGTAAAACATATCACAACACTGAGATGCAACATCTCATACCAAATAACCAATATAATTGAAAGACTACTTATCAGGAACACAATAAACATTTTACGACATCTTTCTTAAATCACAAAAAGTTGTTTAGGGAGTCGGACGGTAGCACAGCAGGTTAAGCGTATGTGGCACAAAGTGCAAGGACCAGCGTAAGGATCCCGGTTCGAACCTCCGGCTCCCCACCTGCAGGAGAGTCGCTTCACAGGCGGTGAAGCACGTCTGCAGGTGTCTGTCTTTCTCTCCCCCTGTCTTCCCCTCCTCTCTCCATTTCTCTCTGTCCTATCCAACAATGACAACAACAATAACAACAACAATAAAACAACAAGGGCAACAAAAGGGAATAAATAAATAAAAATCTTTAAAAAAAAAGTTGTTTAGTCGAAGGCACAAACAGGAATTAGAGAGTTGGCATTTGAACTCGTTTAACTCTTTTAAGGATCATGTTGTCTGAAGAAGGAACAAATTACAACGTTATAGTTCTTGCAAGAGCAATAATTAGATGACATATGCTACAAACAAGTTTCCCAAGGCCACAAGAAAGATTTTTAAACGTTCTTAAAACAGCACTCTACATATCCCTGACCCTCCCCCCACTATTTTTAAGTTATGAGCTATGATTTTCAGCTACCAAATTATTATAATTACTATGATACTATATGTTCAAAGATAAAATTTCAGCTACTTCACAATAAATCTTCACCTACTTGATTATTCTGAACAACAGTTATAAATACTATCAGTGTCAAATCACCACTATGTATATGAAGCAGTTGCCTCAGACTTTTTTGCAGTGTAACCAAAGAAAAGAGCCATAGCATCTAAACCATGCATTATTATTTCCACAGACCTGAAAAAAGTCCCAATGATTATCACAATGAACCACAGCCCACATTACTTTCATATAACTATGAAAACAAAGCTAAAGTTTTTAAATAAAATATAAGCTATATTGGAGCCAGGCTGTGGTGTCACCAGTAGAGCACAAACCATTATCATGCACAAGAATCCCAGTTCAAACCCATGGTCCACACCTACAGAAAGGAAGTTTCACAACTAGTGCAGTAGTGCTGTAGGTCTCTCTCTGCTTCCTCTCTATCTTCATTCCCTCTCAATTTCTGTCTCTATCATAAGAAGGGGGAAGGAAGGAAGGGAGAGAGGGGAAAAGAGAGGGAAGGTAGAAAGGGGGGTGGCGGGGAAAAAGGCCAACAGGGGTCATGCAGGCACTGAGCCCTAACATTAATAACCCTAGTGGAAACACACGCATACATTCATTCTCTCCCCCTCTCCCTTTCCCCCTCTCTCTCTGTCCATAAATCAAAAAATCTTACTGGTCTGGTAAATGATCTTCCTCTATAACTGACTTGTTATTTTCAATATATAAAAAATCAATGGGCCCCCAACATGGTAAATGAACCTCTCCCCAAGAGTCTAATGGTCAACTCAAGAAGCAATGTAGTGGCAGTCTGGTGGTAGCACAGCAGGTTAAGCGCAGGTGGTGCAAAGCTCAAGGACAGGCGTAAAGATCCTGGTTTGAGCCCCTGGCTCCCCACCTGCAGGGGAGTCGCTTACAGGCAATGAAGCAGGTCTGCAGGTGTCTGTCTTTCCCCCATTCTGTCTTGCCTTCCTCTCTCCATTTCTCTCTGTCCTATCCAACAACGATGACATCCACAACAATAATAGCTACAATAAAAAAAATCAATGGGGGGTTTGCTGGGAGATGGCTCACTTAATACAGAACACACAATTTGTCATACATTCGACCCAGGCTCGAATCCTGGCCACCATATGGAAACACCTGTATATGGAAATTTCATAAGTTATGAATCAGTGCTGTGGTATCTCTCCTCTTTCCTCCAATCTCACACCCTCCTATCTTTTAAAAATAAATGTATTAATTATTTGTGTATTGGTTAGAGAGAGGGAGAAGTTGACAAGTACTATGGAGACAGAGAGACGCCTGCAGCACTGATTCACTGCTTGAAAAACTTCCCCCAGACTGGAGCTTGTACCCAGGTGTTTGTGCCACCTAGCCCCATTATCCTCTATCTTAAAAAAAAAAAAAAAAAAAAAAAGAAGAGTCTACTAGAAATGACAAGATAACTCTGGTAGCAAAACAAAGAAATAAACAAAAAAAAATGGGGGTTATGTCACTTATACCAGAACTCATAGCTTTAAGGAACTATGTAACAGTCAATTAAAATTCTCAAACTTTTACCTTCTTTTCTATTAAGGTAAACTTTAAGTTTAATGTAAGTTCATGCTAAATTGCTTTGTATAGTCACAATGTAAAAATTCCTAAAAGTGTTATTTACCTCCAGTGTTTGGGAAGGGATTTTCAGCTTGGTGAGATGTGCTTTGCTGCTGGGCTTCAGTTCAGTCATGCTGCTTCCATGGGATTGGCTGCTGTAGTGCTCAGAGGACAGCTTTGGTTCCATGGACTCCTGCCCATCCATGGGCCTCACATAGGCAGTGGGTTTCTGTAACATTGAACTGGACTTTGACATCAATGAAGGGGGGAAAGACTGACTTGAGTGCTGCCCACTTGAAAAAGGTACACGGGAAGGAGAGTCCCAGTTTGCATCAGGGTCCCGAGGTGATTTGGAACGCTGATGTTCCTTGCTATGATGATCATTCCCATGAGACCTGGAATGACTGGAACTTAATGACTGGACAGCCTGTGGTTTTCCAGGACTAGAAGAGCGTGATTTGGAGTGTTCTGATCCATGTTGACCTTTTTTCCGGCTACTGCTCCCACTACTGCTATATGAGTCACGGTCATGCCTCTGACCACTACTGGTGCCACCACTGCCACCTGTACTGGCTCTCTGGCTACTATGTCCACTCTGTAAACCCGAGGATCGTTTCTGAGACTGAGAAGTGCTGGGTGCAGGCCCTACTGGAGTCCATTTACTATTCTGATGAGAACTTCCATGTCTCTGGTCAAAGAAATTTGGGTTTGATTTTTCATCTACTGTTGGTGGTACTGTTGGTTTGGGGATTGCAACGAGCTTTGGTATAGATCTGTCTCCTATGAAATCCTTCATTTCATCGTAGTTTCCAAGCATACTCTGAATGCGACTGGATAGCTTATCTTCTTTACTAGTCTATAAAAAAAAAGCAAAATAAATGTATACAATTATCAGAATTAGAAATAAAAGTGCTTAACTGACTTTCCAAATTACAGAAATAAGTGGTTTTCTTTTTTAAAAATATAATTTTTGTTATTAATAGTTTGTTAGAGGATTATAAGGCTACAATGTATAGTTCCACACCACACCTAGAACCAAAGTTCTATATCCCCCACCCTCAGATCTCCCAAAGATAATCATAGTTCAAGACAAGAGGTTTTCAAAGAGGGAGAATTCATCTTATGGTTAATATCTCAAAATGAACTCCAATTATGTAATAGTTATAGGAAAAGAAAGTACTAAGAATAAAAAACACACTTGAAAGGGTACCGAGAAACATATACAATGGATTCTTTTGTTTATTTTTACCAGCACTTTGATCAGATCTGGCTTACAATAGTGCTGGAATTGAACCTGGCACCTATAGTGTCTCAGGTACTAAAGTCTTTCTGCATAATCACTATGTTGTTTCTCTGGCTCTACAAGAGATTCTTATGAGGGAAAAAAAATTCAAATTCTATTTGTAAAGTTAACAGAATAGTAGAAAAAATTATTTTGGAATACAAAAAAAAGTAACCAGTAAATTGCAGTTCAACAGATTAGCCAATACTCAGTATTTTTGACAATCTATAAAAAAATTTATTTCTTATAATTCAGTGCTATCTTTAGAAGTTAAAACAGAAACTTAATGAAGCAAGTTAAACTCAACTAACTTAAAAAACAAACAAAAGCAGGGGTAGATAGCATAATGATTAAGCAAACAGACTCTCATGCCTGAGGTTCCAAAGTCCCAGTTTCAACCCCCTGCACCACCATAAGCCAGAACTGAGCAGTGCTCTGCTTAAAAAAAAAAAAAAAAAATATATATATATATATATATATATATATATATATATAAAACACAGTGGTCCAGGAGATAGGCAGTGGATAAAGTATGAGGTACTCTCAAGCATGAGGTCCTGGGTTCAATCTTCAGAAGCACATGTACAAGGGGGATCGATCGTTCTTTCTCTCTCTCTCCTCATCTTTCTCATTAATAAGTAAATAAAATCTTTTTAAAAAATAAATAAATCCATTCTAGGAGATTGTAAAGTGCCTAGAGTGCTAGCCTCGCATGCATGAGGCCCTAAATTCATTGTATATGCCAGTTCACCTGGAAGTGTGCACACTTTACTATGTGCAAGGACCCAGTTCTGAGACCCCCACCCCCACCACATGGAAGCACCACACAAAGGGAAAACTCTTAAGAGCGGTAGAGCAGTGCTGTGTAGTCTTTCCTTCTCTTTTTCTCTCTCTTCCCCCTCGTCCTCCCTACCACTCACCCTGTCTTTAAAAAATGCTCCAGAAGTAATAGAATTCTGCAGGTACAAAGCTCTAGGGAAAACACTGGCAGCAAAAAGTCCGCGCGCACGTGTGTGTGTGTGTGTGTGTGTGTGTGTGTGTGTGTGTGTGTGTATTTGTGCTGTGTGTATATAATCTTGCCAACACTGATAGGGTTAAGTGCTTGTACAATGATTCCATTGCTCCCAGAGCATCTTTTTTTTTTTTCTTGACAGAGAGATAGAGTGGAAGAAAGAGAGAGAGGAGCGACACCTACAGCAGTGTTCCAACACTCATGAAGCATCCTCCTTGCAGATGTAGACGAGGGGTTTGAGCTCAGGGCCCAATGTGAGGTAAGATGAATGAGCCACTACTTGGTCCAAATTCTATATATATATATCCAGAGCATTGCTCAGCTCTGGATTATGGTAGTCTGGGGAATGAACCTGGGACTTTGGAGCCTCAGGCATGAGAGTCTCTTTGTATAACCATTATACTAAATACCCCTTCCCTAGAAAACATCTTGTAAGTTTCAATCCTTAAAAAAATCCCTTCTGTTACTGTAACTTATCAAGTTAACAAAAGTCACAAAAAAATTAATATTGAAAAAAAATCCAATGGTAATGCTTTAAAATCCTCGCTATGAATTGTGATTAATAAATTCTTCAACTCTTGAGATTAACAATATACAACACAAGTTTCACTTCTTATTCTTGGATAATAAGAAGGTCCAAGGAGTCTACAAGCTTTAGGACTCACTCAAAATACATGAGAGAAAGAATTATTTAGTGGGAGTCAGGCAGCAGCACAGCAGGTTAAGCGCATGTGGTGTGAAGCATAAGGACCAGCATAAGGATCCCGGTTTGAGCCCTCGGCTCCCCACCTGCAGAGGAGTCGCTTCACAGGCGGTGAAGCAGGTCTGCAGGTGTCTACTTTTCTCTCCCCCTCTCTGTCTTCCCCTCCTCTCTCCATTTATCTCAGTCTTATCCAACAACAACGACAATAAAAACTACAACAACAAAAAAACCAAGAGCAACAAAAAGGAAAATAAATAAATAAATAAATATACAAAAATAATTTTAAAAAATGAAAGCTTTACTGACTACATTTGAAAAAGAGATCAGAACTGAATTACTCTTTTTTTTTTTGCATAACCATTATGCTATCTCTCCAGCCCTCTTGAATCATGACTCTTTTAAAATTGTATTTTATTTATTTATTTACTTATTTATTTTTGGATAGACACAGAGAGAAATTAAGAGAGGATGAAGAGGTAGAAAGGAATAGAGGTAAAGAGACACCTACAGCCCAGCTTCACCACTTGTGAAGTTTTCCCCCTGCAGGTGGGGATCAGGGGCTTGAACCTCAATCCTTGTGCATTGTAATGTGTGCACTAAACCAGGTGTGCCACTGCCTGACTCCACTGAATCATTACTCTTTATCTTGAAGTTGTCATGAGTCAATAATTACTTCAGATATTTGAAAGTCAGTCCCTATTTCATAGTATTCTCTAATTCCATTCCAGGAGGTTCACTTCCTAACAAAGTCCCAAAACCTAGATATAGACCAGTCCCATGAGACAGAGTATATGTTCACACGTATCCATAAACTAGGGCAAAATATATACCTGAAAGCAAAAGTACACAATAGTCTGCAGTGAGTGCCCCCCAACACTTCATCTGCACTATTCCAGCCTTTAGGTCCATAATTGTTCAACAGTTTGTTTGGCTTTGTATGTTAACTCTCTTTTCAGCCACCAGGTTCTAGATGCCTGCATGATGCCAACCAGACTTCCCTGAACAGACGACCTCACCAATGTGTCCTGGAGCTCCACTACCCCAGAGCCCCACCCTACTAGGGAAAGAGAGACGCAGGTTGGGAGTATGGATTGACCAGTCAACGCCCATGTTCAACAGAGAAGCAGTTACAGAAGCCAGACCTTCCACCTTCTGCATCCCACAATGACCTTGGGTCCATACTCCCAGAGGGATAAAGAATAGGAAAGCTATCAGGGGAGGGGATAGGTTACGGAGATCTGGTGGTGGGAACTGTGTGGAGTTGTACCCCTCTTGTCCTATGGTTTTGTTAATGTCTCCTTTTTAAAATAAATAAAAAATTTTAACTATTGGGGAGTCAGGCAGTAGCGCAGTGGGTTAAGCGCAGGTGGCACAAAGCACAAGGAAGGACTGGCATAAGGATCCCAGTTCAAGCCCGTAGCTCCCCACCTGCAGTGGGAGTCGTTTCACAGGTGGTGAAGCAGGTCTGCAGGTGTCTATCTTTCTGTCGCCCTCTCTGTCTTCCCCTCCTCTCTCCATTTCTCTCTGTCCTATCCAATGACAATGACATCAATAACAACAACAATAATAACTACACCAATAAAACAAGGGCAACAAAAAAGGGAATATATACATAAATATTGTAACAGTTGAACACAAACTACACAAGAAGGCAACCCAGTAAATGGGAAAAGATATTTGCGTATCACATCTGATAAATGACTGACATTAAACATCTATTCAGAATTGGTACAGATCTACAAAGTAAAAATAATCCATAAAAAAAGTGAGCCAAAGAACTAAACAGTTGTCTAAAGAAGAGATAAACATGGTCCACAGACACAAGAAGAAATGTTCCACTTCAGTTATCATTAAAGAAATGCAAATGAAAATTATACTGAGACACTCACTATCTCACACCTGAGAGAATGGCTTACATCAACAAATCAGGGAATGACAGGTTGGGGGCTAGGTTGTGGTGGAAAATGGTGGGAATGCAAACTGGCACAGCGCCTTTGGAAGACTGTATGGAGAGTCCTTAACCAAATAAAAATGGAATTATCTTATGACCCAGCAATACCATTCTTAGGCATTTATCCACTGGAGACTCAAACACTAATTACAAGGGACATATGCACCTCTATGTTCACAGCGGCATTATTCACAATAGCCAAAGCAGCAGCTTAAATGCCCATCAACAAACGACTGGCTAAAAAGTTATGGGAAACATATTCCATGGAATATTACTCTGCAATCAAAAAAGGTGATACTGTATCCTCCTGGATAAAATGGTGGAACTGGAGTTGATTATGCTTAGTAAAATAAGTAAAGAAATAAAAGATAACTACCAGATGATTTCATTCATATGAGAAATCTAGAGATCAGAGACACATGAACTCAAAAAACAAAAACACAGAAGCAAGCAAGCTATTCCTAAGACTTGAGAGAACTCTAGTGGTAATCTCTGGGAGGTAGGAGTGTGGGGACTCTGGTGTTGGGTGTGGTATGGAGCTATACATTGTAATCTTACAATCTTGTACCCTATTATTAATAAGAAATAAAGGGGGGAAACAAAGGGAGGACATAAGGTGAAACTTGGACTCGGTGTGGCATATTGGATCAAAGCTAAGGACTCTGGTGAAGGAGAGAAAGGGACAGGTTGAAGAGACATTGGGGTTCTGTTGTGTCTACTACACACCAATCAAGGGGAGGTGAGAGGTTGTACAACATCTATATGCTAATGATTATATTTTAAACTACCACCTTTCCCCAATAAAATAAAACCTAAACAGGAAAAAAAAAAACATTTTAACAACTTATAAATAATAGCAAGGCCAGAAATTAAATCAAACTCATTAAAATGTAATTATAGAATTAAGGTACCATGATTTGACAATTTTGGAACAAATTTCCACAATTTTTCCAGTCCCTTTAACCCTGAAACCCAAATACTAAATTTTGTGCTATGCTCGTATAATTGATATCGGTATAAATACCTTTGAATTGGAAAATCCTTAAAATCCCTGAATGAGTGACTTTCATAGATCTCTTAAATGGTTTCCACAAATAGTAAAAATCAAAATATAAATCTAGTGTGTTTTGTCATTTAGTATTTCATCAGAAGAAAGTCTAATACCATCAATCCATACTATAAGCCAACAATGGTCATTACTGCTATACACATAACATTACAGCTATTATACCCAGCATATGTCTTTAAAATATAAGAATAATTCAAATAGAATCAAAAGTTATCTGTGGTCACAACTGTAACATTAATCATCAGAAAAGGTACCATTCAGTGTTTTTAAATCCTAAATAAAATTTAAAAACAATGGTATACAAATAGTATAAAGTGGGGGTCGGGCTGTAGCACAGCGGGTTAAGCACACATGGTGCAAAACTCGAGGACCTACATAAGGATTACAGTTTGAGCCCCCAGCTCCCCACCTGCAGGAGGGTTGCTTTACAAACAGTGAAGCAGGTCTGCAGGCGTCTTTCTCTCCCCATCCTTGTCTTCCCCTTCTTTCTCCATTTCTTTCTGTTCTATCTGGCAACAACAACATTAATAACAACAATAATAACTACAACAATGATAAAAACAACAAGGGTAACAACAAAAAAAGGTAAAATAAATAAATAGTATAAAGTACTAAAGCAGGGAATGGATGGTGGTGAACCTGGTTGAGCGCTCACATTACAGAGCACAAGGATCCAGGTTCAAGCCCCTGGTCCCCACTTGCAGGGGGAAAGCTTCATGAGTGGTGAAGCAGGGTACAAGTGTCTCTCTTTCTCTCCCTCTCTATCTCCTCTCCCTCCTCTCAATTTCTCTGTCTCTATTCAATAAAGATAATGATAAAATAATTTTAAAAATAAATAAAAGTAAAAGTATTTTTTAAATAATGAAATAAAGCATTACAAGGTCCTTAATGTTATCCTCCACCTCTCACATCCCTCGTTGCTATTCTTTACTTTTTAAAAGAGTGATCTGAATTATTAGCTCAAAGATCCATCTCTGTATGTTGGCTCTACTACTAGTCCTGGGCATGAATTTACCTTTCTGAGCCCTGAGTTAAATAAATTTTTTTTGTATCAATATGCATTATCTGCTGTTTTACTAACTGCAAGATACTAATTACAAGATTGTTCATGTTGTAGAACTTATTCCAACTATAACACTGATTACTGTACTTCTCTGTGTGCATGTAATTTTCTTTTTATTATTTATTTATTAGAGACAGAGAAATTGAGAAGGGAGGGGGATAGAGACAGAGAGACATCTGCAGACCTGCTTCATCCCTCATGAAGTTTTCCCCCTTCAGGTGGGGACCAGGGCCTTGAACCTGGGTCCTTATGCCCTGTAATGTGAGGGCTTAGCCAGGTGCTCCACCGCCTGGCCCCCATGAACATTTTTTAATGAATATTTTACCCCCAGCCCCCACACAAACATAAGCTACAGTCTACTTAAGAGATAAGGAAAAAATATTAAATGATATGCATAATAATTATTTTCTATATTAAAAATTCAAGTTTAAGTACAATGTCACACTCTTAGTGAAAAGGGTATTCAATGAACAACTTACAACTTTGTATGGCTCAGCAAAAAGAGGGGAGTTAGGAGGGAAGGCGTCTTCACCCTGCTGAATTTCCTGATTCCGCCTTTCCCTTTCTTTCATACGCAGCACATTCCGGTCTTCACGGTTCATGTTGCTATGAAGAGAAACATAATATTTACATCACAGAAAGAAAATGATCATTAACTTTTCTCTATTGATTTTGTCAGTTTAATGCTTGAGATTCCCTTTTGACTGCCACATATTAATCGGCACTAGAGCTGAAGTTGTGTTTTGGTGATGGCTTTATCCACTAATACAACATTTTCAACTATCCAGACAGGAAACACCAGCCCAAAATATTAGAATCCACCCCACTGAAACACTTAATGGTATCAATTTTGAAATTGGAGTATTACACCAAAGTAAAAGACTCTGGGGTGGGTGGGTAGGGAGAATACAGGTCCATGAAAGATGATGAATGACATAGTGGGGGTTGTATTGTTAAATGGGAATCTGGGGAATGTTATGCATGTACAAACTATTGTATTTACTGTTGAATGTAAAACATTAATTCCCCAATAAAGAAATAAATTATTTTAAAAAAATCAATTTTTAAAGTACTCTGGTTAGCTAAAAATTCTGCTAAAACTTAGGCAATTGAGAGGGAGGGTAGAAGTTAATAAACCCAAATTCTTAGTATTTCCTATAAACCTTTCATGACTTCCTCTTCAGAAATCTAACTATTCTTCGACATTAGTCACTTACAACCCACACCCACCTACCACCCCTCCCCCGAGGGTCCAGTGCTTTTCTCTACTTTGCATCTACCTTATCTTGATTTCTTTTTGTCCCAAACACAGCTTCCTTGGTGTCCATCCTTATGGCAGTTTGACCTCAGCTTTGCTGTTGCTCTAGATTCCCTAAAAAACGACATTTCTGCTCTAAATACATTAATATTTCAGTAAGTGGCAAAACTGAGGCTTTCAGCAATAGAATCTAAGATTAACTCAGGTTAGTAGTAGTAATTGAAATTGTTTTGAAAAATAAAAAGGATTTGGGGGTGGGAGGAAAATGAGGTCTTCATTTCTATAATCATGACAATGTATTATGTTTTCACTAAGAACAAATCAAGAAAAATAGCCTATCTGTAGCAGCAGAGATTATGGTTAAAATAGATCATACTGACAAGGGTATCCAAGCCCTAGGGCAAGGGATTTCCAGGGACTATGGAACGCATTTCTCTGGACCTGTATTAAACCAACTGCCTTGGCTGTAAAGAACAACAACAATAAAAATAGTCCTGTAGGAGGACAATATGGAAAAAAATAGACTATAATTATGGGATGTTTCTAGCCTTATGACTCATAAATAAAATTTATTAAGAAAACTATTCAATCAAGACTGGGAGAAACTATAATTGTATACTAAAATGGAAAATCAAACTATTTTTCTTTGTAGGACTACTATAAGTGGTTAGAGCACTGCAAATAAACATGCAAAGATCAAACTTCCTGCTTTGCACATTTAGTATCACACAATAAAGCAATTTAGTATTTTTAAAAAATAGCCTAAGTACTCCTAATGGGTAGTCATGTTGTTTCTTATATGTACAAGTCTCTTAGTAAGCTTAGACAATAGATATATTAATATTTTGAAGTACAGGAACTATGTACCTTCGGTGGTATCCCTAGTACTTCACACCATACAGAACCACAAATAGTATCTGAACTTATTAAAGTCCTTGAAATACTTATATTAAATTATTCAAAGAACAAAACCAAAGAGCACTGCTTCTCCAGCAGTTCTATCTCACTGACAATCCAGTTTCAGAGTTATAAGGCTACAAATTACAATGTTATTTGTATTTCAGAGTGCCTAGAGGGATGCTAGTCATGTGGCTCACCTGGTTGAGAGGATCTGGATTCAGTCCCCAGCCCCATCTAAAGGGAGGGAAGCTTCACGAGTGGTGAAGCAGTGCTGCAGGTGTCTCTTTTTCTCTCTCCCTATCTCTCCCTTTTCTCTCAATTTCTGTCTCTATCCAGAAAATATTTTTTAATCATGCAACTTTTTAAAAAATTATATTTATTTATTTTTCCTTTTGTTGCCCTTGTTGTTTTTTATTGTTGTAGTTATTACTGGTGGTGTTGTCATCGTTGTTGGATAGGACAGAGAGAAATGGAGAGAGGAGGGGAAGACAGAGAGGGGGAGAGAAAGACAGACACCTGCAGACCTGCTTCACCACTTGTGAAGCGACTCCCCTGCAGGTGGGGAGCCGGGGGCTCAAACCGGGATCCTTATGCGGGTCCTTGCGCTTTGCGCCATGTGCGCTTAACTCACTGTGCTACCGCCCAACTCCCAAATCATGCAACTTTTGTACCTTTAGTGCAAAAACATGATCCCCACAATAAAATTCCTACTACAATTCAGTAACAAAAATGTTGCTTTTTCATCTTAAACAATGAAAGTTGTGACACTGAGTATTTCTTCTTTTACTAAAGCCAAGACTGAATGACTGCTTACAACGAATATCCCAGCTAGAGTTCTTAGTTTCTTCTGATATTATTTTTACATTTGATTTATCAGTTCTCTCCCACCCCCACATTTTTGAATATCAAGTATCTTTGCCAGAAACAAAGTTTGCCCACAAGGCAGAAATTCTAGTCATCTAAACTCTACTAAAATTAGTGTGGGGAGTCGGGCGATAGCACAGCGGGTTAAGAGCATGTGGTGCAAAGTGCAACAACCCACTTAAGGATCCTGGTTCGAGCCCCTGGATCCCCACCTGCAGGGTGGCCACTTCACAAGCGGTGAAGCAGGTCTTCAGGTGTCTATCTTTCTCTCCCCTTCTCTGTCTTCCCCTCCTCTCTCCATTTCTTTTTGTCCTATCCAACAACAACATCAATAACAACAATAATAACGACAACAATAAAACAACAAGAGCAACAAAAGGAAATAAATAAATAAATATTTAAAAAATTAGTGTGAACAGCCTGGAGGTAGCACAGTGGAAAAAATGTCATACTCTCATGCAGAAGGCCCTAAATTCAATCCCTGTCATCGCATGTGTCAGAGTGATGCTTTTGTTCTTCTTTTCTCCCATAAATAAGTATTTTTAAATTAATATGAAATTTAAGTAAGTCTATTTGGATCTAGCAATTCTACTCTTAGATGTCCAGAAACATCTAACCAAATGTATATACACATTTATGTTCACTGCAGCATTATTTATATAATAACTAAAATATGGAGTCAATCCAGGTGCCCAACAACAAACAAATGGATTAATAAATTGTGATACACATATATACAATGGTCTGTTTACTTAGCTAAGAGAAAAAAATGAAATCTTGCAATCTGCTACAAGGGTCGAAGAAAAGGGAGGCATGCTAATGAAATAATTCAGAAGAACAAATGCTGGATGATCTCACCTATGTGTGGGATAACAAGAAACAACCTGCATAATTTTTTCCACTAAAAAAATTGAACCTTAACCTAATTACAAGTAAACAAATAAAAACGGATTGAGAAACATTCTATGAAATTGGCCTAAACTCTTCAAAAATGTTAATATCAAATTCTAAATGTCCATTCAGCACCACCACCACAACAAAAAGAGGCTGAAGATTACTTTATCTAAACTTCAATTCTCATCTACTCCTGTACTATTATTTATCCTCTCCTCCTCCGCTTTTTTTTTTTTTTTTTACCACCAGGGTTATCACTGGGGCTCAGTATCAACACTATGAATCCACTGTTCCCAGCAGCCATTTTTCCCCACTTTTCCTATTATACTTGATAGGAAAGAGAGAAATTGAAATGGGAGGGGAGATAGGGAGAAAGATAGACATACCTGCAGACCAGCTTCACCACTTGTGAAGCACCCCCCTACAGGTGGGGTCTGGGGGCTCAAACCCAGGTCCATGCATATTGTGATATGTGTGCTTAACTCAGTGTACCACTACCCGGCCCCTTATTTCACTTTTTATTTGACTGAGGGTGAGAGAAACATAGAAGAGAGGGAGGAGAGAAAGACATCTGCAGCACTATTGCACTACCTGTGAAGCTTTTTCCTGGTAGCAGGAAGGTACCGGGACTTGAACCTGGGTCCTTATGCATAGTAATGAGTGTGCTACTACTATATGTCTACAGTCTAGATATCATTAGAATCCTATGGACAACTACTGGTTTATTTATTTGAGAGAACCAGAGTATCACTCTGGTATATGTGGTGCCAAGGACAAAACTAGGGATGGTATGCTTGAGAGTCCAGTGCTGTAGACACTGCACCACTGGCTGAGCTGGATAACATGATGTAAGAGTACTAAAGGAAGGAAAGGGCTGACTTAGGTAGGTGGACTCTGCAAATGTTATGGTTATTGTGTCTCATCCATCAGCAACTAGCAGTTTCACCAAATAAAATGGCATTTATAGAGGAATTTATAGAACTAATGCTGAAATATAAATCTTAAAAGCAGAAATATCAAGAGTAATAAACAGAATGTGACAAATCATTGTAAAAAGGCTTCAGAAATAAATCCAAAAATTAAAAGCCCAGGACTGAATGACTTAAAGGTGAATTCTAACAAATAGTTCATGAAGAAGTAACATGAATCCCTCACAAATTCCTCAAAATAAAAGGCAAAAATACTTCTCAATTCATTCTACAAGGGCAATATTACCCTGATATCAAAACCAGACAAAGACACTATAAGAAAAAGAGACTATAGATTAATAAAATCTTTGTAACATAAACAAATACTAAAAAGTTCTCAGTCAATAAAGAATAAACTAAATCCAGTAATATATACAAAGGATTATAGGGTTGGCCAAATAGCTCACTTGGATAGTGTGCTGCTTTGCCAATGTGTGAGACCCAGATTCAAGCTGTCCCCCACAGGATGAAAGGAAGTTTTGGTGTGTGGTCTCTTTAATACTCTGCCTCTATAAATAATAATAATAATAATAATAAAAGATACAAATCACAACCAAGTGAGACTTATCTCACAAGGTTGATTTAACATTCAAAAATTCTATGCTGGGCTGGAAAGAAAGCTCACTGTATAGGGCACATGCCTTGCCATCAGTGAGGCTCGGGTTCCAAACCTGGTATACATGGGAGTGCAATGGCTCAGGGGGAGCTGCTGTGCAGTGGTTCTTCTCCCTCTTTCTCCTTGCCTACTTGGATGAAAAAGTTGATCTGGGAGAGGTGAGATCACACATATGCAAAGCCAAAAAAAAAATCATATGTCAATCATATGATCAGCTCAATAACTGCAGAAAAACTTCCACAAGTTCTAACAGCCATTCTTCTTTTTTTAATGGAGGGAATTGGGTGTACATTTTCTTTTTTAAAAAAATATTTTGTTTATTTTAACGAAAGATACAAAAAGAGAGGGGGGAGGGGAGGGAGGGAGAGAAAGAGGGAGAGAGAGAGAGGGAGAGACTGATTAGAGGACTACTCAACTCTGGTTCATAATGGTGCTGGGGATTGAACTTGGGACCTCTGCAGTCGTATGCAGCCAAGTTCAGTGTACTATCCATGGTTATTTTCTCAGCCCGTTACAACTTTCTGTTAAGTGATGTGGGAAGTGATGTTGTTAAAATTCCGTACGCTCTTGCCGGCTGGGATAGCTTCACAGGCGGGTAACAGAGACGCGGAGACAACGGCTGGGCAGGGAAGCTGTATTTCTTTATTCAGGAACAACGATTCATAAACTAACACAAACTAATCACCAAACAGAACTCTGCTCTCTTTGCAGCGGCACAAGCACTCTCTCTCTTACTCTGGAACTCAAGAACCAAGGAACTCTGTCTCTCTGCCACTCTCTCTTACTCTGAAAACCTGAAACTCTCGAACTCAGGAACTCCGGAACTCTGACACTCTCGAACTCTCGCACTCAGGAACTCTCGGACTCAGGAACCCTCTCTCGGGGTTCCTTGGGGCGGGGCCAAGTAGGCCCGTGAAATTAACAGGACTGATCCAATTCTCTTGGCGGGGGGAGGGCTAGGACAAACCAATGTAAAGCATACGACAATTCCCCCTTTTCTTTTTAACTAAATGACTATAGTATCAAGGGTGTGGGGTGAACAGAAACCTATATCCTACAGGCATTTTTTTTAAAAAAGAAACTGGCACAAACTAAACTTTATCAGCTTAAAAAAAAAACATTTCTTGCCTCTGGGGGGCGTACTTTCTTAGACGGGCATTTGCATGGGGGTGGGGAACAGCCTAGAGTCCCACAGGCAGCTGGCTGCAACTTACTTACTATGAAACAAAACTTGTTATTAGCATATCTACGTTTCTAATAGAGAAGGAATTTGATACTTTTACATATCAACAACGTCTTTTAACCTTTTGTTACACCCATTCAAGATGGAGACACACCCTAGGTGTGGGCCGGAGAGGAAACCTCAGGCATGAGAATAATTAGCATAGCCATTGTGCGATCTACCATTTCTAATAGAGAAGGTAGTGTTTTACATATCAACAAGTCTATTTAACCTTTTGTTTAGACTAACTTAGTTAAAATATATTGATTGTTAACTAATTTTTACCTTAGACTTTAAATGTAAGTTAATTTTATCTTTATGAGAATTACATTGAAAACCTTTTTCATTTAACTTTGACTAGTAAGAATTTAGCCTTAAAGCTACTGTTTACCAAACTTTAAACATACACATAAACATGGTCATTAATACACAAAGAGAGAAACCTTTGTTACGAAGACATGTCATTTTAAACACGAATTTAAATCTGTACTGTCTTAGTGGTTGGGGGGGGGGGGGTCCACCCTCCGGAGGTGGCTTCCCGCGCAGCTCCATTCCCGAGCAGCTCCACTTTTAGGAATTGCAGGTTGCGATCTCTGCACAAGTCTCTGCGTACTCCAGCTTGTCTGCCTTCAGACCGGACCGGCGGCTGGAGATCTCGTGTGCCCAGTTTCGGCAGGGAGCCCGGGGTTCCGGGAGGCCTGGGATGGTTCCAGAATTTATAGAAAGAGGGCAGGCAGGCCATCTTTGTAGAAGGCATGAGCCTAGGTGCCCAGGGGTGGCGGCCATGATAGGCCGCCGCGGCCCTGCCCCATGGCCCTGCCATGTCTGCTGCCCTGTTCGCAATGGCCGAGCAGCGTGGAGGGATCACGCATCCAGTGCCCTGCGCCACGTGGTGGAGAGCCGGCTCCTGTGGGCTGGTCTCGGGCTCTTGCGTGTTGGCCTCAGGCTCTGGTGTGTTGGCCTCGGGCTCCAGGGGCTCTTGTGTGCTGGCGTCGGCCTCCTGCGGGCTGCGGGGCTGCGGGCGCAGTGCGTGGGGTTGTCTGGGCGCAGCCGGCTGGCTGGCTGTTTAACCAGGTGGAAACGGCAGCTCCGCGCCTCGCCTCCCGCCCGCTGGCTCTTCCCGCTGGCTGTTCTGAGTTTGCCCGAGCGAGTGGAAACCACAGAGTGGTCCAGAGATAAATGTTCCAGAAACAGCAAAACAGTCTCGTGAAGAAAGAGCAGAGGCCTTTGGAGATCTCTTCACAAGCAGAAGAGAAGGCCATAGTGCATAGGTAGCCAAATTGTCTTTACTTATCTGAGAGATGCGCAGGTCAGGTCCACGTGGGCGCCATTTGTTGTTAAAATTCCGTACGGCTCTTGCCGGCTGGGATAGCTTCACAGGCGGGTAACAGAGACAACGGCTGGGCAGGGAAGCTGTATTTCTTTATTCAGGAACAACGATTCATAAACTAACACAAACTAATCACCAAACAGAACTCTGCTCTCTTTGCGGCGGCGCAAGCACTCTTTCTTTTACTCTGGAACTCAAGAACCCAGGAACTCTGTCTCTCTGCCACTCTCTCTTACTCTGAAAACCTGAAACTCTCAAACTCAGGAACTCCGGAACTCTGACACTCTCGAACTCTCGCACTCAGGAACTCTCGGACTCAGGAACCCTCTCTCGGGGTTCCTTGGGGCGGGGCCAAGTAGGCCCGCGAAATTAACAGGACTGATCCAATTCTCTTGGCGGGGGGAGGGCTAGGACAAACCAATGTAAAGCATACGACAAAGTGAACACAGGATGTCATGAATATGAGAAACTCCAGATTGCCTCCTGAGTCAGCTTTTATTCTATATTTTGAGGGGGAAAAAAAGACCAAAGCACAGCTCTACCATCCCTAGTATTCCCTTGGAGATATCTACTATGCACTTAGTGCTGTGGATCAAGTCCAGGGTATCACACATGGTAAGACATGAGCTTTACCCAGGTCCCTAATAAAGATATTTTTATTCCTTTAAAAAAAGTCATCATAGGGCTGTCAAAATAGCTCACTTGGATAGTATCCTATTTGTTATGTTCAAAACCCTGGTTCCAGCTTCCACCATATTGAAAGAAGCTTTAACTGCTATGATATCTCTCTCCCCTCTCTCTCTCTCCTCTCTCTCTCTCTCTCTCTCTCTCTGCCTCCAGGGTTATTGCTGGGGCTCAGTGCCTGCAGTACTAACCCACTGCTCCTAGAGGTCATTTTTTTTCCATTTTTATTGAATAGGACAGAGAGAAATTGAGATAGGAGGGCAAGATAGAGAGGGGGCGAGAAATACACCTGCAGACCTACTTCACTGCTAGTGGAGCAACCCCCTTGCAGGTGGGGAGCTAGGAACTCAAACCTGAATCCTTGCATGGGTTCTTGCATTTCTATATTATATGCACTAAGCCTGGTGTGCTACTGCCCCATCCCCCTTTTTCTCTCTCTCTCTTTCTCTGATTCTATCTAAAAAAGCTAGAGTGGTGAAGTCTCAGAGATGATAAAAAGGAGGAGGAGGAAATGACTACAACAAATGAGGTAAAAAGAATGAAAAATCATCAATAACTCCAAGTTCTATGGAAAATTTAAGTTGAACATTGTTTTTTTTAAGTTGAAAATTCTTAGTTTAAGATTCAAAGCTGTCCACAGTTCATTTCTCACCTACATTTTATAAAACATTCAGGATTTGTATCTGAAAATAATCTATAATCAGATTTCAGTTCTTTTTTTTTTTTAGAAATCTTTTTTTAATTTATTTATTTTCCCTTTTGTTGCCCTTGTTTTTTATTGCTGTTGTAGTTATTATTGTTGTTGCTACTGTTGTTGTCGTTGTTGGATAGGACAAAGAGAAATGGAGAGAGGAGGGGAAGACAGAGAGGGGGAGAGAAAGGTAGACACCTACAGACCTGTTTCACCTCCTGTGAAGCAACTCCACTACAGGTGGGGAGCCGGGAGCTCGAACTGGGATCCTTACACCGGTCCTTGTGCTTCAAGCCATGTGCACTTAACCCTCTGTGCTACCGCCCAACTCCCCAGATTTCAGTTCTATACTCAAGTGATTTAATGTTGGTTGACAAAATTACAAGATAGCAGGGGTACAATTCTACACTATCCCCACCGCCAGAGTTCTGAGTCCCCATTCCCTCCACTGGAAACTGCAATGGTTCTCCCAGTAAGGGTTGACTATTACTTATGTGATTGTCTGTCTGTCTGCCTGCCTGTCTATCTATATTTTTGCCCATTTTTCTATGGTCTTGCCTTTCTCTTCCTTTCGAAGTCACACCTACATCTATTACTACTTCCGAATGTCTTTCTTTTTCCCCCTCTTCTCTCTCTCCTCTCCTCTCCTCTCCTCTCCTCTCCTCTCCTCTCCTCTCTCTCTTTCTCTCTCTCTCTGTCTTGATGGAATTGGTTTTCAGAGCCCTCTAGTGGTCTTCTTCTAACATTTCTCCCCCTCTGGGAGTATGGATCAAAATTCTTTTTGGGTTGCAGAAGGTGGAAATTCTGGCTTCTGTTATTACTTCTCCACTGAGCATGCGTATTGGCAGATCGATCCATACTCGCATCCAGTGGAATAGGGTTCTGGGGAGGTAAGGGTCCAGGACACATTAGTGAGGTTGTCTGTCTACAAGCTTGAATAATTTTTGATGGATGATCAAACGTGTGTGGCCTCTTGTCATGACAGAACGCATCTCATTTATGATTAGCAAGCTCTGACATTTCTGGATGATAGATTGGTTCAAACTGTCCAATTATGACAGTACACATTTGAATTGACTATTTGGTTCCTTGGTAGGAGCTCAAAAAATATGACACCTTTAACATTCCTCTGATGAGTATCTACATCCATTGTTGTTTGAAGTAAATCACTGTATCAGGGCCAAAGCCATTTGCATACCACATTGTTGTATACAAATGACTTATCATCTGTTATCAGTTGCTGCAAAAAAAGGATCATTTTCCTCACATTTAATTAGCATATTGCAGATGTTTATACACACTACCAAATGAACTTCTTTGAGTTCATGAGGAACCCAAATATGGATGTCCAATGTTTCTGGAATCTCTCATGTCATGTGATGTGGGTGTCAATCGATCATTGCCTTTATTTTGTCATCATCAATCTCAGTGGGCCACCCTGACTGGGGAGCAATGTTGAAATCAAAATCACCTGCACAGAATTTTGTCATTGGCACTGACATTCTTGTAGAGCACTGTTACTGTAACTTCACACAACTCTTCATAAGTCTGACATGTATTCCCTTTATGGAAGTAAAACAGTAAAATATGGCAAAAATGCAGTTTGGCCTTCTACCTTCATTTTGTTATAAAGCCTCCAAAACTCAACCAAATCACTCATCTTTTTTTTTTTTTTTTTAGAATGAAGCTAGAACTGTTAATTGTCAAATAACACAGCAACAACAATGACGTGAATGAATCTAGTACTTCCAAAAATGAATTAACACCATGTGTTGCAAAAATGTATCATGACTTTTCTGAGAACCCAGGCATGCAAGTCTGATACTGTATATCAGTAGAGTTATTTCGATAGTCACTAAACTGACCTATTCCAACTATACAGTTTGAGAGCCAGGGAGATAGCTTAGCCTGTTAGATCACTAATTTAAAGGTCTGAAGTCCTAGAGATCAAAGGTTCAACCCTTGGCACTATCGTATGCCAAAATTGAACAGTGCTTTAAAATATACATTCCCCCCCTTCCCTTTTACCTGAGCAATGCTCAACTCTGGCTTGTGGTGGTAGTAGTAGGGATGGAATCTGGGGCCTTTGGAGCTTCAGGCATGAATGTCTTTTTGCATAACCACTATGCTATCTTCCCCCAGCCCTCCTTAAATCTTTCTTTTTTTTAAGTATAGTCTAAGGGCTGGTGAAATTGCTCACTTGGATAGTGTGCTGCCTTGCTATGTGCAAAACCAAGGTTCAAGCCCAGTTCCCACAATACTAATGAAAGCCTTGGTCCTGTGTTTTCTTTCATTCTCTCTTTCTTTCTCTCTCTCTCTCTCTGTGTGTGTGTGTGTGTGTGTGTGTGTGTGTGTGTGTATCTTGATTGAACTAGGAGATGGTGCAGCAGTTCAAAGTCCTGAACTAAAAACAGGAGGTCCTGCTTTTGATCCTGGCATCTGGCACCCATGGGCCAGAGTGAGGACCTGGTTTTCTTTTTTTTCTCTCTATCATTAACAAATGAATCTAAAAGAGATTATCATGGTGAAATACTGTGTTCTATCCCCAGCACAACAAATACTAGAATGAAGTTCTGGTTCTGGTTCTTTAAATAAATAAATAAAATTTTAAGTAGATCTGATAAGATTTGGTGTATGAAACCATGAAATAACCACTGTCAAGACTAACAGAGAAAAATTTTTAATGTTTCCTTATGCTTCCTTTTGGTTTCTTGCTTCTTGTCCCCACCTACTTTGATATCTCCAGGCAAACTATATTATTTTTATTGGTTTATAAAATTATAACATTCTAAAAAAGATATTTATCTTATTTTTAAATTTTATTTTATTTTAGTGTTTTATTCTTTTTTTTAAACTTTGATAGGACAGAGAGAAAGTTAGAGGGAAAGAGGACTGAGAGGGAGAGATACAGCACTGCTTCATCACTCATGAAGCTTTCCCCCTGCAAGTGGAGACTGGGGGCTTGAACCCAGGTCCTAATGATGGTAATGTGAGCACTTAGCCAGGTGTGCTACTGTCCCACTCCCAGATTTATTTTATTTGATTGGGCAGAGAGAAGTTGAGAGAGAAGGGGGATAGAGAGGGAGAGATGTCAGATACCTGCAGCATGCGCCACTGCTCGTGAAGCGCCATCCCCTCTATAGGGGCTGGGGGATTGAACTTAGGTCCTTGTACATGGTAATATATGAACTTAACCTGATTCTTCTGCCTTCACTACTGCTCCTGGTTCCTTCTAATATTTACGACAGTTTTCGGAGTCTAAGTGAGTTTGGGGGTGGAAGTGGGGGCTGGGCAGTGGTGCACCCGGTTAAATGTACAAGGACCCAGGTTCAAGCCCCTGCTCCTCACCTGTAGGGGGACATTTCACCAGTGGTGAAACAGGTTTGCTTTCCATCTCTGTCATCCCCTCCCCTCTGAATTTCTCTGTCCTATGCAATTAAAAAATAAAATAAGTGAGTGGGGTTTTTTTGCAAGTTTGTTTATTTTTATCCCTTCTAGGCCTTTGCTTTGAGCTAACGTCATTGGAGACACAGGGAAAGACACCACAAACTGAAGCATTCGCCCAGTGCCATAGTGTGCACATGTGGTGCTGAAGTGAGAATATATTACTGAATTATATGTTAATATACGTTATTAAATATGGGTCATTGGCATGAGAAAGTTGTGCCCTCCTAGATCAGTCATGTTGACAGATCCCCCCCCCCCCCTTTTTGTAGAAGCAAAGTCTCATCATGCTGTTTTTAGGCTCTAGGTCGCTCTTTTTCATTCAGACACAGAGACAGAGCAGACAGGCAGACAGAAAGGGGCAAGCACTACAGCACTACAGCCATAGCACCGCAGTGACAATGCAGGCATTCTACACAATGAGTTCTCTCTGTAGGCTACTTGTCTTAATTATTTTATTCCACATACAAGTGAAACCACCCAGCAGTTGTCTTTTACTTCTTGGCTTATTTCACTTAGTATAATAACCTGCAGTTCCAACCATTTTGACTGAGAAAACACAATGTCATCTTTCCTAAAGGCAGAAGAGCATTTCCACTGAGTACATAGAACAGTTTCTTTACCCAATCATCTGTCAACGAATGTTTAGGCTGATTCCAATACTTGGTTGTGAACAGTGCTGCTATGACTATAAGGATGTATATAGCCTTTCCAAACTAGTATTTCTGTGTTCTTCAGATAAATGCAGCATCACAAGTTATTTCCATCTTCATTTTCAAAAGAAATCTTTATAGTGTTTTCCATAAGGGCTGGATCAGCTTACATTACCATCAACAACTGTGTAACAGAGTTCCATTTTATCCATATTTTATCACCAACACTTTTGTTTCCAACCTTTTTGATATGCTATCCTTACCAGTGTGCTGACTATGCTTTTAATTTGCATTTCCCTAATGTGATATAAAGCACAAAATGTCCCTCTCCTCTTTTCTAAGTACAGCTATTTCAAAGTTTAACACATGTGCCCTTTCCTCCAAGAAATCCTTCAAGATTCCCATCACTAAAATCACTTTCTAAAGTACTTTTTTTTTTTTGCCTCCAGGGTTACTACTGGGCAGTGCCTGCTCCTGGAGGCAGCTATTTTTTTTTTCCCTTTTGTTGCACTTTTTGTTTATTGTTGTTGCTATCGTTGTCATTGTTGTTGGATAGAACAGAAAGAAATCAAGAGAGATGGGGAAGATAGAGAGGGGAAGAGAAAGACAGACACCTGTAGACCTGCTTCACTGCCTGTGCAGAGACCCCCCCTGTAGGTGGGAAACAGGGGGCTTGAACCAGGATCCTTATGTTGGTCCTTGCACTTTGAGCCATGTGTGCTTAACCCACTGCGCTACAGCCCAGTCCCCTCAAAGCACTTCTTTGTATCCTAGTTAGCACTTAACACTTAGCTTGCGCTAGAATAATTTATAACAGTTCTTTAATTTTCCTTCCCTACTTACTTCCTTATTGTATGTCTTTGGAGAGCAATAACTACAGAGATTATTTGACTTTTCTCTTTCTCCTCCAAGTGCTTAACAAAATAGCAAACAACAGCTCAAATCTTGACAAATTTTATAAAAGTCACAACTGTAGTGTTACAGCCTCAGAACATGATTTCATTCATCTTTTTCTATCCAGTCTCCCATTTCTCCCTAACACTTTTATTTAAGAAAGAAATAATAATAGCATGAGAGAAAGAGAGAAATGAATAACCACAGTCATCACTTTGGCTGGAGATCAAACTCAGGACCTCAGTCTTTGAAGTCTAGACTCCATGCTACCTCCCATGGTGCATTCCCTAACAGTTCTGATTGTATTTGACAATACTAGTAAGAGCAGAAGCTTTTCTTCTTCTTTTTTTCTGCATTTAATGTATTATCAATCCAATTAATGTGCTACTATTGATACTAAATAGTTTTTAAAAGCAACTTTTTTTTTTTTGCCACCAGGGTTGTCACTAGGGCTCAGTATTGGCAGTATTAATCCACTGCTCCCAGCAGCATTTTTTTCCTTTTTTTTCTTTTTTATTATTATTATTTTTATTTTATTTATAAAAAGGAAACACCGACAAAAACATAGGATAAGAGGGGTACAATTTTTTTCCTTTCTATGTTATTTGATAGGACAGAGAAAAATTGAGGAAGGAGGGAAGAAGGGGGGACACAGAGAAAGACAAGACACCCGCAGACCTGCTTAACCCTTGTAAAGTCTTTCCCCTGCAGGTGGGAAATGGGAGCTCAAACCCAGGTCTTAGCTGATGGTAATGTGTGCACTCAACCAAGTGTGCTACTGCCTGACCCCTAAAGCACCTTCTCTAAAAGTTTATCATAGAAGAAAAGGAGAGAAAAGAAAAGACAAACAGGCACAAAGACAATCAACAATCAATTTCTTTTTCTCCCAGAAATTATCAAATGCTCAGCCTAGACTATAAAATTTCAGAATCATACTTGGCAAACTGAGAAGGTGTATAAATATTGAATGTATTGGTCTATATCAGTTGGGGGGGAGGAACAATTTGCTTAAAGGAGCACTACAAGAGAAGCAGGACTTGAGTATTTGTAGTATTTGAGTCCAGCCAAAAGAAAAATAGGTACAAATGACACAATGAAAGTAATTTTATTATACTACTTTAAAAGGCATATAGCAAATTAAAAGTTAAAAAGTAGTACACACAAAAGCTTCTTAAAGTTTACTCTAAAAAGGAATTCTTACTAGTTTCAACTTCATTTGCATATGTGGAACAGAAGTGATAATAAAATATCTAGGGACTTCCTGAATGCAGTTAGTTCCTCAGAATCCTTTAAACAAAGTAAGAAGTTATACAGAGGACACAGTAACAGATTTACAAGCATGAGGTCCTGAGTTCAATACCTGGCATTATATATGCCAAAATGAAGCCCTTGTTCAAGGCTTGTGACATTAAATCAATTCCTATCCTGATTATCCTAAGTTCTGTTAGTAATATTCCACTAAAATATAAACAAGAATATTGTTTTTCAAAGGTTATGGGATACTGTTCTTTAGTCACTGAAATATAGACTTATATGTTTAAATGAGTTAATTATTATGTAAAACATATTTAATTTGAAAGATCCATTGGTGAATAATAAAGTAAGCCTACTTTCAGATTATGTTCTAAGTTCTACTTCTAATATCTCTAAAAAGAATTTTTAAGCAATTCTTTAAGATCTCACGACTATGATTTTAAAATCTGTCTCTTCAGTATACAATACAGACATACACATGATACAACATTAACTCTATAGTTCTGAGTGAGGTAGACAGCATAGTGGTCATGCAAAAGACTTTCACACTGAGGCTCAAGGTCCCAGGTTCAATTTCCAGTACCACCACAAGCCAAAGTTGAGCAGTGTTAAGGTACTACTTCCAGAGTGAATATATTCTGCACTGCACCAAAGCTAAGGAGATAACGTAATAAGCATAATTATACCTCCCCTCTTCAAGATTTGACTGCAGTGATCATGAAAGGTGATAGGTAGGAAGAAGGATGCAAGAAAATGTGATGGAAGAAGAAAGAAAAAAAGTTTAAACATAAAACATAATGTGTACAACATGACAAGAGAGTAAGGTATACTCAGGGAACAGAGGTGGATCAGGTAGATGGAAGCATAGGTTGGGGCAGCGGATGCAAAAAAGAGATGAGACTGGGGATTTATATAGGATGGGACTAGCCCTGTGAGTTTCTCAAAACTGAAAGACTGAATACACTTTCAAAAAAAATAAATCTTCCAGATCTTGACTGATGGGTTTTTAAAATATTATGTTAATAAAATTAAATAAGAACTTATTACACTTGTATATAGCTGTAAAAATTAAATACAAAGCAAATTTGAAAATAACATCAATGCAACAGGTTAGATAGCTTTGTAGAATCTAATATGCAGGTTCAGGTCTGGTTCCACACAAAAACAATTTCTGGGGGTCGGGTGGTAGTGCACTGGGTTAAACACACGTGGCGCAAAGCACAAGGACAGGTGTAAGGATCCTGGTTCGAGCCCCCAGCTCCCCACCTGTAGGGGAGTCACTTCATAGGTGGCAAAGTAAGTCTGCAGGTATCTTTCTCTCCCCTTTTGTCTTCCCCTCCTCTCTCCATTTCTCTCTGTCCTATCCAACAATGAGCGACATCAACAACAATAATAATAAGCACAAGACTACAACAACAAGGGCAACAAAAGGGGGGAAATGGCCTCCAGGAGCAGTAGATTCATGGTGCAGGCACTGAGCTCCAATAATAACCCTGGAGGCAAAAATTAATTAATTAATTAATTAAAATCAAAATTAAAAAAACAATTTCTGTAACCTGACTTAAATATACCTATATAAAAGTGGTTATAAATTCCAAGATAACTCACCTTGAATAGTACAACTGCTTTGTCATGCACATGATCCTACACAATGGAGTAAATGTCCATGTTATAGTCTTCTCTCCCACTGACTCTCTCTATGGGGGGGAGGGGGGAGGAATCAGCCTGGAGCAGTGAAGCCCAGAAAAAAAAAAAGAGTATACTAAATGGATTTAGTGATTTCAAATGCTTGCTTGCTAGTTTAAGGAAATTCAATCTACTAAGCCGGTTAGGTTTTTAAATGTTCATTTTAAAGAGGTCACACTTGTGGGGTGTGCACCGGGTCATACGGGTGGTGGTGCACTGGGTTAAGCACACATAGTACGAAGCACAAGGACCTGTGCAAGGATCCCGGTTCAAGGGCCCAAGTCCCCAACTACAAGAAGGTTGCTTCATTAGCAGCGAAGGAGGTTTGCAGGTGTCTTTCTCTCCCCCTATCTTCCCCTCCCCCCTCAATTTCTCTCTGTCCTATCTAAGGAAACAGAAAAAAATGGCCACAGGAGCAGTGGATTTGTAGTGCTGGCACGATGTCCCAGTGATAACCCCTAGAGGCAAAAAAAAAAAAAAAGCCACACTTCACACTTGTTAACGCTTGCCATCTATCTTGTTCATTTGCCGTACGGACCTTATTGAAATCAATCTACAGGGGGCTGAGCAGTGGCACACTGGGCTGAGCACACATTTTACTATGTGCAAGGACCCCAGTTGGGAGCTCCACTCCCCACCAGCTGGAAGAAGCTTCACAATGATGCAGGTCTGTAGGTATCTATCTTTCTTTCTCTCCATCTTCTCCTGCCTTCTCAATTTCTATGCCCTATCAAATAAAATAGAAAAAAAGGGGAAAAAAGAAAAACTGATCTACAATAAATGCATATTATAACAAAATACTCATACTGCAAACTGTTTCATGTTGATTAATTACAAAGATGAGGTCTACCAAACACACTTCACAGTAAAAACAAGATACCATTTTCGGGGTATTTTGGATTTGGCCTGCCATAACATGACATGAATCCAAATTTACTCATTTTCTTTCCTGTCTGAGCTACTGTAAAATCATCATTAGCATTAAAACTTGGCACAGGTAACACAGATTCTCTAGGGAGTATCTGTTTCTAAAGCAGTCCTTCAGAAGCTACAGAAAATTCATTAATGTCCAAGAAGAGAAATGACAAAATCAGATTTGCAGTTTAGAGGGAAAAATTATTCTGGTAAAAAAGATTAGACTGGCTATAAGGAACCAAGTAAGGCTACTGCCATAATCCAGGTGAATAAGGCAGTATTAGTAGGGGTACAGATGATGTAGAGAAATGTATTTGGTTTAAACCTGCTTAAGGGAGTAGAATATTGGGTCCAGCCAAATACGAGGAGCAAAACAGAAGCGTGAAGGACAACTGGCAGGTTTGTGGGGGGTGGGGGGAGCAATTTATACCAGTGTATTTCTCCAAGGCAAGACAAAAACCTGGGCTTAGAGCTGAGGAAGCTGAATGGCAGAGTGTTCACTTATAAATGATGAACACTTAAAGGGTCTTCCCCATCGCTTCAAGCCTTAAGGAACCCTTCGCTTTTCTGGAAATTCTTCACCCCATTCTCAAGGCTGCAGTCAAGCAACCATGTTACAATGTAACCTGAAGTGTGACCCTATATTCAGGGTCTAGTAAAATCTGAATGCCTACATAAACTAGGCCAACAACCAGAATACACCAATTGTATATCCAGTAGATGCATGTACATGTATGCTTGCATATGTAAGTATATACCTATATATGCACAAGTTTATTTCTATATATACACATATATTGCACAAGCAAAACTTTAAGACAAGAATCCATCAAAGCCCATTTATCTGCTAGGGCAGAAACAAACATGCTTTCTAAAAGTTAACATAGTAAATAAGCACTTGAGGTTTTGTAAGCTACTCAACTCTCTTATAGCAGCCAAAGCAGTCACAGATAATAAAAGGATATACTATCATCAAATAAAACTTTACTTACAATGAAATTATAGTTTCATATACCATAAAATATCTTTTTGATTCTTTTCTATCATTTAAAAATGTGAGCACTAGTCTTAGCTCATAAATCATACAAAAACAGCAGCAGATTGCATGCTAAGGCAATATAGAACTGCTCTCCACTCAAACTCCTTCCAATGCTCTCAGTGTTAGGAAAATAGGGGGCTACCCATCAAAGTTCCACCAAGCTTCTTTAAGAGAATAGAACATAAACTACAATCATTTATCTGGAACCAGAAAAAAATCCAGATTTGTCAAAACAATCTTGATGAAAAGAAACAGAAATGGAGGCATCACACTCCCAGATCTCAAACTATATTATAAGGCCATCATCATCAAAACAGCCTGGCACTGGAACAAAAATAGGCACACAGACCAGTGGAACAGAATTGAAAGCCCAGAACTAAACTCCCACACCTATGGGCATCTAATCTTTGATAAGGGGGCCGAAAGTATTAAATGGAGGAAGGAGGCTCTCTTCAATAAATGATGCTGGGAAAACTGGGTTGAAACATGCAGAAGAATAAAACTAAACCACCTTATTCACCAGAAACAAAAATCAACTCCAAATGGATCAAGGACATGGATGTTAGACCAGAAACAATCAAATACTTAGAGGAAAACATTGGTGGAACACTTTCCCACCTAAACCTCAAGGACATCTTTGATGATACAAACCCAATTGCAAGGAAAACTAAATCAGAAACAAATCAATGGGACCATATCAATTTGAAAAGCTTCTGCACATCCAAAGAAACTATCACACAAACAAGGAGACCCCTCACAGAATGGGAGAAGATCTTCACATGCTATATACATCAGACAACAGACTAATCACCAAAATATACAAAGAGCTCAGCAAACTTAGCAACAAAAAAGCAAATGACCCCATCCAAAAATGGGCAGAGGATATGAACAGCTCACTACAGAAGAGATCCAAAAGGCTAACAAAGCTATGAAAAATTGCTCTAGGTCACTAATTGTCAGAGAAATGCAAATAAAGACAACATTGAGATACCACCTCACCCCTGTGAGAATGGCATACATCAAAAAGGACAGCAGCAACAAATGCTAGAGAGGCTGTGGGGACAGAGGAACCCTTCTGCACTGCTGGTGGGAATGTAAACTGGTACAGCCTCTGTGGAGAGCAGTCTGGAGAACTCTCACAAGGCTAGACATGGACGTACCATATGACCCAGTAATTCATCTCTTGGGGATATACCCCAAAGACTCCATAACACCCAACCAAAAAGATATTTGTACACCTATGTTCATAGCAGCACAATTCGTAATAGCTAAAACCGGGAAGCAACCCAGGTGCCCAGCAACAGATGAGTGGCTGAGAAAGCTGTGGTATATATACACAATGGAATACTATGCAGCTATTAAGAACAATGAACCCACCTTCTCTGGCCCATCTTGGACAGAGCTATTATGTTATGTGAGCTAAGTCAGAAAGATAAAGATGAGTATGGAATGATCCCACTCATCAACAGAAGTTGAGAAAGAAGAACAGAAAGGGAAACTAAAAGCAGGATTTGACTAAATCTGGAGTAGGGCACCAAAGTAAGAACCCTGGAGTGAGGGTGGATATTCAGCTTCCCGGGACAGCGGGGGGAGTTGGGGGTTGGGGAGTGGGATAGGACACAGTCTTCTGGTGGTGAAATGGTGTTTATGTACACTCCTATTAATTTGTAGTCATATAAATCTCTATTTAATTAAGAAGGGAAAAATTGATTTTATGTCTCAAACTTTTTAAAGCACAGACTGAGTCTTTTCAATACATAGGCTGAGTCTTTGATATGCTGACTCACTCAAGAGCTTAGACCAGGGAGAACAGAAGCAACCGGTGGCACAGCTATATATAAATAATGTCAAAGAACATAAATTATGGTGAGGGTGTGTATGATACAGCAAATCCTAACAAAGGGATTTTTCAAAGTTAACCCAATTACCAATGTGATTACAACAATAACTATCTATTGTCTTCTTGAACCCTAAGATAGCAGGAACCTCACATTTCCATTATAGAACCTATATTTCCCCCAGTACTGGAATCTTAGGGTGGGGTGCACTTTCCTGCATGCTTCTCTTAATTCATACCAAATAATATTGTATCCGCTGATCCCAACCTAATCAATGCAAGTACCATCTCAGTATGCTTCACTTCAGACTGTGTCCAGAGACTTCAGGTGTGGAATGACAACCCTTCAGCTTCATTACTCGGGTGAGACCTTTCCTTTTATGGCATTCCCTAATTCCATTCCAGGTGGTTCACTTCCTAACAAAGTCCCAAAACCTAGATATAGACTGGTCCTATGAGATGGAGCATATGTTCACACATATCCATAAACTTGGGCAAAATATATACCTGAGAGCAAAAGTACACAATAGTCTGCAGTGAGTACCCCCCAACACTTCATCTGCACTATTCCAGCCTTTAGGTCCATGATTGTTCAACAGTTTGTTTGGCTTTGTATGTTAACTTTCTTTTTAGCCACCAGGTTCCAGATGCCTGCATGATGCCGACCAGACTTCCCTGGATAGACAACCTTACCAATATGTCCTGGAGCTCTGCTTCCCCAGAGTCCAGCTCCACTAGGGAAAGAGAGACGCAGGCTGCGAGTATAGATCGACCAGTTAACACCCATGTTCAGTGGGGAAGCAATTACAGAAGCCAGACCATCCACCTTCTGCATCCCACAATGACCCTGGGTCCATACTCCCAGAGGGATAAAGAATAGGAAAGCTATCAGGGGAGGGGATGGGATATGGAGATCTGGTGGTGGGAATTGTGTGGAGTTGTACCCCTCCTATCCATGGTTTTGTTAATGTCTCTTTTTTTAAAATAATTTTAAAAAAGAAAATAGGGGGCCAGGTGGTGGTGCACCTGGTAAGCACTCACATTACTGTGTGCAAGAGCCCAGGTTCAAGCCCCTGGTCCCCACCTACAGGGAGAAAGCTTCACAAGTGGTAAAGCTGTGCTGCAGGTGTCTGTCTGTCACTCTCCCTCTCTATCTCACTCTCCCCTCTCAATTTCTCTGTCTCTATCCAAAAATAAATAAATAAATATATACATAAAAAATAGAGAAGGGGGCTGGGGAGACAGCACAATGATTGTACAAATGACTTTTAAACCTGAGGCTGGCTTTTGTTTTCTTTTTTCTTTCCTTTTATTGTCTTTCTTATTTATTAGATAGAGACTATCAGAAATTGAGAGGGAAAGGGGTGGTAGAAAGACAGAGAGATACCTGCAGCACTGCTTCACCATTCACAAAGCTTTCTCCCTGCAGTTGCGGACCAGGGGCTTGAACCCAGGTCCTGCATGTTGCCACATGTATACTCAACCAGGGGCACCACTACTCAACCCCCTAAGCCTGAGGCTTTTATCCCAGGTTCAATACCCAGCACAATCATCAATCAGAGTTGAGCAGTGCTCTGGTAAAAATAAAATAAAATAAAAATAATAATAGATAGATATAAAGAAAGAAGAGAAAGAAAGAAAGAAAGTTCTCCTAGTGAACAGAACTGAAAATGCATTTAGCTGACCGAACACTACAAAAAATTTTTTACTCCATTTAAAATATACAAAGAAAAGAAGGCCATGCAGTTTGAGAGTATTATCATTTACCTTACACTGTAGCCACCCAAGCAAGATAGTGTAAATTTTAAAACAATTATCTTCTGAAGCCAGGCGGTGGTCCACCTGGTTAAGCACTCAGGTTACAGTGTGCAAGGACCCAAGTTCAAGCCGCTGGTCCCCTACTGCAGAAGAAAAGCCTCATGAATGATAAAGCAAGGCTGCAGGTGTTTATCTCCTCCCTCCCCTCTCAATTTCTATGTCTCTATCTAACAATAAATAAATAAAAATATTTTAAATAGGGAGTCAGGCGGTAGTGCAGCAGGCTAAGCACAGGTGGCACAAAGTGCAAGGACCGGCGTAAGGATCCCAGCTCGAGCCTCCGGTTCGAGCCCCCAGCTCCCCGCCTGCAGAGGTGTCGTTTCACAAGTGGTGAAGCAGGTCTGCAGGTGTCTATCTTTCTCTCCCCCTGTCATCCCCTCCTCTCTCCATTTCTCTCTGTCCTATCCAACAATGATGACATCAATAACAACAATATCTACAACAATAAAAAAGGGCAAGAAAAGGGAATAAGTAAATATTTAAAATATATATTTAAAATAAAACAATTATTTACCCATCCCTGTTCTCACAAAATTATTAGCCCCCCCTTCAGCCCCCAACATTATTAATCATTATGTTAGAGATTTTTAAAACTTAGTATTTAGTCCAAGGTTTTCAGTCATTAACAAAGCATGTCTGGTCCTGATTAATAAAGAATTTTACCATTAGTATCTATAATCAGGACAATAGCCTCCAGGTGTTGCTGTTAGATATGAATTTGAGTTATCTCAACAGAAGAGAATATAGTATCTGTTGTTATATATAGCTAAATCACTGCAAAGAAATGTGTGTGTAAGTAGGACTGTATGCCCTTAATATCAATAAGTAGACATAGGATGTATAAGGGAGACAATTAAGTTTCACAATGTCTTTTACTCTACTTCCAAGAATCTGTAGCTAGAACACAGCCCCATACATAAATTGTCTTCTAGTCAAAGTTGTAGTCCAAAGGTGAACATAACCTAAGACTCTCCCCAGGAGGGAGCCAGGCAGTGGTAAATGTACATTACCATGATCAAGGACCTAGGTTCATGCCCCTAGTCCCAACAGGGGGGAAGCTTCACAAGCAGTGGTCAGTATCTGATGATATAAGATAGAACATTCAAAACTAAAAACTTTGATATTACAAGTAGCCCAAGAGGTTGAACAGTGAATAAAGCACTGAGTCTCAAGTATGAGGCCCCATGTTCTATTTCCAGGATGAAACTCTGTTTCTCTCTCTTCCTCCTCTCTCTCTCTAGTAAACAACTCTTTTTTAAAAAAAGATATTGGGAAGTGTTAAAGTTGGTCTGTAGCAAGACAAAACTAACTGAATTTACAAAGAATATTCCTGAGAAGAGGCACTCCTGACCACATTTGGAGCTCCTGGTCCTGTTACTGATTCTAGCTATACTCCAATGGTTTGATTGACTTTCTTAGTATTAATGGAATATGTATTCCCAATAAATTTCTCTACATTTGCATTAGGTCACACTCCTAACTAAAGCAATGTAGCTACTGGACAATCTAAAATGGGTTATTCACTTGAAAGTGTTCTATGCTGCTCGCCCTCAATACTGCACTGAGAGAAGCTTTGGTGCCATGGTCTCTTTCTCTCTGTCTCTCTATATCTGTCTATTTCCATCTGGAAAAAAAAAAATTGGCCTAGACCAGTGAAGTCCCAGTGACCACTTCTCCACCCCCCCCACCCAAAAAAAAGTATTCTGATACAAAGGATTTAAGAGATGGTAGCTGGGACTGGGTAGTAGTGCGGCAGGTTAAGCGCACATGGCACGAAGTGCAAGGACCGGCGTAAGAATCCTGGTTCGAGTCCCCAGCTCCCCACCTGCAGGGGGTCACTTCACAGGTGGTGAAGCAGGTCTGCAGGTGTCTTTTTCTCCCCCTCTCTGTCCTCCCCTCCTATCTCGGTTTCTCTCTGTCCTATAAAAACAATAACAGCAATGAAAAAAGTAATAATAACAACAACGAAGGCAACAAAAGGGGAAAGATAGCCTCCAAGAGCAGTGGATTCATAGTGCTGGCACCCAGACACAGCAATAACCCTGGAAGCAAAAAAAAAAAAAAATGGTAGTTAAAGATATATAACTGAACTCAGTCACCCAGAACAGTAATAAGAAGAGGTCATAGTTAAAATCTAAGACTATCAATACCAAGGGATTAGCAGAGAATTAAAGAGTCTGCAAAGAGCACTGACTAGTGGCATACATGGTTAAACACACGTTAACATCACAAGGACCCAGGTTTAAGCCCTCACTCCCCACCTGCAAGAAGAAAGCTTCACAAGTGCTGCAGCTGTCTCTTTCTCTCCCTCCCTCCCTATCTCCCTTCCCTCTCAATTTTTCTCTGTCCTATCAAATAAAATAAAGTTTAAAAATAAAAGTCTGCAAAGAAGCAGCTAGTAGGAAGAAAGACAGGAAAGGAAATGAAAATAAAAAAGATAGTATCAAGGTAAAAAATGGTTAATAGTACAAAATATAAGAAGATAAAAGGGTGGTCTCGGAGGTGGCGCAGTGGATAAAGCATCAGACTCTCAAGCGTGAGGTCCTGAGTTCAATGCCTGGCAGCACATGTACCAGAGTAATGTCTGGTTCTTTCTCTCTCCTCCTATGGTTCTCATTATTTAAAAAAAGAAAAAAAAAGAAGATAAAAGACAGGGATGGAAGATGTTCCTCAGAGGCAGAACATATACCCTAGCACATAAACAAAAAAATAAAATTGATATAACAGTAAACAATGTCTATATATTTGACAAATTAGAAGGCACAGTACAGAGTAGCTCAGTTTTTTTAATTAATTAATTTATTCCTTTTTGTTGCCTTTGTTGTTTTATTGTTGTAATTATTATTGTTGCCTGACTCCCAGTAGCTCAGTTTTTACTAGGTCTCTCTCTCTCTCTTTTTTTTTTTATATAACCATTATGCTGTCTCTTGCCCTTTTTTTTATTATTTCTCTATTGGGAGATTAATGTTTTACAGACAACAGTAAATACAATAGTTTGTACATGCATAACACTTCTCAGTTTTCCACACAACAATACAACCCCCACTAGGTCCTCTGCCATCCTGTTCCAGGACCTGAACTCTCCCTCCACCCACCCATCCCAGAGTCATTTACTTTGGTGCAGTACACCAACTCCAGTCCAAGTTCTGCTTAGTGTTTTTTCTTCTGATCTTGTTTTTCAACTTCTGCCTATGAATGAGATCATCCCTTATTCATCTTTCTGTTTCTGACTTATTTCACTTAACATGATTTTTTTCAAGCCCCATCCATCATAGGCTGAAACTGGTGAAATTACCATTTTTACTCTGAAAATGTCTAATACTTCTAGTTTATCTATCTCTTCATTTAGCTCTTTCATTTCTTTGTTGATTTTCTGCCTGGATGATCTGTCAAGTTGAGAGAGTAGGGTGTTTAAGTCCCCTACTATTACTATTACTATGTTGCTGTTACTATATTGCTGTAGCTCTTTCAGCAGATGTATTTAGATGGCCTCTCCTTGGGTGCATAGATGTTGATAATCATTAAGTTCTCTTGATTGATTGACTGATCCTCTGAGCATTAAGTAATGTCCATCCTATCTTTTTAAATTTTATTTATTTTAAGGTCTATCATGTCAGAAATGAGTGTAGCTGTTCCTGCCGTGTGTGTGTGTGTGTGTGTGTGTGTGTGTGTGTGTGTGTGTGTGTTCCATTGGCATGTATGGTAGTTTTCCATCCTTTCACTTTGATTATGTGTTTGTCTTGTTGAGTTAGGTGGGATTCCTGCAGACAACATATGGTTGGGTTGTGTTTTCTGATCCATCTTCCTACTCTAGGTGAATTCAGGCCATTGACATTTATTTATATCATAGATTGAAGATATTTTAATGCTATTATTGTAGATTTTTAGAGCATTCTGATATATGGCATGTTTATGGTGATCTGCTTACTTATAGGAGTCCTTTCAGAACTTCTTTCAGGGCAGGTTTGGTGATAATTGATTCTTTCAACTGCTACTTGTCTGAGAAGGTTTTTATGCCTCCATCTAGTCTAAATGACAGTCTTTTACTAGGTCTCTTTAAAGTTACAAGTAGTGTATGGTAAAGAATAAAACAAAACTTTAAGGCAATGGTGCTAGAATTGGGCCTTAAAAATGGTAATGTTCTGTGCTTGCTTCAGTAGCACATATACTAAAAAATGGTAATGTTCAGTGGACACCAGATAGGGCACATGCTTTGCCAAGTATAAGACACTGGGTTTGAATCCTGGTATCACGTTAAGTGCACCATGAACAACACTCCATGGATACGGAGTAGGATTGTGGTGTCTCTTTGCTGTCCTTCTGTCCCTGGGTGAGGGGTCAGAGACTACAAAAGGAGGGAGGGAGGGAAGGAGCCAGAAAGGAAAGGAGGGAAATTGGGCCAGGAAGTTTACTCGGGTATGCATGCATGTCAAAATCCTCGATTCATGCTATCAAAGATAGCACTGCAGTGACCTCGGAAGTGACACTGTGAATAAAGCTTTGGACGTGTGGGCCTGAAGTCCCAAATTCAATCCCTGGCATCACATGTGCCAAAGTGATGCTCTGGTGTGCCCTTGCTCCTCTCTCTCTTTCTCCTAACTAAATACATCTTTTAAAAAGATAACATTGTGGCCTGCGTGGTAACACAATGGATAAGGATTTGGACTTTGGGGCATGGTTAAGTGTGTACATTACAGTGCACAAGGACCTGGGTTCAAGTCCCCAGTTACCACCTGCAGGGGAAAAGCGTCATGATCTGTGAGGCAGGGCTGCAGGTGTCTCTCTGTCTTTCTCCCTCTCTATCCCCTTCCCTCTAAATTTCTCAGTGTCCTATCAAATAAAATAAATATATAAAGTTTAAAAAATAGTTTAAAAATAATAAATAATATTTTTTTTAAAAAAAGACTTGAACTCTCTCTTAAGCATAAGGTCCCTAGTGGTCCGGGAGGTGGAACAGTGGCTAAGGAACTAGACTCTTAAGCATAAGGTCCCAAATTTGACACCCTGCATTTCATGTGCCAGAGTAATGCTCAGATTGTCTCTCTCTTAACCCCTTTCTCATTTATAAAATAAATAAATATATTTTTTAAAAAAGAACATTTTAGCAGGTAGAGAATGAGAGATTCTAGACTGAATGAATGGAAGCAATTGTAGAAGTGTGATGATCCGGGAGTTGGGCGGTAGCACAGTGGGTTAAGTGCACGTCGCGCAAAGCACAAGGACCAGTGGTGTAAGGATCCCGGTTCGAGCCCACCTGCAGGGGAGTCACTTCACAGGCGGTGAAGCAGGTCTGCAGGTGTCTTTCTCTCCCCCTCTCTGTCTTCTCCTCCTCTCTCCATTTCTCTCTGTCCTATCCAACAATGATGACATCAATAATAACAATAATAACTACAACAATAAAAAAAGGGCAACAAGAGAAAATTTTTTAAAAAATTTTAAAAAGAAGTGTGATGATCCATGTACAAGTACTGTTCTGTATTCATGGCTCCAAAACACTATATTTACCCTAATGAAAAGGCAAAGTCATAGCAGCTAGGCAGGTGGCACAGTGGTAGAGCATAGGACTGGGAAACATGAGGTCCTGAGTTTGAACCCTGGGCACTGCACATACCAGCTTCAGTTCTTGTTTTCTCTTAAATAAATCTCTATAATTTGTCCCCCCCACAGAGGTCAGTCCCAGGACAGATCATGACAATATCTGGATAGATAAACCATACTGCATGTCCAGAGAAATCCATTCATGACAGTGCTGGATTATTTTCCTTGATATAACTCTGAGAAAATAATGCATGCAGTTATTTCACCTGTACTAGGAAATGATCTAAGTAATTACTTTAAAACTGTACCCACTAATAAGCTGTCTGCAGCCTAAAAGCACCAGTACAGTTCATCACACTTCAATAGACAAAGTTACAAGAAATGTCTTCTTACAACATTCCTCATGATACAGGTTTTTTTTTAATAAAGTATAGCCAGTGAAACAGGTAGGCATTAAATAAGATTCCCTACTTCAAGTATAGAATAAGTAATTCTAATATCAAAAATTTAAAGTATTTATTTTAGAAATACATTCAGTGATTCTAATTTTTATATGACAGTGTCATTAAAATTCTTAAGGTGAAGGGGCTGGGTGGTGACACACCTTGTTGAGTACATGTTATAATGCATAAGGTTCGAGTTGCCAGTCCCCACCTGCAGGGGAAAGCTATGCAAATGGTGGAGCAGTGCTGCAGGCGTCTCTCTGTCTCTTTCCATCTCTGTTTTATTATTATTAGTGATTTAATATTGATTTATAAAATCACAAGGTAACAGAGGTATACAGCTCCACACTTTTCTCACCACCAGAGTTCTTAATCCCCAATCCCTCTATTGTACACTACAGCAGTTCTCTTAAGGTTGTAGATGTGGTTTAACTATTATTTCTACAATGATCTGTCTATATTTGTATATATTTGCCCTTTTATTACTCTATGATCACATCTTCTTTACCGTTCCAAGTCACACATATACCTATTATGTTTATCCCTCTCTATGTACCCGTCCCCTTCCAATTGCTGGCTGTCTCTATCCAATAAATAAGTAAAGATAATAAAATGTTCTTTAAAAAAAACTCTTCAGGTGAAAATGAACACCAAGACAAAACAGGGAAGCAGAAGATTGGCCAAAATTCAGTAACTGTAATTTTCATTACTGTTACCCACTATGTTAGAATATAATTTTGAATGGCCAAAACAAGTCAATATAGAGAGTTACTACAAGTTTTAAACCAAAGAGGAAGGAAAAAACAGTCAGGTAACAGGTCAGGCTGGTTGTAAGTAGCCTTTCTAGTCACTGGCTATATTTTATTTCACAATAACTATGACTAGCAAACATCCTCCCAGAAATCAAATATAATTGTTTCAACTTATCAAAGGAAATGAAAACGGAAACAGATAAGACATAATGAGGACTAGTGGGTCAAAAACTAGGAAATACATATATATATATTTTTTTTTATATTTTTATTCCCTTTTGTTACCCTTGTTTTATTGTTGTAGTTATTAATGCCGTTGTTTGATAGGACAGAGAGAAATGGAGAGAGAAGGGGAAGAAAGAGGGGGGAGAGAAAGACACCTGCAGATCTGCTTCACCGCCTGTGAAGCGACTCCCCTCCAGGTGGAGAGCCGGGGGCTTGAACTGGGATCCTTCTGCTGCTCCTTGTGTTTCGCACCATGTGCGCTTAACCCGCTGAGCTACAGCCCAGCTCCCTTATTTATTTTCATGAGAGAAACAAAAGCACTGCTTGTTTCTGGCCTATGATGGTGCTGGGGATTGACCGTGGAACCTCTGGGGACTCAGGCATGCAAGTCTGGTGTGCTGTCTATAACCCAAAAGCTAGGAAATGTTTGTATCACATAGAAAAGTTTTGATAGTAAGGTATCTGCAGAATAGAGCTAAAACAAAACATCTAAACCATCAACTGAAAGCACATACTGCAATTTTGGGTCATTGTCCAGGCGTGCCTTCATACTTATGAACACCTCTTTGATTTTATGGAAAACACTACAGAGAGAAGGCTCATATATTTTGAACTCTATTCTAAACCAGTAGATAGTTGCGAAAGAAATACCTGTTTTCTTTGTTCCTATCAGGTACACATTAAACCAGGCTTTTCACTTTAATTCTTCAAAAAAAATTAAGATACATAATTTCCAAAAAGCTTCTGCTTCCGTCATCTTCATAGATGATACTAATTGTTCCCCTTAAAACCATGGTCATTTGTCCAGCTTTCTTTAGATTATCCTTCTGTAAAATCTTAAATTGGATAGCCTGGCAAAATAACTATTTCAAGTTCAAAATATCAAGGTGTAAAATAAGGACTGAGAGTTGTCTTTATTCAGAGAGGTTTAAATGTTAACTCTTGATCTATAGACCCTACTATAGATCTATAAGAAAATTAGAATACTAAGCAGACTGTATCAATAGCTACAAAGAGGGTTGAATAACAGAAGAGCAGAGACTGTATGTCATGTGCCAAAAAGAAAATATTCAATCTTTAAGAATTCTTAATTACATAGCTCAAGCTCAGCACGACAGAATCACCTTTGCACACCCAAATGGTAGACCATTTAATGCTTCTAACCATTTTTTAAACCAGACTGCAAAAGTTGGTTCACATACTTGACTACCTTGTCCTCACTTGACACAAAATTTTATTTGAAGTAAAATCTGCCTACTATTCCTGTAGTGCTAACACCACCTCCCAAAAGAAAGAAAAGTCATCAGCCTACCATAAACTGAATAAAACTATGTAAAAAAATATTTTTTGTTTGTTTCTAGGTAAATCAACTCTATAAGATAACTTAAAACAACTTCCTGAGAAAATATTTATGTTTGGAGCTGGAAAGAAACATAATAAATAAGGATAATAAACCTTAGGTTTAAAAACCAGCTTTGTTATATACATACATACATAAAAAAGTGGCCACTTGCCAAGACGTCTTTATGCACATATGCCCAAATGATTCTAGACAGACACATAGGCCACAAAGGCTCTTCATCAAACGCCGAAATAAGAAAGTTCTCATAAATACTTCTATTTCAATAAGGCAGAGAAGGACGGATAAATAAAAGCAGCACTTTACAAAAGCTTTGCAGGATCGGTATGGAAACAAAAGCTTTGAGGTTTTAACACCCTAGCCCGAAAAACTAACACGGATTGAAAAGGAAAAAAAAAAAAAGTTACATTCACAAGCATCCTATAGATACATTCTGTCCAGTTTAAAAAAAAAACTCAAAAAAGGACGGGGAGGGGTTGCACATCTCTGTTAAAGGGATTGCCCCCCGCCCACCCACCCCCCTTTTAAAATCCCCAGATGGCCAGCATGGAAGAAATCACACCATCCTTTAATTGCCAACTGACTCCCCGAATCAATCAGACTCTCTTTTGAGTGCGGAACGACAGACAAACCCGTCATTTGGGAAAGGGGGGGCGTGGGGGGGGGGGCTTTCGGCTCCCTGCCAAATGCTGGTGGCGGGTGAACGCGGAGGCCCTGTGAGGCTACCCCTGCAGACTCCCATGAACCACCCCGGCCCCCCACACACACACACACACACCAGGATCCATCCTCAAAGAGGGGCCAGAACAGCAAAGTGGAAGGAACAAAGCACTGACGTCAATTACGAGATTAACCCCGGGCACAGGCGGCGGCGGCGGCGGCGGCGGCGGCGGCAGGAGAGGCCTCGACATCCACATCCCCGGGACGGGCTGGCAGGGCCCAGCCGCCACAAGCTGGGGTGGGGAGGGGTGTGGAGGGGGGGAGGGGGGGACCTGAGCTCCACACCCCCACCCCCACCCCTCACCCCCCACCGTCATTCCCATTTTTAGTCAACCCCTAACATGATTTTTTTTTTGGGTCCGGGCGCCGGTGGTGGCGGGGGGGGGGGGGGGGTGCGCCGTGCGCAGGATCGCGAGAAGGAAAGCGAGAACTAGTCAGGCCAGGAGAGCCAGGACGCGGGCCTGCTCGCTCTCTTACCAGAAATAACTTGAAATGTGTGCGTGTGTGCTGTGTGTGTGCGTGTGTGCAGTGCGTGTGCGTGTGTGTGCAGTGCGTGTGTGTGCGCGTGGGGGGGGGCTTCCAAAGTCACAAATGGGCCCGGGATGGGGGAGGGGAGAGGCGGGGTGGGGGCGTTCTGCTGGAAGGAATGGAGGACCAGATCGAGGAATCGAGCAAGGAGGGGGAGGGAAGAAAAGATGAGGGAGAAAAGATGGGGTGGGGTTTTTTTGTTGTTTTATTTTGTTTTGTTTGGGTATGTTTGTTTATTTGTGTTGCTGTTCAGACTGGGCCAGCCATTTACTGATGGGTGTCGGGAAGGGGAAGGTGGACCGCGAAGATGAGGGGCGCCGTCCGATGGCGCAGTCCCGGCCTACAGCACCATCACCCCACCCCACACCCCCTCTCCGTCGGCCCCGAGTCCCCTCCACACACACACCACCACCACCACCACCACCACCACCATCCCCCGGGCGGCCAGGCTCGGCCTTCAGTCCGTCAGTCCGTCCGTCGGGCTGGCCAGTGGCTCTTCTCACCTCCAGTCCCGGCTCCGCTAGGCCCGAAACATCTCCCGGCGGCGGCAGCGGCGGCGGCGGCGCCGGGCCTGCACGTTCAGCCGACGTGCATTCGAGCCCTGTCCGGGGGCCGTGGGGTGCGGGGGCTGCGGCGACACGCTGCTGGGGGGCGAGGGGGGCCTCCGGGGGCTCCGGGCGGCGGCGGCTCCGGAGATGTCGAAAAGCGTCGGCAGCTACGCACCTCACACTGAAGAGGCGGAGGTCCCGCCCCGCTCCATGACGGTCGGACCCGGCCCGGGACAGCCGGCGGAGGCGGCAGGGGCGGGCTGACGAGGGCCTGGCACCGGGATCCCCGCCCCGTCCGCGGGCGGCGGCGGCGGCGGAGGCGGTGGCTCGACTCCCGCAGCCAGGCAGGACTGGCACTGACGCAGCGGCCGCGCCACCCATGTGACCAGGGCCGGGCGGGGGCGAGGCGTCGCCACGTGACGTCAGCCCCCTCACCCCCCCCCCCCGCCAGATCTGCCAGGAGCTCGCGGGGGGCTGGGCCCAGGGGGTGCAGGGCGGGGGGGGGCAGGGGGAGGGTGTTTGGGGGTGGGGGAGGGGGGTGGTGTGCGCAGCGGCGGGGTCGCGCGACCCTGGGCGGGATCCGCACGGGCACCTGCGCCCCCAAGCGCGACTTGTGAGACTTGGCGGCCTTCGCGGCCGGAACCTCTGGGCAGGACCCGGCCTGCAAGTCCGCGAGCGCGCGTGCGCGTGCGCGCTCCCTCCTCCTGCGCGTAGCCGCTAGCGAGCTTCGTGAGGGCGGGGCCGAGATCAGCCAGATGGACAGGTTCTGAGTGAGGCCTGTGCTGGGGGTCTCCCTGAACCCCAAGGCTTCCAGCCCTGCTTCCTGCCCGAGAACAGGAAAACCCACTCTGCAGGCCATTGCTGTTGGGAGGCTGCAGAGAGCCTCGTCGGAACTGCCCCCCCCATCCCAAGAAGCCAGGATTGACCTCCTTGTCTCTTTCTTCATCATCTGAACATATTCTGCCACTACTACTTTTCCATCAGCATTTTTTTAACACTTCCTTCACCGCTTGATGTCCTACAAGTCAGAACGAGAGATACTTTATTATTATTATTATTATTGAGAGTGAAGCAATAGTTAGACACTAACCAGGCTTTTCAAGGGAACTCCTAGAGCCCCGGATGGCACCTGTCTACAAAGATTGCCTTTAGTTCATCAACTTGAAAAACACCTGTCGACTTTTGTCTCTTATTCCTAAGAAGGAACCTCACGAAGCTGGGTATTGGCGGTGGTTCTTTCTTTCTTTCTATGAACTTTGAAGATTTTTTTTTTCTTTTTTCTATTGTACTTGATAGGACAGAGAGAAATTGGGAGGGAAGGGGGAGATAGAAAGTCCTGGAGCCCCACCTCCCCAGAGCCCTCCCCACTAGGGAAAGAGAGAGGCAGGCTGGGAGTATGGATCCACCTGTCAACGCCCATGTTCAGCGGGGAAGCAATTACAGAAGCCAGACCTTCCACCTTCTGCACCCCATAATGACCCTGGGTCCATACTCCCAGAGGGATAAAGAATAAGAAAGCTATCAGGGGAGGGGATGGGATACGGAGTTCTGGGGGTGGGAAGTTTATGCAGTTGTACCCCTCTTATCCTATGGTCTTGTTGGTGTTTCTATTTTACAATTAAATAAAGAAGAATAATTAAAAAACAGAAAGGGAGTGAGAAAGAGAAACACCTGCATACCTGCTTCACCGCTCCTGAATCGGTTCCCTCTGCAGGTTGGGAGCGGGGACTTGAACCAGGGTCTTCCCACATGGCAACGTGTGTGCTTAACCAGGTGTGCCACCTCCCGAACCCAAAGAATTTTTTCTAAAGAGAAGTGTAGGATTTTCGAGGGGCTTTGTATTACAAGGAATGTTCATATGTAAGTTTATTTATTGGCCCTAAAAGCTGTTCATCAATATCAATAAAAGTGTGTTTTCCTTTATAAAATCTGTGACTATTATTTAAGCTTCACTATTGATATCTTTTTTTAAAAATTATTTATTTATTTATTATTGGATAGAGAGAGAAAAACTGAGAGAGGAGGAAGGAGGTAGAGAGGAAGAAAGGAAGACAGACACCAGGAGCTTGAACTTGGGTCCTGTAATGTGAGGACTTAACCAGGTGCACCACCACCTGGCCCCTTTATTGAGATCTTATCTGCCTATCTGTATAAAGTAGCAATGTATCAACCTGAAATGCAAAACAAATGATAATAAAATAGTGTGAAAATAATTACCACCCCCATCCCTGCACTTGAACTACTGGAGTCTTAGTAGCAACCAATTAGCAATGTACACGTATCTTTCCAAAGAAACACTGTAAATGTTCAGGTAAGTAGTTACTTTAAAAAAATCTTTATGAGAGGGAGACACCAGGGAAGCCCAAGGTGGTGCACCTGGTTGAGTGCACACATTACAGTGTGCAAGGACCCAGGTTCAAGCCCCTGGTCTCCACCTGCAGGGGGAAAGCTTTGCAAGTGGTGAAGCAGGACTTCAGCTCTCTCTTTCTCCTTCCCTTCTCCCCTCTGTTCCTAGCACCCCCTTGCATCTAGATTTTTGGCTGTTTCTATCCAATAAATAAGTAAAAAATAATGAAAAAAATAAAATAAGAGAGAGGGAGAGACCAGAGAACTACTCTAGCATATGCTGTGCTGAGAATCAACCCAGGACATCACACTTGCAACTCCTGAATGCTATCCCTGGGCCAAAGTTACTTTTTTTCATACAAGATAACGCTGTATACCTTGTTAGTTACTTCTTTTTTCATTTAAAATGTCCTGGTAGCCTTCAATATCACTACATAAAGAACTATCCTTTCTCTGTGTGGGCTGTATAATATTCCATCATGATTTATCTAACCTTGTAAGTGGACATTTAGTTGTTGCCAAGTAATTTCTATTACAAACACCTTCAACTAATAATCACACACAATAGGCAACTATACCAATAATTTTTAGACTAGAATATTTAGATTAAAAAATACTTGTAATTTGTCCTCCATTAGAAGTTATGCCAGTTTCATGTTTAAAATTCAACCTATGAAGATTTACAAGGTTATATTGAGAAGGAATAAGGAATAGAGTAACAAGAAAAAAAACTTTTTTTTTAGTACATGAATTAAGTACTAAAATAAGGTCGGGGAGATAGCATAATTATTATGAAAGGACAAAAAAACTCACATGTCTGAGGCTTCAAAGTCCCAAATTCAGTCTCACACACTACCATAAGCCAGAGCTGAGCAGTACTCGGTTAAAAAGAAAAGGGAGGGGGTCGGGCGGTGGCGCAAAGCGCAGGGACCGGTGTAAGGATCCCGGTTCGAGCCCCCGGCTCCCCACCTGCAGTGGAGTCGCTTCACGGGCGGTGAAGCAGGTATGCAGGTGTCTATCTTTCTCTCCCCCTCTCTCTCTGTCTTCCCCTCCTCTCTCCTCTTCTCTCTGTCCTATCCAACAACAAAGCAATGTCAACAATGGCAATAATAACCGCAGTGAGTCTGCAACAACTAGGGCAACAAAAAGGGGGAAAAATGGCCTCCAGGAGCGGTGGATTCATGGTGCAGGCACCGAGCCCAGCAATAACCCTGGAGGAGAAAAAAAAAAAAAAAAAGAAAAGGGAGGGGTGTTGGGTGGTAGTGCAGTGGGTTAAGGGCAGGTGGCGCAAAGTGCAAGAACTGGCATAAAGATCCCAGTTCAAGCTTGGGTCCCCCACCTGCAGGGGAGTCTCTTCACAAGTGGTGAAGCAGGTCTGCAGGTGTCTATCTTTCTCTCCCCCTCTCTGTCTTCCCCTCCCCTTTCCATTTCTCTCTGTCCTATCCAACAACAATGACATCAATAATAACTACAACAATAAAACAACAAGGACAAAAGGGAATAAATAAATATAATAAAGAAATTTTTAAAAATCACTTTTCTTATTTATTTTTCTTTCTTTGGTTGATAGAGACAGAGAGAAATTGAGAGTCAAGGGGGAGGTAGAGGAGAGAGAAGGAAAGACACCCGCAACCCTGCTTCATTGCTCATGAAACTTCTATCCTGCAGATGGAGGGGGTTTGAACTCTGGTCCTTGCACATTGTAATGTGTGTGCTCTACCAGGTATGCCACTACTCAGCCACTTACATAAGTTCCACTTAATAGCCAGTCCTTACCAACATGCTTAACATATATACATATTATATTACTTCTCATCTGAAACTCATCCCCTTTTAGTTCATAAGTTTAGATCTTTATAGGAAGTACAAAATACATTTTAAAAACAGAATTTTCTTTGTGGGAAGCTTTTATTTATTTTCCTATATTTTATCTGTGATTAAGACCTAGTTGCAAGATTGTAAAATTACAAGATATAATTCCACAACACATCCACTACCAAAGTTCTGTGTCCCCACTCTCTGTGGGAAGCTTCTAAACTAACATGTCTATATATTTCATAAATACTGATGTATTCAGGTAATCAGTTTATTTGGCTTTTTTTTTTTTGGCTACCAGGGTTATCACTGGGACTCAGTGCCTGCACTAATACACTATTCCTGGCAGCCATCTTTTTTTTCCCCTCTCTTTTTCTGTTGTTGCTGCTGTTGTTGGATAGGACAGAGAGAAATTGAGAAAGGAGGGAAAGATATAGAGGAGGAGAGAAAGATTGACCTGCAGACCTGCTTCACCACTTGTGAAGCAATGTTCCTACAGGTGGGGAGCCGGGGGCTCAAACTGGGATCCTCTCCCCCTCTCTATCTTCCCCTCCCTTCTCAGTTTCTCTGTCCTATCCAATATGTCTAAAAAAATGTCCATACAGGAGCAGTGGATTCATAGTGCTGGCATTGAGCCCCAGCAGTAATCCTGGAGACAAAAAAAAGAAAGGAAGAAAGAAAGAAAGCAGAATTTTTTTATTGTTTAAGTTTTTTTTTCTTTTTTTAAAATTTTTTTGAATTTTATTTTTTTTATTATTTATTCATTCCCTTTTGTTGCCCTTGTTGTTTTACTGTTGTAATTATTATTGTTGTTGTTATTGATGTCGTCGTTGTCGGATAGGACAGAGTGAAATGGAGAGAGGAGGGGAAGACAGAGAAGGGGAGAGAAAGACAGACACCTGCAGACCTGCTTCACCATTTGTGAAGCGATTCCCCTGCAGTTGGGGAGCCGAAACTTGAACTGGGATCTTTATGCCAGTTCTTGCGCTTCGCATCACCTGCACTTTACCCGCTGCGCTACCGCCCGACTCCCATTGTTTAAGCTTTTGTAGGACCTTCCTTCCTTCCTTCCTTCCTTCCTTCCTTCCTTCCTTCCTTCCTTCATATCTCTCTCTTTCTTTCTTGCCTCCAGGGTCATTGCTAGAGCTCAGTGCCTGCACTACGAATACACTACTCCTGGCAGCCTCTTTTTTCCAGTGTTGTTGTTGGATTAGGACAGAGAGAAATTGAGAGGGGAGGAGAGAGAAAGACATGCAGACCTGCTTCACAACTTATGGGGAGTCTGGGGCTGAAACCAAAATCCTTGCACTTCATAATATGGGCATTTAACCCAGTATGGTAACCCTGGGCTCCAGATTTTCTTTTTTAATATGCTCTTTATTATATTAATATATAATTAATAGTATTATTAATTGATTGTATTAATTAAGAATATTAATATATTAATGCCACCAGGGTTGTTGCTGAGGCTTGGTGCCAACACTATGAATCCACTGCTCCCAACAGCCAATCTTTCCTTTTTTAAAAAAATTAGGTAGGACAGAGATAAACAGAGAGAGGATGGGGAAATAGAGAGGAAGAGAGAAAGATAAACACCTGCAGACCTGCCTCACCATTTATGAAATGGACTCACTGCATGAGGTGTGGGAGCTTGAACCTGGTTCCTTGCCCTTGGTAATATGTGCATTTAACCGGGTCAGCCATTGCCAGGTCCCCTAAAATGTTCTTTATTCATTTTCGATAGAGACAGAGAGAAGCTGAAAAAGAAGGAAGAGATGGAGATGAAGAGAAAGAGAGATATCTGCAGCCTTGCTTCACTGCTAGTGAAGCCACCACAGGTAGAAACTGGAGATTGAACCTGGGTCCTTGCATACTGTAATATGAGTGCTCAATCGCGTGTGCCACCACCTGGCCTGTTTGTTTATTTCTCACCAGAACACTGCTCAGCTCTCTTTTATGGTGGTGCTGGGGCTTCAGAGCCTCTGGCATGAAAGTTGTTTTGCATAACCATTATGCTGTCTCCCTAGCCTTGCAGCTTTATTTGTAGTAGCCAAAAACTGGAAACAATTTATATGCTCATCAATATATGAATGGATAAGTATATTTTGTGATCCATACAATGGAATACTACTTATCAACAATATGAACTGTTGATACAAGTAAGAACAAGAATGATTCTCAAGATAATTGCACTAAAAAAAAACACACACACACATAAGAATTATACTGAGAGAAAGTAGGCCAGGTTAGGACCATAGCTCTGCTAGTAGAACACATACCTTGGTGTGCACAGTCTAAATTATTATAATTTATAGTCAACTGTAAACCAGTAATCCCCCAATAAAAAATTTTTAAAAAGAAACGTGCATGTAGGGTCCAGGTGGGACCTGTTTGAGTATACTTGTTTGAGTATACCTGTTTGAGTATACTCAGGTGCAAAGACCTGAGTTAAAGCTGGTGGTCCCCACCTGCAGGGAGGAAGCTTCATGAGCAGTGAAACAGTGCTGCGGGTGGCTCTCTTTTTCTCCCTCTCTACCTCCTCCTCTGCTCTCAATTTTTATCTGTCTTATTGAGTAAAAGAAAAGAAAAAGAAAATGTTGCCAGCAACAGTGGGTACACCGTGCACCAAGCCCCAGTGATAACCCTGATGGGAAAAAGGAAATGTCAGGCTGGGGAGGCAGTATAATGATTATGCAAAAGACTTATGTTGAGGCACTGACGTCCCAGGTTCAATCCTCAGCACTATCATAAATCAGAGCTGTCAGTGTTCTGGTGTGTGTGTGTGTGTGTTTCTCTGTATCTTTCTCATTAAACAAATAAAATATTTTAAAAATTAAAAACAAACTATTTTTAAAGTGTTAATGTCAAACAATAGTAACACTTAAATAAAGAAGGTAGCCTCTTATTGTACATGACATATGATTCCTTTTTTCCCCCCCTATCAGAGCTTTGCTCAGCTCTGGCTTATGATGATGGTGGATACTGGACCTGGGATCAATAGTGCCTTAAGCATGAAAGTTTTTTTGTATAACCATAATGTTATCTCCCCATCCCTAACATATGATTCTATTTATAAAAATTTTTAGAAATGCAATCCGTTCTGTAATTGAAAACATTCTGTTTGCTGTTGTCTTGGAATTGCTCAGTGAGGGGTAGGAAGGGGGTGGCTTAGTAGGAAGGATATCAAGGCACAAGGAAGCACTGAGGAGCAGTGATATAGTTACCTTAGTGGTGGAGATGATTCTGTGCGGGTATAAATATGACAAAAATCAATAAGTCATGTACACTGTGTGTGTATGTGTGTGTGTGTGAGAGAGAGAGAGAGAGCTAATTGCTGGGAATCCAACTGAGGCCCTCACACATGTGAGACATGTCCATAATCACCACACACCTTGTCTGGCTCTATACAATTTAAATTAGTACAATTTACTGTATGGCAACTTTACCTCAACATAGTTTATAAAGAGAACATTGGAAAGTAAAAATAATAATAATAATATGTTCTAGGGGCTGGGCAGTGGCACACGTGGTTGAGTACACATGTTACTATGTGTCAGGATCAGTGTAATCCCCTGATCCCCATCTGCATGGGGGGAAGCTCCTCTAGTGGTGAAGCTGTGCTGCAGATTGCTTTCTCTCTCTCCCTCCCTCCCTGTCTCTTTCTCTGTCTGTGTGTCTCCTCCTCTTCTATCAACTTCTCTCTGTCCTCTCAAATAAAATAAAGGAAAATAAATACATAAGTAAAATATTTCTTAAAAAATAAATAAAATAACATGTTCTATAATCTTAATATTAGAACTATTAGCAATATGGTCACTGTTAAATTTGGTTTTTTAGAGTATTTTAGCTGCATTATCAAGTTTTTATTTTAACTATATTTGTGTTTGTTGAGGTAAACCTTTTACAAAAGTATAAATGTTTTACTTGTGCTACACCTCTCTAACCTATGAGACTACACCACCAAAGACATCCCTTCACCAAAGTCCATGTGACTCCTGTCACTCTTGAAGCCCAATCCTCTTCCCACTTCCAATTTCTTCTAGCGTTTGCCCTTCTTCCGTAGCCAGTCAACAGCGTCAGGTTGAGCCTGATGTAAAGTTTCGAGACCTCCTCTGAATCTGGAGAGGTGGCAGTCGTTGACTATGTGGGTCATAGTCTGTCTGTAGCCGCAGGGGCAGTTCGGGTCGTCTCTAGCCCCACTTCCAATCAGATTTAGCAACACCCCAGTTCCATATTCTGAGTGCATAGGTTTGTCTTTATTAGAATTTTTTTTTCCTCCAGGGTTACTGCTATGGCTGGGTGCCTGCACCATAAATCCACTGCTCCTGGAGGCCATTTCCCCCCCTTTTTATTGCTTTTGTTGTTTAGCAATTGTTGTGGTTATTGTTGTTGTTATTGATGTAGGTTATTGTTATTGTTGTTGTATTGATGTTATTGTTGGGTAGGACAGAGAGAAATGGAGAGAGGAGGGGAAGACAGAGAGAGGGAAAGACACCTGCAGACCTGCTTCACCACCTGTGAAGAGGCTCCCCTGCAGGTGGGGAGCCAGGGGTTCAAACCGGGATCCTTATACCAGCCCTTGTGCTTCATGCCATGTGTGCTTAACCCGCAGCTCTACCACCCAACTCCCTTCATTTGATTTTTCTTTCTTCCTCATTTACCCCATGGAGTCAGATCATATGAAATTTTCATTTTACTTAAGTTCTTTTCCCACTTTCAAACTCTCTAGGCACAGTTCTAGATACCTAAACATTACTGAATTTTTTTTCAAAAGCTATAATATTATTTCCTGCTACTAAAATTAGTCTGACCTCCCTCTCACATTGCCAGAGTCAGTTTACATTTATCAAGTTGTAGTTGCTATTACTTTTATCAAGTACTGACTGTTTTTATGTCAATATTAACTGTAGGTCTGCAAATACAGTGAGCAGGTAGAGACCAAAGGAAGAAGCAGGCCACTACAATGGCAGATGGCAGTTCTAAATAAGTAAGGAAAATCATCTGGCTTGTCTTGGGCCACTGTGACATGGGAGGTATCTACAACTGCCCACCTATTGTACATTTGTGGAGAGGTTTTAAGAAGGTTGAATCCTGTATACTGTCTCCACACTACATCACTATCTCATGCTGTGTCCCTAGGGTGACTCCTGGAAGCACATTTCAAGGGCAGGGAGGTAAAATTGTAGGTCTTCCCCAACAGTCTCAGTGCCTCCCAGATATGCTCATACTTTCCAAAGGGGTCACTTAAGACCCATGTCGTTCAAGTAACTATTAACCTCACAAAATGTCTGTTTGATGAACACCCTTAACATCATGAGTTTTACTAATCTCTTTACTAATTTTATTTCTTTCTAGTCTTCTCTCTTTGTATATTTTTCTGATGGATAATATTAATAATATTAGTTTGATGCTATTCTAGAATTATATTAGTATTACCAGAGCTAACACAAGGAAAGTTACACTTTTTTGAAAATGAGATAATGAAATTTGAGTTACTATGACTCTTCCTTTTTTTTTTTTTTTTCCCCCTTCAGGGTTATTACTGGCTCGGTGCCTGCACCATGAATCCACCGCTCCTGGAGGCCATTTTTTCTCCTTTTTGTTGCCCTTGTTGTTGTAGCCTCCTTGTGGTTATTATTATTGCCATTGTTGATGTTGTTCGTTGTTGGATAGGACAGAGAGAAATGGAGAGAGGAGGGAAAGACAGAGAGGGGGAGAGAAAGATAGACACCTGCAGACCTGCTTCACCGCCTGTGAAGCGACTCCCCTGCAGGTGGGGAGCCGGGGGCTTGAACCGGGATCCTTACACCGGTCCCTGCGCTTTGCACCACATGCGCTTAACCCACTGCGCCACCGCCCGACCCCCCTCTTCCTTTTCTTTTAACTGGAGCACTGCTCAACTCTGGATTACAGCAGTGCTAGGGACTGAACTTGGGACCTACAGTACTTCAAGCAGAAAAGTCTTTTACATAAATCACTGTGCTGGGGCCAGGTGGTGGTGCAACTGGCTGAGCACGTATGTGATGATGCATTTAGACCTGGGTTTAAGCACTCAGTCCCCCCCACCCCTGCAGGGGGAAAGCTTCAGGAATGCTGTAGCAGGGCTGCAATTGTCTTTCTCTCCTCCCCTTTTAAAAATAATCTTTATTTATTTTTTGGATAAAGACAGCCAGAAATTGAGAGGGAAAGGGGGTGATAGAGAGTGAAAAAGAGAGAGACACCTGCAGCACTGCACTCTGCACTCCAGCTGCATCAGCACCCAGAGAGAGAGAAGAAAAAGGAGTGGGACATAATGGAGGTTGTTATGATGTAATGAGTGGCTTAGCAGGTCTGCAGGTGTTTGTCTTTCTTTCCCCCTCTGTCTTCCCCTCCTCTCTCCATTTCTCTCTGTCTTATCCAGCAACAACAGCAATGACAACAATAATAATGACAACAACAAGTGTTGTATGCTTCACATTGGTTTTGGTCTCACCCCCCCACTCTCCCACCCCCGCCTCTGGGAGATTGTGGTATGGCCCCTGCTAGTTTCACAGGCACCCTTCTCCTCGCCCCCAACCCCTACAGACTTCTGAGGAGAAGGATGCAGGACAGATCTGTGTGGTGATTGGTTTGGGTTAGTTTATGAATCATTGTTCCTGAATTAAGAAATACAGCTTCCCGCCCCAGCCGTGTGTCCTCGCTCTGTTTACTGCTGTGAAGCTAGCCCGGCCAGCTGGAGCCCCGAACCCTAACTACAAACAAGGGCAACAAAACAGCCTCCAGGAGCAGTGGATTGACACTGCAGGCACCGAGTCCCAGCGATAACCCTGGAGACAAAAAAAGAAAAAAAAAACTTCACTAGAAATGGTGGTTCTCTCACTCTTGGCAATAAATGAATGAATCCTTTAAAAGTAGTGGTAGGGGAGTCGGTGGTAGCGCAGTGGGTTAAGTGCAGGTGGCACAAAGCACAAGGACTGGTGTAAGGATCCCAGTTCAAGCCCCTGGCTCCCTACCTACAGGGGAGTAGCTTCACAGGCGGTGAAGTGGGTCTTCAGGTGTCTTTCTCTCCCCTGTCTCTGTCTTCCCCTCCTCTCTCCATTTCTCTCTGTCCTATCAAACAACAACAATAATAATAACTACAACAATAGAAAACAACAAAAAGGGAAAATAAATATAAAAAAATATATACAGCAAACCATAACAAAAGGACTTTTCAAAGTCAACCCAATTACCAAATAATGTGATAACATTAACTATCGATTGTCTTTTTGAACCCTAAGACAGCAGGAACCTCACATCTCCACTATAGAGCCCCTACTTCCCCCAGTCCTGGAACCCTTGGATAGGGCCCACTTTCCCGTATGCCTCTCCCAATCCAAACCAAATAATATTGCATCCGCCGATCACAACCTAACCAACGCAACGATTGCCACCTCAACATGCTTCACCTCAGACTGTGTCCAGAGACTTCACGTGTGGAATGACAACCCTTCAGCTTCATTACTCGGGTGAGACCTTTCCTTTCATAGTACACTCTAATTTCATCTCAGGTAGTTCACTTTCTAACGAAGTCCCATAACCTAGATATACACCAGTTTCTGTGAGAGAGAGCTTATGTGCACACGTATCCATAAACTACTGCAAAATATATACCTGAAAGCAGAAGTACACTAGAGTTTGCAGTGAGTACCTCCCTAACACTTCCTCTCCACTATTCCAAGCTTGGGATCCATGATTGCTCAACAAATTGTTTGGCTTCGTATGTTAACTCTCTTTTCAATCACCAGGTTCCAGATGCCACCAGGATGCTGGCCAGGCTTCCTTGGATTGAAGACCCCACCAATGTGTCCTGGAGCTCAGCTTCCCCAGAGACACACCTTACTAGGGAAAGAGAGAGGCAGACTGTGAGTATGGACCGACCAGTCAACGCCCATGTTCAGCGGGGAAGCAATTACAGAAGCCAGACCTTCTACCTTCTGCAACCCTCAACGACCCTGGGTCCATGCTCCCAGAGGGCTAGAGAATGGGAAAGCTATCATGGGAGGGCGTGGGATATGGAGATTGGGTGGTGGGAATTGTGTGGAGTTGTACCCCTCCTACCTTATGTTTTTGTTCATTAATCCTTTCTTAAATAAAAATTAAAAAAAAAAAAAATATATATATATATATATATATATATATATATATATAAATTTTTTAAAAAAATTAGTAGTAGTAGTGCCCTGGGAGATAGACCAGTAGATAAGGTGATCAAGGTCAACATGACCAGTAATAAATAAGACAAATCAATGTTAAGACTATTGATCCAGGGAGTCGGGCTGTAGCGCAGCGGGTTAAGCGCAGGTGGCGCTAAGCACAAGGACCCGCATAAGGATCCTGGTTCAAGCCCTGGCTCCCCACCTGCAGGGGTGTCGCTTCACAAGCGGTGAAACAGGTCTGCAGGTGTCTATCTTTCTCTCCCTCTCTCTGTCTTCCCCCTCCCCTCTCCATTTCTCTCTGTCCTATCCAACAACAATGACAGCAATAATAACTACAACAATAAAACAACAAGGGCAACAAAAGGGAATAAATAAATAAAAATAAATATTAAAAAAAAAGACTATTGATCCAGTTTTCTAGTCCTATTACCAACTCTGACACCATCTCCCCAGACAATATCTTTAGCCCACCTGCACGTTAGCTGTTGGACTCAGGCAAAAATTAGTAAAGTAACGGACCCTTGAAATATACATAAAATAGGGAGTCGGGCGGTAGCCCAGTGGTTAAGCGCAGGTGGCGCAAAGCACAAGGACCGGCATAAGGGTCTTGGTTCAAGCCCCCGGCTCCCCACCTGCAGGGGAGTCGCTTCACAAGCGGTGAAGCAGGTCTGCAGGAGTCTATCTTTCTCTCTCCCTGTCTCCCCCTCCTCTCTCCATTTCTCTCTGTCCTATCCAACAACGAAGGCATCAATAACAACAACAATAATGACTACAACAATAAAACAACAAGGGCAAAAACAAAGGGAAAATAAATAAATATTAAAAAAAAAGAAATATACATAAAATAGACTTCCTAGCTTTTTCCAAAATAGAGATCCCCAATTTTTTTAAATATTTATTTTATTTATTTATTCCCTTTTGTTGTCCTTGTTGTTTTTTTATTGTTGTAGTTATTATTGTTGTTGTTGTTGTTGGATAGGACAGAGAGAAATGGAGAGAGGAGGGGAAGACAGAGAGGAGGAGAGAAAGATAGACACCTACAGACCTGCTTCACCGCCTGTGAAGCGTCTCCCCTGCAGGTGGGGAGCCGGGGTTCGAACCGGGATCCTTATGCCGGTCCTTGTGCTTTGCGCCACCTGCGCTTAACCCGCTACGCTACAGCCCGACTCCCGAGATCCCAAATTTTATCTGCTCTATTTTTACCTTTAGGTTCCTGACTGTTAAGCAATTTGTTCTGCTTTATATCTTTTTTAAAAGTTTTTTTAAAGTATTAATTTGTTTTCCCTTCTGTTGCCTTATTGTTTTTATTGTTGTAGTTATTATTGTTATTGATGTCATCGTTGTTGGATAGGACAGAGAGAAATAGAAAGAGGAGGGGAAGACAGAGAGAAGGAGAGAAAGTTAGACACCTGTAGACCTACTTCACCACCTGTGAAGCGACTCCCCTGAAGGTGGGGAGCCTGGGCTTGAACCGGATCCTTAGCCGTTCATTGCGCTTTGTGCCACGTGCACTTAACCCGCTGCGCTACCGCCAGACACTCTCTGCTTTACATCTTAAGGCTTTTTCGACCACCAAGTTGCAGATGCTGCCAAGACCCCAACTTGACATCCCCGAGCAGATGACCTCATCAATGTATCCTGAAACCCTACTTCTCCAGAGCCCTATCCCAGTAGGAAAAGATAGAAACACACTGGGGTGGGATTGGGAGAGGTCGAGCGGTGGCTCAATGGGTTAAGCGCATGTGGCGCAAAGCGCAGGGACCGGCATAAGGATCCTGATTCGAGCCCCCGGCTCCCCATCCGCAGGGGAGTCGCTTCACAGGCAGTGAAGCAGGTCTGCAGGTATCTATCTTTCTCTCCACCTCTGTCTTCCCCTCCTCTCTCCATTTCTCTCTGTCCTATCCAACAACGAACAACATCAATAATGGCAATAATAATAACCACAAGGAGGCTACAACAACAAGGGCAACAAAAAGGGGGGGCGGGAATGGCCTCCAGGAGCAGTGATTCATGGTGCAGGCACCGAGCCCAGCAATAACCCTGGAGGAAAAAAAAACACACTGGGAGTACAGGTCCATCTGCCAATGCCCATGATCAGCGGGGAAGCAATTACAGAAGGTAGACCTTCCACCTTCTGCACCCCATAATGATACTGGGTCCATATTCCCAGGATAAAGAATAGGAAAGCTTCCCGTGGAGGGGATGGGGTACGGAACTCTGGTGGTGGGAATTGTACCCCTCTTGTCCTACAATCTTGTTGATCATTATTAAATCTATAAGAAAAAAAGTGTATGTGTGTGTGTGAACATTATTTATTTGTAAGAAAGCACGAGATTTGCAACAACATGGATAGAAATAGAGGGAACTATGCAATTTAAAATTAAAATGAAGAAAAAAAGTGAGACAGGGGTCAGGAGGTGACACACCTGGTTGAGTCCACACATTACAGTGCACAAGGACCCAGGTTAAAGCCCCTGCTCCCCACCTCCAGGGGGAAAGCTTTATGAGTGTAGAAGCAGGGCTACAGGTGTATCTCAGTCTATCTCAGTTTCTCACCATCTCTATCCAATAAAGATTAAGAAAAAAAAAAAAGAGGGTGGGGATCGGGCAGTAGCGCAGCAGGTTAAGCGTACATGGCGCAAAGCACAAGAACCGGCATAGGGACCCCAGTTCGAGTCCCCGGCTCCCTACCTGCAGGGGAATCGCTTCATAAGCAGTGAAGCAGGTCTGCAGGTATCTATCTTTCTCTCCCCCTCTGTCTTCCCCTCGTCTCTCCATTTCTCTCTGTCCTATCCAACAATGACGACATCAACAACAATAGTAACTACAACAATAAAAAAGGGGCAACAATAGGGAAAATAATTAATAAAAAAAATTAAACAAAAAAAAGTCAGGCGGTGGAGCACCTAGTTGAGTGCACATTACAGTGCACAAAGGCCCAGGTTTGAGCCCCCAGTCCCCACCTGCAGGGGGGAAGCTTCACAAGTGGTGATGCAGTGTTGCAGGTGTCTCTCTCTCCTCTCTGTCTTCCGCTATCCTCTTGATTTCTGGCTGTCGCTATCTAATAAACAAAGATAATAAAAATTTTAAAAAGGGGAATCGGCTGATAGTGCAGCGGGTTAAGCTCAGGTGGCGCAAAGCGCAAGGACTGGCATAAGGATCACGGTTTGAGGGCCCCTGCCAGCTCCCCACCTGCAGGGGAGTCGCTTCATAGGCAGTGAAGCAGGTCTGCAGGTGTCTTTTCCCCCTTCCCTTTATTTTTCCCTTCCTCTCTCCATTTCTGTCCTATCCAACAATGACGACATCAATAACTACAACAATAAAACAAGGGCAACAAAAGGGAATATTAAAAAAATTTTAAAAAGATGTTTTAAAAAAATAAGTGATAAAAAAAATAAGTGATAGACACACACAGATGCATCGAAGCTTTCCCCATATGGTGGGGGCAGGGCTTGAATCTGGGTTGTGTGCACCGCAAAGCAGTACACTCTGTCCGAGTTATTTTGTTGCTCCCCACTTTCTGCTTCTTTACATAAAATTTGTGACTAGAGAAAAATAGAGATCCTACCTTGTCTTTCTCCAGGCACACCTGTTATTCATTTGAATACTGTTGGGACTTTGCTAGGCTTCAAACCTACCTGGTTCCATAGCTCCTAACAAACTTTTATCACAGTACTGATCCATGACTTGTGAAGCTTCTCCTATGCCTGTGGTGCAGGGATCTTAAAACTGATCCTCATGCTTGATAAACTTGCACTTTCCCTGGCATACCTTTTTTTTTTTAATAGCCACCAGGGTTATTACCAGGGCTTGGTGCCCTCAAAATTTCATCATTCCTGGTGGCTTTATTTTTTAATAGTCTAGGAGAATGAAGAAGAGCCAGAGGGAAGGCAAGAAGATATCTGAGCAATGCTCCACCACTTGTGAAATATCCTCTTGCAGGTGGGGACTGGGGGCTTGAACCTGTGTTCTTGTGACATGGTAACGTGCATTTTACTAGGTGAGTCACTTCCTGCCATCCTAACCACCAGCAGTAAGCATTTGAATCATTAAAAAAAATATTTTATTAATGAGAAAGATAAAAGAACCAGACATCACTCTGGTACATGTGCTGCCGGGGATTGAACTTGAGAATTTACCCACTGTGCCATCACCCAGACCACAGCATTTGAACTAGAATGTTTAAATGCCCTTACTCTCAAAGGATTAAGAACTGCTATTAAGTAGCAAAGAAACTTAATCTTGTGAGTCAAAAATTACGAGATTTATCTAACTGAAAGTGATATAACACTAATACGCACACACTTTTTTCTCCTTCAAGTTAACTGCTAAAAAAGTCTTTACAGACATTACAAAATATTGTAAAAGATGCTTTATTAACAATTTATTATGTTTTCTTGTCAACTGATGCATTATGTATAGGCCTTTCAAATGTGTCTTCATAGGGAAAAATATATACCTGAAAGCAAAAGTACACAATAGTCTGCAGTGAGTCAGTATAAAGTTCCTAATGAAACAGTATCTAATTAAGACTTAGATACCCTCCTCACCTACTTCCTATTACAGTTCTCTCACTCACTCCAAAGCTAACCTTACCAAAGGAAGGACTGCAAAAGCTGAGTAAGGGCAAGAGACTGGCATACTTTAATGATGACTCTTTAGTCACTATCAGGCCACCCTATCAGCTGGGGCCCTATTTGGGGAGTCCTGAGATTTTCAAACAGACACGATGGGCCTAGACCTCAAATAGATCCCTCTCTCCATTGTTACTGATCATCTCTATCAGGAACAACAAACGATATCATCTGTTTTCCATCTACACCATGCCTCGGCCTCGCGTGAGCTTAATGTGCAGCTTGATGATACGAGAATCCGGCATGAAGCCCAGCCAGTCTATCTTGGCGTTACTCTCGATCACACTCTGTCATTTCACGAACATCTCATAAAAACTGCAGCAAAGGTGGGCGCGAGGAATAACATCATTGCAAGACTGGCCAGCTCCTCATGGGGCGCGAGCGCTTCCACACTACAATCATCATCTCTGGCATTATGCTATTCCACTGCAGAATACTGTGCCCCAGTATGGTTCCGTAGCCCCCATGTCCACTTGGTCGATTCCAAATTATATTCCTCCATGATAATTTCTGGAACCATCCGTTCCACCCCAGTTCCATGGCTGCCAGTTCTTAGCAACATCGTCCTGCCAGATATTCGTGGGGATGCGGCATCATCTAAGTTCATTTCCCACATCTACGCTTGACCGGACCTGCCAATATACTCGAATATCTTCGCCCACCCTGTCCAACGCTTGACGTCTCGTCACCCAATCTGGTCCCCTATGCCTACACTGAACTTCTCTGTTCCAGACTCTTGGAAACAGAGTTGGCAGTCAGCTGAGGTAAAGAACAAACACCTCATCACAGACCCCTGTAAGCGTCAACCCAGCTTTGACCTAGCACGTTATGATTGGGCCCTCCTCAATCGCTATCGAACAGGTCATGGCCGGTACGCCGCTATGTTCCATCGCTGGGAAGCCAGAGACGACCCGAACTGCCCCTGCGGCTACAGACAGACTATGACCCACAACAACTGCCACCTCTCCAGATTCAAAGGAGGTCTCGAAACTTTACATCAGGCTCAACCTGACGCTGTTGACTGGCTACGGAAGAAGGGCAAACGCTAGAAGAAGGAACAACAAAATAGACCCCTTTGTGGGCCCCCATTGGACCTTGCCCTCAACTTGGATCAACAATGGTAGAGAATGTTCCATCCTCTGAAGGGAAGCTGGACAACATACTCTATGCTACACCTGAGGAAGATGGGTCCTGAAATTGGGGAAGCTTGGAATGTTCCTACTAATGACCACAGAATGTGAGCTCAGATCTACAAGGATGCAGAGGTCACATTGGCTCCTAAGCTGAATATGGGCCCCAGATCACATCAAATCGATGGGGTTTATAGTCAACAATATTTATACCCCTTTCCCATATTTGGGAGCTACCCTCTTCCCTGATGCAGCTTTCTAGTCCTTCTGCCAGCCATGACACCATCTCCCCAGACAATAACTTGGATCCACCTGCATTATCAGATTTCAGGCTCAGAGGGAAAAAAAAAGAAAAAAGAAAAAAAAAGGGAGTCGGGCGGTAGTGCAGTGGGTTAAGCGCAGGTGGCGCCAAGCACAAGGAGCGGCGCAAAGATCCCGGTTGGAGCCCCCGGCTCCCCACCTGCAGGGGGGACCTGAAACAGGTCTGCAGGTGTATATCTTTCTCTCCTCCTCTCTGTCTTCCCCTCCTCTCTCCATTTCTCTCTGTCCTATCCGACAACAATGACATCGATAATAACTACAACAATGAAACAACAAGGGCAACAAAGGGGAATAAATAAATATTAAAAAAAAACTAGTATAGCCACAGGCCCTTTGGAATGTAACTAAAATATGCCTACTAGCTATCTACAAAATGGAGGACCCCCCCCCCAACTCTTCATCTGCACTGTTCCAGCCTTTAGGTTCAACAATTAGTTTGGCTCTATATGTTAGCTCTTTTTTCAGCCACCAGGTTCCCGATGCTAGCATGATGCTGACTAGACTTCCCTGGACAGACAACCCCACCAATGTGTCCTGCAGCTCCGCTTCCCCAGAGCCCTTCCCCACTAGGGAAAGAGAGAGCCAGGCTGGGAGTATGGATCAACCTGTCAATGCCCATATTCAATGGGGAAGCAATTACAGAAGCCAGACCTTCCACCTTCTGCAACCCACAATGACCTTGGGTCCATACTCCCAGAGGATTAAAGAATAGGAAAACTATCAGGGGAGGGGATGGGATACAGAGTTGGAATTGTGTGGAGTTGTACCCCTCTTATCCTGTGGTTCTGTCAATGCTACCTTTTTATAAGTAAATTTTAAAAAATCCTAAAAAAAAGTGTCTTCAGAGTATACTTAAAATTATGGAAAGTAGATGGTTCTATAAAATTTTGTAAACTTATAAACACACATTTTTCACATATAACTCGTATTTCAAATTTTAAACAAAAGCCTGTTACCTTCAAAAGTAATTTTCAACTACTTTCTCATAAAAAAGAATTATAATTTTAGAGGGCTGGCAAAATATCTCACCTGAGTGCTTGCTTTGCCATCTGCACAACCCAGGTTCAAGCCCAGCCCCTACCAAGAGGGATAAATTTACTAATGTTACTTGCACTTTTGTTTAGGAAATCAGAATAATTTTATTATCATAGACATAAAAATAAAGCACATTTATTAACATTAAGAAAACATCTAGGGATATAGTAATAATGTATTAAATCTTACATAACACTGAGCCAAAAGCATTACAAATTCACTGCTAGATAGTCTGAATGCATTATTCTGAAAACATATCTGGTACATACCACTAGCTTATAACAAAGTATGACATTTATTTCACAGGGAGAAAAATAAAAACTTTCATCACAAAGACAAAGAGTTACTGAACCTCCTCCGTTTTGATTAAATTCTAGAGATATATTTTAGAGGTAAAAATGAAAGACAAGATTTACCTTTAAAGTAAAAAAAGTTTATATATGTATATGTTATCCATTATACTCTTTATGCTCTTACAATGTAAAACATTTAAAGTGTTGAACTCTAGAAATATTGACCAATTAACCTACTTGGCCATACTATCTTCTAATTCCCTTTTGAGAATCACATTAATGTTTTCAGTCCATCAGTCCAACACAGATGCAACAGTTCTACTTCTTTTCCTTCTTCTTTGGTGGTTCATCCTCAGAGCTGCTATCTGTGCTGCTGCTGCTGCTGCTGCTGCTGCTGCTGCTGGAAGAGCTAGAATCTGAGTCCGAATCAGAAGAGGAGGAAGAGCTTGAGGAGGAGGCTGAAGATGATGAACTGGAGGAGCTCTCATCAGTGTCACTGTCCTCGGAGGAGGATGAGGTAGACGTTTCTTCACTTTCTGATGAAGAGTCACTGGCTGAACTATCACTGCTATTACTGCTGGAACTGGTTACACTCTTAGACCTATTAGAGAATGAACAGTTATATGAATGTTCCCATAACACTTAGCAAAATTGGGCTGAGAAATAGAGCTTAACCCGGTAGAGCCACACTTTACCATCAAGTGAGGAATTGGGTTTGAGTCCCCCCACCCCCGCCACCGCCACATGGGAACCCCATGCATAGGGGAAGCTTCATGAACAGTGGAGTGGTGCTATGGTATTGCTCTTTCTCTCTGTCTCTCTTTCTCACCCTTTATGGGGGAGGGAGAGTCTGCTGGGTAATGAGTAGAATGATGCAAAAGTAAAGCCCCAGTGAAGTCCTCCTGGTAAAAATAAAATGTTCAGACTTTCATACCTCAGGCTCAGAAGACCCAGGTCCAATCTCTGGCACTACCACAGACCAGAGCTGAACAGTGCTTTGGTCAGAAATAAATAAGTAGATAAATAGGGTAGGAGAGATAGCATAAAGGTGATGCCAGCAGATTCTCTCATGCCTGAGGCTTCCAGGTTTAGTCCCCCTACCACTATAAGCCACTATAAATCAGAGCTGAGCAGTGCTCTGGGGAAAAAAATAAAAAAGCCTGAGGCTCCTAGATCCCAGGTTCAGTCCCAGACACCACCATAAACCAGAGTTGAGCAATACCTCTGGTAATAATAATAATATAAAATGATTAAATTTAAAGAAAAACAATTACTACAGAGTGATACTCTAATTCTCTCATCAGATAATTAAAAAACTAAAAATAAAAACATCCAGGTGCTAGGAGAGAGTATACTTAGTGCAGACTTTGCCATGCATGAGACCTGTGTTTGAGCCCCTGACAGCATATGGGAGCATCATACAAAGGGAAGTCCCATAAGTAGTGGAGCAGTGCTATGGAATCTCTTTTATTTTTTATTTTTAGATAGAGAATAAAAAGGTTCTCCAGGAGCAGTGGAGTCATACTGGGGTGAAGCTTCAGCAAAAGTTCTTTTGGTAATTTGGACTGGAGTTAGTGTATTGCACCAAAGTAAAAAAGGATTCAGGTCCTGGAACATCATGGCAGAGGAGGACCTAGTGAGGGTTGGATTGTTATGTGGAAATGTTATGCATGTACAAACTATTGTATTTTACTGTTGATTGTAAACCATTAATCCCCCAATAAAGAAATTAAAAAAAAATCCATCCAATATGATATTGAAACTTTGATTGATGCTCTAGGTACTGACCAACTGTAACAATCCCGGCACACAGTCCCAACCACTTGTAAGGTCTTTAACTGAGTGATTTAACTGTCTTGGATGGTGTTCAAGATTAGTATATCTATCATAATGTGTTTGCGTGAATAGTGTTAGAATACAATTATAGTTTATCAACTGTGTTTAGCTAAATATCATGCAGAGTAGTAAATGCTTCTCTTAAGTTAGACCTAATAAAGCTAACTGGTCAATAATTTCTTACCAATAACATTTCCTAAGCTAAGCCAAGAGAAATTACTTACTTTTTCTAGGTGTAAGGACTCTGGAAAGTTGGAGGAAAGGAGAAATGAAGGCAATAAGTTGGCAATAAGTTCCAGACATAGTGAAGAACATAAGATAACAGAATGTTATTTAATCATGATTGCAAACAATAGAGTTCATATTCATCTTATAACTTTTTTTGGTCATTGCTGGGGCTTCACCAATCCAGGATGACTTTTTCAGATAGGCAGATGGAGAGATAGAAAGGGAGAAGGAGAAGAGGAGGAGGAGGAGGAGGAGGAGGAGGAGGAGGAGGAAGAGGAGACCATAGCACCGAAGCTTCCTTCAATAGTGGGGGCAGGTTCAAATCATGGCAAAGCAGAGCACTACCCAAGTGAGTTATTTTGCCAGTCTTTGTTATTTTAAAATCAGTCTTCCCACTTCTCTAACTACTATCACGTTACCTATACATAATTTTTCTAAAGTCACACACACCTTTTTTTCTTGGTTTTTCTTTCAACATTATTTTCTCCAAGGCTGGTAAACATAAGGGAGGGAAAAAAGTTCCTGTTAACAGAGTGATTATACACAGCTCAGAAAACCCTTTTACTTCCCAATTTTTTTTTTTTTTACATAGGAGAAACATTGTGTCTTTTATAACAGACAAATGACTAGGTAGATATGATTATTATCTCTTTTTGTACCTTCCTGTATCATTTCAGCTCATTTACCTCCTAGTGTTCTACTGTAATTTTATTGGCAGTTAAGGCAACAAACCAAATTATTAAGAACATGGACTCTGCAACCAGAGTTGGTTGGATTAACACTAAATATTTTCACTTACTAGATGCATAACATTAAGCTTCTGAACCTTTTTATGCTTCAATCTGTTCATATGGAAAATAGAAGACAGTAATAGTACCTACTTTAATATTACAGATGAAATAATCAAATAAGCTAATAATAAGGAGCTTGGTGTAGTGCCTGGCTTATTATAAATACTCAGACATTAATAAGTACTATAATCTAAATCTGGATTAACTATCATGACACATTTAGTCCCTTAACAGATCCAATAAATAAAAAAAATTCTTTGTATTATATATATATATATATATATATATAACATTTTACCTTTGCTGTAATAATCTATTTTCTCTTTCTTTCAAAGCTTTCTTTAGTTCTGCTGTTCTTGAAGGTCTATGCAGGTATTTTCTTTTTCCTGTACATTCATAAGTCCAATGTCCAAATTCCAAGCATTTCTGACATCTTACATGTTGCTTATTTGCTTCACTACACAGTAAAAAAATAGAACACAGGCCTTAAATTTCTGACTTGACATTTCCTGTTCTAAAAAGCATAAACAACGTGTTAAAACTGTGTTTATTTTTAAAGCCCAAGTCAAAGCACAAGGAATCAAAAATGGGATAAGTTCACTAAGAAGAGAGGAAATAAGATTTTTATTTCATTTTAGTCTTAACTCAAACCAATTAAACGAAGAATGAGTAGAGTAAAACTGAAGCCCAAGATACTTGAGGAGTGGGTCAGAGAGACCTTATCTCATTCTCATGTTTCAATCTCATGATCCAGGTGTCTGTTCCTTAAATACTAGAATATTCCAGACGAGACTGGAAATGTATTGCTGTATTGCTGCTGGTTATTGGAGGAACTCTGACACGAAGTACCTCAAAAATTGGAAGTAGGCAAGCACTGTTTTGATTTTCAAATGAAGAAAATGAGAAGGTTCTACAAACTAGACCAATCAACTTGACACTCATTCTAGGTAACATTCTGGCTGGATTTATTAAATCCATTCAGAAAGAGTCACTAGAAATTAAAGCACTGCAGACTAATTTCCTTACCGGTTTTTGGACATTTGAATTTTAATGTGGAATATTTAGAAACTCATCTCTGTGAACAAAATGGAATGATTAGGAAGACAGATACATCATGGACAGAGACTACTCAAGAGACTGAAGCAACATCTAGTGAGAGGTATCTAGTGATAACCTGTAGGCTTTGACCTTCAATTTGGTCTTGTCAACATTTTAATAAATGATTTGGATGAGGACACAGGTGTGCAGTGTACAAATTCATAGTTGACACAAAGCTGAGAAGAATAATACAATGCATGACTGAATCAGGAACCAAAAATGCCTCAACAGTTTGGAACTCAGTGTCAAATCTAACAAGATGAAATTTAACTAGGTTAGAAGTAAGTCTGACACATAAGTCCAGAAAAAAATCAATGCAAGTACAAGACCAGAGGGCCATATGGGATGATACTCAAGTGTGAAACATTTAAATTTTTTAAAAAAATTTTTAATATTTTTTTCCCTTTTGTTGCCCTTGTTGCTTTGTTGTTGTTGTTGTTGTTATTATTGTTGTTATTGATGTCATCGTTGTTAGATAGGACAGAGAGAAATGGAGAGAGGAGGAGAAGACAGAGAGGGGGAGAGAAAGAGACATGTGCAGACCTGCTTCACTGCCTGTGAATTGACTCCCCTGCAGGTGGGGAACCAGGGGCTCAAACCCAGATCCTTAAGCCGGTGTTTGTGCTTCGAGCCACGTGTGCTTAACCCGCTGCTCTACAACCAGACTCCCACATTTAAAGTTTTTAACTGACTGAAATCAAAGCTTAGGTCAAAACTCAGGAAGTTAGAAGGCAACAGGATTTATTCCCATTCATATGATTTTCTTTTCAATTCAACATACATTTCTTGAGTGAAGGTTTTCAAGTCAAAATTAGATGGTTACCCTGTTAGGAGTAACAGGACTCAGTGAAAGGCTTAGTAGAAGTGACTGTAGGGTCTGGGCAGTGGAAGTGCACATGTTACCATGCACAAGGACCGGGGTTCAAGCCCTGTCACCCCTCCTGCAGTGGGGAAGCTTCAGAGCAGTGAAGCAAGTACTGTAGGTGTCTCTCTGTTGCTCCATCTCCTTACTCTCCTTAATTTCTCTAGGTCCTATCAAATAAAGGGGAAAATAGGCCATTTGGAGTGGTGGATTTGTCATCAGCACAGGCACAGAGCCCTATTGATAAGACTGGTGGCAATAAAATAAATAAATGACTCCAGGGAACACCAAGATTCTATAATCTACTTATATCTGAGGAGAAATTATTACATTATGGAAAATTTACTTTCTGCCTATCCTTTTCTCAAGGGTTTAGTAACTATCTCTAAGTTTCCTACTCAAACCTTTTTCTTTTTCACCAGAACACTACTCAGCTCCAGCTTATGATGGTGCAGGGGATTAAACCTGGGATTTTGGAGACTCAGGCATGAGAGTCTCCTTGCATAACTATTAAGCTATTTGCCCGTGCCCTTCATTTTCTCCCCTTTATTATTTACTTATTTCCATACAGGACAGACAGGCAGAGAGAGAAAAAAACCAGACATCACTCTGGTATATGTGCTGTCTAGGATTGAACTCAGGACCTCATACTTGAGAGTCCCAATACTTTTATCAACTGCACACCCTCCCAGACCACCACCCTTCTCTTTCTTTTCCTTAACTACAATTTTCTACCCTTTATGGAACTTGGATTCATGTTTCTCCTCACTTCCTGAGAGATCAAACATAAACTCTGCCTTAAGTACGTACCCTCTCTTTCTTTTTTTATTGCTACCAGGGTCATTGCTGGGGTTCAGTGCTGGCACCACAAATCCATGGCTCCTGGAGGCCTTTTTTTTTTCTTCTAATTTTTATTAGATAGAATAGAGAAATTGTAAGAGGCCAGGGATGTAGAGGGAGAGGATAGACACCTTCAGACCCGCTTCACTTCTTGTGAAACTGACCCCCTGCAGGTGGGAAGGGGTGGTGCTTGGACCTGGATCCTTGTGCTTGGCATTAGGTGTGCTTAACTGGATCCACCAATGCCCACCCCATATATTTTCTATATATTGTCGGAAAAAGTCATGAAATATTGTATTTTTCTGCTTTTACTTTTTGCCTCCAGGGTTATTGCTGGGGCTCAGTTCCTGCACCACGAATTCACTGCTCCTGGAGGCCATCTTATATATATATATATATATATATATATATATATATATATTTTTTTTTTTTATTCCCTTTTGTTGCCCTTGTTGTTTTATTGTTGTAGTTATTATTGTTGTCATTGTTGTTGGATAGAACAGAGAGAAATGGAGAGGGGAGGGGGAAGACAGAGAGAGGGAGAGAAAGATACCTGTTTCACCGCTTGTGAAGCAACACCCCTGCAGGTGGGGAGCCAGGGCTTGAACCAGGATCCTTATGCGGGTCCTTGTGCTTAGCGCCACCTGCGCTTAACCCGCTGTGCTACAGCCCGACTCCCCTGCCATCTTTTTTTAATTGTTGCTGCTGCTGTTGTGGTTGTTGGATAGGATACAGAAATTAAGGAAGGGAAGACAGAGATGGGGAGAGAAAGACACCTGCATACCTGCTTCACTGCTTGTGAAGCGACCCCCTGCAGGTGGGAAGCTGGGGGCTGGAACCTGGATCCTTGCTCAGTCCTTGTGCTTTGCATTATGTGTGCTTAATCTGGTGTGCTACCTCCTGGACACCTATTTTTTGTTTTTCTATGCAAAAAAAAAAACTTCTCTGACAACCCAATAAGTAAACACTTTCTCCCTTCTGAGTCCCCCAGATCTGCTGTTGCTACTACTTCCCTCTCCCTCTCTCTCTCTTTTTTTTTTTTTTTTTTACCAGAGCAGATCAGCTTTGGCTTATAGTGAAAATTGAACATGAGATTTCCAGAGCCTCAGGCATGAGAGTTTCTTTGCATTACCCTTTCTCCTCCTCCTACCAGAGCACTCCTCAGCTCTGGTTTTTAATGGTGCAGAGGGCTTGTTTTGTTTCTTAGATCCCACCTATGAATGAGATTATTGTATTGGTCCTTCCTTTTCTGCTTTATTTCACTCAATATATTCCTCCCATCCATACTGTAGCAAAAGACTTCATTATTTCTTACAACTATGTAGTATTCCATTGTGTATATATGCCACAATTTCCTTAACCATTCGTCTGTTATCGAACACCTGGGTTATTTCTAAATTTTGATTATTACAAATAGTGCTGCCATGAACAAAGGCATGCACAGATCTCTTTGATGATCATATATTTTTTCTTTTTTTTTTAAGGATTTTTAAAAAAATTTATTTATTTATTCCTTTTGTTGCCCTTGTTGTTTTATTGTTGTAGTTATTATTGATGTCATTGTTGTTGGATAGGACAGAGAGAAATGGAGAGAGGAGGAGAAGACAGAGAAGGGGAAAGGAGGATAGACACCTGCAGACCTGCTTCACTGCCTGCGAAACGACTCACCTGCAGGTGGGGAGCCGGGGGCTCCAACCGGGATCCTTCCGCTGGTCCTTGTGCTTAGCGCCACCTGCGCTTAACCCGCTGAGCTACCGCCCGACTCCCGATGATCATATTTTTTAATATCCCAAAACTGACTTTGTGAGAACTACGATGGTTATCTTTGGGAGGGGGGAGGTTGGAGACAGAACTTTGGTGGTGGGTGGGGAACTATACATTGTAATCTTATGATTTTGTAACCTATTAATCACAAAAAAAACAAAAAAGAAAAGGAGAACACAAGTAAACAAACAAAATAAACTGACTTCAAAACCTTCTTCCTCTACCAAGCATACTACTCTGACTTAATCTTGAGCTAAAGGAGCTCTTCTCAGGGACTAGGTGGTGGCGTATCTGGCTAACTGCACCATGTGCAAGGAAGGACCTGGGTTCAAGCCTCCAGTCCCCACCTGCAGGCGGGAAACTTCACAAGTGGTGTGGCAGTGCTTTAGGTGCATCTCTCTTTTTAAAAAGATTTATTATTGGATAGAGGCAGAAATTGAGGAGATGGGGAGACAGCATAATGGTTATGCAAAGGCACTTTCATGCTGAGGCTCCAAGGTCTCAGGTTCAATCCAAAGCACTACCATAAGCAGAACTGAGCAGTGCTCTGGTCTTTTTTCTCTGTGTGTTATCTCTTATTAAAATAAGTAAGTAAAATTTTTTTTAAAAGAGAGAAATTGAGAGGGAATAGGGAAATAGGGAGGGAGAGACAGAGAAATACCTGCAGCATTGCTTCACCACTTGTGAAGCTTTCCCCCTAAAGGTGGGGGCCAGGGGCTTGAACCCGGGTCATTGTGTACTGTAATGTGAGCACTTAACCACATGCGCCACCACCTGCCACCTGTCTCCCACTATCCTCTCAATTTCTCTCTATTGGATAAGGAAAAAAAAAAGAGAAAATTTAAAAAATAAAGGAGCTCAGGGAGTCGGGCTGTAGCTCAGCGGGTTAAGCGCAGGTGGCACAAAGCACGACCGGCATAAGGATCCTGATTCAAGCCCCTAGCTCCCCACCTGCAGGGGAGTCGCTTCACAGACGGTGAAGCAGGTCTGCAGGTGTCTATCTTTCTCTCCCCCTCTGTCTCTCCCTCCTCTCTCCATTTCTCTCTGTCCTAGCCAACAACGACGACATCAATAACTACAATAAAAAAACAAGGGCAACAAAAGGGAATAAATATTAAAAATTAAAAATAAATAAAGGAGCTCAGGAGTTGGGTGGTAGCACAGCGGATTAAGCACACAGGCAAAGCTCAAGGACCAGCGCTAAGGATCCCAGTTCAAGTCCCCAGCTCCCCCCCTCAGGGGGGGTGCTTCACAAGCAGTGAAGCAGGTCTGCAGGTGTCTTTCTCTCCCCATCTTCCCCATCTCTCTTGATTTCTCTGTCCTATATAACAACAACAATAACAGTAATAACAACACAAGGGCAACAAAATGGGGAAAATGCCCTCCAGGAGCAGTGGATTTGTAGTGCAGGCACTGAGCCCCAGTGATAACCCTGGAGGTAAAATAAAATAAAGGAGCTCTTCTCATTATGCATCAGGGCAAAGTGAATGGAGAATAGAACAAAAAAATAGCATTCTTATATACACATATATGTGTATATAAATGTTAGCAGACTGAACTATCAATATGTGCTACATATGTATAAAAGATGCTGGCATGGGGGCTGGGCAGTAGCACAGCTGGTTAAGCACACATGGCACAAAGCGCAAAGGCCAGAGTAAGGATTCTGGTTCAAGCCCCCAGCTCCCCACCTGCAGGGGGGTCGCTTCACAAGTGGTGGAGCAGGTCTGCAGGTATCTTTCCTCCTCTCTTGTCTTCCAGTTCTCTCTCAATTTCTCTTTTCTACCCAACAACAACAACTATAACAACTACAGCCAAGGGCAACAAAATGGGAAAAAAATTGGCCTCTAGGAGCAGTGGATTCATAGTGTAGGCACCAAGCTCTAGCAATAACCCTAGAGGCAAAAACAAAATAAAAGTGTGGTATTAAATGCTGAGAATGAAGAGTCACCTGTTGTATAACAGCAGTAGAAAAAAAAAGTTTTATAAGAGACATCTGGGATGACTCCTACTTTATCTGAGCCACAGAAAACCTTGTGCCACTCTTTCCCTCATTAGCCATAATGACCTTCAATATGGTGTGGGAAGGGTTTGAAGCTGGGTCATGCACATGGCAAATCTGAGCACTATCCAAGTGAGTGAGCTATTTTGTCCTCCCCAAGATATAAGCCCTTCCCTGCTATTGCTATCTGAAAAAGTCAGCCCTGAGTAATGAAACCCTCAAGATGGCAAAAAAAAAAAAAAGTTCTTAGGCATTTTTTTAAGCACATGCCTTGTATATACCCAATTCCACTGCTTCCAGGCTGACCTTTCCATTCATTTTATTTTAGATAGAGTAGGAAAGAAGTGAACAGAGATGATACACTACAGCACTACTCTACTATCTGTGGAACATCCCCATGTGCCATCCCATGTCGTTCCCATGCATTGTCAGTGCTTCAGTCCTGGTCCATCCACATAGTAAAGTGTCTCTCCCTCCTAGGCTAAGAACTTAAGTTGTTTGTACCAGGGTTATTCCTGGGCCTTGATACAGCTCCACTGCTTGTAGGGTCATCCCCCCCCCCCACTTTTTTCAGTACTTATTTATTATTGGATAGAGACAGAGAGAAATTGAGAGGGGAAAGTTGGAAAGGGAGTGAAACAAACACCTGCAGCTCTACTTCATTTGTGAAGCTCCCCCCCACACACAGGTGGGGACTAGGAGCTTGAACCTAGATCCTTGCACAATATAATATGTGCACTTAATCGGGTGCATCACCACCTGGTCCCAATTTCCCCTTTTCTTTCTCTTCTGACATTAAAATAGGAAGAGAGGGAGAGGCAAAGAAAGATATACAACACAGTTCCACTGCTAATGAAGTTTCCCTGTTGCTGGCCCAGACTAGGGACTTGAACTCAGGTCCTTGAGCACATCATGCGCACTCTATCTAATACACAGCTGCCTGGCTGGAACTTAGTTCTTAAAATCGAAAATGCTTTTTTTTTTTTTTACATCTCAAAGCAACTATGCCACTTTCTGGATTTTTTTTCCCTCCAAATCCTCTCGTGGTTGCTTTTTCACATTCAATCTGTTCAAAAGCCACTTCTTTAGAGATGCCTTTCCAGGTTAACCCAACTAAAGCAGCTGTTTCTTCTTCCATCATCCCTTCCTTCCCAAATCTTATCAGCTCATTCATTACTTTTAAATGTTTAGTTTCTCAGCGGAGAAGCAATTACAGAAGCCAGACTTTCCACCTTTTGCACCCTATAATTTTGGTCCATATACCAGAGGGATAAAGAATCCTAACCTTCCAATGGAGGGGTTGGGATATGGAACTCTGGTGGTGGGAATTGTATGGAATTGCACCCCTCCTATCCTACAATCTTGTTAATTATTATTAAATCACTAATAATTTTTTTTAATGTTTGACCATTAAAAAAATGCTTAGTTTACCCACTTTTCCCACCATTGGAATACAAATTCCCCAAAGACGAGGCTGAACACCTTTTTCTCGATCCCCAACTCCCGGCACAGCGAGGTACGTATCCAATGAATAAAACAATATTGATTAAAGAGAATGAATGGCAATAGGTAAGAAAGCTAGCTTGAGAGAAGACTGCGTTGTAGTCAACTGGGAAGGGTAGGAAAAGCCATCTGGGCTGCATAAAGAGAAGGTTTACATGGGCAAACATGGTGGGTGGGTCGGGGGCTCAGGCTTCCCCAGGCCACAGGTGGCGTAGGCTGGGCGGCAAGGTGGGTGTAGGGACCTCAACCCCTTAGTTATCAACTTCTGCAAGTCGGCTTCGCAGGCTCTGGAACGTGAGGCTCTAGACACACGCCCCCTCCCCAGGTCCCGCCCCGCGGACATTACGCAGCGAGGTTCGGCAGAATCGCTACAGTCAACACCAAACCCAGGGCCCCAGCCTCAGTCTCTCAGAAGAGTCGACGTGTGAGAAAATTCACCATTCTGCCGGACTGCACTGGGATCCGACACCCGCCCCGCATCCCGGGCTCGCTCACCAGCCAGCTGACGCGCTTCTCTCCGCCCTCCCAGCCCCTCCCCCGTGGCCCTCTCGAGCCCTCTCTTACGCTTGTCTCCGGGCTATCAGCCGATGCATGGGAGTCGCCATCTTAACGCGCCGGCGGCTTGCCGCGCTGGATTATGGGGAAACCTCTCAAAGGGGGCGGGGCCTTGGAACCCAGTGAGAACGCCGGCGTGGGCGGGGCCACCACGGCCTGAGGCTTGGGTGCGGCCTCCTGGGGGAAGGCTGTAGGTGGGGGTTGTTCCAAGGTGTTGGGTTGGTTTCCAGTTGGAGGGAGGGAGGGAGGTAAGAGAGCCTGGCTGTCCTGAATAGAGTTTTTGAAAACCTGGAAACTGTTAATGTTGTGTGGATTAGGCAAGGAAGAATGTTCCGGAATGAAGGATCTCTCTCCACTGACAAAAGACTTAAGTAAAATAGGTAGCACCGGCAAGATTGTTCACTTGGATAAAGTAACTGCTTTGCAATGTGCCCCACCCAGGTGTGACTGGCCAAAACCCCCCAACCCCATCCCCAACTGAAGGAAGTTTCAGTACTGTGGTGTCTTTTTGTTTATATCTTTTCCTTTCTATATTGTTTGGAAAAAAAAAATAGAAGTAGTCTGAAGAGCGAAAACTTGTTTGGGTAGGACGGAACCACCCACTAAAAGAAGACCGACTTTAGCAAGCCATCAGGTGTATTCTGTGTGTTTCGTGAGGTTGTTACAAGGGCCAGATGAATCTATACAAAAAAATAAAAATAACTTGTCAACTGGAAAAAATTTTCTAGTATTTAGTGTCAGATCAGCGGGATTTAGCCCCTTAAATTCATAATATTTGAAGAACATAACTTTTTGAAATATGTATACATTAAAACAATCTAAAAGATAACCACTGGTGGAGCACAGGACATCACACGTAGCAGAGTGGTGTTCTGGCCTCTCCCCCTCTTCTCTAGCATGTGAAACAGTCTTATAGGAAGCAAATATAAGTGCATATGTTTTTCATATACAAGTATGTGTATATATATAGATAGATATAATACACATACATACCATATGTTGTATATGTATTTTTTTTTCCTGAGTGGGTCACCATTCGCTTTTTTTTTTTCTTTCTTAAGCAGTGGGAAAGAATGCACTTAAGAATTTGTGTATGTATGCCCAGTACCCCTGAGGGGACTCCTAGGCTATAGGGGGATGGAAGATGGAGCAGGAGAAACCAGGGATTCATGGCACCAAAGCTTCCTTCCATACAGTGAGGGCTGGGCTTGAACACAACACAAGACAAAGCAATATATTATGCAAGTGAACTATTTCACCGCCTTTTTTTTTTTTTTTCCTTTGAGAGAACACACTACAGCACTTCTCCCACCATCCATGTGCTCAGGCTCAAATCCAGGCCTTGCTCATATCATGGCACATACTTTTATCTACAGGGTGGGTTATTTCCTGATCTCTCTTCTTTAAATTAAACGTATTTTATTATATGTTATTTTATTGAGAGAGAGAGAGAGAGAGAGAATTCTCCCAAAGTACACCTCTGCCATTTTCAGTTGGTGCCCGAGATGGAACCCAGGGTCTCAAAGATGCAACCCAGGGTCTCTCTTATCACTGAACCACTTTCTTAACTAAACACCTAAACATATTTCAGCATCTGTAAAGGGACCATGAATTGTCAAATAAGTCAGCCTGAAATCACCATTCCTTTTTAAACATATTGCAAGTCAGAGTTGGAATTCAGATAGTTTGGTCTGTGGCAGGGACACAGTGACTTAAAGTAAACATTCATCAGCTATCAAGGATAAAGAAGAGCTTATCCAAGAGGCCCATTCTCACAACAGGTTAACAGAGTAGATAGGGAAAGAAAAAAAATATGTATACACACACACACACATACACACACATATATATATATACCTACACACAAATATAAGGAATATGCATATTCCTTATACTTCTTGCTTCATTGCTTTAATATACAGATAACACAAGTTAGGAGACATGTCTAATTCACTCTGCTTTGTAGGATTCCTAAAATATTTCCTGTCACCTCCCCTCATGAGTATACAGTATATAAAATCTCCCTACTAGGACTCAAAAAAGTCTGGACCAGTCTCTCATAGCAATGTGAAGATTGTTCCTGACTTGGAGTCCCTCCAGGGCTCAGTCTGATTCTATAATAACATCATCTAAAATGTAAATTTGGTGGGCTGGGAGGTGACACAATGGCTAAAACATTGAACTTGAAAGTTTCAGGCCTGGAATTTAGCCCCTAGAATTCCATGTGCCAAAGTGATATTCTGGTGTTCTCCCTATCTCTCTATATATACATTAAAATTCTTTTTTTTTTTTTTTTTTGGTCACCAGAATTATCATTGGGTCTCAATACCTGCATGACAAATTCACTACTTCCCAGTGGTCATTTCTCTCTTTTCCCCCTTACTTTTCTTTACTTTGACAGGACAGAGTGAAATTAAAAGGGGTGTGGGAGAGAAAGAGAGACACCTGCACCACTCATTGCTTCCCCGTTGCAGGTGGAGGCCAGGAGCTTGAACCCAGGCCCTTGTACATGATAACTAACATGTGCACTCAACCAGGTGCACCACCACCCAGTTCCCATAAAAATACTTTTTTTTAAGTTTAAATTTTGATGGGGAAGATAGCATAACAGTTATATAGAAAGAAAGAAAGAAAGAAAGAAAGAAAGAAAGAAAGAAAGAAAGGGAAAGAAAGAAAGAAGGAAAGAAAGAAAGGGAAAGAAAGAAAGAGGAGAGTCCGGCGGTAGCGCAGTGGGTTAAGCGCACCTGGCACAAAGCGCAGGGACCGGCGTAAGGATCCTGGTTGGAGCCCCCGGCTCCCCACCTGTAGGGGAGTCATTTCACAAGCAGTGAAGCAGGTCTGCAGGTGTCTATCTTTCTCTCCCCCTCTCTGTCTTCCCACCCCTCTCCATTTCTCTCTGTCCCATCTAACAACAATGATGAGGTCAATAACAACAATAATAACTACAACAACAATAAAAAACAAGGGCAACAAAAGGGAAAATAAATAAATATAAAAAAATTTAAAAAAAGAAAAAAAGAAAGGAAAGAGACTTTCATGCTTAAGGCTCTAAAGTTTCAGGTTCAATCCCAAGCACCACCATAAACCAGAATTGAGCAGTTCCATGGAAAGAAAAAAAAATCTAAATTATGTGGTCCTGGAGGTGATGTTACAGTGGCTAGAACTTTGGACTCTCAAGAATAGATCCCTAGTTTGATTATTGGCACTGCATGTACCAGAGTAATGCTCTGATTCTCTTTTATCGCATTATCTCCTCCCGCCCCTCATGCTAAATAAATCTTTAAAAATCTGACTTTTTTCAACTGTTTTTCAGTTAACAGAATTTAGTGCTCTTGCTTACAGACTTAGCACTATACCCATGAGCCACCTCCCTGGTTGAATATAGAACTAAAGAAAAATAGTTCAGGTTAAAGAGGGGGAAGAGTTGCTTAGCATTAGGAGGCATAGGAAGTGATATTATGTGACTTTTTTAAGCTAATCTCATTAATTAAAAATGGAAACTAGTGGTGGTGGATGCAGTGTGGAACTATAACCTGTAATATTACCATCTTGTCAAAAAAAACTATTAATCACCTACAAAAAAAGGTTTTAAGAAAAAGGAAGTTATCTTTAAAATTTTTTTTAATTATTTGTTTTCCCTTTGTCGCCCTTGTTGTTTTTTTATTGTTGTAGTTATTATTGTTGTCGTTGTAGATGTCGTCATTGTTGGATAGAACAGAGAGAAATGGAGAAAGGAGGGGAAGACATAGAGGAGGAGAGAAAGAGAGACACCTGCAGACCTGCTTCACCGCCTGTGAAGCGACTCCCCTGCAGGTGTGAAGCCAGAGCTCAAACCTGGATCCTTAAGCCGTAGTTGAGCTTTGCGCCACGTGCGCTTAACCCCTTGCGCTACCGCCTGACCCTGGAAATTAATCTTTGTTGTTGTTGTTACCTCCAGGGTTATCGCTGGGGCTTGGTGCCAGTACTACAAATCCACTGCTCCTACTGGCCTTTTTTTTTTTCCCCCCATTGGATAGGACAGGAAGAAATTGAGAGAGGAGGAGGAGGTAGGGAGAGGGAAAGGTAGTTTCATATGAGAGAGAAAGAAGAGAGAAAAAAAAAAAAACTGGAGTACTTCTCCAGTACATGCAGGGCCAGGGATGGAATTGGAGCCTCTGGTATATAAATCCTGTGCTCTACCAATGAGATAGCTCCCCCACCTGTGTCTCTGTTTTAATTCCCATGGTTTTATGAAATACCATTTCCCTCCCAGATCACTTCTCAGCTTTGGCTTAATGTTGGTGCTGGGTGGGTATTGAACCTGGGACCTCTGAGTGTAAGTCATAAAAGTCTTTTTTGCATAATCACTATTCTATCTTCTAAGCCTCAAATATCCTTGGTACCTGATACAACAGCTCTACTAATTAACTTATCTTTTCTCTCGATTTTCTTTAGTGCTCCCAGGTGTTTATTTCCTTGAATGCTCGTTAGTCTCAAATTTTCAAGTTTCTCAGAAAATAATATTAAGACTTGTCAGCGAATTTTAAATTTAAAAAAATTTTTTTTAATCACCAGAGCCTCACTAGGGCTTCCTGTCTACATGATTTCACTGTTAACAAGCTGGTTAAAGTGTCTTTACAAAAGACAGTGAAACTGAATGTGATACAAACTAGCTCCACCATGACCAGAGGGGAAGAAAACTGACCATTCCCCTTTTCCTAGAATTCAGAATCTGAAGATTGATGACAATTAAAAAAATGTTTTAGGGGGCCAGGCAGAAGAGCAACTGGTTGAGTACACATATTACAATGCCAAAGGACCCAGGTTCAAGTCTCTAGTTCCCACCTGCAGGGGAAAAGCTTCACAAGTGGTGAAGCAGGGCTGCAGGTGTCTGTCTGTCTCTCTCCCTCTCAATCACCCCTTCCCCCTTGATTTCTGGCTGTCTCTATCCTATAAATAAATAAAGATAAATATTTTTAAAAGAGTTTTAGCCATTTTATTGTGTTTCAAAGTTATTCTTGAAGCTATTCTGGAAATTTCATTGTAAAATTGGAAATTAGTGTAAAATCAGTCCCTTTGTATGCCTTTGCATACAAAGAGACTTTTCTCCTGGTACTATAAAAGAATGTGATCATTGGCTAAGGGAGAGATTCTGAACAAGAAACACCCTTTGTTCTTTAAAGAGGAGTGGCCATGCAATAGGGATTGGAAAGAACCTTTGGACCTTGGTGGGGATGAGCTCTCTGGTCCTCTAAATGCAAGAAAGAAAGTTCTTTCATCAGTGTTTGGATTTGGGGGTTGAAAATGGTATCCACAACTCTCTGGGGTGGGGTCAGAGCTGCCTTTCTCAATTATTTACATTCCCCAAGAGGTTGAAAACTAAATACTTACAATTTGTATTTCATTTTCTTTTTTTTTTTTGTATTTCATTTTCTTATCTTCAAACCCAGCTGCCTGAGCTCCTCAGAGTTATTGGATCTTGGTGCAGCTCTTTGTTGTGACATTGTTTCAAGAAGTAATCATAGAGCTATGAGTTAAGAGTCCAGGATTTGGCAGTAATTTAAACTTTTCTGTAGTAGAAGAAATAGAAAATTGAGTGTGATCCAGGAGGTGGCGCAGTGAATAAAGATTGGACTCTCAAGCATGAGGTCCCAAGTTCAAACACTAGGAGCACACATATCAGAGTGATGTCTGGTCCTTTCTCTTCTATTTTTCTCATGAATAAATAAAATCTTTAAAAAATAGAAAAGGAAAATTGATATGCTGGAGTGAAGGAAACAGAAAAATAACAATGTAGACTTGATGGTGTTCTCTTTGAATTTATCCTTGGATCTCCTCAGTTCCCTTCAGTAAAGCCCATCAGAATTAGGATAATTTGAGGAACACCTCAAAGAATGAATGCTAAGCAGGAAAAATTTAAGAGGAGTCTTTCTCTCCCTCTCTCTATCTTCCCCTCCTCTCTCCATTTCTCTCTGTCCTATCCAACATGGACATCAACAACAACAACAACAACAACAATAACTACAACAAAAAAACAAGGGCAACAAAAGGGAAGAAATAAAGAAATAAATATTTTTTAAAATTAAGAGGAGAGAAATTATATCCTACAATAAGACCTTTATACACATCTTTCCATGTAAACCTTCCATATTTAGACAGTGAGAGAGCTAATTTGGTCATTTGCAAAGGCCTACAAGTGGCTAAACATTTCCAAACTTCCTGTAGTAAATGCATAGCCCCAGTAAGGCTGATGAAATAGTTCACTTGGATTGTGCACTAATTTGCCATGTGCACTACCTAGATTCAAGGCCTACTGCATTGAAGGATGCTTCAGTGTAGTGGTCTCTTTTACTTTCTCTCTCTGCCTTTCTGTTTCTGTGTGAAAAAAAAATATTAATGATGGAGAGGAGAGAAATAGAACCAAAACATTAGCCTGATACATGCCTGTTGGTATGCATGAGACCCCTTCTGTTTCATTTGGTTTAAATCCCCCCTGCTTAACACTATTCTATTTACATAACCACTTCATTCTATTTACATAACCACTGTTAACAAGTTCCACCCTCCCTCCAGGGCATTTGTGGTTCAGTGATAGGATTCTCACCTAATCTGCCCCCTCTTTGTCACACTCTGATTTTCACCAGTCACTTTTCTCTCCACCCTCTCTATGTCACATCCTGTTTCCACCTTACTTGGCAAGTATATATAAAGACAGCATTGTGAGTTTTACAGTACTGTACCTTTAGTTTAGCTCAGCTCGGCTTAGATTGCGCTGCGTCCTGCATGAATAAAGAGATACTGCCTACAGCTCAACCATGAGTCCCTGGTCGTCTGTTACCCGCCCTTGAAGCCAGCCCATTGAAAACAACATAACTTGTCGAAAACAACACATGCCATGTTGGGAATTAAACTAAGGAGCCTTGTACTATGCACTAAATCCAGTGCTCTAGCCACTGTACCATCTCCTATCTGCAAGAATGAATTTTGGATTCATCGTAATACAAAATCAAAATAACTTCTGTAAAATAAAAATGGGGGTCTTTAAGGGTTAATTAATCAATTAATTAAAAAATTAGGGCTGTGATATCATTTTACCAAGTTAAATAAGTCTCTATTTTCAGAGTAGTGGTCTCAGTAACATTCACCTGACTCTTCAGTGAGAATATGGACACTGGAACCTTGAGAATGCATCCTTAAAATTTCATGCCAAGGGAGTCGGGTGGTAGAACAGCGGGTTAAGTGAATGTGGCACAAAGTGCAAGGACTGGCTTAAGGATCCTGGTTCGAGCCCCCAGCTCCCCACTTGCAGGGGAGTCACTTCGCAGAAGGTGAAGCAGGTCTGCAGGTGTCTATCTTTCTCTCCCCCTCTCTGTTTTGCCCTTCTCTCCATTTCTCTCTCTCCTATCCAACAGTGACAACATCAATAACAACAACAATAGTAACTACAACAAGGGCAACAAAAGGGAATAAATAAGTATATAAAATTTTTTTAAGTTTTTAAAAAATATTTATTCCCTTTTGTTGCCTTTGTTTTTTTAAAATTATTGTTGTTATTGATGTCATCGTTGTTGGATAGAACAGAGAGAAATGGAGAGAGGAGAGGAAGACACAGAGGGGAAGAGAGAAAGACACAGAGGGGAAGAGAGAAAGAGAGACACTTGCAGACCTGCTTCATGGCTTGTGAAGCGACTCCCCTGCAGGTGGGAAGCCAGGGACTTGAACCAGGATCCTCATGCCGGTCCTTGCGCTTTGCGCCACCTGCGCTTAACCTGCTGTGTTACTGCCAGACTCCCAGAATAGTTTTAAAAAAATTCATGCCAGTCTTCCAAAATAGTTCACTTGGACAGTGTGTTGCTTTGCCATGCGTACAACTCAAGTTTGAGCCCAACCCCCCACAATATTGAAGGAAGCTTCAGTGCTGTAGTCTCTTTCACTCTCTCTGCCTCTCTCTAAAATAATAATAGTGATAATAATAACTTATTTTATTATTATCATCATTATCATCATTTTATAGGCTGTCAAAGATAAAAGCCAGGTAAGAAAATCAATTTTATTGGGGCTATTATAATAGGGAGAGCACCCAAGATCTAGTGGTTACAGTATCTCAGCAGGCTAGTTTTGCCTGAGACTATTTTTGGGGTTGAAAAAAAAAACACTGGATCACTGTGTGCTTGGTGACAGACTTGGGACTCTGTTTCAGTAAACATGTGCAATGCACTTGGACCAGATACTTGAGTCCTCAGTTTGTGTACCAATTAAATGGACATTTCTTTCATTTTGGTTTTTTATATTTTGTTTATTTTAGTGAGAGGGATACACACACACACACACACACACACACACACACACACACACACACATACACAGAGAGAGAGAGAGAGAGAAAGAGAGAGAGAGAGAGAGGGGCCAGAACACTGCTCAACTCTAATAGTGGTGTTGGGGATTGAATTTGGCACCTGGGAGCATCAGACATGAAAGTTGTTTGCATAACCATTATGCAGCTTCCCCAGCCCCATTTCATTGATGTTTACTGACTTTAAGCCATTGGTGACTTAAAGCCACAGAAATTGTGTTTCGGGAGGTGGCAAAGTAAATTGTTAGATTGTCAAGCATGAGGTTCTGACTTTTATCACTGATATCACATGTGCCAGTGATTTTCAGGTTCTCTCTTTCATGTTAATAAATCAATTAATCCTTCTTTCCAGGTTTTTTTTAAAGTTAATTAATCTTAAATAACAGAATTTATTTATTTATTGGATAGAGACAGCAAGAAATTGAGAGGAGGGAGGAGATACAGAGGGAGAGAGATAGACACCTGCAACACTGCTTCACCATTTATGAAGCTTTCTTCCTGCAGGTGGGGGCCAGGGGTTTGAACCTGGGTCCTTGCACACAGTAATGTGTGCACATAACCAGGCTGCCACCACCCAGCCGCAAACCCCAGAAATTTACAGTTATGTTTTTTGGAGGTCGAATGTCCAAAACCTCTTTGACAAAGCTAAATAAAGTTAGTAGCAGGGCCATACTTGCTCTAGAGGCTTTAGGGAAAAACCTGTTTCTTGTTTCTTTTGCTTTTTAATATTTTAAAAATGTTTGTATTTATTTGAGAGAAACAAGGCATCATTCTGGTGCATGTGACACCTGGGATTAAACTCAGGACCTCATGCATGTGAATCCAGTGCCTTAGCCACTGTGCCACCTCCCAGGCAGTTCAAGAAAAGAGAGAAAGAGGAAAAAAAGAGAGGAAAGAAAGAAGGAAGAGAGAAAGTAAGGGAAGGAGGAAGGGAGGGAGGGAAACACAGAAAGTCAGAGAAGCTAGATCACTGCTCAGCTCTGGTTTATGGTGGTGCCCAGGATTAAACCTGGGACTTCTAGGGCTACATGCATGCAAGTCCAATGCTCTAATATACTGAGATATATTCCCAGCTCTCTTCCTAGTTTCTCTCAGTTTCCGATGGCTACTGAGAGTCTGTGCCATGTGTCTATATTACCTTTGTGTGTATATATGTGTAGGGAAATGGAGGGGAAGGAGGGAAGAGAAGGAAGGGAATAGGAGAGTGGGTGGGGAAGAGTACAGAAAAGGGAAAGGGGAGATAATATGGAAATCAAATAGAAGCTCATGATGTGTTTATCCCTTGAGTCTTATTTAGTGGGAAGGGGGACATGCTATGGGTGAATGTGTTCCTTCTTCCTGACTGCTCATAATTTGTGATATTCCAAGCTCTGCTCACTGGTTCTGGCAGCTGAACTCAATGAGCATATTCTGCTGGAATCCTTAGGGTCAGTGCTCTTTCTTTAAAAATAAACCATTGCCTTCAGTAAAAATATCAGAAAATATATTCTAACCAAATAGTATCTTTACAGGGCCAGTCATCTGGTGTTAAAGAAGGCCATATCATCCACATTTTCACTCTCTGTTGAGTCCCTCATTCTTTTGCAGCAGTCCAAGAACACAGAGTTCTTATCATGCTTTTAGTCTTACAATAGCTCCATAGTGAAAGTATCTTTTGGTCACCTTTTTCAGGCTTGTCTTTGTCTTGTGTGTAAGAGAAGCTCTGAACTAAACCATCTCATCTCTTATTTCAGTCTATCTTGCCACTGCTGTTGCCTTGGACCATCAGAATGAATTCCAGTGCTATTGCCAGGAAAGTGTGTTAGTCATTCTCCTTTGAGTTCAGCTCGTACTGTTGATATTCCAGTGTCAAATTGTACTCGTCTGAGATATATTTAGATTTTGCATTGCATTTGAATGTTAACTACATGTCAACAAGAAAATAAATGGTCATCCTTTAATGGTGAAGTAATATATGAGTAGAATACCACATAAACTTGTTCATAGTAATACTGATTTTTCTTTTTAAGATTTCTTTATTAATTAACATGAGACAGAGAAGGAATGATGGAACTTTATCTCTATAAACATATAATCTTGCAAACCATTACTAAATCACTAATAAGGGCTGGGCAGTAGCAGACCTGGTAAAGTGAACATGTTACTCTGCATGGAGACCAGTATTTAAACCCTTTTCCCCAAGTCCCTGATCAATACCTGCGGTGAAGAAGCTTCATGAGAGGTAGAGCAGCGCAGCAGGTGTCTTTCCTTCTCTATCTCTTTCTCCCTCTTTCTCACCCTTTGTCAAAGAAAAAAGGTGGGGAGGAAGGATTTCTTGTTGTAGTGGAGTCATTGTGCAAGCACTGAATCCCAGTGATAAGCCTGATGGGGGAAAAAAACACTAATAAAAATTAAATTGCAGGGTTGGTGGGTGGACAGTGATGCACCAAGCTGAACACATATTTACCATGCTTAAGGACCTGGGCTCAAGTCCCCACTCCCCACCTGTAGAGGGGAAGCTTCACAACCTGGTCTGCAGGTGTCTCTCTTTCCCTGTCTCTCCCTTCTTTCTCAAATGTTCTATGTCTTAGCAGATAAAAATAGAGAGGAATTAAAGGGGACTGGGGAGACAGCATAATGGTTATACAAAAGATTTTTATGCCTGAGATTCTGAGCTCCCAGATTCAGTCCCCACAATCAATATAAACCAGAGCTGAGCAGTGTTCTGGTCATTTCTTTGTCTTACTCTACCTCTCATTAAAATAAAATAAAAGTATATGTATAAAAAAAAGAAAAGAAAAATACCTGCTTGGATCAGTGGATTCCTAGTGACAGCACTGGGGCCCAGCAATAACCCTGGTAGCAATAAGAGACAAAAATTGTCTTTTTGATATTGCATAATATAGGGACATAGCATAATAGTTATGCAAAAAGACTCTTATACCTGAGGCTCTGAGGTCCTGAGTTCAATCCCCTACATCATTAGCCAGAGTTGAGTAGTGCTCAGGTATCGCAAAACAAAACATGGCTCCTGAGAGGTTTATTCATAAAAATCACTGTGAATGTGAAGGTGAGAGGGAAAAGTCTAGCTAAGAGAATTGGCAAAAGTCCAAAGTCCGCAACTAGGCTACCGGAGACTACCACATGAAGAGATCAGGATCAATCCAGAGAGAGATACACCATCCCTTGTGAATATGCTCATTCGTCATCCATATGCTAATTGTTCCAAATTCCTGTTGGGGTCACAACACTATGGTAGGCAACAACTTAAAGAAAAAAGAGGGGGGTCCAGGAGTAGCACAGCCAGTTAAGCTCAAGTGGTGCTAGCGCAAGGATCCCCACCTACAGGGGAGCCGCTTCACAAGGCGTGAAGCAGGTCTTCCAGTCTCTATCTTTCTCTCCCCCTCTCTGTCTTCCCCTCCTGTCTCCATTTCTCTCTGTCCTATCCGGCAACAACGACATCAATAACAACAATAATAAAAACCACAACAAACATAAAAAAAAAGAGGGCAACTAAAAGGAAAATAAATAAATAGAATATTAAAAAGAGAGAGAACAGTCTGGAAGGTGGTATAGTGAATAAGACGTTGGTCTTACAATCATGAAGTCCTAAATTCAATTCCTGGTATTGCAGGAGCAATGCTCTGATGCCCTCATTGATAACTGAGTAAATAAAACTTTAAAGAGAGAGAGGGGAAGAGAAAGAACCAAAGCACCACTCTGGCACAGAGAATACCTGGGATCAAATTTGGGACCTCATATTAAGTTCAATATTGTAGTCACTGTGTTTTCTCCCAGTCTACTCTCCTTTTAAAAAATTATTAAGGGAGTGGGGCGCTAGCACATCAGGTTAAGCACACCTGGTGCAAAACGCAAGGACTGGCTTAAGGATCCCAGTTCCAGCCCCCGGGTCCCCCACCTGAAGAGTAGTGGCTTCACAAGCGGTGAAGCAGGTCTGCAGGTGTCTGTCTTTCTCTCCCCCTCTCTGTCTTCCCCTCCTCTCTCCATTTCTCTCTGTCCTATCCAACAACAGCAACATCAATAACAACAACAACAACAATAAAACAAGGGCAACAAAAGGGAGTAAATAAGTAAATATTTAAACTTTTTTTTTTTTTTTTTAAATTCAGTGGTTCAGGAGATGGTGCAGTGGATAAAGCACTGGATTCTCAAGCATGAGGTCCAGAGTTCAATCCCTGGCAGCACATGTACCAGAGTGATGTCCGGTTCTTTCTTTCTCTCTCTCTCTCTCCTTGTATCTTCATGAATAAATAAATACAATATTTTAAAAAATCATTCATCTAGCGGTTGTGTGGTGGCCCACCTAGTTGAACACACATGTTACAGTGCACAAGGACCCGGATTTGAGCCCCCAGGTCCTACCTGTAGGGGGAAAGCTTCACAAGTGGTGAAGTAGGGCTGCAGGTGTCTCTCTTTCTCTCTCCCTCTCTATCTTCCCCTTCCCTCTTGATTTCTGTCTGTCTTTATCCAATAAATAAATAAAGATAATAAAAAATCATTCATTTGTATATTCAATAAGAAAGCAATGGACTTTAGCATATGAAATTCTACAGACTCAACCTGGGGTCTCACTCATGCCAGCCCTGTGCTCTACCCATTCAATCACCTCCCTGTAACACTCATTCTATTTGTTTAATTAAAAAATATATTTTTATCACTGCCAGGGTTTCATCTTTATGGATGATATATATGGAGAGAGAGAGAGAGAGAGAGAAAGAGGGAGAGAGAACCTGAAGCACTGAAGCTTCCTCCAGTGTAGTAGAGACCAGGCTTGAAACTGGGTTATGTACATGGAGAACAAGCACAGGACACAAGTGAATTATTTTGCTAGACCACACTGATTCTTTAGTAAGTCACAAATATTCACACATCAGATTCTTCTTTAGTCAGACTATCAGAAAAATAAATTATAATCAGAGGTCACAGGGTCCTTTAAAATCATTGTCTTTGGGGGTCAGGCTGTAGCGCAGAGGGTTAAGCACACATGGCATGAAACTCAAGGACCAGAGTAAGGATCCCAGTTCGAGTCCCCAGCTCCCCACCTGCAGGGGGGTCACTTCACAAGTGGTGAAGCAGGTCTGCAGGTGTCTATCTTTCGCTCTCCATCTCTGTCTTCCCCTCCTCTCTCCATTTCTCTCTGTTGTATCTGGCAACAACAGCATCAACAACAACAACAATAATAACCACAACAATGATAAAAACAACAAGGGCAACAAAAAAAGGGAAAATAAATAAATAAAATATTTTTTAAAAAATCATAGTCTTTATGGGGCCGGGTGGTGGTTCACCTGGTTGAGCGCACACACATTTTACAATGCGCAAGGACCCCAGCAGGGTTCAAGCCACGCCAGTCCCCACCTGCAGGGGGAAAGCTTTGCAAGTCTGAAGCAGTGCTACAGGCGTTTCTGTGTCTCTCTTCCCTCTCTGTGTTTCCCTTCTCAATTTCTGGCTGTCTCTATCCAATTAAAAAAAAAAAAAGAAAGAAAGAAAACATATTGTCTTTGAGGTTTTTTTTCTTTTTACAAATATTTTATTTATTTATTTATGAGAAAGATAGGAGGAGAGAGAGAAAGAACCAGACATTACTCTGGTATATGTGCTACCAGGAATTGAACTCAGAACCTCATGCTTGAAAATCCAGTGCTTTATCCACTGTGCCACCTCCTGGACCACTGTCTTTGAGTTTTAAAGCAAGAAGTAAAGAGCATTTCTACCCCAAGATAAATGAGCTTAATTTATTTGAGAGGAAGCCAGGACAGTATACAATGACTTCTGAGGAATTTGATTGTTAAAATAAATAATGGTTAAACAAAGTTTTGTGGCCAGGATGGTAGTATAGTTGGTATGCAAAAAAGATTTTCATGCCTATGGTTCAGAGGGCCTAGGTCCTATTCTCAGAACCTCTATAAACTAGACCTGAACAGTTCTCTGGCTTAAAAAAATTATAATTTGTAGAAACCAGATAACAGTATAAGTCCTAGGTATGGGATGTTTCCCTTTTCACTCAGAACTGGGCAAGTCAGAACAGAGCAGGGTAGAGTCATATTTCTGCTCTTAGCAGACCGGACTAACAAGCAGGACTTTGGGGTGGAGTTGGAATGTCAGCTGCTAGATGTAGAAAAGGTTGAATCTGGAGCTGGTTGAGAACAGGGTGGAGTCAATGGATAAGGATGTTGTGAGTCATAACAGGAAAATTATTGGTGATCAAAGAGCCTACAGGTTACATTTTCATGATCACAGCAACTTGTGTGGCATGGAGGAATCTGTGTTCTTCCAGAATTGAGAGATTGTTTTTAACAATTACATTTTTAAAATTTATTTACTCACTTATTGGATAGAATCAGAGAAGGAAAGGGAATAGAGAAAAGGAAAGAAAGAGATAACCAGCAGCACTGCTTCACCACTTGTGAAGCTTTACCTCCACAAGTAGGGACCAGAGACTTGAACCCAGGTTCTTGTGCATTATAACATGGGTGCTCTATCGAGTGTGTCACCACTTTGCCCCAGATTTTGAGTTTAAAAAGAGTAAGTAATGATCCTGCAAGCTATGTGTATAAATGTGATCAGCCTAAATAAGGACAAAAGATTTGAACTTTCCAACTTTAAAATAAGTCATGGGAATTTGATTTACAGCACGGTAACTATAGTTAAGAATACTGTATTGTGTTTTGTACTGCTGATGTCTTTCTGTCTCTCTCCCTCAACCCGCTGCACCTCTGCCCAACTCTCCCCTCTACAATTTTTTAATAAAGCACTTCAGAGTCTTTAAAACAGCAATATTAGCCTACTAACATTTCACAGAAGAATGTCTGTGGAACATAGTTTGTGAGACAGACAAAACCTCTCAGTGGCAGAACGAATGCTCCCACATATGACATCCTGGGTTCCATTGCTGGCATCCTCTCATGTCATCCTCCTGCTTCCTAAAAAAAAAAGGCAAAATAAAATTCAAGTATCATATCGAACAGAAACAGAATGGAAGGAAAGTATTCCAAAATATTAAAAGAGAATGACTCTAGTTGAATTACTTCTCTCCCTTTTTTTTGTTTGTTTCTCATATTTACTTTTTTTTATTATTAGTGATTTAATATTGGTTTACAAAATTACAAGATACCAGGGGTACAATTCCACACCTTTTCCACCACAGAATTCTGTGTCCCCACCCCCTCCTTTTGGACAATGTTGTTTTTAATATATATATATATATATTTTTTTTTTAACCAAAGCACTGTTCAGCTCTGGTTTATGGTGGTGCGGGAGATTGAACCTGGGACTTTGGAGCCTCAGACATATACATATATTTTTTGCCAGTATATCTCTTGGCCAAATGTATACAGTGTTTCTTCTAAAGATCACCAAGGGGTGATAATAATGCTGATGCTGCAAAAAGAGATTAGGCGATACATCTTACTTTCTTTTGTGTAGTTTGTTGAGTAGATAGAGTGTTTGAAGGCAGTGAAATGTGGGCTAGGAGATAAAGGTGTCTAGGCCTAAGTAATAATTATTTGATTAGAAAATTTTTGGTGCCTTCTTTAGGCCATTCTCCTGGATTGCTGAGTTTATTAGGTCTAGGTCTAATCATAGAGGACTACAAGCACTTTTACTTTGAGGTACAGAGTTGTCTCTAACTTATAGATATGTGTATACATATAGCCAGTCTTCTAGGCCCTATCCTATATCTAGGATCTGTAACTTTGTTATAGAGCATGTCCTCTGAAGTAGAACTGGGTAGAATCATGTGTTAGGAAAGGTCTCACCAGAGTATTGCAATTGGGAAATCTGACATTTCAGGCTTGGTGTCTCTAGCAAAAAAGAAGTGGCAGCATAATGTGGCATGGTGACATTGGTTGTGTTGATTTAGTTGAGGTCATTAGAGGCAATATAACAGGGTAAGGGAACAAGAGGTGAGGCATCAAAAAATATAACCAAAGGGGCTGGGTTGTAGATCACCTGGATAAGCACACATTACAATGCGCAAGGCGTGAGTTCAAGCCGCCAGTTCCCACCTGCAGGTGGAAAGCTTTGTGAGTGGTGAACCAGGGCTGCAGGTGTCTCTCTGTCTCTCTCCCTCTCTATCATCCCCTTCCCTCTCAATTTCGGTCTGTCTCTATCCAATAAATTTAAAAAGATAATAAAAAAATTAAAAAAGAAATAGAAGCAAAGTCCAGAGTTTCTGGGACTGAGAGAAATAAATATTTTAAATTTTATTATTTATTTTTTATTATTGGCTAGACAGAGAGAAATTGAGAGGGGAGGGGGAAATAGAGAAAGAGACAGACAACTGCAACCTGCTTCACCATTTGTGAAGCTTTCCCCCTACAGGTGGGGAAAAGTTAGATTTCTTTTAAAAAATTATTTATGTATTTATTTTTATCAGGGCACTGATCAGCTCTGGCTTATGGTGTGGGGGATTGAACCTGAGACTTTGAAGCCTCAGGCATGAGAGTTTCTTCTATATATATTATATATATATTCCCTTTTGTTGCCCTTGTTTTATTATTGTAGTGATTACTCTTGTTGTCATTGTTGGATAGGACAGAGAGAAATGAAGACAGAAGGGGAAGACAGAGGTGGAGACCTACTTCACCGCTTGCGAATCAATTCTCCTGCAGGTGAGGATGGGGGGCTTGAACCGGGATCCGGGATCCTTACACAGGTCCTTGAGCTTTGTGCCACGTGCGCTTCTTCTTCTTCTTCTTCTTCTTCTTCTTCTTCTTCTTCTTCTTCTTCTCCTTCTCCTTCTCCTTCTCCTTCTCCTTCTCCTTCTCCTTCTCCTTCTCCTTCTCCTTCTCCTTCTCCTTCTCCTTCTCCTTCTCCTTCTCCTTCTTCTTCTTCTAGCGTTTGCCCTTCTTCCGTAGCGAGTCAACAGGTCAGGTTGAAAGCTGTCAGGAGCTGCTTGCTGCTGGCTTTGAAAGTGACTGGGATCCATGTAGATTCAGTCGGCTAGGAAGGATCATCAGTTTCCCCAATGAATGGATACTCACGGGATGCCACGTGCGCTTAACCAGCTGAGCTACCATCTGACTCCCGGTATGAGAATTTCTTTGCATAACCATTATGTAGTCTATCCCTGCCAAAATACAGATTTTTAAAAAAATTATTTATTGGAGGGTTAATGGTTTAAAGTCGACAGTAAAATACAATTGTTTGTACATGTGTAACATTTCCCAGTTTTCCACATAACAATTCAACCCCGCTAGGTCCTCCTCTGCCATCATGTTCCAGGACCTGAACCCTCCCCTTCACCTTAGAGTCTTTTACTTGGTGCAGTACATCGCAAAGTACAGATTTAGGGGGTCAGGCGGTAGCGCAACGGGTGAAGCGCACGTGGCACGAAGCACAAGGACCCGTGCAAAGATCTTGGTTCCAGGCCTGGCTCTCCACTTGCAGGGGAGTCACTTCATAAGCGGTGAAGCAGGTGTCTGTCGTTTTCTCCCCCTCTCTTCTTCCCCTTCTCTCTCCATTTCTCACTGTCCTATCTAACAACAATGACATCAATAACAACAACAATAAAAAACCAAGGGCAACAAAAGGGAAAGTAAGTAAATAAGTAAAATTAAACAAAAACAAACAAAAAAGCAAAATACAGATTTCAAAGAGAATGAGGAAGGTTCATCGTGGTCTTAGAGTTTAAAAAGGCAAAATATAACTAATATTATAACCAATTTAGCTGGCAATTTGTTTTTCTTTGAAAATCCCATGGTTAGAATTTACTATATTATACTTGACCTCATGCACCATGCTGTATGTCTTTTAATGATGTCTACTAATATCCCATATTTATTCTAATGAGCCTTTATAAAGAACATGAATTTACAGAAAGGAGTGGTGTACTTTTAGAACAGTGTTGATATTTTATTAGTATTATTTTTCGACTTATTTTTTTAATTATTATTTATTTATTGTATAGATACATGCAGAAATTAAGGGGAAGGGGAAGATAGAGAGGGAGAGAGGAAGAGAGACACCAGCAGCATGGCTTCATCACTTGTAAAGCTTTTCCCTTGTAGATGGGGACAGGAGGGTTGAACCTGAATCCTTGAACACTGTAACATAATAAACATTGTGTGCTTATCCATATGTCCCACCACTGGGACCCCAGTGTTGACACTTTAAAACCTATGACCTTGAACAAGCTTCTTAACCTGAATTGGTCTGCAATTATAATGTTAGGAAGAGAAATAACACACATCAAGTGGATGAATTATGGTATTCAAATCACTGAGCACAATGCCTGGTACATACTAGCAGAAGCCAGAGAGTTAACTACCAATACTGTGTCATTGAAGCTTACAAGAGCAGTGCAAATGTAACTAATGGCACTTGTTCACTTACTGTGTTATTAGAGAGGCCAGAAGAGCACCATTTTCTGAGTTTCCTTGTGGGGTGAAGAACTGCAGAAGTTTCTTTACACTATGGGATAGTTGGAGGGGAAGACTATGCATTTGGTTTAGAATTTTTTGTCTCTTCAGTGGAAACCTGAGGACACTACTATGTATTTCAAGTAAACAAAAACCTTCCTGCGGGAGTCAGGCGGTAGCGCAGAGGGTTAAGCACAAGCGGCAAAGCGCAAGGACCAGCATAAGGATCCCAGTTCGAGGCCCAGCTCCCACCTGCCGGGGAGTCGCTTCGCAGGCAGTGAAGAAGGTCTGCAGGTGTCTATCTTTCTCTCCCCCCTCTGTCTTCCCCTCCTCTCTCCATTTCTCTCTGTCCTATCCAACAACGACGACATCAATAACAACAACAATAATAACTACAACAACAATAAAAAAAAGGGTAACAAGGGAAAATAAATATTTAAAAAAAAAAAGAAAAAAAACCTTCCTGCTTGCTTAGAACTAAATTAATCATGGTTCCACGGACAGGCTTTTAACAACCTCTTTGTAAAATACTCACAATGCATGAAAAGAACTTGCTTGAACTATGGTGTCTCCAGCATCAAATATTCTGGCAATTTTATTACTTTTCAAATATGACACTCAGAGTTCTTAAATAACTTTTTTCTGACTTCATTTATTTAAGTATCCCAGAATAACTTCTTAAGCTATAAGTTTGATGATCCAGGGAACTAACTATTTATAGCAGCATGAGCACTCTACATGCTTTATTTTGAGATGGACAAATCATTAAAAAGACTAATAGGGTTGATATTATTAACTTAAAGTATTGCCAAAGCAAATAAGACTGGTAGGAGTGAAACTGAAATATAACCTGGGTGGACATGTTTTCTTTGTCTTTCTTTCTTTCTTCCTTTCTTTCTTTCTTCCTTTTTCTTTTTTCTTTCTTTCTTTTTTTTTTTTTTGCCAATTTAGCTAAAAAGGTGGGAAGGCCTCCCATAAGAAGCAAGGCAGCCACAGATTTTATAACCCAAGACATACTTTTCTAGGCTAGTTACTACTACTATGTCTGCTTCTCCTCTTCCTTCTCCTTCTCCTTTTGCCTCCAGGGTTATTGCTGGGGCTTGGTACCTACACTAAGAATCCAGTACTTCTGGCCTCCTTTTATCTTATTTATTTATTTTTTCCATTTTACTGGATAGAAGAGAAATTGGAAGAGGAGGGGAAGATCAAGAGGGGAGAGAAAGAGACACCTGCAGACCTACTTCACCACTTGTAAAGTGACCCCCCTCACCCTCTGTAGGTGGGGAGCTGGGGGCTCGAACTGGGATCCTTGTGCAGGTCCTTGTACTTCATACAATAAGTGCTTAAGCTGGTGTGCCACCTCTTGGTCTCCTAACATGTGTTCTTTACTGGGTGTGCCACTTCTAGGCTCCTTAGAGTCACAATTTCTTAAAAGTTCTTAAAAGTTGGGGGAGATAGCACTAATGGTTATGCAAAAGACTTTCATGACTGAGGCTCTGAAGATGCAGGTTGAATTCCTACTACCACCATAAACCAGTACTGAGCTGCAGTGATCTGGTCTTTCTCCCTGTGCCTTTCTTTCTGTGTCTGTGTCTGTGTCTGTGTCTGTGTCTGTGTCTGTGTCTGTGTCTGTGTCTGTGTCTGTGTCTGTGTCTGTGTCTGTGTCTTACTTTCTCTCTCATTAGTGAAATAAAATATTTAACCTCCTTGCAGGGAGATTGCCTCACAAATGCTGAAGCAGGTCTGCAGGTGTCTCTCTGTCTCTTTCCTTATCTCCCCCCTCCTCTCTGTCCTATCCAATAAAAGTGAAAAATGGCCACCAGAAGCAGTGGATTCATAATGCTGGCACTGAGCCCCAGCAATAACCTTGAAGGCAAAAAAAATGCATGTTACAGTGTGAAGGGACCCTGGTTCAAGCCTCTGGTCCCCCCACCTGCAGGAGGAAATGCTTCAGTAACTATGAAGCAGTGCTACAGGTGTCTCTCCCCAATCCCCTGCCCTTTGATCTCAATTTTTGTCTCAATCCAAAATAAATAAACAAATAAATATTAGAAAAAAAAGAAATTGTGGCTCTAGGGCTGGGTAATATAGTATAATAAATAATCATTCAAAAGACTTTTAAAAATACTTAATATTTTATTTATTTTCCTTTTTGTTGCCCTTTGTTGTTTTTATCATTGTTGTGGTTATTACTATTGTTGTTATTGATGTCGTTGTCGCCAGATAGGACAGAGAGAAATGGAGAGAGGAGGGGAAGACAGAGAGGGGGAGAGAAAGATAGACACCTGCAGACCTGCTTCACCACTTGTGAAGCGACCCCTCTGCAGGTGGGGAGCTGGGGCTCAAACCGGGATCCTTAAGCTGGTCCTTTGCACCATGTATGCTTAACCCGTTGCACTACCACCTGACCCCCATTTTAATACTTTTTGAATAATATTTATTTTATTTATTTATTCCGTTTAGTTGCCCTTGTTGTTTTATTCTTGTAGTTATTATTGTTGTCATTGTTGTTGGATAGAACAGAGAGAAATGGAGAGAGGAGGGGAAGACACAGGGGGGAGAGAAAGACAGACACCTGCAGACCTGCTTCACTGCTTGTGAAGCGACACTCCCCTGCAGGTCGGGAGCCGGGGCTCTAACAGGGATCCTTACGTTGGTCCTTGTGCTTTGTGCCACGTGTGCTTAACCTGCTGCGCTACAGCCCCGCTCCCCATTTTAATACTTTTAAAAGATAGAAGTAGAGAGAATGAAAGAGACAACAGCAGACCAAACTTCCTTCACATGGTGGGGGGCCAGGCTCAAGCATGGGTTGTGCACATGGCAAAGCAGCCCGCTATCCAAGTGAGCTATTTCAATGGTCCACTTGAGTTGTTTTTAAACATACAAATGCCATTAAGTCCATTCCCAGCGGTTACACAGCTATCATCAACAGAACTTTTTCATCATCCCAACCGAAATTGTACCTATTAAGACACTAATTCTGTCTTCCTATCTGAAAGTTAGTGGTAATTACTGTTCTACTTTCTTCAGATTTATTATTTAGTGATAGAATGAGAGAGAACCTGAGCATCACTTTTGCCTTACACTGATCAAACTTAGGGCTTCAGGTTTACAGTGCTTCTTCTCCCTACTTGCTGAATTCTCTCTACTCACCCATGTTCTATATATATCCCCTCTGCCACCAGTTTCGTGCATGAGTTATTTCATCATGCAGGATCTCTTTCATTTTTTTTTTCATTTTCATTTAGATAGACAAAGGGAGAGAACTCCAACAATGGAGCTTCCCAAGGAGCACCTCCCATGTGGTGCCACTTGAATCTGGTGAACTCTGTCCAACTCCTGCTCTTCGGTCTGTCTCTAAAATTTTGCCCATTTTGGATGCTACGTATAAATGAAATCATACAAATTTGTCCTTTTGTTTACACCTTCCTCTTAGCACAATGCTTTCAAGGTTCATTCCTGTTATAGTTTGTGTTGGGATTCCCATTGTTAGGATATATCACACCTGAAAAATCCATCATATGTCCACAAAGGAAAAAATTACAGTGGAACAACAGCATTCATTTATTTGGGCTTCTTTTCCTTATTGCTTCCATTCCTGTTAGTGTCCTTCCCCCAGCACGCTAATTACACAGCACTTGTTTTTTAAGACAAAAACAAGTTAAGTCAAGCCAAAAAGTGAAAATGGAGACGTAATTTGCAAGTTTAAAGGCAAACAATCTGGGAATTGAGCATTGCTCCTAGAGACCAAAGTGCCTCTTTGAGATGCAGGAAATACAGATTTGGGAAACTGTACTTTCTTTATTCACCTTTTTGTAGTTCTCCATAACCTAGAGACACACACACACACACACACACACACACACACACACACACACACACACGGGTGGGGGTAGATATTGAAAGTCTTTCTCTTAACTGCAAAGCCCTAGTGTCCACCATGGTGTGCATGCAACCCAATTTGCTCTGCACTGTAACCTCGTTCACTTGTTTATCTTGTGCAGAGGTGAATTCAGGTTTTGTGGAGTTTTAAGCTATGTAGTGCTGGGGGGAGGGTCCTAATTAATAAAAAAGGGGGGGTTCACAAGCAATCCAGGGCAAACCACCAGACTTGGATTCCCATTCCCATTCTTATGAGCGGTTTATCAAAAATGCTTGGGGGAAGAACTGTTTTGCAACATTTTATATCGCAAGCTGACTTCTTCCCGACGGCTGGTACATCATAATTTTCAGCAATTTCCTCACTGTGCCAGAGGCCAGGAAGCTTAAGATTTGTGCAAAGGGACCTAGGTGGCCTTGGGGATCTGTCTCTGTGTCCTTTGCATCCAAGCTCAGGGGAGGCAGTGTGCTGGGGGTTGAAAGGCTTAGTTCGCGCAGGCCCCAGTATAAAGACAGAAGCGTCTTAAACAACAGTGCGACAAGGTTAAGGAAATACTGGGCCATGGAGTCCGGCTGCATTTCTCCCCACCGCCGGAGAGGGCGCTGTCTGACTTTGACCGAGTCCGACCTAAACCTCCGCGCAGGTCTTCCACCTCGGCCATGTCCTCTATCCGTCAACCTATCGGGACCCGGGCAGAGAGCGCCCTGCTGGATCCCAGAGATCAGCCCACGTTCTCATTTTGGAGGGGGGATCCAACTGAGTGGGGCGCAGGAAGCCCCATCAGTGGAAGCTTCCTTGCGATTAAGAAAAACGGAGGAAGTAGGCCAGCCACACTTCCTCTACACTTTTCGTGAAACCGACTCCCCTACTTTCCTCAGGAAGGGGCGGTCCCACTCTTGGCTGCGGGGATAGTGCGGGAAGCCGCTGCGGCCAGCTAAGTGCGCAGGCTCAATGGACCTACCCATCCACTCCCACTCTCTGCCAGTTGTCCAGTCCTTTCTCAGCTTCTTGTGGCTGGGCCTGACGTATACAAATACGTAACTGGGGGCGGGACGTCAAGAGGAAAGACTTTAGTAGGAGTTGAGGTCTCGCGAGAACATTCTTTTCCTTCGCAGTTCTCGCGCTGCACCTTTAATCTCGTCGCAACGAGATCTTTCGAGATCTTCTCCGCCCCCGCTACCGGTGCTCCTTCTACGGCCGCTGAGCCGAAGCCGCCGTGCGCGGTGTCCTCCGCAACAGTCTCTCCCTACTGAAGACTAGGTGCTCGGGTGGACAGTCACACGTCCCCCACTAGCCCCGGTCTCCCCCCTCCAGGCCCACGCCGCCCGTTCTTCCACGCACCAGCCCCGCCGGGGGTCCGTGTCCTGTCTCGCCGGCCGGACCCGGGCTCGAGCCCGAGCTGTAGCCGGCGCCATGTCGGTGGTGGGCATAGACCTGGGCTTTCAGAGCTGCTACGTCGCAGTGGCCCGCGCCGGCGGCATCGAGACCATCGCTAATGAGTACAGCGACCGCTGCACGCCGTGAGTGTGGGCCCGGCCGGCCGCGTGCACGGGGGTGGGGGGCGGGGAGGAGCCGCCCGGTCTGGGTGTGCGACCCTCACGACTTGGGGACTGCGGGGCTGGGGGGAGGGGGCACCCCACTTCTGAGCCGAGGGGCTGGTGGCTACGGAGCCCCCTCCCTCACCCCCCAGACGCCAAAGACATCCCCCGCCACCCGGCAAGTGGGGCTTGCGCCTGGGGCGAGGCCTTTCCCGCAAGGCCCTTGCGCTGGGAGAGATGCTGCGGGCGGGTGCTCGGGCCGCTTGGGTAAATGGAGGCCGGACCGAGGGCCTGTTGGAGGGCACAGACCGGGCCCCGAGCGCACCGACGCCGAGTGAACTTTGCACACAGCAGGCGCTTAATAAAGTTGAAAGTGTTGCGGCCACCGCACGACGGTGGGGCGGCCCCAGTCCCACGTGAGTGGGGGCGGGGAGGCGCCCGGAAGCGGGAGCCAGAGCCTGGGAGGGTTGGGGTGGGACGACCGCGGCCATGTATCTCCTTGGGTAGATACCATCAGCCAGGGGGTTAATAAACATGATGCTGCCTCTGTGCCTTTGCTTCACTTCGCATTTTTATGTCGCTTTCAAGTGTCTTTGGGGTCATGCGGTGCACATCCACCTCTAACGTTAGGTTCCACTTGAGCAGGAATACATTCCACCCCGGTGTTGGCTACAATTGTTAATGAATGACTCAGGTGCTCGCTTTGACTCCTAGAATCTATGGCAAGCTATGGGACGAGTAGACACAGACCTAAAAAATCATGAGTCATCACTGTCTTTCCTAGGTTAGGGTAAGAGTTTGCTTTGCTTTTTTTTTTTTTTTTTTTTACTTTTAGGTCTGTTGTCTCCGTAAAACACACACACACACACACACACACACACACACACACACACAAACACACACACATTTTAAGAAGCTCTATTATTTTCTAGGTTCTTAGTGAAGTGATTGGTCAATTCAAAAACCTATGTTCAAAGGCCCGTTTTTCATCCTGAACTCGGTTCTTGGAAATGCCTGTCAAACTAAAGCCCTTCATCTATCAGTTTGATCTTTGCTACCCAAAACGTTTCCCTTCCACCTGTCAAATTTCTGCTCCTGTAGACCTAATTCTGGTGCTTTCTTTGAAAGCCCATACCCAGGGAGTCGGGCGGTAGCGCAGCATGTTAAGTGCATGTGGCTCAAAACGGAAGGACCGGCTTAAGGATCATGGTTCGAGCCCCCGGCTCCCCACCTGCAGGGGAGTCGCTTGACACACAGGCGGTGAAGCAGGTCTGCAGGTGTCTGTTTTCCCCCCTCTCTGTCTTCCCCTCCTGTCTCCATTTCTCTCTGTCCTATCCAACAATGACGACAGCGATAACAACAACAATAACTGCAACAATAAAGCAACAAGGGCAACAAAAGGGAATAAATCTTTAAGAAAAAAAAAAGCCCATACCCAGATTCCAAAGGCAGGTTTTGCCCCTTTTTACATTTTTAGTTATTTTTAATATTCCCTTTTGTTGTCATCGTTGGATTGTTGCAGTTATTATCGTTATTGATGTCGTCATTGTTGGATAGGACAGAGAGAAATGGAGAGAGGAGGGGAAGACGGGAAGAGAAAAACAGACACCTGCAGACCTGCTCTTCACTTGTGAAGCGACTCCCCTGCAGGGGGGGAGCCAGGGACTCGAACCGGGATCCTTCCGGGATCATTACGCTTGTCCTCGAGTTTTGCGCCATGTGCTGTGCGCTTAACCCGCTGTGCTAAGTCTCAACTCCCTCTGTGATTTTATTTAATTTCTGTGTTTAATCTACCAGGAGCAGAAAATGATTTTTATAGTGGTTATAGAAGAATGGATTTAGATCACAGACATACACAAAAACTGTTAATGTAGGCTTGTTTTGGTGTGAGTGGAAGTACCAAACTTGAGACTGTGTGTGTGATAGGGTTTGGATTGGATTTTTAAGGAGCTACTTAAGAAGATCCATGCCTTTCCATCGCAGTTTCTTTGTTTTTGCAACGAGTTCTTCCAATATAACCTGCTTTTGTGCTAAGCACTGCAGGTATTCTGATGAACAACTTCGCAGAATTGGTCCTTCATCATGGAAACTACTAGTGGAAAGATCAGGATTCTAAACAAATAGTACTACTGACTATGGTGAAGGTTAAGATGGGAAAGTTCAGATGATTAAGACAGGGGAACTAAATTAGAATTGAATATGGGGTGGGGATGTAAGGTACTCACTGTATTAAAATGATACCTGGAGGATGAATAAGAATTTACCATACTCTGGGTGGACCTATGGAAGAGCTTTTTTTTTTTTTTTTCCTAATATTTCCTTTTTGTTGCCCTTGTTTTTTTTTTATTGTTGTTGTAGTTATTATTGTTGTTGATGTCATTGGACAGGACAGAGAGAAATGGAGAGAGGAGGGGAAGAAAGAAGGGGAGAGAAAGACTCCTGAAGACCTGTTTCACTACTTGTGAAGCGACTAGGCTGCAGGTCAGGGGCTCTGAACAGGGATCCTTATGCAGGTCCTTGGGCTTTGCACCACGTGTGCTTAACCCGCTGCTCTACAGCCCGACTCCCGGGAGAGTTTTTTCAGGCAGGCTTATCTTAGGAGCACCTGAGGCAAGAGCATCTTGACACTACAGGCTGAAAGGCTCTACTTACTCTTGTACCATTTGAGAGAACGGTATGAGATGAACCTGGAGAGGAGGTAGGGCAGGGCAGGGCAGACTAGATTATGTCAGGACTTTGTAGGTGTAATGATTTTTATCTAGGCATAGTGGGAAGTTATTCAACTATTATCTTTATTGGATAGAGACAGCCAGAAATGGAGAGGGCAGGGGAAAATAGGGAGAGAAAGAGACACCTGCAGCACTATTTCAACACTTGGAAAGCTTTCCCCCTGCAGGTGGGGACTGGGGACTTGAACCATCAAGTAGAAGGTTTTTCATCATCAAGTAGAAGGTCCAGTTCAGGACTTTGTTGTGCTGTATGCCCTGTAGAGTTGTTTGATAACAACTTTTTCGGAGCACTTAAAAGTTTTTAAAAAAATATTTTATTGGGGGCCGGGTGGTGGCGCACCTGGCTGAGCGCACGTATTACAATGTGCAAGAACCCAGGTTCGAGGCCCCAGTTCCCACCTGCAGGAGGAAAGCTTTGCTGAAGTAGTGCTGCAGGTGTCTCTGTCTCTCTCCCTCTCTATTACCCTCTTGATTTCTACTGTCTATCCAATAAAGATAATAAAAAATTAAAAAATTAAAATATTTTTGTTACTAGGTAGAGACAGAAATTGAGAAGGGAGAGGGAGATAGAGAGGGAAAGACAGACCCTTGCAGCCCTGTTTCACCACTTGTGAAGCTTGCCCCCTGCAGAGGCTTGAATCTGGGTCTTTATGCACTGCAGGTGTGCTACTACCTGGCTCCTTGGGACACTTCTAGTTGGGGTTAAGGCTGTAGCCAGAGATGCTATGATTAAAATAATAATTTCATGCCAGTTTTTGTCTGCATCTTGATAGTTTAAATACTATTATGGGCTCTGAAGAGCTCATCTCTTAAGGTTAGAAAGAGCAATAGCTGTCCTAACAAATAACGAAACCAACTTTTAAGTTGATCTGAAGCTGCTTATAATATCCTATTAGAATGTGCATAAGCATTATATTCAGGAATGGGAGACTAATGCTTTTCTCTTAGCTATTATTTCTAGGTTTAGAGGCCAGAAGGATCTTGGACTTGATGTAAATTAACTTTACATTTTGGTAACCTGGAATTTTTAAAAATTGTTTTAAGTTACTGCTGGGGCTTCACTACTCAGGACCGACTTTCGGATAGAGACTGACAGAGGGAAAGACACCACACTCAAACCTGGTTTGTGAATGCTAAGGGAGCTATTTTGTTGGTTCAGCCTGTATTTTGGAATGGAGGGAAAGTAATGTCAGCCAAGCATCAAACGCCTAAATACTTGTACTTATTCCCCTTGAATTTGACATATAGAATAAAATAAAATGTAAAGTGTGGCTGGGGAGATGACTTCACTGGTAGAACATTTGATCTTTGAACTTTCCTGCCTTAGGTTCCTTTTTTGATCCCCAGTATTGCATGCTACCAAGGGAAGGGGTGCTTTGTTCCATGTCCCCCCCCCCCATGTGAAACTCTATAATAAGTAAAATCAATCTTAAAAACAAAAGAAATGGAAGGTAAAGATAGCAACATTATAGAGCTGTAGCAATCTAACTGGAAACATGAATGACAAAGCAACAGTAAATAGAATAAGAATACTGTTAAGGACAAGACTATTAAGAGCAGAATCAAAATAATGGAGTGCATAGGAGAGTGCATATCAGTAGGGGAAAGGCAAGAGTGTAGCTTGAATAAATAGGATCAAAATTCTTGATAGAATTTTTTTAAGGACTTTTAACATAGTGGGTGGTTTGATCTTACTTGACTTTGAGACTACTCTTGGTGGCTATGAGTTTTTCTTTTCTTTTTCTTTTTCTTTTTTAAATTATCTTTATTTACTGGATAGAGAAAACCAAAAATTGAGAGGGGAAGGGGATGTAGGGAGAGAGATTGAGAGACACCTGCAGCCCTGCTTCACCACTTGTGAAGCTTCCCCCTGTAGGTGGGGACTGGAGGCTCAAACCCAGGTCCTTGCACATTGTAACGTGCACTCAACCAACCAGGTGTGTCACCATCTGGCCCCGAGTTTTTTTTTCTTTATTATTATTATTATTTATTTATTTATTTTTATTTAAGAAAGGATTAATTAACAAAACCATAGGGTAGGAGGGGTACAACTCCACACAATTCCCACCACCCAATCTCCATAACCCACCCCCTCCCCTGATAGCTTTCCCATTCTCTAGCCCTCTGGGAGCATGGACCCAGGGTCATTGTGGGTTGCAGAAGGTAGAAGGTCTGGCTTCTGTAATTGCTTCCCCGCTGAACATGGGCGTTGACTGGTCGGTCCATACTCCCAGTCTGCCTCTCTCTTTCCCTAGTAAGGTGTGTCTCTGGGGAAGCTGAGCTCCAGGACACATTGGTGGGGTCTTCAATCCAGGGAAGCCTGGCCAGCATCCTGATGGCATCTGGAGCCTGGTGACTGAAAAGAGAGTTAACATACGAAGCCAAACAAATTGTTGAGCACTCATGGGCCCAAAGCTTGGAATAGTGGAGAGGAAGTGTTAGGGAGGTACTCACTGCAAACTCTAGTGTACTTCTGCTTTCAGGTATATATTTTGCAGTAGTTTATGGATACGTGTGAACATATGCTCTCTCTCACAGAAACTGGTGTATATCTAGGTTTTGGGACTTTGTTAGAAAGTGAACCACCTGAGATGAAATTAGAGAATACTATGAAAGGAAAGGTCTCACCCGAGTAATGAAGCTAAAGGGTTGTCATTCAACACGTGAAGTCTCTGGACACAGTCTGAAGTGAAGCATGTTGAGGTGGCAATCGTTGCGCGAGTTTTTCTTTTTTATAAACAAAGAAGACCGATTAATTGATAGTGATTTGAGGATATAGTACTTTTACATAGACATTTTGAGCTCCAGATGTTAGCTGGTGGAGGCTGGCTCATCTTTTTGTCATACTTCAGATAGATGGCTATCATATCAAGTTAATACCAAACCTGTGTTTCAGCTTCTAAATAATAGGATTCCTACTATTCTAAAAGGCAGCCTTGGGGATTGGGTGGTAGTGCACTTGGTTAAGTGCACATGGCGTGAAGCGCAAAGACCAGTGTAAGGATCCCGGTTCAAGCCCCAAGCTCCCCTCCTACGTGGGGGGGGGGTTGCTTCATGGGTGGTGAAGCAGGTCTGCAGGTGTCTTCTATCTTTCTCTCCCCCTCTGCCTTCCTTTCTCCATTTTCTGTCCTGTCCAACAACAAGGGCATCAATAACAATAATAACCACAACATAAAAAAAACAAACAAAAAACCACTGGCGTGAGGATCCCAGTACGAGCCCTCGGCTCCCCACCTGCAGGGGAGTCACTTCACAGGCGGTGAAGCAGGTCTGCAGGTGTCTCTCTTTCCTTCCTCTCTCCATTTCTCTCTGTCCTATCCAACAATGACAGTATCAGCAACAATAACTACAACAACAATAAAAAAAAAGCAAGGGCAACAAAAAGGAAAATAAATAATAAAAAATTAAAAAAAAAAACAAGGGCAACAAAAAGGAAAAAAAATAGCCTCCAGGAGCAATGGATTCGTCAGATCCCCAGCCAATAACCCTGTAGGAAAAAAAAAAAAAAAAGCAGCCTCTATAGTAAGTTCAAGATTGTAAGTTTTTTTTTTTTTTGGTGTGTGTGTTCTTAAAACATGCAGCTCTGCCTGCACTGGAGAAGTAGCTCACTGGGCAGTTGCAGTGGGGTGGCATCATATAGGAGTGCCATGGCATCATGAGGCAGCTCTAGTATTGTGATTCTCATTGTCATAAAGTATCTGAGACCAGTGAAATTGCGTATGTGTGAAGCTAAAAAAAAGGGAAAAGTATTTTCAAGATAAGAATCCAACTGCCTGCTATGACTTTATATATAATATTTCAATAAAATTTGCTTAAATGTCTGTCTTGTCTTCTAGGGCATGTATTTCTTTTGGTCCTAAGAATCGTTCAATTGGAGCAGCAGCTAAAAGCCAGGTAGAGTTTTGTTTTTTTCTAAAGTGATTGATTTCTCTATTATTCCATTTTGCAACTATTATCATGCCCATTATTTGCTTAGCACTGGTAGGTCCTAGGTATGCAACTGATAGAGATGGACCTGATCCTTAGTCTTAAGTGCTTGAATGAAAAGCATAGCTTTTTAAAATAGCGTGAACAGGGGCTGAAAAATGTATTGGGTATACTAACCATGTGTGAGGGTGTGAGTTTGATTCCTGCACCATGTGTTAGCACTGTGGATGGACTCCACCCAAAGCACTCCTGGATGTTGGAGTGGTGTATTGTTCACCTTTTGTTTCACCCTCCACTCTCAGTATATAGAATTTAAAAAAAAAATTGCATTGCAGAGGCACTCCAGTTTTATCACACATTTGTAAAGCTCTTGACTCATTTCCTAGTGCTATATACAAAAGCTGTCAAGAGCAAACAGCATAATCTGGTTAATGTTTGATACTAAGATTTGCACATTTAAGTAAGGCTGATCTGTTCTTTGATACATAACATAGTATTAACTTATTTTCATCACCAGGGCGTTACTGCTTCAAGCTGACTTTTGCAGATAGACAGAGTTAGAGGAAAGGGAAATATACTGCAGCACCCAAGCTTTCTGCAGTGTGGTGGGGACCAGCTTCACCTTGGGTCATGCTCATGGTAAAGCAGGCGAGCTGTGATAGGGTATCCTTGATACGTTAAAATGCTCATTGAAGTCTGTTTTGGGTGGTAGTGCAGTGGGTTAAGTGCATGTGGCGTGAAGCACAAGGACTGGTGTAAGGATCCTGGTTTGAGCTCCCAGCTCCCCACCTGCAGGGAAGTTTCTTCATAAGCGGAGAAGCAGGTCTGCAGGTGTCTCTCTCCCTTCCTCTATTTCTCTCTGTCCTAACAATGACAACATCAGTAACAACAATAATAACTACAACAACAATGAAAAACAAGGGCAACAAAAGGGAAAATAAGTAAATATTAAAAAAATAAAATGAAGTCTGTATGACCTTTCATCTTTTTTCACATTATTATTGTTGCCTTTAGACTTATTAATTGGAATTCCCAGAAATCATTCTTATAATCATTAAATTGCCTTTATTTTGTAAATAAGGAATCTGACATGTTTGCTTGTTTTTGCATGATTAGAGCAGCAGAATTCTTTTTCTTTCTTTTTTTTTATTAGTGATATAGTAATGATTGACAAGACTGTGGGATAAAAGGGGTACAGTTCTACACAATTCCCACCTCCAGAGTTCTGTTTCTGCTCCTCCCCTTTGAAGTTTCCCTAGTCTTTATATCCCTCTGGGAGTATGGACCCAGGATTGTTATATGGGGAGCAGAAAGTAGAAGGTCTGGCTTCTGTAATTGCTTCTCCACTGGACACGGGTGTTGACAGGCAATCCAAACCCCCAGCCTGTCTCTGTCTTTCCCTAGTGGGTCAAGGCTCTGGAGAGGTGGGGTTCCAGGACACATTGGTGAGGTCGTCTGCCCAGGGAAGTCAGGGTGATGTCATGGTAGCAGCTGCAGTGTGGTGGCTGAAAAGCATTAAGATATAAAGCAGAACAAATTGTTTATTATTCAGGAACCTAACAGTAAGAGTATAACATGAAATTTGGGGTTTTCATGTGGGCGGAGGCTAGGAAGTCTATTTTAAGTATATTCCATGGGCCCCATGACTTTTCTAGTTTTTGTCTGAGCCTGACAGCTAACATGCAGGTGGGCTAAGAGTATCATTAGGATCAGAGTTGAGAATAGGACTAGAAAACTGAATCAGGGTAAAGAGAGGTTCCCAAGTATGGGAAAAGTACATAAATACCATTTAAAAATTATTTATTAAAATTTTTAAAATTAATTTATTCCCTTTTGTTGCCCTTGTTGTTTTATTGTTGTCGTCGTTACTGGATAGGACAGAGAAATGGAGAGAGGAAGGGAAGACGGGGAGAGAGAAAGATAGACACCTGCAGACCTGCTTCACCGCTTGTGAAGCGACTCCCCTGCAGGTGGGGAGCCGGGGACTTGAACAAGGATCCTTACGCTGGTCCTTGCACTATGTGCTATTTACTTATTTTTATGTTACAGAACTACATATCAATAGGGGTTTGAATCCACACCATTCCCACCACCAGAGTTCTGAATTTCCACTCTCCCCACTGCAATCCACCACAGTTCCCTTAAGGTTGTAGACATGGGCTAACCATATTCGCTACAACTATCTGTCCACATTTATACATAGTTGCCTCTCCTTTTTTCTGATTCTATCCTCTCTTCCCCTCCAAGCCACTCATAACAACATAACTACCTCCATATGTCCCTCTCCTTTCCCTTCTTTCTCTCTGGGTGCTGATGGAGTTGGAGTTCAGAGCCCTCTTATCTTCATCCTATCACTTCTCCCCTGCTAGGAGTATGGATCAGGGTTGTTTTTAGGGAGCAGAAGGTAAGAGTTTTGGCTTTTGTAATAGCTTCTCTGCTGACCATGGGCGTTGACAGATCGATCCATACCCTCAGCCTGCTAGAAATATCATCAATTGTAAATCCCATTGATCTGACCTAGGGCCCATGTCTATTCATAGTTAGCACAGGAGCCTGTGTAGCCTCTGCATCCCTGTCAGTCTGAGCTAACAGTTTATGGTCGCAGTGAGGCACATTCGAGGCTGCATTCATTTCAGGAGCAGTCTTTTTGAGTGGCAGTGTGTGTTAACTCAGCCTCCCTTCAGAGAGTGGGGCAGCCTCTACCATTATTCTACATTGAGGGCAGTGTCCCATAGAGGCCCACAAGAGAGTTTATGATGTTTCTGATGGAAATGACCAGTGATGGTGGAGAGGGGGATCTGTTAGAGATCTAGGCCCATCATATCTATGTGGGAATCCCAGGATTCCCTGACTAGGGCCCTGGATGATGAGAGCAGCAGAATTCTTTTTTTTGGCCTCCAGAGGTATTGCTGGTACTCGGTGCCTGCACTATGAATCCACTGCTCCCGGAGGCCATTTTTGTTGCCCTTGTTGTTGATTGTTGTTATTATTATCATTGCCATCTTTGTTGTTGGACAGGACAGAGGGAAATCGAGAGAGGAAGGGTAGATGGGGAGAGAAAGCTAGACACCTGCAGACCTGCTTCACTGCTTGTGAAGCACCCCCTGCAGGTGAGGAGCCGGGGCTAAAACAGATTTTTTTTTTTTGCCTCCAGGGTTATTCTCGGGGCTCAGTGCTTGCACTACGAATCCACTGCTCCTGGGGGCTATTTTTCCCATTTTGTTGCCCTTGTGCTTGTTGTAGTTGTTATTGTTGTCATAGCTGTTGTTAGGACAAAGAGAAATGGAGAGAGGAGGGGAAGACAGAGAGGAGAGAAAGACACCTGCAGACCTGCTTCACTGATTGCGAAGCGACCTCCTGCAGGTGGGGAGCCGGGCGCTGGAACCAGGATCCTTACACCGGCCCTTGCGCTTTGTGCCATGTGCGCTTAACCCGCTGCGCTACTGCCTGACTCCCCAAGAGCAGCAGAATTCTAAGAGTTCTGTTATCCAGCGTGTCTTAGATAATTAAAACTAAGGGGTTGCTTGTTTGACCCCTTTATGGTTCAATCTGGAGTAACATACAGAATGAGTAACTCATTTTCTGCCCTGGTTAGGGCCTGAAATACCTAATTCTAGAAAAAAATGGTGCTTGACTTTCAATTATATTGGTTGTTTTATAATCTCATTTTCAGAATGTTGAAGATATTATAGGATATAGTAGATAGCAAGTACGAGCTGTTATGGAACATCTTCCCTTTAGAATTTGCTAATTCTTCCTGATTTTCTACTTGATTTCATTACTGAGAATAATTATTGTACTAAAGTGGCCACCTAGTTCTAGGTTGACATAGTTAATGTGATAATGAGTTTATTCTTGGCAGGTTACTGAAGCAGGACCTGATTTTGGGAATCTCTTCTTACAAAAGGACTTCTGTTTCTTGACATAGCTGTTATGTAGGGGCACTCCAGTTTTTCTGTAGATGCTTCTAATAGTCACAGCTATTTTGGGAAGGGAAGCTTACAAAATTTTTAAAAAATTATTTATTCGTGAGAAATAAAGGAGATAAAATAAATAAATAAGATAAAATAAATATAAGATAAAATAAATAGAGGAGAGAAGGAACCAGACATCACTCTGGTACATGTGCTGCCAGGGATCGAACTCAGGACCTCATGGTTGAGAATCCAGTGCTTTACTACTGCGCCACCTCCTGGAACAGGGAAGCTTACAAATTTTAAGCATTGTTCTTGAATTATTTGAATGCCATTGTAAGCATTAAAGTAATGTATTCTAGAATAATTAGATACTGTAGACATCAAAATAAAAGTAGTTTGGAAGTTACTTGTACTGTTACTATAAAAAATTACTGTATGAAAGCATAACCTTTTATTAGACATGTAAACCCCTCCCCACTCTCCAAGAAAGTAGATCTTACATTAACGTGTCATCTAACATCCTAAAATAATCTTACCTACTGTTATGGATATATCATCAGTACACAGTCCTGTTAGTAGCTAGCTCCAGTCTATTTCCAGCAGCAGAGGAAGTGGAGAAGTAATAGAGCTATGCACTTAAGCACGGTGTCCTGCATTCAGACCCTGGCACCACATAAGCCAGAGAGCTGCTGCTGCCCTGGTGTGTTTGTGTCTGTCTGTCTGTCTGTCTGTCTATGATTGAAACTCATCTACTCACAATGCAAAGCATGTATCACTGAGCTATATTCAGTCCTGGGTAATTTTTTAAAAGCTAAATACTTATATTAGTGAGATAGAATGTCACTCTGGGGAGTCAGGCGGTAGCTCAGTGGGTTAAGCACACGTGGTGCAAAACACAAGGACCAGTGTGAGGATCCCGATTCGAGCCCCCGGCTTCCCACCTGCAAGGGGGTCACTTCACAGGCGGTGAAGCAGGTCTGCAGGTGTCTTATCTCCCCCCCCCCCCCCCCGTTTCCTCCTCTTCTCTCCATTTCTCTCCTATCTACAACGATGGCATCATAACAATAATAACCACAACAATAAAACAAGGGCAACAAAAAGGGAATAAATATCAAAAAAATCTTGAGTTTTTTTTTTTTAAAGAATGTCATTGGCACATTCAGTGCTGAGGATTGAACTTGAAACTTTATGCTTGAGAATTATCAATAGCACCGCTTCCTAAGCCATGCTAAAATTATTTTTAAGTAACACTTATTAGAGCCTCTTACCTCACTCCACCCCCACCACACACACGCACTGCTCTGTCTGTCTTATGGTGGTGCCAGGGATTAAACCTTGAATTTTTGTGCCTCAACATGAAAGTGTGTTACATAAACATCAGTGCTATTTCATACCGCAGCTAGCTTAATAGAAACTTAAGAACAGAGAGTACTTTTTTTGATGTGTGTCTATGAGACACCATGGTGCTGCTATGCTTTTGGTTTTTTTACTAGAGCACTGTTCAGTTCTGGCTTGTGGTGGAGGGGATTGAACCTGTGACTTCAGAGCCTCAGGCTTGAGAGACTCTTTGCATAACCATTAAGCTATCTACCCCTGCACTGTGCTGTTTTTATTTTTATTTATTTTTTATTATTTTTAAATATTTTTATGATTTTTTTTTTAATCTATTTGGTAGAAGCAGCCAGAAATCAAGAGAAGGGGGAGATAGACACACACACAGAGATAACCTGCAGCACTGCTTCACCACTTGCAAAGCTTTCTCCCTACAGGTGTGGACTGGGGGCTAGAACCTGGATCCTTGAGCATTACTACATGTGTACTCAGCCAGGTATGCTACCACCTAGCTTTCCCTGTGCTGTCTTTTTAAAATTATTATTATTATTTGCCTCCAGGGTTATTGCTGGGACATGTTGGCTGTACCACAAATTCACTGCTCCTGGAGGCTATTTTCTTTTTTTAATATATTTAAAATTAAAAAAAAATATTTATTCCCTTTTGTTGCCCTTGTTGTATTGTAGTTATTGTTATTGATGGCATTGTTATTGGATAGGACAGAGATAAATGGAGAGAGGAGGGGAAGACGGGGAGAGAAAGACATCTGCAGACCTGCTTCACCACCTGTGAAGTGACTCCCCTGCAGGTGGGGAGCTGGGGGCTCAAACCGGGATCCTTACGCCAGTCCTTGCACTTAACCTGCTGCGCTACCGCCCTACTCCCTATGTTTTTGTTTTTAAGTGATGCAGGCAATAAAATTCTGGGCCTCTTGGATATTAGACTTGTATTTTATTGCTGAGCTACCTCCAGGTCCCCACAACACACACTAAGGGTAACGATTTGTCTTTGGGGAGAAGTAGGACAAGCTGGGGTCTGTTTTCAGCCCTCTCACTTTGTGACCAGTACAAATCCATCACTTCTCATTTCACATGCTAGCAGATCTCTTTTAGAAAGGTGAAAGCAAATTGAAATTCAGAAGGATGTTCTGTGGAGTTGAAACAATGCTGATTTAATCTGAGGCTGTTAGCTTTTTTTCTGCTGGTTTAATTATGAGTTAGTCTTTTTATTCTTTGACCTTGATATTATTTATGTTAGGTAATTTCCAATGCAAAGAACACAGTTCAAGGATTTAAGAGATTCCATGGCCGAGCATTCTCTGATCCATTTGTGGAGGCAGAAAAATCTAACCTTGCATATGATATCGTGCAGTTACCCACAGGATTAACAGGAATAAAGGTAAGATTCTTAAGTGCGATTCTGATTCATGCTAAAAATAAAAGTGTTTACAAATGTTTAGGAAAACTTTCTCTTTTAAAGACCATTTACCACTTTTTGGATATTCTAGATTTTTTTGGAAGCCACAGGACTATTAACATTGATTGGATGGATAGGTAGTGGTACTTTGAAGTTAACATTGTTACTGCTTGTCTTGTCTACTGAGGTGCCAGTCTATGTGATTTTTTTTTCCCCCCTCCTTTCAGCGATTGATTTATTGATGAAGGGGAAACGGAAAGAACTGAAACATCTGTCTGTATATGTGCTACTGGGGATTGGTCTCAGGATCTCATGTGATTATTTTATTTTACTTTATTGGAATGACTTGAGTGCAGGCAAAGAAATCAGTACTTTACAGTCAATAGCCAGATACACATACTCTTGACAAAGAACTTTGACCAGAAGATAACTTTGTTCTCTTGTGAAGAACAGAATTTTAGGATCCCCCATTTTTTTATTGGATAGGACAGAGAAGTTGAGAGGGGAAGGGAAGACAGAGGGAGAAAGACCTCTGTAGACCTGCTTCACCACTCGTGAATCATCCCCGCTGCAGGTAGGGCGTGGGGCTCAAACTTGTATCATTGCGCAGTCCTTGCGTATAGTAGTATGTGTGCTTAATTGGGTACGCTACTGCCCAGCCCCTAGTTTTATTTTCAGTTTATTTTTATTTTCTTTTTTCTTTGTGGATAGGACAGAGAGAAATTGAGAAGGGAGGGGACATACAGAGAGAGAGAGACACCTGTGAAGCGACCACCCTAAAGGTGGGGAGCTGAGGGCTCGAACCGGGATCCTTGAGCAGGTCCTTGCAGTTTGTATTATGTGCACTTAACCTGTTGCGCCACTGCCCGACCCCTAAGTTTTATATCTGGGATAGTTTCTTTTAAAGCAGGCAATGGAAGGTTCAGGTGTAGTGGGTATGGTGGGGATACAACTCTGTCTTGAACTCAAATGATAAAAGGGATCCCGAAGGATATTTGAGCTCTCCAGGTGAGTGAGTGTACAGAGATGTGACCTTTGAGATATTCCAGGTGAAAAAATGAGGACTGTAGAACTAAGTACAACATTCAAGAAATGATGGGAATTGTGAGGACAGAGGTAGTCATTTGTGCAACTCATTTGGTAACTCAGTTGAATTTCTAACTGTCAAATGATTGCTAGATAAGACATCTGTGGCTTTAGTTTGAATGGATAAATCCTGGAGTGCATGAAAGTGAAAGAAAAAAGAATAGGGTAGGATTGAGCTAAAATGAGATGAAATCATAGGGATGAGCAGATTTAGTCATTTGCATTGCAAGAACCTTGGGAGAAAGAGACCAGTGAGAAGGCCTGGGGAATATGTGCATCTAACTTACAAGGGTGGAAGAATTGACTAAGACTTAAACAGATAACTAGAAGAAAGGGAACATTAGAGATTGATCACCACAGCTATTTCTCTATTTTTATCATGAAATAAGGGAGGTAACTGGTTGGGAGGTGGTGCAGTGGATAAGGCACTGGACTGTCAAGCTTATGGCAGCATATTACCAGAGAAAAGCTCTGGTTCTCTTTCTGTCTCTCTCTCTCTCTTCCTGCCCCTCACCTCTCTAATACAATAATATAATCTTAAAAAAAAAACAACAGGAAGAAAAATTGTTAGATTCTATACTAGGATAAAGTGTAATCGAGGGATTGAGGACTAAGTTAAGTTGGCCTTCAGGCTGATTTGGAACAGCAGTTAAGAGTGATAGCTTGTGGTCTGTACTGTAGGTGGGAAGCAGGTACATTTGGGATGGGGTTACGATGAGCAGTCTTTCAGTAGTTACCAAGTTGGGTAGAGTTGTAGATTTCCATTCAGGGTAGGATCTCTTGAAGATTCATGCATCATTTATCCTTGATTGAACTATTGTGCAAACTCTCTCCTTGGTACAGAGGCTATAATATCAACAAAACTGACAAAATTCATGTCCTTAGGTAAGATTGAACTCCAGCTGGGTAGTTGATAGTAAAGTCAGCATTGTAAACAAAATAAAACACTTAGTATGTTAAATGGTAAAACATATTTTCAATATTCATTCTTTCTATCAGAACCCCAGTGTCCTTGTGCTTTGTGCCACCTGTGCTTAACCCGTTGCACTACTGCCTGACCAGAACCCCAGTGTCCTTTCATCCTGTCTTCTCCCTTCTTCCCAGAGTCCTTTGATTTGGTGCAGTATGCCACACCCATTCCAGGTTTCACATTGTTTTCGCTTACTGTTCTTTGTTCTTGATTTTTCTTGTATGATAGCCTCTGCTGGTGTTGTGAGACATGTGTTCATCATTTTATGAAAAATCTAGATCATTTTGTTAATTGCAGGTAAAATATATGGAGGAAGAAAGAAGTTTTACTACGGAGCAAGTAACTGCCATGCTTTTGTCCAAACTGAAGGAGACAGCAGAAAGTGTTCTTAAGAAGCCTGTTGTGGACTGTGTTGTTTCTGTAAGTATTGTTCTACACATCATTAGAGAATTGCATGAAGAAGCAGAGAGCAAGAAGATTGTTTTTTTAACTGCAAGTACAATTGTCTTTTACCTTAGGCTGTATTTTTTTTTTAAAGAAATTTTCAAACTAATCTTTTTCAGATATTTTTTCTGCTCCTTAGTTTTTGTTCAAGCCTCATCTGTTACTCTCTTTCAAACCTTATCTCAAAGCTTACTTTCTGGATTTCTTCCTCATTTTTGTCACTGTGTTGGGCACATAGTAACTGCTTATGGATTAGTTGAATGCTTAACAATTTTTTTTTCTTTTTTTCTCCTCCAGGGTTATTGCTGGGCTCGGTGCCTGCACCATGAATCCACCACTCCTGGAGGCCATTTTTTCCCCCTTTTGTTGCCCTTGTTGTTGTGGCCTCATTGTGGTTATTATTATTATTGCCATTGTTGATGTTGTTCGTTGTTGGACAGGACAGAAATGGAGAGAGGAGGGGAAGACGGGGAGAGAAAGATAAGACACCTGCAGACCTGCTTCACCGCCTGTGAAGCGACTCCCCTGCAGGCGGGGAGCTGGGGGCTCGAACCGGGATCCTTATGCCAGTCCTTGCGCTTTGCGCCACATGCGCTTAACCCTCTGCGCCACCACCCGAACCCCTACTTAACAACTTTTAAAAAATATTTATTTTCCCTTTTGTTGCCCTTTTATTGTTGTTGTAGTTATTAATGTCATCGTTGTTAGATAGGACAGAGAGGAAGGGAAGACGGGGAGAGAAAGATAAGACACCTGCAGGCCTGCTTTACCTCCTGTGAAGCAAGTACTCCCCTGCAGGTGGGGAGCTGGGGGTTCAAACCGGGATCCTTAACGCAGGTCCTTGTGCTTTGTGTCACGTGCGCTTAACCCGCTCTGCTACCACCTGACTCCCAGAATGCTTAACTATTTTATGAGTTGCTGAATCAGTTAAGTACTCTGTTGAAAATGTCTTTTTTTTTTTTTGGCCTCCAGGGTTATTGCTGGGGCTCTGTGCCCACACTATGAATCCACTGCTCCTGGTGGGCAATTTTTTTCATCATTGTTGGACAGGACCGAGAGAAATTGAGAGAGGAGGGAAAGATGGGGGGGGGGGTTGTGGAGAAAGACCTGATTCACCACTTATGAAGTGACCCCCTGCAGGTGGGGAGCCGGGGACTTGAAGCAGAATCCTTGTGCGCTACTGCCCGACCCCCCTGAAAATGTCTACTTAGTAGTTTTAATTTGTTGTTATTTGTTATAAGATTGATAGATTATAGTGTATAGTTCCACACCCCCATCAGAGTTCTGTATTCCCACTCTCCCATATCTCAAAGATAACCAGCATAGTTCTCACAAATGTTGGTTTGTTTGCTTGCTTCTGTTTTGCTTGGGTTTGTTTGTTTGTTTTATTTAGTAAGTTGATATAAATCAGATTTCTAGATTCCACATATGAGTGAAACCATCTGGTAGTTGTCTTTCATCTCTTTATTTACTTTGTTATTTGGTTATTCATTTGTAGTTTGCTTTCAGTGTGTAGGAGCTTTTTAGTTTCATGTAATCTTATTTTTTCTTGTTTTCATTTACCATGCCCAGGGGGTTGAGTCTCCAAATACATCTTTGATGTGAAGGTCCAGCAAAGTTTCAGCAACATTTTCTTCTATAAATTTCTCAATCTTTACTCCATTTTGATTTGACCTTGGCATATGGTGTTAGGTGGTGGTCTAGTTCCACTCTTGTACTTTCCCCAGCACCATCTTTTGAAGTGACCCTCTTTACCCCATTGAGTGGATTTGGCCCTTTTGTCATATATTGAGTGGTTATATATGTGTGGGCTTCTTTTGGGGCTGTTGATTCTGCTATATTGAGCCAACTGCCCATTTTTATTCCAGTACCATGCTGTTTTGATTACTGTTGCTTAGTAATATAAGTCTTTTGGCAGGTACATTTTAAATGTGGACTCAGCATAGTAACAGTAAACTTCCAACTTTCTGTAGGTACCTAGTTTCTATACTGATGCGGAAAGAAGATCAGTGATGGATGCAACACAGATAGCTGGTCTTAATTGTTTGCGATTAATGAATGAAACTACTGCAGGTAATAGAAACTATTTTCCATTTGTTTAATCATAAAAGTTGTAAAATCTTAAAGCCCAGAGGTTTTTTGTTTAATTTGCTTGGAGCACTTACCTCCTGGGGAGTCGGGAGGTAGTGCAGCGGTTTAAGTGCATGTGACACAAAGCGCAAGGACTGGCGTAAGGATCCCAGCTCAAGCCCCCGGCTCCTCACCTGCAGGGGAATCCCTTCACAGGCAGTGAAGCAGGTCTGTAGGTGTCTATTTTTCTCTCCCCGTCTTCCCCTCCTCTCTCCATTTGTCTCTGTCCTAACAGTGACATCAATAACAACAATAATTACTACAACAATAAAACAACAAGGGCAATAAAAGGGGAAATAAATAACTTTATAAATTAAAGTCTTTCAAAAAGCAAAGATCAGAATGAGCCCCATTCTGTCTCTTTATCAAGTCTAGTAGAGTATGAACACTATTCATTTATATATAAAAAAAATTGTCTGACTAGATTATCCTCATGGCAGTTACTTTGTACATTATTACATCTACTATTTGGAAAGGAACGTGTGTCTGGAGCAGTTCTTAAAGATAACCTTTGGCTTGAGTTGTAGAGCCTTCCACTTCTAGCACCACATGGGAATGGTACCAGTAGTGATGCAATCCTTATAGAACTAGGCTCTGGTGGCAGTAAAAATAAGTAAATAGATAATGAAAGAAAGCTGCTTAGATGTTGAATGGGAAATAACTTAGCAGTGGAGTTCAGGACTTACACACATGAGGTCTCAAGTTTGCTTATCGTTAACTCATATACCAGAAGTGGGCAGTTCTCTTCTCCTTTTCTTGCTTACTTGTTCTCTTTATTAAAAACAAGCAAACAACACAAATGGGACGGGTGGTGGTGTATCTGGTTGAGTGCACATGTTAAAATGCGCAAGAACCAGGGTTCGAGCCCCTGATTCCCACCTGCAGAGGGAAAGCTTTGCTAGTGGTGCAGCAGTGTTGCAGGTGTCTTTCTCTTTACCTGTCTGTTAACCTTTCTCTCTGGATTTCTGGCTCTCCAATAAATAAATACATACAGTAAAAAATAAAAAAAAAAACTTTAAGAACCAAAACAAGAACAAACACTTTTTTTTTTTTTGTAAGAAAAAATATGGAACGCTTCATGAATTTGCGTGTCATCCTTGCGCAGGGGCCATGCTAATCTTCTCTGTATCATTCCAATTTTAGTATATGTGCTGCCGAAGCGAGCACATCAGAAACACTTTTTCTGACTTAGTGGGCACTAGAGTTAGGAAAGGTATGTAAAGCAGCATCTCAGGAGGGACAGGAAATAAGACAAAATGTATTTGGAAATTTGGAGAAGGGTTTTGGGGCAAATTGCTATAGTTACTGCAATTGGAAATATTAAACCTAAATGAATGTCAGCATTTCATTCTTTGCAGTTAATATTAATGAATAAATTATATGAAACTTACAAAGAATTTATTTTTTAAAATGAATCTAGCTTCATTCACTAGATTTTGTTTTTTCTACTTCTGATTTTCAGTTAACTACGTGTATGACACTTTATATTGAATATTTATATTTATATTGAATTCTACTGTTTCTTCTGTAGTTGCTCTTGCATATGGAATATATAAGCAAGATCTTCCTGCCTTAGAAGAGAAGCCGAGAAATGTAGTTTTCGTAGACATGGGACATTCTGCATACCAAGTTTCTGTATGTGCATTTAACAGAGGAAAGCTTAAAGTAAGTATACTTTTTCCAGAAGACTATTGTATGTGGTGATTAAGAATTTATTTGAGACAGTTTAAATGATTGAGTGGTCCAGTAGGTGGCACAGTAGATAAAGCGTTGTGCTCTCAAGCATGAGGTCCTGAGTTCAGTCCCTGGCAGCACATGTACCAGAGTGATATCTGGTTCTTTCTTTCTCCTATCTTTCTCATGAATAAAAATTAAAATATTTAAAAAAATAATTGAATTTTATTTCACTAATATAAAATTTGCTATCAGTCACCTGAACTCAAAATCGAGGTATGCTAAGGTGGGTTAGAATTTGTAAGCCCAAAATAATTTATCAAGACTTGGCCTGGTGTGAAGCAAAGATCCTAAGTCTTGAAAAAGAAGTTATTAATTCCTGAGCCTTATTTTTGCTAACTATTGTGGGATGACAACATTACTTACTTTGTAAGCTTATTAGGATGCTAGGTGTTTCTGGAAAGGTGCAAGCACTGAGGAAAGTAATTATGTACACAGGGAAGACAGTCTAATAATGTTAAGGGCATGGAGTCGGGCTGGGTTGTGGTATAACTGGTTGAGCACATATATTACTATGTGCAGGGGTACTGGCTCCCCACCTGCAAGGGGAAGCTTTAGTGGTAAAGCAGTGCTGTAGGTCTCTTTCTTCCTTCCCTCTTGGTGGGGAGCAGGAGTTTGTGCATGGCAACTTTACCAGCTGTGCCACTGCCTGACCTCTAAGTTGACTTTTCTCATCCTAAAATAAGTTATTTTCTAGGTTTGGAGCTATCATGAAACTTTCTTGCAGTTCTGTTTCTTTGAAAATTAGACTTAGTTCTACTTTACATACAGTTACTTGTTTTCATGGTTTTAAATAAAATGAAACCACCATTGCAGTGATTGGGAAATGAGAAGTTTGTGATTTATTTTAATAGATGTTAATTATGGAACAATATAATTCTGAATGATTAGAGTTTCCTTTAATCACCAGTAGAATTATTTCTAAAAATTAGGTTATCTTTTCAAGCAAAGAATGTTGTCTATAACTTAGTCTGGATATTAAATGTGCATTTGTGATCATCTTTCTTTTCTCTCTAAATTGTCTTTTACCATTGCCAGTAAGTTTTCCAGTCCCTTTTGGTTCATTCCAGATTTAATTATGAAAATATTCATTGTAAAAGGAAAAGTACAATTTTAACTACTCTTAAATCATATTGTATATTTCATTTTAGACTTTAAGAACACAAAGTTGAAGTCATACTGTATTCAGTTCTGAGTCCTCTGTATTTTTTCATTTTCTTTCAGCTAACATAGTAAAAGTTTCCCTTTTATATATTTTTTTCCCCTCTCTACTTTTGTTAAGATAGAGATAAACTGAAAGAGGGGAGGAAGGGAGAGAGAAGGGGTGGAGAAAGAGAGGCATCTACAAACCTGCATATTAGGTCCTGCAGCTTAACTGATCTGTGTCAGCGAATTTGGGTATTGCATTGTTTTCACCATGATTGTAATAGTGATTCACATGTGCACATTGCCTTGGGTGTTTTTTTCCCCTTTCCTTTTTAACATTTATTTATGAAACAGCGGAGAGAACCAGGGCATCACTCTGGCACATTTAATTCCAGAGATCAAACTCAGAAATTCCTGCTTGAATGTCCAACACTTTAGCCACTGTGCTGCTTCCCAGGCTGCATTGCCTTATCTTGACCTTAATGTTTGCTCCTTCCCTTCTTTTTACTATTGCTTATCCGTTAAATAGAATAAAATTGATTGGTTACATTTTGAATTATTTTTTCCCCCTAAGGTTCTGGCCACTGCATTTGACACAACACTGGGAGGCAGAAAATTTGATGAGGTGTTGGTAAATCACTTCTGTGAAGAATTTGGAAAGAAATACAAGCTAGACATAAAATCCAAGATCCGTGCTCTATTACGACTGTCTCAGGAGTGTGAGAAACTCAAGAAATTGATGAGTGCAAATGCTTCAGACCTTCCTATGAACATTGAATGTTTTATGAATGATGTTGATGTATCTGGAACAATGAATAGGTAACTGATATTTTGACATTAAACCGAGCTGATTTTCCCCCACCTAGTAGCTTTCATTAGCTAATTATTAAGAAATTGTTGATTGTTAATATCAATAATTTCAGTTCTGTAGGTTAAAATTAGGTGCATTTAATTTAGAATCCTGTTCTTTTAGATTTATTTTTATTTAGTTCTTATAATTTTTGGTTCACTATTCTGGGATGATCCCCCCCCCAAGCATAGAAAGAGGGTAAGAACTCATAGCACCAAAGCTTGCTGAGGCTGGCAAAGCACTATGCTATCATAGTGAGCTATGATAGCATAGTTTTGTTTCTTTTGCTTCTCTGCTCTTGTGGTGGTAAGCTATACATTTTTGCTATCTTTATCCCACTACACTTGCCCCACTCTGACTTAGCTATTAATCTGTTTTATTCATTAGCATTTTCTTGAGTAATGTATTATTTGCTCCTTTTGTATTGACTTCCTGCACTACATGTGATAATAGTGTTAAAAGTTCATCTGTGTTCCAACATACATTATTCACTTTTCCTGTATTTATTTCTTTTATTGCTTAATAAACTGTGTTGGACATTAGGACTTTTTCCAACCCCTGCCCACTTCTACAACTTCACTGCTCAAGGCCAAAATTCTCAGGGAGAGGGAGAGACAGTACAGCAACAAAGCTTTTCCCAGTGCCCTGGTACTGCCATAGAGCTGGGGACTCACATTCCCATATATTTCACTGAGGACTTGGGCCTGGGCTCCATGAATGGTAATGTAGGCATCCTACCTGGTGAACTATCAGGCCAGCCCTATTTTTTTTTTAATGTGCTATCCAGACCTTGTATATGTGTGAGATCATTGATGAGTGGCCTCCTTGGGTTGATTTTTCATACATTAGTTTAGAGAGAGAGATCTCAGCAGTTCTGTCATTCCTAAAGCTCCTTTTGTGTCATCCATGGTGTTCTTGTGATTCTGGAGTGGAAACCAGGGCTTTGTATGTGGTAAGGTGCATTCTCTACCCCCCAACCCTCTTCTTCCCTTTTTTTTTTTTTTTTAATGTTATCAGTAATGCTGCTGTGAATACTCATGTGCAGACTTTTTCAAAGTGGTTGTGCATTTATATTCCTGCCAGTTATGTATGAGAGATCCTATTTTTCTATATCCTAACCAATACTTGCTATTACCTGTCTTTTTGAATATAGACATATATTTCACTAAAAGCAGAATGTGATTTAGTGTATTGTCATTTTTTTAATAGAGGCAAGTTTCTGGAGATGTGTGATGATCTGTTAGCTAGAGTGGAGCCACCACTTCGTAGTGTTTTGGAACAATCCAGTAAGTATTTTTGTGTTAAACTGTATGTAACACTCTTGGAAAATGTTGCTTATTGCTCTGCACCCCCCTTCTTACACAAAATGTCACTTTATGAAATACTTCAGTGCTATATTAAACTCATTTTAGAAATCGAGAGGGAAGGGGAAGATAGAGAGCAAGAGAAACAGAGATACCTGCAGCCCTACTTCACTGCTTACAAAGCTTTTCCCCCTGCAGTTGGGGACCAGGGGCTTTAACCCAGGTCCTTGCACATTGTAAGGTGTGTAACCAGGTGTGCTACCACCTGGACCCTTAACCCCCCTCCCCCATCTTTGCATCTTCCACCCCCTTGTACTAAGTAACTTTTTGATACTATACTGTCTAGGGAATTTTGAAAGTTTCCCCAAGAAATCTTATTCACATGTCTTAGTGACTTTTTTCCCCCTTTGGGCAGCTAATGGTTTACAGTACAGTTGCTGGCACATGGGTACAATTTCTCATTTCACCAAGATAGGTGTCTGCAGACTCGGCCTCAGGTTATGTTTGTCATTGTGTTTGAGGTCCTGAAAGCCCCCTCTTACTCCAGCCCCCTCTCTGTTCTCCTTCCCCAGAGTCCTATGCTTTGGTGCAATACACTAAACCCATCCAAATTTCAGTTCCCCTTTCTGTTTTTGTTTCTGAAGTTGGTGCCCATGAGTGAAATTACCTGGTATTAATCCTTTAATGCACAAGGCAGGCTTTCTCATTGTTGTAGCAATGAATAAGGATGTGTAGTTTCTAGGCATAAGCACTAGATGGCAGGCTAGATCCTCCTAGCTAATCCTCACTGCCCTTAGAGAAAGGAAGGTAGAGCAGTTAACTTGGCCTGGGATTGATTTTTTTCCCCTCCATTTTATTGAGAAGTTGATGGGTTACAGCATAGTTGTCTACACATGGGCTCTATTTCTCAGCTCTGCATCACAGGTGTCTGTAAAGCACTCAGCCCCCTCTCCAAGCCTGCCTTTTCCATTCCTTCCTCGGAGTACCTTGCTTTGGTATATAGTACCCCACCCCCAATTCAAGTTTCACCCCATGTTCTCTCTCTGACTCTTGTCTCCCATGTGTACTCAACAAACATTCCTCTTCTCCTGACTCATCCCATCCAACACTTCTTCAGGTTCCAACCATGGTGAGGCAAAGATTAAAGTTCCTGGTCTAGTGTTCAGCCTTGGTTCACCAACATTGTTCATATTCCTATGTCCATTTTCCCCTCACTTCTCTGATGTTTTTGCTTTTGTTGCTTTTGTTTGCATTTCCAGTTCTTTTATTCCACTAGGAGTTTGTTTCCTTCTTTTCATGTAGAACTCCTTTCGGTAATTCTTACAAGTCAGGATTGGTGGTGGTGGATTTCTTGAGTTTCTGCATATTTGGGAAGGTTTTAATTTCTTCTCCATACCTGAAAGATAATTTGGCAGGATAGAGTATTCATGGCTGGTAATCTTTATTTTTAAGTACTGTGAATATGCCATTCCACACTCTCCTTGCTTCTAGTGAATGTAATGAGCAATCTGAAGATAGCCTGATGGTTCTGCCATTGTATGTCAGACTCATTTTCTTTAGTGGCCTGCATTAGTTTTCCTTTTGTTTTCAGATAGTTTTACAAAGATGTATTGTGGCATGGGCTGTTTGGAGTTATAAGCCCTGGATGTTCTTTTGGCTTCCTCTATGCTTATGTCTTCAGAATTTCCCAGGTATGGGAAATTTTTCTCTATGACTTCTTTGAGTATAGTCTTTGCTCCTCTCCCCCCACACCTCATAGAGTTTGCTATTTCACCCAGAATTGTTTCATTTTTCTTGAGTTCTGTACTCAGCAAGTACGGTGGTTATCTTCTATCCTTGATATTCTGTCTTCTAACTGAATTGTTCTATTTATAAGACCTTGAATATAAGCATTAACTCCTCCAGAGCCTCCTTCATTTCATAGCTGTCCATTTGAACTGCTCTTTGTGAATTTTGTAGCTCTTTGGCAAAATGTTCTGAGATCATGGATCTGTGTTTGTATGTTATGTTTGGAGTCTTTAATTGCCTTTATAATAAGTTTTCTGAATTCTAGTTACGACATTTTGTCTACATTCATTTGTTGTTTCATGTTCTCTCTGTGTGTATATGTATATATGTATCTTGTTGAGATGGATAAGAGGTGGGTTTTGGTGTACATATGTGGATTACTTTTATTGTTGTACATAACAAAAATAATTTGTTTTTATTGTTTACATATGTAGATTACTTTTATTGTATAAGATGTAATTATGCTTTGATTTCACTGTAAAACACTTAAGAGTCCCTTAAGTTTAAATGTCTTAATTATCTTAAAATAGAGTTAAGGAAAGAAGATATTTATGCAGTGGAAATTGTTGGTGGTGCCACACGAATCCCTGCAGTGAAAGAAAGGATCAATAAATTCTTTGGTAAAGAACTTAGTACAACACTGAATGCTGATGAAGCTGTTACTCGAGGTTGTGCATTGCAGGTGAGTTTCCTTTCTTTCACAGGTGGTATTTTGAAAATCTTTGTAACAATGAAAGGTTAGCTCAGAGTACTTCATAGTGTAATATTCGAAAACTGTGTTCGAAAGTGGATGTCAGAGGTGGCATTTATGAATGAAACTATACTTACAACATGCAATAAGATGATTCATTTACTAGAAATAGAGGTAAGCCTGAATTTCTATTAGAATTTGGCAGATTGTTAATTTCCTTTATGAAGTAGGGTTGTATATAGTTCAATAAAGGTTGGATTTAATGTGTTTTGGTAAGGAATCATGTAATTTGACAAATGATAAAAGTTTGTAAAATTATGTCACATCAATGGAATTTAGAAACCATTGATTATGGTCTTCTGGAGTCATTACATAGATTGTGATGAACAGTTTACAATGTTTACATTTGTCAAACACAATTAGTTTCTCATTGACACTGATTTACAATACAAGACTTTTAGGGATACATTTTCACACCTTCTCATGATATGTTAACACACAACATTCACCACCAAAGTGCCAATAACATTTTTTTTTAAAATTACTATTCTAGTGTGCAATCTTATCGCCTGCTTTCAAAGTCAGAGAATTTTCTATTACTGATGTAGTACCATATCCTATATCTCTAAGATGGAATTCTCCAGCTGAAGAAAGCTCAAGGTAATAACATTTGACGGTCATTAAGAGAGAAAAAAAAAATTTGTTAATGAGAAAGAGGAGGGGAAAGAGAGAGCAAGAAAGAACCAGAACATCATTCTGGCATATGTAATGCCAGAAGTCGAGCTCAAGACCACATGTCTGAGAGTCTTAACACTTTATTCATTGTGTCACCTTCAGAGCCCTGAGGTGGCACCTCTCCCTTGCCTTTTTCCTTCCTTCTTTCCTTCCCCTCCTCCATCCCTTGCTCTTCTTTCTTTCCCTCCCTTCCTCTCCTCCTTCCTCTTTTCTTTCTATTTACTTATTTGAGGGAGGGAAAAAGAACTAGATTGAACTCAGAACTTTGTGCTTGAGAGTCCAATGACTTATCCACTATAACAATTTTTTTTTAGTTAATCTTCATTTATTTATTGGATAGAGACAGTCAGGAATTGAGGGGAAGGGGAAGACAGACAGAGACACTTGGAGCCCTGCTTCACTATTTGTGAAACTTTTCCCCTGCAGGTGGGGACCAGGGGCTAGCTAGAACCTGGGTCCTCATGCATTGCAGTGTGTGAGCTTAACCAGATGTTACACCACCTGGCCCCTGAAAATTATTTTTATACTTTAACTTGTAAAATTATTACTATCTGCTGTTTTAACTTAACATAAAATTTGTAGCATTTTATTTAAATACTTTAGTCCTAAGAATAATTTTGTCCTATATTAACTTTCCTGAATCTGATCCTCCTGAAATAATTGGTGTCTTTTACTTGTTGATTCAGGTATTTTCCTTTTTAAAGCTTGGTTACATATGTAACTATATGTAATTTTATTGAAAATTTTAATAATCGGGGATGGTGCTAATTGAGGAGGAATTTGAGCTGTATACTTGAAGTTTAGACTATACTGCTAGAAGTGTTAGGACAATCCTGAATCTATGGTTTTCTTTTTGTTTCTTTTAGTGACTGTGAAGTATTTGTAAAAAATCATTGTGCTCCTTTCTCTAAAGTACTCACATTTTATAGAAAGGAACCTTTTACTCTTGAAGCCTATTATAGCTCTCCTCGGGATCTGCCCTATCCAGATCCTGCTATAGGTAAGTAAAGATTTAGGAATTTAAAAAAAAGTGTGTGTGTTTGTGTGTACTTGAGATAAATGGAATAGCAGAATAAATGAAAAGTTATAAAATTTGGATACTTTGTCATATCTTCTAAAGGCTTATTTTATTTACTGTATACAAGAATCTAATGCTCTACCAGTTATGCTGTTTCACCAGCTGCTGAAATTTGAATGTTTTAGATGACAAGTGAACAGGAAAACAAAACTCCACATAACAAAAAACCCTATTCTTGTTTGTTAACAGGTTTAAAGCCAACAGTATGGTGTCTTTTTAATTGAATTTCTCCTGTTGTTTGGGTGGTATTTCTTGGTTAGTGCATGTTATTGGTGTACCTTGTGTGTAATGTGCTTATATGCCTATGAGGAGTAAAGAAACTCAATTCTGACATTTATATTGAGTTGAAAAGTGTTTAAGATAGGGCTGTGTTCATTAGAATATTCAGATTCTGAGAAACTTTTCAGTCTGGAAATTTGTTAGTTGAGAAAGCCATTTGAATTACATGGTAACACCATGCCCAGAATTAGGAAAGTATTAGCAAATATCCTGAATGACATGGAAATTACTTCCCCTAATGTTCGAAACTGAAGTAATTATGGTAATTCATACTTCAGTGCACTGAAAAGCAAAAATTTAATGGAACTTTGTAAAGTAAAAACCTAACAGCTACTCCTGGATAAATGACAAACAGTATGGAGTCACTCCTTTTTAAAGTAGAGGAATATGTGACAAATTGGTGGTACATTATGATGGATTGGAATAAAGGGTTTGAAGGGAGAGACTGTTTATGTCCTTGACTAGGATAAGATAAGACTTTGACTATAAGTGAAACAGGTAGGAGAGCTCTGATTATTTAGTAAGATCCTAAGAGTATCCCGTTTGCTTACCTTCAAAGTGTCATGTTACTGACCTGTTGTTGAGAAGTAGACATAACCTAATATTATGGGCATATTTGAATTTGTCCTCTTAGATGTGTATCTTCTTTTGTCTCTCCCATGTGCTTAGCTCAGTTTTCTGTTCAGAAAGTCACTCCTCAGTCTGATGGTTCCAGTTCAAAAGTGAAAGTCAAGGTTCGAGTAAATGTTCATGGCATCTTCAGTGTGTCCAGTGCATCTTTAGTGGAAGTGCACAAGTTTGAGGAAAATGAAGAACCGATGGAAACAGATCAGAATGCAAAGGAAGAAGAGGTAATTTTGGACATTTCATGCCATTTTACAGTAAATCATGATGACCTGAAGGTGACTTGTAGAAATTTCAAGAAATTGTTTGGTGACAAGGGAAAGATGTTTTGATAGCTTCTGGGAGTAGCTTTATTCTTATCCCTGTAGTATGTGTGCATTAGTCTCTGCGTAGATTTTTTTTTTTAAAATTTTTATTTACAAAAAAGAAACACTGACGAAACCATAGGATAAGAGGGGTACAACTCCACACAATTCCCACCACCAGAACTCTGTATCCAATCCCCTCCCCTAAAAGCTTTCCTATTCTTTATCCCTCTGGGAGTATGGACCCCAGGGTCATTATGGGGTGTAGAAGGTGGAAGGACTGGCTTCTGTAATTGCTTCCCCGCTGAACATGGGCATTGGCAGGTCTGCCCAGGGAAGTCCAGTTGGCATCATGTTAGCATATGGAACCTGGTGGCTGAAAGAAGAGTTAACATATAAAGCAAACAAACCCTTGAGTAATCATGAACCTAAAGGCTGGAATATTACAGTTGAAAATTTGGGGTCTCCATTTTGAAGATAGCTAGTAGGTCTATTTTAGTTATATTCCAAAGGGCCCATGACTACACTAGTTTTTTTTTTTTTTTTTCCCCTGAGCCTGGCATCTGGTATGCAGGTGCAAGTTATTGTCTGGGGAGATGCTGTTATAACTGGAAAAAGGGCTAGAAAGCAGGTCCAGGGAAGAGAGTAGCTCCCAAATATGGGAAAGATGTATAAATACTGACTGTAAACCCCATTGATTTGATCTGGGACCCATATTGAGTTTAGGAGCCTATGGCACCTCTGCATCCTTGTAGATCTGAGCTCACATTCTGTGGTCATAAGTAGGAATGTTTCAAGCTGCCCCAATTCCAGCACCTGTCTTCCTCAGGTGGTAGATAAGGATGGTACATTCTCTACCGTTGCTGATCCACATTGAGGTCAAGGTCCTATGGGGGCCCACAAAAGCATCCAGTGTGTTCCTGATAGAGATGACAATGGAGAGAGGGATCTATTTGAGGTCTAGGTCCATCATGTCTGTGTGGGAATCTCAGGATTCCTCAACTAGGTCCCCAGATGATGGGATGGCCTGATAGTGACTAAATAGTCATTATTAAAGTATGCCAGTCTCTTGCCCTTACTCAGCTTTTGTAGTCCTTACTTTGGTATGGTTAGCTTTGGAGTGACTGAGGGAAGTGTAATAGGAAGTAGGTGAAGAGGGTATCTAGGTCTAAGTAGAAACTATTTGATTAGGAACTTTATGGTGTCTTTTTAGGTCTTTATTCTTGCTAGCTACATATATTGACTCACTGTAGACTATTTTGCATTTTGCTTTCAGGTATATATTTTGCCCATATTTATGGATACATGTGAACATATGCCCTATCTCATGGGTCTTGGTCTATATCTAGGTTTTAGGGCTTTGTTAGAAAGTGAACCAGCCAAAATGAAATTAGAGAATCCTATGAGATTTTTATAGAACTGGAACATAGACTATGAGTTATTCCCCTCCTCCCCCATTGTTGAAGCATGTTCTGAGTCTTAGTTGATTATCTTTTTTTTTTTTTTTTTAACATTTATTTCCTTTTGTTGCTCTTGGTTTTTTGTTGTTGTAGTTATTGTTGTTGTTATTAATGTCGTCATTGTTGGATAGGACAGAGAAATGGAGAGAGGAGGGGAAGATGGGGAGAGAAAGATAAACACCTGCAGACCTGCTTCACTGCTTGTGAAGCAACTCCCCTGCAGGTGGGGAGCCAGGGCTCAAACCGGGATCTTTCAGCCATTCCTTGCGCTTTGCTCCACCTGCACTTAACCCGCTGTGCTACTGCCTGACTCCCAGTTGATTGTTTTTAAGGGCAACAGATTAAAAAAATAATATTAATGAAAGAGCACTGCTCAGCTTTTGTTTATGGTGGTGCTGTCAGATTGAAGAGGTCTTTAGAACCTCAGGCATGAGAGTTTTACTTAACCAGTAGACTGTTTGCCCAGCACATTGCTTTCATACATTGTTATTATGTAGCAGGTAGGTGGTTCTTACCCTTACTTAGCATCAATATTAAATACATTTTAATAAAATGCTGGAGGGGCAGGGTGGTGGTATACCTGGTGAAGTGGACACTTTATCAAGTGCAAGGACTTGGGTTCAAGCTCCTGGTCCCCACCTTCATGATTGATGAAGCAGTGCTGCATATATGTCTCCTCCCCCTCCTCTCAGTTTCTGTTTCTATCTAAAATAAATCAGTAATAAGTAGAATATTAGAAAAAATAATTTTTAAAATATTGCAAAATGTGTTGATGGGATTTGGTGGTGTCTCACCTTATACTTGAGTACTGGGATTTCAGCTCCTGGCCTTTATATGGATGCACCTGCTTGGGGAGGGGGCAGCTTCATGAGTAAGGGAGCAATGCTGTGGTCTCTCTGTCTCTCTTCTGTTCTCAGTTTTTCACGCTCTTGTCAAGATTAAAACAGACAAACAAAAATGGTTGCCAGAAGCAGTGGAATCATGAGCCCTAGAAGTTATCCTGATCACAAAAAGTGAACAAATAACAAAAAGTCTTTCTATTTTTATTCTTGTCAGAAAGGTTGTTTGAGTTGGTCTGGGTGAGAGCCCAGGCAGTTTTAAGAGCCTTCAATGTCTTCCTGATGTTCTGTAGTTCAGTGGTTAATGTGATCTACATGTTTCCTCCCTTTGTCATTATTGTCAGACTTTGTTCTGAAATCTTTTCTATTCAAACCCCCCCCCCCCCAAAAATCATGCACTGATTGTCCTTTTGTGGATAAGGAGTCTGATTTAAAATCTGCTTGAAAAGCTAAAGACTTGAGAAAGATTTTACTACTAAGTAAGCTTGGAGAAATTTGTACCTTCAGATTCTGTTACGTTACACATTGCCTCACTGTTCTGTATTTTATAGTTTACAGAGCAACTCTTTAGTCTGCCTTATTTCTATAAGAGCAGGGCCAGGTTGAGTGTTATTTTCATTTTGCAGATGGATTAACCGAAGCTCCAAGCTGGAAAATTCGGTGTTGGGATAACATGTTATAGCTGTAATGAGTTTTGACCTTCTGATTGAGAGTAGCTTAACAGGATCTTGATACCATGTGTTTTTGCCAGTGTGTCATAAGGTTGCTTATTATTACTATTTCTTATAATGAGAGAGGAGGGAGAGAGAATCAGCATCACTCTGGCATATGGGATGGTAAGGACTGAACTTGAGACCTCATGCTTGAGTGTTCAGTGTTTTAACTACTGCACCACCACCTAGATCCAAATTGCTTAATCTTTTACCTAGTATTTCTGAGTTTTAGAATTTGGTGTGATCTTTTTTTTCAGAAAATGCAAGTGGACCAGGAGGAACCACATGTTGAAGAGCAACAGCAGCAGACACCAGCAGAAAATAAAACAGAGTCTGAAGAAATGGAGGTATGTGTTGTTTATGAATTCATCTTTTCACATATGTGGCTTTGGCAGAGACTGCAGTATCTTAGAAAGTTCCTACACTAGAGATTCCTTGTTTGTTTGAACAGTTGAATTAAAGGCTTATATAATGTATTTGGAAAGTATGTTTGGCAAGAGGATCTTTGAATTTTATTCTAGTTACTAGATGGGAAGAAAAGACTCAGTATCTCTGGAGTTACTAGGTCTGTATTGGTTCACAGTGCTTTCTGAATAGCTGTTAATAGTATCCATTCAGTAATAGTCTTCCTGTTCATAACCTATTATTTTGGGGAAAATTATATCTTATTATTTAAAGCATATGAGACGAGTGAGTGAGAGGTCAGAATACCACCAAGAAATAAGCTACAAATGAGTCATGAAAGTCCTACATTTTACTAGCTGAGAGGAACTCTTGACTGCCATAAATTATCTTTTCCTACAAAGAGTGATATATAACTTTAGATTTTTTTTCCCCATAACTTCAGATTTTGTCAGCTCTCTGAAACTTGTGTCTCTCTCCCCTTTGGGAAAGATCCCCCCCTCCCCCCAGGGTTGTTGCTGGGCTCAGTGCCTGCACCAGAATCCACCGCTCCTGGAGGCCATTTTCCCCCCCTTTTTGTTGCCCTTGTTGTTGTAGCCTTGTTGTGGTTATTATTATTATCATTGTTGATGTTGTTCGTTGATGGATAGGACAGAGAGAAATGGAGAGAGGAGGGGAAGACAGGGGGAGAGAAAGATAGACACCTGCAGACCTGCTTTACCACCTGTGAAGTGACTCCCCTGCAGGTGGGGAGCTGGGGGCTCGAACTGGGGTCCTTATGCCTTTCCCTACGCTTTGCGCCACATGCACTTAACACACTGCACCACTGCCCGACCCCCGATTCATTTTTAAAGTTAAGTTATTTAAATTTTTTTGTTTGTTTGTTTTAATGAGAGGGAGAGGGAGAACAGACTAGAGCATTGCTCAGTTCTGGCATATGGTGACTCTGAGGATTGTACCTGGGGGCTTCAGGTATACAATGTTATGTCCCATGTAATGTTAGAATTCTTAAAAAAAATTTTTTTGGCAATATTTTGATTTTTTTTTCATAATGTGTTATTTCCAGAAGCTCTAATGTGAGAGCTCCAATGCCAAAAAGACATAATTTCTCTCTCTGACACACACACACACACACACACACACACAGAATAGAGCACACTCCTGCTCTGTTGGGACAAGCAGTGGTAGGGATCAAGTCTGGTGTTCATGCATACAAATCCTGTGTATTTCTATTGAGCTACTTCCCTGACCACTGAAATTTGGTCTTTTAGTCAAAAGATACTTAAAGTTTTACTTGAGATGGAGTGCGCATAATGCTGGGCTCTGCCAATTGTGAAGTTCTGTTTATTTTGTTTCTGTTCTTACTTGGTCCTGGTGATGGAACTCCTCTGGCTTTAAGTGTACCAGCAGCCATTCTAATGCTGAGTAACCTCTCTGGGCCCCAAAGTTACTGTTTTAAATGATAACAAATTATAGAAAACTATAGAGAATAAGGATTACTTATGGAATATTTATTTGTTTCTAACTTTGCATATATTGTAAGAATTAGTTGATTTTTTTTTTCACCAGGAAACAGTGAAAAAGCAAGAATTTTTTTAGTTTGTATTTGTTTGTTCCTAATCTTTTTTCTTCAAATTTTAGACTTCTCAAGCTGGGTCAAAAGACAAAAAGATGGACCAACCTCCTCAAGCCAAGAAAGCAAAAGTAAAGACCAATACTGTGGACCTGCCAATTGAGAACCAGCTACTATGGCAGATTGATAGAGAGATGCTCAACTTGTACATTGAAAATGAGGTGGGTATTTCTTTTAAAAGAAATAACAAATTAATGCAACCATAATATTCAAACTCTGTGTGTAATGCATATTTTTGGTTGTTTGAAAAAAATTGTTTTAGATTTTTGGGTTCCAAAAACCAAGTGTAATAGGTTCCATGTAATGTTAAAATTCTTTTTCAGTGATCGATATTTTTAGAAGCTGTGATATGAGATCTCTGACATTGTCTCCCCCCTTTATTTTCTCTTTTGTAGTATTGGGACCTTATGCTCATCTGTGATTTTTATTGCTCTGGGCTGCCTTTTTAGATAGAGAGATACCACAGCATTGTAGCTTCTTCCCATATGGTAGGACTTACCACATGGGACTGGATGGAGCCTAAACTTGGTCTACCTGCATGGTAAGGTACATGCCTTACCCAGTGAATTATTTGGTCCCAGACATCATATCTTTTGGGTGGTATTGTTCTTTTTTGAGACATGTATATGCTTTTTCATTTGATACTGAAATGCTAGAGGTAGAGAGTCATAGAATTCCTAGGAGAAATAACATAGCATTGAAAGCATTATTTATTATTTCCTTGCACAGTTGCCAGTCAACATGTAACTCTTGTTCTGGTGAGTGATGGAGCAAGTATGTTTATTATATTCGTGAGTTTGTCATATGTCCTTTGGATATTTGTATTTTATAGGACATTTAGTAGTTTGATGCTCTATGAATGAATTAAATTTGGTATTCTGTAGTAATAGTACAAGATAGCATACCACTGGTGACATTGAGCTAATAGTACTTGAGGATTTTGTCTTAAATTATTTTCCTAGGGGCCAGGCGGTTGTATACCTGGTTAAGCGCATATATTACCATGTGTAAGAACCTGGGTTTGAGCCCCCACTTCCCACCTGCAGGGGGTACATTTCACAAATGGTGAAGCAAGAGTGCAGATGTCTCTCTCTCTCCCTCTCTATCTTTTCTCCCCTCTCAATTTCTCTCTGTCCTATCAAATAAAATAAAAAGAAAAAAGAAAAAAAAACAAAACAAAAACAAGGATTTGTAGTGCTGGCACCAATTCCCAGCAATAACTGGTGGTAATAAATTTTTTTTTCACCATTTACTTTTGAATTTCTCCATGTTAGTGGTGTATTATTATTATTATTTTAATTTTATGTTGCTCTTTTTTCTAAATACATTGACCTGATCTTTCTAACTTATTTTGAGACTTAATGCTCCAACTTTGATTTCTTGGATGATTTGTAAAATTAAAAAGATTTGGGGAAGGTTTTTATATTTTTATAATTATATTAATACTTAAGAGGATATTATCCTAATTGAGTGCATAACCAATTTACATTATTTTCAGGGTAAGATGATCATGCAGGATAAACTGGAAAAGGAGAGGAATGATGCAAAGAATGCAGTAGAAGAATATGTGTATGAAATGAGAGATAAGCTTAGTGGTGAATATGAGAAGTTTGTGAATGAAGATGTAAGTATGCCCCAAAGTGTGTGTATCCTGTGCCTTCTAGAAGCTGCCTTGAAAGTGTCATAGAAGGGTTATTTGTATCTGTAGGAATACAGTAATGATAGGATTAATTAATAGGATGTGCTTTCTCATGGAATAAGCTTTGTGTTTTGCTGTATATTTCTTTCTCAGTGAGGTATGCCTTGAGGGCATTTGTAATCACTTGTGTTTGCTTTTTTGAAGCACACATTTTGAGATTATTCACATTTTGTTATTTATTTTTCATTGCTGAAGCTTCACTTCTCTGAGCTGACTTTTTCAGATCTGAAACAGAGGGAGAGAGAGGGAAAGGCCACTGCATTGGGGTCAAGGATTAAACCTGGGTCTTGTGCGTGGCAAGGTGGCACCTTCCAAGGGGAAACTATCTTTTTTTAAAATTTCTTTATTGGGAGATTAATGGTTTATAGTTGACAGTAAAATACAATAGTTTGTACATACATAGTATTTCCCAGTTTTCCACATAACAGTTCAACCCCCACTAGGTCCTCCTCTACCATCATGTTTCAGGACCTTAAACCCCCCCCCCTGTTTTTTACTTTTTACTTTGATGCAGTACACTAACTCCAGTCCAAGTTCTGCTTAGTGTTTTCCCTCTGATCTTGTTTTGCAACTTGTGTCTATGAGTTAAATTATCCCATATTCATCCTTTTGTTTCTGACTTACTTTCTTAACATATCTTCAAACTCCATCCAAGATGGGGTAAAGAAGTGAATTCACCATTTTTAATAACTGTGTAATACTTCAGTATGTATATAGACCACAACTTACTCAGCCACTCATCTGTTATTGGACACCTGGGTTGCTTCCAGGTTTTGGCTATTATAAATTGTGTTGCTATGAACATAGGTATACACAAATCTTTTTGGATGGGTATGTTGGGTTACTTAGGGTTTATCCCCAGGAGAAGATTTGCAGGGTCATAGGGTAGGTCCACTTCTAGCCTTCTGAGAGGTGAACTGTCTTACTGACTACTGTATGCATTTACAAAAAAAAAAAAAAAAAAAATTAAATTGGTTTGCTTGCTTATTAAATCATCTCTTCTTTCCTAAATTTGTTAGCTCACTTAATTTTATTTATTTTGGGGCCAGCCGGTGGCACACACGTTATGGTGCTCAAGGACCTAGGTTCAAGCCCCTGGTCTCCTCTTGCAGGGAGAAAGCTTCACAAATGGTGAAGCAGGGCTGCAGGTATCTCTCTCCCCCCCCCCTCAATATCTGTCTCTATCTAATAATAAATAAAAGTTAAATAAAATTTATTTTTTTGAGAGCAGGGAAAGGAGCAAGTATGCATGTGTGCTGGTTTCTGTCTTATGTTGCTGTCATGTATTCTTGGGGATTGACCTGAAGATCTCATGCATGCAATAGTATGCTTTCTAAAAATGAAAGACTGATTCATTTAAATGAACAGTTTTTGATTATGAACATTTCAAACATACTCAGATGTCTCCTAATAACAACAAAACAGGAAACTAAAATCAACATTCCCTTTATCAAGCAAAACGTTGTGCCCAACCTTATTTTTTCTGTCTTCATCTCTCCTTTCCTGCCACATGTCCCACACCTCCACCTCCACCCATGTTTTAAAACTACTCTGGATAAATTATTCTCTATGCCTGTGATTTCACTTGTGACTCAGTTAATTTTTGATCTAATTAGTAACATTTCTTCATCTTTAGGATCGTAACAGTTTTACCATAAAACTTGAAGATACTGAGAATTGGTTGTATGAGGACGGGGAAGATCAGCCAAAGCAAGTTTATGTTGATAAGTTGGCTGAATTAAAAGTAAGTGACTCATTAAAGTGTCTTGAACCCATGCAAAGTATTATCTATATTAGGGGGAATTTGCCTGCTAATTAATGAAGGCAAGTTTGAAAGAGATTGAATTACTATACTAGTCCCAGGTCACTTGGGCCAATTATTTGTCACTTTCAGGACTACATAGTGGCAAAAGTGTATTTCTGAAAATAAAAGAGTTTGTATTTACAGTGTTTACAAAATTAAAGATTAGGTATTTTTTTTTTGGTGGGTCAAGTGACTAGCAAGATTTGTCCATGTCCTAGTGGGCACCAATAATGTATCTGGGCCTGGGCTACTTGTATAACTTGGTTCCTAGTAAATCAAAGAATCAGGTTTTATATTAAAGAATTCAATCATTAAGTCTCAGTATTTAAAGTGCAAAGCATATAATGATGCCTTTTGTTTGAAAAATTATTTAAGTGCACATAAAGGACATTTCACATTCCTTTTTGTTGTCATACTGGGTTGTTGTGACTAAACTTTGGAATGGGATTACTCAAAAGACATTATCTGCAGTTGCTTATTCTGGTAAGAATAGCAAGAACCTTCTATGCATTCCTTTCTGTTAGGGTTGTCCCCATGACATGCACACTCACAATTTCATTGCTCTGGACTGTTTCATTCATATATATAAAGACACGGTGTGCACCTGGTTGAGCACACATGTTACAGTGCACAAGGACCCAGGTTTGAGCCCCTGGTCCCTGTAGGGGGAAAGCTTTCCAAGTGGTGAAGGAGTGCTGCAGATATCTCTTTCTTTCCCTCTCTATCTCCCTCTCCGCCTCAATTTCTGGCTCTCTCTATTCTAATAAATAAAATTTAAAATAATTAAAAAAGAAAAAAACAAATGGTGAGACATGGGAGCACTGCTCTTCCTCCAGTGCCACTGTAGCATTGCTTATGTGGAGTTGGGACTCTAGCCTGAGTGACTTGAGCAGGCAAGTTACCTATTTGTCTTACTCCTTCATGGATATTAAGATTTTGTTTTCCTTTATATCATGAGAGATACCCAAGACACAGCTTGTCTTTTTTTTTTTTTAAATTTCTTTATTGGAGCATTAATGGTTTACAGTTGACAGTAAAATACAATAGTTTGTACTTGTATAACATTTCCCAGTTTTCCACATAATACTTCAGGACCTGAACCTTAACCCCCCACACAGAGTCTTACTTTGGTCCAATACACCAACTCCAGTCTAAGTTCTGCTTAGTGTTTGTTTTCTCTTCTGATCTTGTTTTTCAACTGCTGTCTATGATTGGGACCATCTCATATTCATCCTCTGATTTATCTTACTTAACATGATTATCTTCAAACTCCATCCAAGATGGGGTAAAGAAGTGAATTCACCATTTTTAATAGCTGATAGTACTCCATTATGTATATAGACTACAACTTACTCAGCCACTCATCTGTTGTTGGACACCTAGGTTGCTTCCAGGTTTTGGCTATTACAAATTGTGCTGCTACGAACATAGGAACATAGGTATACACAAATCTTTTTGGATGGGTGTGTTGGGTTACTTAGAATTTATCCCTAGGAGAGGAATCGCAGGGCCATAGGTTGGTCCACTTCTAGCCTTCTGAGAGTTCTCCAGAATGTTCCCCACAGGGGTTGGACCAGTTGACATTCCCACAAGCAGTGCAGGAGGGTTCCTTTGTCCCTACAACCTCTCCAGCATTTGTTGCTGCTATGTTTTCTGATATCTGACATTCTCATAGGAGTGAAGTGGTATCTCGTCTTACTTGCATTTCACTGACAATGATTTGGAACATTTTTTTTTTTTTTTGATGTTTGTTGGCCTTTTGGATCTCTTCTTTGGTAAATATTCTGTTCATGTCTGCTCCCCATTTTTGGATGGGGTTATTTGTTTTCTTGTTGGTGAGTTTGGTGAGCTCTTTATATATTTTGGTTATTAACCTCTAGTCTGATGTATGGCATGTAAAGATCTCCCCCCATTCTGTGGGAGGTCTTTGTTTGGTTTATGGTTTTTGTTGTGCAGAAGCCTTTTAATTTGATGTAGTCCCATTAGTTTATTTTTGACTTAGTCTTCTTTCTAACTGGATTTATATCATTGAAGATGCCTTTAAAATTTAAATGAAAGAATTCTGCCAGTATTTTCCTCTGAGTATTTGATAGTTTGTGGTCTAACATTGTCCTCTTAATACCAGTTTTATTTTCTCCTCTCATCTATACCTAGATGACTTAATTTTTTCCCCTTACTAGAGAGCATTGCTGAACTCTGTTTTAATGTGATGACAGAGACTGAACTTGGCACCTTGGAGCCCCATTATGATGCTGTGTTGTCCCTGTCCCTCACTCCTCCCTATCCCACTCCCATTATGTGACTCAGATTCCTGAATTCACAAGTACTTCAGTATCTATTAGAAAAATATTTTTAGAAACAGACTAGAGTACTGTTTCACCACATGTAAGTCAGATAATAGAGCCTTGGACTCGATGCAAAGCAGGACTCTGTTGTGCTATCTTCTTGGCTCTCAAATTGTATTTAAAAGGAAATATAACCTGTCACGTTTCACACCTAAAGAAAATTGTTAATAGCAGTTTTAATATCTTTATATACTTAAATCAGTCTTCAAAGTTCCTTTTGTTTAGTGTATCACCATCATCAGATGTTTAGTGCTTGGCAAATGAACCTCAAATATTATGCATGTGTGCTGTTGAGCTGCCTCCCAATTTTTTTTTTTTTTTTTTTTTTTTTTTTTTTAGGAGCCAGGGCTTCATCCATGTATGATTTCATCATCCCCAATATAGACAGAGAGAGGGAGATGTAGCACTTTTTTTTTTTTTTCCCCCTCTTCCAGGGTTATTGCTGGACTCGGTGCCTGTACCATGAATCCACCGCTTCTGGAGGCCATTTTTTTCCCCCTTTTGTTGCCCTTGTTGTAGCTTCGTTGTGGCTATTATAATTGCCCTTGTTGACGCAATTCATTGTTGGAGCACCTTTTTTTTTAAAAAAAATTTTTTTTAATTGTCTTTATTTATTAAAGGATAGAGACTGTCAGAAATTGAGAGGATAGGGGGAGATAGGGTGAGAGAAAGAGAGACACCTGCAGCCCTGCTTCACCACTTGCAAAGCTTTCCCCCTGCAGGTGGGGACCAGAGGCTCGAACCTGGGTCCTTAGGCATTGTAAAGTGTGCTCAACCAGGTGCGCCAACCAGCTAGCCGCCGAGACATAGCACGTTTCATGCGATGCCGGGGCTTAACCTTGGTCCTCAGCATGGCAAGAAGTGTGCCTTCCTGGTGTGCTTCTTTGGGCCTTCAGTTTTCACTGTTTTTTTTTATTTGTTGAGAGTGAGAAACACCAAAGCACCATTATACCATCCATGGCTCCCATGTAGTGCCAGGGATTGAATGAACCCCAGGCTTCCTGCTTGATGGTCTTCACACATTGAGTCACCTGTGGTCTCCATTAGTATATTTTATTTTGACTCAGAATCCAAATAAGATTCACACTCCACATAGAATATATTAAAGTCAGTCCTCATATGTAGCTTTAGGATATACTTGGTCTGGGGAAAATATTTAACTATGATATACAGGGATTAAATGTTCATGAATCCATAATCTTGATAAAATAGTAAAAACAATACTGCTGTTAATTTAAGCTGCTCTACAAATATTTGTGTTTTTCTGTTAAGAATCTAGGCCAGCCTATTAAGATGCGATTCCAGGAATCTGAAGAAAGACCAAAGTTATTTGAAGAACTAGGGAAACAAATCCAACAGTATATGAAAATAATCAGCGCTTTCAAAAACAAGGTAACAAGAAGGCATCCTCCTTCCACACCCTTCTCTAGAACCCTGACTTTAGCTAAAGCTTCTCTTTAATACATGACATCTAGAATTCAACAGTACTCTTAAATTTCCTTTTCTTGCTGTATCTTAACCTGTTCTGTCTTTCTCTTTCTGAGAACAATCCAGGCATATAACTTTTATTATATAATTGTTAAGACAGTAAACCACCCAACTTTTTTTTTTTTTTGCCTCCAGGGTTATTGCTGGGGTTCAGTGCCTGCATTACAAATCCACTGCTCCTGGAGGCCATTTTTCTCATTTTGTTGTCATTACTGCTGCTGCTGCTGGATAGGACAGAGAAATCAAGAGAGGAGGGGAAGACAGAGAGGGGTAGAGAAGGATAGCTGCAGACCTGCTTCACTACTTGATGAAGCAACCTCCCTGCAGGTGGGGAGCTGGGGGCTTGAACTGGGATCCTTATCCTGGTCCTCGTGTTTTGTACCATGTGTGCTTAACCCCCTTTGCTACCTACCGCCTGGCCCCCTAAACCACTTAATTTTTCCCCCCACTATGTTATATATATATATATATATATATATATATATATATATATATGCTTTGTAAATATTAAATTCACACATTTTCTGCTAGTAAACTCTGTGTATGTATGTATAAACAAATACTTGAAAATTAAAAAAAAAAAACCCTTTTTTGCCTCCGTGGTTATCACTGTGGCTAGGTGCCTGCAGTACATATCGGCTGATCCTGTGGCCATTTTTCCGGTTTTTTTGAGTAGGACAGAAAAATTGAGAGAAATGGGGAAGATAGGGAGAGAGAGAGAGATGGATACCTGCAGACCTGCTTCACCAATTATGAAGCCTACTTTCCCCCCAGTCACCCTGCAGGTGGGCAGCTGGCCGGCTTGGGGCTCTAACCAGGATCCTTGTGCTATATATTTATACTGTGAGTGCTTAACCCAGTGCACCACTGCCTGACTCACCATGCCACTCTTCTTAAGATCTAAGAAAGGCTACTATCAGAGCTCTTAACTACTTAAGTGTTTTTTAAATATTTTTATATTTATTCCCTTTTGCTGACCTTGTTGTTTTATTGTTGTAGTTATTATTGTTGTTATTGATGTCATTTTTGGATAGGACAGAGAAATGGAGAGAGGAGAGGAAGATGGAGAAAGACAGACACCTGCAGACATGCTTCACCGCCTGTGAAGCGACTCCCCTGCGGGTGGGGAGCTGGGGGCTCGAACCGGGATCCTTACACCGGTCCTTGCACTTGGCCCCACGTGCACTTAACCCGCTGTGCTACCGCCTGACTCCCACCCCAGGTTTTTTTTAAAATGTATTTTCATTGTAAGAAGTATTTTTTTTGTTGCTCCCATGAGGCTTCCCTTATATTCATTATAGTTTTAATTACTAAAGCCACATGCCTCAATATATGGTCTTACAACCAACAATGTGTACATTGTTTTTGCACTATAAAATTAACTTTATATGGTTTTATGTAAAACCTGTATTATTTGGATATAGGAGATAACTCAGCAGGTAGAGCTTGTGTGGAGACCCTTGTTTAACCCACAGCACCGTGTATGTCACCACAGAAAACTCATGGATGGTGGAGCAGTGCTTTGGTCTGTCTCCGTTGTTTCCACTTTAAGGAGAGACAATTAAAAAGTTATTGTAGGGGAGCCAGGTGGTAGTGCACTGGGTTAAGTGCACATGATTAGTTTCTAAGCACAAAGGCCGATGCAAGGATGCCAGTTTGAGCCACCTGCTCCCCATCTGTAGATGGGTTGCTTCACAAGCAGTGAAGCAGGTCTGCAGGTGTGTTATCTTTCTTCCCCCTCACTATCTTCTCCTCCTCTCTCAATTTCTCTCTATCCTATACAACAACAGTGGAAAAATAGATGGCTACCAGGACCAGTGGATTCATGGTGTAGGCAGCGAGCCCCCAGTGATAACCATAAAGGCAAAACAAAAAAAAACAAACAAAGAAAAACTCCAAGTTATTGTACTCATTTGCAAGGCACTCAGCTAATTCTCTGGCATCATGAAAACAGAACATAAGATACTGTTGAAAGCCTTTCAATACAGATTGAAAGCTTCAGATGGCTTCAGATCTATGTCCTTCCTCAGTGTTAAAAGTTGTGGTTATTTTTGGTTGCTTGAAATTTTAAGGAACTCCGAATGCCTGTTTAAATTGTGAAACCAAATCTGCTGTTTTTCTTTAATATTATGCTGTGAGTCGACCTCAGTCTCTGCATTGGCTATACCACATGTATGTCCCATATTTTCCTCACTACCCCTACCCATATTTTTCATCTGGTATGGGTAGAGATAGAAAGAGAGACGAGCGATTGTAACACTGTTTGCCCAGTCATGGCTCTCCTCCAGTGGTGTCTGTGCTGCTTGCACGTGGAGGACTGGATGGAGCCCAGGATCTTGTGTGTGGGTGGTATAGAGTGTCCTCTAGTGGGTGAGCTGTCTTCCAGCCCCCTTCATTTTTGGGAAGATCATAGTTCATAGTTGACTATTTGACAGTTGTGTGGTTGACTGTTGATTGCAGGAGGACCAGTATGAGCATTTGGATGCTTCTGACATGGTGAAGGTAGAAAAAAGCACAAATGAGGCCATGGAATGGATGAATAACAAGCTGAATCTGCAGAACAAGCAGAGTCTGACAGTGGATCCAGTTGTCAAGGCAAAAGATATTGAAGCTAAAATTAAGGTAATTTATGACTTTAAATACTTAATAGTCTTATAGCTTTGTTGCTGTTATTATTTATTGCCACCATAGTTATTGCTAGGGCTCAGTGTCTGCACTACAAATCCACCACTCACTAGTGGCTTTTATTTTTTTTAAATGGAGATAGCAAAATTGAGAAAGGGTAGGTGGGGATGGAGGGGAGAGAGACACCTGTAGAACTGCTTCATTGCTAGTGAAGCTTCCCCTTTTGCTGATTGGGCACTGGGGGCTTGAACCCAGGTCCTTGTGCATGATGCATTCTACCAGATGTACCACCACCTGGCTCCTCACTTATTATTCCTTCCCACCTACCTTTTTTTGGAGAGTGGTATTGGGGATTAGATCTAGGGTCCTTTTTTACAGTGAAAAATGCACTCCACCATTGAGCTGCATTCCCAGCACTATACTAAGATCTTTAAATTAACAAGAGGGGGGTCGTGTGGTGGTGCACCGGGTTCATTGCACACTTAACTATGTGCAAGGACATGGGTTTGAACCCCGCTCTCCACCTTGATAAGCGGTGAAGCAGGTCTGCAGTTGTCTCTCTCAATTTATTTCTGTCCTATCTAATTAAAAGAAAGCAAAAATGGGGGAGTCGGGCTGTAGCGCAGCGGGTTAAGCGCAGGTGGCGCAAAGCACAAGGACCAACAAGGATTCCGGTTCGAACCCCGGCTCCCCACCTGCAGGGGAGTCGCTTCACAGGCGGTGAAGCAGGTCTGCAGGTGTCTATCTTTCTCTCCTCCTCTCTGTCTTCACCTCCTCTCTCCATTTCTCTCTGTTCTATCCAACAACGACAATAACAATAATAACTACAACAATAAAAAAACAAGGGCAACAAAAGGGAATAAATATATATATATATATACAAGCAAAAATGGCTGCCAAGAGCAGTGGATTCATCATGCAAGCACTAAATCCCAGTGATAACCCTGGTGGCAATTAAAACAAAACACAAAAAAACCACTGAGGAAAATCATTATTGCATCTTAGTTTCTATATGGCTGACTTGGGAGTTGAGTGGGAGATTGGTTTTATTAGATTGCCTTTTAAAATTTGCTCTTTTTAGTGCTGTAGGAGGTAGTGCAGTGGGTAGTGTTGGACATTCTGCTCATGCCATAGTGATGCTGTGTTTCTCTCTCCTTCCCTTTCATTCACTCATATATATATATATATATATATATATATATATATATATATATATATATATATGATACTTCTGTTTCTATAAGAACCAATGTTTTCTCTCCTACTATCCTAGGAACTGACAAGTATTTGTAGCCCTATAATTTCAAAGCCCAAACCTAAAGTGGAACCACCAAAAGAAGAGCAAAAAAATACAGAGCAAAATGGACCAGTGGATGGACAAGGAGACAACCCAGGCCCTCAGGCTGCTGATCAGGGTGCAGAAACGGCTGTGCCTTCGGATTCAGACAAGAAGCTTCCTGAAATGGACATTGATTGATTCCACCAATCGTTTATATTAAAACAGACTATTATAAAGCTTTAAGTTGTCAACTTTGTTCTGAATATCAACTAGAGCAATCAAATACTGGAGATTTCTTAGTCAGTTTTTAGGGGGCTTTGGGGCAGGGGATATAAGTAATGTATGGAGCATTTTGACTTCTAAATAGTTAGATACAGAAATTTAAGTGCATTGTATCTTTTTCATAATGGTACTATTTAGAAGCCCAGTTAGTCTTATGAGCTTATGCTTCACTCCTTTTATGTTTAATCATGCTTTTACAAGAATAAGTTTGATTTTGGAAAGTTGAGCTATAGCAGAAGCTTTAACTAGCTATCAAACAGATTTTTTTTTTGTTATGACCTATATGACAAGTACTCTAAATTGTGCTTCAAAAAAAAAAAAAAAAAAATCTGTTGTGGAGATTGCCACAGAAACCCCCTGCCTGGTTTGGGGATGGGTGTGGGGTCTCTAAATCTGAGGGCTAGAGCATGGCATAGCATGGATTAACATAGCAGAACACCAGAGGAATGTTCTGAGCTTCTTCACATTGCACTCCCACTCCACTTCTGTTCCTACCCCGTCTTCTCAAACTAAAGGAGCTCCCATTACAACTACTTTGAGCTGCTCTTGGGAAATTACACCGCTTTACCTGAAGCAAGTTACCTGGGTTTTAGACCTGGAGGTTGTTCCTGAGGAAGTATGCTCACAAACCAACTTTCAACAGTCTAAATAACCGACTATTTGAAAAGGTGGAATTGGATAGATGTAGTCTTGGGTACAGATATTTAACCAAGGAATTGGTTCTTGTTAATTATGGTGCAAAGACCTATATCTTGGCCTGCTTCTCAGGTGAGAGATATTCTGTATAATTTTGAGACTTAGCTTAAAGTCCTCGGACAAGAAGTAGAAGTCATTCACAGTCACATTTGTTAAGTGTTAATATCTGTCATGAATCTGCCAATTTGTATGTGTTAAACAACTGACAGATCATACTCAAAAGATAACTGCATTTTACTGAATGAGTTTGAATTTAGTGTTAAAGAGCCTGACATTAGCAACACTTCACTTACCCCCCTCCTGCATCCACTGTTAGCACCAATTCATTCCCTTTAACTGTTCTGTGGGGCGGGCAGTGTGTTGTTAGTGAGCTATTTTGGAAACCCCCAAGGAAAAGCTTGTATTCAAAGCTGGAGCTGGTACCTGCCTTAGAAACTGTTAAAGCTTTGTTAAAATTTGGTTCTTTGTAACAATTGTTCTTTGTGACAGAGTACATCTCTGTTAATTTTGACCTGTGTTGTTAGAAATAAGATTATATCTTGCATATCTAGAATAAGTTATGGTCCACCTCTGCACTAAAAAAGTTGTTAGCATATTAATTTTATCTCTAAAGTTACAGAAACACACGGCTTAGAGAGGAAGAACTTGGAATTATATTTATTTATGTTGGTGCGTATGCTTCCATGAGGTCCTTGTGGCACCAGGGACTTGCCTTTGTTCTCAGAGCACCCTCCATCCATTTTCTCTGTGTCAGGGGGCAGGAGTTCCAGCTGACCTGCCTTGATGCCTATAGCCTAGGTGTGCAGACTGCAGGATTAAGCCCCTTATGCAACTGATTCAGTCCTTACTGGCCATTTTTTTTTATGTGTGTGTGTGTGGGGAGGGTGTGGGTGTTGGGATGGGGTGAATTTGGAATTTAAAGTTTAAATTAGAAACAAGAGGTTATGGACTATTTGTTCTCTGTTTAGACAGGCTTTAAGACCAATTAGTTGCCAGGCCAGAGAGTGTATGACTTGATGACTTATGTGCAGACAAGCATCTACCCAGGCTGTGCTATCCCTATTGGTTTGTTAAGAGTTCCAGGTTACATTCTTCCACTAAGAAAAAGTTCAGTAAACACGAAACCAATTTAGGAAACATTAATAAAAGAAAGTTGTCTTACACTCAAAGAGGGATGGTTTCCTTAATTTCATAATGAAGTGTGTATGTGTGTTAGACTGCCTGCATGCCTGTGTTTAGGAAGACTTCTCTAGGTGTAAGTAAGCCCTCTTAGTTAGATTCTAGTTAGAGACCTCCAGTCTGAGTAGCAACTGAGGCATAGTACACGGGGTGGCAAGAAACTGCTCTTTCCCTGTACTCATTTTCCTTCCATTAAGTCTACTCAGTTTTCTGGATGCAGGAGTCCTTAGCTCAGTCTTTGCACCTTATTTGGAGAGTTTTGATATTAGCAAAAAGTGGATTAGGACCCCATAAGGGTTAGTACCAGAACTGAATGTGCTGCTACCAGTTGAGTGTGTGTGCATGCATGTGTGTGTGTCCACATGTATATATGCTAACTTGTATGTAGGTGACTGATAATGCTGAAATGGTGCCATCAGAAGAGACCTGAACTATACAGTGTAGGGGCCTAGGTGGGAAGGAGGTTAGAGCATTATTCTTTGGAGTTCAGCCACTTAACAAGTCTGGGGCTAAACTGCTTGGAGGAGTTTACCTTTGAGCACCATTGCCAGTTACTGAGACTTATCTATGGTAAGGTCACTCCCATTTATGACAGGAATAGGCACCTGGGAAAAGTAAGCCTGCTTGTGATCAGGCAGACCATAGTCATTTTACAGAAGTGTTGGGGTTACCTGGAAACGACACCCAGAGAAGAAGGTGCCCCAGGGCAATGCTAGGGCCAGTGATGGGTTTTGCAACGGGATAGCTTCAGCTCTGTGAAGAATTCCCTTTAAGATCCTTACTGGGTTGGTTAAAGATCCAGGCACGGGAGGGGATGGGATATGGAGCTCTGGTGGCAGTAATTGTACCCCTCTTATCCTATGGTTTTGTCAGTGTTTCCACTTTATAAATAAATAAAAAGTTTGTTAGTGGAGCTATCAGATAGTAGACATTAAGTCATTGGTGTAGAGCACTGGTGACTTATCTCAGGCTGACCATTTTAGGGACAATATAACATATGATGAATTGATATATTGAACATGTATATATGATGAATTGGGACAATATATGTAACATATATGATGAATTGGGGGGAGGTTGGAAAATTTTAAACCCACATTGGTGAGATGAATCAAATGAAAGGAAAAATGGCAAGTCTTGATGAAAAATTAAATTACTCCTGCAGGGCCAAAGGTAGCGCAGTGGGTTAAGCACACATGCGAAGTGCAAGGACTGGAGTAAGGATCCTGGTTTGAGCCCCAGCTCTCCATCTGCAGGGGGATCGCTACACAAGCAATGAAGCAGGTCTGCAGGTGTCTATTTTTCCCTCCCCTTCTCTGTCCTCCCTCTCTTGATTTCTCTCTGTTCTATACAGAAATAGTGACAGCAATAATAACGTAAACCAAGGGCAACAGAAGGGGGAAATAAAAGCCTCCAGAAGCAGTGGATTTGTAGTGCAGGCACTGAGTTCCAGTGATAACCCTGGAGGCAAAAACAAAAAAAAAAACCTCTGCACTAGGGTGGGGCAATGGTATAGCAGTTTACACTTTCATGTCCCAAGCATCAGAGGTCCTAGGTTCAATCCTCAGAAGTACCTATAAGCCAGAACTGAGCAGTGTTCTCTCTCCCCTCTGTCTGTCCCCTTTCTCCTTTCTCCCTTCCTTGCCCTCCCCTCCCTCACACATACACCCTGCATGTTAGTTGCTGAGATGCTGAGAAAATACTTAACTTTTGTGGGGGTAACAAGCCAATGTAAAGCTGGCTTCAGGGACCTGATGTTTTCTTCAGTGATCTGGCTTTTCACAATAGATTTATGTACATTGGATCTGCTTCAGTCCATTTTCTTTTGGTGATAATGACTCATTTCTGTATGAGAAACTTAGGCTGTAAAACAGCTTTCTGTGTTGAGGAGGAACCTGAAAAGTATTCACCCAAAAATCAAACTGAATGTGTGTTTCAAGGTCCTCCCCACCCCCACCCCAAGAGATGCTACTAGTGATTGCTGTTGATAAATTTTTTGGCTGTTTGCATCTTAAAACATGTCTAAGTATTTTGGAATCATATAACACTAAACAAGGGTCTTTTAAAAAGAATGACTGTAAGGGTTCAAATCTGGGAAACAGGATGTGATAGATGTGCTCTTAATCTGCAGGAGTCAGTGGAGCTGTTAGTTGGATAAGATCAAGGAGTTAGATCAGATTGTTTTAGGCTGAAACTGTTAGGAGGCAGGGTCTAGTGAATAAGGGATTGTGTTTGCATGTGCCAGCAAAGGGAGGTAGAACCTTTGAAGGAAACTAGGAAGTACAGACGAATGAGTCTGCTAACAGTCATGTTAGGAAGGAGTTTGAGCAAGCAAAAGAAAAAACAAAGACTAACGTAAAATCATGTTGTTACTCATATTTGAGCTTAAATCCTTTGAAGCCTTGGTGGACTGTTGGAATTTGGAATTCTGGATCAATGGCAAAAACAAAACAAAACAAAAAACTTAAATTACAAATTTAAAGGCTTATTTTATGAGACCTGAGCTCTACTGTGTCATTTGTGGTGCCTAGGATCAAACCTGTGAAAGACACACACTATCCATTCATTGAGCCACTTCTCTGGATCCCAAACCACTCATGTTAGAAGACTCTTCTACATCACAAACATTGCTTTACTTTATCTAACTGTACTTTAAAATAACACTCGCCTTCCAAGACAGTGAAATTCAACCAGTTGTTTTATGCACGTGTGCAGTAGCCATAGTTTTGATCCTGAAAGTGTGATATATGAATATAGATATGTTAAGGGGAAAGCTTATATATAGTAGCTTTGAGGTACTGGTAACCGCTAACATAAGTAGTCAAACACCAATCGTGGTACCTAAACCTCTCCAATTTTTAGCTGGGGGGAGCCATGATTATGAATCCTGGGCAGACTGTCCCCTCTCCATGGTGAGATTCCCACCAACCATCCTTGAGCAGACTTCTTCTTCTAGCGTTTGCCCTTCTTCCGTAGCCAGTCAACAGGTCAGGTTGAAAGCTGTCAGGAGCTGCTTGTTGCTGGCTTGGAAAGTGACTGGGATCCATGTGGATTCAGTAGGCTAGGAAGGATCGTCAGTTTCCCCAATGAATGGGTACTCACGGGATGCACCACGAGAAGGTCGATCCAATGCATCCCCTTGAGCAGACTCAATTTATATACCTAAGTAAGTAATTTTTTTAAGTTTCTTATTTGGGCATGTTTCTTTTACCAGAAAGACCTATTTTTCTTCAAAATAATTGTAGGACAATACAATAGCTATAAGATGGTTGTCTCCTTGTATACAGTTCTATGGCCAGAGGGCTAGGCTGTACCCAGAATGACCCATTTGAAGGGTGGGGGGGGGAGATATTTGGCTGGCCCCCTTCCCAAGGCCGTTTTACACACACACACACACACACACACACACACACACACACACACACACACACACACACACACACGGGGAGAGAGAGAGAGAGAGAGGAACACTGCTCAGCTCTGGCTTATGGTGGTACTTTGGATTAAACCTGAGAGCTCAGAGCCTCAGGCATGTGAGTTTTATTTTTTTTAAGGATTAAAAAAAAATTATCTTTATTTACTTGATAGAGACAGCCAGAAATCAAGAGGGAAGGGAGTGATAGGGAGAGAGAAAGAAAGACACCTGCAGCACTGCTCACCACTTGCAAAGCTTTCCCCATGAGGGTGGGGGCCAAGGGCTTGAACTGGGGTCCTTGTGTACTGTAACACATGCACTCAACTAGATGCACCACCACCTGGCCCTGAGAGGTTTTTTTAAAAAAATATTTTTATTTATTTATTATTGGATAGAGACAGAAATTGTGAGGAGAGGGGGAGATAGAGACACCTGTGGCATTTTTTTGAATTTTATTTTATTCCCTTTTGTTGCCCTAGTTTTATTGTTGTAGTAATTATTATTGATGTCGTCATTGTTGGATAGGACGAGAGAAATGGAGAGAGGAGGGGAAGACGGGGGAGAGAAAGACACCTGCAGACCTGCTTCACCGCTTGTGAAGCGACTTCCTTGCAGGTGGGGAGCCGGGGGCTCAAACCAGGATTCTTACGTGGGTCCTAGCACTTTGCACCACATGCGCTGCACTACCGCCCAACCCCCCCTTTTTAAAAAAAATTTCTTTATTGGGGAATTAATGTTTTACATTCAAGAGTAAATACAATAGTTTGTACATACATAACATTTCTCGGTTTTCCATATATCAAGTCATCCCCCACTATGTCCTCTGAAGGACCTGTATTCTCCCCCCCCATCCCATAGTCTTTTACTTTGGTGCAATACCCCAATTCCAGTTCAGGTTCTACTTGTGTTTTCTCTTCTGATCTTGTTTTCAATTTCTGCCTGAGAGTGAGATCATCCCATATTCATCCTTCTGTTTTTGACTTATTTCATTTAACATGAATTTTTCAAGGTCTATCCAAGATCGGCTGAAAATGGTGAAGTCACCATGTTTTATAGCTGAGTAGTATTCCATCGTGTATATATACCACAACTTGCTCAGTCACTTATCTGTTGTTGGACACCTGGGTTGCTTCCAGGTTTTGGCTATTACAAATTGGGCTAACACAGATCTTTTTGGATGGGTGTGTTGGTTTCCTTTAGGATGTATTCCCAAGAGAGGAATTGTAAGATCATAGGGAAGGTCCATTTCTAGCCTTCTGAGAGTTTTCCAGACTGTTCTCCACAGGGGTTGGACCAATTGACATTCCCACAAGCAGTGCAGGAGGGTTCCTTTGTCCCCACAACCTCTCCAGCATTTGTTGCTGCTATGTTTTCTGATATAAGACATTCTCATAGGAGTCAAGTGGTATCTCGTCTTTATTGGCATTTCTCTGACAGAGAATTGAGCATTTTTTCATGTTTGTTGGCCTTTTGGATCTCTTCTTTGGCGAATATTCTGTCCATGTCCTTTTCCCATTTTTGGATGGGGTCATTTGTTTTCTTGTTGCTGAGTTTGGTGAGCTCTTTATATATTTTGGTTATTAGCCTCTTGTCTGACGTATGACATGTAAAGCTCTTCTTCCATTCTGTGAGAGGTCTCTTTGTTTGGGTAGTGGTTTCTTTTGCTGTGCAGAAGCTTTTTAATTTGATGTAGTCCCATAGGTTTATGCTTGCCTTAGTCTTCTTTGTAATTGGACTAGTTTCATTGAAGATGTCTTTAAAATTTATGTGGAAAAGAGTTCTGCCAATATTTTCCTCTAAGTATCTGACAGTTTCTGGCCTAACATTCACATCCTTGATCTTGGAATTTCCTTTTGTGTTTGGTGAAATACAGTGGTTCAGTTTCATTCTTCTGCATGTTTCAACCCACTTTTTTCCAGCACCATTTGTTGAAGAGACTCTGCTTTCCCCATTTAATAGTCTAGGCACCTTTGTCAAAGATTAGATGCCCATAGGTGTGGGGGCTTACTTCTGGGCTCTCAGTTCTATTCCACTGGTCAGTGTGTCTATTCATGTCCCAGTACCAAGCAGTTTTGATGACAGTGGCCCTATAATACAATTTGAGATCTGGGAGTGTGATGCTTCCAGTTCTGTTCTTCTCAAGATTGTTTTGGCAATTCTAGGACTTTTCTGGTTCCAGATAAACATTTGTAGCAATTGATCTATTGTCCTAAACAATGTGGTTGGGATCTTGATGGGGATTGCATTAAATTTGTATATGGCTCTGGGTAGTATATTCATTTTATTTTATTTAAAATTTTTTATATTTATTTTCCCTTTTGTTGCCCTTGGTTTTTTTTTATTGTTGTTGTAGTTATTGTTGTTATTGATGTAATTGTTGTTAGATAGGACAGAGATAAATGGAGAGAGGAGGGGAAGGCAGAGATGGGGAGAGAAGGATAGACACCTACAGACCTGCTTCACCGCTTGTGAAGTGACACCCCTGCAGGTTGGGAGCCAGACGCTCGAACTGGGATCCTTGTGCCGATCCCTGCACTTCGCGCCACCTGCGCTTAACCTGCTGTGCTACTGCTCGACTCCTGTATATTCATTTTAATGATATTAATTCTTCCAGCCCGTGAATATGGAATATATTTCCACTTCTCTGTGTCTTTTTCTATTTCCTTGAGTAGTGACTCATAATTTTCAGTATACAAGTCTTTCACTTCTTTGGTTAGGTTTATTCCTAGATATTTTATTGTTTTTGTTGCTATTGTAAAAGGAATTGATTTCTGGATTTTATGTTCTTCTTAGTGTTTGCATAAAGGAATGTAACTGACCTTTGTATGTTAATTTTGTAGCCTGACAATACTGTATTGCCTGACGATTTCCAAAAGCTTCTTGGATTCTTTAGGTTTTTCTATATATACTATCATGTCATCCTCAAATAGGGAGAGTTTGACTTCTTTTCCAATCTGTATCCATTTAATTGCTCCTGCCTGATTACTATGGCAAGAACTTCCAACACTATGTTGAATAGTAATGGTGATAGTGGTACCTGATCTGAGGGGAAATGCTTCCAGATTTTCACCATTGAGTATGATGTTGGCTGTAGGTTTGCTATATATAGATTCCAGTATCTTGAGGAATTTTCCATCTATTCCCATTTTTTGTAGTGTTTTGATCATAAAAGGATGTTGGATTTTGTCAAAGGCTTTCTCTGTATCTACTGATATAACCATGTAGTTTTTGGTCTTGCTTTTATTGATGTGGTGGATCACATTGATTGGTTTATGTATATTAAATCAACCTTGTATGCCTGGGATAAACCTCACTTGGTCATGATGAACAATCTTTTTAATAGACTGGTGTATTCAGTTGGCTAGAATTTTGTTCAATATTTTTGCACCTATGTTCATCAGAGATATTGGTTTGTAGTTTTCTTTTTTGGTTGTGTCCCTGTCTGCTTTTGGTATCAGAGTGATGTTGGCTTCATAGAAGCTGGAGGGGAGTATTCAATCTTCTGGAAGACTTTTAAAAGTAGAGTGTATCGGGGGTTGGGCGGTGGTGCTGTGGGTTAAGCGCACGTGGTGCAAAGCGTAAGGATCCCGGTTCTAGCCCCTGGCTCCCCACCTGCATGGGAGTCGCTTCACAGGCAGTGAAGCAGGTCTGCAGGTGTCTATCTTTCTCTCCTCCTCTCTCCATTTCTCTCTGTCCTATCCAACAACAAACAACATCAACAATGGTAATAATAATAACCACAACGAGGCTACGGCAACAAGGGCAACAAAAGGGGGAAAAAATGGCCTCCAGGCGCGGTGGATTCATGGTGCAGGCACCAAGCCCAGCAATAACCCAGGAGGGAAAAAAAATCTTAAAAAAAAAAAATAGAGTGTATTAGCTATTACTTGGAGGTTTTGTAGAATTCATTTGTAAATTGAATTCTACAATTCATATTATCTAGTGCCTCCTTATTTAATTTGGGAAGTTTGTAAGTATCTAGGAACTCATCCATTTATTCCAGGTTTTATAGCTTGGTGGCATATAGTTGTTCATAGAAGCCTCGCATGATATGTTGAATTTCTGTGGTGACTGCTGTGGTATCTCCTCTTTCATTTACGATTTATTTGGGTCTTCTCCCTTTTTTATTTTGTGAGTCTGGCTAAATATTTGTCAATTTTGTTCACTTTTTAGAGAATTAACATTTACTTTCATTGATCTTTTGTATGGTTTTCTTTTTCTTTTTTCTTTTTCTTTTCTTTTTTTTTTTTTCCTCCAGGGTTATCGCTGGGGCTTGGTGCCTGCACCACAAATCCACTGCTCCTGGAGGCCATTTTTTTCCCATTTTGTTGCCCTTGTTGTTGTCGTTATTGTTATTTTTGCTATTGGTGTTGTTGTTGGATAGGACAGAGAGAAATGGAGAGGAGGAGAGACAGAGTGGGAGAGAAAGACACCTGTAGACCTGTTTCACAGCTTGTGAAGTGACCCCCTGCAGGTGGGGAGCTGGGAGCTAGAACCAGGATCTCACGCTGGTCCTTGTACTTTGCACCATGGGCAGCTAACCCATTGTGCTACTACCCGACCTCCTTGTATTCCTCCTTATTTTCAATGTTATTTATCTGTACCCTAACGTTAGTTATTTTTGGCCTTCTGGTTGCTTTAGGGTTCCTTTGTTGTTCTTCTTCTAGGTCTTTAAGATGTGCAATCAGGCTGTTTATTTGAGCTTTGTCTTGTTTCCTAATGTGTGCTTGTATGGCTATGAACTTCCCTCTAAGTCCTGCCTTAGCTGTGTCCCAAATATTTTGATAGCTCGTGTCTCCATTTTCATTGAACTCTTGAAACATTTTTATTTCTTCCTTTATTTCCTCTTTGACCCAGTAGTTGCTCAGTAGTGTACTTTTGTGCTTCCACATGTTGGGACTGTTACTAATCTTTTGTTTATTGTTAAGTGTTAGTTTAATTCTACTGTGGTCTGAGAAGATGCATGGGATGATTTCAATGCTCTTGAATTTGCTGATGCTGTCTTTGTGGCCTAACATATGGTCTATCCTTGAGAATGACCCATGTAGTCTACAGCCATACCACCCTGAACACGCCCAATCTCATCTGATCTCGGAAGGTAAGCAGAGTCGGGCCTGGTTAGTACTTGTATGGGAAAATGACCCATGTGGACTTGAGTAGAATATGTATTCCAGTTTCTTGAGATGAATAACTGAAAATGTCCAATAGTTCTAGCTTATCAATCTCTTCATTTAGCTCCCTCATTTATTGATTTTCTGCCTGGATGATCTGTCAAGCTGAGAGAAAGGAGTGTTGAAGTCCCCTACTATGACTGTGTTCCTGTTAATATATTGCTGTAGCTCTTTCAGTAGATGTTTAATATATTTAGATGGCTTCTCATTGGGTGCATAGATGTTAATAATAGTTAAGTCCTCTTGATTGACTGATCCTCTGAGCATTAAGTAATGTCCACCCCTATATTTTTGATTTTATTTATTTAATTTTTTTTTAATTTATAAAAAGAAAACACTGACAAAACCATAGTATAAAGAGGGGTACAACTCCACACAATTCCCACCACCAGAACTCCATATCCCATCCTCTCTCCTGATAGCTTCCCTATTCTTTATCCCTCTGGGAATATGGTCCCAGGGTCATTATGGGGTGCAGAAGGTGGAAGGTCTCACTTATGTAATTGCTTCATCGCTGAACATGGGTGTTGGAGGGTTGATCCATATTCCCAGCCAGTGTCTCTCTTTCCCTTGTGGGGCAGGGCTCCAGGTAATCGGGGCTCCAGGACACTTTGAAGTTGATCATGTCAGATATGAGAATAGCTGCTCCTGCCTCTTTTTGTGGGCCATTGGCTTGTACGATAGTTTTCCATCCTTTCACTTTGAGTCTGTGTTTGTCTTGTTGAATTAGGTGGGTTTCCTGCAGACAGCATATTGTTGGGTTGTGTTTTCTAATCCATCTTCCTACTCTGTGCCTCTTAATAGGTTAATTCAGGCCACTGACATTTACTGATATCAAAGATTGAAGATATTTTAATGCTACTATAGATTTTTAGAGTGTTCTGATATATTGAATATTTATGGTGGTCTGACTGTTGATACCTTTCAGAACCTCTTTCAGGGCAGGCTTGGTGATAGTTGATTCTTTCAACTGTTGCTTGTCTGAGAAGGTTTTTATACCTCCATCTAGTCTGAATGACAGTCTAGCAGGATACAGTAGTATTGGTTGAAAGCCTTTCTCATTGAGCACTCGATAGATATATTGCCATTCCCTTCTGGCCTGTAGTGTTTGTATGGAGAAGTCTGCTGCTAATATTATGGGTTTTCCTCTGTAGGTGACTCTTTGTTTTTCTCTTGCAGCCTTCAGGATCCTTTCTTTATCCTTATTCCTTTTCATTCTAAATATGATGTGTCTGTCTTGGTGTCTTTATGTCTGGGTTAATTCTGTTTGAGAGCCTCTGGGCTTCTTGAACCTTTATGTCTTATGTTGTCTAGATTAGAGAAGTTCTCAGCTATTATGTCCTGAAGAATGCTTTCTTCCCCTCCCTCTCTTTCTTCCTCTGGTAAGCCAATAATGTGTATATTGTTTCTTTTGAAGTTATCCCATATGTCTCTGTTGTTGTTTTAAGTATCTCTTAATCTTTATTTGAGATATCCTACTTCTTTCTTAGTTTTCTCTAATTAATCCTTGATCTTGCTAATTCTGTTTTCAGCCTCATTTATTCTATCCTCTCTCCCCTCTGCTGTTTTCTGTAGTTCAGCTATTTTGTTATCCTGTTCTGATACTGTTTTAGCTTGTTCAGCTAGTTGTGTTCTTAGCTCAGCTATTTCAGCTTTCAGCTCTCTAATAACTTTGAGATAATTAGTGTTTTCTTCCAGAGTCTCATTTGTTATTTCCCCATTTCTGATGACAATTCTTTCAAACTCTTTACTCACTCCTGTGACTATTTCCGTAACTAGCATTTGGATATTGACCTCACTGTTCTGTGCTTCATTTTTTTTTTTTGGGGGGGGGCTTTTAGCTGGACGTCTGTGCTGGTTAATTTAATCAATATTTCTTCTTGTTTTAACCACTCTATACAGTAAGATATGAAGTCCTTCTCTCACTGCTTTTCAAATTACTGATCACTCTTGCCTAGATTGACTTGTGTCTAAGTAAGGTACTTAAAGAATTCACAGTTGTGTAAATTAACAGTTGTTTCAATATTATCTCAATACCTGAGTTGAAGCACAGTGGCTATTAAAACCTCTTTTGTATGGGAGCCTGAGGGTTTTTTAACTATAAGTAGGCTTCTTAGTTTAATCACTCATTCCTGACGAAGAGATAAATCAGGGTGGGAGAGATAACACAGTGATTATGCACAAAGATTCCCACATCCCAAGGATCTAAAGCACCAGGCTCAATTCAGCTGCTCCAGCTGAAAGTACTTGGCCTTGTGAGTTTCCAAACAAGTCCTGTTTATACTCTGGGTTCTGTGGCATTGATTCCCCATGTCTCCCCAATTAATCAGGAGAACATTGTGGAAAGGTTCTCAGTTTATAGCCCCACCAGGGTATAGATCTTCTACTGAGTTTCTGAGCCAGTTCTTTGCCCCAAATGTCAGCACAGAGCCTCCAGGCTGCTGTTCCAGCCTCTTGGGGCAGTAGCGATGGAGACTCACAGTTGCATTTGGTGAGTCTTAGGCGAGTCTCTGCACTCACTGGTGATTTGGTGTGTTCTCAAAGTCGTTCTGGTCCTGTCTTGTTGTGGTCCCAAGTGATCTCCTTAGATGTTCTTAGTTGACCGGGGAGAGGAGAGAAACACAGTTGCTGCTGCTCTGTAGCTGCCCCCCCCCCACCCCAGTCCTTACACACTTTAATGTGTGCGCTTAACCAGCTGTGTCACCACCTGGCTTGCATAAGAGTCTTTTGGATAACCATTATGCTGTCTCCCCAGCCCTCCAAGGCCTGTTTGAATGTAACCATTTAACTTTTATTAGTAGACCAAACAATTGTGAATGTCCTGTATATAGGGTGCTTGCTCTGAAAGTGGCCAACTTATAGAGCAAGATATACTTCATCTGTACTACATAAGTGCTGGGGAAGAGAAAGTTGTGAACATTTGGAAAATCATACTTTAAAAAAAATCAACAAGAGTCGGGTGGTAGGGCAGCGGGTTAAGCACAGGTGGTGCAAAGTTCAAGGACCAGCGGCATAAGGATCCCAGTTCGAGCTCCTGGCTCCCCTCCTGCAGGGGAATAGCTTCACAAGCGGTGAAGCAGGTCTGTGGTGTCTTATCTATCTGTCTTCCTATCCTCTCTACATTTCTCTCTGTCCTATCCAACAACAACGACATCAATAACAACAATAATAACTACAACGATAAAACAACAAGGGCAACAAAAGGGAGTAAATAAATAGATATTTAAAAAATCAACACAAAAGGACCAGGCAGTGGCACACCTGGTTAAGTACACACATTAAAGTGCACAAGGATCCAGGTTCAAGCCCCTGGTCCCCACCTGCAGAGGGAAAGCTTCACAAATGGTGAAGCAGGGGTACAGGTGTCTGTCTGTCTCTTTCCTCTCAATCTCCCCCTCATCTCTCAATGTCTGTTTCTATCCAATAATAATAATAATTACTATTATTATTGAAGGAGAGAGTACCTGGTACTTCATGTACCCAAATCCTGCACTGTAACAACTGCCTCTCAGCCTCTGGAAAACCACCTTAATGATTATGCTTTCAAGATGTAAATCTCAGCAAAACATTTCTGAGGACCAGTTGAATCAGTAGATAACGTGTATCCCAAATCATGGTGTTCTGTTTAAGACTACCAATGGAGAAGATTCTAGGATTCCTAGGTGGTCAGAGGATCAGGAGAACCAGTGCACTGGGACTCATGAAACAAAGGGTCTGTGTGGTCATAGGAGAACCTCTAGGCTGGATCAGGGGCATTTTCTCTGTGGTTGGTCCTGCCTTTCGTCTCATCCTCCAACTCCAGTGCCTCCTGCATCCAGCATGGAATATAAAAGGCACACAGTGAATACTCAGACAATACTTTCAGTAAGAGCTCCCCACCTGCCCTGAACATTAAAGCTACACTGGACACCCTCTTATTCAACCCCTCACTTCCTGGACACGGAAATGTTGAGCAGGTGAAGCACATAAAGCAGGTGGATGATTGAGCCAGGACTATCCTGTTGCTTGGAAGAATGTTAACCTTCTGGAAAAACATGTGATTGTAATGTGGGACTTTTACCTTCTAGAGAAATTTCTCTGAATCTAGCGCTATTTGGAAGAGTATGGGTTGCCTGAGGAATAGATGGAGCTCCTTGGGCCAGTTCTGGTTCGGCCTCATGTGAATCGCGGCATTGAAGCTGCCACGAGAGGGCAGCATTGTGTTTCCTTTGACTTGGTCCAGCTTTATGAGCCCAGTGTTTGGAGAATACAACTAAGCAACCTCTTCTCCTTCAGGGTAGCTAAAAGCAAAATAGGTCTTTTAAACAGAGCCCTCATGCTAGAAAACAGGGGCTCTTTTATTGGGCTTTTCTAGTAACCACTTAGGTCCTTTCCTTTTAAAGCATGCCATTTGCTTGTTAAAATGAAAGACTATTGGACTCACTCCAGATTTTGTGTAGATACCCACCCCAGTGCTTCTTAAAGTCAGTTGGGGATCTTGCTAAAAGGCAGATTCTGATGCAGTAGGTCGGAGTGGGACTTGAGAGCCTGCTGTTCTAACAAGCTCCCAGGTGATGCTGATTGTGGGCTACATCTCAACCTCTAGGAGCTGGAGAATCTTCATCTGTAAGTCTGGGATCAACATCAGTGCTGTCCATCACATGAGATGGCAGATGTGGATGACTCACAAACAAGAGGGATATAGGTACTGAGCACACCAGGCATGTAACTAGCCTTTTGAAGTCTCACTTGCAGAGCAAAGAGCTAGCTGACCAAGGTGTTAGCAGTTCCAGGGCTACAGAGAACTGATTTTTTTAAAAAGGAATTTTATAAAAGATTTATTTTCATGAGAGAGAAAGTCACCACTCGCCTCTGGCATATGGTGGGGATCACACCTGGGATAGCAGGCTTGCAACTCCTGTGTTCTATTGCTGTAATCTTCCTGAATCCTGGAATCGTCTTAATCTGCCAGGAACCCAGACTCCTTTTAAAAAAATCATCTTATTGACTTCCGGGAGGCGTGGTTTATGGAGTAGCTACAATCCTATCTACATTCTCCCCAAAACAACAATTGAACACAACAAGAGATCGAATTGGACACAATCTACAGCTGAAAGAACTATAGCCTTGCTTGGGTGCTCGTGCGTGGCTAGGAGAAACAGGGGGGGTGGGTTGGAAGACACAGTGAAACCCAGAGCTCTGGGCAGGTGGCACAGTGCTGACCCACACCATCTTAGACAGTAGCACAGTTATCAGACCCAGAAGAAAAGAAATTGGAGCTTAAAGATCATCTTATTTGAGGGGGGTTTATTGATTTTTTTTTCTTTTTGCCTCTAGGGTTATCGCTAGGGCTCAGTGTCTGCACTATGAATCCACTGCTCCTGTGGCTATTTTTTTTTATTTTTTTAATTTTTTTTGGATAGGACAGAGAAGTTCAGAGGGGAGGGGACGATAAAGGGGGAGAGAAAGATAAGTAGGGAATCGGGTGATAGTGCAGTGGGTTAAGCGCATGTGTCTCAAAGCGCAAGGACCGGTGTAAGGATCATGGTTCGAGCCCTGGGCTCCCCACCTGCAAGGTAGTTGCTTCACAGGTGGTGAAGCAGGTTTGCTGGTGTCTATCTTTCTCTCCCCTCTCTGTCTTCCCCTCCTCTCTCCACTTCTCTGTCCTATCCAACAACAAATACATCAATAACAACAACAAAAAGGGCAACAAAAGGGAAAATAAATAAATATGTATTAAAAAAAGATAGACACCTGCAGACCTGTTTCACCACCTGTGAAGCGACCCCCCCCCTGCAGGTGGGGAGCTGGGGGCTCAAACCAGGATCCTAATGTGGGTCCATGTGCTTTGTACTCTGTGTGCTTAACCCGGTGCACTACCACCTGTCCCCTGGGTTTAGTGATTTATTGTATAGTTGTTGGCACATAGGTATAACTTTTCACCCCCCCCCCCCCCCATGAGAGGTGGCTGAAAGAACCTTCCTCCCAACTCAGGTCCTTTTCCTCCACCATCACACCACAAGACCTCAATGCCCTGTTCATTCTCTCCTATCCTCTCCTTTTCCAGAGTTCTTTATTTTGGTGTAATACACCACACTGACCTGAAGTTTCATTTTGTGTTTTCCTTTTCTGTTCTTGTTTCTTCTACCTATAAGTGAAATCATCTGCTATTTTTTTTTGGCTTATCTCTCAAACATTCCTTCAGGTTCCTTCCAAGATAAAGCAAAGGTGATTTTATCATTTTAACAGTGGAGTAGTATTCCACTGTGTACATGCACCACAATGTTCTTGGCCACTCCTCTGCTGTTGGACACCTGGGTTGCTTTCAAGTTTGAACTCATGCACTTGAGGAACAATGATGAGCAGCTTCAGGAGCAGAGATCCAGGACAGAGTGTTCTTTCTCTTTCTTCTCCTCCTTTAAAAAATATTTTATTTATTTATTATTGGATAGAGACAGAGAAACTGAGAGGGGAAGAGGAGAGGGAGAGAGACAGAGACACCTGCAGTCCTGCTTCATCACATGTGAAGCTTTCCCCCCTGCATGAAGGGGGCGGGGAAGACCCAGGAGCTTGAATCTGGGTCCTTGCTCACTGTAATGTATATATCCATTTAACCAGGTGCACCACCACATGTCCCCTACAAAGTCTCTTCTGTTCCTGGATGGACCAGTGAATTTACTCTGCCTATGGCCAGAGCTCCCAGCATTTCTGTTGACTTAAATCACTCCCCTTCACTGGGCTTAGTCCCATTGGTAGCCCCAGAAGGGGGCTGTTGACTTCTGTAGAGGGTGGAGGGACTTCAGCTGTGGATTGATTTTGAATTGGCTGCAGGCTTCTGTGGCTTACTGCCCCCACACCTAGCTCAGCCTCCTTACTTTGTGGTAGCCAAGTCCTGAGAAGTATGAGATATGGGGTGTGTTGGGGTTCCCACATCTTTTTCTTAATATTTATTTATTTATTCCCTTTTGTTTCCCTTGTTTTTATTGTTGTAGTTATTATTGATATCATTGTTGTTGGATAGGACAGAGAGAAGTGGAGAGAGGAGGGGAAGACAGTGAGGGGGAGAGAAAGATAGACATCTGCAGACCTGCTTCACCACCTATGAAGTGACTCCCCTGCAGGTGGGGAGCCGGGGGCTTCAACCCGGATCCTTATGCCAGTCCCTGCGCTTTGCGCCACATGTGCTTAACCCACTGTGCTACTGCCCAACTCCCTCCCACGTCTTCTTCACCCCCATCCATTTAAAGGGTGAACTTTGTCTTGGCAGGCTTGATTTCCAAGCTTCTGTAATGCCACATCAGGATGGGGACGAGACAGCTGAAGCAGTGAGGGCCCTCTCTGGGGGTCAGCTCCAGGCCTCTGATTTGATGGAAAGCAGTGACTCAGCTGTGCTTCTAAATCCCCGAGAGTCTTGTCATCAGTTTCTGATTTGGGATGTCTTCAGTGGAGCCTGAGGAATGGGGTCTCTGAAGAGTTCCAGGTGCTGCTGATGCTTCGGTTCTGGCGCTGGAGAATCTGGGCGTTGGGGGAGGAGAGCTGACATGAAGCTGCTGCAAGCTGTTGATTAGCATCAGCCACAGCTGAGGGGGCTGCCGTGGGAGGGAGGTGGGAAGGCAGAGACGGAGCCAACGCCACGATGTTGTGAGGAGCAAGATGGGAAGAACATACCAAGTCAAGTTTTCCATTTCTTTGAAACCACATGGGACCCAGAGGTCTTGGGCAGACTTCATCTCAATTTGTGGTTCTGGCTATGTGGTTCCTCTCCATGGTGTGTTCCATCTCAGAGTGGGTAAGTCTGTGATGTTTGCCCTTGTGTGTCTTGCTCCAGGACAGGTGGAGAAGCCTGAGCAAAGTTGAGTCCCTTCTTTATTTGGACCCCCAATGCAGCTCAGAGACACACACTCCTGCCCACCAGCCTCCATACTCCCACCCTTCTCAAACTGGCCTGGAGGCTCTTCATGGCTAAAGGGAGAGGCCTCCATGTCCCCATGTTCCCAGGTGAGACCTCCGTGTCACGAGATTTCCATTAACTCTGACTCCACTCTGCAGCCTGCTCCACACAGCTTTTAAGACACTTCAAAAATAAGCTCTGGATTGGAACAAACTCATCAAGCAGCACTATCTGCTAATGAAATTGCTTCCTGCTAATTTGAGTTTACAAAATAAATGGCTCCTCACAATCTGGCCTTGCCATGATGGTACCCAAGAGGGGGCTACTGGTAGTGGCCACTGGAGGATGTCACCTGGGAACCATGGCAACCATCAGGGGACTTGAGGGTTGTAATAAATGGAGGAGCCCAGACTTCAGGCACTTGAAAGTGTTAGCTTGTTTTTCCCTTTTGCAAACAACCTCCAAGCTCTGGCCTAGCCTGGGGCTGCAGATATCATTAGGACCCACAGTTTTCTTCATATAGCTTAGTCTAGAGAAGCTGTGAAGCTCCCCACCCCTCTGCAGATGCAGACCAGGGACTTGAATCCTGGTCCTTGCACTTGGTAATGTGTGCTCAACTGAGTGTACCACAGCCCTATCCCTCATAAATATTTTTTTTGGGTAGGGTAGGTGGTGGTGTACCTGTACCTGCTTAAGTACACATGTTATCATGCACAAGGACACAGGTTCAGCCACCGCCCAGACCCCACCGGCAAGGGGAAAACTTCACAAAAGGTAAAGCAGTGTTACAGCTTTCTCTCTCTCTCTCTCTCTCTCTCTCTCTCTCCCTCTCTGTCTCTCTCTCCTTCTCTAACCCTTTAACTTTCTCTCTGTCTTACCGAATTCAGCACATAAAGTTTAACTATTTTTTTTTTGGGGGGGAAGGGACACATGTCAGCCCATACCAGACCTCTAAGAGTGGGTGTCTCAGGGACTTTCAGGTTACATGTGCTTAGAATTGGGACTGGCTTGGCAAAGGTTTCTGGGATTGTTCTCTGAGCAGGTCCAGGGCATGGGCTATGGGGAAAGGCCTATGGATTGAGAAAGATGCCAGGGAATTGTGGTGCTGAGCTCTGGGGAGGGGAGTGTCTCTCCTCAGATTCCTGCCAGTCTCAGTGGGCCAGTGTGTGAGTTGTAAGCAGTGCTAGTTGCCCTGGCTACCTGGATCCTTGATAGGCAGTCTGGGGATGGTCCAGAGGGTCAGCATAAAATAACCCTATGTGTAAACCACACTCAGGAGCACAAGCACCACCTCCTTGTTTGGCCTGAATAAATGTGCCAAGGGCTACATTTTCAAAGGATAGGAGAGGCCAGTCTGCTTCTCCAGGATTCACTCTCCTCACATGTGAACACACAGGGGCTGGTGACCCCTTTGTCTTGCACTCTAGGATCAGGGGCCTTGGATGAGGCCCACATGGCTTGTCCCATTGCACTTGGTGCCAAGGACAGTGAACCTCATTCTTTTCGGCAAGTTAATTCCTTGAGTTGCTGGGTAACAACCAGGACACCAAGTGCATAGTGAAGTCTTGACTTCAGAAACTCAGGACAAAATGACAACAAGCAAATTTCAGATGTACATCTCGCTGCATTTAGCATTTATGAGTGGCAATAAAAAGGAAGGCTGGAATTGTATCTGCAATTCCCAGCCACAAGCCACAGTTTTACATGTTCAAACATCTGTTTTAAGATCATGGCAGAGAGTGTTGGGTGATTGGCTTCCTTTTGCCCTGGACCCATCCGTTAGGGCACATCAACTTTATTAAATTCTCAGGGATTTATTAGTAAACAATATTCAGGGAGCCTGATGCTGCCACATTTCAGGGAAGGAACTAGAAGTAACTTGACCCTCAGTGCTTTCTGGGCAGAAACACCAGAGAGTTTATAACCACTTAGCACTGTTCTGCAAGGAGATACTGCTTAGCCCCTAGGGCAGGAGGTGGGGGAGAGAATCTAGGAGGGGTACTGCTCCCTAGAGATACTGAGGTGCTGGATGGTGGCACAGAGGGTAAAATGCACACATTACCATGCACAAGGACCTGAATGCAAGCCCCTGGTTCCCAACTGTGGAGGGTGGTGGTGGATTGGAGTGTGTGTATGTATATGTGTGTGTGTGTGTGTGTGTGTGTGTATCTGAAGGGAGAGCTTCATGAGCAGTGAAACATTGCTACAGGCTTCTTTTTGCTCTTTTTTCCTTTCTTCATCTCTTTTTCCATTAGGCTTATTATTGGGGCTTGGAACCTGCACAAAAAATCCACCACTCCTGGTGGTCATATTTATTTGACAGAGACAGAGAAACAGAGAGGGAAGGGGAGACAGGGAGGGTGAGAGAGAAAGAGAGACACCTGCTGCACTACTCCATTGCTCATGAAGATTCCCCCCCTGCACGTGGGGACTGGGTGCTTGAACCTGGGTCTACTCTGCATAGTAATCAGTACATCTACTGATTAGCCAGCACCTGGCTCTCAGGGGCTCTCTTTTGAGTCCATTGTTCTTGGTTTGACTCACAGGAGCTTCCTGAAAGAGCTGGAGAAATTCTTCTAGAGGTACATATGCCCACCCAGCTGTTCCCAGTCTGGGCCAGGAATTTGCTCTGTTGTTTCCACTATGACTGACAGCTCCCTGCTATGTGTGTGGGGGCATGACAAAGAGTCCCTGATACTCCTTGGCACTCCAGGGTGACAGATTCCCAGCAGCAAGAATATGACTGGTCATCAGTTCAGACTGTCCTGATCCTAAAGGCCATCCTACCACCCGCTCTGAGCCTGCTATTACTGTCTCTGAGCTCTTCTTCTAACTTGTGAGGCAGGAGTATCTTTACACAGCCTGCCTGCTGGAATGAAACAAGATCAGTGTGAGAAATGCTCAACACCTCACAAGGCACCTGGAGTATCTTGAGGAAATGCTACCTTTCCCTGCTCATCAGGTTAAAGGGCCCTTGGCCTTCAGGGTGAAGGCAGCCCAGCTCAGGCCTCTGATGGAGAAAGGTACCTTTGCTGAAGCAAAATTAACAGTCTCTGGAACCAGCATGCAAATTTGTTTCTCTGCCAGTGTTATGTTTGGTTTTCTCATTTAGTGTGGATTTTGTTGTGCCAGCAGGAGGTGCTGTGGCTAAGCTGTTTGATTTCCCTGTTTGTATATCTTGGTGGGGGAAGGGAGATTTTTTGTCTTGAGTCATCTGGCTGGTTTTGTGACCTTGATTATCAATAGAGGGTCTTCCAGCCTCTGTGGGGCAATAGTAATGGAGACTCAAGAAGTCACATTTGTAAATTGGTGAGTTATTAGGTGATTCCACCCCTCCCCCCAACAATCTTTTTGTTGCTAAAACTCAGACTTGAAAGTGATGTATCTCAGCTGCTGATCTAGTTTGGTGCCTGCCTTCTCTGAGCAATCGCAATTTTTAGTCCTGGAAATCACCCACTCACTTCTTTCCATTCTAAACCACTTGTGTCTGTACTTGTTAAGGAACTCTATTAATTAAGATGACTGAAGCCCAGGCAGCTGGAGGAAGAAAAGAGCCTTTTATTTATATGCGGGCCAGGAGCTCAGATCATTCTGATAACTCTGGCTCTGAACAAAGGGACGGTACAAGCTTATATAGGGGGTGCAGGCTTGAGAGCAAAAAGCATCATTACAGAAGCAGAGGCTGCAAGATTAAGGGGTGGGACTTGGACCCTTTGCTCAGGGTCTGGTTGTCTTCATTACTGTTATCTTTCCTGCATAACTGTGTCTGGGAAAGTCTGGCCTCAGCATAAGATACACTACTGGGGTGGGGGGGTACCTTTTAGGAGGGCAGAAGCTAGCCAGGGTTACAGAAACTGATGTGATAGGCAATTAAAGACAAAATATAGTAGTAACCTTGGTTACTATAGATACAGGTTGGCACATTTGCTTTTTTCTATATTACTTTCTTGGCCTTCTGCTCTGATGTGGGGCCTTTTCAGTAAAAGTTCCGTCTGACCTTCATCATCTCTATTTTGTTTTCACTTGCTCACCCAGTGAAGGCCAGCCTGTACTACCCACCTGAACTATCTCAGACCATTTATACATTCTTAACCCTTTATTTTATTTCCAGTCTTTCTGTCCTTTATTGAGGCTTACTTACAAATGTATCACAAATATATTATAATCATATCCAGGGGCTAAAATCTGGAAATTTCCTATCATACTCACCTGTGGCTTAGTTGACTGTCTTTTTTTTTTTTTTTCTTTTAAAATCATTTATTTAGCTTGGACTGGGAAGTGGTTGAGCCTCAGCTGCCAAACTTCTAGTGTGGTGCCAGAATCCCTGAGTATGGCCTTTTAGGCCTGGTATTCTTTCCCCCATCCATTTCTGTCCACGAGCCACTCATGTCTGTACTTACCTGTGGCTTGGTGAGCTTTTTTTTTTTTGTTTGTTTGTTTAAAGATTTTATTTATTCATGAGAAAGATAGGAGAGAGAGAAAGAACTAGACATCACTCTGGTACATGTGCTACTGGGGATTGAACTCAGGACCTCATGCTTGAGAGTCTAGTGCCTTAGCCACTGCGTACCTCCTAGACCACATACTTGATGAGTTTTCTTTCTTTCTTCCTTCCTTCCTTTCTTTCTTTTCTTTTTTAAGAGATCCTGGCTGTATTTTGTTGAGTTTTCAGGTGATTTTTGTTGCTTTCCCTAATTGACCTGAGAGCAAAATGCAGCTACTGGTACTTTTTAACCACACTTCAGGAAATGCCCCCTGCCCCCCATGTGTGTTTGGAAGGTTACCCTCTCTGGGGTTGCATGTCTGCATCCAGTAAATAGGCCTAAGATTGTTGCTTGCCTCCTAAGGTTGTTATGAGGATTCAGGGAAATGTAAGGCAAACACTAGAAGAAGAAGAAGGGAAATGTAAAAGGCAGTAGCCTTGATGTTCCCTTTTTATGCAGAAGTTTTTAAGTTCCTTTTAGTATAAGTTGCTTGTAGTATGAGATGGAAAATTCCTTGCCCTTTCCCCCTTGAAGAATAGGACCTAATCAGTAAGCCACCGGTTGTTTACCAAGACCCTGCAAACAGGCAGAGCTTATCAGGGCCTTTGCACTAGGAAATTATTTTCTAGGAAGGGGCAGCTGATGGCAGGGGGATGTGGTGACCCTACCTGGCTAGATTCTATTGGTTGTGTGACTTTGCAATGTTTGAAACTAGCCCGTGCTTTGCTTTGAATGGATTATGCTTTTGCTAAGTTTGAAATGATTGGATTTTGTGTTTGCTATAGCCTGCTATTGGATGTAGGTTGATAAGGTGATGTGTTCCCCCTCCCTGAGTGTAGTCTGAATTCCTATAAATTGTGTGGTTTGAGCCTTGTTCAGGGTTGAGCTTGGTAGACGAACATCAGTCACCACTCGGCCCGGATTGCAATTCGTGAATAAACATCTTTGCTTCCTTGCAGTGTGATGGTGGTTAATTCTCGCTCTGTAACAGGAAACTTACTCAGTGGCTCTGTAAATATGGCTATTTCCATTCAAGGGAAACTGCTTCCTCTGAAATCTGGCCCTGTTGGCGTGGTGGAAAGAGAGGAGACAAATCCTATTAGTGTGAGGCACAGGTGGGGAGGGTAAAGGGAGGCCAAGAAATTCACTCCAAATTTCCCTGGGATCGGCAGATATTAAAAAATCTCACCCAAACTCTGAACTACAGAGGATGGTGTGATTAGATCTCAGGCACTTGCAAGACTGGAAGGGCAAAGACATTTTTGGCCTCAAGTGGGAACTTTAGTGTCTGACCAGGCCAGCCTGGCAGGGGACTTGTGCCAGATTGTCTGTCAATTGAGTTCAGAGGTGTGGCCACCTCCTGCTTAGCTGGTCCTGCTTGGGCAGATGTGCAGGGCTGTTCTCTTTGGCACATGTGGGCCTTTCTTCCTGGTGTCTTTAGCTATGGGGGTCACCTCAAACTAGAAGACAAATTCTACCATCTTTTCCTCCTTTACTTTACTAGGAGCTCAGCCTGCTCCAGAAGTAGGGGTTTGACTCTGTCTCCCAGGGTCTGACTGTGGGAAGCCTCTATTAGAGAAAAGCAGCTGCAGAACTGTCAGCAGTGCCAGATACTTCACCTTCCAGTGAGGACTCTGCACCTGCCACCAACATGACTCTGTTCTTTCCTTCCTGGGCTGCAGATACCCCAGTAAAGGGATGGAGGTGGACTTCTGTGGAGGGTGAGTGAAACTCAGGCATTCACCCCACCTGCCTGTGCTGCTCTGAGCCCGGTGTCCCTGAGACAGGGTGGTACAGGCCCCCGTCCAAGTCTCCTTCATACTAATGGGGCTGCTGCCTCATTTATCTGATTTATGTCTAACATTCTCCTGGTTTATACCTTTTCTCAGCAGTTTAATCACGATCCATAAACCTGTCTCCCTAGACTTAGATCTGGAAGGTCTGAGTCTCCAGGGACCATTTTTTTTTTACTTTACAATTTTTTAAAAGTAATTGAAGGAACCCAAACTTTATCCTGCCTGCCTTCCAGTCACATCAGGCATGAGTTCCCAGTGTGGTCTCCCCAGATATTTTATGATTCCCTTTAATATCCATGAACAGGCTGGATCAGGAGCCTTGATGATGTTGGGGGTGGGGTCCTGTGCTCTCTTCGCTTCTCTTCTGGGCCAGGAACTTGTTCCGCTGTCCCAATTGTGACGGATAGCTTCCTGGTATGGGTGCTGCAGTATGACCCTGTTGCAGGGTCAATGTCTGGGGCCTGTAACTCTGGCTGGGCCCTCCTGCCATTACCAAGGGCCCTGCCTTTTCTCCCTGGAGCTGTGTGCTTTAGTATTTCTGGTTCACTCATATGGTCCTCAGCTCAGGAAGAAGGAAAGTGCTCTTTCCCTTCCCTGTGTGTCCTTCCCGACTGTCTGCTACAGCACTACAGAGCTTGCTGGAGAGTGCTTTCTTGCATTCAGGTGGACTCATCAAGGACAGAGCTGGTCACTCCTCCTCTGTCACCACCACACGTGGTCTCCAGTTTGACCCCTTTTCTCTCATGATGGATCTTCTTCCTGGGAGATGCCTTGACATTTTTTAAATGTTTATTTTATTTTATTTTTGAGGAGGTTAATGTTTTACCGTGTAGTCACTGTCACATGCATATCATTTCATTATGCACCTGGCCCCCACAGTTCTCTTTCACCTCTCTCTCCTCCCCTTTCTCCAGAATCCTGTGCTTTGATGCAATACACCATGCCCAGTTCATGTTTCACTTTTTATCCCTCCTTGTCCCTAATGATTAGGTCCTGTTTATAAGTGAGATCATTTGGTATTTGTCCTATTTTTTTCTTATCTCACTTAATACAATGTCTTCCAGTTTCATCCAAGGTGACAACTTCATTTTTTTAAAAATCATCTTTATTTACTGGATAGAGATAGCCAGAAATCAAGAGAGGAGGGGGGATATAGAGAGGGAGAGAGAAAGAGAGACATCTGCAGCCCTGCTTCACCGCTTGCAAAGCTTTCCTTCTATAGGTAGGGACTGGGGGCTCGAACCTGGGTCCTTGAGCACTGTAACGTGTACTCAACCAGATGTGCCACCACCCAGTCCCAGACAACAGGTTTTTAACAGCCGAGTAGTATTCCATTGTGTATATATACCACAGTTTTTTTTTTTTTTGGCCACTCATCTGTTGTTAAACATCTGGGTTGCTTCCTGACATCTTGGGGACACATCCTACCAGGTTGTCAAGCCTGCAGGTCAGGAGCCTTGCTATGCTCAGTCAGAAACAGCTCCCTGGACCCAAGTTTCCTGGGGGTTGCTGTGTGATGTTTTCCTTTGAAGAATGATGGGGTGGGGTGGTGTCTGTGAACTGAGGAGATTATATGTGGGTGTGGGAGCTGCTCATTAGTGTGTATGTGCTAGGTCTGGCTGAGTTTCTGAAGGACAAGCTTGTTGCTCTCTTGTGGTTTTATTGGTGTTCCTCAAAAGGACTTGCAGGGTGGGCCTGGGAGAGCCCTGGAGTATCAGGAGAAATGGTCTGAGCCATCCTCATGGTCTCCACTCTCTGTGGGATAAATGAGCAGTCATGTTGAGAGTCATTTCACTGTTGGGATCAAGGATCATGCTAGGGAGATTAGTGGTGTGACATTTGGCTTGAATCACCTGGATAGTATGTAGTTACTTTGAGAAAGGTGGTTGGCCATGGCATTGGAGCCTTTGTCTTGTCCTTATTATTCATTTATGAGACAGTTATTCAGTGGAGCAGAGGCAATGAGCAAAACACACCCTATGACATTGGCCTGACATGGCTTAGGATCCAGTAGGGTCAGACAGTGGAGAACACACAGATGAAAGCAGCCTCATCAATATTAATGGCTGTTGTGAGAAAAACAGGCTGGTAGGGAAAATTTCCTGCCCAGGCAGTCACACTGGGGTTGAGAAGGTTGGCCTCGAGGTAGTGAGGCAGGAAGGGTGGTGGCTGGTGTGGGCATGGAAGGGAGGGGTCAAGATGAGCTCAAGGGATGAGTATTCTTACTCACAGGGAGCAGGCTGGTAGCCAGCCCTGTCACACAGAGCCACGGAGGCCAAGGGAGAAAATGTGGCATCAGAACAGTGGAAGTAGTATGGAAGGTTCAAAGCAGAGCAATTTACTTTGGCTCCTGACTTAGAATGATAATTAGGAGATAGCGCAGTGGTTGTGCAAGAAGTCTTTCCTGCCTGAGGCTCTGAGAAAGAATTGCTCAGGTGTCAGAGTGGATGGAAGCCAGTTAACAAATGACCACAAAATTCCAGGTGGGGGATGGTGGCCAATGGGACCATGGGGTGGAGGTACTGAGAAGGGCAATTACTGAGACAGACTTAAGTTGCAGAATGGCAAAATAGCTTATTTGGATAGTGTACTGCTTTGCCGTGTATTTGACCCAGGTTTGAGCTTTGACACTCCCACTGCATTGAAGGGAGCTTTGGTGCTACAGTGTCTTTCACTCTCTTTGCCTGTAAGTTGCTATCTAAAAGAAAAGAAAGCCCTCATACCTGTGGACCTTTAATTGTTGACAAGGGGCCCCAAACTATTAACTGGAGAAAGGAGAGTCACCTGAGAAAGTCTTTCAGGCTGGCACTGAGAGTAGAGTGCTGGCTGGAGTAGACACCTGAGAAGCATGTGTGAGGAGTCACAGGGATGAGGGATCATCCAGCCCAGCATCCAGCTTCGTTCCTGCCTATTCACACCAGACTGTACAGACAGCTCTCTAGGGCCCAGAATGCAGGTAGGCACGCACTGGCCTATGCTGGGCTGGGTCTCTAGGCACTAGGAGGCAGGTTCCATCAATGTGGGGGCTGTGGCCAGAGGAGGCCCGCTGCTTTGCCTCTGCCTCTCAGGGACTGTGGCTAGAGTCTACGTGCTTAGCCAGGGCCCCTTTAGCATAAATACTCCTGGACTTTGAAGGTCAGAGCTGTTAATTCCCAGAGTCTGGAGCTATCAGGAGGATCTCTGCTATGCTGATTCATCTGGGGGAGTTCTGGTGAGAGAACTTACTCTGGGGAGGAGGGAAAATGGGCTAGTGTGGTCCTGGTCCCTCCTGCTCATCTGCCTAGGTGGGCAGTAGCTGCTCTGGAAATGATGTCCAGTGTGCTTTGCTTATGGGGAAAATCATTAGTGTTCAGAAGAATAAATTTCCCAGCAGGGCTGAAGCTATCCTTTTCCCTTTTCTTTATTCATTGTTATGAATTGCAATCAAAGACAGTTTAATGGTGAAATTGCTATAAAATGGTGGGGAAAACATTTCTTTGGGTATTAGTTTTGTTTTAGTAAATTACAAAGTAGTGATTTAACATGCCGCCATCAGGATTATTCCTGCCTCCCAGTGGGGTAATATAATCAGCAAGATGTACTATGGTCTTCATTTTCTAGAGAACACAAATAAATATTCTCCCAATATGCACTTGAGTAAACTAAATTACCTGTGACTTTTGATATCTCCTCTCCAGAGCTCAGGATATCACTCTGGAGGGATATCTTTCCAGAGAAAGAGGGAGGGAGGGAAGGAAGGAGGGAGAGAGAGAGAGAGAGAGAGAGAGAGAGAGAGAGGGAGAATGTGTGTGTGTGTGTGTGTGTGTGTGTGGTGGGAAAGGCTCCAGATTCCTGGGGAGTCTGCTGCCAAGGGGACAGAGGGTTCAGGATGGAAGCTGGGGCCAATGAAGAGCACTCCCCCCCACACACCTGGGCCCCAGAAGGGGCCATGTGTGTGCATATGTGTGTGCATGTGTGTGCTGGACTGTCTACAGGGTGCTATTACCTAGAGGCTTGGGCTCAAGGCTTGGGTTGCACAGGTACATGGAGTTCTGCCAGGCCACAGTTTAAGAGTTGGGGAGCAGGTGCCAGGGAGGTGACGCACATGTGTGAGGCTCTGAGTTCGATTACCTGTACCACATTGGAGCAGCAGGGAGATTCTCATGAATAGGAAATGTCTCTTGCTCTCTTGATTTTTTTTTTAACTTAATTTTTGTTATTACTTATTGAATAGAGACAGAGAAACTGAGAGGGGGGGGAGAGAGAGAGAGAGAGAGAGAGAGAAAGAGAGAAACCTGTAGCACTACTTTACCACATGCAAAGCTTTCCCCCTGCAAGTAGGGACCAGAGGCTTGAAGCCAGGTTCTTGCTCATAATAACAACTTCCTAGGCCCCCCTTTTGTTATTCTATCAGAGCCAGCTCTCTCTGGTTTATGGCAGTGCTGGAGATTAAACCTGGGACTTCAGGTTTGAAAATCTTTTTTTTAAGATATTTATTTATTTATTCCCTTTTGTTGCCCTTGTTTTTTTTTATGGTTGTAGTTATTGTTGTTATTGATGTCATTGTTGTTGGATAGGACAGAGAGAAAGACACCTGCAGACCTGCTTCACCGCCTGTGAAGTGACTCCCCTGCAGGTGGGGAGCCAGGGGCTTGAACTGGGATCGTTAAGCCAGTCCTTGAGCTTTGTGCCACTTATGCTTTAACCCGCTGCTGCACTACCACCCGACTCCCAGGTTTGAAAATCTTTTTGCATAACCTTTATGCTATCTCAGCAGTCCTCTTGCTCTCATTCTAAAAAGACAAAAGGGGCTTTGAAAGCAGTTCAGTGGTGATGTGTATGTGTTAGAGTCTCAGTTCCATCTCAGGTACCACACTATAACAAAATGTTTTAATAAATAAAAATGAAATAACTGATAATAATAAAAAGAGTGGGGGCCCAGGCAGCCTGCTGCTGTTGCAGGCTACGAGTGCACCACAAGCTTCCCACCTGGTTATTTCATAAGCACTCCTGAGCCCCTACTGTGTATAAGCTCTTTTGGGCACTCTTTTGGTAACACTCTTTCTGTTTTCCCTGTGGGGAGCTGAGGGATCTGGAAGCTTGAGTGTTCACAGTCACACCAGGGTCATCAGGGGATGCTTTCCTGGACTGAGGTCTGGCTGAACCTTGAAGGCTGTAAGGCAGGGTAGAACATTCCAAGTGGAAGGAGAATGTAGGCAAAGGCTCTAAGACACACAGAGGTATGATGTCCTGGAGCTCTCAGGCAGGGTACTAGGGTGGAGGAGGGAGGGCAGAGGCACTCTTTCTGGGGAGCAGAATGGGAGAACAATGGGCCCAGATGTTGAGGGCTTCTCTTCATGGGTCTTGCCTTGGAGGCGTATATGTATATGTGGCTCTGAGACCTTGAAGAAGACCCTGTGAATGCCCTCTTGCCAGTATGGTGCTGCTGGGAAGCAGTGAGGGGGAAAGAAGCCAGCAGCATTTGGAGTCTGATCTGCTGCCTTGCTTACATTGATCTTCATGCCTTGGGGTTGAGCCACTCATCTCTTTTGAGCCTCAGTTTTTCTCATTTCTAGAATGAGTCAGTCTATTAAGAGCAGTTTCACCTTAAAAAAATGCTGCAGGGGGTGGTTGGTAGAACACTTGGTTACTTGGTTGAATGCACATAGTACCATGAGCAAGGACCCAGGTTCGAGTCCCTACTCCCAACCTGTAGGGGGAAAGCTTGAGTGGTATAGAGAGCTGCATCTCTCTCTCTCTCTTTCTACCTTCCCTTTTCCTCTTACTTTATTTTTCCTATAAAATAAAGACAAACAATAAACATTAAAAAATATGAAGTGGTACACTTGGGTGAGTGCACATGTTACTGTGCCAAAGGACCCAGGTTCAAGCCCTTGGTCTCCACCTTCAGGGGAAGGTTCAGGAGTGGTGAAGCAGGGCTACAAGTATCTCTCTCTCCCTTTCTCTTTTCACTTCCCACTCAATTTCTCTGCTTCATCAAATAAAAGAAGGGAGAAAAGAAAAGACCACTGGGATGAGTGAATTCATTATATAGGCACTGAGCCCGTGCAATAACCCTGGCAACAATACCACCATAAAAATAATGTGACTTGGGAGTCAGGCATAGCTCAGCGGGTTAAGCGCAGGTGGAGGCAATAAAAAAAAAAATGAAAATGTTGGCCTAGAAGTGGTGGGCTCAGATGTACATAAGGCCTCAGGGTCTAAAGAGAAGAGGGGGGAATTAGAGATGGAATAATTTATAAGTGGACAGATGCCTGGTTGGATGGAGATCAGAGAGATGGATAGATGGATATGATTGGGTCAAAAGATGAAAGAAAAACAAGATGGATAAAATAGAGAATGGTGAGCCTGTGTTTGGCTAGAGGAGATTGGACACATTGATGGATAGAGTGGGAAAAGGAGGATGGGTGATTGCTTGGATGGAACATGGAGAAAGGCTGGAAGAAGGGTCTCCTTCCAGCACAAGTGCTGATGGAGGCCCATCAAGGACCTGGCCTCTAAGGGTCAGCCTGCAGAACACATCTCTTCTGATGGGCCTTTGCCCAGTCATGGGTTTCCTCCAGCTTTCCCTGCCTTCCCCAGAGAGTGTTCCTTGCTGTGGCTATGCTAATCAAGCCTCTCTCCCTCATTAGAACTGCCAGCTCCCTGGTGAGCCAGTCCTGTCATTTTCAGGGGCAGGCTCGGACAGGATATGGAAGGGTTGCAGATGGTGCATTTGTTAAATCATGTGTGGGGAATTCTTTTTCTTCTTTTTAAATTATTTTCCCTTTTGTTGCCCTTGTTATCTTTTGTTGTTGTTGTTGTATTTATTATTGTTGTTGTCATTGTTAGATAGGACAAATAGAAATGGAGAGAGGAGGGGAAGACAGGGGGAGAGAAAGATAGACATCTGCAGACCTGCTTCACCACCTGTGAAGGGACCTCTCCTGCAGGTGGGGAGCCGGGGCTCAAACCAGGATCCTTATGCTGGTGGTTGCGCTTCGCGCCACATGCGCTTAACCTGCTGCGCTACCGCTGGACTCCCCATGGGGAATTCTTTTAAAAAAATTTTTTTTATTATTTATTTTCCCTTTTGTTGCCCTTGTTGTTTTTTATTGTTGTTGTTGTTGATGTTGTTGTTGTTGGATAGAACAGAGAAATGGAGGGAGAGAGGAGGGGAAGACGGGGAGAGAAAGACAGACACCTGCAGACCTCCTTCACCATCTGTGAAGTGACTCCCCTGCAGGTGGGGAGCCGGGGCTCGAACCAGGATCCTTACGCCAGTCCTTGAGCTTTGTGCCACCTGCACTTAACCCACTGTGCTATGGCCGGACTCTCGGGGAATTCTTTATGACAGGCCAATCATCTTTCTATCCAGACCTCAGAGGACTTTCCACATGAAGGAATCAAGAATGACTGAGAGAGGAAGAGGGAGAGAAGATGCTTGAGAAAATCTTTTTAGGAGATTCTTTTGGGAGAAGGAAAGATAGAGAGTGAGAAAGAGAAACATCTGCAAACCTGCTTTCCTGTCTGTGAAGTATTCCCTCCCCACAGGTGGGCAGTGAGGGCTTGAACCCATGTCCTTGCACACAGTAATGTGTGTGTGCACTTAACTAGGTGTACCACTGCCCTGTCCCTTCCCCTTTCTTTTTTGATAGAGGCAGAGAGAAATAAGGAGAGGGAGAGGAGGAAAGAAAGGCATCTGAAACACTGCCCCACTTCTTGTGAAACTTCCCCACCTTGCAGGTGGGACTTGAAACCAGGGATTTGAACTTCAAGCCTGAATAAGTGCACTCTACTAGGTGGGTCACTGCCTGGTCTCACAAAAGATTGAAAGTTGAGGAGTAAGGGAAGACAGGCTAGAAAGACACCATTCCTGACCCATGTGGGAGTGTGAAAACTGCCCTCACACACACAGATATGAGCCTTCCTGAAAATACTTTCTTTCAACTATTCTTTCACTGAGTCCTATGGAGGGGGATGGGGTCACATGGGATGCCCGTCTTCTTTGGGGAGCTTTGCCTGGATCCTCTGGGTTGCCTGCAGGTGGCAGGCAGGGCTGTTCCTTTAGTGATGGGTACCCTGAGTGTGAGAACAGATCCATTCCCAGCCCCCTCATCAATGCCCAGGACTTGAGGAAGAGGCATGCTAGGTCTGGCCCTACTGAAGCTCTGATTTTCTGCATCAGCAAAGGCTTTGATCAGTGTACTCACTAGTCAGCTCATCACCATTAATTGAATCACATTTCCAGCAGGATTCCTGCAGAGAGTCCAGTGCAAATGGTGCAGAAGAGCGAACAGGGAGGGGCCTTTCTGCATGCCACAGCGGTTCTGCTCCCGGGGACTTGTCACAACCACTGTTGCTAGCAGCTTCTCCCTCAGGAAGTGTATGACCCTTACAATGGTTCCTTCCCTTTAGTTTAGGACTGCAAGCACTAAACCTCATCCTTCATGCTCTAAATAGTTTATGGATTACTTTTAAAAAAAATTTATTTATTTTCCCTTTTTTGTTGCCCTTGCTTTTTTCATTGTTGTTGCTATTGATGTTGTTGTTGTTGGATAGGACAGAGAGAAATGGAGAGAGGAGGGGAAGACAGAGGGGGAGAGAAAGATAGACACCTGCAGACCTGCTTCACCACCTGTGAGAGAGAGCCGGGGGCTCGAACGGGGATCCTTATGCTGGTCCTTGTGCTTTGCACCATGTGCGCCACGGATTACTTTTGTGCACGTGTGTGTGTGTGTGCACTTGTGCGTGTGTCTGAAATTAGATTAAAATGGAACCTCCTTTCCTTCAAAGAATCTCAATATACTTTAAGCATCTAAAAGAAATGCACAAGACTCCCCCAAACTGTGATAAGGTCTTGTTAATGGGACCTCCAAGAAGGAGTCACACAGCGAGCTCTTCTTTCCCCACTGATCTCCTGAGAACAGGATCTTCTAATAGTAGGTCTCTACTTTCTCTCCATAATGTCCAGTCTTTAGTCTAGCACCACACCTGCTGGTGGCCTGGGCCTCATACATGGTAACAAGCACTCTTCTGGGTGAGTTACCTGCAATTCAATAGGCCAAGACCTTCTAAGCAACTATATATATGTATATATATATATATATATATATATATATATATATATTTCCTTCCAGTAAAGCTATATTCATTTTTTTCCTGGTAAATGACCATATGATCTCTTTCTCATTCCTGTCTGTCTCCTATCCCATGCCCTGACCTCATGAACAGAGTGGGGAACCTCACCAAGCTGATTTAGTCAGACTTAGGCATAAATTCTGGGGCACAAGGCTCTATTTCTGTGGATGCTGGGATCCAGGTGTCCTCAGATTACCCAGGCTGTCCAAGGTTTCCACTTTAAAATGTGGCAGTGACTCAAGCTTGCTTCTGAGTAAGAGGAACCCACTGAAATGAGATCGTGGTCACATGTATTATTAGACACAGGAGTTTCTTTCAGAATCAAGGGCAGGAAGGAAACTGAGACTTGGGTCAGGCTGAGATGGGATTTGGAATGGGGCATGCTTCTCTGCTGCTTTCTGCCTTTTCTCCCTGCTCTTAGCAAGCCATCCACTCCTGCTTCTTTTACTAGGAGGAGGGCCATGACTGCCACACAATCCTTTTTGTCCTCTCCTGGCTACATGAGAAAATATTATGAACCCACTGAGTAGATTCTCAGCGATGCCGCCTAGGTCAGGTGGTCCTGTTAACTGTAGTCGGGAAGATGGGGTCATGGGGTGCTGCCACAGCTGCTAGGGCCCACACTTGTGTGGGGAAGCAGTACTCCAGGAGGATGGAAGGCTTGACTCATGGACTGTGCAGACACCCCCAAGATGCTTTGTGGGACTTTCCTTGCTAGTAGTATGACTCTGATCAGACTGCATATGATTTTACACTAGTGCATTATTATCTTAGTGCTTTTTCTGTCTTAGGAGAAAGATTTTATTGGCTTCCAGCAGCTTTATTACAAGTGACTTAGTAAGTTTCTCATTCTGAGCTGTTTAATTTGTTGAAAAAAAAACTTTTGCCATTACAGGTAAGAGAATAATAATCATATTTATGTGTCAGACTTGTTAGAGATTTTGGATTATTCTCTTGGGAATAGATAGCTAAAGATTGACTTTGTTGTCCAGTGAGAGACTCTATGGAAGATATCTAGGCAAAATGGAATCTATTAGAAAGCTTTGGAGGGGGGGTAGGTAGTGGCATACTCAGTTGAATACATACATTACAATGTGTGCTTAACCCAGTATGCCACCATCCGGTCCACTGAATATATACATTGCCATGTGGAAAGATCCAGGTTCAAGCCACTGGTCCCCACCTGTTGGGGGTGGAGGAGCTTCACAAGGGGTAAAGCAGTGTTGCAGGTCTCTCTCTCTCTCTCTCTCTCTAGTGATTTAATAATTATTAACAAGATTGTAAGATAACGGGTACAATTCCACACAGTTCCCACCACCAGAGTTCTGCATCCCATCCCCTCTATTGAAAGCTTCCCTACTCTTTTTTATTTTCCCTTTTGTTGCCCTTGTTGTTTTTCATTGTTGTTGTATTGTTGTTATTGATGTCGTTGTCGTTAGATAGGACAGAGAAATGTAGAGAGGAGGGGAAGGCAGAGAGGAGAAGAGAAAGATGCCTGCAGATCTGCTTCACCACCTGTGAAGTGACGCCCCTGCAGGTGAGGAGCCGGGGCTGGAACTGGGATCGTTATGCTGCTCCTTGTGCTTTGCGCCACGTGCGCTTAACCCACTGCGCTGCCGCCCAACTCCCTCTATTCTTTTTTTAATTAAAAAAAATTTTTATTTATAAAAATGAAACATTGACTAAGCCATAGGATAAGAGGGGTACAACTTCACACAGGTCCCACCACCAGAACTCTGTATCCCATCCCCTCCCCTGATAGCTTTCCTATTCTTTAACCCTCTGGGAGTATGGACCCAAAGTCATTGTGAAGCAATTCCCCTGCAGGTGAGAGGCAAGGGCTCAAACCCAGGTCCTAGCACATAGTACTGTAGCACTTAACCTGGAACACCACCACCCATTCCCCTAGTTCTGATTTTTAAAAGTAAATTGTCTTGTATTTTGTAGGACTACAATCTAGTAATTATATTGACAATGCTGTTTCTTACTATATTGATGGGCACTTCTGTGCAGTCCTAGATAATAGTGATGATAATGAGCCTTTCTGTCTTATTACTGATTCTAATGTCAACATTTGAATGTTGGCCTAGTAGCTATGCTGTCAGTTGTTCATTTAAAGAATATTTTATCCTTTGAAATGAAAATAGTAGTTCTAAGAAATTTAATGATAGTTTGATGGGGAGTGGAGGGGGAGGAATGACTTAATAACAACCTTACATATTAGTTGCGAGATATTCTTATTTCAACAATGCTAAATGTTAAAAAGAATGTACCTGAGACTAACCAAGGGGAGGAAATGTATTTTTTTTTTCTGCTATTGATTATGTCATACAATTATATACACATTTATTTTTATTTTAATTTTTTTAGTATTTTCCCTTCTGATCTTGTTTTTATTTTTTAAACTTTTATTTATAAAATGGAAATATTGACAAGACTATAGGATAAGAGGGGTACATTTCCACACAATTCCCATCAGAACTCCATATCCAGTTCCCTTCCTTGATAGCTTCCCTATTCGTAATCCCTCTGGGAGCATGGACCCAGGATCATTGTGGGGTGCAGAAGGTGGAAGGTCTGGCTTCTGTAGCTGCTACTCTACTGAACATGGGTATTGAAAGGTTGATCCATACTCCTAGACTCTCTCTCTCTTTCCCTAGTGGAGCAGGGCTCTGGGGAAGTGGGGTTCCAGGACACATGGTGGGGTCATCTACCCAGGGAAGTCAGGTTGACATCATGGTATCATCTGGAACCTGTTGGCTAAAAAAGAGTTAATATATAAGGCAGAACAAATTTTTGACTAATTATGAACTTAAAGACAAGAATACTGCAGATGAAGATTTGGGGTCTCTGCTGGGCTAGTGTTGCGGGAGAGAGAGATGATCCAGGAACCAAGTTATGTGACTGATTCTAAATCTAAGTTGTTTTTGAAGTCCTAGGGATTATTATATTTAATATTATTCATTTATTTATTATTGGATAGAGACAGAGAAATTGAAAGGGGAGGGGGAGATATAAAGAGAGAGACACCTGTAGCCCTGCTTCACCACTCATGAAACTTTTGGGGATTATTTTACAAAAAAATTTTTATTTATAAAAAGGAAACACTGACAAAAGCTGATAAGAGGGGTACAACTCCACACAATTCCCACCACCAAAACTCCGTATCCCATCCCCTCCCTTGATAGCTTTCCTATTCTTTATCCCTCTGGAAGTATAATCATTATGGGGTGCAGAAGGTGGAAGGTCTGGATTATTTTTTAAAAGAGATTTTATTTATTTATAAGAGGAATAGGAAGGAGAGAGAGAGAGAGGGAGAGAGAGAGAGAGAGAAAGGGAGAGAAAGGGAGAGAAAGGAAGAGAAAGGGAGAGAAAGGGAGAGAAAGGGAGAGAGAATTGGACACCACTCTGGATATCACCCTGCCAGGGACTGAATTTAGGACCTCATACTTCAGAGTCCAATGTGTGCCATCTCCCAGGACCTATAGTACCTATTTTTAAAATTATTTTTATCGCTACCAGGATTATCACTGGGGCTTGTTACCTGCACCAAATCTGACACTCCCAACAGCCATTTCCCCATTTCCCCCTCTTCTTTATTTGATAGGACAGATAGAAATTGAGAAGTGAGGGGACCTAGAAAGGGAGAAAGAAGAACACCTGCCTCACTTGCTTCACCACTCATGAAATTTCTCACCTGCAGGTAGGGACTGGGGGCTTGAATATGGGTCTTTGTATATGGTAAAGAGCATATGTACTATTTGTTTAAAATTCTGTGGAATTTTCTGGTATTTAGGAAATACATAATTTAATTTTAAAAATATTTTACTTACTATTAGATAGAAATGGAGAAATTGAGAGGGGGCAGGGGAGATAGAGAAGGAGAGAGCACTGCTTCACCACTCATGAAGCTTTCCTCCTGTAGGTGGGGACCAGGGGTTTGAACCTGCATCCTTATAGACTGTAATGTGTACGATTAACCAGGTACTCCACCACCTGGCATTATTATTATTATTACCAGAATACTGCATAACTCTGGCTTAACTGTGGTGCAAAGATTGATCCTGGAAATTGCAATTTTTCAGATATGAAAGTATTTTTGCATATTATGCTATTTCACAACTTTACCTTATATCTGCTCCTTTTTCTGTTCTTTTCTTAAACCAGTTATCACTGGAGCTTGGCATCTGTACAATTCCATTGTTCTTGGTGGCCATTTTTTTCTCTTTTTTATAGAAGGTGAGACACAGAAACAGAGAGGTAGACAGAGGGAGAGAGAGAGAGACACCTGAAGCATTGCTCCACTGCTCATGAAACTTCCCCCTGCAGATGGGGACGAGGGGGTGTGAACCCCGGTCTTCATCCATGGACACATGTGCCTCTACTTGGTGAGCTGCCATGCAACCCCTTTACCTATTTGCATAAGTGAGGAGGGTCTCTGATTGGCTTGTTTACTATTTCTGTCACATTTTGGCATCAGAGTTATAGTGAGATAAATTGAGTTAAGCAAAATAAATTAAATTGTTGTTCATTTTTATTTGGTCGCAGTTTCTTGAAAGTTAAATTCAGTATGTGTACCTGTAACATTTTATGAATGTAAATATTTGGTAGCTTGTTCAGCTTTTTTCTTGACATATATTAGTCTTAACATATAAGATTGATTTTGTTAAAATAGTATTTTCCCTAGAAAATAATTTGCATCAATGAAATATTTTCTTTAACTGATTTAAAATTTTTTTTTATTATCTCTACTTGTTGGATATAGACAGTCAGAAATTGAGAGGGATGGGGAGGTAGAGAGGAAGAGAGACAGACCACTGACAAAGCTTTCCCCCCTGAAGGTAGGGGTCAGGGACTCAAACCTGGGTCCTTGTGCATTGTAAACATGTACACTCAACCAGGTATGCCACCACCCGGCCCCCATCACTGAGATCTGCAAATGTATTAGCCAAAAACAATAGTATAAATGCCTTATAGTATATGAATATATGCCTATTTCATTTTTTATCATTAAAATTTTTATTTTTATTTTGCCATTCTCAGCGACCTTCTCGTGGTGCATCCCGTGAGTACCCATTCATTGGGGAAACTGACGATCCTTCCTAGCCGACTGAATCCACATGGATCCCAGTCACTTTCAAAGCCAGCAACAAGCAGCTCCTGACAGCTTTCAACCTGACCTGTTGACTGGCTACGGAAGAAGGGCAAACGCTAGAAGAAGAAGTGGACTATTTTGAATTTGCCTCTCCTTGAAGAATAATCATGGATATATTTATTAGTGTTATCATTTTACTATATTGTGAATTAAGTCATTTGGTTCCACTCTGTCTTGAAAGAATTTAATGGTTCAGTCTAGGTCACTTTTATTTCTTTTTCTTCTTTTAATTGCCACCATGGTTATGGCTGGGTCTGGAGTGCTTACATGATAAATCCACCACTCCTGGTGGCTTTTTTCCCCCTTCTTTTTTGATAGAGACTGACAGAAATTAATGGGGTGGTGTGAGAGAGGAGAGAGAAAGAGATTCTTGCAGCACTGATCCACTGTTCATGAAACTTCTCCCCTTTTCAGGTGGGGATCGGAGGATTGAACCCAGAATCTTGAGCACAGTAACGTGTGTCACTGCCTGGCA